>NC_064551.1:3248065-4490848 GCF_023856365.1 Brienomyrus brachyistius | reverse complement strand
GTTAAAAAGGGAAACGCCAGGGCTTGTAAATAGCTGCTTGTCACATCAGCGGGACAGGTAGTACTAAGTAGCGAGCAGAGCTGCTAAGTGGCATATGTTTTACTGCACATGCCAGGGGATTGGAGAGGCTTAAAGCCGGCCAGTCTTCGCCCAGGACCGGGCAGGTGCTGCAGGAACCGCGAGCAATCGGCTTGAGGATCCATCTTTCCGTTTCTTTTGGTATGCAGATGACATTCGTCTCTATTCGAAATCCAGACAAGTGCAATAAACACACATTTGGCAAGACCGCGAAAGGACGGCCATTGGCGTGGATCCAGCAGCAAGCTCGGAATGGGAAGCATAATCCTTTAGGAACAACAGGAGGGAGATTTATCACCTGGAATGTGGCGGGAGGACCTGTAGCGTTTGAGTCCAGTCAGCACTGTCTTTGCTGGGCGTTTTGAATAACTACAACAGGCTGTCAGACTGACTACATAACCAGTCGGTTTCTGGTGATGGGAGCGTACCTGCCGTGTGACAGGGTGCTTTCTTTCAAAGGGCTGCCTTCTACCCCCTGTCAGGATTTGGATTTGCACATGTCTGCTGTGCAGTTGGCTGCATGTTTGGGTTTCATCTTCGTTCACTGGTGACCCTTTGTTGCGCTGCACCCCGGTTTCCGGACTCCTTACATTCATTTGTTTAGCAGATGCTTTAATCCGAAGCGACGTTCGGTTAGTCGCTGCACCGATTGGGGGTTCAGGGAGACGCGAGTCTGCAGGATGAAATAGTGGCCATACCCAAAGGTGGGCGTGTCAGAAGGTCATTTCTATTGGTGGAAAATGCTGTCTGAACATTTCAGAACGAAACCAGACATTAACCAGACATAAGTTGGGCAACGACTATGACTAACAGGCATCTATTAAATGCCTGTTGAAAATATAATCTCATAGCGCAAGACGTTTCATATGCTGTTTACACTTACTGCCATACTTTTAGGAAGCGCAAAACAAATTAAATGCGTACCTCCATGCACTTCCACGCGATATATTCCTGTCAACGCTCCCACCTTTCGGCATGCACACAAACCTTTCCGCATGCCCGTAAACCTTTCAATAAGGCCCCTACTCCAACCTGCAGACACCTATACCTGATTTAAGGGCCTTGCTCAAGGGGCCAATGGTGAAATTACTCTGCTGGCTACAGGATTTGAACTGGCAACCTTCTGATCATAAGCTCGCTAGATCCCTAAATCACAGTGATACATACCACCTGCTCTTTTATGATTCAGAGCAAGTTATTGTCAGTATTTAAAGACTAAGCAGAACTGGCTTCCCTGATGCATTTCCTCAGACTCATGTGATTGAGCTCAAGCATCCCACTATTCCAATATACAAAACCAATTATTACAGGACCTTGCACAGACCACAATGACAGACCGAGGTTAAGACCGCTCTTCAGCCCTGTGCAACGTTCCTCCTATTTACATTCTCTGTATGTATGTAAAATATGCATAATCATTTTTTTTCCATTGGAGTATACAACCTAATTTGTTGCCTTCCCCCTTAGCTATGATTTGAATTAGCTGTTGAATTAAAGAATATAATCAAATAGAAATTCGGTTTGAAAAAAGAAAATTAAAAAATGTCTACAGGCAGTGTTTTTCCTCAAAGTCAATATGAAAAGAATAATAGACTTCATCCCTCGTGCACACATCTCTTGGCAGTACGTGGTTGAGGAGGGCTCTGAAATGTATTCTGTATTATCAGACCCTAGCCTATATTTATCGAGGAAAGGGAAGCTTGTGAGTTGGGTGTTTTACAGGAAGAATCTGAGAACGACGACACTGGGCAGCATGCGAGGTTGTGTGGGGGAACCTGCTTCGAATGAGACGCTTATTTTGTTGCATTTAATCCTCCCAATTGAAAAATGTTTGTCCATCCTGCATCTGTGCCATGTTTTGGGATGGAGACGACATGTTCAGTTTCCCTGGAACAAAAAACCGTGGACGTCGAACCACCAGGAGAGAAGACTGGGAGAGAACGCTGAAAATAACGGCGTCCGCTCCTCTCGGTTTGGCTGTGAAGGCGAGGCAGACAGGCGGGTTGTGTAAAGGGGAGTAGCAGCCCTGCCTCTGTGTCTGCGAGTGACACGAGCCCGTGAAATCGCGCCGCTCTCAAAGAGGAGCGAACAGATTCACGGGCGAGGCTGTAGCAGCCTAAAAACACATGCGTATCAGAGCGGTTCGTTAATGTCCTCTGGTCTTAATGCCCTCCCAGATCCTGTAAGCAGTTTGTAAGCTCCTGTAGCTCAACTAGTGGAATATTGTGCTAATGAAGGTCATGGGTTTGAATCTCTAGGAGCCACACAAATCATAAACCTTCCTTCTATTGTAAGTCACTTTGGATAAAAGCGTCAGGTACATATAATAATGCTCCCAGCTGCCTAGCATGTAATTCTGCGCGAGTGCGCAAGGCATAAACTTTGATTTGATTGTGGACCAGTTTAATTCAGATGTAGCCGTCCTTGTTTTTTTCCGAGCTTTGAGTACTCGTGTGCTCAGTCCTTCTGGTATAGAGCCATTTCTCTGAGGCATCTGCTATGTATTTCAGCCAAACTGTCATGAATAATTGAGCAGGCCAAAATTCCTTGTTAATCTTACTGCTTCCCAGTTATATCTTCTGTTTAATACACATCATCTCCATTTAAATTTATTTTTAATTAAATGTATGAATTCTGGGTGTATATTCTTTGTTTACCTGGTGGATGTAATATGAATTGGCCTGCTCCCTGTCTTTTTGATCGTGGTGAAGCTTTGTATGAGATGGGTTTGAGGGGAGCTGCGGGTCCTTGACCGTCCACGTGGGATTGCGGTCGCCCCGCCCCGCCCACTCGCCGCCTGCTTTTCCAGAGTCTGCCTGACTGATGAGCTCCACAGCAGTCGTTAGGGGTGGTGGCTTGACACCAGGAGCTGCCGCAAAAGCTACGGGGCTCCATCGATCCCGTCTTGTATGTAAAATTTATGAGGACGGTAATTTATTTCCCCCCTCCCACAGATAAATCGCCTCACTTTTTTGCCTGGGCGACGTGGAAGTCAACGCTGGGCAAAACGCCACCTTCCAGTGCATCGCCACGGGACGGGATGCTGTCAACAACAAGCTGTGCTGCAGGTGAGGGCTGCGCCTCTGCGGGCAGGTTGCGGGTCCGACTGCGACGTGTGGACCGGGGTTCATTACGGAAACACGAAGCTCGTCGCTTGCCGGACTGTCTGACTGCCAAATGGGGCACATGAACCAGGTTCAGGGCCACATGCACACATGACTGTGCCCCCACTGAAAATTCTGCTGAAATGCCTCCCCCCCCCCTTCTCAAAACCAAAGTGCTCATGGGTGCCCCCTAGTGTCTGGGCAGCTGAAACTCCTTCCTTCCCCCCATTGTGGCGGCCTTCACTGTGTTCAGTTCAAGAGAGACAACTCTTGTTTTAAATCCTGCTCAGATATTGCAGGCATGCCCGGCCAGTATGGAGTCCAGTGGAAAAAAGCTGTTTTCTTTTAAACTTTATTTCCATTAAATGTAATCCTCAGCTGTGACATTTCAGAGATATTTGTCTCCGATTGCATTTCATACGTTCTTTGTTTGGATCCCCACCTTCTCGATTTATACGGGTCATTTGGAGGGGACATGGTCTCCTGCAGGGGGTGTGCTATTTTACTGCTCTCACCGGCTGCCTCTCATTGGCTGCTGCGGCAGACCCTTGGGTAGGGAAAGACCGCTCGCCTCATGGGTGAGTGGGCCGGAGAGTACAGTAAGTAACGTACACTTTCCTGGGAGGTGTGAATTTTAAGAGACAGGGGTGGACACTACCACTGCTGATGACTTGTCTTATGAAGTTCCACATGCTGCGAGTTAAAGGGAGGTGACTCCCTCAAATGGGCTTTAAGCTGCCCCTTTTAGAAGGGCTGGTTTTGGCCCATCTAGCTTCCAGTGACTGGTGCCAGTCTGTTACCCTGCTAACCCCCCCCCCTTTTTTTTTGTGGGCAAGTTTGTATAGAATCCAGACGGCAGTTATAAATGTCATTTATGGTTTTTTTGTTATATCTGCAGAGAAGGAACGGGGAAGATATACCAGTGGCCCAAACCAAGAATATCAACCATAGGAGATTTGCGGCGTCCTTCAAGCTGAAGGAGGTGACCAGCCTGGACCAGGATCTCTACCGATGCGTCACCCAATCAGAGAGGGGCTCTGGGGTGTCTAACTTTGCCGGCCTCATCGTCAGAGGTATGCTCGCCTTTCCCTGCCTGAAATCTGTTGTGGCTGTGCTGTCGGTGGAAATGTAAACTCTTTGAATGCCCCTTTTAAATCATGTTATGCCTATTCTAGCATGGAACATTTCCTTTAAAATACTCAAAATGTCATTCCATTATTCAGCCTCTCGGAGACCACAATAGTTGCTTTTAACCTTACAATGTTATGGTAAACTATTCTTTGACAGACATTGTAAATGTTCTGTACCACCTCACCCAAATCACAGAGTGGGACCCTTGAATCAGTCACCATTCTAATTGGTCTGTTATAACATCGTGGTATTTCTGTTTCGGGGGGAGTCTGACCTGTGAACTGCATCGCCTCTTGTCTGCTCATATGAAATGCTGGAAAATTTTAGGTTCCTGCCAGGTTAATCCATTCGGAGCATTTTGCATAAAATGTGTTACACTAAAAGCTTCTCATAGTATTGTCAACAAAGGTAGTTTATGCAGAAATATTTCACTTCTGAAAAGTTGCATAAAAACAAATAGGAACTATAATGGTGAAGTGTAATAGAGTGTACTTAATGCCCTGAAATGTGCTTGTACACATCTTTGAAACGCTGTTTTTGTTCAACTTTAATAATATTGGGTTTTCTTAATGGATTATCACTGCTTACATGCAGAAGTGAAAGTGAGGGGATTAGTGCGTCGCTCTTCCTTTCCATCTGGTGTTTGCCTGTGAACATCCTTCTCATCAGCGTGTCCTGATCGTAGTGACTACATTTAATCATAAATACTTAAAACGTACATCATTAGCATTGCGTTGACTTAAGATCAAAGATTCTGATAATTATGCTTGTAAAGCAACCATCTGTTTATTGAAATATAAGCAACTTAAATGTATGAAAGTTAAATCGGTATTACCAAAGGGAGAATATCACTGAAGGGTTTGGATTCTGATATGTAAAGCATGTTTGTGTAAGTACTGTTCAAATAAGACCTTCGGCAGCAGTGGGGTTTGTTGCCATTCCGGCTGCAACGGATGTTTGGATTCTGGAAATTTCCAACCAACAAAACCCCCACCCTGCACCTTTTGCTGAAACGCTCTGGGCAAATTCCGCAGTTCCACCCTCTGTTACCCGACTACAAGAGGGGGGGGTCCATCTCTTGTTTATCAGAACAACTGCACTGCAAATCGTAACTTGGGCCAAGGGGCGCAAGAAGCCTGGTGTTTGGGGTAAGTTGAATATTAACTGCTGCGACAGGTCCGACATCCGACTTGCACTTGAAATCTGACATGCGGCTACATAGATGCAAAAGACGGTAATTTTAAAGGAAATTTTGGGGCCATTGATATGAGCCGCCTTTAATGAGAGATGGCACGAAGTCGCCCGCCGTCGCGAGCGACCGGGGGTAATAGTTTATTAGTGAGTCTTCTGCTAAACCGAAAGTGACAGAGGACGCTCGCGGCTATTTTGCCCGTCTTTGTAACAAATGAAAATCTCTCTGGCGAATTCTTTCACCTAAATAGTATTGATCTGTGTGTCACCCCGTGCTGGAAGTTGGTTAGTGTGGCTTCTGCAGCTTCGCGGGGCTCCGATGCTGCCCTTTCGCTTCTAGAAGCTAAACTTTATTGACAAGGCTACTTATTAGCCGGGACCCCAAAACAACATGCTCATCACCGAGCGCTGGCTTTGTTAGTCAGTACGGAGGCCTGTTGGAGGACGTTTCGGGTCTGTGCCTGCCAGTTGCCAGATTCAGACGTCCCTTTAATTAACTACTTGCTTCGTGAAATACAAACGTGGCAGTTTCTTCTTGTGTGACTTTAATTTTCATCCGAGCTGGATATGGAGGGCATCAGATGAAATGGTCAAAGCAATTACTGGACGGGATTTTCATGATATTTAAACGTTTTTACATACCGGGCATTTTTAATATGCTGCTAGTCTTGCAGTGTCTGGGATATGTGTTTATCTACTCTCGATTCTCTTCAGCTTGATTTCTTGGTTTGTGTGTCAGGCCAACATCCCCGAAATCTTCAGCTGTGTGTGTGTGTGTGTGTGTGTGCGCGCGCACGTGTGTTCGCTGGAGTGTACGTTTCACCCCAGGAATGCGCTCTTGTTCTAATGACTGCACCATGTGCAGCTGCCGCCCCCGGCAAGCTCGCGAGAGTGGGGGGCAAAACACCCCCCCCCCCCCCCCCGCCTGAAGTAAATAAACTCGAATCAGCTGAAGGGCGGCAGAGATGACTGTCAGCCAGGGAGGGTGGCTTGGAAATATTTTCTTAAAAGTAGATTAAAAACTTCTTACCTGCCAGCTCCTCTGCCGCTGAAGAAAGCTCGCTGCCTGACAAGCGCGCGTTCAAAGGGGGTTGTTAAACTCTGATGAGGGCGGAATCGCGGATGCGGCGAGATGATGAGAGAGGGGGGGGATTTAGAGCTTGCTGATTGGGGGGCTTGGGTTGTCAACAAACAGACGAAAAAAATAACAATGTGAATCCGAGTTCCATTGTGTCTCTAGGGTTATTTTGATCATTTTGATTTATTTAACTTTTGTAGTTTGTTTTTTTTTTTCTTTTTTTTTTCCCCTCCTTTCGGTAGAGGTTATATGCTGGGAAATAAAGTTTGTGGGGGGGGGGGGATGAAATGATTGTGTCGTCTTTTAGACGATAGAGTGATGTATGGTTGGAGCTTGAGGGAATAAAGCAGGTGAGACTGATTTGGGGGGGGGGGGAGCGTACCCTAGCCATCCTGGGCCCGCATCAGTCAGAGCTGGTTCGTGCTGCGGTCTCACATTTGACCCTGTCAGGCCTTGTGTCAGACCCTGCTATTCCTCAGACCGAAACGCTCCTGAGAGAAGCTGGCAAATCAAACTGTAGCGCCCTTCGAAACAGCATCCCCTTCGGTTTTGAAGGTGAAGGGAAACTGTCAACTGCCGGGGCAATAAATGAGAACGGGTTACCTTTTCGGGCAGCCCCCCAGGGGATCGGAGGCACCCCCCGGACGGGCGAGTCGTGCTGCGGCAGGGCGGACAAGCGAGGGAAGCGAGAGATGGATGAGGTCGGGTTCAAGGAGCAGTAATGCGAGGTCCCCAGCGCTATCACTCTCACCTGTCAGCCACACGAGATGGATGTGCTGTTTGGGCGAAGCAATAATGCTGCATGATGAAAGATTCATCAGCGGCCCGTTCACTGCCACGGCGACGGGAGACTGGAGAGGCTCCGTCTACCTGCACAAGTCCAGACTGGCGTCACGTTCTCCCTACCCTGTGCTGCGTTGGCGCCATGCCCGCCTCTGAGGTTGCTGTTGGGGGCTCACATCACACTCTAAGTGCTTTATTAAAGACTGGACACTTGTGTGGTTAGGAAATGCCAATAAATAGTACCTGTGTTTAACAGGGCTTGAGTGGTTAAAGCCATTCAAATGTACTTTCTGTGCTCTTTTTGTAGCTGTTGAGGCGGCCTTTCTCTATCAAAACGTCTCTTCAGTTAGTGGTTCCACTGAAGCGTCCTCATCGCAGCTAACATACTCGCTGGCTTCCTCATGCAGTTTAGTGTCAAACGAAAGGGTTACGGCTTAACGTTCGACACTAGCGAGGTTAAATACTCTGGGCTTCAGTGGAACGGTATTACCTAGAATTTGAAAGTGACCTTCTAGCTGAGAGTCAAGTGCTTGAAACAGGAGCTCATAGTGCTGCCCTCTATAATTACATGAGACTGTCCCCCTGCCAGGTTTTAATGAACAGTCACCTACGCACACAGGGCATTGTTAGGCGGAAACGCGAAATTGTCGAATAGTCTTCAAATCGTGATCGATCCATCCTGCGCGTTTAACAACATGCTTTGTGAAGCATTATTGATTTGTTAATATGTGTAGCGTGTAATTGCTACTGTCAGTCTATTAAAAGCAGTCCAAGTCCTGGCAGAAGCGGTGTTAAAATGTGGCGTTTTTGCGGCTCCCCCTGGACGCTGCTTTGATATCACAAGACTCCCAGTGAGCTCCAGTGAATTGCAGTGACTGAAAAGCTGTAATATTCCCCTATGGGTTAACTAAAAATCTTGTGTTGGCAATGAGCAATCAAAACAAAATTACTTTACTTTGGCTTATATCTGTGTCGTGTTTTAAAACTAAAATTGCAGTCTGATTCTGAGCAGAAATGGGAGCACTTTCTTGAAGGTTCCTACCGATGGTCATTGCCCGTGTGCTGAATGCTGTTTCCTGTAAGAGCACCCATGGAAGCACTCCCTGGGCAGCAACATGCTAACGTGTCCTGGCTCAGCTGCCCACCCCCTCGTTCTGGATGGTTTAGAGCACGATGGTGTTGTGTACTGAGAACAACGCCGAGAAAGGGGCATAGTGTAAAGCTGACGGACGACGAATCGCATCTGTTTCAAAACAAACCTGTTGGGCTTGGATGGTACCATTGTGACTTACAGGGTGCAGATGATACAACCGGAAAAGCAGTGCTGAACAGAACAGTGAGAAATCCCTTAAACACAATGACGGTATAAGAAAAAAAAAAACAATGGAGAAGTCTGCGATGCGACTGGGAGCCTTCAGTCGGATTTCTTTCAGTTTGAGTCATTAATTGACCCGAGTCTTTACTCAAAGCACATTCTGTCCTTGCGTCTGTCAAACAAATTCCCTCTGTCCTTTTTTATTTATTAATTATCAGTCTGTCGCTGTGTTGCGTTTATTATGCTTTCTTCAATTCTAAGAAGGCTGTTGCTTTGTTTATGGCCTAATATTTAAGGGGCTCTCGAAAGTTCACGCAATATGACCACCTGAAGGTGAATGCGCAAAGCTGTAGGTGTGGGATTTTTTTTAAACAGCTGGCTCTGAAAGCCATGTATAATGAATACTCCGTTTTTTAATTATAGTGCAAAAAGTAGCATATTTATTCATCATAGTTCCTCCTGTTTAGGAAAGCCATACCAGCCAATAGGCAGCATTCATGTTCAGTCTCCAACCTCCCTCTCTCGGCCCCAGAAAATGTGTGTTTTTGTTTTATTTTATTTTATTATTTTTATATCTACACTGATGTCAGGGCTGAAAGTTTTCCTCCATAGAGAAGGTCTGACTGCAACAGGCATCAGCGATCAGGTTGAAGCTGGGTAACTGCTAGAGTGCATACTGATATCCTGACAGAGGCTAGGAGGTGATGCCGGGGGAACGGGAAATGAAAGAGAGGAGGTTGTGAACAGGTAATTACACATTAATGAGGTGGGAAATGGCAGGGCAGCAGCATGAGGTACGGACCGGTCAAAGAGGACAGATACGGGCAGCCTGCATGGCCCATAAATCGTCTGCGATGCCATGGCTGTGTGTTCCAGAGCTAATGGGCACGAGTTTTTTTTTTTTTTTTTTTGGGTTGTGTGTCAGGTGGCCGCAGCGGCGCAGGGTCCAGGAAGCCTCACGCAAGGTCCTCCTCTGTTTTAATGAACTCTGCCATGCAGATTTTTTTCTATATAGCCTTAAAAAAAAAAAAAAATGACAAGACTGGCAATGAACACGTTGTAGCAAGTAGTGAACATATTGAAGTTCTAGTTTGGAATAGACTTTATAAAGATTAAGGAATATAATTTGAAAAAATATTTATGCTTACCCTTATTGAGACCCTTCATTTTGTTGCCTGTGAGTATTGCACCTCCCCCCTCCCAATTGAGATTTTAGTGGATTTATTGAATATGAATCCAGATTCAGCATTTAGCGGCACGCTAATTAATGCACCGCGTTCTGCTAGCTGCGTTTCGCCAAACTCGCTGTCGCAGCCAGTGTGAATCAGAAGCCATCTGGATTGTCTTGTTGCTGATTGAGAGATAAAGTAAAACAGACACAAAATGCAGTGCAATCATTATAAAACAAATTAGCGCTTGAAAACAGAATGAAATGCAGTTACTGCTGTCGACACTTTTCTCGTTACCTAGACAGATGTGCGGTTGTGTCCCATATGGATACCCTGCGAATATACTTGAAACTGGACTGAATGAAACCCCATCTTGTAGGAGCACAGCTAATCTGCGGAACTATAATTCCTGTCCTCTCTGAATGTCCTTTCTGCAGAGCCTCCACGCCCCATTGCACCCCCCCAATTACTGGCGGTGGGGCCCACGTACCTCCTCATTCAGCTGAATGCAAACTCTATATTTGGAGACGGGCCTATCATCCTGAAGGAGGTGGAATACCGCATGACGTCGGGCAGCTGGACGGAGACGCACGCCGTCAACTCGCCCAACTACAAGCTCTGGCACCTAGACCCAGACACGGAGTACGAGATCAGAGTTCTTCTCACACGTCCTGGGGAAGGGGGAACGGGCCAGCCGGGCCCACCGCTCATCACCAGGACCAAGTGTGCCGGTGAGTCCGCACGTCCTCTGCCTCCTCCACTTTCAGCTTCCGCACATGTGCACAAACATTCACCATTCTAGAGCTTTCTTTCAGTTTGGAGATGAGTTAAATTCTTGTCTCCTTGACTAATGTGCTACAGTCCATTCAACAGGGGATTGTCATCAACACCGGTCTACATGACCTGTAGTGTATGCTGGTTTTCCGTAAACCTGAGCTCTTTATTAGGTTCGGCTGGGCGGGTGACTGAATCAGTCAGTTGGTTTCATTTTCCAGGGACATTACATGTATGTGATGGCAAGTCCTCGTATCACTTATTCGCTCATGTGAGTTGTGCAGTGCGTCTTGATTAATTAATGGCTTAGGGAAGCGCCGCTTTATGGCCTGTTTGTCAGATGAATACGTCATCTCACTGTAATATTGTTCAATTTGCCTTCCTTTATGTGCAAATGTATCATAGTTTTTTTTTCGTCATACTCCTGTTTACTTTTGTAAGGTTTTAAGTAGTAAATATATGTATCTTTTTAGCTTACAATCATTTCCCTCCCCTTCAGTAAAGGGAAAAGGGGAAAGTGATTAGTCATTGTTGACACACCATAGCACAACAATGAAATCTGTCCTCTGCATTTAACCCATATGTCACATCATGACACAGCAGGGGGCAGCTAATTCAGCACTCGGGGAGCAGTGCTTGGGGGCGGTACCTTGCTCAGTGGTACTCTGCTGGTTGGGGATTCAAACCAGCAACCTTTAAATTACAAGTGCGCGTCCCTGACCATTAGGCCACAAGTAAGATGCTTTATAAATGATTCCTAACAAATATGATTTTTTTTTTAATGCGTGTGTATTACGTAGCTAAGCCTGCGTGTATTCATTCTTAGCGTCAGTGCCCAGCAGTGTGCATCCACATCCCATTCTTGCTGTTTTCTGTTAGTCGCACACTCTGTGGGTTGCCATGGCATCTGTATTAACCAGTATATCAACAAAGGGGGACTAGATACACAACTTATATGCTGCAGCACGTAGCAGCGCGATTGTGTCAGGGAAGGAATTTGAAGAAGGAAAGTGGTTATTAAGAATGATGCCCAATGTATACAGTGTTTCATTACTGTGGTGATACCTTTCTATCATCTGAAATACTATGGTGTTTTCTCCAAATTGCTTGCAGGCGAATAGACCGACTGCATTCCCAGATTGTGAATCTAAGTGTGTTTAGTTCTGCATTTCATCTTCTCCTGTTGGAACTTTCTGGTTTCTAATGTTCTTTTCCTTGAACATTCAAGCTGAAAAATTCTATACGAGAAGTTATTGTAAGGGCATTTTTGTTGTTGATGTGAGGTTTCTTGCATATCTTAAGGAAACTGGCCCTTTCAAGAATTTAAATCTAATTCTACCTTCTAGAGTACCTTAATTAATGGATTTGTAATGCTCTGTGAGCTCTTGGTGCCTTGAAAAGGTAGAGTGCTTTGGATGGGGAAAAGCTCATTGGTTTATTATATGTAAATTTAATCCTGGATTCACACGCACACGATTCTTTGAGTCCCTACATTCTGGCTCTATGCTGCTGATTCCTGCCACCATGTTCGGTTTGGGTGTTTTTCCCCTGTAAGGAAAAGCTTTTATACTCAATATACGAGCGTGAACAGGGTAGTCTTTGGGAGGAAAAGCTACCGAAGCTGCTTGCACGCAGAGAAAAAATTTAGTTTTGTGTAAATTTTGATATCCTTGGTTTTCATCTTATTGATTTCAATCCTGCACCCGTGTCATCGGGCTCTGAACGTTGGCTTTGAGTTTTTAAAGCCTGTTTATTTGTAGAGGGTTTAATAAACGCTGGGCTAGATTTGCTTATCGTACTGGTCATTTGCGCCTTGTTTTACAAAATCAAAGACCATGTAGTTGGGACAAGTTTAAGTGTTAGAGATACTTTAAGTGAAGAGTCCCATCTGTCTTCATTTCTGTTGTGGAACCGGTGAAAAAACTATTGTTGACTCACTCAATTTTTGCGATAAACAAATCACTGGTGTTTCTCTGGTGTTGGTTCTGGGCAGTTGGGTCTGAGTCACACGCTCCCTGATTTACGCTCAAATGCATTATGGAAATTCTCACGGCACTTCACTCCTGAGCCCGCTTGATATATTCTTGCTCTTTTGTATAGCTTTGTGCATCTGATTCACTTCTCACAAATGCCACGACATTTCTGTTAAATAGTCTCATTTTCATCTTGATTTGGCGTTAAGTAGCGGCAATATAAGCTGCCGTGTGCAGAAGCCGGGGCTGAAAAGCAGCGATTACGCAATCTCGAGTCTGATATTTGCAATTAAGAAGCCCATCTCGCGTTCTGCATTGCAGCATTGCGGTGAATTCCGCATCGCTCACCCCTCATTCCTGCCTCTTTCCATCGGACCCTAAAATAATCTTTGTAGCGGCATGAAAAATAGGCCTGTTCCTGCTCTTTAGGGGCTGGCCCCTTGTAGCCCATCTCTCCCACATCAAACCGATGTCCTGCGTCGCCTCTTCTCCCACATGTGCTTAACGCACCAACTCACTGGCTTGTATGAGTTGTACTCGGTAAAACAGCCAGTGTGGCATGTGTAGTTTTTCATACCCCACTGTAGCCATGAAGACGACCAATGAGAGTAAACTGTCACGCCCCCCTTGCATTTACACTTTGGCCGTCCAGTAGGCACTTCTAGGTTTGTACGCCAGTGACTTTAACAATTCAAACATTGGGTTTTAACAACTAGCATGGTTGTGAGTCAGGAACTCTAAGTCATGTTTGGTGTGTGTTTGGTGTGTGAATCTCTACAGTCCAATCGTGGTCGCCAAGCATGGAAGGTTTCTCAGCAGAAATAGTTTACTGCTTTCTTTGTTTCTCGTTTTTTGGCAAAAGCCGTACTTTTTTTTGTTTTGTTTGTTCATTTCACTGTGCTCCATTCATTGTATTTTTTTTCCCAGTTCTGTAGTGGACATTTTAACCTTTTTTTCGCTTCTTTTCTGCGAAATACGTCTTAGCAGACTGCTCCGAAAAACCACTGTTCAAGGATCCATGCTGGTTTTGCTACAGTCCTCACAGTTCGCCTATTTTAAGAACATAAGCAGTTTCTGGGAATGTGCGTGTTCGGTGTTTGAAGGGGGGGCTGCCATCAAGCCTGGTGGCTACAGGACAGGCGGTGAACTTGAAGCTGTCAGAGGTTTGGACAGGGTCTGATTTGCTTGCACCTGCATCTGCTTGCGCCTCAGCCTTTGCCATTGGCCTTACTGGGTTTAATAGTTATACCCGTCCAAGCGGATTGTGTTGCTAGTGTATTTCCAAGTATGATCCCAAAGCTTGGTAAATAAGTGATTAACTCCATCACACCAGAAGCAGTTGTAGGAGATGGAGCTGGCCAGTGAATAGGGCTGTTAGCTCATTTCCACAGTAAAGTGTTGGAGCAGAGGCAGAGTCTGTCTCCCTGTCTGTCTCCCTGTCTGTCTCCCTGTCTGTCTCCCTGTCTGTCTCCCTGTCTGTCTCCCTGTCTGTCTCCCTGTCTGTCTCCCTGTCTGTCTCCCTGTCTGTCTCCCTGTCTGTCTCCCTGTCTGTCTCCCTGTCTGTCTCCCTGTCTGTCTCCCTGTCTGTCTCCCTGTCTGTCCCTAATCAAGGCACTCTGACTTTCTCCTGCAGCCCTAAACATGCAATAGACAAGGCTCTATGCTCACTGGACACTTTTTTTTTTTTTAAATTCTTTAATGCTAATGTTTTTTTTTTTTCTTCGTTTGTGTTGTCATACTGTTGTGTGTATATATGTGTGGCGGATGGTCAGGCCATGCAAGGAAAAGTGTTGCTTTGTTTGTGTCCTTTCCTCAGCCCCAAGATCTTAGCATTCACCAAAATAAGCTGTAAAGGGGGGCGGCGGCGCAGCTGACCGTTGTATTGCAGGAGCCCCCCCCAGAAAACCGCAGCCGGGAATGTTTCCTCTGGATGCGGATTTCTCTGAATCGGGCCCATTTACTGAAACAATTATAATTAAACGGCCCGTGCCTCAAATGAGCAGCCAAGATTGAAATTAGCAGACCACACTGCGGTCAAAAGTTCAGCTAGTACCACTTCTGAAAAGTAATGTGTTCTTACAAGGGCTGTGCCCCCTGTACATGTGGACATGTTCATGTTAATGGTTATTATCTCAAAGCCTGGGGGGGGGGGGGTATAAAACAGGCCAGCATCTGCATTTTTGATTCCTCGCTGCAGCGTTTTTGCCAAAATGCAACGCATTGCAGGCTTGCCTCTTCACTTAGGTGTTGCCGCTCGTTAACTTCAGGCGATGTCCATCCTCGGAGGAGTATCGATCTTGACCAGGCCCCCGGCCACGGCCACTATAAAGCTCGCCTCATCAGCCAGTCAGTGTGGTAGCTTCACTTTTAGAGGCTCATCTACTTTAATGTTCAGGAAAATTATTTTTTAAATGTGCAGTTTAATAAAAACAAGGTTAGACCTTCTGACCCGGACCACTATAAGTGGTTGGACGGATGGATAGAAGATGATTCTATTTTACCAATAATTTATCTATCTCTGAGCTTTTTTTGCAAGTTATTTTAATTTGCACTTTAAGTGACATAGGCGGTGAGTGAAGTTAGGCACAGACAGGCTTTGCCTGAGTCATACAGCGTGATGCTTTTGTCCTTTGCTTAGGCCTGAGCAGGGAGAGTTCGTAATTCACTACTTAAGTCATAATTTATAAATGCTTGGTTTAAACTGCTGTGCAAGCATTCAAAGCTGCAGTGATTTATGGAGTTGAGGGGCTATGGGTAAGAAAATGCGCATGCAGAAATTTTCCACGTGTTGTTGTTAAATTTCATTGCCTTAATCTGCATGTCAGACTGCATGTTAAATCTTGCTGGGACTGATACACATTAAGAAAAGACAGAAATCTGATTCTATATTTCAATTAATTGCTTTTTTTTTTAAAATAAAAAAATATACTGATGAATCTTGTAGGACCCCTGTCTTATTGGATTTATTCCTTGCTTACTTGTTAGTTTATTTTAATTACATTCATAAAAAGGATGTTAATTACGGAAATTCTTCAGATGCTCGACCCAAATTGCTGAACCCCAACTATACTTAAATTTCATTGTTTTAGCAGCATGACACAAGTGTTATAGAAGTTTTCAGCTACAGGTGTGAATCAGAGAGGGGAGAAAGTAAAATGGAATGATAAATTTGTATACTTATTTTAAGTGCTTGGTTCCACCAATTAACCCGTGACATTTTATAACCACCTGTGGTAGTAATCGTAAAAGCAGGATGCTTATTAAAATGGGATTTTTAGCGTTCATCTCATCAACAGAGCAGGGGAGCAAAACATTTTAAGTGGGGGGGGGGTGGGGGGATAACAGCGTTGCATGGCTTGATTATGCATGTCACGTCCTGACCTCGAATGTAGCTAGGAGCTATCAGCGAGGGACAGCCCATTCCCCCCCACACTGGTGATTTAAGATGTTCTCCAGTGGAAAGCCAACCATTAGCACCCTCGCCTCCCCTTTGAAGATGGAAGTCAAAGTAACCGCAGTCATCGGCCGATGAAGACGAATTATCAGGATTGTTGAGTTCTGTGATATTCCGCAGAGGGACGCTCCAACCCAGGCTTTCGATGAATCATTCAGAAGGGGCTGGCCTGGGGGTGTGGTTGAAGAGAAAGACACAGGACCGTGTCAATAATTGATGCTCTGTGTGTGAACTGGTTTTCAGATGAGGTGGATCTTAAGGTAGGAACCTGTAGCACTTTTGCAGCAGGCAGATAACCTGAGTGCAAACTTTTATTACTTCTCTCCAAATATTTTTACCACTATGATAGGAAGGCGTATATATATATTATTAATAGGCTGTTGAAAAGTACTTTTTGTGCAGAATCGGTTTTGGTACTTGGGTATCTCAGCAGTGGTGCTTTCAACTTGCCAGGTTTCACAACTACCCCCACGCGGTGCTTGCTGGCAGACAGCCTCTAAGCTAAATGAAATTATAGGTAATAGTAAGTAATAATATTTTGATGAAAATAATCATAAAGCTATAATAAGCATGAAGATCCTGATGGATGTGGCTTCCAGTAACTTGACTACAGCTGAGCTCGCATGGATAAATCACTTCTCTCCAGGTGGTGTCAAAACGGAACCGTAAAACAAGTCAGCGCATAATGAAGCAAGGTGACACACGACTGCCAGCCCCTTTGGGACTGTAACTAGCTGATTCGGGATACGATTTGCCTAATGGGATTACCAGAACTTCACGGTGTTAAGTAAAGAAAATAAGCACGTCATCGACTAATTGAGCAAGAAAGAATAGAAAGTGGAATGGATACTGGCATAGATGCACCATTCTGCAACTTGTACGACACTTGGATTGGCTGAACCAGCAGTTGGTTGTTTTGGGTTTTTACTAATTCATTCATTTATTATCATCATCATCATTATTATTTATTCGTTTGTTTATTTTTTTTACCAAGACACTAGAATAAATCCCTCCCTTCATAAGTAGCGATAGCCTTTAGAACAGGGCTCTCCAAGTCCGGACCTGGTGAGCTACTATCCAGTAGGTTTTCTATGCTACCTGGCTTCTGATGAGTCACACGTGTTCCTGGTGTTTACCTGAGATGTCGGGGACCCCTGCCTTACAAGGTAGCCTGAGAGCTCGAGTGACTGCATTAGACATTGCGAGTTAAAATCCTGGGTGATGCAGAACTGATCATTTAGCACAGCACGTGTCCTTTACACTCACAAATACGCCCGTACATTTAAATGTGAATGTTGTGTCTGCTGTCGTTCAACAGTGTCTTCATGTCTACAGGGTTTGAATTGCCTTTCCCATGATAAGTACAAGCAGCTAGCAGATGAAGTTAATCTCTTCTGTAGTTTAAAAATGTGGCATGTTCATCCCGGGAGAGAGGTTTAACGTGACATCATTGTGTGGTTCGCATAGCCCCAGTGCAGAGTGAATAACACCTTTACCAACACCTGTCTGGTTACGGGAAAATGATGTGTGACTGTTTGATGGTGATATTGGCGACAGAAGAACGTTAAATCATATTAAGAAAGACTGGGACAAACGGACCTTGAACCTTTTTGATTTTGCTAATTTTCTTTTGTTTCAAATATTTTGAGTCTTAAAGCTGGAAACTTTGTCCTTTATAGATGTTTTTAAGACGCTGTCAGACTGAAATTGACTTGCCTTTTCTGCCTGATTTATGGTGCAGTCATTATCCTTACCTACGGAATAATTGCAATATGTGACCCTGAGTTTTGTGAATGTTGCAGAAATAACACTCATTTAGAGTAGTCCCTGACGATTCAACTACAAGAACCTTGAAGTGTTTATACCTGACTTTGGAGTTATGAAATCATATTTGTGTGAAATGTTTTATATTTTCAGTAGAGCAGGAGAATGTCATGCATTATAGCGCCCACCACCCCCAACACATTCTTAAATGGGGGGGAAAACACACACAAGTACCTAAAGGATGATTTTTTTGTTTACCCCTCCTGGGCACGCTTGTGTAGCAGGCTTCACCGGGATGTCAGTCCTCAGCTGACAGATCTCAGATGGAGACCCCAAATGAAGCTAATGAGTGGAGCAGTGCAGGAAAGTGTTCCCTTAAACATTAGCGGCAAATCCATTTGCTGGAGTGCAAGCTGTGCCTGATAATGTGTCGAGCATCATTAGCTTGGAGAATGTTCTTTGGAAATAAAGGACTTTGGGTAGGGGGCATCTTGGAGAATAGCTGAAGTTTTCTTTTTAGCATCTTCTCTGAATCTGAGCCAGCGTTTACCCAACTTTGTAATGTGTTCCTGAGTTTTTATTTCCATTTGAGTCTTGCTCTTTGTGTGTGTCTTTCACTTTGTCATGACTTTCCAGCAAATGACTGTTTGCCTTGTGCCGTGAACATAAAGCTGTTTAATTCAAACACGTGCAGTTCACTCCTACACCTTTTTTAAACTGAAATGCGTGAATTTTTTACATTTTTTTTGCTGCTTGCAAACAATTTTTCTCAATCAGTTCTTTTGAGAATAATCTTTGTATTCTCTTACTGCTATACAACATAGTACGCATCAGATGTTAATGTCACCGTAGATGGAAAGCGCAATGGTTAGAACACGTACCTACGTTTAAAACAAAAATAAAACGAAAGGGAATCAAATTGCGTTCATGAAGTAGGATGACTGTAAGCTGGAGGTTAAATAGGCTGCCTGGTCTGTTATCGGAGTTAAATGGAAAGTTTTGTAGTGAAGTTGGCTGGGTTAGTTAATCTGCAGTGTCAGTGGTAACTAGCTTGGCAGAGTACACTAGCAGTGGAAACGTTTTGCACACACCGAGATTGTCTACATTTGCAGGTTAGTCACATAACATTTCCTAAAAATGCACTCAATATTGTTTGCTATCAAATTTACAGTTTGTTGAACTATTTGAGTACCTTTATTGGCAAGGAAATGTCATATATTTGATTCATCAAAGTAACCTAGCAGTTATATCAGCAGAGAGAGATTGAGTCAGCCTTCCTACAAGGAACATTAAATACTGCTGTGTGTCGTGGGATGAAACGGTTAACTAGCGCGTTTAAAGTTAATGGACACTCTAGAATGTGACTCTGCCATCGACACGCAAGCAGTTAATGGGATGTCGGACATGCACTGTTACATACTCTTTCCATGTTATCAAGGAAGCGTATTTTATTTGACTTTTCATTTATAGTCGTTCACTCAACTTTCCAAAGCTTAACAAAAATAAAAAAAAAAAATCTGCAGTTCATGAAATAAATGGAAAAGTGGTAGAAGCCTGTGATGTGCAAGAACATTTGACTGGTAGAGTCTCAGGCACCTTACTCTCCGTAAGCTATACTGAGATAACAGGCCCTCAATCAGTCCTGCACCCCCCTCCCACCACTCCCCCAACCCCCCCAACATTACTGGACTGTTTTATGCACTACAGCTGAAGGCTTTACTGCCTTTGATTTATCGGAGGCGTCGCAGGAAGACCTGCATTGTGATCTGAATCGTTGACATTAATCAGCTTCTTAGGTAAGCAGTACCTGACCTTTGGGTGCCCTGTAAGCGAAGGGTAGCGATTGCGTCTGTCCGCGACTTACTGGCATGGGGGGCGAGAACGGGCACCAGGTGCAGTGCAAGCACGCATTTCCATATAATCCTTCCTGCTGAGCAAAGAGTAATGCGATTCATCCACCGTGAATAACTTCTCTGCCGTAGTCTGATCTGCATAAACAAATGTAGAAATCAAGACATTTGTATATCTTGAACATTAATATATTAGAATTTGGAAGCATTAAAAACCATCTTGAGTAAAAGGGTAACATCAGTGTTAAAGGACAGGCTGGCACCTGTTAATGACACCTATGTTACAAGATGACCCCACAACATGAACATAAACCAGCCAAGCCAACAAACAAACATGTCCTTTTTTTCTCTTCAGGGTTTAGAAAATTCTTGCTCATCCTTTTTTGTTAACCTTCATTAAAACTATGGAAAGAATCTGATTGGAAGGAGTCTGTCATCAGCAAATGAATGAGAATTAATTTCATGCTTCCCAAGCAGTAGAAGCATCGCAGGCCGTGGCAGGCGATATAACCGAACACGCAGTCGGCGGCAGCTTATGCTAAGGTCTGACTACAGCCATCGCGAGCAAGTCTGCAACAAGGTGTAATGAGGACGTGTTTATTTTAAGGAAGAGTCCAATATGTACTGTCAAGCAAACCACGTAGTGTAGTAGGAATGGAAAATTGCAAGCAGGTAATGTGTTCAGATTCCCTCCCTTTGCGTGTTTGGATCGACCGCATCCATTCATAGAGGACCTCAGTGCCAAACTGTCAATAGTATCAAGCCTGCGTTTTGTATTTAAGGAGCTGTTTCATTCAGAACCAGTCAATGCACTCTGTTGTAGTACTGCAGTCTCAACAATTGCTGCAGCTAAAATTTACAGTCCAATTATTAATATAGGTGAGGGAAGAATTCCGCTGTGGCATCTTGCCATAACGCGTTTCGGTAACGGTTTACCCTCATAATGCATTCGTTAGGCAGTCGTAGTACATTTGTGGAGCTTCCTAACATACCGTAACTTTATACGTTAATGTTAGGATGTTAAGGTGTACTTAACTTTTGAATGTTCTATGAATTCATTATGAAGGGGCAGTTAATGTAAAGCATTTTTTAAAGGAAGCCTATGATGGTATAAGCACATGGATTCTAAGCAACAGTTTAAGGGTTGTAACCTAATATAAGTAACATTCGCTTGTGTGGATGACTCTATTACCTACTGGAGAGCCTAATTAACCTCACGCCTGGTTCTCAGGGAGGCATTTTCCTGAAACCGCTGATTTACAGCAGTTGAGCTGTAATACCAGCAGCTTGATAGATAAGAAAGGCGAGTACACACGCGTTAGTCATCTTAATTTGTGATATGGTCTAAAATCTCTGGGTCCCTCACTGGGACCGATTCCTGCCCCTATCCTTGTGTTCCTTTGGAAGAATCAAATAGTTTTGTATTATGAAAGGAGCAAGTTAGTCCAGTGTTCAGTCACTTTTTAATGTCTATCAGAGTATTCATGTGTTTCTTCAGTGCCAAAAACCTCTCTCCCAATATAATAAAACGTTTTTGTAACTTTTTTATATAGTGGATACAAGCCGCACTTTTTAAATCTTTTACTACTTTGCTGTCTTTTTTGATAACACGAATGGGAAAAGGCCTCTGCTTCCATGTGCGGTCTTAATTTCATTCGACAAAGTTTGTTTTAAACAGATTACAGTGGAAAATGTCTGGAGCCCACAGCACCTGGAGCTGGCATTGGCTGCCTGGCCAAAAGCTCCCCGAAGCCTGAACTCGCAGGCTGAGATTTTTGGCTTGGGATGCAGATGAAGGAGGCTGTGATTTATGCTTCGGTGTTTAGCCGAAGCTCATTCTGTGGGATGAACGACGCATTCGTGGGGATTGCATAGGCCTTCGACAAATATTGTGAAGCTGTGAGGTAATCTGTACATGAGAAGCCAATCTTTAAATGTAAATTTATTTTTTATCGATTTGAGATGCAGCCTATGTTTTGCCTAGTCAGAGTTTCAAGTTCTCTAAAACAGTTGTGACATGCCAAAATGGCCCACAGCTGTCATTTATTCCAGATCTGAAGTAAGGCATGGTTTAAAGCGGTGGTCTCAAAATTCATTTGATTGATCGAATGATTAACATTCCTATTTTTGGTTCCTCCAGTTTAATTTTCCGTCTTTCTACTGTGACTCTAAAACGTCGTTCTCGGCCTGTCTACTTGGTAGTGATCTGCCCTTAGCTGTGTACACACTGTACGGTCTGTCAGGCCTGAGAGAGAGAGACTAGGCTGAAGTGTTGTTTCTCTCGGTCCTCTTTCTGCTAACACACGTCTTCATTTAAAAAAAAAAAACATATATAGAAAGTGTGTTTTCCCTCTGCCCAAAGAAGCCGGATGCATTTGGTAGCTATTAATGATATTTATTCCGTTTCTGTCATTACGCACAATCCACCTGTGTTAGGTTTTAAGTCCTGTGTTTGACTTTCTACTCCGTTAGAGTGCTTATCAGCGGCTTCTCAGGCTGCACCATTTGAATTTCAAAAAAACAGAAAGCGCTCATCTGAATTTGCCGCTCGATGAGCTAAGCTACCTGCCCCCCCACTTTTATTCTTCTTTGAGTCTGTCTTGCAGTTGACGCCATCTTGGATTTTATTGTCCTAGCATTTATTTATTTGTCAATATGCAAATAAGAAATAAGAAGAGCGCTTCGCCAGGCTGTTCCCTGAAAGTGGGCCGGCGCCCTGCATTTCCCATCCATCGCACTGACGCCTCCTTTCCTTTATTATTTTTTTTCTTTGTTCTTCTGTCCCCTCCCTGAATCTGACCTTCCTCAGAGTTGCATTCTTGCTACATGTGTGAATTCCTCATGCTTTGTGGGAGGGGGAAGCCTTAACTCCATCTTTCTTCCATCCCACCACCTACCACCCACAAGTGCCTGTATGGAGCCATTCCATGAGTCAGCAGTGATTTAGTGAATGGAGACAGACTGGAATGTTTTGTATTCTTGGATCTGACCTCATGTAGCCAAACCCTGTACTATATGACTTTGAAGTAATTCCGCTTATTCATTTCCTGTTTACGCAGCAGCACTTCATGATGTAGCCATGTGTCATAAGTAGAGACAGTAAAAAGAAATGCATGTCCTCACGTTCCCCCCTCCCCTCAGCCAACTTCTGCAGCCTTTGATCTTAGTGGGGGGGGGGGGGCTGATGGAATGGCGAGATGACCCAAAAGCCCCCATGTTCTGCTCTACAAAAATTGCACCCTGACATCCAACACAGATCCGTTCTGAAAGTGTGGCCAGGTAGCCCCTTCGCAAACCAGCGAAACCATCGCATCTTCTTGAAAGCTGCCACAAAAATCAGCCGACCAAGTTCACGTCGGTTTGGTTGGGTCCTTTCAGCCACATTTCTGGCAGCGCGTCACACTGCTCATGGGAAGCCCGCGGAGAAGACCCGCGTCCCTGATTCCGCTTTGGTGCCCCTCGTCACGCAACAATTTATCCTCTTACTTTTCTGTGCTGTGGTAACTTTGTGAGTAATAAGGTACCAAAGTGCTTCACTTCCCTGATGAGAATTGTAAGAATTAGTTTTTCTTCCCACTCTCTGCCTTGACACGCGTCTCCGCGCTCTATGGGTGAGGGGCGGGGACAAAGCCGGTGGGTCACTGTTTTTTTTTTTTTTTTGTTTTCCCACCTGGTTTATCCTGAATAAGTGATGTATTGGAGCATGCCTGTGGGAAATGAGATGAAATATAATCACGTTTGGGGTGGAGCACTGCATGTAAAATGTTGGGAAAACCCCTCACATACTGGGCAGGTGGCAAATGGTTTGTGGATGTGGTGGCACCTCTGTGTAAACACTGCATTAACTGCAATTTCTGGATGCAGTGGAAATTCATGGGAGTTTTACTTGTACAAAACTTGTACTTGTGCTCAGAGCAGAACGAAAAAATGATTGGTTCAGAGAGAGAAACCAATCAGATTGTAGAGGAGGTAGGTCCAAGCAAGTAGAGGGCAGGACCAACCAATCAGATTTCTGTCCTGCCTCCTCTACGTTGTCTCTGAACCAATCATTTTTCCTTTGTGTGTGTGTGTGTGTGTGTGTGTGTGTGTGTGTGTGTGTGTGTGTGTGTGTGTGTGTGTGTGTGTGTGTGTGTGTGTGTGTGTGTGTGTGTGTGTGTGTGGATGCAGTGGTACCTCCGTCTACACCGCGTAGCTGTGTGTGGATATCATGCCTTTTCTCAGTGAGATGTGATCAGACAGTTGCCACATACCGTGTGTTGTGTAGTTTTCAAGCCTTCTGTTTTAGTGTTTCTTTTTATTAGGGTAAAAAACCTTGAGCCTGAGTTTCTGTCCAGTGATATGGGGTACAGAAGAGGCTGAGTAATGGTTTATAGATGACACTATTTTAAGTGGGGAAAATGGGGAAGGTGATCCTTTAAGGAGAGGAATCCTTCCTGCTTGGGACTTGCTTTCTGTCTTTTGAAAGGACATCCCCCATCTCCAGTCGCATTTCAGTTCTGACAAAGTGGTAGTGAACCAAAAAAAGATTAAATGGAGGTTTTGTAACAGAACAGTGGTGATGATACACAGGGGGCACTGATGAGATCAAAATGAATTCAGTAAATGTTAGCGGACCAATATTCCTAAATCGTGTGACAAAGTGAAGCTGCACTATATTTAATCACTATTACACTTGTGTTACTGCTGAAGGGACAAAGCCCTAATTCTCACCCAGCTTGCGTCATACGTGGTGGAGCTTTGAGCTTTGAGCCTGCCCTGTTGGTACGAAGACTCTTGTTTGGGTGTTGTTACTCCATACCCAAAATTTACCCAATATTTCTAACCACTTTCAATGATCTAATACTGTTTACAGGTATAGTTATTCCTGCTTGCTCTTTAGGGATCTATCACTGAGGAAAAAAAACGATTTGAAGAAAAAATGGTACGATAATCAAGGTTTAACGTATCTTCTGATATCCCTGGCCAACAGGTATACATGAGGTGCGTCTGTGTAAAGGAATGTGGAGAACTGTGGGTAATTTGTGTAATCAATACATTGGTTAAGTGTGTAATGCTGGTGTGTGTTTCATGTAATGCACTGTGCCAGCCCCCTGCTCTGAGCTCGTCCGCTTGTCGGCTGCGTTCTTCCTCCTGACTCCGAGGTCGGCTACCATTACTCATACATTGCTTTCTGCACCCGCGATGCAAGAAAGGAACAAATTAACGGGGGTTTTCAGGTTGTCAGGGAAGCGACCTTGCTTCAGTTTTAATAGGATGGGGTAGAGGATTATGGACTTCCACTGATTTTTCTAACTTATAATAAAGAGCTTCCCAATTATGTATGAACAGGTTCAGGTGGGCTAGTCTGTTTACTAGTTAAGATGGACTGTGTATATTATGACTTCATCACTTAAGCCAACCGCATTTGGCATCTGTAATTGCCCTACAGGGTGTGTGCTGTTTTCCCCTCCTGCCTCTCGTCATCTCTGAGCAGTCTTTGTACTAAACTTGCACAGTGACAGTTGTTTCAGGTTGAAGAGGAGGCAGGAAACTCTTGTGGTTTATATTTAGCCTTAGGAATTGAGGAGTTGCCTCCGGGAGATTCAAACATGCGTCTTCACAGGCATCAGAAGCAGCTACCTGGACTGAAGAGAGAGATTTTTGTTTATTTGCGGCAAGCATTCTTTTGTAAGGTATCATAAGCGTTATTTAAATTCCTCTTCTCTGACCTATAAAAATGGCACTTTTTAATGTGATTGGTAAAGCCAACAATGGCTTGTGTTCTGGATCTCTCTGCCTTGAGGGGACAGGGTAATTTTGAGGCTGTCTGCATTTAGACATGTTTACACAAACAAATGGAAGCTGAGATCCTGTAAACACTCCTTTCTTTGTCATTTTTGTCCCCCCCCCCCCCCCCCCCACATACACACACACACACACACACACACACACACACACACACACACACACTTGGGGTTTCCGGTATTTGTCCCTGTTAAGTATTGAAGACACCATTAGCCAGACGTAATGTCCGAGTCACTCCACGCAGCACATTAGTGACCCCCCCTCCCCCCCATGTCTCGACCATGTCTGTGTCTGCCTCATCGCTCCTTAGGGAGCTTCGTAAACTGCTGCAAAGGCAATTAAAAATAAATGATATTGGATTCAGTCCAGTCATCGCCATGTCACTGGGGTTCAAGCAAACTTCATAGGTAAAAGCTTTTTTTCCCCCTGGAGTTGCCTCACTTTGTGGTTCAATGGGAAATTGAATTATGGGAGATGCGTGGGTGACTGCCTATTGAATCTGTTCCTGCCTTATCCCAGTAAGGTCCACCATCAATGGGGTCGATCTCGTGGAGCGGGGGAACACAGTGTAAGTCTGGGCTAATGGAGAGGTAAATGAAGTAAACAGCAACGTCGTTAGCGGACAATTTCAGAGGTCTGCCCACCACCAGGTTTGTTGTCCTGCTCGCCATCCATTTCATCTCATTTAGCTCCTCATTGTGGTGGCAGGACTACAAAGAGAAAATGTCTCCCAATAAGAACGGGAAGTTCCTCGATTCCAAGATGGCAGGGAGTGGGGTGGTATTCACTGGCACCACAATTGAATGCACATGTACCATTTGACCTAACCAGCTTGGACCAATTAAGGGCGATGCCTTATATTGTGTGGACCTGACTTCACTGTTGGTTTCAGGAGAGAAATCTGAGGTAATAGATTGTTTCATCAGGAGTATTTATTGCAGAGTGAACCTCTCCATTGCTCTTTCACGAGGGGCAGACAGTCCCCGTCTGAAAGCCACTATTAGATCTTAATTTAAAAGTAGGCAGCATTGGTCGCCTTTAAATCATTTTATAGGTTTAAAGAATGGAAAATAATCTGGCACTATCTCTGTTTGAAAGATGAAAAACAAATCAGACCTGACACTGTCGTCGGAGTTGCCGGCCGATCGCCAGTGATTGGAAATCGTGCCCATGCTGCGAGGGGTGTCCATGAAGGTGGGGGGGGGGGGGGGGGTAGGCGGATGTGTGAAAACAGCTCCAATCAATAACATTAATTTAGGGCTGAGTCCATTCATTTTCCACTGATCTATTCCAATACATTTAAACTAGACATTTAGACTGTGCAGAGGTATCTGGTACTTAAACTTAGTCTCTTACGGATCCTGTTCCATTACTTGTTGGGCTGCCCAGCTGAGACTTTAAGTAACTTCTATTAGATTCGATTTTTTTTTTTCCCCTCCTCTGTAACAAATACCAAATGCAGTGTGGATCCCCCCCCACCCCCCCCCCTTACTGTGGGCCGTTCACACACACGGTCATATAAAACAACCATCCTCTGAAAGCTTTATCAAGTACCGTGTTCTGGTTCTTTATATGCAATCTGATAAGCAAATATTATTTGTATTAATCAGCTCTTTATTTTAATGGAAATGGACTTTCTCAAAGGCTGTACTTTATTTTTATTGGACCCGAGTCCGTGTGGCGTTCATTGGCATTTAAGGATCACGGCCTCTCTTCATTGGTTGTTTACCCAGCCCATGGTGACCAATTACATTGGAGGTTGTTCATCCCCGTATGTATATGGCAAAGCCATGGTGGGAATCTCTTGCATTTTCATGTTCTTGGACAAGATGATGCGACTGGTTTCGGCTGTCGGTAATTTGCGGTTATTCGTTGGCATTACGCCTTCTCAGTCTGTCCCAGAGTGTTTGTAAGAGCAGGCTTTGGAAAGACAAGAATGTCAAATTGAGTCTGAAGTGCTTTTCAGTCAATGACATCCTGTAGAAATGGTTGGTTTGATGGTTGCATTCTAGTCATATTGTCTTTTTTTGTAGTTTTATTATGCCAGAAGCTTTTCTCTGCACTTTCTCCTTTTATCAGTGATTTCTGCAGTTTTCCTTGTTTTTATTTGCTGTTTGATTCTGGTGTATCATCCCTTGGATGTATATTACCCAAGTATGTCTAGGG
This sequence comes from Brienomyrus brachyistius, assembly GCF_023856365.1. Lineage (NCBI taxonomy): Eukaryota > Metazoa > Chordata > Actinopteri > Osteoglossiformes > Mormyridae > Brienomyrus > Brienomyrus brachyistius. Next base: position 4,463,234 of record NC_064551.1, on the reverse strand, counting down.
TGGTCACACAAAGCCATTACATGCTCGGCTAATGCTCTGTGTTGTTGCATGCCGTGATATGCACACCTGACCTAAAAATTGAGTTTGATTTGAACACATCGACTTTCGCCTGTTTAATCCCCAAATACATTTCTGGCCTATTTTAATTTTATCTCCGCCTTCTGCTGTGATTAAAAGAATGGCAGATGTATGTGGGGGGGGGTGGGGGGGGCGTCTGGAAGCTGAGGCAGTGTCTCGCTTGTGCTTTTTTCCCATTCCCTGAGATAAAGGCCTGTGCCGTTCTGCACCACGAGGTTCAGCAGCTGATCTCTGTAACGTGAAAGCAGCAGACTCACAGTTTGCCGGTGTAGCACGCGGCAAACCCGCTCCTGAGTGACATTATGAACTTCTGTAAGCTACAGCTAAGCTCTCCCCATGCAAATAGAAGAGTCCTCTAACAATTAAAGATTTAATCTTTGCCTTCTGTTATCAGGAGACAAGCTGGCTTCCCTTAGGATGACACCTGTAGCTTTTTTTATTTTGTCAGGGAAACATTGACCCACCCCAATGTAAAGCTAGTGTCTATTTAAAATAATAATAATGGTAATAATTCCACCAATCCCTGAATATGTATCTGAAAAATATAAGGATCGTTGATAATATTGTCCATTCCAGTTTTAAAAAAATGTTTTTTAAAAACTGCTGCGAAAAAGAATTGCGTGTAAGTAATACCGTGAGCTTTATTCCAGTTTTCCTCTCATGAAGTGCTTTGATGGCTCGATATGGCTGTGGAACATGGCAGTGACTCATTGCGATATGACCTGTTTTTACTGGATGTCATCTTAAATGTATTCCTGTTCAGATATTAACATAGTCAAACGCTTCTTCTTTAGATCAAACCTTTAACAGTCAACTAGTAGGAAGAGCATATATACATGTCCTAAGGGTAATTTAATTATGCATCTAACACTGGCTAATTGAAATGGCATTTTAGCAATCCTTGTTATGATTGGTTGTTTTATTGATCAGTGCCACGAAGTACCGTGACCCTGCAGTAGATTTAAAAATCGCACAATGGTTGAATTAGCAGCGCTTGTATTCCTGTTAGAGCGTCACACCTCCCTGCCTGCTTAGCTCGGTGTTTAGTATTATTCTGGTTGGTCGTCAGTGAGTCGAGATCTGCTTGCCTCATTTGGGGAGACTGGTGATTGTGAGACAGCCGGAATGTGTGGAGTGACCTTAAAGTGCAGTCTTTTGTTTAACCCGCTGATCCTATGTTCTTCGCCAGCGGTTTTGTACATCTGGAAAGTCAAGTTAACAGGAGGTCGCAGCACCTAATCGCTCTGACATTCAGGATTCATAATTTTAGCTCTGGGAAATGTTTTGCATTTTTAGGATTTAAGCTCTTGAAATCAATAGAATTTATTATGGAGGAAGGTCTAATCTGTAAAGTTAATGCCGGACTTCACAGCTATTGATCAGCGCTGAAGGGGTACACAAGCTGTTAATCATTGACCAAGGCAATAGGATAAACAGTGTTGATAGGAGATGGATGGGTAATTGTCTGTTGTGCAAATATTATTGGTCTTTGTGTCTCTGGATGGGCTGAAAGTTGATGGGACATTGGGAGTCAGAAGCAGTTCATTTCTTCTGTGTTATTGCCTGGCTGACATTTAAATTGATGGAGAATGTCAGTGATCTATCTAATTCTAACCTGGAAGTTTTATTCCATCCCCCAACCCCCTCCATCCTAAACTTACCCCCCACTTATGGGCCATCATACGAATCGAATGCATACAAATAGGCTCGGCTGCAGTTTATGACCAGATGAATGACACCTTGAGGACTTCGCTGTGACAGGTCCTCTCCACCCCCCCCCCCCCCCCCCCCTTGCCAGTGCTGACACTCCTTTGAGAATGAGACTGAATCTTTCGGTCATTATTGAATGTTTTCTGTGCGGGGGCCCGAGGTCTGGAGGTGGGGAGGGTGGTGGCAGATATTGACGGTGGGCCGCCGTCAGCCTATCGCCGAGCGTGGCTCGCACGTCACAGACGAGCTCCCATCTCGTGATTCCTTTCCCGGAAACGCCGCGGCTTACGACAGATCTGTCATCCTGCCACCCCAGGACCGCGCCTCCAGTCCAAATTATCTTTGAGACGACACTGTCCTTGACTATGCTTTCAAACGGCATGATTACCTTAAAATGTCTCCATTTCGGCCTCTCTTTTATTTTAAATTGTTCCTCCTGACCCCTGCACACCACCAACCCCGACTTGGTGAGATTTAATACTCCTTCAGCGTGTGTAAATCTGCAGAAATAGCATGCTGTCACAGGCTTGGAGAAATGCTTTATGTATTCTCCTGCGATTGACTGCTAGATAATGACTTGTTATAAGCAAAATGTACCTGTAGGGGGAGACTGTTTGCTGCCCTTGTACTTCTTTCTTTTTGTATTTGAGGTTATTGCAGAATCAGTTCAAATTGACTGTCCTAAAAAGGCTGTGGTGGTCATTGTCATAGGCTGTGAAAAGGCTAGTGTCTGGCTGCCCGTCCTGTAGCACAGATAATCTGTAGCTGTTCTAGGGGGAAGCGGCTTCACCAATGCAATAAACCGCAAGCTGTAAAAAAAAAAAAAAAAAAAAAAAAAAATACTGCCAGAACGATAAATCTGAATACTGTCTATTGTCATGCGTGTAATCTGAAGTCTGACTAGCGTGAGATTGGGCAGCGTCCAGTATCTGTACAGCCGAGTCGTAGGGGAAGTTTTTTTAAATAACCATAGTGCAAGCATGGCAGTCAATCTCTGGTCCGTGTTAACAAGTACTCAGTCTTTTCACCGAGGTTTAAGTTTTAATTAGGTGATAAAGAATAGGTTCTCCTCAGCCAAGCTCATCAAAGTGTGGGTGATTGAACTCACCAGGGAATGGGTTATGGAGGGATCATTTGTAATTTAGCTTCTAAAGTTCTCATTTCTGGCCCGCAATATCGTGCGAAGGTTTTCTGGGTGGTGGAAGCTCATGTGTAGAAGGGCAGCTCCTCTGCGGCAACTGGCCTGTTATCAGATTTGACCTGTCATAAACAGATTCTATATACCGCATAGCTAAAAAAAAAGCTAGCTTTAATAGGGTAAAAATAACCACGAAAAACAGCATGACGCACAAACGCCATCGATCCATGATGTCGCTGAGCGTGTGCGTGCTTGACAATGATCCTGAGAATGAGGGCACCCTTTTTGCATTTCTGATCAAAGATTTTCAGCTTTGCAACAGCATAAAGGAACCACCCACGCATTCAGTCGTATTGATTCTGTTGCTGTCACTTAAGTTAATCGTTATTGTTTTAGTTGGGATGACAAAACAAGTTTAGTCTATGCGGAGTGATAAAATCACCTGTTTATTCTCTTGTCAGTTCAGTATTAGGCTCAGCCATCTGCTACACGACCAAGAGAAAATAGTCGGTAACGAGCAGAGAGGCAGGGTGAACTGAAGAGGTCAGTCCGAGGTATTTCCAGGAATAGAATGGGGACCCTTTTGCAACTAAAAATGCAGGAACAAATCCATTTTACATAAGAGAGAACCAGGGAATCGCAATTGCTGAGAAACGCACAAATGGACGTTACCTACTTTGTGTCAGAATCCAAAAACCGATTTTTCGAGACGCTTAAACATGTACGTTATTTATGTTCCAAGCAAGGAGGCTCTGTGTGTATTTACAACGTGAGATACAATCGAAATCATTACATGTGTATTTCGTTTTTTTGGTTCCCCTGTCATTTAAAAAATTTTGAGGATGTTTGAATGTTGAAAAACATGAGGGAAGTGGGATGGATGTGTAGAGAGTTGTTTTGGAGCACTAGAAACCACATTCGTAACTTGTTGTGTCAATTTGTGTTGCTGTCTGTCTGAAGGTCCAGGTCTCTCAAATCATAGAAAGTTTGTCTTGTCACCACTTTCTTTTTGGAAGGGAAATCTTGCTGGCAGTGTTGAGATGTTAGGCACTGGGAAAAGTAAGGTAATTAGCTGCAAACCATTTAGGATTGGTGGCCTCCTGGCTTTCTGCCAGAAGATCCCTCAGCAGGGTCAGGCTTGTTTGGCTGGTTTTCACTTACCTGAGACAGTCTGGCCTGTGTAGCAAGAAAGTTTTGAATTTTCTGCAAAACGGGCAAATTTCGACATGCGTGCTTGAATTACTGCTTTCACTGGGGAGTCAAAGTATGGATTTTTAACGGACAGATTTTAGATCCGTGGTCTTGGACTGATTTGCTCAACTTTTACTCCTTTATAAAAAAGGATGTTTATCCTGGAAGAACATTTGCCGGAGAACAAATTTTGAATTTTTACAACTGTTTGCTCAGTGATAACTGTGAATAAACTGAACTGGTTTTCCCCGTGCTAGCCTAGCAGCTTAGTTATCTTACTGCTCATCCTGTATTGCTTAACTTTAAAATGCAGTGTTTTCAATGTTTTGTATTAATTAGATGAAAGAGGACTTCTCAGGGGTGTCGTTTTATCGAAGACCACACACGTAACATTTCAAGCTAAATCCCTTGACCACCATTGTAGCTACAACAGAAAATGGCCTTTCTGTGGCTAAAGGGATGGTTTCTGCATCATTGCCTATATTGAGCCGGTAAATTGGACTATTAAAGTAATTAATACCCTGCATGATGTTATGCTGTGATGGATTGCTTGTTGGGGTTATATTGACTTTCTCCCAGGGTGATGCATCGTCTAATTTAGTGGCTCTTTAGATTCCCCTGGGTGTCGTCTTTGCCGGCCTTGCAGGTCTTTCACCTGCATCTGCTTGCTGCTCTTGCATCACTCATCTGCTGCTCCCTTTTCCTAACTGTGACACTGAATCTTGATAATGGCTCATTAGTCAGATTGTGGGTATTTACTATAGTAAGCATTGAAAACGACGCTACGGTTATTGGACTTTGGGACAGTGTGTGTGTGTCTGTGGCCGTGTATATATTACATTGTGAGTAGCAAATGCTTGTGTAGCAAAAAGCTATTTTGACCTTGTGGGAACATTTTTTTCCAGTCCCCACAAGGGGAAACTCACTTTGATAAATATCTGGCTACTTCTTCACAATAAGGCTCCCTTGTGCCACCTGTAAACTCATTAATAAAAAGAAAACTGTTATAACTTGTTTAAAATTGCCTATTAATGATTTACAAAGTGTTACAACCTGATTAATAACGATTATAAACCATTCATAAACTCCTTTATATGGGTTGTCTTCTTGTAAAGTGGCACTGAAATCTGTGACTAGTCAACTAAAAATGCTAAAAGTCTTGTATTGTTTGGTTGGTTATGGTTAAGGTCAGGGCTGGGTAGTGGTTAAGGTTGTCATAGTTGGGGTTAAGGTTATGCCCATTGAAATGAATGGAGAGTCCCCACAAAGATATAGATACCCAATTTGTATGTGTGTGTGAGATCTAATGAATAATCTGTGCAGTGATTGTGTGAGTAACCCTGCCCCCTTGGTTCCCTTAACCAGAACCAATGCGGACCCCGAAAAGCCTGAAGATTGCAGAGACCCAGGCCCGTTTCATCGCTGTGGACTGGGAGTCACTCGGCTACAACATCACCCGATGTCACACCTTCAACGTCACGATCTGCTACCACTACCACGGCGCCAACGACGAGACGAAAGCCGACTGCCTGGACATGGACCCCAAGGCGCCTCGGCACGTGGTGGGGAACCTGCCCCCCAACACCAACGTCAGCCTGAAGATGATCCTGACCAATCCGGAGGGACGCAAGGAGAGTGACGAGACCATCATCCAGACGGATGAGGACGGTCAGTGCTCTATCTTAGCAAGGTCCCCACAATTTTACGGTTTTTGTTTATGCTTAATTATTTGTTTGCATATGAAGATGCATCTATCAATTTGTCAAATGCAGCATCTCACACCAACCATGTACAGTCACACAGTATACAGTGACAGGAAGTCACATTCCCCAGTGCCACGTATATACATAAAGTGCAGACATAAACTGGACAAGTGCAATAAACAAACAAATTCATGGAACGACAACATTAACACAAAACGTGAACGAAAACCGCGTTTGTTTAGAATTCATGCAATGCCGGAAGCAGCAGAGTTGCACATAAGTGTATCAGTAAGTGACTAATAAATATCAGAGCGTTAATTACTCAGTACTAATGGCAGTAACGGTGCAAATGTAGCACGTGCTCACGAACACTTTTGAAAGCAGTCAGTCATACTTTGAAATGAGCATGAAGTTTACATGGACAAAATTCGTTTAGTGAGACAAAGGGAAAGCTCCCAGCATGCCGTGCATGGCTGCAAGAAACGTTAAAGCTGAACTGAATCTATCCAGCCTGTGTGAACACACAGGGGAGCTGTGCCTCTTTAGCGCCCCCTGTGTTTAATTCGTCGTTATTTACCCTGAAAGCACTGAAGTGGCATAATGAACAACGGAACTCTAATTGTGGGGAAAATCAAATGCCACAGATTTTATTTGAATGCGTTTCTTTGTGGGAAACCTTTGTCTTGCGTGTCAGGCTTCTTGCCGCAAAGTCGGCAGGGTGTGTGTTTCGGTTTTTATCCTCTATTTTTTGTAAAACCGTAGCACTCTGTCCACAAGTGCATTAGATAAAAAGAAGCTGAAACCTGTGGTGTAGGGGGCAGGTAATTTCAGGCAATTGCTTTATACCGTTTGTTCTACATACATTCGCTTTTGGATTACTGCTCTGTTTTGATTGCTGCCTTGTTGGGAGTTGTTTGGTAAATTCAGTGGCTTTTATTTCCTCTCTGGGAGCATTTTTACCTTTTGTTTACCATCGTTGTGTCACTTTGCACACACATTTTAGGCCTTTGTGTTCCTTTGCCTTGGGTTCAGTGACATCAAATCCAGTTGTGGTGTCAAAAGAAATCAGTTAAATATTAATAGGGTTTTCAGGGCCATGGGACAGTCTGGGGCATTCTCCCGAAGAGAAACCCACTGCGATCTGGAGATGACTGATCTGCCTGCATCCACTTCAGACAAGATGGATGCATGGAGGGTCACATGACCTGGTCACGCTACAGTGCACAGTTTGCTGAAATGAAGGACTTCAGATGCCGGTGCTTTCTGCTGGAGCGGTGCCCAGTTGGCCCCTGGGAACTTCCTCCTCAGAGACAGGCAGAGTCCCCAGGCAGCAGGTGCCACGTCAGTCCTGACCCGTCAGACGGAGCCGGCCCAGAAAACCGGGGCTCCTGATTCACTGCCGGCATCGTCTGTCTGTTTCTCTCTACTGAGCGATTGGGAGCATTTTGCTGTACCTTTGACGTGCTAACGTCTTTCAGCCAGGTTTAAATGTCACTTGTACCCTAAAACACTTAACTTGTAATTAATGACTTTGTATATAGTGGTTTAAGTGTTGTAGGTAAGTTCGGCAGCTTATGTGCAAAGTTATTATTTGAATCTTGGCACAACGTGTATTGTAACTGTAAACGGTGTTTGGGGGGGCAGTTTGTGAGATCTGTATTTATTACCGTTTGCTGTTCCCATTGGCTTCATGGTTCCCCTTGTCTCTCCTAATGCAGTACCTGGCCCGGTTCCCAGCAAGTCCATGAGAGCCAAGCCGTTTGAAGACAGGATCCTGCTCTACTGGAAGGAACCACTGGAGCCCAATGGGATTATCACTCAGTATGAGGTAATGAAGGAGTGGGTCACGGAAGAGGGCTCACACAGTCTCTGTGTGTCTCCGCCATGTTTAGAGGGTTTTATAAATCTCAAGTCCCACTGGAAATCTGAGTGTTGTAGCTGAAATAACCCTAGGTGGTAATCTTTTTATTATTATTATTATTATTATTATTATTTTGTGTGACAATCTGTTTAAGTCATGCAGCAAAACAATCTCAATTCTCTCTTGCTAATTGCTAATAAAAACATCCAGCACGCAGGATGCTGGAATCCGAGATGCCATTAGACTTGACGTTTCAATGTCCACCTCAAAATATTAATGCCGGGCTTGACTTTATTTAGTTGTGGTTTTCGTCAGCGTGGATTTCCTGAAATGTATCACACGCCGAATGTTTTCTGGGGCCCTAATGACCACTTACTGTATCCCATTACTTATTATTTAAGTTACACAGCACTTCCACAGCTATTTAATGTAGTTACAGGGCCGCATTAGCTAAGCGCGACCTGAAAGCGATATGTCTGCTGTCCGGGTGTCACTCTGTAACCGATCGTGTGTAATCGCTGCCTTTTTGGTTGGTACGTTGCTGCAGGCCGCCTGTATCAGTGCGTATCGCCAGTAATTTTAGAAAGGTGATCCGCCGTAACCCAAATAGTGTTTTGTTTTTGAACACTGCAGCTTTAACAAGTTCATGTTAACATATAACATTAAAAAAATAATTAACCTTTATTTTTCAGGCAAATCACTAAGAACAATTTCTTATTTATAAATAAAGTTATTAAACTGCCATGCCTTCATTATTGTTGTATCGGACTAATAAACTAATTGGCTTCTGTTCATATTAAGTTGTATAAATAATAATTATTATATAACATGTAGGTTTGCCTGTGTCAAAATAATATAGTATACTGCAGTATTTTGGATATACTGTCGTATTTTTAAATTTTGGTGGCAAAATTAGTGAAGCAGTGGGGTTGTTCTGATGAAATGTCCTCTGGTTGAAGCTTTATGCATCTGTATGTGTGACTCGTCATATTTTACTGCATTAATTTGACTATCTTGCTCTGGGGTATATCGTAACAGCGTGGCTTCCCCTGGGACTAGCTTCCCGTTGAGAATGTGTTCCGTTCCATCAGCCACTATATGACAAATGTTGTTTACTGTGTGTTTGGCTATATACATGTTAAGCTCTTCGCACGCTAGCATCACGTGCAAACCCACTGTCATCATTCGCGGAAATGTGCATGTGGTGCAGAGTTGGGTTATAGCCACATTAAAACTCGCTACAGTATTGGTTAGATGTCCTGCATTCGCTCTAACTGGCTGCTTTGACAGTGGGATCTGTTGTTGCCTTGTGACTATGGTTGAATTGCTCATATCAGATTACAGCAGGTTTTTTTTAAAGTTTTTTTTTATTTGTTTGGCAAATGCTTGTGGTCTGTCGCACGTTTTGTGAACGTTTTTGCCGTGTGAAAGTCTGCACCTGTATCTGGGGCCAGTGATAAGGAGGAAGCAGATAGTGTCAGTTAAACACCGTGCAGGTCATTCTCAGGCAAGAAATGTTACTGTGAAGGTGTGTGTGTGTGTGTGTGTGTGTGTGTGTGTGTGTGTGTGTGTGTGTGTGTGTGTGTGTGTGTGTGTGTGTGTGTGTGTGCGCGCGTGCACGCACGCAGATGACAGCATCTTGTTCATCATCTAGGTGTATTAAAATGTCATTTGTTGCTCTGGTTTAATGATTTTATTTTATTTTTTACTATTTTCTCCAAATAGGTAGCCATCTCATACCCATAGCAGTTTTAAAATCAAATAAAATGCAAAACTAGATTTAATGATTTAAAAAAAAAAAAAATCTTTATTGAATGCAACTCAGTTAATCAATCAACAATCAGTTTGTATGATAAGGTTCATTTTATTTATTTGTCTTTTTTCCCCATCTCTGCACCTCTTGCATAATTTGAGCCTGTCTTCAGACTAATTTTGAATGTCGCGGTCATAACCTCGCGAGAGCGACCCAGGCTGGCTCCGTGTAACCTGACGCTTGCTTGTCCTGTGGGGCCCCACCTGGAGAAAAGCCCCAGATTAAAAGCTTTCCTTATGGTCAGTCTGGCCCCGCAGCGCTGGCCGCGTTCAGCATTGTGAAAGTGAAACCTCTCCGCCCGTCAGTTTGGAAAAACATCCCCAGGACTAATCAGTCAGTCAGCGTGTCTGGGTGGTATTTGAGGCCTTCATTTGTGTTTCGTGATCTTCATGTGCTGCTTTAACTTTGGCTTTTGGTCCCTTTAATGACTCTGGGTAATTTGTTTTTCTGTTTATTTGATCTCTAAAATTTTGTATGTTTCTTTTCTTTCCTACTCTGTAAGGTAATTAGATTTAACTTCTACTTTAAGCGTGCTATATGAATAAAATTGACCTTGACCTTAACCTAACACTCTTTATATAAGGAGAAATGTATAAAACAAGTTTAATATGAATCAAATGGTTGAGTGATTTAGAGCTCAGCTCTTTCTCCGAGGTGTCCGAAATCGCGCGCTCATCTTGGAGATGCAGGCCCCTCACTCATCCTCAAGTGCCATTTCATAGGGTTCTTCTCAAAATCCAGAACGCAAAGATCGTACTTGTGCTCTTGGCAAGAGAAATTTTACTATCTTGCCTCACAAGAGCAAACCTGGGGCACATTAAATCATGGGATCAGGCCCGTCTGGTGAGGAGGCCAACCTATGCATCCTTGATATTTGGGACGAGGTAAAAATAACATCCAGGGATTTTCACCATCCCCTCTACTTCTGTTCTTGAGTATTGGACCAGTCTTCGCAATGGAAGATGATGTAAAATGGGTAGAGAACACAAGTACAGTAAAGCCGTAATATTGAGAAACACCCATAACTGAACTGGCTGACCCAGCGCCCCACCTTTCTGAGGTGTGTCTCTCTCCCCCCCCCAGATCAGCTACAGCAGCGTGCGCTCCTTCGACCCCTCTGTGCCACTGCTCCGACCCCCCCTGATCGTGTCTCTGCCCTGGAACAGCTCTCACCACGTCTTCTCCCAGCTGCACCCAGGCACCACCTACCAGTTTGTCATCCGGGCCAGCACTGTGAAAGGCTTCGGGCCTCCCACCACCCTCAACGTCACCACCAACATCTCTGGTACTGAAACCCAATTTCAGAAAAATCCATGACTGCAATCAAAACGCCTAGAAATGCCAAATGTCCTGTATTTTCTTTGGTTGCTTATGGTTAAGGTTAGGGCTGGGTGGGGGTTAAGGGTGTCATTGTTGGGGTTAGAGATTTGCCCATAGAAATGAATGGACGGTCCCCACAAAGATATGAGTATAGGTCTTTGTATCTTGGGGACTCATTGCATACTCTCAGTGAATATTGTGAGCACCTACAATGCATGAAAATTAGTGAATATCACCTTAACTGGTTGGTTTGACCAGTGACTTAGCTGTGTGTTTTACTACAATTGGATTGAACACGGGGGCGGCATGGTGGTGCAGTGGTTAGCACTGTTGCCTCACACCTCTGGAACCCGGGTTTGAGTCTCCGCCTGGGTTACATGTGTGTGGAGTTTGCATGTTCTCCCCATGTCATCGTGGGGTTTCCTCCGGGTGCTCCGGTTTCCCCCCACAGCTGAAGCTAATTGGACTTGCTAAATTGCCTATAGGTGTGCATGCGTGAGTGAATGGTGTGTGTGTGCCCTGCGATGGGCTGGCCCCCCATCTTGGGTTGTTCCCTGCCTCATGCCCATTGCTTCCGGGATAGGCTCCGGACCCCCCGCGACCCAGTAGGATAAGCAGTTTGGAAAATGGATGGATGGATTGAACACGGAATGTACCATTATATTAAATATTAAAATGCAGTATTTAAATGTAGAAAATACCATTGTATATGATTCAGGAGTTTATTGTGGATATTTTGCACGTCTGCGGCTTGCCGTGATGCACCTGCAGACTGGTTCTGTGCCCTAGTCTGGGTCCCCGCACGAACGTGGATTAATCGAGGTGGATTTGGAATCTGTTGAAGCGATGGGCGTAATTAGATGATAATGGCAAATCACATGCTGCATTCAGAGCAATCAAATTAAGGTGAATGCAAGCTAAAAGCTTCTTGACATGCCTATGAGTGGCATTCGGGGGGTATTCACCTTTCGCCGTCAGCTCTTAGCGCCGAGAGCTTTAAGTGATGTATGTACAATATCGCGGAACATTGTTAGCGGCAATTTCTCCCAGCCTCTGCTTTTAATCATTTTGCTTTTGCAGGGAGAAAAGTGCTTGTGATCATGTTGAGCGTTTAGGTTGGTGCATGCTCCTTAAGATACTGCTTTTATCTGAGGGGACGTGCCTGCATTCTCGGTTGTTTTTTTTTTTTCCTTTGCCGAATTTCTCAGGTCGTCAGAGCTAAATTTTCCGACTTCTGGTCGATTATCCTCCACCTCCGCGCGCGAGCTCGCCCGTCTGTGTCTGTGTCTGTGATCACCGATGACCTGCTCTTCGTATTCCCTCGTAGCCCCGACGCTGGAAGAGTATGACGGATCGGAGGCCTGCTTGAATGAGACCGCCACTACTATCACGGTGCTGCTCAAGCCTGCCCAAGCCAAAGGTGCCCCCATCAGGTGGGTGCTTCAGTGCTGCTTCAGTGCTCACTTCCTTTTGAGGGGATTTGGAGCCAACAGGCTTGTCGTGAATGGCAGCTGGAGCCTGCTGGGCATTTCTGCTATTCAGGTGCAGAGCTTGCCTCCTGATCTCCGCTTCATTCAGCAATCGCTGGCCTGCTCAGTGCCCGGTTCCCCTTCTCCTTTCGCCGTCACCGGGGTTATAGCGCTCGAAGGCACTCGTCCTAATAGGGATTTGGAGATAAGTCAAGGCTGCACCGTTCAGCAGAGCCACTAATATACAGCGGGACTGTGGGGTGGGGCGGGGCGGGGCGTGGGGGTGAGGCAGCCGGTAGACAGTCTGACCTTCTTCACAGTCAAACATGTTCTGTGAAGACATGGCAACAGCGGAAATAAAACAGGGAGCCACGACAGACACATCTCAGATGGAAATGAATGATGAAAGTTTTCTTTGATCTTCGATGTGTACTGAAGAGCCGGTGGCGATTTTATTTTGTTGGTAGTCGTAGAGAAACCCATGCTAGGGTCCAACGCTGTGTTTTCCGACTGCAACGCTGAAAACGTGCATTATTAAGTGATCCTTTAATTTGCCTGTTTTTGGCAGCCTGCTGTAGAACTGGCACGACTCTGATTAAAACCCATTGATAATCACACAGCAGGCTGGAACTCCAGTAATTTGGAGGAAAGTTAGTTAAGGTGTTTGAGGGATTGAGCTGTAGCAAGCTGCCGGCCATCTGCTCAGGTAATTTGTAACAGTTTGTCAAAGACGAGCGACGTAGCACGACCGAGCGCTCCACTTTGGTGGATTGGGCAGATTTCGAATCCATCTGTGCAAGCATTATGGAACGTCGCTTGTACTTTATATCTGAGACGCTTTGAGCTAAAATGCAAGCCATTGCACGGTTGCTGTGTGTGCATGCCAAAAGACTTGCATTTTGTTTGGTTAGTTATGGTTAAGGTTAGGGCTGGGTAGAGGTTAAGGTTGTCATTGTTTGGATTTGGGTCTTTCCCATAGAAATGAATGGAGAGTCCCCACAAAGGTATGCATACAAACGTGTACATTAGAGACGGAGAGCCGCCCCTGCATGTGACCGCTTCAGGTCCTGAGGTTCTTCTGGAGGATCTCGTCTGAGGTCCCATGAAGAATCCTTTGTACTGTATTTATAAGCTGCTCTCACATCGGCGGGTCAGCCTGTGCTCATTTGAACAAAAACGTACTGCGGTTTCTATAGGGCTTTTTCCAGGACTTGAGTCTGAACTCGCTGTTGACCCACATTGTGTAGATATCCACGACGCCCGCTGTCAACTTCGCTTTGTCGTTTCATCGACTAGCCTGTGGTCACGCACCATAAGTTACTTCATTTGTTTGTTTTTGCTTGTATTTTTTATTTATTTTTATTTTTTTATGAAATGGGCTTCCCAACATATTAGTCAAAGAACCAGCTACAAAATATACAAAATGTTGGTGCTTTTAAAAACGTCAGGCATGCACCATAGATTGTTATTTATTAAATTAATGTGCAGGTCGGCCAAGACAAGAGGTTACCTCCTCAGAAATGTATGGGGGGTGGGGAGCTGAGGTTCTAGGGTCAGATTGCTTGCCAGCCCCCCTTAGGGCACTAATTTGGGATGAATTATTGCTGGATGGGCAGGGTGTTTAGTCATACAAGCGTATGTGTTTGGTGGTCTGTCCCCTTTCGGTTTGTGTGCTTACATGTGCCGCCTCGCCCTGTAACGCAGTGACCCGTATCCCTCCACTCTGCAGTGCCTACCAGATCGTGGTGGAGGAGCTGAACCCCCACCGCTCTCGGAGGGAAGCCAGCTCTGTGGACTGCTACCAGGTGCCGGTGTCCTTCCACAGTGCCTCTAGTGGTGGCTCTCCGTATTACTTCGCTGCTGAGCTGCCGCCGAGCAACCTACCGGAGCCGTCGCCGTTCACCGTGGGAGACAACAAGACGTACCACGGCTTCTGGAACCCACCTCTGGCCCCCCGCAAGAACTACAACATCTATTTCCAGGCTGTCAGCAGTGTCGAGAAGGTGTGTGCATCTGTCTGTCTGTCTGTGTGTGTGTGAGTGAGAGAGAAAGAGAGAGATATTTAATATATATTGTATATATTAAATTGTAGGGACCAAATGTCCCCACAGTCCCCATACCTGTTGTTTTGACCTTGTGGGGACCATTTTTTCGGTCCCCACAAGGGGAAACTCGGTTTTGTTAGGGCTGGGTAGGGGTTAGGGTTGTCATTCTTGGGATTAGGGTGTTATCCATAAAAATGACTGGATGGTCCCCACAAAGATATGAATACAAGTGTTTGTGTGAGGGTGTACATTGTCTTTCTGATAGATTTTATAAGGTACTATTGCTTTGATTCTTAGCCGTTCATTAGCCAGTCAGTGTAGGTCTTTGTTTTCCTTGTTTTATTTGCCATCCCTTCCTAGCCGCTGTAGCGTTGTGTGTGCATATTAGCGGTGAGATGTGCTGTTAAATGATTACCAGTGTTTGTCATTGCAACCCAAGCGCCGCTGGCTCAGCCTGACGGAGCACACGGGCCTTTCCTCATGCGGCATTAGCGCTGACGTTTACCGGAGTTTCTTCCTAGAATCGATTCACAGCATGGTGGCCCGACTTGTTACCGAATTGGTTCCTAGATGCACTTAAGCTTTAAGAGATTTTTTTTTCCCCTTTCTCTTAACAGGAAACAAAAACCCAATGCCTCCGACTGGCAACAAAAGGTAAGAAAGGCTTTTTTTAAGAAAAAATGCTAGTGAGAGACATTCCCATATTTGATTTAATTGATAATTGAATGTGGCACTCCTTCCCAGCTCTGTTCTCTAGCAGTATCCTCTGGGTTTTTTATTTGCCGTTGGTCAGCCCAGTGGATCGGAATACTACCAGCATCTGGGACTTATCCCGGATTATCTGGACCTTATTCTGGATTTTTTGTTGCACTTTAATGTACCTTCTTGTGCCTGATGATATGGTCCTCAAACAGGCTTGACTGTGGTAGCCCTGGGATTTCTGAGAGTTCTCTGAGAGATTTCTGTTAACCCTTATCTATTAAGCGATTAGGAGGGAACCATAATTTAAAATGTGGTTCACAGCATATAAGATTACTGATAAAGAAACCTTAGTACTGTCCCGTGATTTTGTCTAAAGAAGTACGACAAAAAAAATTATTGTTTTTTTTTTTTCGTCATTCCCCCCCCCCCCCCCCCCCCCCCGATAATGTACATTTCTTAAGGCTTTTTTGCTCTGAATCTGCCTCAGCAGCTGAAGGAACAGTTAGATCGTGGTATAATGCCTTAAGTCTCACTGGTTGTGTTTCCTGTTGCATGTCACTATCAAGATGTTCGTCTTTTCCACAGACAAGCATCCCACTTCTATTGTCAAGCTTTTAAGTGCTAACAGTTCTTTCCCAGCTTGATGCTTAAACTTCTGCCACCGTTATGTGACCAGCACTCTATAGTCTCTGGACAGACGTTCCATATCCATGGATGCTGTTGGGTTTCCAGAAAGATCTAAGATTAGGAGACTGGGCAGAACACCAAGTAATCTCAATTAATTAATTATCGAACTATTACTTTACAGTTTAATTTTTGTAGGACTTCTTAAAGTATAGGTCATTAGTCTACAAAGCTCCTTGTCTCAAATCCGTCTCAAATATGGAGCTCGTGTCAAAATGTGTAAGGCAAAGAAGTGGTAATGTGAAGAAATTTTTCAAAACCTCATCCAGCCCTGTCTTACTAATGCCTGAAACAGGCCTGTTTGTCGGTCAGTATAATTGTCTTAATCATTTCCCGCTTGTCCACATCGCACTGTGAATTGTTCTAGCACGTCCAAGGCGGGAGCAGATGCATTCCGCTTTCCCGAGACACCAGTTCACACTGGTCAAATCTAATTAATTGAAGATGATATTACCCCGTCCTCTTGTTTAATTGTGTTCCCTTTTGTTACTCCTAAAATGGAAGAACAAGGCAAGCAAGCAACTGTCAGTGCAATTCAGGCTGAATTCGATACAGCTTTCGTAATTTGCTCCTAGGAATGAAAATAGATTTTCATTTTAAGCTGCGAATTTTATCTTAAAATGGATGTAATCCAATTTCATTTTAATTCCTTCCAGTATTTTTTTTTTTTATTTTTTTTTTGAGCGAGTTTATCTTATAAGCAACGACTGCCTTTTAAGTGTTTCTGAAGTAAGATGAGGAGCATAGCCCTCACTCGAAACCACGTGAGACAGGCCTGCAGCGTTGATTGAGTCTTAACTATTTTGTCAAAACGTACTGGAAGACCTGTTTCTTTGAAAGGATGTGTTACTGCACTTAATGCTTCAGAAGTCTTGCCGTAGTAAATACTTATTAATGTGCCCTTCTTGTGTGTGTGTTTATCAGTAAGGTAATTCGAATTGTGCTCTGCCATTTGCTTTAATCGCTGTGCACATTCTTTTAATTTGAGTAATTACATCCTCTTGTCTTACAGATGTTCATGCCATTTGAAATGTGTCACTGCATTAGTCAACAGTAATTTCTCTGATGTAGTTTAGCTGAAGTTATTTAAAGGGTCAACTTTCTAGAGTTCTGACTGTACCGGGGCTCTTCTGGCCGCAGGTAATTTAATTCAGAAATTATGAGGTATTTATTTTAACCTTAAAACATGCGGTTAGTGTGTGGGACTGAGGAAACGCGTAGGTAGGCAGCAGTGAGAAAAAATATATGTATGCAGTGTATACTTATTATAATATCACTTACCAGTTTTTAGTCTGTATTATTAGCAGCGTATAATACACTGCAAATATTTAGCGAGGTAAATTGAAAGTAGAAGGTGCTTATATGCGGTGAGGGGGACGTAAACGGCAGCTGCCGAGCCAGGGCTTCGTGTCACTTCAGTCCATCGCGTGGGTCACGCGACCACAGAGCTCACACGTCCCGTGGGCTGAGGGGCTGGCAGGGGACGAGAACGGGAAGCGGGCGGCCCATCCGATCTGCCATGTGCCACCCGGCAGCCTGCTGTAGGGCATGCCTGCTGCCAGCAGATTTGGCTAGAAACGGCCCACATTGCCATCTTATTCTGGCAAGGCTAAGTTTAGCCTGTGATGTGAGACCCCTGGCCTGTTATGGTCTTGATGTGGTGGTTGTTGGGGGGGGGGGGGTCAACATGATATTGGGGTTTTCAAGTTTGCTTCAAAAAGCATTAATGGTTCGATACACCCTGCGGCTCTGCAAAACCAACCGAGTTCACTAGATTTCTCCTATATTGTAAATAACCAAAAGCAAGGCACAAATGAATGTTATCTTGTACATATACTCGATGGGGCGTGTAATCTTAATGCCGGATGCTGGCTTGCTTTTAATGGTCATTGAAGGCTGCTCAGCTGACATTAATGCCTGGGATGGACTATGGAGTATTGTTGTGAGGTTGGGTTGGGGCTCGTGGGGCAGCGGTGCGCATAAAAGGATCGGGTGAAAGCCATCATATTGACCTCGCTCACCGGGCTGCTGATTGAGTGCAAGATGGAGTGGAGTGGCCGCATCCGGACAGCTCTTCAGGCTCTAACGCGAATGCTATTTTTCTTGTTGTTTTTCTCCCACCAAAAGTACATTTTTTAAAAATAGTGGTTTTAATGCATGACGGGTTGATTCACGTATTGATTCAAGACTTATAAGTTTGAACCTGCATATAAAACCCTTGTTTTTTCACTCCAGAACTAATAACTGCGCTACTCTGTCGTTTCCTAGAACTTTCAAGATTATTTTGGCCCTCTGTGTTATTAGGTACATCTGCAAATTACTTTTAAAGAAGTTCACAGTGGACTTGTCCACCTGATTATTAACACGCGGCTATGGAGACAGAAATGTTAAAGCTTGAGAAATGCGGTCACTCCAATATGTCGCTTTTAACATGCAGATTCTTGTCCCCTTTTCCGGTAAACTGATCTATGTATTCCACTAGAAAAGGATTAGGGATCGTTCACTGAGCAGACGTCTTTGCTAATGTGACACTCTGGCCTACCACTAAAAGACAAGAGGAGAGTTGAGCGCAGAAAATGGCATGTGGAATAAGGGATTATAGCTCGCTTGCAAAAAGCACTTTCGTATTACAAAAGGATTATTGTGATTGATATAAGAATAATTCCTCTGACGGAGGTGTATTATATGTTCTGTTCTTTCCCTGTCAGCCATTAAGTGAGAGGGTGTCATTTATCTGATAAGTTCATCTCGCTCAGCTAATGCTACCGACGCTGGTCTTTGCACACATCCTCATCCCTGTTATCCTCTTGTTATTCCTGCTTATCTGGGTTTTGTTTATAAGGGCTTACAAACTATGCATTCCAGTATGTACTGTGGGGCTGGAATGCGTGCAGCCTTCAGCATCGAGGAAGGCAAGCACGTGGTAGAGATACCATTTTGGTTGCTCATTTTGTATCTGGTTACGCCACATGTTTTGGCTAGCCTTCTGCTCCAGAACTCTCAGGTATGCAGCCATGGAAACAGAATTCACTGTTATAGGGACCAAAATAGGTATGAGGTCCACATAATTGTAGCATTACGTGTCTATCTCTTTGAGGTTTTGCTTCAGCAAAAACTTTTTTGCAAGTTATCATTCGTGTTGAGGGGATTTATTACTCATTTTGGCAGTGGCTGCCAGGTAACACCCACATATCTATCGTGATGAGAGAGTTCCCTGTATGGGCAACAAGTCTCATCTGGTGTGAGCACAAAGGTTTTGACCCAATGAAGTTCTGAATGATCGTTTTGTAATCAAGCATAATTACTAAGAACCATTGCTTCGTTCCTAAACATAGGCAGTATTATCAGAACCAGATAGTTAGAATTGGAATGTTTACTTATTTAAATTTTCATTTCTGTATCAGATATTTATTTGGATAGGGAAGCTAGCCAAATCATTCCTGTTCTCTCAGCAGGATGTGCAGATTTGGTCACAACTCCTAGTCACTGCTATTCCCAGATCCACAGCATTCAAGTCTGATGACTCGTCCATTTCCTGTTATGTATCCAGGAGCAACCGAGGAGCCAGAGGTGATACCAGACCCAGCCAAGCAGACCGACCGGGTGGTGAAGATAGCAGGCATCAGTGCAGGTGTCCTGGTCTTCATTCTGCTGGTCCTTGTCGCCATTCTTCTGGTGAAGAAGAGGTGGGTCCATGTGCCAGTCACCGCCCTTCATTGAAAGCACGTTTTCACGCTTCTGACATATCATGACCGCTCTCTGCTCCATCCCATACTGTGTGCATAACAGCGTGTTCTGGGCTCAAACGTCAGAAGTCGGGCAGCATTGCAAATTAACGAAATTAAATTGTGCCGGATTATTTATTTATTTAAGGAAGCCTAATTTTAAACTCTTATAACATTGGAGGAAACGGTTAGTGAGCAGGAATGATGAGATATTAAGTCACCAAGGGCATATTGACTATAGGCACGATGAAATCACTGTGACCAAGCCAGTTTGTGCGAGGGTTTCACATCCTTGTAAATGACGAATGAATGGATTGATGGAGAGGGGTGATCTCTCAGAAAGCATCCAACTGACTGGCTGTGTACTTGCATGCATTTCCCAAGGGTATGGTTGAGTTCTGCACCTCATTGAAAATAACTGGTGCTGTAGGACAGTGTTTCCCAACCTGGGCTTTGGGGGACCCGCAGAGACAGTCCACATTTTTGCTCCCTCCCAGCAGGGAGTTGGGAAGGAGCAAAAATGTGGACTGTCTGCGAATCCCCGAGGACTGGATTGGGAAACACTGCAGTAGGGAGCTGCTCCGGAACCAAAAGACACAAAACCGTTATATAAGAGTGTCTGTACTGTCAGCTTTGTGGGAGTCTGGGGTGCATGCTGGCGAGGAGCATCACTGCACGAGCGAACGCTTTTCCTCCTCATGCTAATCGCAAACAGTAGGTAGAGAGTTGAATTATTTCCTAATAGTTTTATCTTTTTGGATCTTTTGGGAGCGTACTGGAGCTCAGGGCTTGTGTCACTGCTAAGGTCGGGTCTGGATTAATGGTTTTAAAAGGTCTTTTTTTGGTATTGATCTGCTGTTATATAGCTGGCGAATTTTGTTTATCAGAAACAGTGCATTTGAATGGATATGCGCTTAGTGTAGCGCCTTTATAACAGCATCATGCTGCGCAGATGATCCCCCTGTCAGCTGTCGTCTTGATTGCCGTGGTGAATTCATGCCAGGTAACTCGATGGATAACTGGAAAGTGGTGTGGTTCATCCTCCTTAACGTGACCAATAGCGCCCTCTGATGGACCATTAAAGGCACGGAGCGCTTTCACGAGTGCATTCCATGCATTTGGTGTAATGCTTTCTCCGGAATGTCAGCGTGCCTGCTGTTAAACTACACTGTCTTTTGTCCTTGTATAATCTAGAAATTTAGTGCGAAGATTTTTACCACCACATGCCGTGTCACACGCTCTGAAATGCCAGATGGGGGGGCTTCTGTGAGCTGGTTATTTTCTCCTCCTCCCCCCTCCCTCCTTCTGAGGCATTCCCTGAGCAAAGGATCTGATGATTATAGCATAAAACAGTGCGACTCGCATGTGTGCTCTGTGTGTCGGCAAACACCCTCTGTGTGTTAAACACCCAAAGCAGGGCGCCCGTAGGCAAGGTGGGATCATGGAGGGCGTAGCGTAATCGGGTGTAGCGTAAGGGGGTGTAGCATAAGCAGGCATAGCGTTAAGGGGTTGTAATGTAAGCAGGTGTAGCATAAGGGAGTGTGACGTAAGCAGGCGTAACGTAAGCAGGTGTAGCATAACGGGGTGTAACGTAAGCAGACGTAGCGTGACTGGGTGTAATGTAACAGGGTGTAACATAAGCAGGCGTAGCATAAGGGGGCGTAACGCAACTGGGCGTAGTGTAACTGGGCGTAGTGTAACTGGGCGTAGTGTAACTGGGCGTAGTGTAACTGGGCGTAGTGTAAGCGGGCGTAGCGTAAGCGGGTGTAGCGCCGGTTAGCTGGCAGTGCTGTGGCTTGGGCTGCTGTTCGGTAAGAGCTTAAATATGACTCGTAGTTGGCAGAATGGTCTCTCTGCCTTTCTGAATGCTCTGCAAATAAGGGAGTATTTAAACCTGCCTCTGCCCATTTATTTCCCTCTGAATTTCCCTGCTGTTTGTCTGTAACCTTTATGCTCAGTAGAATATTGGGTCTTGCCAACATTTCAGCTACTCGGAATCGCTTTTGTTTTTCTTTTTTTTCCTTACCTCCTCTTTATCTTTTCCCTCCCTTTCCCTTTATATTCAGTGTGCTCTCCCCTCCCCCCTCCCACTAGCTTTTTCAATCTGGTAAAAATTGGTCCAAGTTTGCTTTCTGGAGATAAGATGGAGAAGGTCAGGAAGGGAGCCAGCGAAATATGTCGGATTAAAGTGGAGGGTTTTTTTATTTATTTAATTTTTTAAATAAAGTTATGGGACGTGGCTTGGCTGGCAATGTGGGGGCCAGGGCAGCTTTTGTGAGTAATGTTGGAGTTAGACTCCACCGAGTCCGTTGATGAGGAAAAGATGCATTCGTGAGGCAAAGGATGGTTGTAAGTCAGCTCTCTTTATTTGTTGTACAGATCGATCCGGGAGCCACTCTCAGATGCACAAAAGTACACACCAAGGGAAGCTCAGCTCCCTGTTGTCTGTGTCTAGCTTTTATACCCCGTTTAGGGCGTCTACTGTTCTTGTTGGTATCTTTCCAGTTGGCGTAACATACAACTGTTGTTTTGAAATTGCTGGCGTTAGTCCCCACACCCGTTCCCTTTTACCTTGTCTTGTTATGTTGCAATTTAGCAGCGTCAGCGACCCCCTCCCTTGTTATGTCCCCGCAGGTCGAGCATAAGCTTAATGTCACCACGACCCTGTCAATGTACCTTCTGCTTTCCGGAATTTACTTACACAACGAGGAGGGCTGGAGCCCCCCCTTCTCTTCCTACCTGTGTTCCAGTTTGTTCCCCTTTCTCAGTGTGACAAAGTTTAGCACGCAACCTAGCCCCCCTTCAGTAAGTAGAAGAGTTTAATTTTGGTGGGGGAAATCGAGACATTTTACTGCAGTATGTATGTGCCTACATAGCTTTAGAGTGCTTTGCATGTATTTGGCCATCAGCCCTTCACTGGCTGATTTAGAGATGATCGTGCCTTTGAGTTCACCTGGATATCAAAAACTGTTTAGTGCGTTGAAATTCTGTCTCTTGGGATTTCTTCAAATCTTTTTATTATTCTGAATTAACATGCTTTGATAATAATTACTGTCTACATTCAAAGGAATTGTCGCGCGTTC
This sequence comes from Brienomyrus brachyistius, assembly GCF_023856365.1. Classification (NCBI taxonomy): domain Eukaryota; kingdom Metazoa; phylum Chordata; class Actinopteri; order Osteoglossiformes; family Mormyridae; genus Brienomyrus; species Brienomyrus brachyistius. The sequence continues at coordinate 4,440,712 of NC_064551.1, read as the reverse complement.
ATTATTTTACTTATCAAAAAAATCTAATTGAATTAATTGGCTTGCTTTTTAAAGTCTGGGTTGTTTCTAAGGAGACACTAAGTGAAATAAGGTGAGCATGATGTGCTTATGACCAGTGGAAGTTTTTTGGTGATAATGAGACATAATCCCCTAATCCTATTGGAATGGATTAAAATAACCACTATTAATTGAATTTTGAAATGGTCCTTCTATACAAATCAGTTCTTTTTAAAGCTTATTGAGGCCATGGATGAATGTACATTATTTCTAACAAAATATTTATTCCGTATTAATCTGGTTCCACTTGCAATTTGTCACTGTTGCCCTTTAAGCTGTGTAGTTTGCCCAAAGTAATCTTTAATGCCGTTGATAAAGTTTGCAATAAAAATGGCCTGATTCAGTACATATAATGTATGAGTTATGCCAGTTAAATCTCTATTTCCTTTCATTTGTTGTCTATCAGTTTCATCACATGTATTTAAGAAAACTATTGTGAAATCACTTCCTGAAACGTACTGTATGTGTGGTGAAATTTTCTGCTTTGAAAAGGATTACTCACCTGATGCAGTGATATACTCTATTGATTTAGTTGGACCATTGATGCAAAGATGTTTGTACACATACATTTAGTATTTATCAGGTATGTTTATGTGCGTAGAATTGTTCTTTTAACAAACGATACTGCATCTTTAAAATGTTGGTTTGGTTTTCTGTTTAATTTCTTGCATTTTTCTTTCCAGCCGAGATCGTTGCTACGTGCTCTTTACGCTTAATCCTTAAGCATACATTTTATCCAGATGGCTCCACTTTTTAATTCAGATGAAAAACAGGAGGACATACAAAGCTAACGTCTAACATCTCTGTGGGCTGTTTCAGTTCACAAAGGAGAACCGTTTGTAGTGCATGCCGCGGGATGTAGCGGCCGTCTCAAACTCCGCATGCCAGTTTGTAATTTTTGCACCCTCCTCGGTCTGTTTCGCAATCCAGGCTTCAGACTCCCAGTATCTAAATCAAAGAATGCATGTGAAATGAAATGCTTAACCAAAGGCACAAATTCTGAAGAAAACGACCCCCCCGCCCTTCCTGCCTCTGTTGACACGACTGATTCACATTCTGCATTCACCAATCTTCCTTACTCTACTGTCTTTGATTTGCTCGCCAGGAGGAGCTACTATTCTTACTCGTATTACCTGTAAGTAAAAACACGAAATGAGTGCACCTCCCCCTTGGCAGCCCCTGTAGTCCTGTGTTTTAAAGATGCAGTATCCTTTTTTCAATTGCAAACGCATATCGCTCTGGACAGTTGCGTATCTGCCATCGACCAGCGCCAACACACCAGCTCAGACGAGTCATTAGCAAATCGGTGTTGTTTTGAAAAAAGAATGCTGCATTTGTCTTGTATTCTCCTTGTCTGCACGTGCATGCATGTTAGACTCATTCGTCTGCTCATCCATTCATTGTGCCCAACGGCTTCCTTAGTCAAAACTTGCTTTCATTCTTACTATCAAAATAGTCCTGGGTTTCTGCTCATTCTAAATTTGTCTCTGTTTTTTTTCCACCCTCGTTGTTTTGGGGCCCAGGGAATAAAAAAACAGTTTCAGTACGTTTTGTAATGTGGTGTTTCTGCTTTTATATGTTTGTTTGGTCACTGGGCGAATATCCTCTTCATTGTTGTGAATACTGCCTTCTGTCTCGTTCGTGTTTGTCTGTGTCCACGTTCCGTTTTGCTTTCTGCATATAATACGAGGTTTATCATTGTTATAGGCTAAGGGTAAATCTCAGATTTTGGGTGTGTTCTTGGGGCCATACCCGTTGGTTTTTCCATGTCATTCTGCTGGTGTGAACTGTGAGTGTTACCATGTATGATGTGTTGCCTTCGTTTTGAGACATTTTGAGGATTTCATATACTGCCTTTTGGATAAAGAACTCCTAATTGATAAAGGCATTTAGTTCAGTGAAATCCTGTATTACACTGAAAGATGGTACAAACTCCACAAATAAAATGTAATGTTTTAATATTTAAATGTTATTTTTAATGCAATTTCAAGTATTTGAGCCAAGCTAATGCTTGCTAAAAGTACATTTTTCCGGCTGCAGGAATGTTAGAAACCCACTGGTTTATACCATTAGAGGTCGTTAAATGAGCATTGTCAGTCTCTGCTCTAACTAACAGTCCTGTGCATGCCCATTTGCTCTTCATTTAAATGTCCTGATAGGTGGAAATTGCCTGTATCCAGCAGATAATTGCTTTTGTAATATCATAGCATGGAATGACACACAGCTCAGCCTCCATCCTCCTGCAGAACATCCATCTGTCTCCTCTGTCAGTGGAAAGAAGGGATTGCGTGTGGTTTTTTTTTTTTTTTTTTTTTTTTTTGACCGTTCATTTCACCTCAGCTGTCTGTCAGTCTTATTTCAGTGGTTTCATCCGACAAGCAGATTTTCCACAAGATGAATTGCAGCACTTTTGCCTTGGTTATATATACGTAATCGGTTGAGATTACAATAATGAAAAATGGTTCTAATGGCCTTTATTTAATGTTGCAGAGAACGAGCAGGGGATCAGGGCAGGTTAGTTATTTTATATTCATGAATCTTTTGGCATCTTAAATGAAGTTTAACTCGGGTAGTGTGCACCCTAAATTTGCACGGTGAGAGGTTAGACCCCTCTGGGACATTACCTTTTAAATCTCTCATGTTTCAAGGTGTTAGTCATGGGTTTATCACAGGATGTAATGGACATTTCATTTTACGAGCAGGGGAAAGTGTTTTAAGGATATTAATACCGATTCAAGATATATGTTTAACACTGACATTTAATTAGAATAAAAGTGGGACTCGGTAATGTATCAGTTCCATGTTAGGAATGCGGGATGAAGACCTCTTGTTTTGCTTGGCTGTACATAGTTCTCTCAAAGGTTACATGTATGCTTTGTGAATGAGAGTCGTAAGAGGAAGTACTACTTTGTGGTTCTATGGATTAAGTTTGGGCCAAATCTTCTATGCGTCTCACTGCTAGAGACGCCACCTTCATTAACACTGAGCAGATAAGACTTAAACATGTTACGAGCTAAATTTAAGAAATGTTTAAAGGAAACGCATCATGGTCGCTGTCATGACAACAGGCCGTCTTCTGAATATTTTTTACTCTTCCTCCTCCTTTGGCTGTATCTAGCCCAGTTAAATTTACCAGTCTGCCAAGATTTTTGTGTTTCTTCTGACGGCGCCGATAACTTTCCAGGAAACTCGCAAAGAAGCGCAAAGACGCCATTGGGAACACGCGGCAGGAAATGACCCACATGGTCAACGCCATGGACCGTAGCTATGCCGACCAGAGCACGCTGCACAGCGAGGACCCCATGTCTGTCACCTTCATGGATTCGCACACCTTCAACAATCGCTGTAAGTATGACCCTGGAGCTGAAGCAAAACCCCATTCTGGTGAGAGAGGTTTCTCACAGATAAGACCTATTGCTTTGCAGCATTTAAAATGGCAGCCCAGGTAGATGAGTGGCTTTTCCTCTGCCTGGATGCGCCTTCAGTGATTCCCAACCTGTTCCTCTGGGAACCCAGGAACTGGGAGGGAGCAAAAATATGCTCTGCCTGGGGTCCCAAGGACTGGGTTGGGAAACACTGCTGTAGACAAAGAGAACATTATTGTTTAAATGGCTTCTAGGGAATACTTGTTTGACCTAGTATTTATTTATTTGGTTAAAAATTTATGAAGCTGCCAAAGGTCTTCTAACTTCGTCGTTCGGGCTCGGTTTACAGAAAATTCTCTTTTTCCCTCACACGTCGTCATCATAAATGTCATTGCAATAGCTTTGCTTGAACTGATATGTGACACCAGGCCCATTACCTGCATTGCTGAGGTCATGTGATTAGCAGAGGTGGAGATTTCAGGTCCAGAATGTACAAATTCAGACCAGGATTTTGTTTCAACCAACCAGTTGAGCATGAAGAGTCACAGTCAGAGTGCTCAACTGGTTGGTTGAAACAAAATCCTGGACTGAATTTGTACTTTCTGGACCTGAAATCTCCACCTCTGGTGATTAGTAAACTGATATGAGCACGAGTGCAGTGCAGCCTCATGTTGCTTCAGTCAAATGCTGCCTGTGCTCAAAGGCAGGCTGTCTACAAATGGCACGTGTGTCTTGAAATGAAGTCTTGTTGGTTTGACGTAATTGCCTGGCTCCTTATCTGTCTTGGGGAATGCTTTTAAATCTGACCAACTAATATTTTTTAACATGCATTCCTATAATTTAAATAGGTATAATTTTAATTATTGAACATTTAAATTCTTATTAAAATTGAAGAGATCCTATTCTGTGAGGAATGTAGGTTGTATTTGTACATTTAATCGGGGTGTAAATATTAACATTTATGTTTTGTGACTTATTGACCGATGTGGCTAGTTTGAGACAAATTTATATTTCCTTATAAACTTCATTTTCCCACAGTGCCCAATGACCCACTCGTGCCAACAGCGGTTCTAGGTGAGGACCTGTTCCCATAGCATCTACCCTATAAAGCCCTGTGTATCCCAGCATGCTCTGCTGACCCGCCCATGTCATGTTCCATTGTGTCAGTGTCAGCTAAGGGGAGCTGTCCACAACTCATGATATACCTGGAATTTAGCCACTCCTTAATTTGGCTTGGCAGTCAATCATGGATGGCGAGAAGGTTGGGGGTTGGCTCCAAATGGGACAGTCTCCTGTCAGAGTGAAGTTTTGGTGCTGATGTGCTGCCTGGCGTATAGTGTGAACCTTGTCTTTGCAATACTGCTATGGAGGTGTCAACCTGACATGGGTGACAATAGCATTTACAGCATCAGATCCAGCCTTGAGGGCCATAACTCAAGGAGAGTCTACACACACCAAGATAAAGGGCCCCCCACCGAAACCTAGTCTGACCACATTGTTTTCTTAATTATGTTGGTCAACATCTAAGAAGAGATTAATACCAATTTGGCGTTGCATCCTTATATGATGCCTGGCTCTGCTGCAGAGTTCTAGGAAGCAGGCAGACATTTCTGCAAGACCTGCGTCGTTTGGTTTCCTGTTACCCTGCAGTTGTGTACAATGTACTTCTGCTGGATCCGAGCATATGATCTACCCAGTCGGACCCTCTGCACTCTTTCTGGAAGGTCTTGCGAAGCGCTGAGCAGACATACACCTCACAGATAAGAGTAATGGAGTCACGCTGATAATTTCCAACGTAAATCCTTGCCTAACGCCTGTGACACAGAGTGCGTGACAGAACACGCTCGCCAGGACGGAAGCACTGCACGTGGGCTCCTGGCTGGCTGCTGTTAATTAGTCTGTTAATTGCTTTGGCGAGGAAGTTTTGGTCAGAACTGCATGTCTGATTTTCCATTGTATTTGGAATAAATGTGATTTGAAAGATGCCACTTTTGTTAGATTGCCGAGTCTTTCTAAATGCCAAAGGGTTAATCTAACTGTGTGCTGTAACACTTTGTGCTGTTGTTTTTTTTTGGTGGGGGGGGGGGGGGTTCTGCCGTTTGTTCCCGTATCATTGCCATCCTTGTACCGCAGGCTGGACGTTCTAGCTTCTACAGTGTTCACTGAACTTGTTTTCTTTTCCCATGCTGCCTTATCTTAAAGTGCCAATAACGGGTAAGTCTCCGAGTGGTGGCTGTGAAATCAGTGTTATTAAAACTGAAAATGTAGGCGCCGCGTCGCACTGAAGGCCACCTGTAGACCCGCAGTCGTCAGCGTTTGCAGATTCCATTGCACATTCTGCAGGCTTGCAGGCGACTTGCGTTTTTGTTGCGCCTTTTGAAAGTCTGTCTCCCAGTCGATGCCTGTCGCTCTGCCGCTAAATTTCCAGTCTCTTATCACTGAAGTTGGCTCCAATCACTTAAAAAGCAACTTCGCCTTCCTTCTCCTGCACTCCCCCCAACCCCCTCGGCCAGTGTTATCTGATATATTGGGTGTGAGTGGCCGTCACCTGGGGCTTAGCCAAGCAGAAAGGAAACAGAGCACTCTGGGTAATGTGATTGCCGTGGGAAGGGCCAGAGATGAAGCCGTTGGAGAAAGTTCAGCCAGTAACCCTCAGCAAACCCCCACCACCGTCGCTTCCAGTCTACCTGAGGAGGATCCTGTTAAATGGCACTGTGTTACAGGAGATGACATTCCTGAGATAAGACATTAACGAAAGGAGCTCAGAGCCTGACAGGCCAGCCTCCCGTTGCATTGTGGGTCGCGATGTCTGCAGAGAGCGCACTGTGCCAAGGATCATGTAGCCCAGCTCTCTCTCTAAGGGAGCGGAGTGTGGCTCGGTGCGTTAGGGCACGGTGTCCGTAATAGGAAGGTCGCCGTTTTAAATCCCAGTGTTGGCAGCGTGACTTAATCATGAAGCCCTTGAGCAAGGGCCCTAACCTCCAATTACTCCAGGGACTGTCTGACCTTGCTTTCTCTCAAAAAATGTGCATCATTTTGGATAAAGTAAATAAGTAAATGTAAAAAATGTCTGACCTGTTTCACAAGCTGACTTGATCTCGAGAAAGGAGCTTTCGCGAGTAATGTAACTTTGGACAACTGTTTGCTAAGTGTTTTATCACTGATGACTTTGAAGGTGATTGAGGCAGCCAGTAGCGTGAGAGGAAGCTGTTAGTGATCTGTGATAGAGTAGGCAGAGTAGGCCATGCAGAGGCTTGTTGTTTTTTTTCCCCTTTCCGATAAACTGCGCCCACTTTACAGATGAGAATCACAGCGCGGCTGCAGAGTCCAGCCGTCTGCTGGATGTCCCGCGGTACCACTGCGAGGGCACCGAGTCGCCCTACCAGACGGGCCAACTGCACCCAGCCATCCGCGTGGCCGACCTGCTGCAACACATCAACCTGATGAAAACATCGGACAGCTACGGCTTCAAGGAGGAGTACGAGGTGTGTCGCTGGCTTAGTGTGAACCCAGGAGAGCCCACCCCCACACCGTGCAGTGGGTGAATCTCAATTCCAAGAACGCAAAGATCATGCACCATTTCTTGCTAACTTACCTCCCAAGAGCAAGCTTGGGTCGGAATGAATCATGGGATTGGTCTTGATTGGCGGGGATGCAATAATGTATCCCTGATATTTCGGTTGGGGCAAGAATGACATCTGGGTATTTTTACCATCTTCCATGCTTCTGTTCTTCAGTATTGGAACTTGTCTTTGGCGATGGAAGATGATGTAATACAGGTACGCGGGAACACAAATTACAAGTATTGTCAAGTACACGTATTGAGAAACACCTGCTGTAGCACGTTTACTTCATTCTTAAATTTTTTTTTAAACTTCTTTTAAATTCTGGTTGCAAGAAGCATGGACCTTTTCAGGAAATTAGGCTAGGAAACGGTTTGGTTACGCCTTCAGCCCTTAACCGCCATTGCTGCACAGCAACACCCACGTGGCCTTTCTGAAGTCTTCAGTAGTTGAAGAATCTTACCTTCGTGTGCATCCCCACCCTAGAGAATTTCATTTTCCTTTGTTAATCTCTGCCTCAAGTGCAGCGATCTATTGCATTGCAGCCTTCGCAATTTTAAACAGAAAAAAGGCAAGTTCCCCTCTCTGCACCTGCAGATGTGATGCGTTCCTTTTCTGATGATGTCACTTCCTGCAGAGGGTGTAGTTTAGAAACAAGGTCTGGTGTGATGGTTGACCACAAGCCCTCCCAATGACTGTTTCCTGTAAGCGAGCAGCGTGGTATTCGAGATGCTCGTGCTGTCTGACAGTCCCACGTCCCCCTTTATTTAAATGTCCATCTTCGTTTGCATGCGTGTTGGTCATAATCGTCTGTTCGTTTAATGTGATTTTTGGTATTGCAAAGTTCCAAAAGGTATTTTTGTTCAACAACTGAAATGCTCAATTCACCATGTGGGCAGTGTCATGGAATCAAGTGGTATTTTAACAATTTTTAATAGTTATTGTCAGAATTTCATAGAGACATTTCTCATTAAGCTTTAGTTTGTTGATGTCCAGTACCAGTTAAGGGTTCTGGAAAAAGACTGTCGGCACCATAGAGTTAATTTGGATTTTATTCACTATTTGGTATTATATTCTCAGGCCTGTTTAAGTTCCCCCAAAATTGTAAATTAACATTTGGCCTTAATTTGGCGTCAAGCAATGATTGAACTTTTTTTTGTTTTTCTTTCTTGCGAGAGTGCCTGTTTTATGGGCGTCTTTACGGCTTGGCTTTCAAACATCTCCCCTGTGGTTTGCAGAGTTTCTTTGAAGGCCAGTCTGCATCCTGGGACGTGGCAAAAAAGGAGCAGAACCGGACAAAGAACCGCTACGGCAATATCATCGCGTGTAAGTATCCTGCACGGTCTGAAGCAGCAAACAGCTGTAGTAAATGGCTCAGACCGGTTCGATTTAAAGCTGAAGTACGGGGACGGGAAATTAATCGCGAGCATTTTTCTAAATCCGTGAGTATATATTGAAGTTGTGGATTCGCGGCTGCTTGCAGATGATCATTCCCGAGTGATCCTCCAACCGATGGAGGACGATCCGTCGTCCGATTACATCAACGCTAATTACATCGACGTAAGTGGCCGCGTCTCTGCTGCTTTCCGCTGACATACGCGCCTCCCCTCTTGGATGTTAAGCCCTTTCTGCATGCTTCCGTCAACAATATGAAAACAGCTTTCTTTTTTTTCCCCCCCCTTGTTCGAAGTGCTTGTACTCACTGACATTGTTGTGCTTTCTTTCACTCTGCCTTTGATTTGGGCTGTAGATATGGCTGTACAGGGATGTAAGTATCACTGTAGGGATTCCACTACACCTCACGGTTTGGAGTTCGGTTGGATCTTGTTTTGGTTTGTTTTTGTATGTTTTCCACTAACATCTGCATGGACATGCATGAGACGGCCTCCATCCTTCGGTTCCCTTCCATTCAACAGTTCATATGCTTAATTTCAGTTTAGTCATGGACATCAGTGATACGTTTTTCTTTTTTGTTTATTTGGAGAGGATGCTGGAATGTGTCCTGTTACCTTGTCGTCTGTGTGCTGTAAAAAAAAGAAAAAGTATGATGTTCCGATATGCCAAAGTTCTGAGTTTTTATGTTTTTAATTAAAAGACGTATCTGAACAGGATCAGTTAAATTCCAGAGCAGTTTCCAAAAAAAAATTTAAATGTTAAGCACCATGTATACATGACGACTTAATCCAGGCTGCTATGATTCATAGTTTTAGAATGTATTTGCCTGTGAATCTAAATACTATTAAATGGCATTTGACAGGCCATTAAAAAAATAAATAAAACATGGCAATATAAGATTGAAATTCCATTGTGCTGAAGTGCCCATTCTTCCTCGAAGACTGAGAATGTATTCGTCACCCATGACATCGCATTAGCTTTTCCAGTAACGAATAAGCGCTTTATTCATCATTGCCGCACAGCTAGCATTACTAAATGGCGCGATGCTGTAAAAAAAGCAGCACAGAGTGATGCTGTACCCCCCCCCCCCCTTGAGTAAAAACATGAGGAAAAGCCTCGTCTCCCTGCAGCCTCTCATCAGCTACCTGCTCTCGTGCCTGAAGTGGCTGTCGGGCTCTTGGCGTGTGCCAGTCGTTTTGTGTGTTTATTTATTTAATGCTTTTCAATTTTTTTGTTATTGTATGGCGAAAATTGTATTTCAGAAGTTTTTGTATCTTGTTTTTTTTTTTAGGGATATCAGAGGCCAAGCCACTACATCGCGACCCAAGGTAAGGGCAGGCTCGTCAGCCTAATGGGTGTCGCGTTCAGGACCTGAGGGGCTTTTGAAGCAGATTTCATTTATAATACGCACCAGCCTTTTCTGTGTATATTTTTGTGAATCTCTCGGTAGTTAACTAATGAAAGGTTTTTTGTTTTTTTGTTTTTCAATTCCTGTCCGTAGGCCCGGTTCATGAAACAGTCTACGACTTCTGGAGAATGATCTGGCAGGAACAGTCGGCTTGCATTGTCATGGTGACCAACCTGGTTGAAGTCGGACGGGTATGTGTGCCGTTTACCCTTTGTATTGCGCATAGAGACACATCTTACCCCTTAGGATTGCTTGCTTTTCATAGGGTATAATCTCAAACATCCAATTCTTGCATATGGGTTTTAGTGATCCCAGAGAGAATGTTTACCTGAACTTCTCATGTCATGAAATGAAGTGGTGTTTTGTATGAAACAGGTTTATGACTGATTCTTGGCTCTCTGTCTTTCGCACGGTGTAGGTGAAGTGCTATAAATACTGGCCTGATGACGCTGAGGTTTATGGAGACTTCAAAGTGACGTTTGTGGAGGTGGAGCCACTTGCCGAATACGTCGTCAGAACTTTCACATTGGAGAGGGTAAGGAAAACAAAACCTCATTTTCATTCTGCCTCAGATTTATCGTTGGTTTGTCAGTCCCTCAGTCTAAAAATGGTCTCTTAATTGTACTGTTGCAGAAGTGGACATTTCAGGTCTAGAAAGTAAAAAAAATCCAGACCAGGATTTTCTTTCAGCCAGTTGAGTATAAACGGTCGCAGTCGCGGAGTACTCAACTGGGTGGTTGAAATGAAATCCTGGTCTGGATTTTTTTACTTTCTAGGCCTGAAATGTCCACCTCTGGCACTGTGTGTTTTAGGCACGCTATTCCGTATGCTGGAGGAATCCCCTTCTCTGTGTCCCTGACTGGCTCTGATGTTGCTCTTGTCTTTAGAGGGGCTTCAGCGAGCTTCGGGAGGTCAAACAGTTCCACTTCACCGGTTGGCCTGATCACGGGGTGCCGTACCATGCCACAGGCCTGCTCTCCTTCATCCGGAGGGTCAAAATGTCCAACCCACCCAGCGCGGGTCCCATTGTGGTCCATTGCAGGTAACCTGCAAAAGATCTCCCTCTTCTCCACATCGGATAAAGGGCCGTAGTGGAAACCAGTAAAAACCCTGCCTGCTGGTGCTTTTAACCGAAATGTTTTCTGTGGTGGCAATATGAAAATTGTGTGAAGATGGTGTGACTTCCTAGCAGGTTATCAACAGGTAACGACTCAATTGTTCATGACGTTAACAAAATTGAATTGGGCACATTACTGATTATGGGTTACTGGTTGAGGATTTGAAATCAGTTTTGATCAGTTCTAAACTGGAGACAGTTCACGAGCCAAGTCCTTAACAGGATGTGGTTTGATGGCTGCCTGTGTTGCTGGCAGACTCCTATTCTGCTCGGGATCTGTTTGTGTCATGTCTGAGCATGGGACCCCCTCCATGCAGTGCGCAGTGGTCTGGAGCGAGTGCTCAGCAGTTCTGCTCCTCTCTTTCCAGCGCTGGCGCAGGACGTACTGGCTGTTACATTGTGATAGACATCATGCTGGACATGGCCGAGAGAGAGGGAGTGGTGGACATTTACAACTGTGTCAAAGCTCTGCGCTCACGGCGCATCAACATGGTTCAGACTGAGGTAAGTTATGGCGGGAAGGGCAACCTGACATGCCCGTCAGGGCATCCTTGCCTGCCCAAATAGACATTTGAGTTATTGTTCCTTGGTACAGGAGCAGTACATCTTCATCCATGATGCTATCCTGGAGGCCTGCCTTTGTGGGGAGACTGCTATTCCAGCCTGTGAATTCAAAGCCGCCTATTACGAGATGATCAGAATAGATTCACAGAGCAACTCCTCACATCTCAAGGATGAATTCCAGGTGAACAAACTAAAGCCAAGTGTTTGCAGCTCATCATGTGGGTTGTTTTAAATATCTGTATATCAGGGATGAAAAATGTAAACCGCTTGTATCTGACATGCTTGCTTGCAATGTCCTTCGCTTGCTGCCATGGCTTCACCTGTCTCATGCCATGCCTGGCTCGTCTGCTACAGACTTTGAACTCGGTGACGCCCCAGCCCCAGCCCGAGGATTGCAGCATCGCCCTGCTGCCCAGGAACCATGAGAAGAACCGCTTCATGGACACGCTGCCGCCCGATCGCTGCCTGCCCTTCCTCATCACCATCGATGGGGAGAGCAGCAACTACATCAACGCAGCGCTCATGGATGTAAGTGTGCAAGTGCAGCATGAGAGAGACTCCGGGGCCTTTTGTGTTACTCCTATAGAGCCAGAAGCTAGAGACAAATCCAGGTGTACATTTTCTTCTTGCTCCTTTGGAGAACAAACACCTAATATTTGTTGTAGTAAGTGATGGGTTTTTTTCCTCCAGGTTTTACATTTTGGCGATCATAAAATTGTTTGATACGTGCTGGGATTTTTTTGATTTATTGTAGGCGATAGACTTTGTATTTTAGTCAGTGTCAACAGATGTTTAAATACCTCTTCAACTTGGCTTTTTATGTGAACCTAAATTGAAATCGCACCATTAGCAATACTGCATGTCAGTTACTGTTTTAACGCTAAATTGAAGGCTGAGGTAAGTCTTGTTATTGTACCATACTCAGGCCGTTTGTCTGGTGAATAACAGAAGGTGTTGGGATTAAAATTTAAAGGCTTTCTGTCAGACTAGTACAAAATCATTTTTAAATTGTTCCCGTAATATCGGTGTTTACTTAGAGCACAGATCTAAGATCCCGCGTCCCTTAATTTGGCACGTTGACTTCATTCTGGTAGGGTTCTTTTCTCGTGCTGTTCTGAAGTGTTCACTCCTCTGCCTGGAACAGTTGCTTCTGTTCTTGCCAGAGAACAGCAGTGCTCTAGTAACCACCATGGTGTCTAGGCAACATGCCACATTGTGGGTCTTTCCAAAGCCTAACCCTTTGTTAAGACTGGGTTGGGTTTATTTTCTCAGACATAAATGCAAAAGCTTCACTATAAATGGAAGTTCTTTGTTTTGGCTTATGAGGCTACAAAGCATGCCCCCCCCCCGCCCCTCCCCCCCCCCAAATCTAAATACTGTAAACCGTAACCATGGTACACAATTAGCCTTCCCGTGAAATGTAGTATGTGGTCCTGTGTTTCTCCAGAAGAGTCAGTCTCATTGCAGAGGCAGATGTACACAGAGGATGGATGAGTTTATTGCAAGTTGGGTTTTTTTTTCTCTCAAATATAATCTTTAGATAATGTTAAATAACTTCTTCATACACTTTACAAACTTTTGGACTTTTTTTAATCAAGCCGTCAGACGAATACCAGGTAATTTTTTTAAAAATTTTATATCGGTCAATAATGCTTTTATTAAACTGGATTTGTTTCATGGCTTAAATGATACATCAGCAGAACTCATTATGTATCAAGGCAGATTGCTGTAGCATGCAACACTGTGGATGCCCTGGTCTGATTTTAGATTTGGAAACCATCGATGCATCATCCAGATTTCTGGAAAGGTTTTCAAATGCAGTTTCCTGCATGGTCATATGTTCACATACAGCTCATCACGAGAGACGTTCCATCGCTGCTTCTTTTTTTTGTCACGTTTGGAGAGCATATCAGCTAAAGGCTAGCTAGCTTTTTAACGCGGGCGCTGAACGTGACTCGTTGTCCCCCGCAGAGCTACCGGCAGCCCGCAGCTTTCATCGTCACTCAGCACCCACTCCCCAACACGGTGAAGGACTTCTGGAGACTAGTGTACGACTACGGCTGCACCTCCCTCGTCATGCTTAACGAGATAGACCTCGCACAGGTCAGTGGCTAATTAGCCAATTAGCATCTGTTCGCGTTATAGCGTGCACGTTCCGTTTCATTCCGGGGGTGAATTGTCCGACGAATTAGGTGTGGTGTGGGGTGCTACAATATGTTCGTAATTATGTAATTCACTCCTGCTGCTCTCTCAGGGCTGTCCTCAGTACTGGCCAGAGGAGGGAATGCTCCGGTATGGTCCAGTCCAAGTTGAATGTATGTCTTGCTCCATGGATTGTGACATCATCAGTCGGCTCTTCAGGATATGTAATCTCACCAGGGTAGGTATCGTGGTATGTTTGAGCTTGCTTCACTAATGATGGGTGAATGAGTGGGGACAAACTTGGAGGGGAGAGATATGCAGAACCTAAACCCAGTGCCATGTGCGCTGTCCCCCTTCGCAGCCACAGGAGGGCTACCTTATGGTGCGGCAGTTCCAGTACCTAGGCTGGGCGGCGCACCGAGAAGTGCCGGCGTCCAAGCGTTCCTTCCTGAAGCTCATCCTGCAGGTGGACAAATGGCAGGAGGAGTGTGAAGAGGGGGAGGGGCGCACCATCATCCACTGCCTGTGAGTCTCTGGCCCACACGGGCAGACGCCACACACACACACACACACACACACACACACCTCTTCTTCACGTCTCTGCAGGAACGGAGGAGGCCGCAGCGGCATGTTCTGTGCCATCAGCATCGTCTGCGAGATGATCAAACGGCAGAATGTGGTGGACGTGTTCCACGCGGTGAAAAGCCTCCGCAACAGCAAGCCCAACATGGTGGAGAGTCCCGTAAGTGAGGTTACATGACGAGCGTCCCGTGAAGCTCCGCCCAGCAGGCCTCGGGTCATACCGTGCATCCCGTCGGGCTCCATTCTGCCGCCTAGGCCCATTAGCGTCCCCTGAATCGTAAGGAGGGGCTGGTGATATTGACAGTGCTACAGAAAAGCAGAGCGGTCTGTAACTGACAGCTAAACGTCTTAATTACTGAAGCTGCTATATCGCTTCAGAATCCACATGCATAACAGCCTGACTGATCTGCATGGCAGCCGCTCCAGTATTAATAGTTACAGTTGAGGGTTTGATACTGTCTGTTAATCTGTTATTAATACAGGCCAAACAAATAAGGCACGCCGGTACATTCGATTATAGCACTAATTACAGTAGGATAAAATATATGGGGCAGCAATATTTTTCTTGATATATTTAAGAGGTTTTGTTCTCTTATAATATGGCCAAGAGTAGTTCTGAAGGGGTAAGAAAGCACAAAAAAACCCGAGAACAAAGCTGCAGTGAAATTTTAGAGGAAACCTTCGCAATCGCAAGAAACCTCTTACCACATCCTTTGTAATACTACAGAATGTCTCTCAATTCAGCACTGTTTCGCACAGTACATGCTTTTTGCTTCAGTTTGTTATAGAACTCAAATTCATCTTTCTTCTCCCCTATTTCCATTTCTAAAAATCAGAACTTAAAAATATTTGTTTTCTTTTTTTTAATATTAGGAGCAGTACCGCTTCTGCTACGACCTCGCTTTGGAGTACATTGAGACTAATCAAGAAGGCGCATTCTAGAACCTTCTGGAGCCCTGAATCATCCCGCTATAGCTTGGAACTAGGCAACTTCTATACACTGTTGTTCTTAATGTACTTGGGGGTATCATGTAAGTGGTCTGTAAACGTCTCCGTTGTACTCTGCTGTGCTCAGTGCCACAAGATCAAGTGGGTGTTCCCAAGACACACATTGCTTTACCGTCTTTTTACATACATATATTTTTTAATGTGCAGCCATTGTAAAGAGTAACACTAACGCAGAGGTGTTGCATGCTCAAATGTTTTCTATATTAGCATTAGCGTTAAAGAACAAAAAAAAATGATTACGTGCGTGTGTAAACGTCAATCACAAATGTGAAAGGAATTGAATGCACTCTATATTCATATATGAAGTGCTGCCGTGTAACATTGCTTTGTAATGTTTGTATTGTGCACTGATGGCTGACTATTCACTCTCCTTTTTGTAGCAAATATAATTCATAAGCCAAAGACTTGTGTAAATATGTCTATATTGATAAAGCACATTGTTCATATTTATTGTTTACTTGCATTCCTTTTTTGAAGGCTATAGCAACAATCGTTTTGCTTTCCCGTTGGCTCTGAATTTTAAGTGTAAACATTTTAGCTAGGTTTTTTTTTTTTTTTTTTAAGTTTTAGTAAAATTTCAGTAGTAGATCGTTCTAACCACTTGTGGTGGTTTGTGTAAATGTTTGAAATTTACCATTGCAGGTAGGATTTCAGAAGGTCGAGAGCTGGCAAAATGAGTTACTTTTTTTATATAATTAGTATGCTAAGATTTGAGGTATCTGTATTTTGGAAAACCAATTTTTAAAAAGTGAATTAAAGATGTAGAACAGTATTAAAGTATACATCATTATAATTAAAGACAAACTGGAATCAAATGTGTAGCCAACCCAGAATCGCTGAAATGTACACAGGTATTAAGAAAAGGGAAATCCAGTTGGAATTATTTGTGAGTTCGACCATGTTTTTTGTCTATATCTGTTGGCTTTTTGGCTGTAAAAAAAATTTGAATTAAAAAAATGGAAGGCTAGCCTTGTCAAGTTCTCCTTTTTCACATCATATGTTTTTGAATCAGTGTTTAGGACTAGCTTGTCCGTGTGTCATTGTAATAAGTCGTAATATTGGTATATAGAAACGGGCTCATCCATTGTTGCCGTTGCGGGATACCATCAATATATTACAATTTAAATATCTGTATCCTGTCTCAATAGATAACTGATTATGGAATTACAATGTATTAAAATTTTGGGACCTAGTCTGGATTTCCATCCTGTATATTTCGACTTGTACTAAAAGCTAAAAATCCTAACTATTTTATTTATTTTTTTTAACATAAATTAGAATTAATCTGACACACTAATCTGTCTGATTGTAATACCTAAAATATTCTCTCGACTGCGTAGGAGGAAATCATGAATTTAAAAAGGGAAGAAAAAAAATCAAACTGCTGTAAGGTTAACCTACTTCGGAGGAGCCGGGTTGCAAAGTTGTCTCGGGTTTCCGGAGGCAGAGAGAGCGAGAGAGCGAGAGCCGATTGGAGGCTGGGTCACGGTTATGTTCTGCATGTCCGTTTTGTGCGACGAGATCACTGCCTCAGCCTCTCCCTTGGAGTCCTCAGCGGCCGACAAACACTCCAGGATGTGTAGGACAGTCTTCGCGGGGAAGTCATTCCTCTGAGAGAGTTTTTCATATTCTTACTGAGCACTTGGCCATCCTGCTCCCCAAAAGAACGACGGCGAACGATGGCGATGATGCTGGATGAATTCACGCGCACTGTTGATGTGGGGTCTTTGCCTCGGGTGCTGCACATTCAGTCTGGGGTTTATGTGGAAGGTAAGCTAAAGGAAAACCTTTAAAACGTTGAAACTTTGTCTAGGAATTTGTTTTATATAAGGTTATTATATAAATAGATTTGTAGGCCTCTGGTTCATGTGCAAATTACTTTTTCTAATTTCTGCTAGGAGTAAATTTAATATAAAATTATTTTCCAATATCAAAGAAAAAAAAAATCAGTTTTCTTAGTTGCTTAAACTGTGCCTAACATTGTGTGCATTCTGTTCTAAACCACTCAATGAATGTATATGTGAGATTCTGTTTTACAAACCTTATTGGGTAAAAATGACATCTTTCTGCAGATGAAGTCAAACACGCCAAGCAGCAGAATTATTTTATTTTCCACAGTGATTCTCTGCCTCCTCTGTACTGAGGAGTTAAAAAAAAAAAAAAAAAAACGTGTGGTCTCATTGAAGTGTAGTTTGTGTGAGAGTCGAGTGTATTACAGATTAATTTTCTTAATGTCACAGTTTGAGGGATCAGCTTCTCTCAATAGATCTAGGTGTTCTTTTTTGTGTTAATTTTGCTATGTACATTTTATATTTCGTCCCACCCCCGCTGTTCCAATTAAAAAAAGTACAATAAAGAACTATTAAGTCAAAGTCTCATGTGTGGATGCTGTGTTATCTTAAGGGATGTTTAACATTTAAAATAGATCTATTAGCAAATGTTCTTGAGAAAGGTGCTTGAACTGAAATAGGGTTTGGTTTTGAAGCATTGCTTTCTATTGTCATAAGTGTAAACTGCATCTTAACTGATAAGTTATGTATTTGTCCAGATTTGCTTGAATATCTGCTTAAAACTGGGGGGTAGAGAGGTGGGCGCTGAGAAGATTATGTAGGTTATTTTACTGGGGGGAGAATTGTATCCTTTGCTCATTGAGAATCGCTTGACTCGTTGAAATTATCGATATACCTTGGCAGGGTCTGTGTACGAGATGTTCGGCAGAGAATGCTGCCTTCCCACCGGGGAGATTATGAAGATCATTGGGATAAGCACCTGCACGCTAACAGCAGAAATCGAACCAGCGGATTGTGAGGCCCAAATCGTCAACCTACCTTTGTACTTCCCTGGTAAGTCCCAGGAATCAAGGGGGAGGGACGTTGTTCTATTAGTGGTTTAGGCGGTGGTTCACAGATAAGCATGATTTGACATTTGTTGTATGTATGTATGTATGTATGTACATGCATGTTGTCTCGGTCAGCCTGCGTTAAAAGTCACACTGCCTGTGTTTTCCCAGGTCTCTTCAGGATAGTGGCAGACGAAGCGCCGTACCTCAGCATCAGAGAGATCGCCGGATCCGTGCGCATTGGTCCCGAGCCGTTAGGCCATCCTGTGTTCCGCTGCTCCCACGACCTTCCGCAGGCCGATGCGCCGCTGCGAGGGGGCGAGTGCTTCACCTTGGTGTCTCTTGAGACGGACGGCAGTGAGGGCTACGTGGAGTGCAAGGTCACGGGGAGAGATGCGAAGCAGCACTTCATGCTGAAGCTCTCTCAGCAGGGGGAATTCTACGAGTGTGAGGACGACCAGTTCTACACGCTTAAGGAGCTCGCCGAGTGGAAGATGGCAAAGGGCAGGAAGAGGAGGGTGAAGCTCGCCCAGGCCTTGCTCAAGAAGGATTTGTGCTTTTATGACCTGCCTGAGAACTACAGTGGAGAACTAATCCTTTCACCCGTTTACGAGCTGCAGGCAGTGATGAAGTGTGAGTTCATGCTTGGGCATTCCTTAATCCTTAAACGCCTTAAATTTTTGCAAACATTTTAAGAAAAGTTTCTTTGAGTTTTCTGGTACACATGATAACGTAAAGTTCACAAAAATATGCATATAAATGTGATCGACAGATGACTACCAAAAACGACCAATTTTGATATGTGTCAAAATGTTTTTTCGTGTCATGTTTTTAAAATGATTTATTTAAGCTATTGTGAAATCATATGTGATTGCCTGCTGATATCCACCGCTGGGTAATCGATGATGAAAGGATACGCTTGCATGTAACACATTGAAATAAATTTCACTGGATTTTTTTTTACTTGTGTCCTTGCAGATCGAAAGGATGTCGTTCGCATTCCATCCACTTTGGACGTGGAGGTCATAGACATAACAGACCAGTTTGACAGTGACTGCTTCCCTCAGCTGCTTTCGCTGAGTGATATCTTCAAGAAGCCCAGTGAGGAGTTTCCTGTCTTGGCTGAGGTTATAGAGCCGCCACTGCACATTCAGGAGGAGTTCCAGTTCCTTGGTCACTGCAAGCAAATTGTTATCCACTCTGCATGTTCAGCTAAACGAATCCTAGCGTCTGAAATCCGTAGCGACTCCCAGAGACGCTTCCTCATCCCACTTTCCTACAAGGGGAGATTGAAGCGAAGGCCACGAGAGTTTCCTACGGCGTATGATTTGGAGGTGGCCAAGAGAGACAAGGAACAGCTGCACGTGGTGGCAACACGAGCCTTTGAGTCTCAGTATGAGGGGCTTTCCACTGTGTTTGTGGGGGACCAGTATCTGGTACAGGGAAAGGAAACTAGCGAGGTTATCTATGGAGGAAAGCGCAAGACGGTGGAGGCCTTGGCCTGCGAGAAGATAGAGGGCAAAAACTATCAGTCTGTGCTGATTCCACTATATCTGGACGGCGCCTTTGTGGAAGTTATCCATGACAAAAAGCAATATAGTATCTCCGAAGTCTGCCAGAGATTCCACCTTCCGTTCAATGTCAAAGTGTCTGTGCGAGACCTTTCTGTGCCAGAGGACACCCTGGCAGCTGTTCCGGGGCTGTGTCTGGAGGAGGAGATCACAGACCCATATCTACTTGTCTCCAGCCCGGATTTGTCAAAGTGCTGGGAGGTGCCTGTCAACCGAACCTTCATGACCGTGCAGGTCCTCCCCAGAAAGCAGGCTGCCAGGCCGCAGCCTTACACATGCGCGGCTGTGGAGGAGATCAGCGAGGACTGCTACTATACCCTCCGCAGGTATGCCTCAGCCACGCTGCGCCCCCCACCCCGGCCGCCCAAGAAGCCGAAGCAGCCCCCGCCGGAATCGGTCAAGCTGCCGCTGCCAAAGGAACAGCGATCTAATCCCACAGGCTCGCCAAAGGTACGTTCATCTTGTGCTGCCTTTCACTCCCAGCAGCACGTTAACATGACCATGGGCCACTGGGTTATTTGAGTCGTCAGACCCCCCCCCCCCCCCCATTTTCTTAGGGTAATTGTCGAATGGGGGGGCTCCTGCACTTCACTAAACCCGTGCATTACAACCCCCCTGTCCATGTCCCCTCTACTTACCTAAGTTGAGACAAGTGGTATCAGTCTAATAGGCATTCAGATGTTTTGCTGGGTGAGCAGCCATTGGAAATGGATTGATGGATGAATTTAGATCAGGCCACCGAGTCCTGCTGCTCTCCTCAGGCCCAGTAAATCAAATCATTGGGCTTCTTTGTTGGGATGGAAATAACAGCCAGTGTATGAAATGCAAACAAGTCAGAATTCAGTTTGTCACTTCAGATTTAGATTAAATTGGGTATGACAGTGGATATCTTTGTCCAGTGTTAAATTTTTGATTTGAAAAACAAAAAGACATTGGTGTTACAGTATCCATCCATCCATCTATCCTTTTTCATACCACGTTTCCTGGCCAAGGTCCTGCAGTGGCCTGAAGCCCAAGCATCTTTGCAATTATAGTTATATAACTCTATGGTCATGTCTGAGTTCAGGGGAGCTGGTTGACCATGCACCTTAGTTAACCTTGTATAAGTAAAGGAGTAAGGTGTGTGTTTGGGCTCAGTTAGGGCGGCTGGGTGACCTTCGAAGTCAGATCAGTTATAGTGTTCTGGAGTGAGTCCTAATTAAACTGTTATGTGAAACTGTTAGATATACTACAGTATTCGTCTTAAAGACTTTTAATACACACACGGGTTGGGAAGATGAGCCATGTTAAAATACACTGAATTACAGCAGAAAGGCAATTTAAATAATACATGATTTGATTTACTTGGCGTCGTCGTATTTATGTAAACTTGAGAAGGTTCATACTCATTTACCCTTCGGTATTTTTGTCCACTTATCATTAAAAAGTCCCACATTCAGAAATTATGCCATATTGTTATTCATTAACATTATAGTACTTGCTGCCTGCATAAAGGTGTAAATTTAAAATAATCACACACGCAAAGCTCTTATGAGTTTATGTACAGTAAGTTGCAGTTCACTTCAGTTCACAAACAAGTTCACCTGAATTTAACAATTAAATGTCATAAACCTTTATTGTGATTTTGATGTTGGTGGCAGAAGCCAGTTATTTCCGTTGGTGGGGGAATTTCCATTAACATCTTATAAATTGACTAAATTAATCACAGCTTTGGTCTTTCTTAACTATCAGTCACCATAATTTAGTATTGTGTAGAATATGGGCGAGCATCAATGAATATCAATTATTCCAATACAGTTTGCTTATTACGTAACATTGGGTATTTGATTTTTGACAAAGTTTGGAAACTCCTAGACTTTATAAGCTGCTGTTTTATAAGAACTATTATCTGGCTAAAAATAGCTTTTCAATAAGTAAATTCTAATACATCACCATATTTATGATGCTAATATGACCTTTACAAAAAAATCACTGCTGTTTTTCAATAATGCTTTTAATATGACTTTCACATTAGCTTTCACTAAGCTAGAACAGAAAAACAGGATTTGCAAGGGCAAACCTTTTTTCATGTACAGATTTGAATGGTTCTGCACTTATGAAAAGAAAAATCTCAATACTGATTAATTAATATCCTAACCTTGTGAAATCTGACTCAAAATCATGGGTTCAAATATCAATTCAAAATGTCCCCCTCATTCAGTGTCCAAACCGTGCACTAAAACCTGTCATTCCTGAGATATCTGATCAAGTTCATGAACAACGTCTTTCGCCAAAAAGTGAGAAGTTAACAGCAGTTCAAGGCGCTGTTCCACATGTGGATCACCATGAAGGTTAGTTACTTTGCCATTAGGTTCTGATCGTTTGACAGTGACACAACACCGTAGTCTTGATTTAATATGCTTTTGTTTCCTTTCTTACAAAAAGTGAAATTTTATTACTAATTGTATAAATGTAATGTGAGACAAAATCTTAAATATTCTTTTTTTGTGTGTGTTCTGCAGCCATGCATGAAAACCGCGATTGTGAGAAGACTAGGGTTGACGACGAAAATGACGATATTCACGATTATGAGTACATAGATGAAAACACAATTGAAAGCATCAGAACCAAATTCCAAAATCAAAATATTAACAACACTGTTCAAACAAAAGCCAGTAACAGGTATGAACAGTTAGTGTAGATCCAAATGGGGTGGGGAAGGGGGTGTTTAGTTTGGGCTGGGTATGAAGTAGTTAAACTGACTGGGATATTCATTCTCTGCAGTTTTCAGCCATGGGAAGATCCCTGTCTCTCTACCCTTTGACAGGTACAGTAATTTTAAGCATCGCTAAATAACCAGCTGGATAGATGGGCGAAAATATACAGAATAATTTAAAAAGTGAGGGGAGACGGAATCCTTTCTGAATGAGAAGACCAGCAGGATGTCAGCATTTTCTCATTGCATTATTTCTCATGCTATGGACACACAAAGCGGGAGCCGCTGTGATCGGGGCTACGTATTCGTCAGTGACAATGCCTTTCTGAAACACGCTGTGGCATATGCAAGTAGCAAATGTGGATGTTGGAAGAAATTAATGGATGTCAGGGAAATATTCTTTCCAACCAGAATTCAAGCACATGTCGGTATTGCTCTTTTTACTTTCGTTTCGTGAGAATCTGTCCTGAGATATTTTTTATTCTTGCCGCTAAGTTGTAAATGTGGCTTTGAATGTGTGAATTTGAAAGGACCAGGCCTTTTCCTATAAATATATCACCCTATGAATATGGGTTGTGTGAAAACTTACTAACTGCAACAAGGACTTGGGGTTTGACCGGGATTAATTATTGGCCACCAGTCTTTGGGGCGCCTCACATCTGGGGACACAGACCCATGGACTCACAGACCCACGGGCTCACAGATCTATGGGCTCACAGACCTATGGACTCACAGAACGTGGACTCATGGACACACAGACCCATGGACTCTGACACACGGACTCACAGAACATGGACCCATGGACTCACAGACCCATGGACTCACCGGGAAGATGCCAGATGGCCAGTCCAGGGCTGAATGCATTTATGCTCTTCAGGGTGATCATCCATAGCGATGACGGAGCAAGCCATATCCATACAATATGGAGAGAGAGAGAGAGGTTATTTAACCTTATATACCATGGTAATCAATTTCTAGTTTGATTTTGCGGAGCTTCGTTATACCCAAATATAATATAAGGTTATGATGGTTGTATGTCCTGTGTTTTTACACGAATTATTTAAGCACTTAATTAAAATACCATTTGACATACTTAAGTATTGTTAACCCAGACAGAACACATTGATTTGTGATGTTTCACTGTCAAATTGTCTTATTTCCAAAAGCAAAGTATCAAGTATCTAACCTTAATCCTGATTCAATTCTCACGCGGTGTTCTCTCTATGAAATTCTAATGCACTCTTAATTAAATGATAAAACATTAAAGAATTGACAGGTACTCATGGTTTGAGGGAATTGTTACTCTTTCGGACACGGTTTCCCCTGCATTTGCCGTGAGTGAATGATGGACTTAAAAAATATTTGAGTATATTCCACTAAATATGACTTGCTAGTAGATGTTTAGCACCAGTAACAATATACAGTAAATGACCAAGTAAATGACATCATTATGGAATAAATAACTGCTCTGTGCTTTTAAAAGACTTTGTTCAGCTATTATGCCATAGTCGAACTTTAATGTAAAACTGTAATGCACTTTAAATGTAATGTGTATTATTCACCGCTAGAGGGAGACAATATCCACAACATCACATACCCCTCCGCAACTTCATGGAAATGGGACCTGTACGTGCTACTAGTGTTTTCCCTCCTTCATTTATGTAGGATTATGTAACATGACCTCCTTTGCACTTCTTAGGATTGTGGAGCACAGGCATGCAGAAGAGCCTGTCTAAGGTGTTGCTTTCACATCATAACATTGAGGTGCTGCCCTATCTATATATCTATCTATATATCTATCTATATATCTATCTATATATCTATCTATATATCTATCTATATATCTATCTATATATCTATCTATATATCTATATATATATCTATCTATATATATATCTATCTATATATATATCTATCTATCTATATATCTATCTATATATCTATCTATATATATATATATCTATATATCTATCTATCTATATATCTATCTATATATATATCTATCTATATATATATCTATCTATATATATATCTATCTATATATATATCTATCTATATATATATCTATCTATATATATCTATCTATATATATCTATCTATATATCTATATATCTATATATCTATATATCTATCTATATATCTATCTATATATCTATCGTTTCATATATAACGTTTATTATATATATATATATATATATATATATATATATATATATATATATATATATATATATATATATATATATATATATATATATATATATATATATAAAAAATAAAACCTCAGGCCTTGCAGAGCAATTCTGACACTAATTAATGTCTCAAGTTGCGGAGCAAGACTAAAATCCCGGACAGGTAATACTAGCCTCTCCTGTCGTTTGATGGCTCAGCAATTTTTGTGGGTTATAACATAAAATGAACTAGACTGTGCCCAGGTTACCAGCAGGTTTCATTCCTTAAGTCTGTCTTTAAGTCAAATGTGTAGGTAAGTCGGAACAATAATACTCCTATAGTAATTGAAGTGACTTCATGCGGTATTGACCTGATGGACCGCTGAAGCTGCGTAGTGATTTCATGAGCGTAGTGCACACATTTCTTATTACAAGCCATTGTATCTGACCTGCATTTTTAATATGAGAGGCTTTAAGGCAGATCATCTGTAAATATGACCACCTTAACCCAAGGACTGCCTATGTAATGCATAGACTATGAAGCCTCCAGCACTTAAAGCTCTCTATTACTAACCAGTTTTAATGTTTATTTACACAAAACTTCCAGCCAGCATTTTGTTAATGAATAAAAGGTACACTTACATTTATATGAACATGAGAGGATGGATGATTTCAGATGAATCCACGAGCCTGTTTGCATTGTGCAAAATTTGCGTCTGTATGCATAGATAATGTTTGACAGGGAGAACAACAGGGAGATTTATCACTTTACGTGCAAGTTTGAAATGGCCACTTAAGTTATATAGTTTGCTTTTTTTTGTATGAAGTACATAGATATTGGAGCTACAGTGCATGATGTATTTTACCACTAGAGGGAGACGATAACAATTACATCATCAAATACAGGGCGGGACAAAACAATGGAAATAACACTAGAAAATGGGCCTTAATTTACAGTTACAGTTGTTACAACGGAGAGGCTGTCAAGTGTCAATATGTCAGCTCTGAAAGAGGTCAGCACTTTTGATATATGACATTTCAGAGCACCTTGAGGCAACTGATAATTGGAAATGGGCAAAGTAATTAGACCCCAAATTAAAAGTGCATCAATCAAAAAACCTACAAAATAATATTATGTGTCAGAGGGAACTATCTCAAAAAACTAGACAACAGGTTCTAAACACCAACAAGCTACAGTGACAAAGTCAAAAGCTATTCCCTAGGGACAGATAAACACCTAACAGGATAGATGTTACCCCCAAAGTTCTGCCCTCTAAAAAAACACCAGCGAATCAGCATCTCTCTCACACAGTCTCAACAAAACATTGGGAGCTTCACAAAGCTGCATTTTAATGCCACTTCTTACAGTATGTCTAAGGCCACCTATCCTAGCACAAGGAGCACAAATCCCGAATTCCCGAACTGTCCAATGGTTGCTCTGCATCATTGTGTAATGGCCAAGACATGAGTAGATGCATCATGAGCCCAGGGTCATGCAGGCCTAAAGCCCCGAATAAATGAGCCCTGAATGATTTGTTAAGCTGAGATGTTCCTTCAGCCCGCAGCGATAATGGTCCAATATCTGACTACACAAAAGTCAGGAATAACATACCAGTATTCCAGGAAGGAGTGATGCTTGCCTTAAGGAAAAAGGTGACTCAGGGCAGTCCGTCTCTGAACAAAACGCAACCCCGTTATAATGTATTGATATTTTTAGTGCTGATTAAATTTGCACTACAAGTATCAGGTGGCTAAACTCATTATTTTTAAGTAATCATCCATCCATCTTCCAACGACATATCCAGTACAGGGTCATGAGTACATGGTGACGAAGGTAATTCTGAATACAGTGAATTTCAAGTAACTCACCACAAGGGGGAGCCAAAAGCTTCGTAATGTAGAAGATCTCTCTTTTCAGCTCCAAATATGAAATTACGAATTACCAAATTAACACTAGGTGACCGTGTTTCTTTGGGTGACAGTAAATACAAGCTTGGAAGTTGCCCAAAGTTTCCTTCATTTAATATTAAATGTCCGCGTGTGCTGTTTCAACAAATGGCTACACAATCGATTGCTGTTAACATTACTGTTACAGTAAATATTAGATTCAGTATGATTGCATTTAGAATGATCAGACTCGGGTAGTCTTTAATAACAGTTCAAAGAGTTGTTTGTTAAAATGAGATGTTTTACAGAGCATGTCATATGGCATTGTGTTCTGTCATTGAAACCATTCATTGATGGGGATAAAGGGGAATGGTATTACAGTACATGTGAAGTGAACTACTGAACTTTAACCTAATGATCTTCAAAGTCATTCTCACGTTCTCATAGCCTTACACAAGAATAAAAACAATTCAGAAGTTATGTTGTACGTGTTCATAAGTCTCCAAATCGTAAAGATTTCTGCTGGTTCACTTCAGCCTTTCAAGAAGCTTCCAGACATATCTAATGGCACCCTTGAGAATCTGAAGTCACCTTTTCCCTTTTAACCCATAGTGTCTTTCAGCCATTACCGGCACTTGATGATGACGTAATCAGGGCTGTATTCTCCTGTAGCTGAGTCCATAGACACTCATTATGATGCTCATGGTTTAAACCACTTCTAATCACCGTCACCAATATCACACCTTTCAAACACAGGGACTCATTAAAGTATCACACTCCTTGAAGTTCAGGGACATGTTTGCATCTTCTTGCATCACGCAGACACACATGCTGGATGTGATGCTGGGGGTCTACCTGAAATCCAAGTGTCCCCCCCTGACCTTTTAGACCTCTCCATACAACTGCAACTTGTATTTTATAAGCCAAAAATTTTATGATATAATTAAGACCCGTCTGTGCAGGTGGTTAATTTAAGAGCATAATCATAATTTCAAATGTTTGTTGTAGAGCAAGCAGGTTACACTTTCACTGCAGCCAGAGCAGCTTCAGGTCCAGCCATCTCGGCAGATTTGTTGAGATATCAGCCCTTTCCATGTAGCTACTTACATGAAGCAGGTGGCGATTTGACAGTCTTTGCATAACACAAACTCATGCAATAGCTTTTGTTTAATAAAATCCCCTCTTTGACCCTTAGGCCTGTTCAGATAGAAGCTCAAAGTCTTTCTAGGAATTTATGAGAAAACAATGTGTTTATGCAACCTGTTTATTGGTATGTCATAGTGCTTCCAGAGCAAGCATTCTGACATTCTGCAGATGTTGAGATTGTTGCCTCATATGTTCTACCTAACACTGACACTTAAGTCCTTTCCACATGTCATTTCAATGGTTCAACTAGAAGATCAATTGATGATACACAATGCTGACTGGAAACGTTGTGACTCTTACTTACGTAATAGTGTCATGTGGTGAGGAGCAGCTGGTCTGGTGTGAGTGCATGCAGGACGGGGTGGAAGGCCAGGTCTTCCTGGACAGCTGTGTCACACTGGGGGTCGCTGTACTGGGCAGAGTAGCGTATGTCGGCCGCAAATGAGCCCCTGCCCTCTCCCTCTCTGCAGCAGGTAGCTGCTCCCTCATACTGTCAGTTAATCATTGGAAACACATAACCAGAGTCCTACGCAAGACTGTTAGTCTTTGGATTAAACGGGCCCATTAGGTTCTTGCTGTCTGACATGCATTGTATAGCTCTTGTTCTAACAGTCTTTACACTTATTACTGGTCAATCATTAGAAGCTCAGCCTAGCTGCACATTTGCCTAGTTGACTCCTTGAAAGCCGTATTTTTCAATGTGCTGTCCGACTCACTCATATGTTTCTTTGGAGAAAAGTGTCAGCTAAAGAAACAAATATAAAACGATGTTTGAAATGTGTAACGAGTTGCATACTTGCAATTTGTCTCCCTCTTGTGGCCAGTGATGCGAACGGCACTGCAGCCAGATTATTTTCAGCAACATTTGACTAAATGGACACAATAAAAAAACACACACATATAACATGAGGAGCTTAAGCTCCTAAACCTTAATCAGCAATGAACCGGCCTCATCTTACATAACCCAAGTGTAGAAAAAACCTAATATATCCATAAGTTATACCATTTCATACTTATTTTTGTATGCATCAAGAAAAGAGTCACATGTTCCCCTGCCTTGTCCCTTATGCTGCTCGGAGTGACCTTCAGGCCTCCATAACCGCACTTTACAAGTGGTTAGATGATAGATGTATCTATACTGTCATTTTGACTGCGTAGGATTACATAAAAGAAACATTCTACTTAGACATACATATACTTTAAATTGTTAAACGTTACGCAGTGATATTATGGTATATTTAGAGAAGTCATACATGGCTGGGCTGTCATAGACACAGCAACTGGCACTGCTGAGATATGACAAGTCATCTATTTACATTTTTTGTTAACACAGAGCGTCACTCGGCCATTATCAGCCATTACTGATGCAATAATAGGACGCTGTTCTCTTGTGAATGAGCCCAGAGATGCTCATTATGTCTCATCGTCTGATAAACATCTAAGCACCGTCAGCAATATCACACCTTTCAAACACAGGGACCCATTAAAGTATCACACTCCTTGAAGTTCAGGGACATGTTTGCATCTTCTTGCATCACGCAGACACACATGCTGGATGTGATGCTGGGGGTCTACCTGAAATCCAAGTGTCCCCGCCTGACCTTTTAGACCTCTCCATACAACTGCGATATGGGACTCTCTGCAGAAGTCGCAGGATTACTGCAGCCCTGGCAAAACTTCAGGTGCTGCCACCTTGGAAGATCATTGAGATGCATCTTGCCGAGCATCGAGACTTCAGTTCATTCCATCTTTAATTCACAGAACGTTTGACGCTTCCACTATCTGCCAATTTAATAATAATATAGTTTGCCTGGTTACAGCTTCGTAGGAGAGACACACAATATTGCAATGCCATGAAACAAGTGGTTTTACAAGGAGAACTTCAATTACAAAAAATGTAAACAGCACCTCAAAGTCAGCCATATTTAAAGCTGATCCTGCTATTTGGAAATGTATATATTTTTAAATACAAAACAACATGTTTTATTTTTTATAACATTTCAGGTCATAATTTCATCTTGAGGTTTTTGGATTAATTACCCGAAATCTCTTGCTTGCCGGACTGCTGTTTATTCACTCTGTAACCGGCTTCCCAACTGAAAATCACTTTGAACTCATTGCACAAGCCATGGTGACATAAGATCATGGACTGCTGGCACCGCAAAGAAATGGCCAAAGGCCTTGTTCCATAGGATGGGAAACCTCAGCAAAACACACTTGATGGATGAGATCATAGAGCATGTGCAAGTCGTACAGCTATAGTCGCAGGTGTCCTGGCCTGCGATCTCAGAAAGCCCATGTAAAACCTCTATCAGGTCAAAACCCAGACAAAAGACAAGAAGTGATGCTATAATCTCATAACTCTATCACTACAACCTTCATACACCTCTGGCTGCAAGGTTATATACCGGTATTACTTTGGCTTTTTTTCCTCCATGGTAAAGACTACGGTTTTTTAGAAATGGCCTCTTTTTTTTGTAGAATCATACCATTGAGACAAAGGTATTGGGGCCCAGCTCTCAATCGTTAAATTCAGCCGTAACATTCAGACCCGTTATCACGGGTGTGTAAAATCAATCATGCAGCCATTTGCGAAAGAATGCGCAGTGAATTCAAGCGTGATGCTGTCATTGGATGCCGCCTTTGCAGCTCCAGACGTTTCTCCCCTGCTAAATATTTCACAGTGAACTGTAAGTGGTATTAATGCAGAAGTAAGACCAGTGCTAAGCCTTTGTGGCTCTGATCTGAAGGTTGCTAGTTCAAGCCCGACCTCAGCAGAATAGTCACATCTGAGGGACCTTGCGTAAGGCCCTCAACCCCCAGCTTCATGGTGCTGCTACTGGTGGTCGCCCTTTACTGCAAAGCTTGATCTGATCTATATTAGTGTCTGTGTGCCATGGAGAGTAGATGGAAAAAAGAGTGTCACAAATGCTCTTCTGGATGAATGGGAAAACATTCCCACAGACACACTCCATAAACTCGCAGCAAGCCTTCCCAGAAGAGTGGCAGCTGTTATAGCTGCAGAGGGGGGACCAGCTCCATACTGATGCCTGTGGATTTAGAATGGGATGTCATAGAAGTAGGTGTAATGGCCAAGTGCCCCAATACTTTTGTCCATAAAGTGTATGAGATTATATTAACGGCATAATATGCCATACAATGGAATAACTCTTAACTTTGAAGTACCGCAAACTACCATAGTCGTTAGCAGACATCTTCAAGCCTACAGAATATGAGAGCCTGACACTGATTTTTCCAGAATAAAACGTCATACATATAATGAAATACAATTAAATGGACATAATAAACATGCATTGTTTTATTTTACATTCCTAGCGAGCACTTCAGCTTCTGTTTGAACAGAACGAAAGGTCAAAGGGTTGCCAAACGAAGTCTGGACAAATCAATCTGGAGCGGGTAACGCAGGGCAGCACAGGGCCACTCAGCCTGTGTATCTTGTACTGCTGGTTCAGATAACCCCTCAATCTGGGACAGGTAACACAGGCAGCACAGGGCCACTCAGCCAGTGTATCTTGTACTGCTGGTTCAGATAACCCCTCAATCTGGGACAGGTAACACAGGCAGCACAGGGCCACTCAGCCTGTGTATCTTATACTGCTGGTTCAGATAACCCCTCAATCTGGGACAGGTAACACAGGCAGCACAGGGCCACTCAGCCAGTGTATCTTATACTGCTGGTTCAGATAACCCCTCAATCTGGGACAGGGAACACAGGCAGCACAGGGCCACTCAGCCTGTGCATCTTGTACTGCTGGTTCAGATAACCCCTCAATCTGGGACAGGTAACACAGGCAGCACAGGGCCACTCAGCCTGTGTATCTTATACTGCTGGTTCAGATAACCCCTTAATCTGGGACAGGTAACACAGGCAGCACAGGGCCACTCAGCCTGTGTATCTTATACTGCTGGTTCAGATAACCCCTCAATCTGGGACAGGTAACACAGGCAGCACAGGGCCACTCAGCCTGTGCATCTTGTACTGCTAGTTCAGATAACCCCTCAATCTGGGACAGGTAACACAGGCAGCACAGGGCCACTCAGCCTGTGTATCTTGTACTGCTGGTTCAGATAACCCCTCAATCTGGGACAGGTAAAACAGTCAGCACAGGGCCACTCAGCCTGTGTATCTTATACTGCTGGTTCAGATAACCCCTCAATCTGGGACAGGTAACACAGTCAGCACAGGGCCACTCAGCCTGTGCATTTTACTGTATGCTACTGGTTCAGATAACCCCTCAATCTGGGACAGGTAACACGGCACAGGGCCACTCAGCCTGTGTATCTTATACTGCTGGTTCAGATAACCCCTCAATCTGGGACAGGTAACACAGCACAGGGCCACTCAGCCTGTGTATCTTATACTGCTGGTTCAGATAACCCCTCAATCTGGGACAGGTAACACAGCACAGGGCCACTCAGCCTGTGTATCTTATACTGCTGGTTCAGATAACCCCTCGATCTGGGACAGGTAACACAGGCAGCACAGGGCCACTCAGCCTGTGTATCTTATACTGCTGGTTCAGATAACCCCTCAATCTGGGACAGGTAACACAGGCAGCACAGGGCCACTCAGCCTGTGTATCTTATACTGCTGGTTCAGATAACCCCTCGATCTGGGACAGGTAACACAGGCAGCACAGGGCCACTCAGCCTGAGTATCTTATACTGCTGGTTCAGATAACCCCTCAATCTGGGACAGGTAACACACGCAGCACAGGGCCACTCAGCCTGTGTATCTTATACTGCTGGTTCAGATAACCCCTCAATCTGGGACAGGTAACACAGGCAGCACAGGGACACTCAGCCTGTGTATCTTATACTGCTGGTTCAGATAACCCCTCAATCTGGGACAGGTAACACAGTCAGCACAGGGCCACTCAGCCTGTGTATCTTATACTGCTGGTTCAGATAACCCCTCGATCTGGGACAGGTAACACAGGCAGCACAGGGCCACTCAGCCTGTGTATCTTATACTGCTGGTTCAGATAACCCCTCGATCTGGGACAGGTAACACAGGCAGCACAGGGCCACTCAGCCTGAGTATCTTATACTGCTGGTTCAGATAACCCCTCAATCTGGGACAGGTAACACACGCAGCACAGGGCCACTCAGCCTGTGTATCTTATACTGCTGGTTCAGATAACCCCTCAATCTGGGACAGGTAACACAGGCAGCACAGGGACACTCAGCCTGTGTATCTTATACTGCTGGTTCAGATAACCCCTCAATCTGGGACAGGTAACACAGTCAGCACAGGGCCACTCAGCCTGTGTATCTTATACTGCTGGTTCAGATAACCCCTCAATCTGGGACAGGTAACACAGTCAGCACAGGGCCACTCAGCCTGTGTATCTTATACTGCTGGTTCAGATAACCCCTCAATCTGGGACAGGTAACACAGTCAGCACAGGGCCACTCAGCCTGTGTATCTTATACTGCTGGTTCAGATAACCCCTCAATCTGGGACAGGTAACACAGCAGCACAGGGCCACTTAGCCTGTGCATTTTACTGTATGCTACTGGTTCAGATAACCCCTCGATCTGGGGCAGGTAGCACAGGCAGCACAGGGCCACTTAGCCTGTGCATCTTATACTGCTGGTTCAGATAACCCCTCAATCTGGGACAGGTAACACATTCAGCACAGGGCCACTCAGCCTGTGTATCTTATACTGCTGGTTCAGATAACCCCTCAATCTGGGACAGGTAACACAGTCAGCACAGGGCCACTCAGCCTGTGTATCTTATACTGCTGGTTCAGATAACCCCTCAATCTGGGACAGGTAACACAGCACAGGGCCACTCAACCTGTGTATCTTATACTGCTGGTTCAGATAACCCCTCAATCTGGGACAGGTAACACAGCACAGGGCCACTCTGCCTGTGTATCTTATACTGCTGGTTCAGATAACCCCTCAATCTGGGACAGGTAACACAGCAGCACAGGGCCGCTTAACCTGTGCATTTTACTGTATGCTACTGGTTCAGATAACCCCTCGATCTGGGGCAGGTAGCACAGGCAGCACAGGGCCACTTAGCCTGTGTATCTTATACTGCTGGTTCAGATAACCCCTCAATCTGGGACAGGTAACACAGGCAGCACAGGGCCACTCAGCCTGTGTATATTGTACTGCTGGTTCAGATAACCCCTCAATCTGGGACAGGTAACACAGGCAGCACAGGGCCACTCAGCCTGTGCATCTTATACTGCTGGTTCAGATAACCCCTCAATCTGGGACAGGTAACACAGGCAGCACAGGGCCACTCAGCCTGTGCATCTTGTACTGCTGGTTCAGATAACCCCTCAATCTGGGACAGGTAAAACAGTCAGCACAGGGCCACTCAGCCTGTGTATCTTATACTGCTGGTTCAGATAACCCCTCAATCTGGGACAGGTAACACAGCACAGGGCCACTCAGCCTGTGTATCTTATACTGCTGGTTCAGATAACCCCTCAATCTGGGACAGGTAACACAGCACAGGGCCACTCAGCCTGTGTATCTTATACTGCTGGTTCAGATAACCCCTCAATCTGGGACAGGTAACACAGCACAGGGCCACTCAGCCTGTGTATCTTATACTGCTGGTTCAGATAACCCCTCAATCTGGGACAGGTAACACAGCAGCACAGGGCCACTTAACCTGTGCATTTTACTGTATGCTACTGGTTCAGATAACCCCTCGATCTGGGGCAGGTAGCACAGGCAGCACAGGGCCACTTAGCCTGTGCATCTTATGCTACTTGTTCAGATAACCCCTTGTTCACAAGCATTGGCGTGGGGGGAGAGACCGAGTATAGAGACAGATTATTCCCAATAGGATGCTTCCTCAGTTTGTTATTGTGATCCCACAGCCTGCAGGCAGCCCCTGACACCAACCGGTACCAACAGGGCCGAGAGCTGAGACACAAAAGTCAGCTGCGGGTCATATGAACGTGGACTGCCAACCTTTTACTGGTACTTTGTGGCCCAGTGTGTCAGTCACTATTATCCCCAGTGGTCAGAACCCCATTGGCGTCAATTAAATAACGTGAAGTTTCCTGTGACTATAGAGCATTAATCATCATGTGGTCACCTGGACAGGCCTAAAGCTTGGGAAAGGGTTGGACAGAGAGTGTGTATAAATGTGGATAATGCTCACTGGGGGGTCTGGGTGGGGGTAATGTAAAGCGCTTTGAGACAATACAATCTTGTGAAAATGCTCAATAGAAATAAAACTAGAATTGAATTGAGATGCTTGTGTGTCAGAATGACTTAAGACTCATGCTCCGGGGCCTTGAACATAGAGGGAGGGCTGTGTGTTTGTGTGACTTAGGCCTTGGTAGTCGGGAAAAGACGTGTTTCTGTCTCACAAGATTGTTAATCTGCTTCAAGCTCATGACATACGCAATAAGGAGGTATGACTATGGTGAAAGTTCTACAGATGTGTGTATGTTCCATAACTCTGCATCGTTCCCTTGTATAATGGACACAGTTCTCATCTAAAAAAATAAAAATAAATCTTGTTACAGTGAGTAAGTAATGTTTGCACCTGCAATTGTTGTCTTATTTAGTTACTATCAAACACAGCTGTAATGTTTACCAAAAACACTGAAATGAAGAGCATTTACTCAAGGGGGCAGCATGTTCACTGATTGGTAATTAACACTATTGGGGAAAGCTAAGACTGCATTGGTCACAGGGTACGAAGTATCGGGTGATGATGGTATATTAGAGAGGCTTCTCTACTGCCCAGTCAGTCTGCTGCAGGACTTCACACGGAGGTACTGTATGGTTCACAAGGTCTTACTCTTGTATTGCTTTCAGCTGCTGTACAAAATGTTGTACTTGTTGAGTTCTATCTTGATGCAGTTTAAATTAGAAAATTTATAGTTAATACATATTTACAGGATACAGTATACAGTCCTGTGCAAAAGTTTTAGCAAGTCAAAGAAAATGTTTTAAGCTTTTTATCTACGTAGTAAGAGTACATTTTCTCAGAAAAAAAAAAAAATTTAATTAATTTATTTAAATTATTTAACATTGGAATGAATGTAATTGAATAATGACAATAAAAGTTAACAGAATTTCTTATTTTCTCCAAAACAGTTACAGATATCTTGCTGGATACATAGATTTATGCCAAAGTTCCAGGCCTGTAGCCAGGAATAAATTTCTTGGGGTGTCCAGCTGCCCTACTGATAGGTGCCTCTCTGTAGATTTTGCAGACTGGTGGGGGGGGTCCACTTCTGTAGGGCCTCAAATTTCGAGAGGGATTCAAAATATCTGCCTGCTTCTTGATCAATTATAAAAAATCTCTGGGGGAGGGGCGGCTCAAACCGGTTCTTTTACTATGTGTCTGCATGCCGGCAGTGCTGATCCTGATTAACCACGCGGGCATTTCAGCATAAGGCAGCGGGCACCATGTTCTCAGGGGGCACCAAGCAGGGCAGCCCCTCCTAATCCCCCCCGCTCCCATTCAACAATGTCTTTAAACAAGTTCATGTGAATTAACGTCTGATATACTTGATATGCTTGTTCGGGGGCGGCATGGTGAAGCAGGGATTCGTCGTTTCCTCTGGGATCTGAGTCGCAGACTCTGCCCCGGCTCCACATGTGAGACGTTTGCATGTTCTCCCCTTGTCGCCGTGGGGTTTCCTCTGGGCTTTCCAGTTTGCCCCCACAATCCAAAGCCATGCTAAGGTAAAATGAAGTTACCCAGTTGTGTGTGTGTGAGTGTGGCTGTGTTTGCCCTGAGATGGGTTGGTGCCCCGTCCTGTGTTATTCCCTGCCTTGTGCTGGTAGCTTCTGGGATAGACTCAGTCCCCCAGAACCACATGACCCTGCACAGAACAAGCAGGTATAGACAATGGATGGAAGTATATTGTTCTTTGGCAGCCACTGAAAAGCCTGTGTAGCATTTTCACTGCGTTACATGCATTCTGTGAGCCACCAATCAGCTCCGTTCCTTTCTGACGTGACGTCATGTGTGCTGTTGCTCAGGGGCACTTAATGCTCTTAATCCAGCCCTGCTGCAGTGTAACGATCATATAACCATAATTTTCTTTCATTGCCTAAGATTTTTGCACAGTTCTGTATGTATGTACACACAGAAATTGACACAAGAATATGTTTATGTGTATATATGTAATGAGAGATGTTAACACTGCAAATGATTAGTTACCATAGTACTGAGAAAAAAGTACTATGGTGTATAAAAATCTACAAACATAAAAAATTTCATTTTAAGTGCAGGACTGGTGTGGTTGTGTAGGTTAAAATCTCTCTTTGTTTCCCCATGCAGGTTGCAAAGGTTGTTTTTTTTATCCTTTGGAACACAAAAAGATGAGAACTAACCATTCTGGCACTGAAAATATACATTATTGCTTCGAATCCTCAAACACTTCCTGCCTAAAGCACGTTTATCCAACCACAATACGAGCCTCTTTGTATGTTCTGTTAGGGGCCACCGTACTCCTCACTGTGCTGGGAAATCTCCTCGTCATCGTTACTATATCCCACTCCAAACAGCTGCACACTCCCACCAATTACCTCATCCTCTCCCTGGCTGTCAGCGACTTCCTCCTGGGGGCAGTGGTCATGCCGCCTAGCCTGATACGTACCCTGGAAACCTGCTGGTATTTGGGTGACTGGTTGTGTAAGATCCACACCAGTATAGAAACTTTACTCACTACAGCATCCATTTTTTTGCTTTATTTGATTTCTGTTGAGCGATACGTTGCTGTTTCTCAGCCTCTGCTGTATCACGCTTTGATCACTAACTGTGTTGTCAAGTACATGATCCTGACCTGCTGGGTTCTTTCTGCCCTTGTCACCTTTGGGATGGAGCTACACAGCTTGACAATTCAGGATGTTTACCTCACACAGTTTAACTGTGAGGGAAGGTGTGCTGTGTTACTAGACAAGGCGTCAAGCATATTATCTTCCCTTTTTATTTTCTTCATCCCAGGGTTATTTATGCTTGGCCTCTACCTGAAAATCCTAGTTATTGCACATAACCAAGCCCGTTCAATTCAGGTCACAATTCTAATTAACAGGAACCGTGAAAAGACCAGAATCATTCTGTCTAAGATGGAGCAAAAATCCACCAGGACACTGGGCATAGTTACTGCTGTGTTCCTGTCCTGCTGGTCACCCACATTTATATGCATAATAATAGACCCAGTCACTGGTTCATCCACACCGTACCTGTATGACATTCTTATTTGGATGTGCTATTTAAATTCAGGAATGAATCCCATAATTTATTCATTCTTATTTAAATGGTTTAGGGAGTCACTGAGAAAAGCCTTTAGTAAAATATTAAACAGTTTTGATTAATGTTACTATGGTGGGTCCAGGTTAAATGCTGGTAAATGTACAGTGTGACTGAGGTTTCTGTCTTTTCTCTTCATTTCCCACATCGATGTTACTGCTCCTCTGATACTGACTCCTGTGTCTGTAATTATCGTCACTGACTGTCTGCCTTTAATGTCAGGGCAGAGCACAGATGGAGCGGTTTATACTAGTTATTGCTATAAACACCACTAAATTAATTATATATACTATATTCTGTAGAGTGGCTCTAATTCAAACTGATTTTCACCATTTTTCTCTCGTTCACTTTAGCTTTTAGAAAATGCTAATAATAAAATGTGAAACTGTTTGAATGATGAGATTTAAATTCAGTGTTTTTATATTATACTGTATATGAAAATACACAAAATGTTCAATTGGTACAACCTTACAGATTAACATGATGACATTAAAAGTCAGATTATAAGAAAAATCCAGAAGTTAACAGAAGATGGGAAATAAAAATTTTCTTGCAAACTATATATTATATATAATTTATACAGTAGTGTTTATTTTGTACATTGGCTCCTGATTCAAACTGGTTTTAGTCATTTTTCTATCTTATTTACTTTCGATCTTCATAATTGTCAAGAAAATGTGAGTGAAAAAACGGTGATTGAATGGCGACATTTACGTTCAGTGCCATCTTCATAATTTATATCAAAATATTTGCCCCAAACCACCCAAACATTCGACTGATACATCCCTTCAGACTGACATAATGACATTATTAAATGGAGTAAAAATAACTCAAAGTTAACAGAGGACAGGAAACAGAAACTCATTTGATGTTTACAGGATAACAACCTGTGAGGGACCAAGACCAGCTGGCTGCTGATGTACTGATGCTTGTACCTGCAGAGCAGAGCAAGCAGCCTTGTTTGAAAGCTACAGTAGAAACAGGAGGGCAGAGTGGTGAACCCTTACACTGCCAGACTGCTACAGACACTGCAAGCTGTACTAGGGCCTGACCAATCAGATTTAGGAAACTGAGGCACTGGGCGTAATAAAGTCAGTTTAGATCAGGGGTGGGT
The DNA here is from genome assembly GCF_023856365.1 of Brienomyrus brachyistius. Taxonomy (NCBI): domain Eukaryota; kingdom Metazoa; phylum Chordata; class Actinopteri; order Osteoglossiformes; family Mormyridae; genus Brienomyrus; species Brienomyrus brachyistius. The sequence continues at coordinate 4,401,815 of NC_064551.1, read as the reverse complement.
GTTAATACTGGTACCACCAGAATCAGCACAACCCGTGATGACTTACCAGTACCCTGAGGATGTCCAGGAGAAATCTGAGAGAGGGGTTTGGAAGAACCCCAAGAAGAGGTAGAACCAAGTACAGAATCGTGTGGTGCAGAAGAGTTTGACAGGCATTGTTATACCCAAAGAAATGTTCACCTATAAGCACCTGGAATAGCCCACATAACAGCCTTGTGGGCCAGAAGCGACTGCAGCCCCACACCAACATATCCAGCATTCCCTGAAGTTTTCTACTTTAGACCAACAGTGTGCCCTTTCTAGACACGGACAAGAAGGACAGACCCAAGACCTGACTAATACCCACATTGAGAGATGCACACAAGCTCTTACAAAACGCGGACTAGATGCTACAACAGACAACTGATTGTGTAGAGTTGACCATATTCCCCACATATACTTTGACTGGATGCCCTGGATGACATCACACTTATGTTTAATCAATATCTGTTAGGCTGTTGTATGTATTACTTAGGCAGAAATAATTCTGTGATGCCCAGAAATAAGTGGCGTAAGCTGGAGTTGGAGAAAACTGTTGTTCTGATTACTGATTTATAGATTTTCAGGGTCACTTGGCCTGTGCATCCTGTGCTGTTGGTTCAGATAACGACTCGGTCTGGGGTGGGTAACAAGGCAGCACAGTGCCACTTAGCTTGTGCTTCCTATGCTGTTGGTTCAGATAACAACTTGGTCTGGGGCGGGTAACAAAGGGCCAATCAGCCTGTGCATCTTATACTGCTGTTTCAGATAACCCCTCGGTCCGTGGCGGGTAACACAGACAGCACAGGGCCACTGAGCCTGTGTATCTTATACTCCAGGTTCAGATAACTCTGTATGGGGAGGGTAACACAGGTAGCACAAGGCCACTTAGCCTATGCTTCCTATGCTGTTGGCTCAGATAACAACTTGGTCTGCGATGGGTAACACAGACAGCACAGGGCCACTGAGCCTGTGTATCTTATGTGCTGGTTCAGATAACCCCTCAGTCTTTGGGGGTGGGGGGGTAACACAGGCAGTACAGGTCCACTAGACTGCAGAAGACCCAGAACAGGATTTTATATAAACTCCTCTGCAGCAAATAGTTCTGGAGGAGAACAACAGTCATGCTCAAGCATGGGGGTGGGGGGAGCTGGGGGTGCCTGGGCACCAGCTCCTTTTGCTTAAACTCTTTACAGTGTGTCCATCTAAAGGTACAGAGTGCCCCTTTAATGTCTGTGTCAAGGCTTTGAGCACCTGCCCCTCAAAATGCCTCTGCACAGTACCGGTCACACCATCAATGAGCTCCGGGGCCTTGAACGTAGAGGGAGGGCTGTGTGTGTGTGTGACTTAGGCCTTGGCAGTCGGGAAAAGACGTGTTTGTGTCTCACAAGATTGTTAAACTGCTTCAAGCTCATGACCTACGCAATAAGGAGGTATGACTATGGTGAAAGTTCTACAGATGTGTGTATGTTCCATAACTCTGCATCGTTCCCTTCTATAATAGACACAGTTATTACGTAAAACATCTTGCTACAGTGAGTAAGTAATGTTTACACCTGCAGTTATTGTCTTCTTTAGTTACTATCAAACACTGCGATAATGTTTGCCAAAAAACATTGTAGTAAAGAGCATTTACTCAAGGGGGCAGCCTGTTGACTGAGTGGTTAATTAACACTATTGGGGAAAGCTAAGACTGCATTGGTCACAGGGTACGAAGTATCGGGTGATGATGGTATATTAGAGAGGCTTCTCTACTGCCCAGTCAGTCTGCTGCAGGACTTCACACGGAGGTACTGTATGGTTCACAAGGTCTTACTCTTGTATTGCTTTTAGCTGCTGTACAAAATGTTGTATCTGTTGAGTCCTATCTTGCTGCAGTTTAAATTAGAAAATTTATAGATAATATTTACAGGATACAGTATACAGTACTGTGCAAAAGTCTTAGCAAGTCAAAGAAAATGTTTCAAGCTTTTTATCTACGTAGTAAGAGCACATTTTCTCAGAGAAAATTTATTTATTTAAATAATTAAAAAAATAATTTTACATTGGAATGAATGTAATTGTGCAATAATAATAAAAGTTAACACAATTTCTTATTTTCTCCAAAAAAGTTACAGACATCTTGCTGGATGACTAGAAGATCACCACTTGGGTGCTCAAACCTCTCCTCAATGGCAACTCAGCCATTTTTTGTTAAATTTCACCACCAGCTCAGTTAATTAACTTAATCATTTAAATAATTTTCTGAAGTACTGATTAGCTAAACATAGTATGTCAGTGGTCAGAAAAAGTAGCAGAAACAAGGATATATTGGACAGTCACTGCAGGTATTAGTGTGACTTTTCTCTTAAAGCTTAAGCTAATGCACTTTGAGAGACATTTTTACGCCAAAGTTCCAGGCCTGTAGCCAAAAATAAATTTCTTGGGGTGTCCAGCTGCCCTACTGATAGGTCCCTCTTTGTTGCTTTTGCAGACTGGTGGGGGGGGTCCACTTCTGTGGGGCCTCAAATAAATTTCGAGAGGGATTCAAAATATCTGCCTGCTTCTTGATCAATAATAAAAAATCTCCGGGGGAGGGGCAGCTCAAACCGGTTCTTTTACTATGTGTCTGCATGCCTGCAGTGCTGATCCTGATTAACCACGCGGGCATTTCAGCATAAGGCAGCGGGCACCATGTTCTCAGGGGGCACCAAGCCGGGCAGCCCCTCCTAATCCCCCCCGCTCCCATTCAACAATGTCTTTTAACAAGTTCATGCAAATTAACGTCTGATATACTTGATATGATTGTTCGGGGGCGGCACGGTGAAGCAGGGATTCGTCGTTTCCTCTGGGATCTGAGTCTCAGACTCTGCCCCGGCTCCACATGTGAGACGTTTGCATGTTCTCCCCTTGTCGCCGTGGGGTTTCCTCTGGGCTTTCCAGTTTGCCCCCACAGTCCAAAACTATGCTAAGGTAAAATGAAGTTACCCAGTTGTGTGTGTGTGTGAGTGTGGCTGTGTTTGTCCTGAGATGGGTTGGTGCCCCATCCTGTGTTATTCCCTGCCTTGTGCTGGTAGCTTCTGGGATAGACTCAGTCCCCCAGAACCACATGACCCTGCACAGAACAAGCAGGTATAGACAATGGATGGAAGTATATTGTTCTTTGGCAGCCACTGAAAAGCCTGTGTAGCATTTTCACTGTGTCACATGCATTCTGTGAGGCACCAATCAGCTCCGTTCCTTTCTGACGTGACGTCATGTGTGCTGTTGCTCAGGGGCACTTAATGCTCTTAATCCAGCCCTGCTGCAGTGTGACGATCATATAACCATAATTTTCTTTCACTGCCTAAGATTTTTGCACAGTGCTCTATGTATGTACACACAGAAATTGACACAAGAATATGTTTATGTGTATATATGTAATGAGAGATGTTAACACTGCAAATGATTAGTTACCATAGTACTGAGAAAAAAGTACTATGGTGTATAAAAATCTCCATACATAAAAAAGTTCATTTTAAATGCAGGACTGGTGTGGATGTGCAGGTTAAAATCTCTCTTTGTTTCCCCATGCAGGTTGCAAAGGTTGTTATTTTTATCCTTTGGAACACAAAAAGATGAAAACTAACCATTCTGGGACTGAAAATATACATTATTGCTTCGAATCCTCAAACACTTCCTGCCTAAAGTACGTTTATCCAACCACAATACGAGCCTCTTTGTATGTTCTGTTAGGGGCCACTGTACTCCTCACTGTGCTGGGAAATCTCCTCGTCATCGTTACTATATCCCACTCCAAACAGCTGCACACTCCCACCAATTACCTCATCCTCTCCCTGGCTGTCAGTGACTTCCTCCTGGGGGCAGTGGTCATGCCGCCTAGCCTGATACGCTCCCTGGAAACCTGCTGGTATTTGGGTGACTGGTTCTGTAAGATACACACTAGTATAGAAATTTTACTCACTGCAGCATCCATTTTTATGCTTTATTTGATTTCTGTTGAGCGATACGTTGCTGTTTCTCAGCCTCTGTTGTATCACGCTTTGATCACAACTCGTGTTGCCAAGTACATGATCCTGACCTGCTGGGTTCTTTCTGCCCTTGTCAGCTTTGGGATGGAGCTACACAGCTTGAAAATTCAGGATGTTTACCTCACACAGTTTAGCTGTGAGGGAAGGTGTGCTGTGTTACTAGACAAGGCATCAAGCATATTATCTTCCCTTTTTATTTTCTTCATCCCAGGGTTATTTATGCTTGGCCTCTACCTGAAAATCCTAGTTATTGCACATAAACAAGCCCGTTCAATTCAGGTCACAATTCTTACGGCTGAGAAGCGGGAAAAGACCAGAATCATTCTGTCTAAGATGGAGCAAAAATCCACCAGGACACTGGGCATAGTTACTGCTGTGTTCCTGTCCTGCTGGTCACCCTCTTTTATATATTTAATAATAGATCCAGTCACTGATTTATCCACACCATACCTGTATGACATCCTTATTTGGATTTGCTATTTGAATTCAGTAATGAATCCCATAATTTATTCATTCTTATTTAAATGGTTTAGGGAGTCACTGAGAAAAGCCTTTAGTAAAATATTAAATAGTTTTGATTAGTGTTACTATGGAGGGTCCAGGTTAAATGCTGGTAAATGTACAGTGTGACTGAGGTTTCTGTCTTTTCTCCTCATTTCCCACATCGATGTTACTGCTCCTCTGATACTGACTCCTGTGTCTGTAATTATCATCACTGACTGTCTGCCTTTAATGTCAGGGCAGAGCACAGATGGAGCAGTTTATACTAGTTATTGCTATAAACACCACTAAATAAATTATATATACTATATTCTGTAGAGTGGCTCTAATTCAAATTGATTTTCACCATTTTTCTCTCGTTCACTTTAGCTTTTAGAAAATGCTAATAATAAAATGTGAAAAGAACTGTTTGAATGATTAGATTTAAATTCAGTGTTTTTATATTATACTGGATATGAAAATACAAAAAATATTCAATTGGTACAACATTACAGATTAATATGATGACATTAAAAGTCAGATTAGAAGAAAAATCCAGAAGTTAACAGAGGATGGGAAATAAAAACGTATTTGCTTGCAAACTATATTATATATAATTTATATAACAGTGTTTATTTTGTATATTGGCTCCTGATTCAAACTCGTTTTCGTCATTTTTCTATCCTGTTTACTTTGGATCTTCATAATTGTCAAGAAAATTTGAGTGAAAAAACGGTGATTGAATGGCGACATTTACGTTCAGTGCCATCTTCATAATTTATATCAAAATAGTTGCCCCAAACCACCCAAGCATTCGACTGATACATCCCTTCAGACTGACATAATGACATTATTAAATGGAGTAAAAATAGCTCAAAGTTAACAGAGGACAGGAAACAAACTAATTTGATGTTTACAGGATAATAACCTGTGAGGGACCAAGACCAGCCGGCTGCTGATGTACTGATGCTTGTACCTGCAGAGCAGAGCAAGCAGCCTTGTTTGAAAGCTACAGTAGAAACAGGAGGGCAGAGTGGTGAACCCTTACACTGCCAGACTGCTACAGACACTGCAAGCTGTACTAGGGCCTGACCAATCAGAGTTTAGGAAACTGAGGCACTGGGCGTAATAAAGTCAGTTTAGATCAGGGGTGGGTGTTAATACTGGTACCACCAGAATCAGCACAAGCACCAACCCGTGATGACTTACCAGTACCCTGAGGATGTCTAGGAGAAATCTGAGAGAGGGGTTTGGAAGAACCAAGTATAGAATCGTATGGTGCAGAAGAGTTTGACAGGCATTGTTATACCCAAAGAAATGTTCACCTAGGAGCACCTGGAATAGCCCACATAACAGCCTTGTGGGCCAGAAGCGACTGCAGCCCCATACCAACATATCCAGCATTCCCTGAAGTTTTCTACTTTGGACCAACAGTGTGGCCTTTCTAGACACGGACAAGAAGGACAGACCCAAGACCTGACTAATACCCACATTGAGAGATGTACACAAGCTCTGACAAAACGCTGACTAGATGCTACAACAGACAACTGGCTGTGTAGAGTTCACCATATTCCCCACATATACTTTGACTGGATGCCCTGGATGACATCATACTTATGTTTAATCAATATCTGTTAGGCTGTTGTATGTATTACTTAGGCAGAAATAATTCTGTGATGCCCAGAAATAAACTGGCGTAAGCTGGAGTTGGAGAAAACTGTTGTTCTGATTACTGATTTATAGATTTTCAGGGTCACTTGGCCTGTGCATCCTGTGCTGTTGGTTCAGATAACGACTCGGTCTGGGGTGGGTAACAGAGGCAGCACAGTGCCACGTAGCTTGTGCATCCTATGCTGTTGGTTCAGATAACAACTTGGTCTGGGGCGGGTAACAAAGGGCCAATCAGACTGTGTATCTTATACTGCTGGTTCAGATAACAACTCTGTATAGGGCGGGTGACACAAACAGCACAGGGCCTCTTACCCTGTGTATCATATGCTGCTGGTTCAGATAACCCCTCAGTATAGCGCAGGTAACAAGGCAACACATGGTCAATCAGCCTGTGCATCTTATACTGCTGTTTCAGATAACCCCTCGGTCCGTGGCGGGTAACACAGGCAGCACAGGGCCATTCACCCTTTGTATCTTATGCTTCTGGCTCAGATAACCCCTCGGTCTGGGACGAATAACACAGACAGCACAGGGCCACTGAGCCTTTGTATCTTATGGTGGTGATTTAGATAACAACCTGGTCTGGGGTGGGTAACACAGGCAGCACAGGGCCACTCAGCCTGTGTATCTTATTAACAAGGTAAGCAAGAGGTAAGAAACAAATATCCATCCATCCATCCATCCATTTTCCAAACCGCTTATCCTACTGGGTCGCGAGGGGTCCGGAGCCTATCCCGGAAGCAATGTGCACGAGTTAGGGAACAACCCAGGGTGGGGGACCAGCCCATCGCAGGGCACACTCACACACCATTCACTCACGCATGCACTCCTATGGGCAACTTAGCAACTCCAATTAGCCTCAGCATGTTTTTGGACTGTGGGGGGAAACCTCACGACGACATGGGGAGAACATGCACCCTAGATGGACAGGACAGGACCGGGAACAAGATGAAACCATTACTGGGGCACAGGGAACAGGCCGCCGATGAGGCGTCAGAGGTGCGACCACAGGCCGGCAACAAGGCGACGGCGGGGGACCCGCAGGCGGGTGGGACTCGAGTCCTGCGCCTATGTCCCCTCCCTTTACGGGACACTGACTGGCGGAATTCTGGCCGGGATCGTCCCTACTGGGGCGAAGGCAGAGGAGTCCTCCTCCTGAAGGAGTCCATTTGGGCCATTAGGGAAGTCCCCGAGGGGTCCCTTTCGAGCTCCTCCTCTCCCTCCATCAAGGGAGGAGGCTGGACAGTCAGGTAGTCTGACACCTCCTCGGGGACCGGAACTGGGGTATGGCAGTCTGACGCTGGTAACAAGGCAACACAGGTTAAATCAGCCTGTATCTTATGCTGGTGGTTCAGTTAACAACTGAAGCTTAAGCGGGAAACAGGGGCAGCACAGGGTCACTTAGCCTGTGCATCTTATGCTTCTGGTTCAGATAACCCCTCAGTCTGGCGCGGGTAACAGAGGCAACACAGGGTAAATCAGCCTGTATCTTCTGCGGCTGGTTCAGATAACAACTCGGTCTGGGGCGGGAAACAAAGGCAGTACAGGGCCACTTAGCCTGTGTATCTTATTCTGCTGGTTCAGTTAACTTAGTCTGGGATGGGTAACACAGGCAGCACAGGGTCACTCAGCCTGTGTATCTTATGTGCTGGTTCAGATAACCCTTCAATCCGGGGCTGTTAACACAGGCAGCACAGGGCCACTCAGCCTGTATATCTTATGATGCTGGATCAGATAACCCCTCAGTCTTTGGGGGTGGGGGGGGTAACACAGGCAGTACAGGTCCACTAGACTGCAGAAGACCCAGAACAGGATTATATATAAACTCCTCTGCAGCAAATAGTTCTGGAGGAGTTAAACAACAGTCATGCTCAAGCATGGGGGTGGGGGGAGCTGGGGGTGCCTTAACCCAGAATCTGACAGATATAGTATAGCAGCTAGTTACTGTTCTTGCCAGTCATCCGAAACAATAAAACAACATATGAATGATTTCGGCCTATGTGATGTCGTACTTTTCACGCCACGCTCAGATAATGCATGTTTTCTCGCCAGTCCACCATTCTTACTCCCTGATGGACTTTTTTCTTAGCAGCAATTCAGTCATGAAGGATATATGTGAGAGACAAATTCACCCGATCACAATCAGTGGCCATGCACCTGTCACTATGACGGTCACTGTAAAAGTTAGTGCACCACCTTTTAAACACAGGCAGCAAAGGGCCACTAAACTGCAGAAGACCCAGAACAGGATTTTATATAAACTCCTCTACAGCAAATAGTTCTGGAGGAGTTAAACAACAGTCATGCTCAAGCATGGGGGTGGGGGGAGCTGGGGGTGCCTGGGCACCAGCTCCTTTTGCTTAAACTCTTTACAGTGTGTCCATCTAAAGGTACAGAGTGTCCCTTTAATGTCTGTGTCAAGGCTTTGAGCACCTGCCCCTCAAAATGCCTCTGCACAGTACCGGTCACACCATCAATGAGCTCCGGGGCCTTGAACGTAGAGGGAGGGCTGTGTGTGTGTGTGACTTAGGCCTTGGCAGTCGGGAAAAGACGTGTTTGTGTCTCACAAGATTGTTAAACTGCTTCAAGCTCATGACATACGCAATAAGGAGGTATGACTATGGTGAAAGTTCTACAGATGTGTGTATGTTCCATAACTCTGCATCGTTCCCTTCTATAATAGACACAGTTATTACGTAAAACATCTTGCTACAGTGAAAGTGATGTTTACACGTGCAGTTATTGTCTTATTTAGTTACTATCAAACACAGCTGTAATGTTTACCAAAAACACTGAAATGAAGAGCATTTACTCAAGGGGGCAGCCTGTTCACTGATTGGTTAATTAACACTACTGGGGAAAGCTAAGACTGCATTGGTCACAGGGTACGAAGTATCGGGTGATGATGGTATATTAGAGAGGCTTCTCTACTGCCCAGTCAGTCTGCTGCAGGACTTCACACGGAGGTACTGTATGGTTCACAAGGTCTTACTCTTGTATTGCTTTCAGCTGCTGTACAAAATGTTGTATCTGTTGAGTCCTATCTTAATGCAGTTTAAATTAGAAAATTTATAGATAATACTGTACATATTTACAGGATACAGTATACAGTCCTGTGCAAAAGTCTTAGCAAGTCAAAGAAAATGTTTCAAGCTTTTTATCTACATATTAAGAGCACATTTTCTCAGAGAAAATTTATTCATTTAAATAATTTAAAAAATTATTTTACATTGGAATGAATGTAATTGTGCAATAACAATAAAAGTTAACACAATTTCTTATTTTCTCCAAAAAAGTTACAGACATCTTGCTGGATGACTAGAAGATCACCACTTTGGTGCCCAAACCTCTCCTCAATGGCAACTCAGCCATTTTTTGTTAAATTTCACCACCAGCTCAGTTAATTAACTAAATCATTTAAATAATTTTCTGAAGTACTGATTAGCTAAACATAGTATGTCAGTGGTCAGAAAAAGTAGCAAAAACAAGGATATATTGGACAGTCACTGGAGGTATTAGTGTGACTTTTCTCTTAAAGCTTAAGCTAATGCACTTTGAGAGACATTTTTACGCCAAAGTTCCAGGACTGTAGCCAAAAATAAATTTCTTGCGTTGTCCAGCTGCCCTACTGATAGGTCCCTCTTTGTTGCTTTTGCAGACTGCTGGGGGGGGGGGTCCACTTCTGTGGGGCCTCAAACAAATTTCGAGAGGGACTCAAAATATCTGCCTGCTTCTTGATCAATTATAAAAAATCTCCGGGGGAGGGGCAGCTCAAACCGGTTCTTTTACTATGTGTCTGCATGCCTGCAGTGCTGACCCTGATTAACCACGCGGGCATTTCAGCACATGGCAGCAGGCACCATGTTCTCAGGGGGCACCAAGCAGGGCAGCCCCTCCTAATCCCCCCCGCTCCCATTCAACAATGTCTTTTAAGAAGTTCACGTGAATTAACGTCTATTATATTTGATATGATTGTTCGGGGGCGGCACGGTGAAGCAGGGATTCGTCGTTTCCTCTGGGATCTGAGTCTCAGACTCTGCCCCGGCTCCACATGTGAGACGTTTGCATGTTCTCCCCTTGTCGCCGTGGGGTTTCCTCTGGGCTTTCCAGTTTGCCCCCACAGTCCAAAACTATGCTAAGGTAAAATGAAGTTACCCAGTTGTGTGTGTGTGTGAGTGTGGCTGTGTTTGCCCTGAGATGGGTTGGTGCCCCATCCTGTGTTATTCCCTGCCTTGTGCTGGTAGCTTCTGGGATAGACTCAGTCCCCCAGAACCACATGACCCTGCACAGAACAAGCAGGTATAGACAATGGATGGAAGTATATTGTTCTTTGGCAGCCACTGAAAAGCCTGTGTAGCATTTTCACTGTGTTACATGCATTCTGTGAGCCACCAATCAGCTCCGTTCCTTTCTGATGTGACGTCATGTGTGCTATTGCTCAGGGGCACTTAATGCTCTTAATCCAGCCCTGCTGCAGTGTAACGATCATATAACCATAATTTTCTTTCGCTGCCTAAGATTTTTGCACAGTGCTCTATGTATGTACACACAGAAATTGACAAAAGAATATGTTTATGTGTATATATATGTAATGAGAGATGTTAACACTGCAAATGATTAGTTACCATAGTACTGAGAAAATGTACTATGGTGTATAAAAATCTACATACATAAAAAAGTTCATTTTAAGTGCAGGACTGGTGTGGTTGTGCAGGTTAAAATCTCTCTTTGTTTCCCCATGCAGGTTGCAAAGGTTGTTATTTTTATCCTTTGGAACACAAAAAGATGAGAACTAACCATTCTGGGACTGAAAATATACATTATTGCTTTGAATCCTCAAACACTTCCTGCCTAAAGCACATTTATCCAACCACAATACGAGCCCCTTTGTATGTTCTGTTAGGGGCCACCGTACTCCTCACTGTGCTGGGAAATCTCCTCGTCATCGTTACTATATCCCACTCCAAACAGCTGCACACTCCCACCAATTACCTCATCCTCTCCCTGGCTGTCAGCGACTTCCTCCTGGGGGCAGTGGTCATGCCGCCTAGCCTGATACGCTCCCTGGAAACCTGCTGGTATTTGGGTGACTGGTTGTGTAAGATCCACACCAGTATAGAAACTTTACTCACTGCAGCATCCATTTATATGCTTTATTTGATTTCTGTTGAGCGATACGTTGCTGTTTCTCGGCCTCTGTTGTATCACGCTTTAATCACTAACTGTGTTGCAAAGTACATGATCTTGACCTGCTGGGTTCTTTCTGCCCTTGTCAGCTTTGGGATGGAGCTAAGCAGCTTGATAATTCAGGATGTTTACCCCAGACAATTAAACTGTGAGGGAAGGTGTGCTGTGATACTAGACAAGGTGTCAAGCATATTGTTTTCCCTTTTTATTTTCTTCATCCCAGGGTTATTTATGCTTGTCCTCTACCTGAAAATCCTAGTTATTGCACATAAACAAGCCCGTTCAATTCAGGTCACAATTCTAATTAACAGGAACCATGAAAAAACTAAAACCATTCTGTCTAAGATGGAGCAAAAATCCACCAGGACACTGGGCATAGTTACTGCTGTGTTCCTGTCCTGCTGGTCGCCCTGTTTTATATATTTAATAATAGATCCAGTCACTGGTTTATCCACACCGTACCTGTATGACATCCTGATTTGGATTTGCTATTTGAATTCAGTAATGAATCCCATAATTTATTCATTCTTATTTAAATGGTTTAGGGAGTCACTGAGAAAAGCCTTTAGTAAAATATTAAACAGTTTTGATTAATGTTACTATGGAGGGTCCAGGTTAAATGCTGTTAAATGTACAGTGTGACTGAGGTTTCTGTCTTTTCTCCTCATTTCCCACATCGATGTTACTGCTCCTCTGATACTGACTCCTGTGTCTGTAATTATCATCACTGACTGTCTGCCTTTCATGTCAGGGCAGAGCACAGATGGAGCGGTTTATACTAGTTATTGCTATAAACACCACTAAATAAATTATATATAATACAGGGTGTCCATAAAGTCTCTTCACAATTTCAAAAATGTATTATTATTTGCTGCAATATCAACGCACTCAGACAAAACTTGTATTGGGAGGGGACTTCAACTTAATACTTAACCCAGAATCTGACAGATATAGTATAGCAGCTAGTTACTGTTCTTGCCAGTCATCCGAAACAATAAAACAACATATGAATGATTTCGGCCTATGTGATGTCGTACTTTTCACGCCACGCTCAGATAATGCATGTTTTCTCGCCAGTCCACCATTCTTACTCCCTGATGGACTTTTTTCTTAGCAGCAATTCAGTCATGAAGGATATATGTGAGAGACAAATTCACCCGATCACAATCAGTGGCCATGCACCTGTCACTATGACGGTCACTGTAAAAGTTAGTGCACCACCTTTTAAACACAGGCAGCAAAGGGCCACTAAACTGCAGAAGACCCAGAACAGGATTTTATATAAACTCCTCTACAGCAAATAGTTCTGGAGGAGGTGAACAACAGTCATGCTCAAGCATGGGGGTGGGGGGAGCTGGGGGTGCCTGGGCACCAGCTCCTTTTGCTTAAACTCTTTACAGTGTGTCCATCTAAAGGTACAGAGTGCCCCTTTAATGTATGTGTCAAGGCTTTGAGCACCTGCCCCTCAAAATGCCTCTGCACAGTACCGGTCACACCATCAATGAGCTCCGGGGCCTTGAACGTAGAGGGAAGGCTGTGTGTGTGTGTGACTTAGGCCTTGGCAGTCGGGAAAAGACGTGTTTGTGTCTCACAAGCTTGTTAAACTGCTTCAAGCTCATGACATACGCAATAAGGAGGTATGACTATGGTGAAAGTTCTACAGATGCGTGTATGTTCCATAACTCTGCATCGTTCCCTTCTATAATAGACACAGTTATTACGTAAAACATCTTGCTACAGTGAGTAAGTAATGTTTACACCTGCAGTTATTGTCTTATTTAGTTACTATCAAACACAGCTGTAATGTTTACCAAAAACACTGAAATGAAGAGCATTTACTCAAGGGGGCAGCCAGTTGACTGATTGGTTAATTAACACTATTGGGGAAAGCTAAGACTGCATTGGTCACAGGGTACGAAGTATCGGGTGATGATGGTATATTAGAGAGGCTTCTCTACTGCCCAGTCAGTCTGCTGCAGGACTTCACACGGAGGTACTGTATGGTTCACAAGGTCTTACTCTTGTATTGCTTTCAGCTGCTGTACAAAATGTTGTATCTGTTGAGTCCTATCTTGATCAATAATAAAAAATATCCAGGGGAGGGGCGGCTCAAACCGGTTCTTTTACTATGTGTCACAATTTTTATGTGACACAAATTCACCCGATCACAATCAGTGACCATGCACCTGTCACTATAGGAGTTAGTGCACCACCTTTTAAACGGTGGAGACTGAATGCATCATTACTAATGGACTCAGAATTTCTAGAAGTTATTAAAAAATATCGGACAACATTTATTGAAATGAATTACCTGCCTGGTATATCTGTGTGCTTTTGCTGGGAGACGGCAAAGGCTGTAATACGAGGCAGAATAATTTCACATTCAGCACACAGAGAGAAAAAGGGAAAAGCACTCGAGACGGAACTAGAACAGAAATTTAAGACGTTGGAATCAGCACATGTTTCCTCCCAAGAAAAACACCTTCTCAGTGAGCTGAGAAAATTTGTGGCCACGTTGGAATTGAATATCTTTACACTGTAACTTTAAGTTAAAATAAAGTTGTCCTCCGGAGAGGGGGGGGGGTGGCAGAAAAAAAATATTACAAAGGCAAATGAAAGGACAGATATGTGGAAATGATTACAAAATGAGACGTATATATTTACGTTTTTTTGCCTCATTTAATACACCTCTATATGGGCACCATTAGCTGCATGAAGCACATGAAGACGGTACTCGATTCCTTGTCATGTTCGCTGTAGCGTCCCCTCAGCAATGGGGGTAATGGCTTCAGTGATCCTCTGCTTTAGATTACTGCTATTCCGGAACCTTTGTTCGCAATGTGATTAAAAACTTTGATAACCACTGAGCACATACAACAAATCTGATGAAGATATCTCATCAATTGCCTTTGTAATACATTTTTGAAATTGTAAAGAGACTTTATGGACATCCTGTATATTCTGTGGAGTGGCTCTAATTGAAACTGCTTTTCATCATTTTTCTCTCATTCACTTTAATTTTTCAAAAATGCAAATGATAAAATGTGAAAGCAAAACTGTGTTGGTGAGATTTAAATTCAGTGTTTTTAATATTATACATCAAAATACACAACCGGGACATCATTAAAGATTGATATGGTGACAATAAAACATTACAAGTCAGATTAGAAAACAAAATCCAGAAGTTAACAGAGGACAGGAAACAAAAACTCATTTGATGTTTACAGGATAATAACCTGTGAGGGACCAAGACCAGCTGGCTGCTGATGTACTGATGCTTGTACCTGCAGAGCAGAGCAAGCAGCCTTGTTTGAAAGCTACAGTAGAAACAGGAGGGCAGAGTGGTGAACCCTTGCACTGCCAGACTGCTACAGACACTGCAAGCTGTACTAGGGCCTGAACAATCAGAGTTTAGGAAACTGAGGCACTGGGCGTTAATACTGGTACCACCAGAATCAGCACAAGCGCCAACCCGTGATGACTTACCAGTACCCTGAGGATGTCCAGGAGAAATCTGAGAGAGGGGTTTGGAAGAACCAAGTATAGAATCGTATGGTGCAGAAGAGTTTGACAGGCATTGTTATACCCAAAGAAATGTTCACCTAGGAGCACCTGGAATAGCCCACATAACAGCCTTGTGGGCCAGAAGCGACTGCAGCCCCATACCAACATATCCAGCATTCACTGAAGTTTTCTACTTTGGACCAACAGTGTGGTCTTTCTAGACACGGACAAGAAGGACAGACCCAAGACCTGACTAATACCCACATTGAGAGATGCACACAAGCTCTTACAAAACACTGACTAGATGCTACAACAGACAACTGACTGTGTAGAGTTGACCATATTCCCCACATATACTTTGACTGGATGCCCTGGATGACATCACACTTATGTTTAATCAATATCTGTTAGGCTGTTGTATATATTACTTAGGCAGAAATAATTCTGTGATGCCCAGAAATAAATTGCGTAAGCTGGAGTTGGAGAAAACTGTTGTTCTCCTTACTGATTTATAGATTTTCAGGTTCACCTGGCCTGTGCATCCTATGCTGTTGGTTCAGATAACAACTCGGTCTGCGGCGGGTAACAGAGGCAGCACAGGGCCACTGAGCCTGTGTATCCTATGCTGGTGGTTCAGATAACAGCTCGGTGTGGGGCAGGTAACACAGGCAGCACAGGACCACTTAGTCTGCGTAGCTTATATTGCTGATTCAGATAACCCCTTTGTCTGGGGCGGGTAACACAGGCAGCACAGGGCCACTGAGCCTGTGTATCTTATGCTGGTGATTCAGATAACAACCCGGTCAGGGGTTTGTAACACAGGCAGCACGTGACCACTCGGCCTGTGCATCTTATGCCTCTGGTTCAGATAATCCCTCGGTCTGGGGTGGGTAACACAGACAGGTCAGGGCCACTCAGCCTGTGTATCTTATGCTGCTGCTTCAGATAACAACTCGGTCTGCGGCGGGTAACACAGGCAGCACAGGGCCACAGCCTGTGCATCCTATGCTGTTGGTTCAGATAAATCGGTCTGCAGCGGGTAACACAGGCAGCACAGGGCCACTCAGCCTGTGTATCTTATGCTGCTGCTTCAGATAACAACTCGGTCTGGGGCAGTTAACACAGGCAGCACAGGCCACTCAGCCTGTGCATCTTATGCTTCTGGTTCAGATAACCCCTCAGTCTGGCGCTGGTAACTGAGGCAACACAGGGTCACTCAGCCCGTGTAACTTATGCCTATGGTTCATTTAACAACTCAACCTGAGGCGGAAAACAAAGGCAATACAGGGCCATTCAACCTGTGTATCTTATGCTTCTGGTTCCAATAACTGTTCAGTCTGGGGTGTGTAATACAGGCAGCACAGGGCCACTCAGCCTGCGTATCTTATTAACAAGGTAAGCAAGAGGTAAGAAACAAATATCCATCCATCCATCCATTTTCCAAACCGCTTATCCTACTGGGTCGCGAGGGGTCCGGAGCCTATCCCGGAAGCAATGTGCACGAGTTAGGGAACAACCCAGGGTGGGGGACCAGCCCATCGCAGGGCACACTCACACACCATTCACTCACGCATGCACTCCTATGGGCAACTTAGCAACTCCAATTAGCCTCAGCATGTTTTTGGACTGTGGGGGGGAAACCTCACGACGACATGGGGAGAACATGCACCCTAGATGGACAGGACAGGACCGGGAACAAGATGAAACCATTACCGGGGCACAGGGAACAGGCCGCCGATGAGGCGTCAGAGGTGCGACCACAGGCCGGCAACAAGGCGACGCCGGGGGACCCGCAGGCGGGTGGGACTCGAGTCCTGCGCCTATGTCCCCTCCCTTTACGGGACACTGACTGGCGGAATTCTGGCCGGGATCGACCCTACTGGGGCGAAGGCAGAGGAGTCCTCCTCCTGAAGGAGTCCATTTGGGCCATTAGGGAACTCCCGGAGGGGTCCCTTTCGAGCTCCTCCTCTCCCTCCATCAAGGGAGGAGGCTGGACGGTCAGGTAGTCTGAGACCTCCTCGGGGACCAGAACTGGGGTAGTGGGAGCCAGAGCAGGTGCCAGAGGGATTGGAGCCTCTGCGATGGGTGGAACTGGGACCTCAGGTGCGGGTGGAGTTGAAGGGTGGGTGAGTAAGGACGGGCGGAACAGAAATGGGCAGAGCAAGGACGGGTAGCGCCGGGACATTGGGCGCAGCAGGAGCCTTGGCCGCAGCAGGAGGTGGGGCCAGTGCAGGAGGCGGAAGCGGCGCCTTAGGCAGAGCAGCAGACGGGGCCACAGCAGGAGCCGCAGGCGGAGCAGCAGTCAGGACTGAAGCTCCACAGGGTGGCAGCTCTGTAGGAACCACTCGGGGTGCTACAGGGGCCTCGGATGCAGCGCGAGCCTCTTTGGGCAGTGCGTCAGCCACCGGGCTCCTGTGGGTGGCAGGTCAGGAACATAAGGCGCAGCAGCCAGGGGTGGCACCTTAGGAGCAGGTGTTGCCCCTTTAAGGATTTTGGGGATCCGGGCAATGGCATCCCCTATTGACCTGGCCCTTTTAAGACGCCCCGGAAAGGGGCGTGCTGCTGGCAGGAATGTGAACTGGTAATATATGATAGCCATTTTTCGAATTCAGTACAAAATACCTCGGTTCGTGTTGTTGTGTCATTCAGTGCCAGTGGTACTCTGCGCTTGGCAAATTAACTTCAGCTTTCTAAGTGAAGAGATTAAAAATATATTGCTTTGTCCTGGTGTTCGCATTATCACGAGACTGGTACTCTAACAAGAGGTACTTTAGAAACAGTAGTAACTACCTTAGCGTCAACAGGACAGACTTAGCGCTGCCCTCCCTGATGTCCTAGATAGGTGAACATAGCCATAGGAAACTCAAATTTCGCTAAGGGAAGTGTTAGGGACACATTCCTTAACTGCTCAAACACCTCTTTCAAAGTCAACACATGACTGGTCCAGTCCGGAGAGTAAAGACAAGATGTCTTGATAAGATTATCTAGACAGGCTGAACAGTTTGAAGCATTGGACAATGCAAGATTCACTAACTGCTAGAGCATTACGGGCAGGTTTCGGAGTCCGAACGGCATCATGGCATACTGCAAGGAGGCATTCGGTGTCACAAAAGCTGAGAGCTCAGAGGCGTAAGAGGAACTTGCCAATAACTCTCAAGTAAATGTAACTTAGTTATAAACTGAGCAGTACAGATGCTTTTAACACAGTCCTCTATAGACAGAAGAGGAAGTGAATCCGGTGCTGCTGCAGCATGTAAATGGTGATAATCCATACAAAGGCAAGAGGAGGCATCCGGTTTCAGAACAAAAACACAGGCAGAACTAGAACTAGATAAAGTGAAGCTTTGCGCCAACAAGTAGTTCACCTCCTTACTGATAGCCTCGCATTTACAAGTGTTGACAGGATAAGCATAATGTTTCAGAGGAGTAGAGGTTGTAACTTGAATATCATATTGCAAGTCTGAAAAAGAACATTATGTTTTCTTTGAAAGGGATCTTCTCTGTTATGCAAAATTATTAGGAGGAAACTTTATGACAATGGAGAGTGTTCCTGTTTAACCAGGCCCATTTGTTGCTAGAATCTTAACAATCTCTATAGAGTATATTGCAACCAAACAAACTGTTTCAATAGAATGTAGCTGCTGTATAAAGTTTAACAGAACATGATATAACAGACTGGACACTGTATTTGAGTTAACTATGCTAGGGGTTCCAACGGGCCGTAGAATACTGTGTGGGTAGAGTAACCCCCCATCCCCCCCCATCCCATATTTTCAGGACCGTTCCTTATTAGTCCATGAAAATTGTACTAAGGTGCCCCTCCCACCTAACGATCAAAGACGAGATTTAAAAATTAAAAGACTAAAAAATCCATTAGCTGCCGAAGCCCTTTTCGCTTTTCAGTTATGTCTGCTATCCTGTTTTTTCTCAGCCTCACTCCCCCCCCCCCCACCACTCCAGCAGGTGCAGGGATACCAGCAAACTCCCTCCACCACAGCAAACCCATTTGCGCTGAATGTATTGTTTAAAATGTTTTCGTCTTTTGAACCCGGCATTGTGTATGTGCCTCTGTACTCAGGCCTCACGTCACTGGTGGAGGACATCGGTGTAGGTAATGGCCTAAGGGCCAGCCATTTTTATGTGTTTTTAATAAAAGAAGTCTACTCATTCTAAGCCCCCCATATTAGGCTTGACACGGAGAAAAATGGCCGTGCATTTATTAAGAAAAAGTAATAGGGAAAATTTACCCAATTATTTCCCCAGGAAATGCTCATTATCGGTTATCACCATGCAGATCATTCACAGAGAAGCAAAATTGGGTACTTATTTAGAGCATATGGCTTCAACTTGAAACTGAAATGGCCCTATAAGGGACAAATTAAGAGATATGCTAATATGCTAATGCTAATCTTTTCTAGGACGTGATTGGTTTGCGCCCTTTAAAGCACGACACCTTTTGTCTTGCTGCACTCCTGAAGCAACCTCTCTTGGTAGAGAGAGCTACTGCCTTGAATAGGCACAAGGTGGGGGGGTTCTTTGATAGGCTCTCTAAGGTGATGGACATGTAAGAATGGCCTTGCCATGCCAGCCCCAGAAAGACACTCCTGTACACAATCAAGGCTTGTAGAAAATTGGCCTTTGATGTTGTTAAATAACTTTAAATAAACCTTCAGTGAGCAATTTTGTATTGAATTTGTCTAGCTTTTATTTAGAATTACAGATTCTGAGATGGAAATATACGGTTTTACTTCAATAATCAAAGGCACAATTGACCCCAATGTACTGTATTCTCTCCAAAGGTACAACTTATCCCACACCAGGGCAAGTTGTCTCACAAGACCCCTTTTTTTCAGAAAGCTATATTTCTTAAATGCTGTATTTCAGATCCAGAGTGACTGTTCCCAGAGATGCACCACATCCTGAAATATATGTACTGTACGTACTTTAGTTGGTGACAGTATTCCTGTCATGGCCTCGCTTTAAGGTCACTCTGTAGACTGGCACAGCTCGCCCCTCGCTCCCCTACAGATTGCCTTTCCCCAGTCTGTAAGGTGGCCACTTCAGGTGACAGATTCAACATGACAGCAGAGATGACTTAGCACATATGTGCTCTTGGGCCTTGACTTAGGGGGAGGGCAGTGTGTTTGTGTCTCGAAGCCTTGGCAGTAAGGAAAACAAATGTCTCCAGTGAGTAAGTAATGTTTGCACCTGCAATTGTTGTCTTATTTAGTTACTATCAAACACTGCTGTAATATTTGACAAAAACATTACAATAAAGAGCATTTACTCAAGGGGGCAGCCTGTTGACTGATTGGTTAATTAACACTATTGGGGAAAGCTAAGACTGCATTGGTCACAGGGTACGAAGTATCGGGTGATGATGGTATATTAGAGAGGCTTCTCTACTGCCCAGTCAGTCTGCTGCAGGACTTCACACGGAGGTACTGTATGGTTCACAAGGTCTTACTCTTGTATTGCTTTCAGCTGCTGTACAAAATGTTGTACTTGTTGAGTTCTATCTTGATGCAGTTTAAATTAGAAAATTTATAGATAATACGCATTTACAGGATACAGTATACAGTACTGTGCAAAAGTTTTAGCAAGTCAAGGAAAATGTTTTAAGCTTTTTATCTATGTAGTAAGAGCACATTTTCTCATAGAAAAAAAAAATTATTTCAATTATTTAATACTGGAATGAATGTAATTGAACAATAACAATAAAAGTTAACGCAATTTCTTATTTTCTCCAAAACAGTTACAGATATCTTGCTGGATACAAAGATTTATGCCAAAGTTCCAGGCCTTTAGCCAGAAATAAATTTCTTGGGGTGTCCAGCTGCCCTACTGATAGGTGCCTCTCTGTAGATTTTGCAGACTGGTGGGGGGGGTCCACTTCTGTAGGGCCTCAAATTTCGAGAGGGATTCAAAATATCTGCCTGCTTCTTGATCAATAATAAAAAATCTCCGGGGGAGGGGCGGCTCAAACCGGTTCTTTTACTATGTGTCTGCATCCCTGCAGTGCTGACCCTGATTAACCACGCGGGCATTTCAGCACATGGCAGCAGGCACCATGTTCTCAGGGGGCACCAAGCAGGGCACCCCCTCCTAATCCCCCCCACTCCCATTCAACAATGTCTTTTAACAAGTTCATGCAAATTAACGTCTGATATACTTGATATGATTGTTCGGGGGCGGCACGGTGAAGCAGGGATTCGTCGTTTCCTCTGGGATCTGAGTCTCAGACTCTGCCCCGGCTCCACATGTGAGATGTTTGCATGTTCTCCCCTTGTCGCCGTGGGGTTTCCTCTGGGCTTTCCAGTTTGCTCCCACAGTCCAAAACCATGCTAAGGTAAAATGAAGTTACCCAGTTGTGTGTGAGTGAGTGTAGCTGTGTTTGCCCTGAGATGGGTTGGTGCCCCGTCCTGTGTTATTCCCTGCCTTGTGCTGGTAGCTTCTGGGATAGACTCAGTCCCCCAGAACCACATGACCCTGCACAGAACAAGCAGGTATAGACAATGGATGGAAGTATATTGTTCTTTGGCAGCCACTGAAAAGCCTGTGTAGCATTTTCACTGTGTCACATGCATTCTATGAGCCACCAATCAGCTCCGTTTCTTTCTGATGTGACGTCATGTGTGCTGTTGCTCAGGGGCACTTAATGCTCTTAATCCAGCCCTACTGCAGTGTGACGATCATATAACCATAATTTTCTTTCACTGCCTAAGATTTTTGCACAGTGCTGTATGTATGTACACACAGAAATTGACACAAGAATATGTTTATGTGTATATATGTAATGAGAGATGTTAACACTGCAAATGATTAGTTACCATAGTACTGAGAAAAAAGTACTATGGTGTATAAAAATCTACATACATAAAAAAGTTCATTTCAAGTGCAGGACTGGTGTGGATAAAAATCTCTCTTTGTTTCCCCATGCAGGTTGCAAAGGTTGCTTTTTTATCCTTTGGAACACAAAAAGATGAGAACTAACCATTCTGGGCCTGAAAATATACACTATTGCTTCGAATCCTCAAACACTTCCTGCCTAAAGCACGTTTATCCAACCACAATACGAGCCTCTTTGTATGTTCTGTTAGGGGCCACCGTGCTCCTCACTGTGCTGGGAAATCTCCTCGTCATTATTACTATATCCCGCTCCAAACAGCTGCACACTCCCACCAATTACCTCATCCTCTCCCTGGCTGTCAGCGACTTCCTCCTGGGGGCAGTGGTCATGCCGCCTAGCCTGATACGTACCCTGGAAACCTGCTGGTATTTGGGTGACTGGATGTGTAAGATCCACACCAGTATAGAAACTTTACTCACTACAGGATCCATTTTTTTGCTTTATTTGATTTCTGTTGAGCGATACGTTGCTGTTTCTCAGCCTCTGCTGTATCACGCTTTGATCACTAACTGTGTTGCCAAGTACATGATCCTAACCTGCTGGGTTCTTTCTGCTCTTGTCACCTTTGGGATGGAGCTAAACAGCTTGATAATTCAGGATGTTTACCTCAGACAGTTAAACTGTGAGGGAAGGTGTGCTGTGTTACTAGACAAGGTGTCAAGCATATTATTTTCCCTTTTTGTTTTCTTCATCCCAGGGTTATTTATGCTTGGCCTCTACCTGAAAATCCTAGTTATTGCACATAAACAAGCCCATTCAATTCAGGTCACAATTCTAATTAACAGGAACCGTGAAAAGACCAGAATCATTCTATCTAAGATGGAGCAAAAATCCACCAGGACACTGGGCATAGTTACTGCTGTGTTCCTGTCCTGCTGGTCACCCGGTTTTATATGCATAATAATAGACCCAGTCACTGGTTTATCCACACCGTACCTATATGAGATTTTTATATGGATGTGCTATTTAAATTCAGGAATGAATCCCATCATTTATTCTTTCTTATTTAAATGGTTTAGGGAGTCACTGAGAAAAGCCTTTAGTAAAATATTAAACAGTTTTGATTAATGTTACTATGGTGGGTCCAGGTTAAATGCTGGTAAATGTACAGTGTGACTGAGGTTTCTGTCTTTTCTCCTCATTTCCCACATCGATGTTACTGCTCCTCTGATACTGACTCCTGTGTCTGTAATTATCATCACTGACTGTCTGCCTTTAATGTCAGGGCAGAGCACAGATGGAGCGGTTTATACTAGTTATTGCTATAAACACCACTAAATAAATTATATATACTATATTCTGTAGAGTGGCTCTAATTCAAACTGATTTTCACCATTTTTCTCTCGTTCACTTTAGCTTTTAGAAAATGCTAATTATAAAATGTGAAACTGTTTGAATGATGAGATTTAAATTCTGTGTTTTTATATTATACTGTATATGAAAATACACAAAATGTTCAATTGGTACAACCTTACAGATTAACATGATGACATTAAAAGTCAGATTAGAAGAAAAATCTAGAAGTTAACAGAAGATGGGAAATAAAAACATATTTTCTTGCAAACTATATTATATATAATTTATATAACAGTGTTTATTTTGTACATTGGCTCCTGATTCAAACTGGTTTTCGTCATTTTTCTATCCTGTTTACTTTCGATCTTCATAATTGTCAAGGAAATGTGAGTGAAAAAACAGTGATTGAATGGCGACATTTACGTTCAGTGCCATCTTCATAATTTATATCAAAATAGTTGCCCCAAACCACCCAAACATTCGACTGATACAACCCTTCAGACTGACATAATGACATTATTAAATGGAGTAAAAATAGCTCAAAGTTAACAGAGGACAGGAAACAGAAACTCATTTGATGTTTACAGGATAATAACCTGTGAGGGACCAAGACCAGCCGGCTGCTGATGTACTGATGCTTGTACCTGCAGAGCAGAGCAAGCAGCCTTGTTTGAAAGCTACAGTAGAAACAGGAGGGCAGAGTGGTGAACCCTTACACTGCCAGACTGCTACAGACACTGCAAGCTGTACTAGGGCCTGACCAATCAGAGTTTAGGAAACTGAGGCACTGGGCGTAATAAAGTCAGTTTAGATCAGGGGTGGGTGTTAATACTGGTACCACCAGAATCAGCACAAGCGTCAACCCGTGATGACTTACCAGTACCCTGAGGATGTCCAGGAGAAATCTGAGAGAGGGGTTTGGAAGAACCAAGTATAGAATCGTATGGTGTGGAAGAGTTTGACAGGCATTGTTATACCCAAAGAAATGTTCACCTAGGAGCACCTGGAATAGCCCACATAACAGCCTTGTGGGCCAGAAGCGACTGCAGCCCCTTACCAACATATCCAGCATTCCCTGAAGTTTTCTACTTTGGACCAACAGTGTGGCCTTTCTAGACACGGACAAGAAGGACAGACCCAAGACCTGACTAATACCCACATTGAGAGATGTACACAAGCTCTGACAAAACGCTGACTAGATGCTACAACAGACAACTGATTGTGTAGAGTTCACCATATTCCCCACATATACTTTGACTGGATTCCCTGGATGACATCACACTTATGTTTAATCAATATCTGTTAGGCTGTTGTATGTATTACTTAGGCAGAAATAATTCTGTGATGCCCAGAAATAAACTGGCGTAAGCTGGAGTTGGAAAAAACTGTTGTTCTCCTTACTGATTCATAGATTTTCAGGGTCACTTGGCCTGTGCATCCTATGCTGTTGGTTCAGATAACAACTCGGTCTGGGGCAGGTAACACAGGCAGCACAGGGCACTCAGCCTTTGTATCTTATGGTGATGATTCAGATAACAACCCGGTCAGGGGTTTGTAACACAGGCAGCACGTGACCACTCGGCCTGTGTATCTGATTGCCTCTGGTTCAGATAATCCCTCGGTCTGGGGTGGGTATCACAGACAGGTCAGGGTCACTTGGCCTGTGCATCCTATGCTGTTGGTTCAGATAACAATTCGGTCTGCGGCGGGTAACACAGGCAGCACAGGGCACTCAGCCTGTGTATCTTATGGTGATGATTCAGATAACAACCCGGTCAGGGGTTTGTAACACAGGCAGCACGTGACCACTCGGCCTGTGTATCTTATGCCTCTGGTTCAGATAATCCCTCGGTCTGGGGTGGGTAACACAGACAGGTCAGGGTCACTTGGCCTGTGCATCCTATGCTGTTGGTTCAGATAACAATTCGGTCTGCGGCGGATAACACAGGCAGCACAGGGCACTCAGCCTGTGTATCTTGTGCTTCTGGTTCAGATAAACCCTTAGTCTGGGGCGGTAAACAAAGGCAGCACAGGGCCACTCAGCCTATGTATCTTATTAACAAGGTAAGCAAGAGGTAAGAAACAAATATGATGATGAATAATTGTTTTGAGGGTATTTTATGGCTGATTTAAGACACGGGTCGGCACCGACCTGTTTAACATAAGAGATATGAACAGAAAGCTAACATAGGACTAAGGTTAAGTGAAATCCAGGTCCTGTTAATTGCAATGGTACTTTACAAATCCTGTCCCAGCTTAAAGTGTCCTCTCTGACGTGGATTATCTGGTCACCCAAGGGGTAATAAGGTCAATTTTCATCATGCAGCCAGAGTGAACGTCAGGATCTTGGTCACCTCTCTTACAGTATCAAGGTCATTTTTCCTCAATTGCGCAGTTTGGCTGGCCAGCCAGCTCCAAAAAGCATCTTGGTTATTCCAAATTTTTTCCATTTAAGGATTATGAAGCCTGCTGTGCTCTTGGGATACATAAACTGCAAAACTACATAAACTGCAAAATAAATTGTAGCCTACATCAGATCTTGAATCTAAGCTCTGCAGGCAGTTGTTTTGAATTCCTAATTTTGTTTTTGTTCTGATATATCTGATAATGTCACCGGTGACGCCAGTATACAGACAGTTCTGTGCCTTTCCAAATCATGCCCAATGACTTAAATGAACCACAGGCAGAATCCAAGCAAATTATTATAAAACTACAAAAATAATCAGTAGGAAAGGGATGTACCTGAGAAATTATAAAGTTTATTTATAGCATAAACCTTTATATATAGGTCTGAATGCTTATTTCAATGTGATGTTTTAATTTCAAATTTTTTATAAAATCCTGTTTTTGGTTTGTCATTTTGTCATTTGTGGTATTGAATGTAAAAGGGAAAAAAGGGGAAAAAATTTATTTAAATTATTTTGAAAGTTCTATGCATGGAACAATTGATACAAATGCTTGTCTTGATTGTCTCAGCGACTGCTCCATTTGGTTAGTTTTTCACACGACACCTCCAGTTTGCCCAGTCTTGAAAACAAGCAAATTGTGATGATCTGTGTGACGGGTGAGTGAGCAGGATGCGGGGAAGCAGGATCAGGGAGACTGCAGTCCACAGGACGGGGTTTATTGGGATGCACAGAGGGACGTGACAGACCCCCTCCTCCCCCCCCGAAAGGGGCGCACCCTGGACGGACAGGACAGGACCGGGAACAAGATGAAACCATTACCGGGGCACAGGGAACAGGCCGCCGATGAGGCGTCAGAGGCGCGACCACAGGCCGGCAACAAGGCGACGGCGGGGGACCCGCAGGCGACAGCTGAGCAGGAGCCCGGGGGATCGCAGGCGGGTGGGACCCGAGCCCTGCGCCTGTGTCCCCTCCCTTTACGGGACACTGACTGGAGTGATTCTGGCCGGGATCGACCCTTCTGGGGTGAAGGCGTAGGAGTCCTCCTCCTGAAGGAGTCCATTGGGGCCATTAGCGAAGTGCCCGATGGGTCCCATTCGAGCTGGACGGTCAGGTAGCCTGAGACCTCCTCGGGGACCGGAACTGGGGTACTGGGAGCCAGACCAGGTGCCAGAGGGATTGCAGCCTCTGTGATGGGTGGAACTGGGACCTCAGGTGCGGGTGGAGTTGAAGGGCAAGGATGGGTGGAACAAGGACGGGCAAAACAGAGATGGGCAGAGCAAGGATGGGTGGCGCCAGCAGCCTCAGGCGAAGCAGGAGGCGGGGCCAGTGCAGCAGGTGGAGGCAGCATCTCGGGTACAGCAGCAGGCGGAAGCGCCACCTTGGGCAGAGCAGCAGGCAGAGGTGGTGCCGTTGCAGAAGCCTCGGATGGAACAGGAGCCTTAGGCGGAGGAGCAGTCAGGACTGAAGCTCCACAGGGTGGCAGCTCTGGGGATCGGGGTGCTGCAGGGGCAACTGTGGGCAGCAGGTCAGACACGATGGGCGGAACAGAGACGGGCAGAGCCAGGACATCGGGCACAGCAGGAGCCTCGGGTGAAGCAGCAGCAGGCGGAGGCGGCACCTCAGGCATAGCAGCAGGCGGAAGCAGCGCCTCGGGCGGAGCAGCAGGAGAAGCTGGTGCCGTAGCAGGAGCCTTAGGCAGAGCAGTCGGGACTGGAGCCCCACAGGGTGGCAGCTCTACAGGAACCACTCGGGGTCTACAGGGGCCTCAGATGCAGCGCGAGCTTCTGTGGGCAGTGCGTCAGCCACCGGGACCAGAACCTCTGTGGGTGGCAGGTCAGACATGAACAGCAGGCAGGTCAGGAACATAAGGCGCAGCAGCCAGGGGTGGCACCTCGGGAGCAGGTGTTGCCCCTTTACAGATTTTGGGGATCCGGGGAATGGCATCCCCTATTGACCTGGCCCTTTTAAGAGTTAGGCAAGTTCCCGGAAGAGAGCGTGCTGCTGGCAGGAATGTGAACTGGTAATATATGATAGCTATTTTTCGAATTCAGTACAAAATACCTCGGTTCGCGTTGTGCTGTCATTCAGTGCCAGTGGTACTCTACGCTTGGCAAATTAACTTCAGCTTTCTAAGTGAAGAGATTAAAAATATATTGCTTTGTCCTGGTGTTCGCATTATCACGAGACTGTTACTCTAACAAGAGGTACTTTAGAAACATTAGTAACTACCTTAGCGTCAACAGGACAGACTTAGCGCTGCCCTCCCTGATGTCCTAGATAGGTGAACATAGCCTTAGCAAACTCAAATTTCGTTAAGGGAAGTGTTAGGGACACATTCCTTAACTGCTCAAACACCTCTTTCAAAGTCAACACATGACTGGTCCAGTCCGGAGAGTAAAGACAAGATGTCTTGATAAGATTATCAAGACAGGCTGAACAGTTCGAAGCATTGGACAATGCAAGATTCACTAACTGCTAGAGCATTACGGGCACGTTTCGGAGTCCGAACGGCATCATGGTATATTGGAAGAAGGCATTCGGTGTCACAAAAGCTGAGAGCTCAGAGGCGTAAGAGGAACTTGCCAATAACTCTCAAGTAGATGTAACTTAGTGATAAACTGAGCAGTACAGATGCTTTAACACAGTCCTCTATAGACAGAAGAGGAAGTGAATCCGGTGCTGCTGCAGCATGTAAATGGTGATAATCCATACCAAGGCAAGAGGAGGCATCCGGTTTCAGAACAACAACACAGGCAGAACTAGAACTGGATGTAGTGAAGCTTTGCGCCAACAAGTAGTTCACCTCCTTACTGATAGCCTCGCATTTACAAGTGTTGACAGGATAAGCATAATGTTTCAGAGGAGTAGAGGTTGTAACTTGAATATCATATTGCAAGTCTGAAAAAGAACATTATGTTTTCTTTGAAAGGGATCTTCTCTGTTATGCAAAATTATTAGGAGGAAACCTTATGACAATGGAGAGTGTTCCTGTTTAACCAGGCCCATTTGTTGCTAGAACCTTAACAATCTCTATAGAGTATATTGCAACCAAACAAACTGTTTCAATAGAATGTGGCTGCTGTATAAAGTTTAACAGAACATGATATAACAGAATGGACGCTGTATTTCAGTTAACTATGCTACGGGTTCCAACAGGCCGTAGAATACTGTGGGGGTAGAGTAACCCCCCCCTCCCATATTTTTCAGGACCGTTCCTTATTAGTCCATGAAAATTGTACTAGTGCCCCTCCCACCCAATGATCAAAGACGAGATTTAAAAATTAAAAGACTAAAAAATCCATTAGCTGCCGAAGCCCTTTTCGCTTTTCAGTTATGTCTGCTATCCTGTTTTTTCTCAGCCTCACTCCCCCCCCCCCCCCCACCACTCCAGCAGGTGCAGGGATACCAGCAAACTCCCTCCACCACAGCAAACCCATTTGCGCTGAATGTATTGTTTAAAATGTTTTCGTCTTTTGAACCCGGCATTGTGTATGTGCCTCTGTACTCAGGCCTCACGTCACTGGTGGAGGACATCGGTGTAGGTAATGGCCTAAGGGCCAGCCATTTTTATGTGTTTTTAATAAAAGAAGTCTACTCATTCTAAGCCCCCCATATTAGGCTTGACACGGAGAAAAATGGCCGTGCATTTATTAAGAAAAAGTAATAGGGAAAATTTACCCAATTATTTCCCCAGGAAATGCTCATTATCGGTTATCACCATGCAGATCATTCACAGAGAAGCAAAATTGGGTACTTATTTAGAGCATATGGCTTCAACTTGAAACTGAAATGGCCCTATAAGGGACAAATTAAGAGATATGCTAATATGCTAATGCTAATCTTTTCTAGGACGTGATTGGTTTGCGCCCTTTAAAGCACGACACCTTTTGTCTTGCTGCACTCCTGAAGCAACCTCTCTTGGTAGAGAGAGCTACTGCCTTGAATAGGCACAAGGTGGGGGGGTTCTTTGATAGGCTCTCTAAGGTGATGGACATGTAAGAATGGCCTTGCCATGCCAGCCCCAGAAAGACACTCCTGTACACAATCAAGGCTTGTAGAAAATTGGCCTTTGATGTTGTTAAATAACTTTAAATAAACCTTCAGTGAGCAATTTTGTATTGAATTTGTCTAGCTTTTATTTAGAATTACAGATTCTGAGATGGAAATATACGGTTTTACTTCAATAATCAAAGGCACAATTGACCCCAATGTACTGTATTCTCTCCAAAGGTACAACTTATCCCACACCAGGGCAAGTTGTCTCACAAGACCCCTTTTTTTCAGAAAGCTATATTTCTTAAATGCTTTATTTCAGATCCAGAGTGACTGTTCCCAGAGATGCACCACATCCTGAAATATATGTACTGTACGTACTTTAGTTGGTGACAGTATTCCTGTCATGGCCTCGCTTTAAGGTCACTCTGTAGACTGGCACAGCTCGCCCCTCGCTCCCCTACAGATTGCCTTTCCCCAGTCTGTAAGGTGGCCACTTCAGGTGACAGATTCAACATGACAGCAGAGATGACTTAGCACATATGTGCTCTTGGGCCTTGACTTAGGGGGAGGGCAGTGTGTTTGTGTCTCGAAGCCTTGGCAGTAAGGAAAACAAATGTCTCCAGTGAGTAAGTAATGTTTGCACCTGCAATTGTTGTCTTATTTAGTTACTATCAAACACTGCTGTAATATTTGACAAAAACATTACAATAAAGAGCATTTACTCAAGGGGGCAGCCTGTTGACTGATTGGTTAATTAACACTATTGGGGAAAGCTAAGACTGCATTGGTCACAGGGTACGAAGTATCGGGTGATGATGGTATATTAGAGAGGCTTCTCTACTGCCCAGTCAGTCTGCTGCAGGACTTCACACGGAGGTACTGTATGGTTCACAAGGTCTTACTCTTGTATTGCTTTCAGCTGCTGTACAAAATGTTGTATCTGTTGAGACCTATCTTGCTGCAGTTTAAATTTGAAAATTTATAGATAATATTTACAGGATACAGTATACAGTACTGTGCAAAAGTTTTAGCAAGTCAAAGAAAATGTTTCAAGCTTTTTATCTACGTAGTAAGAGTACATTTTCTCAGAGAAAATTTATTTATTTAAAGAATTTTACAAATTATTTTACATTGGAATGAATGTAATTGTGCAATAATAATAAAAGTTAACACAATTTCTTATTTTCTCCAAAAAAGTTACAGACATCTTGCTGGATGACTAGAAGATCACCACTTTGGTGCCCAAACCTCTCCTCAATGGCAACTCAGCCATTTTTTGTTAAATTTCACCACCAGCTCAGTTAATTAACTTAATCACTTAAATAATTTTCTGAAGTACTGATTAGCTAAACATAGTATGTCAGTGGTCAGAAAAAGTAGCAAAAACAAGGATATATTGGACAGTCACTGCAGGTATTAGTGTGACTTTTCTCTTAAAGCTTAAGCTAATGCACTTTGAGAGACATTTTTACGCCAAAGTTCCAGGACTGTAGCCAAAAATAAATTTCTTGCGTTTTCCAGCTGCCCTACTGATAGGTCCCTCTTTGTTGCTTTTGCAGACTGCTGGGGGGGGTCCACTTCTGTGGGGCCTCAAACAAATTTCGAGAGGGATTCAAAATATCTGCCTGCTTCTTGATCAATAATAAAAAATCTCCGGGGGAGGGGCGGCTCAAACCGGTTCTTTTACTATGTGTCTGCATGCCTGCAATGCTGACCCTGATTAACCACGCGGGCATTTCAGCACTTGGCAGCGGGCACCATGTTCTCAGGGGGCACCAAGCAGGGCAGCCCCTCCTAATCCCCCCCGCTCCCATTCAACAATGTCTTTTAAGAAGTTCACGTGAATTAACGTCTGATATACTTGATATGATTGTTCGGGGGCGGCACAGTGAAGCAGGGATTCGTCGTTTCCTCTGGGATCTGAGTCTCAGACTCTGCCCCGGCTCCACATGTGAGACGTTTGCATGTTCTCCCCTTGTCGCCGTGGGGTTTCCTCTGGGCTTTCCAGTTTGCTCCTACAGTCCAAAACCATGCTAAGGTAAAATGATGTTACCCAGTTGTGTGTGAGTGAGTGAGTGTGGCTGTGTTCGCCCTGAGATGGGTTGGTGCCCCGTCCTGTGTTATTCCCTGCCTTGTGCTGGTAGCTTCTGGGATAGACTCAGTCCCCCAGAACCACATGACCCTGCACAGAACAAGCAGGTATAGACAATTGATGGAAGTATATTGATCTTTGGCAGCTACTGAAAAGCCTGTGTAGCATTTTCACTGCGTTACATGCATTCTGTGAGGCACCAATCAGCTCCGTTCCTTTCTGACGTGACGTCATGTGTGCTGTTGCTCAGGGGCACTTAATGCTCTTAATCCAGCCCTGCTGCAGTGTGACGATCATATAACCATAATTTTCTTTCACTGCCTAAGATTTTTGCACAGTGCTGTATGTATGTACACACAGAAATTGACACAAGAATATTTTTATGTGTGTATATGTAATGAGAGATGTTAACACTGCAAATGATACTGTAGTACTGAAAAAAAAGTAAAAGTAAAAAAGTTCATTTTAAATGCAGGACTGGTGTGGATGTGCAGGTTAAAATCTCTCTTTGTTTCCCCATGCAGGTTGCAAAGGTCGTTTTTTTATCCTTTGGAACACAAAAAGATGAAAACTAACCATTCTGGGACTGAAAATATACATTATTGCTTCGAATCCTCAAACACTTCCTGCCTAAAGTACGTTTATCCAACCACAATACGAGCCCCTTTGTATGTTCTGTTAGGGGCCACCGTACTCCTCACTGTGCTGGGAAATCTCCTCGTCATCGTTACTATATCCCACTCCAAACAGCTGCACACTCCTACCAATTACCTCATCCTCTCCCTGGCTGTCAGCGACTTCCTCCTGGGGGCAGTGGTCATGCCGCCTAGCCTGATACGCTCCCTGGAAACCTGCTGGTATTTGGGTGACTGGTTCTGTAAGATCCACACAAGTATAGAAACTTTACTCACTGCAGCATCCGTTTTTATGCTTTATTTGATTTCTGTTGAGCGATACATTGCTGTTTCTCAGCCTCTGCTGTATCACGCTTTGATCACAACTCGTGTTGCAAAGTACATGATCCTGACCTGCTGGGTTCTTTCTGCCCTTTTCACCTTTGGGATGGAGCTAAACAGCTTGACAATTCAGGATGTTTACCTCACACAGTTTAACTGTGAGGGAAGGTGCACTATGTTGCAAGACAAGGCATCAAGCATATTATCTTCCCTTTTTATTTTCTTCATACCAGGCTTATTTATGCTTGGCCTCTACCTGAAAATCCTAGTTATTGCACATAAACAAGCCCGTTCAATTCAGGTCACAATTCTTATTGCTGAGAACCGTGAAAAGACCAGAATCATTCTGTCTAAGATGGAGCAAAAATCCACCAGGACACTGGGCATAGTTACTGCTGTGTTCCTGTCCTGCTGGTCGCCCTGTTTTATATGCATAATAATAGACCCAGTCACTGGTTTATCCACACCGTACCTGTATGAGATTCTTGTATGGATGTGCTATTTAAATTCAGGAATGAATCCTATTATTTATTCATTCTTATTTAAATGGTTTAGGGAGTCACTGAGAAAAGCCTTTAGTAAAATATTAAACAGTTTTGATTAGTGTTACTATGGAGGGTCCAGGTTAAATGCTGGTAAATGTACAGTGTGACTGAGGTTTCTGTCTTTTCTCCTCATTTCCCACATCGATGTTACTGCTCCTCTGATACTGACTCCTGTGTCTGTAATTATCATCACTGACTGTCTGCCTTTCATGTCAGGGCAGAGCGGTTTATACTAGTTATTGCTATAAACACCACTAAATAAATTATATATAATACAGGGTGTCCATAAAGTCTCTTCACAATTTCAAAAATGTATTATTATTTGCTGCAATATCAACGCACTCAGACACAACTTGTATTGGGAGGGGACTTCAACTTAGTACTTAACCCAGAATCTGACAGATGTAGTACAGCAGCTAGTTACCGTTCTTGCCAGTCACCCGAAACAATAAAACAACATATGAATGATTTCGGCCTATGCGATGTCGTACTTTTCACGCCACGCTCAGATAATGCATGTTTTCTCGCCAGTCCACCATTCTTACTCCCTGATGGACTTTTTACTTAGCAGCAATTCAGTCATGAAGGATATATGTGACACAAATTCACCCGATCACAATCAGTGACCATGCACCTGTCACTATAGGAGTTAGTGCACCACCTTTTAAACGGTGGAGACTCAATGCATCATTACTAATGGACTCAGAATTTCTAGAAGTTATAAAAAAATATCGGACAACATTTATTGAAATGAATTACCTGCCTGGTATCTCTGCGTGCTTTTGCTGGGAGACGGCAAAGGCTGTAATACGAGGCAGAATAATTTCACATTCAGTACAGAGAGAGAAAAAGGGAAAAGCACTCGAGACGGAACTAGAACAGAAATTTAAGACGTTGGAATCAGCACATGTTTCCTCCCAAGAAAAACACCTTCTCAGTGAGCTGAGAAAATTTGTGGCCACGCTGGAATTGAATATCTTTACACTGTAACTTTAAGTTAAAATAAAGTTGTCCTCCGGAGGGGGGGGCTGGCAGAAAAAGAAATATTACAAAGGCAAATGAAAGGACAGATATTTGGAAATGATTACAAAATGAGACGTATATATTTACGTTTTTTTGCCTCATTTAATACACCTCTATATAGGCACCATTAGCTGCATGAAGCACATGAAGACGGTACTCGATTCCTTGTCATGTTCGCTGTAGCGTCCCCTCAGCAATGGTGGCAATGGCATCAGTGATCCTCTGCTTTAGATTACTGCTGTTCCGGATCCTTTGTTCGCAATATGATTAAAAACTTTGATAACCACTGAGCACATACAACAAATCTGATGAAGATATCTCATCAATTGCCTTTGTAATACATTTTTGAAATTGTAAAGAGACTTTATGGACATCCTGTATATTCTTTGGAGTGGCTCTAATTGAAACTGCTTTTCTCCATTTTTCTCTCATTCACTTTAATTTTTCAAAAATGCAAATGATAAAATGTTAAAGCAAAACTGTGTTGGTGAGATTTAAATTCAGTGTTTTTTATATTATACATCAAAATACACAACCGGGACATCATTAAAGATTGATATGGTGACAATAAAACATTAAAAGTCAGATTAGAAAACAAAATCCAGAAGTTAACAGAAGATGGGAAATAAAAACGTATTTTCTTGCAAACTATATATTATATATAATTTATATAACAGTGTTTTTTTTGTACATTGGCTCCTGATTCAAACTCGTTTTCGTCATTTTTCTATCCTGTTTACTTTCAATCTTCATAATTGTCAAGAAAATTTGAGTGAAAAAAACGGTGATTGAATGGCGACATTTACGTTCAGTGCCATCTTCATAATTTATATCAAAATAGTTGCCCCAAACCACCCAAACATTTGACTGATACATCCCTTCAGACTGACATAATGACATTATTAAATGGAGTAAAAATAGCTCAAAGTTAACAGAGGACAGGAAACAGAAACTCATTTGATGTTTACAGGATAATAACCTGTGAGGGACCAAGACCAGCTGGCTGCTGATGTACTGATGCTTGTACCTGCAGAGCAGAGCAAGCAGCCTTGTTTGAAAGCTACAGTAGAAACAGGAGGGCAGAGTGGTGAACCCTTACACTGCCAGACTGCTACAGACACTGCAAGCTGTACTAGGGCCTGACCAATCAGAGTTTAGGAAACTGAGGCACTGGGCGTAATACAGTCAGTTTAGATCAAGGGTGGGTGTTAATACTGTTACCACCAGAATCAGCACAAGCGTCAACCCGTGATGACTTACCAGTACCCTGAGGATGTCCAGGAGAAATCTGAGAGAGGGGTTTGGAAGAACCAAGTACAGAATCGTATGGTGCAGAAGAGTTTGACAGGCATTGTTATACCCAAAGAAATGTTCACCTAGGAGCACCTGGAATAGCCCACATAACAGCCTTGTGGGCCAGAAGCGACTGCAGCCCCATACCAACATATCCAGCATTCCCTGAAGTTTTCTACTTTGGACCAACACTGTGGCCTTTCTAGACACAGACAAGAAGGACAGACCGAAGACCTGACTAATACTCATATTAAGAGATGCACACGTGCTCAGACAAAATGCTGACTAGATGCTACAACAGACAACTGATTGTGTAGAGTTGACCATATTCCCCACATATACTTTGACTGGATGCCCTGGATGACATCACACTTATGTTTAATCAATATCTGTTAGGCTGTTGTATGTATTACTTAGGCAGAAATGATTCTGTGATGCCCAGAAATAAACTGGCGTAAGCTGGAGTTGGAAAAAACTGTTGTTCTCCTTACTGATTCATAGATTTTCAGGGTCACTCAGCCTGTGTATCCTATGCTGTTGGTGCAGATAACTCCTCGGTCTGGGACGGGTAACACAGGTAGAACAGGGTCACTCAGCCTGTGCATCTTATGCTTTTGGTTCAGATAACCCCTTTGTCGGGGGCGGGTAACGCAGACAGCACAAGGCCACTGAGCCTGTGTATCTTATGCTGGTGGTTCAGATAACAACTCGGTCTGGGGTTTGTAACACAGGCAGCACAGGGCCACTCAGCCTGTGCATCTTATGCCTCTGGTTCAGATAACCTCTTGGTCTGGGTTGGGTAACAGAGGCAGCACAGTGCCACTTAGCTTGTGCATCCTATGCTGTTGGTTCAGATAACAACTCGGTCTTGGGCGGGTAACACAGGGCCAATCAGACTGTGTATCTTATACTGCTGTTTCAGATAACAACTTGTATGGGGCGGGTAACACAGGCAGCACAGAGCCACTCTGACTGTCCATCTTATGCTGCTGTTTCATATAACTCGGTCTGGATTGTGTAACAGAGGCATCACAGGGCCACTCACCCTTTGTATGTTATGCTTCTGGTTCAGATAACCCCTTACTATGGGGCGGGTAACAAAGGCAGCACAGGGTCACTTAGCCTGTGCATCATATGCTGTTGGTCCAGATGATAACTCGGTCTGTGACAGGTAACACAGGCAGCACAGGGCCATTCTCCCTCTGTATCTTATGCTTCTGGTTCAGATAAGTCCTTAGTCTTGGACAAGTAACACAGACAGCACAGGGCCACTGAGCCTGTGTATCTTATGCTGGTGGTTCAGATAACCCCCCGTCTGGGACGGATAACACAGAGTGCACAGGGCCACTGAGCCTGTGTATCTTATACTCCAGGTTTAGATAACAACTCTGTATGGGGCGGGTAACACAGGTAGCACAGGGCCACTTAGCCTCTGCATCCTATACTGTTGGCTCAGATAACAATTCGGTCTGCGACGTGCAACACAAAGAGCACAGGGCCACTTAGCCTGTGTATCTTATGGTGGTGATTCAGATAACAACCCGGTCTGGGGTTTGTAACACAGGCAGCACGGGGCCAGTCGGCCTCTGCATCTTATGCCTCTGGTTCAGATAACCCCTCGGTCTGGAGTGGATAACATAGGCAGCATAGGGCCACTTAGTCTGCGCATCCCACGCTGCGCATTCAGATAACAACTCGATCTGGGGCATGTAACACAAGCAGCACAAGGCACCTCAGCCTGTGTATCCTATGCTTCTGGTTCAGATAACCCCTCAGATTGGAACGGAAAACAAAGGCAGCACAGGGCCACTCAGCCTGTGCATCTTATGCTTCTGGTTCAGATAACCCCTAAGTCTGTCGCGGGTCACAGAGGCAACACAGGGTAAATCAGCCTGTGTATCTTATGCTGGTGGTTCAGATAACAACTCGGTCTTGGGCGAGAAACAAAGGCAGCACAGGACCACTTAGCCTGTGTATCTTATGATGCTGGTTCAGATAACCCCTCAGTCTTGGGGGGGGGGGGGTAACACAGACAGTACAGGTCCACTAGACTGCAGAAGACCCAGAACAGGATTATATATAAACTCCTCTACAGCAAATAGTTCTGGAGGAGTTAAACAACAGTCATGCTCAAGCATGGGGGTGGGGGGAGCTGGGGGTGCCTGGGCACCAGCTCCTTTTGCTTAAACTCTTTACAGTGTGTCCATCTAAAGGTACAGAGTGTCCCTTTAATGTCTGTGTCAAGGCTTTGAGCACCTGCCCCTCAAAATGCCTCTGCACAGTACCGGTCACACCATCAATGAGCTCTGGGGCCTTGAACGTAGAGGGAGGACTGTGTGTGTGTGTGACTTAGGCCTTGGCAGTCGGGAAAAGACGTGTTTGTGTCTCACAAGCTTGTTAAACTGCTTCAAGCTCATGACATACGCAATAAGGAGGTATGACTATGGTGAAAGTTCTACAGATGTGTGTATGTTCCATAACTCTGCATCGTTCCCTTCTAAAATAGACACAGTTATTACGTAAAACATCTTGCTACAGTGAGTAAGTAATGTTTACACCAGCAGTTATTGTCTTATTTAGTTACTATCAAACACAGCTGTAATGTTTACCAAAAACACTGAAATGAAGAGCATTTACTCAAGGGGGCAGCCTGTTGACTGAGTGGTTAATTAACACTATTGGGGAAAGCTAAGACTGCATTGGTCACAGGGTACGAAGTATCAGGTGATGATGGTATATTAGAGAGGCTTCTCTACTGCCCAGTCAGTCTGCTGCAGGACTTCACACGGAGGTACTGTATGGTTCACAAGGTCTTACTCTTGTATTGCTTTCAGCTGCTGTACAAAATGTTGTATCTGTTGAGTCCTATCTTGCTGCAGTTTAAATTAGAAAATGTATAGATAATTCATATTTACAGGATACAGTATACAGTACTGTGCAAAAGTCTTAGCAAGTCAAAGAAAATGTTTCAAGCTTTTTGTCTACGTAGTAAGAGTACATTGTCTCAGAGAAAATTTATTTATTTAAATAAAGATCACCACTTTGGTGCCCAAACCTCTCCTCAATGGCAACTCAGCCATTTTTTGTTAAATTTCACCACCAGCTCAGTTAATTAACTTAATCATTTAAATAATTTTCTGAAGTACTGATTAGCTAAACATAGTATGTCAGTGGTCAGAAAAAGTAGCAAAAACAAGGATCTATTGGACAGTCACTGCAGGTATTAGTGTGACTTTTCTCTTAAAGCTTAAGCTAATGCACTTTGAGAGACATTTTTACGCCAAAGTTCCAGGCCTTTAGCCAAAAATAAATTTCTTGCGTTGTCCAGCTGCCCTACTGATAGGTCCCTCTTTGTTGCTTTTGCAGACTACTGGGGGGGGGGGGGGGTCCACTTCTGTGGGGCCTCAAACAAATTTCGAGAGGGATTCAAAATATCTGCCTGCTTCTTGATCAATAATAAAAAATCTCCGGGGGAGGGGCGGCTCAAACCGGTTCTTTTACTATGTGTCTGCATGCCTGCAGTGCTGACCCTGATTAACCACGCGGGCATTTCAGCACATGGCAGCAGGCACCATGTTCTCAGGGGGCACCAAGCAGGGCAGCCCCTCCTAATCCCCCCCACTCCCATTCAACAATGTCTTTTAACAAGTTCATGCGAATTAACATCTATTATACTTGTTATGCTTGTTCGGGGGCGGCACAGTGAAGCAGGGATTCGCCGCTTCCTCTGGGATCTAAGTCTCAGACTCTGCCCCGGCTTCACATGTGAGACATTTGCATGTTCTCCTCTTGTCGCCGTGGGGTTTCCTCTGGGCTTTCCAGTTTGCCCCCACAGTCCAAAACCATGGTAAGGTAAAATGAAGTTGCCCAGTTGTGTGTGTGTGAGTGTGGCTGTGTTTGCCCTGAGATGGGTTGGTGCCCCATCCTGTGTTATTCCCTGCCTTGTGCTGGTAGCTTCTGGGATAGACTCAGTCCCCCAGAACCACATGACCCTGCACAGAACAAGCAGGTATATACAATGGATGGAAGTATATTGTTCTTTGGCAACCACTGAAAAGCCTGTGTAGCATTTTCACTGTGTCACATGCATTCTGTGAGCCACCAATCAGCTCCGTTCCTTTCTGATGTGACGTCATGTGTGCTATTGCTCAGGGGCACTTAATGCTCTTAATCCAGCCCTGCTGCAGTGTAACGATCATATAACCATAATTTTCTTTCACTGCCTAAGATTTTTGCACAGTGCTCTATGTATGTACACACAGAAATTGACAAAAGAATATGTTTATGTGTATATATGTAATGAGAGATTTTAACACTGCAAATGATTACTTACCATAGTACTGAGAAAAAAGTACTATGGTGTATAAAAGTCTCCATACATAAAAAAGGTCATTTTAAATGCAGGACTGGTGTGGATGTGCAGGTTAAAATCTCTCTTTGTTTCCCCATGCAGGTTGCAAAGGTTGTTTTTTTATCCTTTGGAACACAAAAAGATGAGAACTAACCATTCTGGGACTGAAAATATACATTATTGCTTTGAATCCTCAAACACTTCCTGCCTAAAGCACATTTATCCAACCACAATACGAGCCCCTTTGTATGTTCTGTTAGGGGCCACCGTGCTCCTCACTGTGCTTGGAAATCTCCTCGTCATCGTTACTATATCCCACTCCAAACAGCTGCACACTCCCACCAATTACCTCATCCTCTCCCTGGCTGTCAGCGACTTCCTCCTGGGGGCAGTGGTCATGCCGCCTAGCCTGATACGCTCCCTGGAAACCTGCTGGTATTTGGGTGACTGGTTCTGTAAGATCCACACCAGTATAGAAACTTTACTCACTACAGCATCTGTTTTTATGCTTTATTTGATTTCTGTTGAGCGATACGTTGCTGTTTCTCAGCCTCTGTTGTATCACGCTTTGATCACTAACTGTGTTGCCAAGTACATGATCCTGACCTGCTGGGTTCTTTCTGCCCTTGCCACCTTTGGGTTGGAGCTAAACAGCTTGACAATTCAGGATGTTTACCTCACACAGTTTGTCTGTGAGGGAAGGTGTGCTGTGTTACTAGACAAGGCATCAAGCATATTATTTTCCCTTTTTGTTTTCTTCATCCCAGGGTTATTTATGCTTGGCCTCTACCTGAAAATCCTAGTTATTGCACATAAACAAGCCCGTTCAATTCAGGTCACAATTCTTATTGCTGAGAACCGTGAAAAGACCACAATCATTCTGTCTAAGATGGAGCAAAAATCCACCAGGACACTGGGCATAGTTACTGCTGTGTTCCTGTCCTGCTGGTCGCCCTGTTTTATATGCATAATAATAGACCCAGTCACTGGTTTATCCACACCATACCTGTATGAGATTTTTGTATGGATGTGCTATTTAAATTCAGGAATGAATCCCATCATTTATTCTTTCTTATTTAAATGGTTTAGGGAGTCACTGAGAAAAGCCTTTAGTAAAATATTAAACAGTTTTGATTAATGTTACTATGGAGGGTCCAGGTTAAATGCTGGTAAATGTACAGTGTGACTGAGGTTTCTGTCTTTTCTCCTCATTTCCCACATCGATGTTACTGCTCCTCTGATACTGACTCCTGTGTCTGTATTTATCATCACTGACTGTCTGCCTTTAATGTCAGGGCAGAGCACAGATGGAGCGGTTTATACTAGTTATTGCTATAAACACCACTAAATAAATTATATATACTGTATTTTGTAGAGTGGCTCTAATTCAAACTGATTTTCACCATTTTTCTCTCGTTCACTTTAGCTTTTAGAAAATGCTAATTATAAAATGTGAAAAAAAACTGTTTGAATGATGAGATTTAAATTCAGTGTTTTTATATTATACTGTATATGAAAATTACACAAAATGTTCAATTGCTACAACATTACAGATTAATATGATGACATTAAAAGTCAGATTAGAAGAAAAATCCAGAAGTTAACAGAAGATGGGAAATAAAAACTTATTTTCTTGCAAACTATATTATATATAATTTATATAACAGTGTTTATTTTGTACATTGGCTCCTGATTCAAACTGGTTTTCGTCATTTTTCTATCCTGTTTACTTTCGATCTTCATAATTGTCAAGGAAATGTGAGTGAAAAAACGGTGATTGAATGACGACATTTACGTTCAGTGCCATCTTCATGATTTATATCAAAATAGTTGCCCCAAACCACCCAAACATTCGACTGATACATCCCTTCAGACTGACATAATGACATTATTAAATGGAGTAAAAATAGCTCAAAGTTAACAGAGGACAGGAAACAGAAACTCATTTGATGTTTACAGGATAATAACCTGCGAGGGACCAAGACCAGCCGGCTGCTGATGTACTGATGCTTGTACCTGCAGAGCAGAGCAAGCAGCCTTGTTTGAAAGCTACAGTAGAAACAGGAGGGCAGAGTGGTGAACCCTTACACTGCCAGACTGCTACAGACACTGCAAGCTGTACTAGGGCTTGACCAATCAGAGTTTAGGAAACTGAGGCACTGGGCGTAATAGTCAGTTTAGATCAGGGGTGGGTGTTAATACTGGTACCACCAGAATCACCACAAGCACCAACCCGTGATGACTTACCAGTACCCTGAGGATGTCCAGGAGAAATCTGAGAGAGGGGTTTGGAAGAACCAAGTACAGAATCGTATGGTGCGGAAGAGTTTGACAGGCATTGTTATACCCAAAGAAATGTTCACCTAGGAGCACCTGGAATAGCCCACATAGCAGCCTTGTGGGCCAGAAGCGACTGCAGCACCATACCAACATATCCAGCATTCACTGAAGTTTTCTACTTTGGACCAACAGTGTGGCCTTTTTAGACACAGACAAGAAGGACAGACCCAAGACCTGACTAATACCCACATTAAGAGATGTACACAAGCTCTGACAAAACGCTGACTAGATGTTACAACAGACAACTGACTGTGTAGAGTTGACCATATTCCCCACATATACTTTGACTGGATGCCCTGGATGACATCACACTTATGTTTAATCAATATCTGTTAGGCTGTTGTATATATTACTTAGGCAGGAATAATTCTGTGATGCCCAGAAATAAATGGCGTAAGCAGGAGTTGGATAAAACTGTTGTTCTCCTTACTGCTTTATAGATTTTCAGGGTCACTTGGCCTGTGCATCCTATGCTGTTGGTTCAGATACCTCGGTCTGGGGTGGGTAACACAGGGCAAATCAGACTGTGTATCTTATACTGCTGGTTCAGATAACAACTCTGTATAGGGCGGGTGACACAAACAGCACAGGGCCTCTTACCCTGTGTATCATATGCTGCTGGTTCAGATGACTGGGTCTCGGGTGTGTAACACAGGCAGCACAGGGCCACTCAGCCTTTGCATCTTATGCTTCTGGTTCAGACAACCCCTCAGTATAGCGCGGGTAACAAGGCAACACATGGTCAATCAGCCTGTGTATCTTATACTGCTGTTTCAGATAACCCCTCGGTCCGTGGCGGGTAACACAGGCAGCACAGGGCCATTCACCCTTTGTATCTTATGCTTCTGTTTCAGATAACCCCTTGGTCTGGGACGAATAACACAGACAGCACAGGGCCACTGAGCCTGTGTATCATATACTCCAGGTTCAGATAACAACTTGTATGGGGAGGGTAACACAGGTAGCACAAGGCCACTTAGCCTGTGTATCTTGTGCTTCTGGTTCAGATAAACCCTTAGTCTGGGGTGGGAAACAAAGGCAGCACAGGGCCACTGAGTCTGTGTATCCTATGCTGGTGGTTCAGAAAACAGCTTGGTGTGGGGCAGGTAACACAGGCAGCACAGGACCACTTAGTGTGAGTAGCTTATATTGCAGATTCAGATAACCCGTTTGTCTGGGGCGGGTAACTCAGGCAGCACAGGGCCACTGAGCCTGTGTATCTTATGCTGGTGATTCAGATAACAACCCGGCCAGGGGGTTGTAACACAGGCAGCACATGACCACTCGACCTGTGCATCTTATGCCTCTGGTTCAGATAATTCCTCGGTCTGGGGTGGGTAACACAGACAGGTCAGGGCCACTCAGCCTGTGTATGTTATGCTGCTGCTTCAGATAACAACTCGGTCTGCGGCGGGTAACACAGGCAGCACAGGGCCACAGCCTGTGCATCCTATGCTGTTGGTTCTGATAAATCGGTCTGCAGCGGGTAACACAGGCAGCACAGGGCCACTCAGCCTGTGTATCTTATGCTGCTGCTTCAGATAACAACTCGGTCTGGCACTGGTAACTGAGGCAACACAGGGCCACTCAGCCTGTGTATCTTATTAACAAGGTAAGCAAGAGGTAAGAAACAAATATCCATCCATCAATTTTCCAAACCGCTTATCCTACTGGGTCGCGAGGGGTCCGGAGCCTATCCCGGAAGCAATGTGCACGAGTTAGGGAACAACCCAGGGTGGGGGACCAGCCCATCGCAGGGCACACTCACACGCCATTCACTCACGCATGCACTCCTATGGGCAACTTAGCAACTCCAATTAGCCTTAGCATGTTTTTGGACTGTGGGGGGAAACCTCACGACGACATGGGGAGAACATGCACCCTAGATGGACAGGACAGGACCGGGAACAAGATGAAACCATTACCGGGGCACAGGGAACAGGCCGCCGATGAGGCGTCAGAGGTGCGACCACAGGCCGGCAACAAGGCGACGGCGGGGGACCCGCAGGCGGGTTGGACTCGAGTCCTGCGCCTATGTCCCCTCCCTTTACGGGACACTGACTGGCGGAATTCTGGCCGGGATCGACCCTACTGGGGTGAAGGCAGAGGAGTCCTCCTCCTGAAGGAGTCCATTGGGGCCATTAGGGAAGTCCCGGAGGGGTCCCTTTCGAGCTCCTCCTCTCCCTCCATCAAGGGAGGAGGCTGGACGGTCAGGTAGTCTGAGACCTCCTCGGGGACCAGAACTGGGGTAGTGGGAGCCAGAGCAGGTGCCAGAGGGATTGGAGCCTCTGCGATGGGTGGAACTGGGACCTCAGGTGCGGGTGGAGTTGAAGGGCGGGTGAGCAAGGATGGGCAGAGCAAGGATGGGCAGAGCAAGGACGGGCGGTGCCAGGAGATCAGGCGCGACAGGGGCCTCAGGTGAAGCAGGAGGCGGGGCCGGTGCAGTAGGCGGAGGCGGCATCTCGGGTACAGCAGCAGGCGGAGGCGGCATCTCGGGTACAGCAGCAGGCGGAGGCGGCACCGTAGCAGGAGCCTTGGATGGAGCAGCAGGCAGAGCTGCAGTAGGAGCCTCGGGCATAGAAGCAGCCGCAGCAGAGGCCTTAGGCAAGCAGCAGTTGGGACTGGAGCCCCGCAGGGTGGCAGCGCTGCAAGAACCACTCGGAGTGCTACAGGGGCCTCGGATGCAGCACGAGCCTCTGTGGGCAGTGCGTCAGCCACCGGGCTCCTGTGGGTGGCAGCTCAGGAACATAAGGCGCAGCAGCCAGGGGTGGCACCTTAGGAGCAGGT
Source organism: Brienomyrus brachyistius (assembly GCF_023856365.1). Taxonomy (NCBI): domain Eukaryota; kingdom Metazoa; phylum Chordata; class Actinopteri; order Osteoglossiformes; family Mormyridae; genus Brienomyrus; species Brienomyrus brachyistius. The sequence goes on along the minus strand of NC_064551.1, from coordinate 4,356,948 downwards.
GTTGCCCCTTTAAGGATTTTGGGGATCCGGGCAATGGCATCCCCTATTGACCTGGCCCTTTTAAGAATTGTGCAGCACCCCGGAAAGGGGTGTGCTGCTGGCAGGAATGTGAACTGGTAATATATGATGGCCATTTTTCGAATTCAGTACAAAATACCTCGGTTCGTGTTGTGGTGTCATTCAGTGCCAGTGGTACTCTGCGCTTGGCAAATTAACTTCAGCTTTCTAAGTGAAGAGATTAAAAATATATTGCTTTGTCCTGGTGTTCGCATTATCACGAGACAAGAGGTACTCTAATAAGAGGTACTTTAGAAACATTAGTAACTACCTTAGCGTCAACAGGACAGACTTAGCGCCGCCCTCCCTGATGTCCTAGATAGGTGAACATAGCCTTAGGAAACTCAAATTTCGCTAAGGGAAGTGTTAGGGACACATTCCTTAACTGCTCAAACACCTCTTTCAAAGTCAACACATAACTGGTCCAGTCCGGAGAGTAAAGACAAGATGTCTTGATAAGATTATCTAGACAGGCTGAACAGTTTGAAGCATTGGACAATGCAAGATTCACTAACTGCTAGAGCATTACGGGCACGTTTCGGAGTCCGAACAGCATCATGGTATATTGGAAGAAGGCATTCGGTGTCACAAAAGCTGAGAGCTCAGAGGCGTAAGAGGAACTTGCCAATAACTCTCAAGTAAATGTAACTTAGTGATAAACTGAGCAGTACAGATGCTTTTAACACAGTCCTCTATAGACAGAAGAGGAAGTGAATCCGGTGCTGCTGCAGCATGTAAATGGTGATAATCCATACCAAGGCAAGAGGAGGCATCCGGTTTCAGAACAACAACACAGGCAGAACTAGAACTGGATGTAGTGAAGCTTTGCGCCAACAAGTAGTTCACCTCCTTATATAGCTTTTATATAGAATTACAGATTCTAAGATGGAAATATACGGTTTTACTTCAATAATCAATGGCACGATTGACCCCAATGTACTGTATTCTCTCCAAAGGTACAACTTATCCCACACCGGGGGCAAGTTGTCTCACAAGACCCCTTTTTTTCAGAAAGCTATATTTCTTAAATGCTGTATTTCAGATCCAGAGTGATTGTTCCCAGAGATGCACCACATCCTGAAATATATGTACTGTACGTACTTTAGTTGGTGACAGTATTCCTGTCATGGCCTCGCTTTAAGGTCACTCTGTAAACTGGCACAGCTCACCCCTCGCTCCCCTACAGATTGCCTTTCCCCAGTCTGTAAGGTGGCCACTTCAGGTGACAGATTCAACATGACAGCAGAGATGACTTGGCACATATGTGCTCTTGGGCCTTGACTTAGGGCAGTGTGTTTGTGTCTCGAAGCCTTGGCAGTAAGGAAAACAAATGTCTCCAGTGAGTAAGTAATGTTTGCACCTGCAATTGTTGTCTTATTTAGTTACTATCAAACACTGCTGTAATATTTGCCAAAAACATTGTAATAAAGAGCATTTACTCAAGGGGGCAGCCTGTTGACTGATTGGTTAATTAACACTTGGGGAAAGCTAAGACTGCATTGGTCAAAGGGTACGAAGTATCAGGTGATGATGGTATATTAGAGAGGCTTCTCTACTGCCAAGTCAGTCTGCTGCAGGACTTCACACGGAGGTACTGTATGGTTCACAAGGTCTTACTCTTGTATTGCTTTCAGCTGCTGTACAAAATGTTGTATCTGTTGAGTCCTATCTTGCTGTAGTTTAAATTAGAAAATTTATAGATAATATTTACAGGATACAGTATACAGTACTGTGCAAAAGTTTTAGCAAGTCAAAGAAAATGTTTTAAGCTTTTTATCTACATAGTAAGAGCACATTTTCTTAGAGATTTTTTTTCTAATTATTTATTTAAATTATTTAACATTGGAATGAATGTAATTGAATAATGACAATAAAAGTTAACACAATTTCTTATTTTCTCCAAAACAGTTACAGATATCTGGCTGGATACATAGATTTATGCCAAAGTTCCAGGCCTGTAGCCAGGAATAAATTTCTTGGGGTGTCCAGCTGCCCTACTGATAGGTGCCTCTCTGTAGATTCTGCAGACTGGTGGGGGGGGGGGTCCACTTCTGTAGAGCCTCAAACAAATTTTGAGAGGGATTCAAAATATCTGCCTGCTTCTTGATCAATTATAAAAAATCTCCGGGGGAGGGGCGGCTCAAACCGGTTCTTTTACTATGTGTCTGCATGCCTGCAATGCTGACCCACGCGGGCATTTCAGCACATGGCAGCAGGCACCATGTTCTCAGGGGGCACCAAGCAGGGCAGCCCCTCCTAATCCCCCCCGCTCCCATTCAACAATGTCTTTTAACAAGTTCATGCGAATTAACGTCTGATATACTTGATATGATTGTTCGGGGCGACACGGTGAAGCAGGGATTCGCCGCTTCCTCTGGGATCTGAGTCTCAGACTCTGCCCCGGCTCCACATGTGAGACGTTTGCATGTTCTCCCCTTGTCGCCGTGGGGTTTCCTCTGGGCTTTCCAGTTTGCCCCCACAGTCCAAAACCATGCTAAGGTAAAATGAAGTTACCCAGTTGTGTGTGTGTGAGTGTGGCTGTGTTTGCCCTGAGATGGGTTGGTGCCCCATCCTGTGTTATTCCCTGCCTTGTGCTGGTAGCTTCTGGGATAGACTCAGTCCCCCAGAACCACATGACCCTGCACAGAACAAGCAGGTATAGACAATGGATGGAAGTATATTGTTCTTTGGCAGCCACTGAAAAGCCTGTGTAGCATTTTCACTGTGTTACATGCATTCTGTGAGGCACCAATCAGCTCCGTTCCTTTCTGACGTGACGTCATGTGTGCTGTTGCTCAGGGGCACTTAATGCTCTTAATCCAGCCCTGCTGCAGTGTAACGATCATATAACCATAATTTTCTTTCACTGCCTAAGATTTTTGCACAGTGCTGTATGTATGTACACACAGAAATTGACACAAGAATATGTTTATGTGTATATATGTAATGAGAGATGTTAACACGGCAAATGATTAGTTACCATAGTAATGAGAAAAAAGTACTATGGTGTATAAAAATCTACATACATAAAAAAGTTCATTTTAAATGCAGGACTGGTGTGGATGTGCAGGTTAAAATCTCTTTGTTTTCCCATGCAGGTTGCAAAGGTTGTTTTTTTATCCTTTGGAACACAAAAAGATGAGAACTAACCATTCTGGGACTGAAAATATACATTATTGCTTTGAATCCTCAAACACTTCCTGCCTAAAGCACGTTTATCCAACCACAATACGAGCCCCTTTGTATGTTCTGTTAGGGGCCACCGTGCTCCTCACTGTGCTGGGAAATCTCCTCGTTATCGTTACTATATCCCACTCCAAACAGCTGCACACTCCCACCAATTACCTCATCCTCTCCCTGGCTGTCAGCGACTTCCTCCTGGGGGCAGTGGTCATGCCGCCTAGCCTGATACGCTCCCTGGAAACCTGCTGGTATTTGGGTGACTGGTTCTGTAAGATCCACACCAGTATAGAAACTTTACTCACTGCAGCATCCGTTTTTATGCTTTATTTGATTTCTGTTGAGCGATACGTTGCTGTTTCTCAGCCTCTGTTGTATCACGCTTTGATTACAACTCGTGTTGCAAAGTACATGATCCTGACCTGCTGGGCTCTTTCTGCCCTTGTCACATTTGGGATGGAGCTAAATAGCTTGATAATTCAGGATGTTTACCTCACACAATTAAACTGTAAGGGAAGGTGTGCTGTGATACTAGACAAGACTTCAAGCATATTATCTTCCCTATTTCTTTTCTTCATCCCAGGGTTATTTATGCTTGGCCTCTACCTGAAAATCCTAGTTATTGCACATAAACAAGCCCGTTCAATTCAGGTCACAATTCTTATTGCTGAGAACCGTGAAAAGACCACAATCATTCTGTCTAAGATGGAGCAAAAATCCACCAGGACACTGGGCATAGTTACTGCTGTGTTCCTGTCCTGCTGGTCACCCTGTTTTATATGCATAATAATAGATCCAGTCACTGGTTTATCCACACCGTACCTGTATGAGATTTTTGTATGGATGTGCTATTTAAATTCAGGAATGAATCCCATCATTTATTCATTCTTATTTAAATGGTTTAGGGAGTCACTGAGAAAAGACTTTAGTAAAATATTAAACAGTTTTGATTAGTGTTACTATGGAGGGTCCAGGTTAAATCCTGGTAAATGTACAGTGTGACTGAGGTTTCTGTCTTTTCTCCTCATTTCCCACATCGATGTTACTGCTCCTCTGATACTGACTCCTGTGTCTGTAATTATCATCACTGACTGTCTGCCTTTCATGTCAGGGCAGAGCACAAATGGAGCGGTTTATACTAGTTATTGCTATAAACACCACTAAATAAATTATATATACTATATTCTGTAGAGTGGCTCTAATTCAAACTGATTTTCGTCATTTTTTCTATCCTTTTTACTTTGGACCTTCATAATTGTCAAGAAAATATGAGTGAAAAAATGGTGATTGAATGGCGACATTTACGTTCAGTGCCATCTTCATAATTTATATAAAAATAGTTGCACCAAACCACCCAAACATTTGACTGATACATCCCTTCAGACTGACATAATGACATTATTAAATGGAGTAAAAATAGCTCAAAGTTAACAGAGGACAGGAAACAGAAACTCATTTGATGTTTACAGGATAATAACCTGTGAGGGACCAAGACCAGCCGGCTGCTGATGTACTGATGCTTGTACCTGCAGAGCAGAGCAAGCAGCCTTGTTTGAAAGCTACAGTAGAAACAGGAGGGCAGAGTGGTGAACCCTTACACTGCCAGACTGCTACAGACACTGCAAGCTGTACTAGGGCCTGACCAATCAGAGTTTAGGAAACTGAAACACTGGGCGTAATAAAGTCAGTTTAGATCAAGGGTGGGTGTTAATACTGGTACCACCAGAATCAGCACAAGCACCAACCCGTGATGACTTACCAGTACCCTGAGGATGTCCAGGAGAAATCTGAGAGAGGGGTTTGGAAGAACCAAGTATAGAATCATATGGTGCAGAAGAGTTTGACAGGCATTGTTATACCCAAAGAAATGTTCACCTAGGAGCACTTGGAATAGCCCACATAACAGCCTTGTGGGCCAGAAGCGACTGCAGCCCCATACCAACATATCCAGCATTCCCTGAAGTTTTCTACTTTGGACCAACAGTGTGGTCTTTCTAGACACGGACAAGAAGGACAGACCCTGACTAATACCCACATTGAGAGATGTACACGTGCTCAGACAAAATGCTGACTAGATGCTACAACAGACAACTGGCTGTGTAGAGTTGACCATATTCCCCACATATACTTTGACTGGATGCCCTGGATGACATCACACTTATGTTTAATCAATATCTGTTAGGCTGTTGTATATATTACTTAGGCAGAAATAATTCTGTGATGCCCAGAAATAAACTGGCGTAAGCTGGAGTTGGAAAAAACTGTTGTTCTCCTTACTGATTTATAGATTTTCAGGGTCACTCAGCCTGTGTATCCTATGCTGTTGGTGCAGATAACTCCTCGGTCGGGGGCGGGTAACGCAGACAGCACAAGGCCACTGAGCCTGTGTATCTTATGCTGGTGGTTCAGATAACATCTCGGTCTGGGGTTTGTAACACAGGCAGCACAGGGCCACTCAGCCTGTGCATCTTATGCCTCTGGTTCAGATAACCTCTCGGTCTGGGTTGGGTAACAGAGGCAGCACAGTGCCACTTAGCTTGTGCATCCTATGCTGTTGGTTCAGATAACAACTCGGTCTGGGGCGGGTAACACAGGGCCAATCAGACTGTGTATCTTATACTGCTGGTTCAGATAACAACTTGTATGGGGCGGGTAACACAGGCAGCACAGAGCCACTCTAACTGTCCATTTTATGCTGCTGTTTCATATAACTCGGTCTGGATTGTGTAACAGAGGCATCACAGGGCCACTCACCCTTTGTATGTTATGCTTCTGGTTCAGATAACCCCTTACTATGGGGCGGGTAACACAGGCAGCACAGGGCCATTCACCCTCTGTATCTTATGCTTCTGTTTCAGATAACCCCCCGTCTGGGACGGGTAACACAGAGTGCACAGGGCCACTGAGCCTGTGTATCTTATACTCCAGGTTCAGATAACAACTCTGTATGGGGCGGGTAACACAGGTAGCACAGGGCCACTTAGCCTCTGCATCCTATACTGTTGGCTCAGATAACAACTCGGTCTGCGACGGGCAACACAAAGAGCACAGGGCCACTTAGCCTGTGTATCTTATGGTGGTGATTCAGATAACAACCCGGTCTGGGGTTTGTAACACAGGCAGCACGGGGCCAGTCGGCCTCTGCATCTTATGCCTCTGGTTCAGATAACCCCTCGGTCTGGAGTTGATAACATAGGCAGCATAGGGCCACTTAGTCTGCGCATCCCACGCTGCGCATTCAGATAACAACTCGATCTGGGGCAGGTAACACAGGCAGCACAGGGCCACTCAGCCTGTGCATCGTATGCTTCTGGTTCAGATAACCCCTAAGTCTGGCACGGGTCACAGAGGCAACACAGGGTAAATCAGCCTGTGTATCTTATGCTGGTGGTTCAGATAACAACTCGGTCTGGGGCGGGAAACAAAGGCAGCACAGGGCCACTTAGCCTGTGTATCTTATGATGCTGGTTCAGATAACCCCTCAGTCTTGGGGGGGGGGGGTAACACAGGCAGTACAGGTCCACTAGACTGCAGAAGACCCAGAACAGGATTATATATAAACTCCTCTACAGCAAATAGTTCTGGAGGAGTTAAACAACAGTCATGCTCAAGCATGGGGGTGGGGGGAGCTGGGGGTGCCTGGGCACCAGCTCCTTTTGCTTAAACTCTTTACAGTGTGTCCATCTAAAGGTACAGAGTGCCCCTTTAATGTCTGTGTCAAGGCTTTGAGCACCTGCCCCTCAAAATGCCTCTGCACAGTACCGGTCACACCATCAATGAGCTCCGGGGCCTTGAACGTAGAGGGAGGACTGTGTGTGTGTGTGACTTAGGCCTTGGCAGTCGGGAAAAGACGTGTTTGTGTCTCACAAGCTTGTTAAACTGCTTCAAGCTCATGACATACGCAATAAGGAGGTATGACTATGGTGAAAGTTCTACAGATGTGTGTATGTTCCATAACTCTGCATCATTCCCTTCTATAATAGACACAGTTATTACGTAAAACATCTTGCTACAGTGAGTAAGTAATGTTTACACCTGCAGTTATTGTCTTATTTAGTTACTATCAAACACAGCTGTAATGTTTACCAAAAACACTGAAATGAAGAGCATTTACTCAAGGGGGCAGCCTGTTCACTGATTGGTTAATGAACACTACTGGGGAAAGCTAAGACTGCATTGGTCACAGGGTACGAAGTATCGGGTGATGATGGTATATTAGAGAGGCTTCTCTACTGCCCAGTCAGTCTGCTGCAGGACTTCACACGGAGGTACTGTATGGTTCACAAGGTCTTACTCTTGTATTGCTTTCAGCTGCTGTACAAAATGTTGTATCTGTTGAGTCCTATCTTAATGCAGTTTATATTAGAAAATTTATAGATAATTCATATTTACAGGATACAGTATACAGTCCTGTGCAAAAGTTTTAGCAAGTCAAAGAAAATGTTTTAAGCTTTTTATCTACGTAGTAAGTGTACATTTTCTCAGAGAAAATGTATTTATTTAAATAATTTAAAAAATTATTTTACATTGGAATGAATGTAATAGTGCAATAATAATAAAAGTTAACACAATTTCTTATTTTCTCCAAAAAAGTTACAGACATCTTGCTGGATGACTAGAAGATCACCACTTTGGTGCCCAAACCTCTCCTCAATGGCACCTCAGCCATTTCCTGTATTTGTTAAATTTCACCAATTAACTTAATCATTTAAATAATTTGCTGAAGTACTGATTAGTTACACTGCCCTGCGATGGGCTGGCCCCCCATCCTGGGTTGTTCCCTGCCTCGTGCCCATTGCTTCCGGGATAGGCTCCGGACCCCCCGCGACCCAGTAGGATAAGCGGTTTGGAAAATGGATGGATGGATGGATGATTAGTTAAACATAATATTTAAATGGTCAGAAAAAGTAGCAAAAACAAGGATATATTGGACAGTCACTGCAGGTATTAGTGTGACTTTTCTCTTAAAGCTTAAGCTAATGCACTTTGAGAGACATAACAGTTTTATGCCAAAGTTCCAGGCCTGTAGCTAGAAATGAATTTCTTGGGGTGTCCAGCTGCCCTACTGATAGGTGCCTCTCTGTAGATTTTGCAGATTGGTGGGGGGGGGGGGTCCACTTCTGTGGGGCCTCAAAGAAATTTCGAGAGGGATTCAAAATATCTGCCTGCTTCTTGATCAATAATAAAAAATCTCCGGGGGAGGGGCAGCTCAAACCGGTTCTTTTACTATGTGTCTGCATGCCTGCAGTGCTGACCCTGATTAACCACGCGGGCATTTCAGCACATGGCAGCGGGCACCATGTTCTCAGGGGGCACCAAGCAGGGCAGCCCCTCGTAATCCTCCCCGCTCCCATTCAACAATGTCTTTTAACAAGTTCATGTGAATTAACGTCTGATATACTTGATATGATTGTTCGGGGGCGGCACGGTGAAGCAGGGATTCGCCGCTTCCTCTGGGATCTGAGTCTCAGCCTCTGCCCCGGCTCCACATGTGAGACGTTTGCATGTTCTCCCCTTGTCGCCGTGGGGTTTCCTCTGGGCTTTCCAGTTTGCCCCCACAGTCCAAAACCATGCTAAGGTAAAATGAAGTTACCCAGTTGTGTGTGTGAGTGTGGCTGTGTTTGTCCTGAGATGGGTTGGTGCCCCGTCCTGTGTTATTCCCTGCCTTGTGCTGGTAGCTTCTGGGATAGACTCAGTCCCCCAGAACCACATGACCCTGCACAGAACAAGCAGGTATAGACAATGGATGGAAGTATATTGTTCTTTGGCAGCCACTGAAAAGCCTGTGTAGCATTTTCACTGTGTTACATGCATTCTGTGAGGCACCAATCAGCTCCGTTCCTTTCTGACGTGACGTCATGTGTGCTGTTGCTCAGGGGCACTTAATGCTCTTAATCCAGCCCTGCTGCAGTGTAACGATCATATAACCATAATTTTCTTTCACTGCCTAAGATTTTTGCACAGTTCTGTATGTATGTACACACAGAAATTGACACAAGAATATGTTTATGTGTATATATGTAATGAGAGATGTTAACACTGCAAATGATTAGTTACCATAGTACTAAGAAAAAAGTACTATGATGTATAAAAATCTACATACATAAAAAAGTTCATTTTAAATGCAGGACTGGTGTGGATGTGCAGGTTAAAATCTCTCTTTGTTTCCCCATGCAGGTTGCAAAGGTTGTTTTTTTATCCTTTGTAACACAAAAAGATGAGAACTAACCATTCTGGGACTGAAAATATACATTATTGCTTCGAATCCTCAAACACTTCCTGCCTAAAGTATGTTTATCCAACCACAATACGAGCCTCTTTGTATGTTCTGTTAGGGGCCACCGTACTCCTCACAGTGCTGGGAAATCTCCTCGTCATCATTACTATATCCCACTCCAAACAGCTGCACACTCCCACCAATTACCTCATCCTCTCCCTGGCTGTCAGCGACTTCCTCCTGGGGGCAGTGGTCATGCCGCCTAGCCTGATACGCTCCCTGGAAACTTGCTGGTATTTGGGTGACTGGTTCTGTAAGATACACGCTAGTATAGAAATTTTACTCACTGCAGCATCCATTTTTATGCTTTATTTGATTTCTGTTGATCGATACGTTGCTGTTTCTCGGCCTCTGTTGTATCACGCTTTGATCACAACTCGTGTTGCAAAGTACATGATCCTGACCTGCTGGGTTTTTTCTGCCCTCGTAAGCTTTTGTATGGAGCGAAACAGCTTGATAATTCAGGATGTTTACCTCACACAGTTTAACTGTGAGGGAAGGTGTGCTGTGTTAGTAGACAAGGTGTCAAGCATATTATTTTCCCTTTTTGTTTTCTTCATACCAGGGTTATTTATGCTTGGCCTCTACCTGAAAATCCTAGTTATTGCACATAAACAAGCCCGTTCAATTCAGGTCACAATTCTTACTAACAGGAACCATGAAAAGACCAGAATCATTCTGTCTAAGATGGAGCAAAAATCCACCAGGACACTGGGCATAGTTACTGCTGTGTTCCTGTCCTGCTGGTCACCCGGTTTTATATATTTAATAATAGATCCAGTCATTGGTTTATCCACTCCGTATATGTATGAGATTCTTATTTGGATTGGCTATTTAAATTCAGGAATGAATCCCCTAATTTATTCATTCTTACTTAAATGGTTTAGGGAGTCACTGAGAAAAGCCTTTAGTAAAATATTAAACAGTTTTGATTAGTGTTACTATGGAGGGTCCAGGTTAAATGCTGGTAAATGTACAGTGTGACTGAGGTTTCTGTCTTTTCTCCTCATTTCCCACATCGATGTTACTGCTCCTCTGATACTGACTCCTGTGTCTGTAATTATCATCACTGACTGTCTGCCTTTAATGTCAGGGCAGAGCACAGATGGAGCGGTTTATACTAGTTATTGCTATAAACACTACTAAATAAATTATATATAATACAGAGTGTCCATAAAGTCTCTTCACAATTTCAAAAATGTATTATTATTTGCTGCAATATCAACGCACTCAGACACAACTTGTATTGGGAGGGGACTTCAACTTAGTACTTAACCCAGAATCTGACAGATGTAGTACAGCATCTAGTTACCGTTCTTGCCAGTCATCCGAAACAATAAAACAACATATGAATGATTTCGGCCTATGCGATGTCGTACTTTTCACGCCACGCTCAGATAATACATGTTTTCTCGCCAGTCCACCATTCTTACTCCCTGATGGACTTTTTACTTAGCAGCAATTCAGTCATGAAGGATATATGTGAGACACAAATTCACCCGATCACAATCAGTGACCATGCACCTGTCACTATAGGAGTTAGTGCACCACCTTTTAAACGGTGGAGACTGAATGCATCATTACTAACGGACTCAGAATTTCTAGAAGTTATTAAAAAATATCGGACAACATTTATTGAAACGAATGGCCTGCCTGGTATCTCTGTCTGCTTTTGCTGGGAGACGGCAAAGGCTGTAATACGAGGCAGAATAATTTCACATTCAGCACAGAGAGAGAAAAAGGGAAAAGCACTCGAGACGGAACTAGAACAGAAATTTAAGACGTTAGAATCAGCACATTTTTCCTCCCAAGAAAAACACCTTCTCAGTGAGCTGAGAAAATTTGTGGCCACGCTGGAATTGAATATCTTTACACTGTAACTTTAAGTTAAAATAAAATTGTCCTCCGGAGGGGGGGGCTGGCAGAAAAAGAAATATTACAAAGGCAAATGAAAGGACAGATATTTGGAAATGATTACAAAATGAGACGTATATATTTACGTTTTTTTGCCTCTATATGGGCACCATTAGCTGCATGAAGCACATGAAGATGGTACTCGATTCCTTGTCATGTTCGCTGTAGCGTCCCCTCAGCAATGGTGGCAATGGCTTCAGTGATCCTCTGCTTTAGATTACTGCTGTTCCGGAACCTTTGTTCGCAATGTGATTAAAAACTTTGATAACCACTGAGCACATACAACAAATCTGATGAAGATATCTCATCAATTGCCTTTGTAATACATTTTTGAAATTGTAAAGAGACTTTATGGACATCCTGTATATTCTGTGGAGTGGCTCTAATTGAAACTGCTTTTCTCCATTTTTCTGTCATTCACTTTAATTTTTCAAAAATGCAAATGATAAAATGTGAAAGCAAAACTGTGTGGGTGAGATTTAAATTCAGTGTTTTTTATATTATACATCAAAATACACAACCGGGACATCATTAAAGATTGATATGGTGACAATAAAACATTACAAGTCAGATTAGAAAACAAAATCTAGAAGTTAACAGAGGACAGGAAACAAAAACTAATTTGATGTTTACAGGATAATAACCTGTGAGGGACCAAGACCAGCTGGTTGCTGATGTACTGATGCTTGTACCTGCAGAGCAGAGCAAGCAGCCTTGTTTGAAAGCTACAGTAGAAACAGGAGGGCAGAGTGGTGAACCCTTACACTGCCAGACTGCTACAGACACTGCAAGATGTACTAGGGCCTGACCAATGAGAGTTTAGGAAACTGAGGCACTGGGTATAATAAAGTCAGTTTAGATCAGGGGTGGGTGTTAATACTGGTACCACCAGAATCAGCACAAGCACCAACCCGTGATGACTTACCAGTACCCTGAGGATGTCCAGGAGAAATCTGAGAGAGGGGTTTGGAAGAACCAAGTATAGAATCATATGGTGCAGAAGAGTTTGACAGGCATTGTTATACCCAAAGAAATGTTCACCTAGGAGCACCTGGAATAGCCCACATAACAGCCTTGTGGGCCAGAAGCGACTGCAGCCCCATGCCAACATATCCAGCATTCCCTGAAGTTTTCTACTTTGGACCAACAGTGTGGTCTTTCTAGACACGGACAAGAAGGACAGACCCTGACTAATACCCACATTGAGAGATGTACACGTGCTCAGACAAAATGCTGACTAGATGCTACAACAGACAACTGGCTGTGTAGAGTTGACCATATTCCCCACATATACTTTGACTGGATGCCCTGGATGACATCACACTTATGTTTAATCAATATCTGTTAGGCTGTTGTATATATTACTTATGCAGAAATAATTCTGTGATGCCCAGAAATAAATGGCGTAAGCTGGAGTTGGAGAAAACTGTTGTTCTCCTTACTGATTTATAGATTTTCAGGGTCACTGCAGCGGGTAACACAGGCAGCACAGGGCACTCAGCCTGTGTATCTTATGCTGCTGCTTCAGATAACAACTCGGTCTGTGGCGGGTAACACAGGGCCACTCAGCCTGTGTATCTTATGCTGCTGCTTCAGATAACAACTCGGTCTGCGGCGGGTAACACAGGCAGCACAGGGCCACAGCCTGTGCATCCTATGCTGTTGGTTCAGATAAATCGGTCTGCAGCGGGTAACACAGGCAGCACAGGGCCACTCAGCCTGTGCATCTTATGCTTCTGGTTCAGATAACCCCTCAGTCTGGCGCTGGTAACTGAGGCAACACAGGGTCACTCAGCCTGTGTAACTTATGCCTATGGTTCATTTAACAACTCAACCTGAGGCGGAAAACAAAGGCAATACAGGGCCATTCAACCTGTGTATCTTATGCTTCTGGTTCCGATAACTGTTCAGTCTGGGGTGTGTAATACAGGCAGCACAGGGCCACTCAGCCTGTGTATCTTATTAACAAGGTAAGCAAGAGGTAAGAAACAAATATCCATCCATCCATTTTCCAAACCGCTTATCCTACTGGGTCGCAAGCGGTCCGGAGCCTATCCCGGAAGCAATGTGCACGAGTTAGGGAACAACCCAGGGTGGGGGATCAGCCCATCGCAGGGCACACTCACACGCCATTCACTCACGCATGCACTCCTATGGGCAACTTAGCAACTCCAATTAGCCTCAGCATGTTTTTGGCCTGTGGGGGGAAACCGGAGTACCCGGAGGAAACCCCACGACGACATGGGGAGAACATGCACCCTAGATGGACAGGACAGGCCCGGGAACAAGATGAAACCATTACCGGGGCACAGGGAACAGGCCGCCGATGAGGCGTCAGAGGTGCGACCACAGGCCGGCAACAAGGCGACGGCGGGGGACCCGCAGGCGGGTTGGACTCGAGTCCTGCGCCTATGTCCCCTCCCTTTATGGGACACTGACTGGCGGAATTCTGGCCGGGATCGACCCTACTGGGGCGAAGGCAGAGGAGTCCTCCTCCTGAAGGAGTCCATTGGGGCCATTAGGGAAGTCCCGGAGGGGTCCCTTTCGAGCTCCTCCTCTCCCTCCATCAAGGGAGGAGGCTGGACGGTCAGGTAGTCTGAGATCTCCTCGGGGACCGGAACTGGGGTAGTGGGAGCCAGAGCAGGTGCCAGAGGGATTGGAGCCTCTGCGTTGGGTGGAACTGGGACCTCAGGTGCGGGTGGAGTTGAAGGGCGGGTGAGCAAGGATGGGCAGAGCAAGGATGGGCAGAGCAAGGACGGGCGGTGCCAGGAGATCGGACGCAACAGGGGCCTCAGGTGAAGCAGGAGGCAGGGCCTGTGCAGTAGGCGGAGGCGGCATCTCGGGTACAGCAGAAGGCGGAGGCGGCGCCGTAGCAGGAGCCTCGGATGGAGCAGCAGGCAGAGCTGCAGTAGGAGCCTCGGGCATAGAAGCAGCTGCAGCAGGGGCCTTAGGCAAGCAGCAGTTGGGACTGGAGCCCCGCAGGGTGGCCGCGCTGCAAGAACCACTCGGGGTGCTACAGGGGCCTCGGATGCAGCGCGAGCTTCTGTGGGCAGTGCGTCAGCCACCGGGCTCCTGTGGGTGGCAGATCAGGAACATAAGGCGCAGCAGCCAGGGTTGGCACCTTAGGAGCAGGCGTTGATCCTTAAACTGCAATGGCTGTCACACAACGTGGATGAGGGTAAGGCAGGCAGGCAGGAAGGACCAGGCAGGAAGGCGGATAACGGGGCAAACGAGGGTTTAATCGGGATAGGCAGGACGGAAACACGGGCATAGACGAACAGCTAGTAACATCACGTAATGACGGATACGGAAAAAGGGGAGACCAGGACTTAAATACATCAAAGCAGGGCAACATAATCAGACGGGGCTGGAAACAAATCGGGGAAGCACACGTGGGTAATCAGGGGGCGTGGTACACATGAGGAGCGGACCGGTCAGGCATCACAATGGCTCTATAAGGGACAAATTAAGAGATATGCTAATATGCTAATGCTAATCTTTTCTAGGACGTGATTGGTTTGCGGCCTTTAAAGCACGCCACATTTTGTCAAGCCGCACTCCGGAAGCAACCTCTCTTGGTAGAGAGAGCTACTGCCTTGAATAGGCACAAGGTGGGGGGGTTCTTTGATAAGCTCTCTAAGGTGATGGACATGTAAGAATGGCCTTGCCATGCCAGCCCCAGAAAGACACTCCTGTACACAATCAAGGCTTGTAGAAAATTGGCCTTTGATGTTGTTAAATAACTTTAAATAAACCTTCAGTGAGCAATTTTGTATTGAATTTGTCTAGCTTTTATATAGAATTACAGATTCTGAGATGGAAATATACGGTTTTACTTCAATAATCAATGGCACGATTGACCCCAATGTACTGTATTCTCTCCAAAGGTACAACTTATCCAACACCGGGGCCAAGTTGTCTCACGAGACCCCTTTTTTTCCAGAAAGCTATATTTCTTAAATGCTGTATTTCAGATCCAGAGTGACTGTTCCCAGAGATGCACCACATCCTGAAATATATGTACTGTACGTACTTTAGTTGGTGACAGTATTCCTGTCATGGCCTCGCTTTAAGGTCACTCTGTAGACTGGCACAGCTCACCCCTCGCTCCCCTACAGATTGCCTTTCCCCAGTCTGTAAGGTGGCCACTTCAGGTGACAGATTCAACATGACAGCAGAGATGACTTGGCACATATGTGCTCTTGGGCCTTGACTTAGGGGGAGGGCAGTGTGTTTGTGTCTCGAAGCCTTGGCAGTAAGGAAAACAAATGTCTCCAGTGAGTAAGTAATGTTTGCACCTGCAATTGTTGTCTTGTTTAGTTACTATCAAACACTGCTGTAATATTTGCCAAAAACATTGCAATAAAGATCATTTACTCAAGGGGGCAGCCTATTCACTGATTGGTTAATGAACACTATTGGGGAAAGCTAAGACTGCATTGGTCACAGGGTACGAAGTATCGGGTGATGATGGTATATTAGAGAGGCTTCTCTACTGCCCAGTCAGTCTGCTGCAGGACTTCACACGGAGGTACTGTATGGTTCACAAGGTCTTACTCTTGTATTGCTTTCAGCTGCTGTACAAAATGTTGTATCTGTTGAGTCCTATCTTGTTGCAGTTTAAATTAGAAAATTTATAGATAATATTTACAGGATACAGTATACAGTACTGTGCAAAAGTTTTAGCAAGTCAAAGAAAATGTTTTAAGCTTTTTATCTACATAGTAAGAGCACATTTTCTCAGAGAAAATTTTTTTCTAATTATTTATTTAAATTATTTAACATTGGAATGAATGTAATTGAATAATGACAATAAAAGTTAACAGAATTTCTTATTTTCTCCAAAACAGTTACAGATATCTTGCTGGATACATAGATTTATGCCAAAGTTCTAGGCCTGTAGCCAGAAATAAATTTCTTGGGGTGTCCAGCTGCCCTACTGATAGGTGCCTCTCTGTAGATTCTGCAGACTGGTGGGGGGTCCACTTCTGTAGGGTCTCAAATAAATTTCGAGAGGGATTCAAAATATCTGCCTGCTTCTTGATCAATTATAAAAAATCTCCGGGGGAGGGGCGGCTCAAACCGGTTCTTTTACTATGTGTCTGCATGCCTGCAATGCTGACCCACGCGAGCATTTCAGCACATGGCAGCAGGCACCATGTTCTCAGGGGGCACCAAGCAGGGCAGCCCCTCCTAATCCCCCCCGCTCCCATTCAACAATGTCTTTTAACAAGTTCATGCGAATTAACGTCTGATATACTTGATATGATTGTTCGGGGGCGGCACGGTGAAGCAGGGATTCGCCGCTTCCTCTGGGATCTGAGTCTCAGACTCTGCCCCGGCTCCACATGTGAGACGTTTGCATGTTCTCCCCTTGTCGCCGTGGGGTTTCCTCTGGGCTTTCCAGTTTGCCCCCACAGTCCAAAACCATGCTAAGGTAAAATGAAGTTACCCAGTTGTGTGTGTGTGAGTGTGGCTGTGTTTGCCCTGAGATGGGTTGGTGCCCCGTCCTGTGTTATTCCCTGCCTTGTGCTGGTAGCTTCTGGGATAGACTCAGTCCCCCAGAACCACATGACCCTGCACAGAACAAGCAGGTATAGACAATGGATGGAAGTATATTGTTCTTTGGCAGCCACTGAAAAGCCTGTGTAGCATTTTCACTGTGTTACATGCATTCTGTGAGCCACCAATCAGCTCCGTTTCTTTCTGACGTGACGTCATGTGTGCTGTTGCTCAGGGGCACTTAATGCTCTTAATCCAGCCCTGCTGCAGTGTAACGATCATATAACCATAATTTTCCTTCACTGCCTAAGATTTTTGCACAGTGCTGTATGTATGTACACACAGAAATTGATGGTACATGGAAAAAAAAAAACAAATATTCAAAATTTAGAAAGAATTGAAATCTGACACCGCCTGTGTATTGCAGCACATTGTCATAACATTATGCTGCGTTAAGACTGATGTGATAATGACAGATATCATGAAGTCTCCAGCGGTTTTGGCTGATTGATTTCAGGCAAAAAAAAAAAATGTTTTCATTCAAAATTTTACACAATATATTTATGTGTGTATATGTAATGAGAGATGTGGACTTTGCAAATGATTAGTTACCATAGTACTTCTGAGAAAAAATAATAATAACATGAAAAAGTTCATTTTAAATGCAGGACCGGTGTGGTTGTGCAGGTTAAAATCTCTCTTTTTTTCCCCATGCAGGTTGCAAAGGTTGTTTTTTTTTATCCTTTGGAACATAAAACAATGAAAAACAACCATTCTTGGAATGATAATGTACACTACTGCTTCGAATCCTCAAACACTTCCTGCCTCAAGCACGTTTATCCAACCACAATACGAGCCTCTTTGTATGTTCTGTTAGGGGCCACCGTGCTCCTCACTGTGCTGGGAAATCTCCTCGTCATCGTTACTATATCCCACTCCAAACAGCTGCACACTCCCACCAATTACCTCATCCTCTCCCTGGCTGTCAGCGACTTCCTCGTGGGGGCAGTGGTCATGCCGCCTAGCCTGATACGCTCCCTGGAAACCTGCTGGTATTTGGGTGACTGGTTCTGTAAGGTACACTCCAGTATAGATTTTTCACTCACCGGAGCATCAATTTTTATGCTTTATTTGATTTCTGTTGAGCGATACGTTGCTGTTTCTCAGCCTCTGCTGTATCACACTTTGATTACAACTCGTGTTGCAAAGTACATGATCCTGACCTGCTGGGTTCTTTCCGCCCTTATTGGCTTTGGGATGGAGCTAAACAGCTTGATAATTCAGGATGTTTACCTCACACAGTTTAACTGTGAGGGAAGGTGTGCTGTGATACTAGACAAGGTGTCAGGCATATTATCTTCCCTTTTTCTTTTCTTCATCCCAGGGTTATTTATGCTTGGCCTCTACCTGAAAATTCTAGTTATTGCACATAAACAAGCCCGTTCAATTCAGGTCACCATTCTTATTGCTGAGAAGCGGGAAAAGACCACAATCGTTCTGTCTAAGATGGAGCAAAAATCCACCAGGACACTGGGCATAGTTACTGCTGTGTTCCTGTCCTGCTGGTCGCCCTCTTTTATATACATAATAATAGACCCAGTCACTGGTTCATCCACACCGTACCTGTATGAGATTCTTCTTTGGATTTGCTATTTAAATTCAGGAATGAATCCCATCATTTATTCATTCTTATTTAAATGGTTTAGGGAGTCACTGAGAAAAGCCTTTAGTAAAATATTAAACAGTTTTGATTAATGTTACTATCGAGGGTCCAGGTTAAATGCTGGTAAATGTACAGTGTGACTGAGGTTTCTGTCTTTTCTCCTCATTTCCCACATCGATGTTACTGCTCCTCTGATACTGACTCCTGTATCCTGTATCTGTAATTATCATCACTGACTGTCTGCCTTCAATGTCAGGAAATAGCACAGATGGAGCGGTTTATAATAAATACTGTTTTTTCTCTTTTTCCAAAATTAACACCACTTCATAACTTATATATGCTGTACTACATACTTTACCTCTAATTCAAACTTATTTTGAACCATTTTTCTCTCCCGTTCACTGTGGTTCTTTAAACTTGTCAGTAATAAAATGTGGGTGCAAAACTGTGTTTGAATTGTGACATTTATATTCCGTGCCATTTTCAGGTTATACGTTAATAGAGTTGCCCCACAGCCCCCAAGCATTAGACAGATACATCACTACAATTTAAGAGTCCAGGTGAAATACTGCTGAATATCTTCTGGTTTATGTCACAGTTTTTTCTCATCTCACACATCAATGTTACCACACCTCTGATACTGACTCCTAAATCTGTTAGTTACTGTATCAATACTGGCTATCTGCAATTAATGCCTGGACTGCTATATAAATTATATACTGAACAAAAATATAAACGCAACACTCTTGTTTCTGCTCCCATTTTTCATGAGATGGACTTAAAGACCTACAATTCATTCCAGATACACAATATTACCATTTCTCTCAAACATTTCTCACAAATCAGTCTAAATGTGTGATAGTGAGCACTTCTGCTTTGCTGAGATAATCCATCCCACCTCACAGGTGTGCCACATCAAGATGCTGATCTGACATCATGGGTAGTGCACAGGTGTACCTTATACTGCCCACAATAAAAGGCCACCCTGGAATGTGCAGTTTTTTGCTTTATTGGGGGTCTGGGGACTCAGAACCGGTTAGTATCTGGTGTGACCACCATTTGCCTCATGCAATGCAACACATCTTCTTCGCATAGAGTTTATCAGATTGTCAATTGTGGCCTGTGGAATGTTGGTCCACTCCTCTTCAATGGCTGTGCGAAGTTGTTGGATATTAGTGGGAACTGGTACACGCTGTCGTATACGCCGGTCAAGCACATCCCAAACATGCTCAACGGGTGACATGTCCGGTGAGTATGCTGGCCATGCAAGAACTGGGACATTTTCAGCTTCCAAGAACTGTGTACAGATCCTTGCAACATGGGGCCGTGCATTATCTGTCTGAGTGGCTGGTCTCAGACGATCTTGGAGGTGAACCTGCTGGATGTGGAGGTCCTGGGCTGGTGTGGTTACACGTGGTCTGCGGTTGTGAGGCCGGTTGGATGTACTGCCATATTCTCTGAAACGCCTTTGGAGACGGCTTATGGTTGAGAAATGAACATTCAATGCACGAGCAACAGATCTGGTTGACATTCCTGCTGTCAGCATGCCAATTGCACGCTCCCTCAATGCTTGTGGCATCTGTGGCATTTTGCTGTGAGACAAAACTGCACATTCCAGGGTGGCCTTTTATTGTGGGCAGTATAAGGTACACCTGTGCACTACCCATGATGTCAGATCAGCATCTTGATGTGGCACACCTGTGAGGTGGGATGGATTATCTCAGCAAAGCAGAAGTGCTCACTATCACACATTTAGACTGATTTGTGAGAAATGTTTGAGAGAAATGGTAATATTGTGTATCTGGAATGAATTGTAGGTCTTTAAGTCCATCTCATGAAAAATGGGAGCAGAAACAAGAGTGTTGCGTTTATATTTTTGTTCAGTGTATATATATATAATATATCCTCCACATTGGCTCCTGATTCAAACTGATTTTCACCGTTTTTCTCTCCTGTTTACTTTGATTCTTCAAAATTGTCAGTAAGAAAATGTGAGTGAAAAATGGTGATTGAATGGTGACATTTAAATTCAGTGTCATTTTCATATTTTGCATGAAAATACAGTAGTTGCCCCAAAGCACCGAAACATTCGAGAGGTACAACCCTTCATTATAAATCAGAGTAAAAATCGCTCAAAGTTAACAGAGGACAGACAACAGAAACTCATTTGATGTTTACAGGATAATAACCTGTGAGGGACCAAGACCAGCTGGCTGCTGATGTACTGATGCTTGTACCTGCAGACAGGTACGGATTATGGGTTGTGTGGGCCCCTGGGCAAAACGTTCGCGAGGGCCCCCCCCATCACCACCACCACAACCACCACAATTCAAGGGCCCTTGGCAGCCAAACGCCCTACCTATAGGGTCAGGGGCCCTTGTAGGCAGAGGATCAAAGAATGTAGGCCCTCTAAAATAGACAAACGAAAATACATTGTTGATAAGCGTTGCAAATTGTTTTGGGCTAGGGGCCCCACGGGCCCCCTGCACCCCAAGGGCCCCTGGGCAGCGGCCCCGCTGGCCCGGTCCGTAATCCGTCCCTGCCTGCAGAGCAGAGAAAGCAGAATTGTTTGAAAGCTACAGTAGAAACAGGAGGGCAGAATGGTGAACCCTTACACTGACAGACTGCTACAGACACTGCAAGCTGTACAGCCGAACCCTGAATCAGGAACAGGGATCTTTATATTCAAAGATGGCCTGAAACATGTAATCTGCATTAAACAACCTTAACAAATTGTAAATGATTCAATACACTGGTTCAACAAAATGATGCTGCTATTCGATGTTTAACATCATACAGCATAAAAGCTTTACAGGCTGTATCTGGGTTAACTAGGCCATAGAAATCTACACCATCATAGCCTTTCATCTATGATTCCCTTCCCAGTGGAAGTTTAGCGTTGTGTGTAAACATACACAATGATAATAGCACCACCTACTGACACAAAGTATGGTTGCAATAGAAGCAAGAAAGATGAAATAAACTTCACATGACTGTCAGAAACATGTTTTCTAGTAATGGCCAAAGAAAGTGTCATGAATAAATTGCTGTATTTTCAAACTCCACTAGATTGTCGTCTCTGATCAAAAAAGATCTCAAAGCATGAACCCAAATCAAACCATCTACTGCGCTCAAAAACACAGCAAAGGCCTCAGGAAGCTTCGTTGGCATCACTAGGATTTTCACTTCAGATTTTAGTGCCCTCTACACTATCACCCCAACATTTATAGACACTTCTCACATGAGGGTTCTAGTAGATACAAATGACTTGTAAAGCAGCTGCCATAATTAAAGTGAAGACTGAGACCGAATCTGCATCCCGAACATAGGTGGGTAAACCACAATATAGGGGCCCTGTAGCAAAATGCTTTGCAGCCCACTCTCCCTTTATTTATATATGGAACGACAAGGAAGCCTGTGTTCTGTATTCTGAGTGGACGACGTGGCTTGTAAACTTGAAGTAATTTTGTCAGGTAGGCAGGAGCTAGACCATTAAGAGCCGTATATGTAAGTAGGAGAATCTTGAAGTCAGCTCTAAACCTAACAGGAAGCCAATGCGGGGAACTAAGAACAGGGGTTATGTGGTCAAACTTCCTGCTCCTGGTGACAATTCGAGCTGCTGCGTTTTGAATACGCTGCAAGGTATTTCATGTGCAGTGTCTGCTCCCAGATAGCAGAGCATTGCAGTAGTCTGTCCTACTGTATACAAAGGCATGTACCAAGTTCTCTGTGTCTTGAATAGTAAGAAATCGTCGGAGTTTGGTGATTTGGCATAGCTGTAAGAAGCATGCCTTCGATACTGCATTTACATGGGATTTAAATGAGAGGGTTTTATCTAAGATGACACCTAGGTTACGAGCTGAGCTGCTGAGGGAAAAGTTCAGCCCCTTGGAGTGAAGTGCGGAGATTAAAAAATTCCTATTTGCAGACCTGCCACAAAACAACAGAACCTCGGCTTTCTAAGCATTTAGTGATAAAAAGTTTTATTAATAATAATAATAATAATAATAATAATAATACCTCTCCTGAAGCTGATACCTTATCGTAGCTGGAGTCAAGGTGTTTGCATGTTCCAGTGATCCCAGGAACTAAGTTCTCCGGGGCTTTATGCCCCTGGTAGGGTCACCAAAAGCAAACAGGTCCAGCGGACGGTATTTTTGGCTCACCCTATACTCCACCAGCCTTCTTTGCGGGATTCAGTAGGCGGGAGCGGAATAAACCAGAACAGATGCGGGTGAGAGCGGGTCGAAATACTACACATTTCTGCGGGAGCGGGCGGGAGCAGGACAGAAACTTGCGGGAGTGTGTGGGAGCGGGATGAAAAATCAGTCCTGCGCAGACCTCTAATGCAGGTTACCGTGAGACTGAAGCCGGGGCTATAGGAGACGAGGAGGAAGGTGATGGGGCAGGTAAAAGGGCTGGTGGTGAGGAGGGAGCTGAAGGGGACATTGGCGGAGAAGAAGAGGGAACTGTAGCCAAGGCAGGCGGGGGTGCAGCCATGACGAGGCATCAGAGGCATCTGACCGACGAGGCATCAGAGACTGGGCTACTGCTGGCCGACAAGACGCCACAGGTGAGGTCGGGGGCACCTGCCGAGCTGGAGTCTGGGAGGGCAAAGGCGTGCCAGGGAATCAACCCCTCCCTTTACGGGAGACCGGGAGGCAGGAACCCAGCCGAGATCCGCTGTGATACGCTGGCGCTGGCTGGGGTGACCAGGTTGTGGTCAGGGTGATCCCTGAGAGGTCCCACTCAAGCTCCTCTTCCAGCTTGATTAAGGACAGATGAGTGGTGGTCAGGCCATCAGGGACCTCCACGGGGACAGGGGCTGGGGCCAAAGGATTTGCCGCAGAGGAATCAGAGACCAGGGAGACTGAGGCTGGTGGAGCAGGGACTAGGGGAGACAGAATGTCAGCTGCCCGAACTGGGGCCACGGGGTCTGGACCTCCGCCGTGGGAACCGCCAGGACTGGGACCGGAGTGTCGCAGGGTGGTGCATCGGCTGCTGGGACTGGGCCCTAGCAAGGCGGCGCATCAGCCGCCAGGACTAGGCCCTCGCAAGGCGGCGCATCGGCCGCTGGGACTGGCAGCACAGGGACTGGTTCCAAAGCAGGAACTTCTTGCATGGGGACCTCGGGCCCTGGAGCAGGGACCTCTGGCGCAGGGACCACGGGTGCCAGAGCAGGGACCTTGGAGCGAGGTGCTGGGCCAGAAACTGTGGGCAGCGGCAGCGGTGCAGGGACATTGGGCGGTGCAACCAAAGCTGCTGGGTCTGGAGCCCCAGGGACCATAGCAGGAGCCACGGGGAGCTGAGCAGGAAGCGAAGATAGCACCTCAGGCAGTGCGGGAGGCGGAGGCATAGCAGGAGCCTCGGGCGGTGCAGTGGGCAGAGGCGATGCCATAGCAGGAGCCTTGGGCAGAGCATCAGGGACGGGCAAATCAGGGACAGGTTAAGGCGGTGTTAGGACCTCGGGCGGAGCAGGCGCCTCAGGGTTGGGCTGAGGCGAGGCTGCAGCAGGAAGCAGAGGTGGCGCCTCGGGCGGTGCAGCAGCAGCCACAGCAGGAGGAGCCTCGGGCAGAGCAGCAGCCACAGCAGCAGGGGCCTCGGGCAGAGAAGCAGCTTCAGAGGGCAGTGACACAGCAGCCACTGAGACCAGAGCCTTGCTGGACGATGTGGCCGGCGCTGGGACAAGCAGGTCAGGAACAGGTGAGTCAGGCAGAACAGTCTTTCCAGTTGTCGTCATTTGGAGTTCATCTGACAGAGCTCAGTATTGTACCAGGGGGCAGAGTTTGTAAAAGACACAAGCCTAGTTTTCAGCGGTGCAGAGAGTAAGCTTTAGATTTGGACATTAGCAATGTGAATTTTTCAGACAGTAGAGGGACAGACATATTTCAGATTTACGAAAGGTTATTTTATGTGATTTTTTCTAAATAGGTATAGGAATATCAATGTTGAAGGTGACAGCTAGCTGATCAGAAGCATTTAGGTCAATACCAGAAAGATGTATAACATTCAGGCCAATGGAACATACCAAGTCCAAAATATGAACTAGCGGTTCAGGACCAAACAGTTTAAAAGTCAAATGTTTAAATGATGCTGGAGATGGAATGGGTAAGAATTTTGTTGATGTTCCTGAGATAATGGGAACTATGTACTTCTTCAAGTGAGGGGAGACAACAGTCGACTATCCGCTGACCGACCTCTATGACCCTGTGGAGCTCTTTCCTGTGCTACTGTGCAGCTGGAGAACTATGAACAGAGACAGTAGGCCAGGATGTTCTCTACTGTGCAGCGGTAGGAGGACACTAGCAGTTTCTCAGGGATGTTGTTCATCAGAAAGTAGAGTCTCTTTTGTGCCTTCTTCACTAGCTCAGCTAGTTCCCCAGGTCTGGTCCTCCCTTGTCCCCGTTGATAATGCTTCTGGACCATAGTGTAGCTTTTGATATGGTTGGTCATTCTATTCTATTACAAAGACTTAAATTGATAATGGGTGTGGAGAAGTGGGGGCACACTCTAACCCTCTTGTGCGGTCACTCAGGAAGTCCTTGATCCAAAGGCAGGTGGAGTGTTTGGTCACCAGTGTATGAGGAAGGATGATATTAAAATCAGGGCTGAAGTCTATGAAGAGCAGCCGTGTGTAGCTCCCCTGCATCTCCAGGTGGGACAGAACAACATGGAGAGCAGTGGCCACACCATCCTCTTTAGACCTATTTGCACTGTAGGCAAACTGGTACGGATTAAACATGGGAGGAATGAAAGAGATGATGTGGTTCCTGATGAGTTTCTTGAAGCACTTCATCACCACAGGGGTCAGTGGAACTGGCCTGAACTTAAGACTATGATGGAGGACTTCAGGCAGGGTGGCATAGTGGCCTGGTACAAGGTCTGGTTGAATATCCTGGTGAAGAGTCTGCCCAGTTGGTCCTCACAGTCCTTCAGCACGTGTCCTGAGATGAAGTCAGGTCCAGCTGCCTTAAGTGGGTTGACAGCTCACAACATGCGCCCACCTCATGCTTCTCCACCCTGAAGATTGTTGTTGGTTTCTGGATGAGGTCTAGCTGCCTCTGGTGGTTCCACCTCAAACTGGGCAAAGTAGTGGTTCAGTTCCTTTGCCCAATGATAAACCACCTCCCACAGCTCCGGAACTGGTCCTGTAGTTGGTTATACACTGGAAACCCATCCACACCTGCCTGTCATTGCTGCCGTCCAGATGTTCATCTATCCTCCTCTTGTAGCATCCGGTGCTATGTGAACAGTGGTGATCATGACCACAGCAAACTCTCTTGGAAGATATATGGGTCTGTATCTGACACTCACATACTCCAAGTTCGTGGAGCAGTCACTGTGTTTGTACACCAGTTGTTATTTACATCCCCGCTCTTACCGGAGTAACTGGTCCTATCATGGTGCTGTGGCGTGTAGCCTGTCAGCTAGATAGCAGAGTCCGATATCAATGAGCGAAGCCGGGATTCCACGATCAACAGAACGCAACTGTTCATGACGATGTTATTTGTTGCCACCTGCAGCCTCAGTTCATCAGTTTGGTTGGCGAGGGATCTGGCATTGGTGAAGCTCAATCACAAAGGTGATTAGAAAATGGTCGGAGAAGGACATATTCAATGGACAGACAGGTACAGGATGAGCTTAAACTCCTTGAGTAATAATTAAATCTAAAAATCAAGTAATAATCAAGATTTGTGCTGCATTGAAACCAACGTTTGGCATGAACAGGACTAACCAAAGGGTTGGCTTTACTGTAGCAGCCCAACCATGAATACTGACCCTGTTAAGCTCCCGACAAACAGTTTTGATGGGATCAGAAGGGTGCATTTAATTCTGCAGTGAGTTGGGTGGCTGTGGTTTATGTATTTTGGATACAATCTGGGTTTGCTCTACTACTTCAACCTTCACACTCTGCTCTTAAAGATGGAATGTGTAATTAGTGAAGGTTGGCCACCAGGCTGCGCATATACAGGCGTAAAACCTCAAACACTATACTGGAAGGTGTTTCACTTTTATTGTCCTGCAAGTGAAAAGTTCATTACGCAAATACAGAGAACACATGCAAACTCCACATAAGCAGAGCAAAATGCCCAGGGCACCGTGTACTGAAGCCAAAGGCTGCCCAGGGCACCATCTGCTGATGCCTAAGTCCACCGAGGGCACCGTGTACTGAGGCCTAAGGTTACCTACTGTAGGGCACCACATGGGCTTTGACTGGCACTGATTGCACTAATAATATACAGTATCATGGCAGTTTAAGTAACGGTGTCCTATTAACCCATTAATAGTAACCCACCACACTGACCAAATCCAGGAAATGTACGGATTACATTGACCTATCTTCCATTTCTCAGGGTCTCAGTGGGCCTGGGACCTATGCCAGGAAGCACAGGGTACAAGGCAGGGAGGACCCAGTATGGGATGCAGGACAGACAGACACCACAGGCAAAAATCAGCGGATGAAGACCAGAGTACTCTGAGGAAACTCCGAAAAATACATTTACTATGTAAATACCAGTCGACTTAAGACTGTGACCGGTTCTAAGTTAATTTGGTGGTAAGTCAGCCCTTAACTTTTTATGCAAAAATCAAATTATGCATAGTGTACTATACAATATAATTATTTGGTCTATAAGTTATTGTTTAGTGTTTTTTGCAAGCATTTCTCAATTCATTACTCCCAGCAGTTGGGGTGGAAACTGTCATACACTCTCACTGGGCAACAGCTGCAGCACAGTCTTGGCCACAAATTTGCATCTGGTAACGTGGAGCAGTCGTAAGTCGATGACGACCTGCACTGCTAGAACATGCAGACACGCAGCAGAACTTGAACTCTTAGCTAGAAGTGTGAAGATACCATGCTATTCATACGCAGACTTAAACTTATTATAATTACCAAAACATTCATATATTCATCAATCCATTTTCCTGGATCACTTAATCAGTACACAGTCACAATCGGCAGACAGTCACAATCAGTAATTAATACTTATAAGGTGCAAGTATATCACATTTCCACTGGCCTCTGGTATGTGTCTTACAACAGTCATCATCAGCTAAAACACTGTCAAATGCAATGTGGATTTAACATAATAGCAGGTCTAAAATACATACAAGACCTCAGTGGCAAAGTGCAACTTTTTGGCCATCTGATGTTTTCATTGGTTAATTAAAGCCAGTGAGGAAAGCCACGGTCCCAGAGAGTGCCGCATGGCATGATGGGTAATATGTTTCTGCCAAACCGTGAGTATATATTACAGAGCCTCCTCCAGTGTGACAGGGTTTCTCTACAGGGCGGCTCACTAAGGTAAGATTTGCCAGAACATAGAGCAACTTACAATTATAGGTTTATTTTACAGATTTAAAAGTGTGTAGATATTAAGTTGTTAAAGATCCCACTTTTCCTTATTCACAAACTTGTACAATATGAACTAAATAATAAGAACATCTTAAAAGAATAAAGTGTCAAAAATAAATGCCAAACCGTTTTATTATAAAAATATAGAATTAGTAATTAGCTCATTCTTGCAATGCCTAAGCACCTGAGAGTCAAGTATGTAGTTTTGTGCATGTAAACCTTTTTATTACAGATTAATTTAATATTTTTATCATATTTGATCCATGCCCCACTAAATGCTGATCCAGGGCAGGGTTGAAGTTGGCCTGCAGTCTTTCCCAGGCAGCATAAGGCACATGGCTGGGGTACCCCCCCGACGGGAAGCCAGTCCATCGCAGGGCACATACACTCACACACACTACAGGTAATTCAGAGACACCATTTAGCCTAACAGCCTCAGGGACCCAGAGTCTCAGGTGGCTTTACAGTGCTTCAAAACATCTTTAGTGGATCAAAATTGTATCCAATCAGAGCTCGATTAAATTGTGTTGTACCTGAATAGAATCGCTTCATATTTCAATTTATCTTATCTTATCAAATATGTGTTTGTCAATTTGTACATCTATAATGAGACATGTAATTACAAATGGCAGGTTATTGCAGTACTTCTGAGGAAAATCTGATGTATGTGATGTATGTGTATTATAAATGTATAAAAAGTTAATTTCTAATGCAATACTTATATGAATGTTCAAATTAAAATCACATTCTATTTTTTTTCTGTGCAGGTTATAAAGCTGTTTTTGGAACATAAAACAATGAAAAACAACCATTCTGAGACTGATAATGTACACTACTGCTTCGAATCCTCAAATGCTTCCTGCCTTAAGCTTGTTTATCCAACCACAATACGAGCCCCTTTGTATGTTCTGTTAGGGGCCACCGTACTCCTCACTGTGCTGGGAAATCTCCTCGTCATCGTTACTATATCCCACTCCAAACAGCTGCACACTCCCACCAATTACCTCATCCTCTCCCTGGCTGTCAGCGACTTCCTCCTGGGGGCAGTGGTCATGCCGCCTAGCCTGATACGCTCCCTGGAAACCTGCTGGTATTTGGGTGACTGGTTCTGTAAGATCCACTCCAGTATAGATTTTTCACTTAGCATAGCATCAATTTTTATGCTTTATTTGATTTCTGTTGAGCGATACGTTGCTGTTTCTCAGCCTCTGTTGTATCACGCTTTGATCACAACTCGTGTTGCAAAGTACATGATCCTGACTTGCTGGGTTCTTTCCGCCCTTATTGGCTTTGGGATGGAGCTAAACAGCTTGACAATTCAGGATGTTTACCTCACAGAATTAAACTGTGAGGGAAGGTGTGCTGTGATAGTAGACAAGGTGTCAAGCATATTATCTTCCCTTTTTGTTTTCTTCATCCCAGGGTTATTTATGCTTGGCCTCTACCTGAAAATCCTAGTTATTGCACATAAACAAGCCCATTCAATTCAGATCTCAATTCTTACGGCTGAGAAGCGGGAAAAGACCAGAATCATTCTGTCTAAGATGGAGCAAAAATCCACCAGGACACTGGGCATAGTTACTGCTGTGTTCCTGTCCTGCTGGTCGCCTGGTTTTATATGCATAATAATAGATCCAGTCACTGGTTTATCCACTCTGTACCTGTATGACATTCTTATTTGGATTTACTATTTAAATTCAGCAATGAATCCCATAATTTATTCATTCTTATTTAAATGGTTTAGGGAGTCGCTGAGAAAAGCTTTTAGGAAAATATTTAACAGTTTTTATTAATTTTATTATTGAGGATACAGGTGAAATGATGGTCAATGTATAGTGTGACTGAGGTTTCTGTGTATTATTGTCTCATTTACCACATCAATGTTATCACACCTCTGATACTGACTCCTAAATCTGGTAATTATCTACACTGGCTATCTGCCTTTAATGTTAGGTCATAAGCAAAGATGGAGAAGTTTGTAATAATTGTTGTTTATTACAAACGAAACACTGTTGTATAAATTATATATAATATATTATGTACGTGGGGACGGCATGGTGGTGCAGTGGTTAGCACTGTTGCCTCACACCTCTGGGACCCGGGTTCGAGTCTCTGCCTGGGTCACATGTGTGTGGAGTTTGCATGTTCTCCCCATGTCGTCGTGGGGTTTCCTCCGGGTACTCCGGTTTCCCCCCACAGTCCAAAAACATGCTGAGGCTAATTGGAGTCGCTAAAATTGCCCATAGGTGTGCATGTGTGAGTGAATGGTGTGTGAGTGTGCCCTGCGATGGGCTGGCCCCCCATCCTGGGTTGTTCCCTGCCTCGTGCCCATTGCTTCCGGGATAGGCTCCGGACACCCCGCGACCCAATAGGATAAGCGGTTTGGAAAATGGATGGATGGATGGATATTATGTACGTGGGGTGGCATGGTGGTGCAGTGGTTAGCACTGCTGCCTCACACCTCTGGGACCCGGGTTCGAGTCTCCGCCTGGGTTACATGTGTGTGGAGTTTGCATGTTCTCTCCATGTTGTCGTGGGGTTTCCTCCGGGTACTCCGGTTTCCCCCCACAGTCCAAAAACATGCTGAGGCTAATTGGAGTTACTAAATTGCCCGTAAGTGTGCATGTGTGAGTGAATGTTGTGTGAATGTGCCCTGCGATGGGCTGGCCCCCCATCCTGGGTTGTTCCGTGCCTCGTGCCAATTGCTACAGACTCGTGCCCATTGCTACAGACACTGCCAGCTGTACAGCCGAACCCTGAATCAGGAGCAGGGATCTTTATATTCAAAGATGGCCTGAAACATGAACATCTGCATTAAACAACCTTAACAAATTGTAAATGATTCAATAAACTGCTTCAACAAATTGAGGCTGCTATTTGATGTTTAGCATCATACAGCATAACAGCTTTAGAGGTTGTATCTGGGTTAACTAGGCCATAGAAATCTACACCATCATAGCCTTTCATCTATGATTCCCTTCCCAGTGGAAGTTTAGCGTTGTGTGTAAACATACACAATGATAATAGCACCACCTACTGACACAAAGTATGGTTGCAATAGAAGCAAGGAAGATGAAATAAACTTCACATGACTGTCAGAAACATGTTTTCTAGTAATGGCCAAAGGAAGTTTCATGAATAAATTGCTGTATTTTCAAACTCCACTAGATTGTCGTCTCTGATCAAAAAAGATCTCAAAGCATGAACCCAAAGCAAACCATCTACTGCGACCAAAAACACAGCAAAGGCCTCAGGAAGCTTCGTTGGCATCACTAGGATTTTCACTTCAGATTTTAGTGCCCTCTACACTATCACCCCAACATTTATAGACACTTCTCACATGGGGGTTCTACACAGTTTCAATTAGTTATTGAATGAGGGATACAATATAGCACAGGCTTCCCCAATTCCAGTCCTGAAAGGCCAGTTTGCAACTTAGTTTGCTGATTTCCCTACTCAGACACACCTACTAAACCTGGTAAATAGTGAATAAGCTGCGTCTGAGCAGGAACATCTGCAGCTCATGTGGAGTTTCCCAAAGCAGATGCCAACATCTTACGCCAACCATGCAGAAGTTCTCCATTAGACTTTGGTTGGTGACACATTCACACCCGGACTGATTCTGTACATCCTCCCCATGACACACTGCCTGTTATTCTGAAGCTATACTGGCTGTAAACTGAACATACTTTCCATAGATCGCAAGAACATCCATCTATTCATAAATCTATTATTTAAAACCATTTGCTCAGTACACAGTCAGTATCAGTGAATAATAACGTACAGGCGCTGGACAATGACACTGAAACCCCTGGTGTTAAACCACAATAACTTATCATTATGGGGTGGTGTCACGGGCGCTCGCGATCGCTGGGTGAGCGTGCAGACAGGCGAGCGAGCAGGAACAGGCAAGCAGGCAAAGTAAGGGACAAACGGGGTTTAATTGGGAGACAGGGACCAGGATACATCGGACACTGACTGACATCAATGACGGACAAGGGGAACAGGTCAGACCAGGACTTAAATACACAAAGACTAATCAAAGGAAGCGAACACAGCAGGAGACGATCAGGGTAGTACACGTGGGTAATCAGGGGGCGTGGCACACACGAGGAGCGGACGAGCCGGGCATGACAGGTGGGGCCTCCTTTTGTGGCCAATAAAGCATCAGCTCATCTTGGGAATGACAGATACAAGTCCTGCATAGTGGCCAGAGGGATTCTGAGCCGTTCCTCTTGCAGAACAGTGGCCAGGTCAGTATGTGATGATGGCGGAGTATAACGTTTCCTGACTCGCTCCTCCAAAACACCCCAAAGTGGCTCAATAATATTGAGATCTGGTGACTGTACAGGCAATGGGAGATGTTCAGCTTCACTTTCATGTTCATAAATCCACTCTGTCACCGGCCTTGCTGTGTGTGTTGGTGCTTTATGATCCCAATACATGGCACCACCTTCAGGGTACAATGTTTGAACCATTGGGGGAACATGGTCCTCCACGATGGATTGGCGGTTCTTGGCAGTGATGCGTCCATCTAGAACACGTAGCGGGCCTTGGCAGGGCCATGATTTTGCAGCCCAAACCATCACTGATCCACCCCCGTCTGCACGCTGGGTACGCAGCAGTCCGGGTGCTAGGCCTCTTCGGAGCTTCTCCACGTCGTGACTCTCCCAGATGTGCAACAGACAGTGAAGGTGGACTCATGTTTCACATTGTCCACAGCCAAAGATTTGCGCTGCTGCCACCATTGACATCAACATTTGGCATGAACAGGACTAACCAAAGGCTCGGCTATAACAGCCCAACCATGAATATCTGAGCTCCAAGCAAACAGATTTGGTGGGATCAGAAGGGTGCATTTAATCCTGCAGTGAGTTGGCTGGCTGTGGTTTATGTATTTTGGATACAATCTGGGTTTGCTCTGCTAACTCAACCTTCGCACTCTGCTCTTAAAGATGAAATGTGTAATTAGTGAAGGTTGGCCACCAGGCTGCGCATATACAGGCGTGAAACCTCAAACACTATAATGACCAGTGTTTCAGTTGCATTTTCCAAACCCAGTAAATTAAAAGTTCATTACGTTTCAATTGTCCTGTGGTACATCGAACACCAGACCCAGCTGTTTAAAACTCCGTAAACACTCAATCTTTGATCTTCTGCTATACTCAGTCTTGTAAAACAAACTGAAGCCAAAGCCCACTTAGGGCTCCATCTTCTGAGACCTAAGCTTGCCTAGGGCTCCATCTTCTGAGACCTAAGCTTGCCTAGGGCACCACATGGGCTTAGGCAGACACTTGGCTACACTAAAACTGTAGCATGGCAGTTTAAGTAACGGTGTTCTATTAATAACCCATTAATAGTAACCCACCACAAAGGGCAATGTAATCCATACAGTTACTGGATTAGATCTATCTTCCATCCCTCAGGGTCTAAGTGGGCCTGGGACTTATGCCAGGAAGCACAGGGTACGAGGCAGGGAGGACCCAGTATGAGATGCCAGTCCATCACAGGACAGATAGACACTACAGGCAAGAACCTGCGGGCAAAGACTGGAGGACTGGAGAACATGCAAACTCCACATATACCGAGCAGGATTTGAACCCTCTCAGCTAAAAGGGTGAAGATACCATGTCGTCCATATACAGACTCCAATTTATTATAAAACATTCATACATTCCTCCAGCCATTTTCCTTACACACTTCATTTATACACAGCCAACATCAGCAGACAGTCACAATGTATTTATTTTTGCATGTATGTCCACTGTCTTGTGGAACAGTCATTACATCAGCTAAAAGACAGTCAGATGCACTGTGGATTCAGGACAATACTATCTTTCAAATACATGCAAGAACTCAGAGGTGAAGTGTGTTTGGACATCTGATGTTTTCATTGGTTAATTAAAGCCAATGAGGAAAGCCACTGTCCCAGAGAGTGCCGCATGGCATGATGGGTAATATGTTTTTGCCAAACCATGAGTATATATAAGGAGCCTCCTCCAGTGTGGCAGGGTTCCCGTACAGGGCCAAGGTAAGATTTGCCAGAGCAGTGAACCGCAGTTTGGGGTACACCCCCGACGGGAAGCCAGTCCATCGCAGGGCACATACACTCACACACACTGCAGGTAATTCAGAGACACCATTTAACCTAACAGCCTCAGGGACCCAGAGTCTCAGGTGGCTTTACAGTGCTTCAAAACATCTTTAGTGGATCAAAATTGTATCCAATCAGAGCTCGATTAAATTGTGTTGTACCTGAATAGAATCGCTTCATATTTCAATTTATCTTTTTGTATCACACCATACACCATGTATTTAAATAGATATTGTATTTTTTATGGGTCAAATATGTGTTTGTCAATTTGTACATCTGTAATGAGACATGTAATTACAAATGGCAGGTTATTGCAGTACTTCTGAGGAAAATCTGATGTATGTGATGTATGTGTATTATAAATGTATAAAAAGTTAATTTCTAATGCAATACTTATATGAATGTTCAAATTAAAATCACATTCTATTTTTTTCTGTGCAGGTTATAAAGCAATTTTTGGATCATAAAACAATGAAAAACAACCATTCTGAGACTGATAATGTGCACTACTGCTTCGAATCCTCAAACGCTTCCTGCCTAAAGCACGTTTATCCAACCACAATACGAGCCTCTTTGTATGTTCTGTTAGGGGCCACCGTACTCCTCACCGTGCTGGGAAATCTCCTCGTCATCATTACTATATCCCACTCCAAACAGCTGCACACTCCCACCAATTACCTCATCCTCTCCCTGGCTGTCAGCGACTTCCTCCTGGGGGCAGTGGTCATGCCGCCTAGCCTGATACGCTCCCTGGAAACCTGCTGGTATTTGGGTGACTGGTTCTGTAAGATACACTCCAGTATAGATACTTTACTTAGCGTAGCATCCATCTTTATGCTTTATTTGATTTCTATTGAGCGATATGTTGCTGTTTCTCGGCCTCTGCTGTATCACGCTTTGATCACAACTCGTGTTGCAAAGTACATGATCCTGACCTGCTGGGTTCTTTCCACCCTCATTGGCTTTGGGATGGAGCTAAACAGCTTGATAATTCAGGATGTTTACCTCACACAGTTTAACTGTGAGGGAAGGTGTGCTGTGATAGTAGACAAGGTGTCAAGCATATTATCTTCCCTTTTTTTTTCTTCATCCCAGGGTTATTTATGCTTGGCCTCTACCTGAAAATCCTAGTTATTGCACATAAACAAGCCCGTTCAATTCAGGTCACAATTCTAACTAACAGGCACCGTGAAAAGACCAGAATCATTCTGTCTAAGATGGACCAAAAATCCACCAGGACACTGGGCATAGTTACTGCTGTGTTCCTGTCCTGCTGGTCGCCCTGTTTTATATACATAATAATAGACCCAGTCACTGGTTTCTCCACACCGTACTTGTATGACATTCTTGTTTGGATTTACTATTTAAATTCAGTAATGAATCCCATTATTTATTCGTTCTTATTTAAATGGTTTAGGGAGTCACTGAGAAAAGCTTTTAGTAAAATATTAAACAGTTTTGATTAATGTTACTATGGAGGGTCCAGGTTAAATGCTGGTAAATGTACAGTGTGACTGAGGTTTCTGTCTTTTCTCCTCATTTCTCACATCGATGCTCCTCTGATACTGACTCCTGTGTCTGTAATTATCATTACTGACTATCTGAC
Source organism: Brienomyrus brachyistius (assembly GCF_023856365.1). Taxonomy (NCBI): domain Eukaryota; kingdom Metazoa; phylum Chordata; class Actinopteri; order Osteoglossiformes; family Mormyridae; genus Brienomyrus; species Brienomyrus brachyistius. The sequence goes on along the minus strand of NC_064551.1, from coordinate 4,321,297 downwards.
TTTAACGTTGGGGCACGCAACACTGCTATATAACTTTTATATAATATATTCTGGACATTGGCTCCTGATTCAAACTGATTTTCACCATTTTCCTCTCCTATTCACTTTGATTATTCAAAATTGTCAGTAAGAAAATGTGAGTGAAAAATGGTTGATTGAATGGTGACATTTAAATTCAGTGTCATTTTCATATTTTGCATGAAAATGCAGTAGTTGCCCCAAAGCACTGAAACATTCGAGAGGTGCAACCCTTCATTATAAATAGGAGTAAAAATAGCTCAAAGTTAACAGAGGACAGGAAACAGAAACTCATATGGTTAGTTGAAGAAAAATCATGGTCTGGATGTTTACTTTCTGGACCTGAAACTGCCACCTCGATAATCTGGTTAAAAAATAATGCTGCTATTCGATGTTTAACATCATACAGCATAACAGCTTTAGAGGCTGTATCTGGGTTAACTAGGCCATAGAAATCTACACCATCATAGCCTTTCATCTATGATTCCCTTCCCAGTGGAAGTTTAGCATTGTGTGTAAACATACACAATGATAATAGCACCACCTACTGACACAAAGTATGGTTGCAATAGAAGCAAGAAAGATGAAATAAACTTCACATGACTGTCAGAAACATGTTTTCTAGTAATGGCCAAAGAAAGTGTCATGAATAAATTGCAGTATTTTCAAACTCCACTAGATTGTCATCTCTGATCAAAAAAGATCTCAAAGCATGACCCCAAAGCAAACCATCTACTGCGACCAAAAACACAGCAAAGGCCTCAGGAAGCTTCGTTGGCATCACTAGGATTTTCACTTCAGATTTTAGTGCCCTCTACACTATCACCCCAACATTTATAGGCACTTCTCACATGGGGGTTCTACACAGTTTCAATTAGTTATTGAATGAGGGATACAATATAGCACAGGCTTCCCCAATTCCAGTCCTGAAAGGCCAGTTTGCAACTTAGTTTGCTGATTTCCCTGCTCAGACACACCTACTAAACCTGGTAAATAGTGAATAAGCTGCGTCTGAGCAGGAACATCTGCATCTCATGTGGAGTTTCCCAAAGCAGATGCCAACATCTTACGCCAACCATGCAGAAGTTCTCCATTAGACTTTGGTTGGTGACACATTCACACCCGGACTGATTCTGTACATCCTCCCCATGACACACTGCCTGTTATTCTGAAGCTATACTGGCTGTAAACTGAACATACTTTCCACAGATCACAAGAACATCCATCTATTCATACATCTATTATCCAAAACCATTTGCTCAGTACACAGTCAGTATCAGTGAATAATGACATACAGGCGCTGGACAATGACACTGAAACTCCTGGTTTTAAACCACAATAACTTATCATTATTGGGTGGGGCCTCCTTTTGTGGCCTTTTGTGTTCATTGGTTAATTAAAGCCAGTGAGGCCCCAGACAGTGCTGGATGGCATGATGGGTAATATGTTTTTGCCAAACCATGAGTATATATTACAGAGCCTCCTCTAGTGTGACAGGGTTCTCCTACAGGGCTAAGGTAAGATTTGCCAAAGCATTGAACAGCGTACAGTTAAAGCTTTATTTTTATAATTTTGAAAGTGATTAGTCATTCAATTAATATGCAGTAAATAATCCAACTGATTCTCATTCAGTGTTTTGTAAAATATCAACTAGATGGTAAGGATAATTTATGAGAAATTCTGAAAAATAGAGATAACCTGCTTAGTATAGAAATGTAAAATTATTTTTAAAAAAAAGCTAATTCCTGCAGCACCTAAGCACATGGGAATCAGTTCTGTGGTTAAATCTATGCAAATCTTGTTATTAAAGATTAAATAAGTTTGATATTTGATCCATGCCCCTCTGAATGTTGATCCAGGGCAGGGTCGAAGTTGGCCTGCAGTCTGTCCCAGTCAGCATAAGGCACAGATTCGAACCCCAACCTTGGAGGTGTGAGCGGGGTGTTGTAGGGTCCCTGTTACCCTAGCAGATTTAGGGGTCCCAGTACTTTACAGGGACCCTTGAACACATAAATATATATACATAAGATTGGGGCCCAGAATTCCTATGTACACCTCTGGGTGTGAGATAACAGCAGCCTCCAGCAAACCAGTGTCATCCTGTGATTTCTTTATCAGACAAATATATACTGTGAGCCGAAATGAGTCGCACCTGTGGACCTGGGCTGGAGATTCCTGGTTGTCATGGCGATTAATCTCTGCTCCTATACAGTATTATTTACTCAATGACATCAAGTTGGTTTTGACATCAGGGACTTGTGAAAATAGCGTTTATAACAGAGGTGGCTGCTCCACAGAGGTAGAGAAGGTATCTGCTTTTTACTTTAAATTAAATTATGAAACAAGTAACTTTGATATAACACATTACTAGTCTTGTAATTAAAAACACATTTTCAGTTTTATTTAGATAAATTTTGTATTGTAATTTTACAACTGTCATGCCCGGCTCGTCCGCTCCTCGTGTGTGCCACACCCCCTGATTACCCACGTGTGCTTCCCTGATCGTCTCCAGCTTTGTCCACTTACTTTGATTAGTCCCGTCCTATTTAAGTCCTGGTCTTACCTGTTTCCCTTGTCTATCATTGATGTGAGTCAGTGTCTAATGTTTCCTTCGCCCCGTCTCACTAATAAATCCCCGTTTTCCCGTCTTTTGCCTGCTTCCTGCTTCCTGCTTCCTGCTCGTTGCCTGCCCGAGCGATCGCCCGCTCTCTCACCCAGCGATCGTGGCGATCGTGACAACAACCTTAATATTGACATTAATATTCAACAATGATATTATAACCTTCTTACACACTCAGTGTATTTAGCCACCCGTCACCACTGATATAACCAGCTTGGGTGACAGAGGCAGTTACCAGGAGAAGATAGAACATACGCTATATTGCCAAAAGTATTGTGACACCTGCCTTTACACACAACTGAACTTAAATGGCGTCCCATTCTTAATACAGAGGATTTAATTATTTATTTGTCAAGAAAAAAAACCATATATACGAAATACAGGCTATGCACCCTGGGGTGGCGAGTGGCGCTGCAGGCTAAGCCTTTGTATCTGTGATCAGGAGGTCGGTGGTTCAAGCCTCAGGCAAAGTAGTATCTGTTTTTGCCTCACGTCGCCGGGCAGATCATTATCATGAACCCTTAGGGGTGCTTTGTCGGAGGACGGATGGTGGTGCGATGTGCTGAGCGACCATGCATGAGGTCCTGGGTTCAAGCCTCGGACAGGGTAGTCTTTGCTTTTGCGTCATGTCACCCTGCCACCCTTAATGGCAGCTGGTCAGAGGATGGATGGTGGCACGACGATCAAAAAGATCGCTAGTTCAAGGTCAGCCTTGGCAGAATAGTCACAGGGCCGACCCTAGAGCAAGGGCCTAAACACTAACACACAGAGACAGGTGCTACATATGTGTGAATCCTTTGTTTGGCAAGATAGGGAAAAAAAAAAAAAACATATATACGATATTCAGGCCACGCCCCCTGGGGTGGCGAATGGTGCTGCAGGCTAAGCCTCTGTATCTGTGATCAGAAAGTCGCAGGTTCAAGCCCAGCCTTGGCAGAATAATCACAGAGCAAGGGCCTTAACTCTAACACATAGAGAGAGGTGCTACATGTGTGTGAATCCTTTGTTTGGCAAGATAGGGAAAAAAAAAAAAAAACATATATACGATATTCAGGCCACGCCCCCTGGGGTGGCGAGTGGTGCTGCAGGCTAAGCCTCTGTATCTGTGATCCGAAGGTCGCTGGTTCAAGCCCAGCCTTGGCAGAATAATCACAGAGCAAGGGCCTTAACTCTAACACATAGAGAGAGGTGCTACATGTGTGTGAATCCTTTGTTTGGCAAGATAGGGAAAAAAAAAAAAACATATATACGATATTCAGGCCACGCCCCCTGGGGTGGCGAGTGGTGCTGCAGGCTAAGCCTCTGTATCTGTGATCCGAAGGTCGCTGGTTCAAGCCCAGCCTTGGCAGAATAATCACAGAGCAAGGGCCTTATTTCTAACACATAGAGACAGGTGCTACATGTGTGTGAACCCCTTTATTTGGAAAGCTAGGGAAAAAAAAGACATATATACGAAATACAGAATATATCTCCAGGGATGGCAAGTGGCGCTGCAGGCTATGCCTCTGTATCTGTGATCAGAAGGTTGTTGGTTCAAGTCCAACCTTGGCCAGATATTCACAGGGTGTTCTTTTTTTTTTGTCAAAAAAATTTTTTGGAAAAATGGACTGGTGGGTGGCTAATCCTCTGTGCTTGTGATCGAGCCCGCCCTCAGCAGAATAGTTACAGGTCAGGCCCTCGATCACACTGACTGATCCTGCGGTGCGATCTCTCTCTCTCACACACACTCCACACACACCACCACACGCCACAGGGCCAGTCAGTGCTTTCAAGGGTCTGCCCGGCAACCACCCAGCTGAGGGCGGGCTTGAACCACCAACCTCAACTTTCCAATCAAAAGCACAGCGACTTAGCCCAGTGAGCCACTCACCAGTCCCATTTGTCTCTGATCTGAATTTAACTTTTGACTCTCAAACACGTACGTGTCAGAGCAGATCCAGTGTATGGATCTGTGGCGATTTCTGAACAACTATTTATCCGGATCTGGTTCAGACTCAACTTGCTATGTGGCCCCTCAGAATTGGGACACCTGCCTTTACTCACACATGAACTTTAATGACATCCCATTCTTAATACATAGGCTTTAATATGGAGTTGGCTCACCCTATGCAGATATAACAGCTTCAACTCTACTGCGAAGGCTGTTCACAAGGATTAGGAGTCTGCTTATGGGAAGTTTTCACCATTCTACTAGGAGAGCATTTGTGAGGTCAGGCACTGATGTTGGATGAGAAGGCCTGGCTCGCAGTCTCTGCGCTGATTCATCCCAAAGGTCACAGGCCACGCCCCCTAGGGTGGCGAGTGGCGCTGCCGGCTAAGCCTCTGTATCTGTGATCAGAAAGTCGCAGGTTCAAGCCCAGCCTTGGCCGAATAGTCGCAGGGCAGACCCTAGAGCAAGGGCCTTAACTCTAACACACACAGAGACAGGTGCCACATGTGTGTGAACCCTTTATTTGGCAAGATAGGGGAAAAAAAAGACATATATACGAAATACAGGCCACGCCCCCTGGGGTGGCGAGTGGCGCTGCAGGCTAAGCCTTTGTATCTGTGATTAGAAGGTTGCTGGTTCAAGCCCAGCCTTGGCCAAATAGTCACAGAGCAAGGGCCTTATCTCTAACACATAGAGATGTGTGTGAATCCTTTATTTGGCAAGATAGGGAAAAAAAGACATATATACGAAATACAGGCCACGCCCCTTAGGGTAGCGAGTGGCGCTGCAGGCTAAGCCTCTGTATCTGTGATCAGAAAGTCGCAGGTTCAAGCCCAGCCTTGGCCAAATAGTCACAGCGCACATCCTAGAGCAAGGGCCTCAACTCCAACACGTACAGACAGGTGCTACGTGTGTGAATCCTTTATTTGGCAAGATACGGAAAAAAAAGACATATATACGAAATACAGACCACACCTCCAGGGATGGCAAGTGGCGCTGCAGGCTAAGCCTCTGTATCTGTGATCAGAAGGTTGCTGGTTCAAGCCCAGCCTTGGCCGAATAGTCACAGAGCAAGGGCCTTATCTCTAACACATAGAGATGTGTGTGAATACTTTATTTGGCAAGATAGGGAAAAAAAGACATATATACGAAATACAGGCCACGCCCCTTAGGTTGGCGAGTGGCGCTGGAGGCTAAGCCGTTGTATCTGTGATTAGAAGGTTGCTGGTTCAAGCCCAACCTTGGCCGAATTATCACAGACCAAGGGCCTTATCTCTATCACATAGAGACGTGTGTGAATCCTTTATTTGGCAAGATAGGGAAAAAAAGACATATATACGAAATACAGGCCACGCCCCTTAGGGTAGCGAGTGGCGCTGCAGGCTAAGCCTCTGTATCTGTGATCAGAAAGTCGCAGGTTCAAGCCCAGCCTTGGCCAAATAGTCACAGCGCACATCCTAGAGCAAGGGCCTCAACTCCAACACGTACAGACAGGTGCTACGTGTGTGAATCTTTTATTTGGCAAGATACGGAAAAAAAAGACATATATACGAAATACAGACCACACCTCCAGGGATGGCAAGTGGCGCTGCAGGCTAAGCCTCTGTATCTGTGATCAGAAGGTTGCTGGTTCAAGCCCAGCCTTGGCCAGATATTCACAGGGCTTTTTTTTTTTGTCAAAAATTTTTTTTTGAAAAATAGACTGGTGGGTGGCTAATCCTCTGTGCTTGTGATCAAGTCAGTGTGCTCGAGCCTGCCCTCGGCACAATAGTTACAGGGCAGGCCCTCGAGCACACTGACTGATCCTGCAGTGCGATCTCTCTCTCTCTCACACACACACACACACACTCCACACACACACACTCCACACACACACACTCCACACACGCCACACACCACAGGGCCAGTCAGTGCTTTCAAGGGTCTGCCCGGCAACCACCCTGCTGAGGGCGGGCTTGAACCACCAACCTCAACTTTCCCATCACAAGCACAGCGACTTAGCCCAGTGAGCCACTCACCAGTCCCATTTGTCCCTGATCTGAATTTAACTTTTGACTCTCAAACACGTACGTGTCAGAGCAGATCCAGTGTACGGATCTGTGGCGATTTCTGAACAACTATTTATCCGGATCTGGTTCAGACTCAACTTGCTATGTGGCCCCTCAGAATTGGGACACCTGCCTTTACTCACACATGAACTTTAATGACATCCCATTCTTAATACATAGGCTTTAATATGGAGTTGGCTCACCCTATGCAGATATAACAGCTTCAACTCTACTGCGAAGGCTGTTCACAAGGATTAGGAGTCTGCTTATGGGAAGTTTTCACCATTCTACTAGGAGAGCATTTGTGAGTTCAGGCACTGATGTTGGATGAGAAGGCCTGGCTCGCAGTCTCTGCGCTGATTCATCCCAAAGGTCACAGGCCACGCCCCCTAGGGTGGCGAGTGGCGCTGCCGGCTAAGCCTCTGTATCTGTGATCAGAAGGTTGCTTGTTCAAGCCCAGCCTTGGCCGAATAGTCACAGAGCAAGGGCCTTATCTCTAACACATAGAGATGTGTGTGAATACTTTATTTGGCAAGATAGGGAAAAAAAGACATATATACGAAATACAGGCCACGCCCCTTAGGTTGGCGAGTGGCGCTGGAGGCTAAGCCGTTGTATCTGTGATTAGAAGGTTGCTGGTTCAAGCCCAACCTTGGCCGAATTATCACAGACCAAGGGCCTTATCTCTATCACATAGAGACGTGTGTGAATCCTTTATTTGGCAAGATAGGGAAAAAAAGACATATATACGAAATACAGGCCGCGCCCCTTAGGGTAGCGAGTGGCGCTGCAGGCTAAGCCTCTGTATCTGTGATCAGAAAGTCGCAGGTTCAAGCCCAGCCTTGGCCAAATAGTCACAGCGCACATCCTAGAGCAAGGGCCTCAACTCCAACACGTACAGACAGGTGCTACGTGTGTGAATCTTTTATTTGGCAAGATACGGAAAAAAAAGACATATATACGAAATACAGACCACACCTCCAGGGATGGCAAGTGGCGCTGCAGGCTAAGCCTCTGTATCTGTGATCAGAAGGTTGCTGGTTCAAGCCCAGCCTTGGCCAGATATTCACAGGGCTTTTTTTTTTTTGTCAAAAATTTTTTTTTGAAAAATAGACTGGTGGGTGGCTAATCCTCTGTGCTTGTGATCAAGTCAGTGTGCTCGAGCCTGCCCTCGGCACAATAGTTACAGGGCAGGCCCTCGAGCACACTGACTGATCCTGCAGTGCGATCTCTCTCTCTCTCACACACACACACACACTCCACACACACACACTCCACACACGCCACAGGGCCAGTCAGTGCTTTCAAGGGTCTGCCCGGCAACCACCCTGCTGAGGGCGGGCTTGAACCACCAACCTCAACTTTCCCATCACAAGCACAGCGACTTAGCCCAGTGAGCCACTCACCAGTCCCATTTGTCCCTGATCTGAATTTAACTTTTGACTCTCAAACACGTACGTGTCAGAGCAGATCCAGTGTACGGATCTGTGGCGATTTCTGAACAACTATTTATCCGGATCTGGTTCAGACTCAACTTGCTATGTGGCCCCTCAGAATTGGGACACCTGCCTTTACTCACACATGAACTTTAATGTCATCCCATTCTTAATACATAGGCTTTAATATGGAGTTGGCTCACCCTATGCAGATATAACAGCTTCAACTCTACTGCGAAGGCTGTTCACAAGGATTAGGAGTCTGCTTATGGGAAGTTTTCACCATTCTACTAGGAGAGCATTTGTGAGTTCAGGCACTGATGTTGGATGAGAAGGCCTGGCTCGCAGTCTCTGCGCTGATTCATCCCAAAGGTCACAGGCCACGCCCCCTAGGGTGGCGAGTGGCGCTGCCGGCTAAGCCTCTGTATCTGTGATCAGAAAGTCGCAGGTTCAAGCCCAGCCTTGGCGGAACAGTCGCTGGGCAGACCCTAGAGCAAGGGCCTTAACTCTAACACACACAGAGACAGGTGCCACATGTGTGTGAATCCTTTATTTGGCAAGATAGGGGAAAAAAAAGACATATATACGAAATACAGGCCACGCCCCCTGGGGTGGCGAGTGGCGCTGCAGGCTAAGCCTTTGTATCTGTGATTAGAAGGTTGCTGGTTCAAGCCCAGCCTTGGCCGAATAGTCACAGAGCAAGGGCCTTATCTCTAACACATAGAGATGTGTGTGAATCCTTTATTTGGCAAGATAGGGAAAAAAAGACATATATACGAAATACAGGCCACGCCCCTTAGGTTGGCGAGTGGCGCTGGAGGCTAAGCCTTTGTATCTGTGATTAGAAGGTTGCTGGTTCAAGCCCAGCCTTGGCCGAATTATCACAGACCAAGGGCCTTATCTCTATCACATAGAGATGTGTGTGAATCCTTTATTTGGCAAGATAGGGAAAAAAAGACATATATACGAAATACAGGCCACGCCCCTTAGGGTAGCGAGTGGCGCTGCAGGCTAAGCCTCTGTATCTGTGATCAGAAAGTCGCAGGTTCAAGCCCAGCCTTGGCCAAATAGTCACAGCGCACATCCTAGAGCAAGGGCCTCAACTCCAACACGTACAGACAGGAGCCACATGTGTGTGAATCCTTTATTTGGCAAGATAGGGGAAAAAAAAGACATATATACGAAATACAGGCCACGCCCCCTGGGGTGGCGAGTGGCGCTGCAGGCTAAGCCTTTGTATCTGTGATTAGAAGGTTGCTGGTTCAAGCCCAGCCTTGGCCGAATAGTCACAGAGCAAGGGCCTTATCTCTAACACATAGAGATGTGTGTGAATCCTTTATTTGGCAAGATAGGGAAAAAAAGACATATATACGAAATACAGGCCACGCCCCTTAGGTTGGCGAGTGGCGCTGGAGGCTAAGCCTTTGTATCTGTGATTAGAAGGTTGCTGGTTCAAGCCCAGCCTTGGCCGAATTATCACAGACCAAGGGCCTTATCTCTATCACATAGAGATGTGTGTGAATCCTTTATTTGGCAAGATAGGGAAAAAAAGACATATATACGAAATACAGGCCACGCCCCTTAGGGTAGCGAGTGGCGCTGCAGGCTAAGCCTCTGTATCTGTGATCAGAAAGTTGCAGGTTCAAGCCCAGCCTTGGCCAAATAGTCACAGCGCACATCCTAGAGCAAGGGCCTCAACTCCAACACGTACAGACAGGTGCTACGTGTGTGAATCCTTTATTTGGCAAGATACGGAAAAAAAAGACATATATACGAAATACAGACCACACCTCCAGGGATGGCAAGTGGCGCTGCAGGCTAAGCCTCTGTATCTGTGATCAGAAGGTTGCTGGTTCAAGCCCAGCCTTGGCCAGATATTCACAGGGCTTTTTTTTTTTGTCAAAATTTTTTTTTTTGAAAAATGGACTGGTGGGTGGCTAATCCTCTGTGCTTGTGATCAAGTCAGTGTGCTCGAGCCTGCCCTCGGCACAATAGTTACAGGGCAGGCCCTCGAGCACACTGACTGATCCTGCAGTGCGATCTCTCTCTCTCTCACACACACACACACACACTCCACACACGCCACCACACGCCACACACCACAGGGCCAGTCAGTGCTTTCAAGGGTCTGCCCGGCAACCACCCTGCTGAGGGCGGGCTTGAACCACCAACCTCAACTTTCCAATCACAAGCACAGCGACTTAGCCCAGTGAGCCACTCACCAGTCCCATTTGTCCCTGATCTGAATTTAACTTTTGACTCTCAAACACGTACGGGTCAGAGCAGATCCAGTGTACGGATCTGTGGCGATTTCTGAACAACTTTTTACCCGGATCCGTTCAGACTCAACGGCCCCTCAGAATCTTAGTGCTTCAGCTCTGTAATGTCCGTAGTGGACCACAAGCCAGTACAGACACTAATGTACATGTACGTCATATTATCTCTAGGCAGGTGGTTCTGAAGGGCCCAGTTTGTCTGTGTTTAGCTTTATGGCATGTTCCAGAAGCTACCATATCTATTAATACTAAAATGAAAAGAAAGATTTCAACACTAGATGTATGAAATATTCCATAAACATTTTTCAGGCATATTACCCACATAGTACAGGGGTTGAACAATGAAACTGAAACACCTGGTTTTAAACCACAATAACTTATCATTATTGGGTGGGGCCTCCTTTTGTGGCCAATAAAGCATCAGTTCACCTTGGGAATGACAGATACAAGTCCTGCATAGTGGCCAGAGGGATTCTGAGCCGTTCCTCTTGCAGAACAGTGGCCAGGTCACTGTGTGACGCTGGCTGAGGAAAATGATTCCTGGCTTGCTCTGCCAAAACACCATCTAGAACTGGTGGACTCAGGGAATGCTATGATATTGTAACCGAAACTGTTATGATCCTCAGTCTAGGGTTGAGGACCGACAGAAAGGTAAAAAGGGAAAGGAGAGGGGAAAACGAGACAAGCAGGGGATGGTAAAAGGGAACACGGGAAACAAAGGGGATCTTTTTTTGTATTTTTTTTTTCATATTTATTCACAGACACTTTACAAACACTAGGTGCAAATTTCGGGAGTGACACGGTCAAAACAATAAACAAAACAGCACTAACGAACACGTCCCAAACTAATCTAATTCTAAATGAAATGAACACGAGACAACGAAATAACAAAAACTAAATCTAACTCCCTCACCAAAACAACAATAAACAACACGTACGCATAAACAAAAGGGCAGTCACTCCTTACGCACCTAACAGACACTAACATACAGGAAACACAAAAGCCGAAACACAGTATCCAAAGGGGCGAGGCAAAGAGAGTAGTCAGGAGGAAAGCGGGAGATGACAGAAGCCAGAAGAGCGAACTAATCAAAGCGAAAGTACCAAAAGGGCAAATCGAAAATCAGAAACCAAACAATCATACACAAGTAAACCGTCAAAACGCAAGCAAACCAAACAACAATCCAACAATGAGCAGAGCTCCCGCTAATCTACTGCCATGGCCTTCTCAGTCCTGGATCCGGAAGCAGCGACGAACACCGGGGGCGTGGCCAAGTCCGGGAGGCGGAGTCGAAGGGAGCAACATGCGAATGACGGCGATCAGGATCTGCAGAGCAACCCCTCCCCTGAACCTTACGGCACGTAACACATCACTGATCTTGTCTCTTACTGATAGAATGTGCGATCAGTGAGGACACTGCAAATATAGGTGTGAAACCTCAAACACTTTTGACTCTGTGCTTTTGGTTTCTTTGTTCAACCCCTGCACATTATTCCAGTATAGCATAAGTATCTACAATGGAACTTCTGTAGAAGAGCTGCACTTCCCTGTCACAGAATTCTAGAAACCGAGTCCATTGTACTTTTGGCTCAGGAGGTCCCAAGGCCTAAGCGAGGTCTGAACTGTGTTGGGGGTCAGTACAGCAGATATCGTCTCTCTCAACTAGAGTAAGTGGATTTTCTAGCCTTTAACCTCCAACACTTATGGATTAGGATTGTACATTTCGTTTGGTATACTGTGCATCGGCTATGAGAGTGGTTGGTCTTGAGCACACTGACCTGATCACTTTTTTTTTTTATCCAAAACTGGCAAAAAAAGATTCACAGCCGCGTCGCACCTGTCTCTCTGGGTGTCAGTGTCTTTCGACCAACCACCCTTTAGGCTTCAGACCCTTGCTCTAACATCTGCCCTGTGACTACTTGGCCAAAGCTGGACTTGAACCAGCAACCTTCTGATCACAGATACAGAGGCTTAGCCTGCAGCGCCACTCACCATCCCTGGGGGTATATTCTGTTTTTCATGCATATATGTATTTTTTTCCCTATCTTGCCAAATAAAGGATTCACACACATGTAGCACCTGTCCATGTGTGTTAGAGTTAAGGTCCTTGCTGTTATTGCTTCACGCCACCAGGCAGATCATCATCATGAACCCTATCAAAATAATGATCTGCCGGGTGACCTGAAGCAATAACAGATACTACTCTGCCTGAGATCTTTGGATCTTCATAATTTTAAGTAAGAAAATGTGAGTGCAAAATGGCGATTACATTTTGTGCCATCTTCATAATTTATATCAAAATAGTTGCCCCAAAGTACCCAAACATTCGACTGATACATCCCTTCAGACTGACATAATGACATTATTAAATGGAGTAAAAATAGCTCAAAGTTAACAGAGGACAGGAAACAGAAACTCATTTGATGTTTACAGGATAATAACCTGTGAGGGACCAAGACCAGCTGGCTGCTGATGTACTGAAAGCTTGTACCTGCAGAGCAGAGCAAGCAGCCTTGTTTGAAAGCTACAGTAGAAACAGGAGGGCAGAGTGGTGAACCCTTACACTGCCAGACTGCTACAGACACTGCAAGCTGTACAGCCGAACCCTGAATCAGGAACAGGGATCTTTATATTCAAAGATGGCCTGAAACATGTAACCTGAATTAAACAACTTTAACAAATTGTAAATGATTCAATAAATTGGCAGAGGTGGCAATTTCAGGTCGTGAAAGTAAAAATCCAGACCATGATTTACATTCAACCCACGAGTTGAGCATAAAGAGTCACAGTCACATCTGGTTAGTTGAAGAAAAATCATGGTCTGGATGTTTACTTTCTGGACCTGAATCTGCCACCTCAATAATCTGGTTAAAAAATAATGCTGCTATTCGATGTTTAACATCATACAGCATAACAGCTTTAGAGGCTGTATCTGGGTTAACTAGGCCATAGAAATCTACACCATCATAGCCTTTCATCTATGATTCCCTTCCCAGTGGAAGTTTAGCGTTGTGTGTAAACATACACAATGATAATAGCACCACCTACTGACACAAAGTATGGTTGCAATAGAAGCAAGGAAGATGAAATAAACTTCACATGACTGTCAGAAACGTGTTTTCTAGTAATGGCCAAAGAAAGTGTCATGAATAAATTGCTGTATTTTCAAACTCCACTAGATTGTCGTCTCTGATCAAAAAAGATCTCAAAGCATGACCCCAAAGCAAACCATCTACTGCACTCAAAAACACAGCAAAGGCCTCAGGAAGCATCGTTGGCATCACTAGGATTTTCACTTCAGATTTTAGTGCCCTCTGCACTATCACCCCAACATTTATAGGCACTTCTCACATGGGGGTTCTACACAGTTTCAATTAGTTATTGAATGAGGGATACAATATAGCACAGGCTTCCCCAATTCCAGTCCTGAAAGGCCAGTTTGCAACTTAGTTTGCTGATTTCCCTGCTCAGACACACCTACTAAACCTGGTAAATAGTGAATAAGCTGCGTCTGAGCAGGAACATCTGCAGCTCATGTGGAGTTTCCCAAAGCAGATGCCAACATCTTACGCCAACCATGCAGAAGTTCCCCATTAGACTTTGGTTGGTGACACATTCACACCCAGACTGATTCTGTACATCCTCCCCATGACACACTGCCTGTTATTCTGAAGCTATACTGGCTGTAAACTGAACATACTTTCCACAGATTGCAAGAACATCCATCTATTCATACATCTATTATCCAAAACCATTTGCTCAGTACACAGTCAGTATCAGTGAATAATGACATGTAGGCGCTGGACAATGACACTGAAACAGCTGATGTTAAACCACAATAACACCATTATTGGGTGGGGCCTCCTTTTGTGGCCAATAAAGCATCAGTTCATCTTGGGAATGACAGATACAAGTCCTGCATTGTGGCCAGAGGGATTCTGAGCCGTTCCTCTTGCAGAACAGTGGTCAGGTCAGTATGTGATGCTGGTGGAGGTAAATGTTTCCTGACTCGCTCCTACAAAACACCCAGGCCGCACAGGGCACTGTCTGCTGAGGCCTAAGGCCGCATAGGGCACTGTCTGCTGAGGCCACATAGGACACTGTCTGCTGAGGCATAAGGCAGCATGGGGCACTGCTTGCTGAGGCCTAAGTCCACATAGGGCACTGTCTGCTGAGGCCTAAGGCCACATAGGGCACTGTCTGCTGAGGCCTAAGGCCGCATAGGGCACTGTCTGCTGAGGCCACATAGGGCACTGTCTGCTGAGGCCTAAGGCCGCATAGGGCACTGTCTGCAGAGGCCTAAGGCCACATAGGGCACTGTCTGCTGAGGCCTAAGGCAGCATAGGGCACTGTCTGCAGAGGCCTAAGGCTGCATAGGGCACTGTCTGCTGAGGCATAAGGCCGCATAGGGCACTGTCTGCAGACGCCTAAGGCTGCATAGGGCACTGTCTGCTGAGGCCTAAGGCCGCATGGGGCACTGTCTGCTAAGTCCACATAGGGCACTGTCTGCTGAGGTCTAAGTCCGCATAGGGCACTATCTGCTGAGGCCACATAGGGCACTGTCTGCTGAGGTCTAAGTCCGCATAGGGCACTGTCTGCTGAGGCCTACGGCCGCATAGGGCACTGTCTGCTAAGTCCACATAGGGCACTGTCTGGTGAGGTCTAAGGCCGCATAGGGCACTGTCTGATGAGGCCGCATAGGGCACTGTCTGCTGAGGCCTACGGCCGCACAGGGCACTGTCTGCTGAGGCCGCATAGGGCACCGTCTGCTGAGGCCTACGGCCGCATAGGGCACTGTCTGCTAAGTCCACATAGGGCACTGTCTGATGAGGTCTAAGGCCGCATAGGGCACTGTCTGATGAGGCCGCATAGGGCACTGTCTGCTGAGGCCTACGGCCGCACAGGGCACTGTCTGCTGAGGCCGCATAGGGCACCGTCTGCTGAGGTCTAAGTCCGCATAGGGAACTGTCTGCTGAGGCCGCATAGGACACTGTCTGCTGAGGCCTAAGGCCGCATAGGGCACTGTCTGCTGAGGCCGCATAGGACACTGTCTGCTGAGGTCTAACTCCGCATAGGGCACTGTCTGCTGAGGCATAAGGCCGCATAGGGCACTGTTTGCAGAGGCCTAAGGCTGCATAGGGCACTGTCTGCTGAGGCTTAAGGCCGCATGGGGCACTGTCTGCTAAGTCCACATAGGGCACTGTCTGCTGAGGCCGCATAGGGCACTGTCTGCTGAGGCCACATAGGGCACTCTCTGCTGAGGCCTAAGTCCGCATAGGGCACTGTCTGCTGAGGCCGCATAGGGCACTGTCTGCTGAGGCCTAAGGCCGCATAGGGCACTGTCTGCTGAGGCCGCATAGGACACTGTCTGCTGAGGCCTAAGGTCGCATAGAGCACTGTCTGCTGAGACCTAAGGCCGCATAGGGCACTGTCTGCTGAGGCCTAAGGCCGCATAGAGCACTGTCTGCTGAGACCTAAGGCCGCATAGGGCACTGTCTGCTGAGGCCTAAGGCCGCATAGAGCACTGTCTGCTGAGACCTAAGGCCGCATAGGGCACTGTCTGCTGAGGCCGCATAGGGCACTGTCTGCTGAGGCCTAAGGCCGCATAGGGCACTGTCTGCTGAGGCCGCATAGGACACTGTCTGCTGAGGCCTAAGGCCGCATAGAGCACTGTCTGCTGAGACCTAAGGCCGCATAGGGCACTGTCTGCTGAGGCCTAAGGCCGCATAGAGCACTGTCTGCTGAGACCTAAGGCCGCATAGGGCACTGTCTGCTGAGGCCTAAGGCCGCATTGAGCACTGTCTGCTGAGACCTAAGGCCGCATAGGGCACTGTCTGCTGAGGCCTCACTTTGGCAAAGTACCCAAACATTCGACTGATACATCCCTTCAGACTGAAATAATGACATTCTAAATCAGAGTAAAAAATAGCAGGACGTTAATAGAGGACAGAAAACTAAAACTCATTTGATGTTTACAGGATAATAACCTGTGAGGGACCAAGACCAGCCGGCTGCTGATGTACTGATGCTTGTACCTGCAGAGCAGAGCAAGCAGCCTTGTTTGAAAGCTACAGTAGAAACAGGAGGGCAGAGTGGTGAACCCTTACACTGCCAGACTGCTACAGACACTGCAAGCTGTACAGCCGAACTCTGAATCAGGAACAGGGATCTTTATATTCAAAGCATTACAAGATGGCCAGAAACATGTAATCTGGATTTCAGATATTAATAATTTTAGTAGACATCCAGGACCCTGACCTATCGGACCCTTTCTGGGGTATTAAGGTCAGCTCTGAACATGCAGACTATTAATAAACTATCAAGAAACACATGATCTCCAGAATGGTTTTTGCAGGCAGCCCACCTGTAATAAAACATGTCTGGTACCCTGACTGACTTCCATGTGTTAAAATGATGGGTCTGTTTGATGGCTCCCCAATGCTGATAGAGATGCTGAGGCAGGCCTGGTTCATATCTTCCTTGAATCTCACCAGGTGTTACTGGTAGGTGGCGCTAACACCGTGGGCTGGGGAGAATTCAGTACCACTTGGGGGCACCTGAAGTTCATGCCCCCCCTCTCCCTTTTGGACTGTATGGGACGCAGTGCACCATTCTACTGTCAAATTGAATTATTTATTATGTTACAGGCACACGGAGCTGGAACCGCTGTCGTCAAAGCTACACATCAGTCAGTGAAAATCCATTTCTGAAACACACTATGGCATGTATTAGTTTGAACAAATTAATGGCAGAATGTGGGTGGCCCAATTCTGTCTATTTGGAAGTAATTCAAAGTAGTGATGTCATGATATTGCCCTCTAGTGGTGAATCATACATGTAGCAGTAATAATAATAATGATAACAACAATAACAATAATACAGTCAAACAGCATTATTGTTAAACATAATTCAATTAATGTATTACAGTTAAACCATATTAAATGTCTTAAAAAGCCGTTAATTACTTCATAATTAATTCTGACCCTGTAGTATTATGCCATTTAGGTCAGTCTGTGGTATAGAAATGATCCCCTTCTTAATAATCTACATTCTTGTTATAATCTTGCTCTTTTGCGATGAATATCACTCATCTGCATACGGAAGCCTGAACTTACGCAGCCTCTCCACACAATGGGAGCTTGATAAAGCTGGATAAAGGCCAATGCTGAAGCCCTGAATGAACTGGAACAAACCCAAATGATTTGTTTAGCTCAGTTGCTGTAACAATCATATTGTCAATTTGAAAACTCTACTTTTTTTCTTTTGTTTTTTTAATAGTCCCAAATTCCAAAATGAAAACACCCCCCACCACTACCCAAATCCAAGAGTGGTCTCAAGTCCACCATGATAAAGTCAAACATGGCCTTCCAGATCACTGAGCGTTTTTTCACCTCATTCAACCCTCAAAGAACTACAAGAATATTCTTCTTGAAGAATGGTGCAATATCCGACTACACACAGCAGAAGAAAAGCATGACAACGTTCCAAGACGGATTGGTAGCATGATAAGCTGCAGGCTGCCCATGTCTCAGAACAAAACATAACCTCGTAACAATGAATTAGCATCATTAATCCGATTAAATTTGCCAAACAAGAATCAAATGGCTAAACTTACTATTTTTCATTAAATGAATCTTCCATCCATCCGTCTTCCAACAACATATCCAGTACAGGGTTATGAGTACATGGTGACAAAGTTAAATCTGAATATAGTAAAATCAAGTAACTCACCACAAGGGGGAGACAAAAGCTTTGTAATGTTGAAGGTGCCTCTCTTTTCAGCAAGTATGTCACTCTGGTTGTGCAGCTCCAAATATGAAATTAGCAGACTAATTATCCATCCATCCATTTTCCAAACCGCTTATCCTACTGGGTCGCCGGGGGTGCGGAGCCTATCCTGGAAGCAATGGGCACGAGGCAGGGAACAACCCAGGATGGGGGGCCAGCCCATCGCAGATCAGACTAATTATGAATTACCAAACAGTAGGAGAATGATGGCTTCAGTTTCTAGTTATAAGCCTGAACACTGGCATACATTTTCTTTATTTAATGTTAACAAAATTAATTAGAAAGTCAACTGAAGCTGTTTCAGCAATTGATTGCAGTTAACATTAAAATGATCATAATTATTAGGCTCAATATGATTGCCTTAAGAATGATAAATCTGGTAAATGATAAAGTGCTGTTATTTACCTATTTATTTTTATTAATGGCGTTTTTTCATGTAAAACCGTGTTTGTCTTGCACTGAAATATTATTTGTCCTTACAAAAAAACTGCAATCATGCCAGTTGTCTAAACACCGTTTAATTCATTGATATTAAAAGTCCAATGAATTTCTGTTTTTCTATTTACTATAATTGAATTATGAGTCGTGGAACAGTCAGTCACTTCATTCTGTGAGTAGATAGATGGAATGAACTGATGTCTCAATGCGGGGCAAGACGCATCTCAACAAAGTCTGGCAGGGCCTGAAGTTTTACTCAGACTGCAGTGGTGATGTAAACTGTTTACTAATTTACAAACATTTGAAAATACTATTACACTCTTAAATGACTTCCCTACACAGTACTTTATTATTCCACAATATCTTGCTAGTTGCAGTTGTACTGAAAGGAGAGGTCTAAAAGGTCAGGGGGGGACACTTGGTGGACCCCCAGCATCACATCCAGTATGTGTGTCTGTGTGATGCAAGAAGATGCAAACATGTCCCTGAATTGCAAGGAGTGTGATACTTTAATGAGTCCCTGTGTTTGAAAGGTGTTATATTGGTGACGGTGATTAGAAGTGGTTTAAACCATGAGACATAATGAGCATCTCTGGGCTCATTCACGAGAGAACAGCATCCAATTATTGCATCAGTAAAGCTGAGTAATGGCTGAGTGACACTTTGTGTTTAACATGATAGAGATGATGACCTCTCTGTTCTCGACAGGGGCATGTGTTGCATCCACGATAACCCGGCCATGTATGACTTCTCTAAATACATCATAATATCATTGCATAACGTTTAACAATTTAAAGTTAACTGTGTGTAATACATGTCTGAGAAACTTCTAGTGGAATACTCCTTTTATGTAATCTTACACAGTAGTCAATCAAAACAGCAACGTAGATTCATCCATCTTAGAACCACTTAGAAAGTAAAGCTTTGTAGGCCTGAAGCCACCTTCAATCAGGGACAATTCAGGCAGGGACACACGCAGAAACTCTGCAGGCCCTAACAAAATGGGGGCTCTCGTCCACTTTCACGTATGGCATTAGGTGTTAAAGGGCCTCTGTCCTGTGCTGAGCCGGGCCCCCTGATTCGGACAGGGTATCCAGTCTCCTCCAGCACCTCAGGGCAGGGGGACGTCTTTATGTTTCTTGATTCACAAGAAAAAAGAAAGAGATTAAATGGTAATACTTAGCTTATATCAGTTCCTTTCTACATAATATAAGATTAATTTATTGGTATTTAAGGTTAGGCGGTTAACCTCCTCTTGCTGTGTGTGTGTGTGTGTGTGTGTGTGTGTGAATTAGATTTATCTTACATTGCGGGGACCAAATATCCCCCACAATGTAATAAAAACCTGTTTTTCTGACATTGTGGGGACCATTTTTTCAGGTACCCAAAAAGATGCGTGAAAGCAATCAAAGAACTAAAAATGCCAAAAGTCTCATATTTTGTTTGCTTACTTATGGTTAAGGTTAGGGCTGGGTAGGGGTTAAGGTCGTTACGCTGTGATAAGAGTTTTCCCCATAGAAATTAATGGAGGGTCCCCACAAAGATATAATTATGAATCTTTGTATGTGTGTGTGTGTGCATGTGTGTGTCTTTCTACACGCACCATTTGTCCATTTATGTATATGTTTTATGTTGAAATGCATATTGCTGAAAATAATCTGACTACAGTGCATTTTGTATAAATGGCCACAAGAGGGCGACAAATAACCATACAACTCTAGTTACACATTTCAAACATTACGATTAACATTTTATTTATTTATCTTAGTTGATAATTCTTGACAAACAACATATGAATGAGGGAAATGGCATATTTAAAACACACAACTTTCACGGGTTCAGCTTGGCATACATACAAATCCAAAGACTAACAGCAAGCGTAGGACTTTGGTTATGTGTTTCCAGTGATTAACTGACAGTATGAGGGAGCAGCTACCTGCTGAAGAGAGGGAGAGGGCAGGGGCTCATTTGCGGCCGACATACGCTACTCTGCCCAGTACAGCGACCCCCAGTGTGACACAGCTGTCCAGGAAGACCTGGCCTTCCACCCCGTCCTGCATGCACTCACACCAGACCAGCTGCTCCTCACTACATGACACTATTACGTAAGTAAGAGACACAACGTTTCCAGTCAGCAGTGTGTATCATCAATTGATCTTCTAGTTGAACCATTGAAATGACCTGTGGAAAGGACTTAAGTGTCAGTGTTAGGTAGAACATATGAGGCAACAATCTCAACATCTGCAGAATGTCAGAATGCTTGTTCTGGAAGCACTATGACATACCAATAAACAGGTTGCATAAACACATTGTTTTCTCATAAATTCCTAGAAAGACTTTGAGCTTCTATCTGAACAGGCCTAAGGGTCAAAGAGGGGATTTCATTAAACAAAAGCTATTGCATGAGTTTGTGTTATGCAAAGACTGTCAAATCGCCACCTGCTTCATGTAAGTAGCTACATGGAAAGGGCTGATATCTCAACAAATCTGCCAAGATGGCTGGACCTGAAGCTCCTCTGGCTGCATTGATAGTGTAACCTGCTTGCTCTACAGCAAACATTTGAAATTATGATTATGCTCTTAAATTAACCACTTGCGCAGACAGGTATTAATTGTATCACAACATTTTTGGCTTATAAAACACAAGTTGCAGTTGTATGGAGAGGTCTAAAAGGTCAGGGGGGAAACTTGGATTTCAGGTCGACCCCCAGCATCACATCCAGCATGTGTGTCTGCGTGATGCAAGAAGATGCAAACATGTCCCTGAATTGCAAGGAGTGTGATACTTTAATGGGTCCCTCTGTTTGAAAGGTGTGATATTGCAGACGGTGCTTAGATGTTTATCAGACGATGAGACATAATGAGCATCTCTGGGCTCATTCACAAGAGATCAGCGTCCTATTATTGCATCAGTAATGGCTGGTAATGGCTGAGTGACACTTTGTGTTAACAAAAAAATGTAAATAGATGACTTGTCATATCTCAGCAGTGCCAGTTGCTGTGTCTATGACAGCCCAGCCATGTATGACTTCTCTAAGTACACCATAATATCACTGCATAACCTTTAACAATTTAAAGTTAACTGTGTATAATACATGTCTGAGAATCTTCTAGTGGAATACTCCTTTTATGTAATCTTACACAGTAGTCAATCAAAACAGCAACGTAGATTCATCCATCTTAGAACCACTTAGAAAGTAAAGCTTTGTAGGCCTGAAGCCACCTTCAATCAGGAACAATTCAGGCAGGGACACACGCAGAAACTCTGCAGGCCCTAACAAAATGTGGGCCCTTGTCCACTTTCACGTATCGCATTAGGTGTTAAAGGGCCCCTGTCCTGTGCTGAGCCGGGCCCCCTGAATCGGACAGGGTGTCCAGGCTCCTCCAGCACCTCAGGGCAGGGGGACGTCTTTATGTTTCTTGATTCACAGGAAAAAAGAAAGAGATTAAATGGTAATACTTAGCTCATGTCAGTTCCTTTCTACATAATATAAGATTAATTTATTGGTATTTAAGGTTAGGCGCTTAACCTCCTCTTGCTGTGTGTGTGTGTGTGTGTGTGTGAATCAGATTTATCTTACATTGCGGGGACCAAATATCCCCCACAATGTAATAAAAACCTGTTTTTCTGACATTGTGGGGACCATTTTTTCAGGTACCCAAAAAGATGCGTGAAAGCAATCAAAGAACTAAAAATGCCAAAAGTCTCATATTTTGTTTGCTTACTTATGGTTAAGGTTAGGGCTGGGTAGGGGTTAAGGTCGTTACGCTGTGATAAGAGTTTTCCCCATAGAAATTAACGGAGGGTCCCCACAAAGATATAATTATGAATCTTTGTATGTGTGTGTGTGCATGTGTGTGTCTTTCTGCACGCACCATTTGTCCATTTATGTATATGTTTTATGTTGAAATGCATACAGTATTGCTGGAAGTAATCTGACTACAGTTCATGTTGTATAATTGGCCACAAGAGGGCGACAAATAACCATACAACTCTAGTTATACGTTTCAAACATTACGTTTAACGTTTTATTTATTTATTTTAGTTGATACTTCTTGCCAAACAACATATGAATGAGGGACATGGCATATTTAAAACACACAACTTTCAAGGATTCAGCTTGGCATAGATGCAAAGCGTAGGACTTTGGTTATGTGTTTCCAGTGATTAACTGACAGTATGAGGGAGCAGCTACCTGCTGCAGAGAGGGAGAGGGCAGGGGCTCATTTGCGGCCGACATACGCTACTCTGCTCAGTACAGCGACCCCCAGTGTGACACAGCTGTCCAGGAAGACCTGGCCTTCCAGCCCGTCCTGCATGCACTCACACCAGACCAGCTGCTCCTCACCACATGACACTATTACGTAAGTAAGAGACACAACGTTTCCAGTCAGCAGTGTGTATCATCAATTGATCTTCTAGTTGAACCATTGAAATGACATGTGGAAAGGACTTAAGTGTCATTGTTAGGTAGAACATATGAGGCAACAATCTCAACATCTGCAGAATGTCAGAATGCTTGTTCTGGAAGCACTATGACATACCAATAAACAGGTTGCATAAACACATTGTTTTCTCATAAATTCCTAGAAAGACTTTGAGCTTCTATCTGAACAGGCCTAAGGGTCAAAGAGGGGATTTCATTAAACAAAAGCTATTGCATGAGTTTGTGTTATACAAAGACTGTCAAATCGCCACCTGCTTCATGTAAGTAGCTACATGGAAAGGGCTGATATCTCAACAAATCTGCCGAGATGGCTGGACCTGAAGCTCCTCTGGCTGCATTGATAGTGTAACCTGCTTGCTCTACAGCAAACATTTGAAATTATGATTATGCTCTTAAATTAACCACCTGCGCAGACAGGTATTAATTGTATCACAACATTTTTGGCTTATAAAACACAAGTTGCAGTTGTATGGAGAGGTCTAAAAGGTCAGGCGGGGACACTTGGATTTCAGGTGGACCCCCAGCATCACATCCAGCATGTGTGTCTGCGTGATGCAAGAAGATGCAAACATGTCCCTGAACGTCAAGGAGTGTGATACTTTAATGGGTCCCTCTGTTTGAAAGGTGTGATATTGGTGACGGTGATTAGAAGTGGTTTAAACCATGAGACATAATGAGCATCTCTGGGCTCATTCACAAGAGATCAGCGTCCTATTATTGCATCAGTAATGGCTGGTAATGGCTGAGTGACACTTTGTGTTAACAAAAAAATGTAAATAGATGACTTGGCAAATCTCAGTATTGCCAGTTGCTGTGTCTATGACAGCCCAGCCATGTATGACTTCTCTAAGTACACCATAATATCACTGCATAACCTTTAACAATTTAAAGTTAACTGTGTATAATACATGTCTGAGAATCTTCTAGTGGAATACTCCTTTTATGTAATCTTACACAGTAGTCAATCAAAACAGCAACGTAGATTCATCCATCTTAGAACCACTTAGAAAGTAAAGCTTTGTAGGCCTGAAGCCACCTTCAATCAGGAACAATTCAGGCAGGGACACACGCAGAAACTCTGCAGGCCCTAACAAAATGTGGGCCCTTGTCCACTTTCACGTATCGCATTAGGTGTTAAAGGGCCCCTGTCCTGTGCTGAGCCGGGCCCCCTGAATCGGACAGGGTGTCCAGGCTCCTCCAGCACCTCAGGGCTGGGGGACGTCTTTATGTTTCTTGATTCACAGGAAAAAAGAAAGAGATTAAATGGTAATACTTAGCTCATGTCAGTTCCTTTCTACATAATATAAGATTAATTTATTGGTATTTAAGGTTAGGCGCTTAACCTCCTCTTGCTGTGTGTGTGTGTGTGTGTGTGTGTGTGTGAATCAGATTTATCTTACATGGCGGGGACCAAATGTCCCTCACAATGTAATAAAAACCTGTTTTTCTGACATTGTGGGGACCATTTTTTCAGGTACCCATAAAGATCCGTGAAAGCAATCAAAGAAGTAAAAATGCCAAAAGTCTCCTATTTTGTTTGCTTACTTATGGTTAAGGTTAGGGCTGGGTAGGGGTTAAGGTCGTTACGCTGTGATAAGAGTTTTCCCCATAGAAATTAATGGAGGGTCCCCACAAAGATATAATTATGAATCTTTGTATGTGTGTTTCTTTCTACACGCACCATTTGTCCATTTATGTATATGTTTTATGTTGAAATGCATATTGCTGAAAATAATCTGACTACAGTGCATTTTGTATAAATGGCCACAAGAGGGCGACAAATAACCATACAACTCTAGTTACACATTTCAAACATTACGATTAACATTTTATTTATTTATCTTAGTTGATAATTCTTGACAAACAACATATGAATGAGGGAAATGGCATATTTAAAACACACAACTTTCAAGGATTCAGCTTGGCATACATACAAATCCAAAGACTAACAGCAAGCGTAGGACTTTGGTTATGTGTTTCCAGTGATTAACTGACAGTATGAGGGAGCAGCTACCTGCTGCAGAGAGGGAGAGGGCAGGGGCTCATTTGCGGCCGACATACGCTACTCTGCTCAGTACAGCGACCCCCAGTGTGACACAGCTGTCCAGGAAGACCTGGCCTTCCACCCCGTCCTGCATGCACTCACACCAGACCAGCTGCTCCTCACCACATGACACTATTACGTAAGTAAGAGACACAACGTTTCCAGTCATCAGTGTGTAGACATCAACTGATCTTCTAGTTGAACCATTGAAATGACATGTGGAAAGGACTTAAGTGTCAGTGTTAGGTAGAACATATGAGGCAACAATCTCAACATCTGCAGAATGTCAGAATGCTTGTTCTGGAAGCACTATGACATACCAATAAACAGGTTGCATAAACACATTGTTTTCTCATAAATTCCTAGAAAGACTTTGAGCTTCTATCTGAACAGGCCTAAGGGTCAAAGAGGGGATTTCATTAAACAAAAGCTATTGCATGAGTTTGTGTTATACAAAGACTGTCAAATCGCCACCTGCTTCATGTAAGTAGCTACATGGAAAGGGCTGATATCTCAACAAATCTGCCGAGATGGCTGGACCTGAAGCTGCTCTGGCTGCAGTGATAGTGTAACCTGCTTGCTCTACAACAAACATTTCAAATCATGATTATGCTCTTAAATTAACCACTTGCGCAGACAGGTATTAATTGTATCACAACATTTTTGGCTTATAAAACACAAATTGCAGTTGTATGGAGAGGTCTAAAAGGTCAGGGGGGGACACTTGGATTTCAGGTCGACCCCCAGCATCACATCCAGCATGTGTGTCTGCGTGATGCAAGAAGATGCAAACATGTCCCTGAATTGCAAGGAGTGTGATACTTTAATGGGTCCCTCTGTTTGAAAGGTGTGATATTGCAGACGGTGCTTAGATGTTTATCAGACGATGAGACATAATGAGCATCTCTGGGCTCATTCACAAGAGATCAGCGTCCTATTATTGCATCAGTAATGGCTGGTAATGGCTGAGTGACACTTTGTGTTAACAAAAAAATGTAAATAGATGACTTGTCATATCTCAGCAGTGCCAGTTGCTGTGTCTATGACAGCCCAGCCATGTATGACTTCTCTAAGTACACCATAATATCACTGCATAACCTTTAACAATTTAAAGTTAACTGTGTATAATACATGTCTGAGAATCTTCTAGTGGAATACTCCTTTTATGTAATCTTACACAGTAGTCAATCAAAACAGCAACGTAGATTCATCCATCTTAGAACCACTTAGAAAGTAAAGCTTTGTAGGCCTGAAGCCACCTTCAATCAGGAACAATTCAGGCAGGGACACACGCAGAAACTCTGCAGGCCCTAACAAAATGTGGGCCCTTGTCCACTTTCACGTATCGCATTAGGTGTTAAAGGGCCCCTGTCCTGTGCTGAGCCGGGCCCCCTGAATCGGACAGGGTGTCCAGGCTCCTCCAGCACCTCAGGGCAGGGGGACGTCTTTATGTTTCTTGATTCACAGGAAAAAAGAAAGAGATTAAATGGTAATACTTAGCTCATGTCAGTTCCTTTCTACATAATATAAGATTAATTTATTGGTATTTAAGGTTAGGCGCTTAACCTCCTCTTGCTGTGTGTGTGTGTGTGTGTGTGTGTGAATCAGATTTATCTTACATGGCGGGGACCAAATGTCCCTCACAATGTAATAAAAACCTGTTTTTCTGACATTGTGGGGACCATTTTTTCAGGTACCCATAAAGATCCGTGAAAGCAATCAAAGAAGTAAAAATGCCAAAAGTCCCCTATTTTGTTTGCTTACTTATGGTTAAGGTTAGGGCTGGGTAGGGGTTAAGGTCGTTACGCTGTGATAAGAGTTTTCCCCATAGAAATTAACGGAGGGTCCCCACAAAGATATAATTATGAATCTTTGTATGTGTGTGTGTGCATGTGTGTGTCTTTCTGCACGCACCATTTGTCCATTTATGTATATGTTTTATGTTGAAATGCATATTGCTGAAAATAATCTGACTACAGTGCATTTTGTATAAATGGCCACAAGAGGGCGACAAATAACCATACAACTCTAGTTACACATTTCAAACATTACGATTAACATTTTATTTATTTATCTTAGTTGATAATTCTTGACAAACAACATATGAATGAGGGAAATGGCATATTTAAAACACACGAGTTTCAAAGATTCAGCTTGGCATACATACAAATCCAAAGACTAACAGCAAGCGTAGGACTTTGGTTATGTGTTTCCAGTGATTAACTGACAGTATGAGGGAGCAGCTACCTGCTGCATGGAGGGAGAGGGCAGGGGCTCATTTGCGGCCGACATACGCTACTCTGCTCAGTACAGCGACCCCCAGTGTGACACAGCTGTCCAGGAAGACCTGGCCTTCCAGCCCGTCCTGCATGCACTCACACCAGACCAGCTGCTCCTCACCACATGACACTATTACGTAAGTAAGAGACACAACGTTTCCAGTCAGCAGTGTGTATCATCAATTGATCTTCTAGTTGAACCATTGAAATGACATGTGGAAAGGACTTAAGTGTCATTGTTAGGTAGAACATATGAGGCAACAATCTCAACATCTGCAGAATGTCAGAATGCTTGTTCTGGAAGCACTATGACATACCAATAAACAGGTTGCATAAACACATTGTTTTCTCATAAATTCCTAGAAAGACTTTGAGCTTCTATCTGAACAGGCCTAAGGGTCAAAGAGGGGATTTCATTAAACAAAAGCTATTGCATGAGTTTGTGTTATACAAAGACTGTCAAATCGCCACCTGCTTCATGTAAGTAGCTACATGGAAAGGGCTGATATCTCAACAAACCTGCCAAGATGGCTGGACCTGAAGCTGCTCTGGCTGCATTGATAGTGTAACCTGCTTGCTCTACAACAAACATTTGAAATTATGATTATGCTCTTAAATTAACCACCTGCGCAGACAGGTATTAATTGTATCACAACATTTTTGGCTTATAAAACACAAGTTGCAGTTGTATGGAGAGGTCTAAAAGGTCAGGCGGGGACACTTGGATTTCAGGTGGACCCCCAGCATCACATCCAGCATGTGTGTCTGCGTGATGCAAGTAGATGCAAACATGTCCCTGAACGTCAAGGAGTGTGATACTTTAATGGGTCCCTGTGTTTGAAAGGTGTGATATTGGTGACGGTGATTAGAAGTGGTTTAAACCATGAGACATAATGAGCATCTCTGGGCTCATTCACAAGAGAACAGCATCCAATTATTGCATCAGTAAAGCTGAGTAATGGCTGAGTGACACTTTGTGTTTAACATGATAGAGATGATGACCTCTCTGTTCTCGACAGGGGCATGTGTTGCATCCACGATAACCCGGCCATGTATGACTTCTCTAAATACATCATAATATCATTGCATAACGTTTAACAATTTAAAGTTAACTGTGTGTAATACATGTCTGAGAATCTTCTAGTGGAATACTCCTTTTATGTAATCTTACACAGTAGTCAATCAAAACAGCAACGTAGATTCATCCATCTTAGAACCACTTAGAAAGTAAAGCTTTGTAGGCCTGAAGCCACCTTCAATCAGGGACAATTCAGGCAGGGACACACGCAGAAACTCTGCAGGCCCTAACAAAATGTGGGCCCTTGTCCACTTTCACGTATCGCATTAGGTGTTAAAGGGCCCCTGTCCTGTGCTGAGCCGGGCCCCCTGAATCGGACAGGGTGTCCAGGCTCCTCCAGCACCTCAGGGCAGGGGGACGTCTTTATGTTTCTTGATTCATAGGAAAAAAGAAAGAGATTAAATGGTAATACTTAGCTTATATCATTTCCTTTCTACATAATATAAGATTAATTTATTGGTATTTAAGGTTAGGCGCTTAACCTCCTCTTGCTGTGTGTATGTGTGTGTGTGTGTCTGTGTGAATCAGATTTATCTTACATGGCGGGGACCAAATATCCCCCACAATGTAATAAAAATCTGTTTTTCTGACATTGTGGGGACCATTTTTTCAGGTACCCACAACGATCCGTGAAAGCAATCAAAGAACTAAAAATGCCAAAAGTCTCTTATTTTGTTTGCTTACTTATGGTTAAGGTTAGGGCTGGGTAGGGCTTAAGGTCGTTACGCTGCGATAAGAGTTTTCCCCATGGAAATGAATGGAGGGTCCCCACAAAGATATAATTATGAATCTGTCTATGTGTGTATATGTGTGTATGTGTGTCTTTCTGCACGCACCATTTGTCCATTTATGTATATGTTTTATGTTGAAATGCATACAGTATTGCTGGAAGTAATCTGACTACAGTTCATGTTGTATAATTGGCCACAAGAGGGCGACAAATAACCATACAACTCTAGTTATACGTTTCAAACATTACGTTTAACGTTTTATTTATTTATTTTAGTTGATACTTCTTGCCAAACAACATATGAATGAGGGACATGGCATATTTAAAACACACAACTTTCAAGGATTCAGCTTGGCATAGATGCAAATCCAAAGACTAACAGCAAGCGTAGGACTCTGGTTATGTGTTTCCAGTGATTAACTGACAGTATGAGGGAGCAGCTACCTGCTGCATGGAGGGAGAGGGCAGGGGCTCATTTGCGGCCGAAATACGCTACTCTGCCCAGTACAGCGACCACCGGTGTGACACAGCTGTCCAGGAAGACCTGGAGTACTATGACATACCAATAAACATTTTGCATAAACACATTGTTTTCTCATAAATTCCTAGAAAGCCTTTGAGCTTCTATCTGAACAGGCCTAAGGGTCAAAGAGGGGATTTCATTAAACAAAAGCTATTGCATGAGTTTGTGTTATGCAAAGACTGTCAAATCGCCACCTGCTTCATGTAAGTAGCTACATGGAAAGGGCTGATATCTCAACAAATCTGCCAAGATGGCTGGACCTGAAGCTGCTCTGGCTGCATTGATAGTGTAACCTGCTTGCTCTACAGCAAGCATTTGAAATTATGATTATGCTCTTAAATTAACCACTTGCGCAGACAGATATTAATTGTATCACAACATTTTTGGCTTATAAAACACAAGTTGCAGTTGTATGGAGAGGTCTAAAAGGTCAGGGGGGGACACTTGGATTTCAGGTAGACCCCCAGCATCACATCCAGCATGTGTGTCTGCGTGATGCAAGAAGATGCAAACATGTCCCTGAACTTCAAGGAGTGTGATACTTTAATGAGTCCCTGTGTTTGAAAGGTGTGATATTGGTGACGGTGATTAGAAGTGGTTTAAACCATGAGACATAATGAGCATCTCTGGGCTCATTCACAAGAGAACAGCGTCCTATTATTGCATCAGCAATGGCTGAGTAATGGCTGAGTGACACTTTGTGTTTAACATGATAGAGATGATGACCTCTCTGTTCTCGACAGGGGCATGTGTTGCATCCATGATAACCCGGCCATGTATGACTTCTCTAACTACACAGCAACATCAGTGCATGAATCCAAAAATTTAAAGTTAATTAATCGTGTAGTATACGTCTGAGAAACTTCAAGTAGAATGTTTCTTTTATGTAATCCTACGCAGTCAAAATGACAGTATAGATACATCCATCATCTAACCACTTGTAATGTGCGGTTATGGAGACCTGAAGGTGACTCTGAGCAGCATGAGGGACAAGGCAGGGGAACATGTGACACTTTTCTTGAGTCATACTCCAGGAAACGCATAATTTTAGGTATTCAAGGGCCCCTGTCCTGTGCCGGGCCCCTTGAATCAGCCAGGGTGTCCATGCCCCTCCAGCACCTCTGGGCAGGGGGACGCGTTACTGTTTCTTGAGCCATCTGAAAAAGAAAAAAACATTAAATCGTGTAACTTAGCAATTTTTTTTTCTATAGCTAGGTCACATTATATAAGGCGCGTTCATTGCTGCCTACGTTAGGTGCTTAATCTTCTCATGTATTGTGTGTGTGTGTGTGTGTGTGTGTGTGTGTGTGTGTGTGTGTACGTGTGTGTGTGGGTCATGTACATATTACATTGTTTAAACAAAATGCCTCCATAATATGAAAATTATTTTGACGTTGTGGGGACCTCACAATGATATGAATACGTGTGTGTGTGTGTTTTCTGTGATTTATTGTCCATTTACTTGGCCTGCTGTATTTTGAAGTACACATTGCTGAATGTTATTCTGACCTGAATGTCTTTCATGCAATTGACCACAAGAGGGAGACATCAGCTACATGAAATGATAATAATTGTATCAGTTTTTTAGTTTATTGCTGCGTAAGGTTAGGTGCTTAAGCTCCTCATATTATATGTCTGTCTTGTTTTATTGTGTCCATTTACCTATAAGTATTATGAAGTACAGTTGGTCAAAATATAGTATTTTCACTACAGTGCTGTTTGTGCAATTGGCCACAAGGAGACAAATAGCAAGTATACAACTCCGCACATTTCAAACCACATGACACTATTATATAAGCAAGACACACAACGTTTGGAATAAAGCATAATTCTGATGCTTTATAATATACTAATGTTTAGGCAGCATAAACAATAAATGGAAAGGACTAAAGTCTCATGCCTGATTCATACTTCCTGTGCACTTTGCACTGACTGTGGACGCGCTGTGGCACACATGGCTGTTACACTGTACTTTACTTCATCAAAGAGGTCAGGTGTAGACACGGTATTTGTACTCCGTGCGAGGGCCCAGTTCCTCTGATGCAGCGAAGCAGGCCTCTACAGTATCTGTTACAATTATGAGGCCCGTATTTCATTGTGGATCCGCTGTACGAGTGCAGAAACAATCGCTGTTACGGGGTCCTCCCCACTGCTATAGCAGAACAACTGATTCACCATAAGAGTTCATGGGTCAGTCTGTGTGTCATTATTATCTCCATTGATCAGAACCCCAATGGCCTCAGTTCAATAACGTGAAGTTTCCTGTGACTACAGAGCATTAATCGTCATGTGGTCACCTGGACAGACCTAAATGTTGGGAAAAGGCTGGTGATAATGACAGTAAACTAGTCACCACATAGGTATACATGTCTGTGCATCAGAACGACTTAACACACATGTGCTTTATAGTGGCTTTGCTGTATAGGGAAGGCAGTAGTGATGCATTCGTGGTTCACAAGAATGTTAGATCACCACAAGCTCATGACACAAGTTATATGGAGGCATGTGTATGGTGGCCGTCGTGACCAAGCCAACAACACACATTCTACATATATGTATATTATCATAACTGACAGACCCAGGCATTGCGGCCTTTGCTTGAATAGGAGTAATAGGGTCGTGGAATAGGCTTGGTGGGGGCATGCTGCTAGCTGCCATGCTGTTTCCCTCCGGCTACATAACTTGGGGGGCCTTGCGCAGTCACTCATGCAGCACGCCTCATGTTCACTATAGCCCACTTCAAACAGCTGCATGCTCCCACCAATTACCTCATCCTCTCCCTGGTTGCGACCGACCTTCTCCTGGGGGCCGTGGTCATGCCCCCCAGTATGTTGCGCTCAGTGGAGACCTGCTGGTATTTGGGCAGCTTCCTCTATAAGATCCACTCCAGCACGGACATCATGCTATGCACTGCGTCCATTTTACACCTGTCATTCATTTCTATCGATCGATACTATGCCATTTGCCAGCCCCTCCTCTACCAGACTAAGATCACAACCCCCGTCTCAGCGTTAATGATCTTGATTAGCTGGACCCTCTCTGCTCTTGTTGGTTTTGGGATGGTATTTCTGGAACTGAATATCTGGGGCATTGAGGATTTCTATCATGAGAAGGTTTATTGCTTTGGAGGCTGTACTCTGTTTCAAAGTTTGACCTCAAGTTCTGTGTCATCTACGGTTTCTTTCTACATCCCGGGTTTATTATGCTGGGGATCTATCAAAAGATTTTTGAAATAGCCACCAAGACCCTGGCCATAGTTATGGGCGTCTTTCTCTCATGCTGGACTCCCTTCTTCATCTGTAATGTCATCGACCCCATCATTGATTATTCTACTCCACCTGTGCTGTTTGATATGCTGGTGTGGATTGGCTATTTAAACTCCACCTTTAATCCAATTGTTTATGCGTTCTTTTACACCTGGTTCAGGAAAGCATTCAAAATGATAATACTCTGTAAAGTATTTCAGCAAGATTCATCAACAATAAATTTGTTTACTGACTGAAACTTTACGTTTATATGTATTGTCACGGGCAAAGACAGAGGCGAAGGCAGGTGTGGGAAAGTACAAGCAGGTCAAAAAGAAACGGACCATGGGTGTTAAAACGGGGTCGGAAGGATCAGACCATACACAGGGTAAACGGGGAGCACATGCAGGCAGCAACATCAATGACCAGACAGGGGAGCTCAACACAGGGAGGCACTATATACATCACTGATGAGGGAGCAGAAAAGAGGCACCTGGGGTGATCAGGCGCCTACAGGATCCGACCAGTGAACATCATTGTGTCCCGAGATAACGAGTGTCAGTTGGTGCCATCAAGACTTTGGACAGTTTGTGGGCTGTGTTGGTAGTCCTGGTCAAGATAAAGAATGGGTTGTGGCATTTTTCTGTGGACGGTTTTTATTTGAATACTGTGACCTGGAAGGACCTCCTGCACCTGATCAAGGACATGCTGGATCACATCGCCAACATGTTTCAGCTTCTTAGAAGTGACTTTTGAAGTGACAGGTGGAACTGGCCCTGGATGCCTGGCCCAAGACTGCTTCCAGTAATGGTAAGGGTCTATGGCACTTCTGGGTCATGCCTTTCAGGCTCTGCAATGCCCCTAGCATGTTCGAGAGGTTGAGGGACTCTCTTCATTGCTGTTCACAGAGCGACCCCATGCCACTAGATATAGAATTCCTCCCTCCTTCGGTGACAGACCAAGTTCCCATGTCATACAGTGAGCAGTGAGGCTGTGGTGGCCAGAAAGATCAAGGTGAGAAATGGGCTAAACCACGAAATGCCGCGGCTTCCTGGGTCTTACCTTAAATTACCGACAACTCATAAAATACTTTGCCGGTACCGTTAAACCGCTCCGGCACCTCACCTACCGGCCTTGGAATGGACTGAGGACTATGCCACTACCTTCTGCGACTATGGGGTCAAATCAGACTCACCACAACCCGAATTTGAATTTACTTACCTGAATCTGAATGAGTTAACCAGAACTTGAAATAAAGAATCCGAACCTGAATACCTTTACCTGAATTTGAATTAACGAAACTGAATTAGAATTTATTACCTGAATTTGGAATTATGTTGCATGTGTGGTAATAAAATTTCAAGCTCAGGTTGTAAAACTCATCCATTTTCCATACACACTTTATCTATACACAGCCAAAATCAGCAGACAGTCACAATGTATTTATATTCGTATGTATGTCCACTGTCCTGTGGAACAGTCATTACATCAGCTAAAAGACAGTCAGATGCACTGTGGAATAAAGTTAATGCCATGTTTGAAATACATACAAGAACTCAGAGGTAAAGTGCAAGTGTTTCGATATCTGATGTTTTCATTGGTTAATTAAAGCCAGTGAGGAAAGCCACTGTCCCAGAGAGTGCCGCATGGCATGATGGGTAATATGTTTTTGCCCAACCATAAGTATATATACAGAGCCTCCTCCAGTGTGGCAGGTTTCTCCTACAGGGCCAAGGTAAGATTTGCCAGAGCATTGAACAGCAGTTTGGGGTACACCCCCGACGGGAAGCCAGTCCATCGCAGGGCACATACACTCACACACACTACAGGTAATTCAGAGACACCATTTAACCTAACAGCCTCAGGGACCCAGAGTCTCAGGTGGCTTTACAGTGCTTCAAAACATCTTTAGTGGATCAAAACTGTATCCAATCAGAGCTCGATTAAATTGTGTTGAACCTGAATAGAATCATTTCATATTTCATTTTATCTTTTTGCATCACACCATAAACCATGTATCTAAATGCAAATTGTATTTTCTGAGACATAGAGATAATTGTAATACAGTCACATATATGTGTTTTTCAATCTGTACATCTGTAATGAGACATGTGAGTACAAATCGTTACTTACTACACTACTTCTGAGGAAAATCTGATGTATCTGGTTATTATAAATATGTAAAAAGAAGGTTAATTTCTAATGCAATACTTATATTGATGTCCAAATTAAAATTGCATTCTATTTCTTCTGTGCAGGTTAGAAAGTTATTTCCGACTTTGGATCATAAAACAATGAAAAACAACCATTCTGAGACTGATAATGTACACTACTGCTTCGAATCCTCAAACACTTCCTGCCTAAAGTACGTTTATCCAACCACAATACGAGCCTCTTTGTATGTTCTGTTAGGGGCCACTGTACTCCTCACTGTGCTGGGAAATCTCCTCATCGTCGTTACTATATCCCACTCCAAACAGCTGCACACTCCCACCAATTACCTCATCCTCTCTCTGGCTGTCAGCGACTTCCTCCTGGGGGCAGTGGTCATGCCGCCTAGCCTGATACGCTCGTTGGAAACCTGCTGGTATTTGGGTGACTGGTTCTGTAAGATCCACAGCAGTACAGATATTTTACTTAGCATAGCATCCTTTTTCATGGTTTATTTGATTTCTGTTGAGCGATACGTTGCTGTTTCTCAGCCTCTGTTGTATCACGCTTTGATCACAACTCGTGTTGCAAAGTACATGATCCTGACCTGCTGGGCTCTTTCCGCCCTCATTGGCTTTGGGATGGAGCTAAACAGCTTGATAATTCAGGATGTTTACCTCACACAGTTTGTCTGTGAGGGAAGGTGTGCTGTGATACAAGACAAGGCATCAGGCATATTATTTTCCCTTTTTCTTTTCTTCATCCCAGGGTTATTTATGCTTGGCCTCTACCTGAAAATCCTAGTTATTGCACATAAACAAGCCCGTTCAATTCAGGTTACAATTCTTACTAACAGGAACCGTGAAAAGACCAGAATCATTCTGTCTAAGATGGAGCAAAAAATCCACCAAGACACTGGGCATAGTTACTGGTGTGTACCTGTGCTGCTGGTCACCCACTTTTATATATTTAATAATAGACCCAGTCACTGGTTTATCCACACCGTACCTGTATGACATTCTTCTTTGGATTTACTATTTGAATTCAGTAATGAATCCCATAATTTATTCATTCTTATTTAAATGGTTTAGGGAGTCACTGAGAAAAGCCTTTAGTAAAATATTAAACAGTTTTGATTAGTGTTACTATGGAGGGTCCAGGTTAAATGCTGGTAAATGTACAGTGTGACTGAGGTTTCTGTCTTTTCTCCTCATTTCCCACATCGATGTTACTGCTCCTCTGATACTGACTCCTGTGTCTGTAATTATCATCACTGACTGTCTGCCTTTCATGTCAGGGCATAAGCACAGACGGAGCGGTTTTTAATAATTATTGTTTATTGCAAATGAAACACTGCTATATAAAGCCTGAACTTACGCAGCCTCTCCGCACAATGGGAGCTTGATAAAGCTGGATAAAGGCCAATGCTGAAGGCCAATGAACTGGAACAAACCCAAATGATTTGTTTAGCTCAGTTGCTATAACAATCACATTGTCAATTTGAAAACTCTACTTTTTTTCTTTAGTTTTTTTAATAGTCCCAAGTTCCAAAATGAAAACACCCCCACCACTACCCAGTTCCAAGAATGTTCTCAAGTCCACCATGACAAAGTCAAACATGGCCTTCCAGATCACTGAGCATTTTGTCACCTTATTCAACCCTCAAAGAACTACAAAAATATTATTCTTGAAGAATGGTGCAATATCCGACTACAGACAGCTGAAGAAAAGTATGACAACGTTCAAAGAAGGATTAGTGCTTCTCTTAAGGAATAAGGTGGCTCTCTTAACAAAAACAAATCAGTAGGTAAATCTGAATACAGTGATTTTAAAGTAACTCACCACAAGGGGGAGACAAAAGCTTTGTAATGTAGAAGATGTCTCTCTTTTCAGCAAGTATGTCACTCTGGTTATGCAGCTCCAAATATGAAATTATCAGACTAATTATAAATTACCAAGCAGTAGATGACTTTTTGAATTGCTTCAATTTCTAGTTATAAGCCTGAACACTGGCATACATTTTCTTTATTTAATCTTAACAAAATGAATTAGAAAGTCAACTCAAGCTCTTTCAACAAATTGCAACACAATTGATTGCAGTTAATGTTAAAATGATCAAAATTCTTAGGCTCAATCTGATTGCCTTTAGAATGATAAATCTGGCAAATGATAAAGTGCTGTTATTTACCTATTTATTTTTATTAATGGTGTTTTTCATGTAAAACCGTGTTTGTATTGCACTGAAATATTATTTGTCCTTACAAAGAAATTACAATCATGCCAGTTGTCTAAACACCGTTTAATTCATTGATATTAAAAGTCCAATGAATTTCTGTTTTTCTATTTACTATTATTGAATTAAGAGTCGTGGAACAGTCAGTCACTTCATTCTGTGAGTAGATAGATGGAATGAACTGATGTCTCAATGCGGGGCAAGACAAAGTCTGGCAGGGCCTGAAGTTTTACTCAGACTGCAGTGGTGATGTAAACTGTTTACTCATTTACAAACATTTGAAAATACTATTACACTCTTAAATGACTTCCCTACACAGTACTTTATTATTCCACAATATCTTGCTAGTTGCAGTTGTACTGAAAGGAGAGGTCTAAAAGGTCAGGCGGGGACACTTGGATTTCAGGTCGACCCCCAGCATCACATGCATGTGTGTCTGCGTGATGCAAGAAGATGCAAACATGTCCCTGAACTTCAAGGAGTGTGATACTTTAATGAGTCCCTGTGTTTGAAAGGTGTGATATTGGTGACGGTGATTAGAAGTAGTTTAAACCATGAGACATAATGAGCATCTCTGGGCTCATTCACAAGAGAACAGCGTCCAATTATTGCATCAGTAAAGCTGAGTAATGGCTGAGTGACACTTTGTGTTTAACACGATAAAGATGATGACCTCTCTGTTCTCGACAGGGGCATGTGTTGCATCCATGATAACCCGGCCATGTATGACTTCTCTAACTACACAGCAACATCAGTGCATGAATACAAAAATTTAAAGTTAATTAATCGTGTAGTATACGTCTGAGAAACTTCAAGTGGGATATTTCTTTTATGTAATCCTACGCAGTCAAAATGACAGTATACATCTATCATCTAACCACTTGTAATGTGCGGTTATGGAGGCCTGAAGGTCACTCCGAGCAGCATGAGGGACAAGGCAGGGGAACATGTGACTCTTTTCTTGAGTCATACACCAGGAAATGCATAATTTTAGGTATTCAAGGGCCCCTGTCCTGTCCCAGCCCCCTGAATCAGCCAGGGTGTCCATGCCCCTCCAGCACCTGGGCAGGGGGACGCGTTACTGTTTCTTGAGCCATCTGAAAAAGAAAAAAACATTAAATCGTGTAACTTAGCAATTTTTTTTCTATAGCTAGGTTACATTATATAAGGCGCGTTCATTGCTGCTTACGTTAGGTGCTTAATCTTCTCATGTATTGTGTGTGCGTGTGTGTGTGTGTGTGTGTGTGTGCGTGTGTGTGTGGGTCATATACATATTACATTGTTTGAACCAAATGCCTCCATAATATTATAAAATTATTCAGATGTTGTGGGGACCTCACAATGATATGAATACGTGTGTGTGTGTGTTTTCTGTGATTTATTGTCCATTTACTTGACTTGCTGTATTTTGAAGTACACATTGCTGAATGTTATTCTGACCTGAATGTCTTTCATGCAATTGACCACAAGAGGGAGACATCAGCTACATGAAATGATAATAATTGTATCAGTTTTTTTCTACATAATATAAGGTTAGTTTATTGCTGCGTAAGGTTAGGTGCTTAAGCTCCTCATATTATATGTCTGTGTTGTTTTATTGTGTCCATTTACCTCTAAGTATTATGAAGTACAGTTGGTCAAAATACAGTATTTTCACTACAGTGTTGTTTGTGCAATTGGCCACAAGAAGGAGACAAATAGCAAGTATAGAACTCCACACATTTCAAACCACATGACACTATTATATAAGCAAGACACACAACGTTTGGAATAAAGCATAATTCTGATGCTTTATAATATACTAATGTTTAGGCAGCATAAACAATAAATGGAAAGGACTTAAGTCTCATGCCTGATTCATACTTCCTGTGCACTTTGCACTGACCGTGGACGCGCTGTGGCACACATGGCTGTTACACTGTACTTTACTTCATCAAAGAGCTTCATCCTGCTCACATGTGGTGGCACTTGCAGCCTGTGAGTCCCACTCCTATAGCAGCACAACTGATTCACCATAAGAGTTCATGGGTCAGTCTGTGTGTCATTATTATCTCCATTGATCAGGACCCCAATGGCCTCAGTTGAATAACATGAAGATTCCTGTGACTACAGAGCATTAATCGTCATGTGGTCACCTGGACAGACCTAAATGTTGGGAAAAGGCTGGTGATAATGACAGTAAACTAGTCACCACATAGGTGTACATGTCTGTGCATCAGAATGACTTAACACACATGTGCTTTATAGTGGCTTTGCTGTATAGGGAAGGCAGTAGTGATGCATTTGTGGTTCACAAGAATGTTAGGTCACCACAAGCTCATGACACAAGTTATATGGAGGCATGTGTATGGTGGCAGTCGTGACCACGCCAACAACACACATTCTACATATATGTGTATTATCATAACCGACATACCCAGGCATTGCGGCCTTTGTTTGAATAGGAGTACTCTTTATTTGGAGCTCTTGTAAGGACCGACCACAAATACCAAACACCAACTGCTCCCTACACACACTGCCCACCACGCTGGCTGTCCCAACCAATCCAACAACACAGAGTCCGTGCACACACACCATCATTTTTGCAAGCACCCGTGGCCAAAGCTAGCAGGTGCTGGGCTGCCAGCAGGCTCTGGCAATTCTGCTTTCCCCAGGCACCAGCCCTTTTCCTTGCACGGCTTGGTGAGGACGTGCTGCTAGCCGCCATGCTGTTTCCTCTGCCAGCCTCCCTGCTACTAGACTAGGGTAGCCTTGCACAGCCATTCCTACTCAGCCAGCTGCTCCTGCAGCCTCTCCAGGCTATACCTCCTCTGTTCCATGGACTCACACTGCTGCTGCTGGTCTTCCCATCCTGTTCCTGTTTCTCATCCAGCTTGTTGTGCTCCTGGCCCAGCGGGCCTCCAAAGTGCAACACAGCTCCTCGTGGTCAAGTAACTCCACTCCACCTTGGCCTGACGCTTCTAGTCATCACGCTCTCACCCCCCTAGCTGGTCAACTCCTCAAACAGCCTCTCCTGGTCTTGCTGGCTACTGCCACTGCTCATCCAGCAGGTGGCGCTCCTGAGTAGCTTAGGTGTGGGCAAATCAAACCTACCCCTCCTGACACACATTGTTATATGTTGTAAATAGTTATGTGTATGCACTCCCTGTACGTTGTTACAGTGGTCGGGATGGGCAGCCCAGCGGGCACACACACACCACTACTCACAACACATACGATTAAACACTGTACATGGCATTACAAGACAGCACAATAGACGCTAACTATTTACACTAATTACATGGCTGACACTGATCTAACATGCCGCGCTGAACCACCTCTACCTCTTAGCACTACAGTATTTTCCATAATTATGCATTGTTCCCTTCTATAATGGACACTCCTCTCACCTGAAACATCTTGTTCACAATGAGTTAACAATGTTTAGATACGGATTAAATGAACTATAATGAAAAGAGTAGCTACCACAGGCTGCAGTTCTCAGTATAGCAAAGCCAAGAAAGCCTTACGCTGCTATGACTACAAGGGCACCAAACAGGAAAAGGGACAACCGGGGGACAACGGTCACTTGAGTGCAATTAAGCCTTGATGAGTTATTGGTGGACTAATGACCAGTCCTGGGCTTTGCTGACCATTGGGAAAAGCTGCATCAGCTGGGGTTTAACAAGAGAAGATGCACAGTTTTATGGTGACATAAGAGCCAGACGGCTGAACTTTGCACATAAAATATAGCCGTCCTCACTGCTGTAGGGATCTGTCCCCGATCAAGACGCTGGACTGAGGTAAGACACAGGGATGCCTGGTCTCTTCTGAATATACCTCTGTGTTGTCTCTAAGTCTAATGTAGAAGAAACTTTAAAGTTTGAAGTACTTTAAAGGAAAATAATACAATTAAATTGATGTTTCATTTACAAATTTCCAACTTGTAAAGGACACTCATTAGTATCTTTAAACCTATGCTAAATGATGCTTATTATATTTCTTATTATTATTATTATTAACTTTATACAGTACTGTGCAAAAGTCTTATGCAGGCAAAGACAATGATGTTTAGATTATCCTCATGTTGGTGTAAAACTATGATATTATGCCTGTCAAAGTGTGTCAGCTTAGCCATTTCAGAACATCCTAGTATTTGCAGCGACCGTCCAGTGCAGCCATGTATTGTTTGACTTGGCCACTAGCACACCTCATACAGCTAGTCAATCTCTCACTGAATTTTTAAAACAATATATTTAATTATTAAATTGAGCTGTTGGTGAAAAATCATGGAGCAGCTGAGGTGCCCCTGAGGAGATGTTTGGGAACTGAAGCGGTGTTCATCTATCCATCCAACTAGATATCAGTAACTTTTTAGAAAACAGAAGAAATTATTACTAGTTTTTATTGCGTTGCGTTACATGTTCTAATGTTAAATTGCGTTTTTTGTTCTAAGCCAAAGTACACTTGCTACCCAGATAAACAGCTTTAAACATTTCTTTGGACTGCCTAAGACTTTTGCACAGTACTGTATATGAAAGATAAAAGGATTTAAGACTAACAATAAGCTTAACATGATGTATTTGAATTGTTTTAAATTCACCTGGAAAAAATGTAAACTGTTTTAAGCAGTTAATTCAGATTTTTTTCTGTGTATATAATATGATGACATTTCTGTCATACATTATTGAATGGATGAAGGGGGGGCATTGCTTTTTTTTCTGTGTGTTAGAGTGTAACCTGAGCATAAAGTGTCACGGCTGGCCCCCACCCTCAAGTTTATATGGGATGGTGAAGGTTGCTGGAGGGTGTGCCAGTGTTTTGCTAAGTGGCCGCCTATGTCACCTGTGGGATTCACCAGCCCTGATAGGCACAGTTTTTCCCAAGATGAGCGCATGACCAAATCAGCTGTTTCATTTAAACCAATCACTGCTCACACTTAGTCAAGTTGGTAAAATACACTTAAAAATGTGTCATTTTGTAATATGCGTCGGTGTTTATATACAAATATGTTACATAGCCTGATATGAATTCTTCTGCAGGTTTCATTTCTGGCACTGTGGTAATTTTGTGGTTTGCAGCTGGCTTGTGGTAATTTTGAATACGCTTTTTTTTTCCAGTTGTAAGAAGATCAGTTACTATTTTCATAAGGAGCAGCAGGAGATGAACTTCAGCCAAGCTGAAAACATGGCCCTTTGCTACGAGTCTTCGAACAAGTCCTGTCCTAAGCATGTTTATCCAGCTGCCATACGAGGTCCTCTGTATCTCCTTTTTGGGGCTGCCATACTACTCACAGTGTTCGGAAATCTTCTCGTCGTTTTCGCTATAGCCCACTTCAAACAGCTGCACACTCCCACCAATTACCTCATCCTCTCCCTGGCTGCGACCGACCTTCTCCTGGGGGCCGTGGTCATGCCCCCCAGCATGGTGCGCTCAGTGGAGACCTGCTGGTATTTGGGCAGCTTCCTCTGCAAGATCCACTCCAGCACGGACATCATGCTATGCACTGCGTCCATTTTACACCTGTCATTCATTTCTATCGATCGATACTATGCCATTTGCCAGCCCCTCCTCTACCAGACTAAGATCACAACCCCCGTCTCAGCGTTAATGATCTTGATTAGCTGGACCCTCTCTGCTCTTGTTGGTTTTGGGATGGTATTTCTGGAACTGAATATCTGGGGCATTGAGGATTTCTATCATGAGAAGGTTTATTGCTTTGGAGGCTGTACTCTGTTTCAAAGTTTGACCTCAAGTTCTGTGTCATCTACGGTTTCTTTCTACATCCCCGGGTTTATTATGCTGGGGATCTATCAAAAAATTTTTCTCGTAGCACAGCGCCAGGTGCGGTCCATTCAGAGCTCAGTCTCTCAGGCTGGGAGGCCTGAAAAGGGCAAAGCAACTCCTAGCAAGATGGAGCGAAAAGCCACCAAGACCCTGGCCATAGTTATGGGCGTCTTTCTCTCATGCTGGACTCCCTTCTTCATCTGTAATGTCATCGACCCCATCATTGATTATTCTACTCCACCTGTGCTGTTTGATATGCTGGTGTGGATTGGCTATTTAAACTCCACCTTTAATCCAATCGTTTATGCATTCTTTTACACCTGGTTCAGGAAAGCATTCAAAATGATAATACTCTGTAAAGTATTTCAGCAAGATTCATCAACAATAAATTTGTTTACTGACT
Organism: Brienomyrus brachyistius; assembly: GCF_023856365.1. NCBI lineage: Eukaryota > Metazoa > Chordata > Actinopteri > Osteoglossiformes > Mormyridae > Brienomyrus > Brienomyrus brachyistius. Next base: position 4,277,842 of record NC_064551.1, on the reverse strand, counting down.
GAAACTTTACATTTATTGGTAGTCCTGGTCAACATAAATAATGGGTTGTGGCATTTTTCTGTGGGCGGCTTTTATTTGAATACTGTGACCTGGAAGGACCTGCTGCACCTGATCAAGGACATGCTGGATCACATCGCCAACATGTTTCAGCTTCTTAGAAGTGACTTTTGAAGTGACAGGTGGAACTGGCCCTGGATACCTAGCCCAAGACTGCTTCCAGTAATGGTAAGGGTCTATGGCACTTCTGGGTCATGCCTTTCAGGCTCTGCAATGCCCCTAGCATGTTCGAGAGGTTGAGGGACTCTCTTCATTGCCGTTCACAGAGCGACCCCATACCGCTCACCCCAATATTTATAGACACTTCTCACATGGGGGTTCTACACAGTTTCAATTACTTATTGAATGAGGGATACAATATAGCACAGGCTTCCCCAATTCCAGTCCTGAAAGGCCAGTTTGCAACTTAGTTTGCTGATTTCCCTGCTCAGACACACATACTAAACCTGGTAAATAGTGAATAAGCTGTGTCTGAGCAGGAACATCTGCAGCTCATGTGGAGTTTCCCAAAGCAGATGCCAACATCTTACGCCAACCATGCAGAAGTTCCCCAGAAGGCAAGAAGATACGTGATATTTCAGATTTATTGACAACTGGTTGTTTACCACTCATCTCTCAGCTCAAGCTTATTCTCTGACCAACAAGCAAAAACACTGAATGAAGACAAACACTGTTATACAGCGTGTTAGAGGGGAGGGGGTGTGAAGCCTTAATTTGAGTTTTATTGGAAAAATCTGAATTTTCTGGAAGGCCTTCCTCGGGTTTGTGACCTTTAACTGTGTTGTCTTGTGAGATACTGGTCCTGTCACTTTCCATTTGACACAAATTGGTTTCTTAAATAATTGCCAGTTAAGTGGTTTTGGTTTATTTTGCTCTTTACAGTTTGCTTGGTGACACATTCACACCCAGACTGATTCTGTACATCCTCCCCATGAAACACTGCCTGTTATTCTGAAGCTATACTGCTGTAAACTGAACATACTTTCCACAGATTGTAAGAACATCCATCTATTCATACATCTATTATCCAAAACCATTTGCTCAGTACACAGTCAGTATCAGTGAATAATGACATACAGGCGCTGGACAATGAAACTGAAACACCTGATGTTAAACCACAATAACTTCTCATTATGGGGTAGGGCCTCCTTTTGTGGCCAATAAAGCATCAGTTCATCTTGGGAATGACAGATACAAGTCCTGCATAGTGGCCAGAGTGATTCTGAGCCGTTCCTCTTGCAGAATAGTGGCCAGGTCAGTATGTGATGCTGGCGGAGGAAAACGTTCCCTCACTCGCTCCTACAAAACACCCAGGCCTCATAGGGCACTGTCTGCTGAGGCCTAAGGCCGCACTGGGCACTGTCTGCTGAGGCCTAAGTCCGCATAGGGCACTGTCTGCTGAGGCCTAAGGTCACATAGGGCACTGTCTGCTGAGGCCTAAGGCCGCATAGGGCACTGTCTGCTGAGGCCTAACGCCGCACAGGGCACTGTCTGCTGAGGCCTAAGGCCGCATAGGGCACTGTCTGCTGAGGCCTAAGGCCGCACAGGGCACTGTCTACTGAGGCCAAAGGCCGCATAGGGCACTATCTGCTGAGGCCTAAGGGTGCCTAGGGCACTGTCTGCTGAGGCCTAAGTCCGCATAGGTCACTATCTGCTAAGGCCTAAGGCCGCATAGGGCATTGTCTGCTGAGGCCTAAGTCCGCATAGGTCACTGTCTGCAGAGGCCTAAGGGGGCCTAGGGCACATCATGCGCTTTCACTAGCACTGACTGCACTAATAATATAGCACGGCAGTGTTAGTAATGGTATCCATTTTCCTTACGCACTTAATCAGTAAACAATCACAGCAGACAGTCACGGTCAGTAATTAATACTGATAAGGTGAAAGTATATCACGTTTCCACTGGTCTGTGGTATTTGTCTAACGACAGTCATTACATCAGCTACAACATTTTCAAATGCAATGTGGAATCAACATAATAACATGTCTAAAATACATTTAAAACCTTTATTTTTGTACGTATGTTCACTGTCCTGTGGAACAGTCATTACATCAGCTAAAAGACAATCTAATACACTGTGGATTTAAGACAATACCGTGTTTAAAATACATACAAGAACTCAGAGGTAAAAAGCAAGTATTTGGACATCTGATGTTTTCATTGGTTAATTATAGCCAATGAGGAAAGCCATTGTCCCAGAGAGTGCCACATGGCATGATGGGTAATAAGTTCCTGCCAGACCGTGAGTATATATTACAGAGCCTCCTCCAGTGTGACAGGGTTCCTCTACAGGGCGTATCACTAAGGTAAGATTTGCCAAAAAAAAATAGAGCAACATACAATTATAGCTTAATATTACAGACTTAAAAGTGTGTAGATATTAAGTTGTTAATTATCTCACTTTTCCTTATTCACAGACTTGTACAATATGAACTAAATGATTAGAACAACTTAAAAGAAAAAAGCGTTAAACCTACAATTAATTACCAAAACCTATTTATTATAAAAATGTAGAATTAGTAATTAGCTCATTCTTGCCATGCCTAAGCACCTGAGAATGAATTATGTAGTTTTATGTATGCAAGCCTTTTTATTACAGATTAAATAAGTTTGATATCTGATCCATGTCTCTCTGAATGCTGATCCATGGCAGGGTCGAAGTTGGCCTGCAGTCTGTCCCAGGCAAGATAAGGCACACGGCTGGGGTACCCCCCCGACGGGATGCCAGTCCATCGCAGGGCACATACACTCATACACACTATGGGTAATTCAGAGACATCATTTAGCCTAACAGCCTCAGGGACCCAGAGTCTCAGGTGGCTTTACAGTGCTTCAAAACTTGCTTTTGGATTAACACTGTATCCAGTCACAGCTGAATCAAATTCTGTCGTACTTGAATAGAATCGTTCCTCATCTTTATATATAACACCGTAAATGATGTATCATAGATGCATTTCATATAGTCTGAGATGGAGAGAAATCCCTAATATAGACAAGTGTGTTTCTTTCAGTATCTAGCTGTAATTAGAGGTGTCATTACAAGTGGTTGGTAACCACAGTACATTGGAGACAAAATTGATGTATTATATTTGAGTAAATATAACATGTTTAATTTTAAATATAATGCCAAAGTTGATATGCAGGTTTAAATCTCATTCATTTTTCCTTATGCAGGTTCCAAAGCTTTTCTTGCCCTACGAACAAAAAAGAAGATGAAAAGCAACCATTCCGAGCTGGAAAATGTGCACTACTGCTTCGAGTCTTCAAACACTTCCTGCCTCAAGCTTGTTTATCCAATCAGAATACGAGCCTCTTTGTATGTTCTGTTAGGGGCCACCGTACTCCTCACTGTGCTGGGAAATCTCCTCGTCATCGTTACTATATCCCACTCCAAACAGCTGCACACTCCCACCAATTACCTCATCCTCTCCCTGGCTGTCAGCGACTTCCTCCTGGGGGCAGTGGTCATGCCGCCTAGCCTGATACGCTCCCTGGAAACCTGCTGGTATTTGGGTGACTGGTTGTGTAAGATCCACTCCAGTTTAGATATTTTACTTACCACAGCATCAATTTTTATGCTTTATTTGATTTCTGTTGAGCGATACGTTGCTGTTTCTCAGCCTCTGCTGTATCACGCTAAGATCACTAACTGTGTTGCAAAGTACATGATCCTCACCTGCTGGGTTCTTTCTGCTCTCTTTTGCTTTGGAACTGAGCTAAACAGCTTGATAATTCAGGATGTTTACCTCACACAGTTTGTCTGTGAGGGAAGGTGTACTGTGTTACAAGACAAGGCTTCAAGCATATTATCTTCCCTTTTTGTTTTCTTCATCCCAGGGTTATTTATGCTTGGCCTCTACCTGAAAATCCTAGTTATTGCACATAAACAAGCCCGTTCAATTCAGGTCACAATTCTAACTAACAGGAACCGTGAAAAGACCAGAATCATTCTGTCTAAGATGGAGCAAAAATCCACCAGGACACTGGGCATAGTTACTGGTGTGTACCTGTGCTGCTGGTCACCCTTTTTTATATACATATTAATAGATCCAATCACTGGTTTATCCACACCGTACCTGTATGACATTCTTCTTTGGATTGGCTATTTAAATTCAGGAATAAACCCCATTATTTATTCATTCTTATTGTTTTGGTTTAGGGAGTCAATAAGAAAAGCTTTTAGGAAAATATTGGCAAATTTTTATTATTAAAGTGAATTGCTGGTACATTTGTAGTGTGAATCAGGCTTTACATTGCGGTCATACTTTTTTCCTCATTTCCCTCATCGATGTTACCGCACCTCTGATACTGACTCCTGTATCTGGTAATTATCTGTACTGATTATCTGCCTTTAATGTCGGGGCATAAGAACAGAGTGATTCATAATATTACTCCTTACTGCAAACTCAACACTGCTATATAAATTATGTATAATGTATTCTGTACGTTGGCTGTAATTCAAACTGCTTTTCAGCATTTTTCTCTCGTTCACTTTAGTTTTTCAAAAATGCCAATAATAAAATGTTGAAGCAAAACTGTGTTGGTGAGATTTATATTCAGTGTTTTTTATATTATAAATCAAAATACAGAAAATGTTCAAGAGGTAGATCATTGCAGATTGATATGACATTAGAAGTCAGATTAGAAAAAAATCTGCAAGTTGACAGAAGACAGGAAATAAAGACTTATTTGGTGATTACATGATAAAGAACAGGTTTAATGCTGTATCTGGGTTGACTAGACTACAGCATGTATGATTCCTTATACCTGGGAAGTGTAGGGCTGTGTGTAATCAAACACAATGATAATAGCACCACCTACTGACACAAAGTATAAATGCAATAGAAGCACAGAGGACAAAATAAACTTCCATGACCGTCAGCAAGGCTGCCCCTGGCTAAACTGGAGCCCTAAGCAGAATTTAATTTTGAGCCCCCCCCCCCCCCAATTACAAAGTGCAGTTAACAAGACATTCAATAAATGATAATCAGGGCCGCCCTAAAAATTTTATCTCCAGTCCCCATCTCGACAGAATTATCCTCTCTTCTGTCTCATGACTAGCAGGGGAGCAGCTGGTGTTGACACCATAGGTTTTTCTTTTTTATTTAAACAACATACCCACCTTCACATGAAGCACGAGCCTCCTCTTGCTTAGACTCTCTTCCTTTTGCTGGCTCCCCGTTCATATTGCCGTTTTGAGGCCATCTCTCCACCTGCATGGATCCAACTTCCTGTCGGCGCATTTGACCGCTGATCGGTCGGATGCTGCCTGCTGTCAATCACTGCGGCAACGCCTGCGGTGTCAGATTACTGGTCTCTTTCCTTTCTCTCCTGCCTTGGGCTGCCTTGGTGCTCTGCGCGCGCCTCACGGCAGCGATGCGCATCCTTTGCGCATTTGCAGGGAATGCGTCCCCTTGAGGAAAATGGGGCACTGATTGTCAGAGATGTATTTCATTTCCACTTCAGATTTCATGGACCTCTATACTTTTGCACTAACTTTCATAAACAGCTTGTAGCACATGAGGGTGCTACACAATTTCACTTATTAAACAAGATAGATAAACAATTTAATACTTATTAAAATAAAACAATATGGTATAGAGTTTCCCAAAGCAGACCACAACATCGCACTCTGAGCATGCAGAAGCTTGTGACAAGACATGAAGAGAACATGGCGTTTCGGATTCATTGAAAACTGGTTATCAGCTCAAAGCTATTGCATAACCAGAACACAAATGGCTGAAAAAAGGCAAACATTGATATACAGCCTGTTGGAGATGGCTGTGCCCAGAGGTCAAATCTGAATCAGAAAGAATGGCGAGGCCTGTCAGAGTGGGAGGGACCCTGAATACGCTGCTCTGTACATTATTTCTTTAGTTATCGTATTCATTTATAATCACAATCACAAACATACAGTATGTTCATTTGTTAGGATGTTGCATTACCAATTTAAAGCAATATAAAAGAAATAAAAAATGTGATCAAAAACTTATTCTGGGTTTTGTATACGTGTATGGTGCATATCACATAGTTAAATAATATTTTTGAAACATGACATGTAAATGCAACTTTTAAAATGCATCAACAAGGGTTATCGTAGTGTCGTCGTGTTCTTGTTGATTCATTCGTAATGTTCCTGTGAAAATTCATAAAATGACAATTTTTTCATGGATTGCTTTTTTACACATCTTGACTCTAGCAGAATCTAGCTATTAAGCGAAGTTTGGGCAGCAGGGTAGATGCAAAATAAGTCAAAATACAAAAATATGGGACAGAAATCATGGCGTCAAGCAGGAATATCTCATAGGGCACCGTCTGCTGAGGCCTAAGTTCGCATAGGGCACTGTCTGCTGAGGCCTAAGGCCGCATAGGGCACTGTCTGCTGAGGCCGCATAGGACACTCTCTGCTGAGGCCTAAGTCCGCATAGGACACCGTCTGCTGAGGCCTAAGTCCGCATAGGGCACCGTCTGCTGAGGCCTAAGTCCGCATAGGACACCGTCTGCTGAGGCCTAAGGGTGCCTAGAGCACCGTCTGCTGAGGCCGCATAGGGCACTGTCTGCTGAGGCCTAAGGCCGCATAGGGCACTGTCTGCTGAGGCCTAAGTCCGCATAGGGCACTGTCTGCTGAGGCCGCATAGGACACTGTCTGCTGAGGCCGCATAGGACACTCTCTGCTGAGGCCTAAGTCCGCATAGGGCACTGTCTGCTGAGGCCTAAGTCCGCATAGGGCACTGTCTGCTGAGGCCAAAGGCCGCATAGGGCACTGTCTGCTGAGGCCTAAGTCCGCATAGGGCACCGTCTGCTGAGGCCTAAGTCCGCATAGGGTACTGTCTGCTGAGGCCAAAGGCCGCATAGGGCACTGTCTGCTGAGGCCGCATAGGACACTCTCTGCTGAGGCCTAAGTCCGCATAGGGCACTGTCTGTTGAGGCCTAAGTCCGCATAGGGCACTGTCTGCTGAGGCCAAAGTCCGCATAGGGCACTGTCTGCTGAGGCCTAAGTCCGCATAGGGCACCGTCTGCTGAAGCCTAAGTCCGCATAGGGCACTGTCTGCTGAGGCCAAAGGCCACATATGGCACCGTCTGCTGAGGCCTAAATCCGCACAGGGCACTGTCTGCTGAGGCCTAAGTCCGCACAGGGCACTGTCTGCTGAGGCCTAAGGCCGCATAGGGCACCGTCTCTTGAGGCCTAAGTCCGCATAGGGCACCGTCTGCTGAGGCCTAAGTCCGCACAGGGCACTGTCTGCTGAGGCCAAAGTCCGCACAGGGCACTGTCTGCTGAGGCCTAAGTCCGCATAGGGCACTGTCTGCTGAGGCCTAAGGCCGCATAGGGCACTGTCTGCTGAGGCCTACGGCCGCATAGGGCACTGTCTGCTGAGGCCTACGGCCGCATAGGGCACTGTCTGCTGAGGTCTAAGGCCGCATAGGGCACTGTCTGCTGAGGCCTAAGGGGGCCTAGGGCACATCATGCGCTTTCACTAGCACTGACTGCACTAATAATATAGCACGGCAGTGTAAGTAACGGTATCCATTTTCCTTACGCACCTAATCAGTAAATAATCACAGCAGACAGTCACGGTCAGTAATTAATACTGATAAGGTGAAAGTATATCACGTTTCCACTGGTCTGTGGTATGTGTCTAACGACAGTCATTACATCAGCTACAACATTTTCAAATGCAATGTGGAATTAACATAATAGCATGTCTAAAATAAATTTAAAACCTTTATTTTTGTATGTATGTCCACTGTCCTGAGGAACAGTCATTACATCAGCTTAAAGACAGTCTAATACACTGTGGATTTAAGACAATACCGTGTTTAAAATACATACAAGAACTCAGAGGTAAAAAGCAAGTATTTGGACATCTGATGTTTTCATTGGTTAATTATAGCCAATGAGGAAAGCCACTGTCCCAGAGAGTGCCGCATGGCATGATGGGTAATAAGTTTCTGCCAGACCGTGAGTATATATTACAGAGCCTCCTCCAGTGTGACAGGGTTCCTCTACAGGGTGGCTCACTGAGGTAAGATTTGCCAGAACATAGAGCAACTTACAATTATGGGTTAATATTACAGACTTAAAAGTGTATAGATATTAAGTTGTTAATGATCCCACTTTTCCTTATTCACAGACTTGTACTATATGAACTAAATGATAAGAACAACTTAAAAGAATAAAGCATTAAAGCTACAATTAATTACCTAGACCTATTTAATATAGAAATGTACAATTAGTAATTACCTCATTCTTGCTATGCCTAAGCACCTGAGAATGAATTATGTAGTTTTATTCATGCAAGCCTTTCTATTACAGATTAAATAAGTTTGATATCTGATCCATGTCTCTCTGAATGCTGATCCAGGGCAGGGTCGAAGTTGGCCTGCAGTCTGTCCCAGGCAAGATAAGGTACATGGCTGGGGTACCCCCCCGACGGGATGCCAGTCCATCGCAGGGCACATACACTCACACACACTACAGGTAATTCAGAGACACCATTTAGCCTAACAGCCTTAGGGACTGAGAGTCTCAGGTGGCTTTACAGTGCTTCAAAACTTGCTTATGGATTAACACTGTATCCAGTCACAGCTGAATCAAATTGTGTTGTACTTGAATAGAATCGTCCCTTATCTGTATGTATAACACCATAAACGATGTATCATAGATGCATTTCATGCTGTATAGTCTGAGATGGAGAGAAATCCCTAATATAGACAAGTGTGTTTCTGTCTGTATCTAGCTGTAATTAGAAATGTCATTACAAATGGCTGGTAAGCACATTGGAGACAAAATTGATGTATTATATTTGAGTAAATATAACATGGTTTAATTTTAAATATTATGCCAAAGTTGATGTGCAGGTTTAAATCTCATTCATTTTTCCTTATGCAGGTTCCAAAGCTTTTCTTGCCCTACGAACAAAAAAGAAGATGAAAAGCAACCATTCTGAGCTGGAAAATGTGCACTACTGCTTCGAATCTTCAAACACTTCCTGCCCCAAGCTTGTTTATCCAATCAGAATACGAGCCTCTTTGTATGTTCTGTTAGGGGCCACCGTACTCCTCACTGTGCTGGGAAATCTCCTCGTCATCGTTACTATATCCCACTCCAAACAGCTGCACACTCCCACCAATTACCTCATCCTCTCCCTGGCTGTCAGCGACTTCCTCCTGGGGGCAGTGGTCATGCCGCCTAGCCTGATACGCTCCCTGGAAACCTGCTGGTATTTGGGTGATTGGTTCTGTAAGATACACACCAGTATTGAAAATTTACTCACTGGGTCATCAATTTTTATGCTTTATTTGATTTCTGTTGAGCGATATGTTGCTGTTTCTCAGCCTCTGCTGTATCACGCTTTGATCACAACTCGTGTTGCCAAGTACATGATCCTGACCTGCTGGGCTCTTTCCGCCCTTATTGGCTTTGGGATGGAACTAAACAGCTTGACAATTCAGGATGTTTACCTCACACAGTTTAACTGTGAGGGAAGGTGTGCTGTGTTACTAGACAAGGCATCAAGCATTTTATCTTCCCTTTTTATTTTCTTCATCCCAGGGTTATTTATGCTTGGCCTCTACCTGAAAATCCTAGTTATTGCACATAAACAAGCCCGTTCAATTCAGGTCACAATTCTAATTAACAGGAACCGTGAAAAGACCAGATTCATTCTGTCTAAGATGGAGCAAAAATCCACCAGGACACTGGGCATAGTTACTGCTGTGTTCCTGTCCTGCTCGTCGCCCAGTTTTATATGTTTCATAATAGACCCAGTCACTGGTTTATCCACACCGTACCTGTATGACATCCTTATTTGGATTTACTATTTGAATTCAGTAATGAATCCCATAATTTATTCATTCTTATTTAAATGGTTTAGGGAGTCACTGAGAAAAGCCTTTAGTAAAATATTAAACAGTTTTGATTAGTGTTACTATGGAGGGTCCAGGTTAAATGCTGGTAAATGTACAGTGTGACTGAGGTTTCTGTCTTTTCTCCTCATTTCCCACATCGATGTTACTGCTCCTCTGATACTGACTCCTGTATCTGTAATTATCATCACTGACTGTCTGCCTTTAATGTCAGGGCAGAGCACAGATGGAGTGGTTTATAAGAAATACTGTTTTTTCTCTTTTTCCAAAATTAACACCACTTCATAACTTATATATGCTGTACTACATACTTCACCTCTAATTCAAACTTGTTTTTAACCATGTTCTCTCCCGTTCACTGTGATTCATTAAATTTGTCAGTAATAAAATGTGAGTGTAGAACTGTGTTTGAATTGTGACATTTATATTCCGTGCCATTTTCAGGTTATACGTTAATAGAGTTGCCCCACAGCCCCCAAGCATTCGACAGATACATCACTACAATTTAAGAGTCCAGGTGAAATACTGCTGAATATCTTCTGGTTTATGTCACAGTTTTTTCTCATCTCACACATCGATGTTACCACACCTCTGATACTGACTCCTAAATCTGTTAGTCACTGTATCAATACTGGCTATCTGCCTTTAATGCCAGGACTGCTATATGAATTATATATATGTAATATATTCTGCATGAAGGTGTCATGGTGGTGCAGTGGTTAGCACTGTTGCCTCACACCTCTGGGTCCCGGGTTCGAGTCTCCGCCTTGGTCACATGTGTGTGGGGTTTGCATGTTCTCCCCATGTCGTCGTGGGATTTCCTCCGGGTACTCCGGTTTCCCCCCACAGTCCAAAAACATGCTGAGGCTAATTGGAGTTGCTAAACTGCCCGTAGGAATGCATGTGTAAGTGAATGGTGTGTGAGTGTGCCCTGCGATGGGCTGACCCCCCATCCTGGGTTGTTCTCTTCCTCGTGCCCATTGCAACCAGGATAGGCTCCGGACCCCCCGCGACCCAGTAGGATAAGCGATTTGGAAAATGGATGGATGGATATATTCTGCACATTGGCTCCTGATTAAAACTGATTTTCACCATTCTTTTCTCCTGTTTACTTTTGATCTTCATACAGCAATTATCAGTAAGAAAATGTGGGTGAAAAATGGTGATTGAATGGTGACACTTGCGTTCAGTGCCATTCTAATTTGCCCCAAAGCACCCAAACATTCGACTGATACATCCCTTCAGACTAAAATAATGACATAATAAATCAGAAAGAAAAGTTGTTCAGAGAGGACAGGAAACAAAAACTCATTTGATGTTTACAGGATAATAACCTGTGAGGGACCAAGACCAGCCGGCTGCTGATGTACTGATGCTTGTACCTGCAGAGCAGAGCAAGCAGCCTTGTTTGAAAGCTACAGTAGAAACAGGAGGACAGAGTGGTGAACCCTTACACTGCCAGACTGCTACAGACACTGCAAGCTGTACAGCCGAACCCTGAATCAGGAACAGTGATTTATGAATCAGGAACAATTATTTATGCTTTCTTATTGAAGTGGTTTAGGCAGTCAATAAAAAAGCTTTTAGGAAGGTTATTTTTTTTAAAAATTCACTAATACATTTTAGAATTAATTTGAAATCTTGGTGCAGTCACTGTGGGAATTTGTTTATAGGTTTCCTTCATAATTTTTCCTCTTCTCACACATTGATATTACCAAAACTCTGATACTGATTCCTGAATCTGGTAATAATCGATACTGGCTCTCTGCCTTCCATGCCAGGAAATAGCGCAGACAGAACAATTTGTAATAATTACTGGTCTTTTGCAAACACTGCTATGTGCCTTTTCTGTGCTGGATTATGTACTTTACGTCTAATTCAACCTGATTTTCAAGATATTTGGTTCTTTAAAATTGGCAGTGATAAAATGTCAGTGCAAAACTGCGCTTGAATGGTGAAATTTAAATTCAGCGCAATTTTCATGTACATTGACAGTAATTACTTATCCCAAAACACCCAAATGTTAGATACATCAGTACAAAATGACATACCAATATTACAAAATCAGAGTAGGAAATAGCGAGAAGATAAAGGACAGGAAACAGAAACTCATTTGATGTTTACAGGATAATAACCTGTGAGGGACCAAGACCAGCCGGCTGCTGATGTACTGATGCTTGTACCTGCAGAGCAGAGCAAGCAGCCTTGTTTGAAAGCTACAGTAGAAACAGGAGGACAGAGTGGTGAACCCTTACACTGCCAGACTGCTACAGACACTGCAAGCTGTACAGCCGAACCCTGAATCAGGAACAGGGATCTTTATATTCAAAGATGGCCTGAAACATGAACATCTGCATTAAAAAGCCTTAACAAATTGTAAATGATTCAATAAAATGGTTCAACAAATTGAGGCTGCTTTTCGATGTTTAACATCATACAGCATAACAGCTTTAGAGGTTGTATCTGGGTTAACTAGGCCATAGAAATCTACACCATCATAGCCTTTCATGTATGATTCCCTTCCCAGTGGAAGTTTAGCGTTGTGTGTAAACATACACAATGATAATAGCACCACCTACTGACACAAAGTATGGTTGCAATAGAAGCAAGAAAGATGAAATAAACTTCACATGACTGTCAGAAACGTGTTTTCTAGTAATGGCCAAAGAAAGTGTCATGAATAAATTGCAGTATTTTCAAACTCCACTACATTGTCATCTCTGATCAAAAAAGATCTCAAAGCATGAACCCAAAGCAAACCATCTACTGCGACCAAAAACACAGCAAAGGCCTCAGGAAGCTTCGTTGGCATCACTAGGATTTTCACTTCAGATTTTAGTGCCCTCTGCACTATCACCCCAACATTTATAGACACTTCTCACATGGGGGTTCTACACAGTTTCAATTAGTTATTGAATGAGGGATACAATATAGCACAGGCTTCCCCAATTCCAGTCCTGAAAGGCCAGTTTGCAACTTGGTTTGCTGATTTCCCTGCTCAGACACACCTACTAAACCTGGTAAATAGTGAATAAGCTGCGTCTGAGTAGGAACATCTGCAGCTCAAGTGGAGATTCCCAAAGCAGATGCCAACATCTTACGCCAACCATGCAGAAGTTCCCCATTAGACTTTGGTTGGTGACACATTCACACCCAGACTGATTCTGTACATCCTCCCCATGAAACACTGCCGATTATTCTGAAGCTATACTGGCTGTAAACTGAACATACTTTCCACAGATCACAAGAATATCCATCTATTCATACATCTATTATCCAAAACCATTTGCTCAGTACACAGTCAGTATCAGTGAATAATGACATACAGGCGCTGGACAATGAAACTGAAACACCTGATGTTAAACCACAATAACTTATCATTATGGGGTCGGGCCTCCTTTTGTGGCCAATAAAGCATCAGTTCATCTTGGGAATGACAGATACAAGTCTTGCATAGTGGCCAGAGGGATTCTGAGCCGTTCCTCTTGCAGAATAGTGGCCAGGTCAGTATGTGATGCTGGCGGAGGAAAACGTTCCCTCACTCGCTCCTACAAAACACTCAGGCCGCATAGGGCACTGTCTGCTGAGGCCTAAGGCCGCATAGGTCACTGTCTGCTGAGGCCTAAGGCCGCACAGGACACTGTCTGCTGAGGCCTAAGGCCGCACAGGGCACTGTCTGCTGAGGCCTAAGGCCGCACAGGGCACTGTCTGCTGAGGCCTAAGTCCGCACTGGGCACTGTCTGCTGAGGCCGCATAGGGCACTGTCTGCTGAGGCCTAAGTCCGCACAGGGCAATGTCTGCTGAGGCCGCATAGGGCACTGTCTGCTGAGGCCTAAGGCCGCAGAGGGCACTGTCTGCTGAGGCCTAAGGCCGCACAGGGCAATGTCTGCTGAGGCCTAAGGCCACATAGGGCACTGTCTGCTGAGGCCTAAGAGTGCCTAGGGCACAACATGGGCTTTCACTACCACTGACTGTACTAATAATATAGCACGGCAGTGTAAGTAATGGTATCCATTTTCCTTACGCACTTAATCAGTAAACAATCACAGCAGACAGTCACGGTCAGTAATTAATACTGATAAGGTGAAAGTATATCACGTTTCCACTGGTCTGTGGTATGTGTCTAACGACAGTCATTACATCAGCTACAACATTTTCAAATGCAATGTGGAATTAACATAATAGCATGTCTAAAATACATTTAAAACCTTTATTTTTGCATGTATGTTCACTGTCCTGTGGAACAGTCATTACATCAGCTAAAAGACAGTCAAACACACTGTGGATTTAATACAATACCTTGTTTAAATTACATTCAAGAACTCAGAGGTAAAAAGCAAGTATTTGGACATCTGATGTTTTCATTGGTTAATTAAAGCCAATGAGGAAAGCCACTGTCCCAGAGAGTGCCGCATGGCATGATGGGTAATAAGTTTCTGCCAGACCGTTAGTATATATTACAGAGCCTCCTCCAGTGTGACAGGGTTCCTCTACAGGGTGGCTCACTAAGGTAAGATTTGCCAGAACATAGAGCAACTTATAATTATAGCTTAATATTACAGACTTAAAAGTGTGTAGATATTGAGTTGTTAATGATCTCACTTTTCCTTATTCACAGACTTGTACAATATGAACTAAATGATAAGAAAAGTTAAAAGAATAGAGCATTAAAGCTACAATTAATTACCAAAACTTATTTATAATAATAATGTAGAATTAGTAATTAGCTCATTCTTGCTATGCCTAAGCACCTGAGAATGAATTATGTAGTTTTATTTATGCAAGCCTTTTTATTAAAGATTAAATAAGTTTGGTATTTTATCCATGCCCCTCTGAATGCTGATCCAGGGCAGGGTCGAAGTTGGCCTGCAGTCTGTCCCAGGCAGGATAGGGCACATGGCTGGGGTAGCCCACCGATGGGAAGCCAGTCCATCGCAGGGCACATACACTCACACACACTACGGGTAATTCAGAGACACCATTTAGCCTAACAGCCTTAGGGACCCAGAGTCTCAGGTGGCTTTACAGTGCTTCAAAACTTGCTTATGGATTAACACTGTATCCAGTCACAGCTGAATCAAATTGTGTCGTACTTGAATAGAATCGTTCCTTATCTGTATGTATAACATCATAAACGATGTATCATAGATGCATTTCATATAGTCTGAGATGGAGAGAAATCCCTAATATAGACAAGTGTGTTTCTTTCTGTATCTAGCTGTAATTAGAGGTGTCATTACAAATGGTTGGTAACCACAGTACATTGGAGACAAAATTGATGTATTATATTTGAGTAAATATAACATGGTTTAATTTTAAATATAATGCCAAAGTTGATGTGCAGGTTTAAATCTCATTCATTTTTCCTTATGCAGGTTCCAAAGCTTTTCTTGCCCTACGAACAAAAAAGGAAGATGAAAAGCAACCATTCCGAGCTGGAAAATGTGCACTACTGCTTCGAATCTTCAAACACTTCCTGCCCCAAGCTTGTTTATCCAATCAGAATACGAGCCTCTTTGTATGTTCTGTTAGGGGCCACCGTACTCCTCACTGTGCTGGGAAATCTCCTCGTCATCGTTACTATATCCCACTCCAAACAGCTGCACACTCCCACCAATTACCTCATCCTCTCCCTGGCTGTCAGCGACTTCCTCCTGGGGGCAGTGGTCATGCCGCCTAGCCTGATACGCTCCCTGGAAACCTGCTGGTATTTGGGTGACTGGTTCTGTAAGATCCACAGCAGTTTAGATATTTTACTTAGCACAGCATCAATTTTTATGCTTTATTTGATTTCTGTTGAGCGATACGTTGCTGTTTCTCGGCCTCTGCTGTACCACGCTAAGATCACTAACTGTGTTGCAAAGTACATGATCCTGACCTGCTGGGTTCTTTCTGCTCTCTTTTGTTTTGGAACTGAGCTAAACAGCTTGATAATTCAGGATGTTTACCTCACACAGTTTAACTGTGAGGGAAGGTGTACTGTGTTACTAGACAAGGTGTCAAGCATATTATTTTCCCTTTTTATTTTCTTCATCCCAGGGTTATTTATGCTTGGCCTCTACCTGAAAATCCTAGTTATTGCACATAAATAAGCCCGTTCAATTCATGTCACAATTCTAATTAACAGGAACCATGAAAAAACTAAAACCATTCTGTCTAAGATGGAGCAAAAATCCACCAGGACACTGGGCATAGTTACTGCTGTGTTCCTGTCCTGCTGGACACCCTATTTTATATGCATAATAATAGATCCAGTCACTGGTTTATCCACACCGTACCTGTATGAGATTCTTCTTTGGATTTGCTATTTAAATTCAGGAATGAATCCCATTATTTATTCATTCTTATTCTTTTGGTTTAGGGAGTCAATACGAAAAGCTTTTAGGAAAATATTGGCAAATTTTTATTATTAAAGTGAATTGCTGGTATATTTGTAGTGTGAATCAGGCTTTACATTGCGGTCATACTTTTTTCCTCATTTCCCACATCGATGTTACTGCTCCTCTGATACTGACTCCTGTATCTGTAATTATCATCACTGACTGTCTGCCTTTAATGTCGGGGCATAAGCACTGAGTGATTTATAATATTATTCTTTACTGCAAACTCAACACTGCTATATAAATTATGTATAATGTATTCTGTACTTTGGCTGTAATTCAAACTGCTTTTCAGCATTTTTCTCTCGTTCACTTTAGTTTTTCAAAAATGCCAATAATAAAATGTTAAAGCAAAACTGTGTTGGTGAGATTTATATTCAGTGTTTTTTATATTATAAATCAAAATACAGAAAATGTTCAAGAGGTAGATCATTACAGATTGATATGACATTAAAAGTCAGATTAGAAAAAAATCGGCAAGTTGACAGAAGACAGGAAATAAAGACTTATTTGGTGATTACATGATAAAGAACAGGTTTAATGCTGTATCTGGGTTGACTAGACTACAGCATGTATGATTCCTTATACCTGGGAAATGTAGGGCTGTGTGTAATCAAACACAATGTGAATAGCACCACCTACTGGCACAAAGTATAAATGCAATAGAAGCACAGAGGACAAAATAAACTTCCATGACCGTCAGCAAGGCTGCCCCTGGCTAAACTGGAGCCCTAAGCAGAATTTAATTTTGAGCCCCCCCCCCCCAATTACAAAGTGCAGCTAACAAGACATTCAATAAATGATACTCAGGGCCACTGGAAAATTTAATCTCCAGTCCCCATCTCGACAGAATTATCCTCTCTTCTGTCTCATGACTAGCAGGGGAGCAGCTGGTGTTGACACCATAGGTTTTTCTTTTTTATTTAAACAACATACCCACCTTCACATGAAGCACGAGCCTCCTCTTGCTTAGACTCTCTTCCTTTTGCTGGCTCCCGGTTCATATTGCCGTTTGGAGGCCATCTCTCCACCTGCATGGATCCAACTTCCTGTCGGCGCATTTGACCGCTGATCGGTCGGATGCTGCCTGCTGTCAATCACTGCGGCAACGCCTGCGGTGTCAGATTACTGGTCTCTTTCCTTTCTCTCCTGCCTTGGGCTGCCTTGGTGCTCTGCGCACGCCTCACAGCAGCGATGCGCATCCTTTGCGCATTTGCAGGGAATGCGTCCCCTTGAGGAAAATGGGGCACTGATTGTCAGAGATGTATTTCATTTCCACTTCAGATTTCATGGACCTCTATACTTTTGCACTAACTTTCATAAACAGCTTGTAGCACATGAGGGTGCTACACAATTTCACTTATTAAACAAGATAGATAAACAATTTAATACTTATTAAAATAAAACAATATGGTATAGAGTTTCCCAAAGCAGACCACAACATCGTACTCTGAGCATGCAGAAGCTTGTGACAAGACATGAAGAGAACATGGCGTTTCGGATTCATTGAAAACTGGTTATCAGCTCAAAGCTATTGCATAACCAGAACACAAATGGCTGAAAAAAGGCAAACATTGATATACAGCCTGTTGGAGGTGGCTGTGCCCAGAGGTCAAATCTGAATCAGAAAGAATGGCGAGGCCTGTCAGAGTGGGAGGGACCCTGAATACGCTGCTCTGTACATTATTTCTTTAGTTATCGTATTCATTTATAATCACAATCACAAACATACAGTATGTTCATTTGTTAGGATGTTGCATTACCAATTTAAAGCAATATAAAAGAAATAAAAAATGTGATCAAAAACTTATTCTGGGTTTTGTATATGTATATGGTGCATATCACATAGTTAAATAATATTTTTGAAACATGACATGTAAATGCAACTTTTAAAATGCATCAAAAAGGGTTTTCGTAGTGTCGTCGTGTTCTTGTTGATTCATTCGTAATGTTCCTGTGAAAATTCATAAAATGACAAATTTTTCATGGATTGCTTTTTTACACATCTTGACTCTAGCAGAATCTAGCTATTAAGCGAAGTTTGGGCAGCAGGGTAGATGCAAAATAAGTCAAAATACAAAAATATGGGACAGAAATCATGGCGTCAAGCAGGAATATCTCATAGGGCACCGTCTGCTGAGGCCTAAGGCCGCATAGGGCACCATCTGCTGAGGCCTAAGTCCGCATAGGGCACCGTCTGCTGAGGCCTAAGTCCGCATAGGGCACCGTCTGCTGAGGCCTAAGTCCGCATAGGACACCGTCTGCTGAGGCCTAAGGCCGCATCGGGCACCGTCTGCTGAGGTCTAAGTCTGCATAGGGCACTGTCTGCTGAGGCCTAAGGCCGCATAGAGCACTGTCTGCTGAGGCCGCATAGGACACTGTCTGCTGAGGCCTAAGGGGGCCTAGGGCACATCATGCGCTTTCACTAGCACTGACTGCACTAATAATATAGCACGGCAGTGTAAGTAACGGTATCCATTTTCCTTACGCACCTAATCAGTAAATAATCACAGCAGACAGTCACGGTCAATAATTAATACTGATAAGGTGAAAGTATATCACGTTTCCACTGGTCTGTGGTATGTCTAACGACAGTCATTACACCAGCTACAACATTTTCAAATGCAAAATACATTTAAAACCTTTGTTTTTGCATGTATGTTCACTGTCCTGTGGAACAGTCATTACATCAGCTAAAAGACAATCTAATACACTGTGGATTTAAGACAATACCGTGTTTAAAATACATACAAGAACTCAGAGGTAAAAAGCAAGTATTTGGACATCTGATGTTTTCATTGGTTAATTGAAGCCAATGAGGAAAGCCACTGTCCCAGAGAGTGCCGCATGGCATGATGGGTAATAAGTTTCTGCCAGACCGTGAGTATATATTACAGAGCCTCCTCCAGTGTGACAGGGTTCCTTTACAGGGTGGCTCACTAAGGTAAGATTTGCCAGAACATAGAGCAACTTACAATTATAGCTTAGTATTACAGACTTAAAAGTGTGTAGATATTAAGTTGTTAATGATCTCACTTTTCCTTATTCACAGACTTGTACAATATGAACTAAATGATAAGAACAACTTAAAAGAATAAAGCGTTAAAGCTACAATTAATTACCGAAACCTATTTATTATAAAAATGTAGAATTAGTAATTAGCTCATTCTTGCCATGCCTAAGCACCTGAGAATGAATTATGTAGTTTTATGCATGCAAGCCTTTTTATTACAGATTAAATAAGTTTGATATCTGATCCATGCCCCTCTGAATGCTGATCCAGGGCAGGGTCAAAGTTGGCCTGCAGTCTCTCCCAGGCAAGATAAGGCACACGGCTGGGGTACCCCCCCGACGGGAAGCCAGTCCATCGCAGGGCACATACACTCATACACACTACGGGTAATTCAGAGACACCATTTAGCCTAACAGCCTCAGGGACCCAGAGTCTCAGGTGGCTTTACAGTGCTTCAAAACTTGCTTATGGATTAACACTGTATCCAGTCACAGCTGAATCAAATTCTGTCGTACTTGAATAGAATCGTTCCTTATCTTTATCTATAACACTGTAAGTCATGTATTGTAGATGCATTTCATACGGTATAGTCTGAGATGGAGAGAAATCCCTAATATAGACAAGTGTGTTTCTGTGTGTATCTAGCTGTAATTAGAGGTGTCATTACAAATGGCTGGTAAGCACATTGGAGACAAAATTGATATATTATATTTGAGTAAATATAACATGGTTTAATTTTAAATATAATGCCAAAGTTGATGTGCAGGTTTAAATCTCATTCATTTTTCCTTATGCAGGTTCCAAAGCTTTTTTTGCCCTAGGAACAAAAAATAAGATGAAAAGCAACCATTCCGAGCTGGAAAATGTGCACTACTGCTTCGAATCTTCAAACACTTCCTGCCTCAAGCTTGTTTATCCAATCAGAATACGAGCCTCTTTGCATGTTCTGTTAGGGGCCACCGTACTCCTCACTGTGCTGGGAAATCTCCTCGTCATCGTTACTATATCCCACTCCAAACAGCTGCACACTCCCACCAATTACCTCATCCTCTCCCTGGCTGTCAGCGACTTCCTCCTGGGGGCAGTGGTCATGCCGCCTAGCCTGATACGCTCCCTGGAAACCTGCTGGTATTTGGGTGACTGGTTCTGTAAGATCCACACTAGCATAGATACTTTACTCAGTGCAACATCAGTTTTTATGCTTTATTTGATTTCTGTTGAGCGATACGTTGCTGTTTCTCGGCCTCTGCTGTACCACGCTAAGATCACTAACTGTGTTGCAAAGTACATGATCCTGACCTGCTGGGTTTTTTCTGCTCTCTCTTCTTTTGGAACTGAGATGAACAGCTTGATGACTCAGGATGTTTACCTCACACAATTAAACTGTGAGGGAAGGTGCACTATGTTGCAAGACAAGGCATCAAGCATATTATTTTCCCTTTTTGTTTTCTTCATCCCAGGGTTATTTATGCTTGGCCTCTACCTGAAAATCCTAGTTATTGCACATAAACAAGCCCGTTCAATTCAGGTCACAATTCTTACTAACAGGATCCATGAAAAAACTAGAATCATTCTGTCAAAGATGG
This sequence comes from Brienomyrus brachyistius, assembly GCF_023856365.1. Taxonomy (NCBI): domain Eukaryota; kingdom Metazoa; phylum Chordata; class Actinopteri; order Osteoglossiformes; family Mormyridae; genus Brienomyrus; species Brienomyrus brachyistius. The sequence continues at coordinate 4,256,938 of NC_064551.1, read as the reverse complement.
AGCAAAAATCCACCAGGACACTGGGCATAGTTACTGCTGTGTTCCTGTCCTGCTGGTCACCCACTTTTATATACATTTTAATAGATCCAGTGACAAGTTTATCCACACCTTACATATATGACATTGTTCAGTGGGTCGGTTATTTGAATTCAGGAATGAATCCAATTATTTATGCTTTCTCATTGAAGTGGTTTAGGCAGTCAATAAAAAAGCTTTTAGGAAGGTTATTTTTTTAAAAAATTCACTAATACATTTTAGAATTAATTTGAAATCTTGGTGCAGTCACTGTGGGAATTTGTTTATAGGTTTCCTTCATAATTTTTCCCCTTCTCACACATTGATATTACCAAACCTCTGATACTGATTCCTGAATCTGGTAATAATCGATACTGGCTCTCTGCCTTCCATGCCAGGAAATAGCGCATACAGAACAATTTGTAATAATTACTGGTCTTTTGCAAACACTGCTATATGCCTTTTCTGTGCTGGATTATGTACTTTACGTCTAATTCAACCTGATTTTCAAGATATTTGGTTCTTTAAAATTGGCAGTGATAAAATGTCAGTGCAAAACTGCGCTTGAATGGTGAAATTTAAATTCAGCGCAATTTTCATGTACATCGACAGTAATTACTTATCCCAAAGCACCCAAATGTTAGATACATCAGTACAGACTGACATACCAATATTACAAATCAGAGTAGGAAATAGCGAGAAGATAAAGGACAGGAAACAGAAACTCATTTGATGTTTACAGGATAATAACCTGTGAGGGACCAAGACCAGCCGGCTGCTGATGTACTGATGCTTGTACCTGCAGAGCAGAGCAAGCAGCCTTGTTTGAAAGCTACAGTAGAAACAGGAGGACAGAGTGGTGAACCCTTACACTGCCAGACTGCTACAGACACTGCAAGCTGTACAGCCGAACCCTGAATCAGGAACAGCGATCTTTATATTCAAAGATGGCCTGAAACATGAACATCTGCATTAAAAAGCCTTAACAAATTGTAAATGATTCAATAAAATGGTTCAACAAATTGAGGCTGCTTTTCGATGTTTAACATCATACAGCATAACAGCTTTAGAGGTTGTATCTGGGTTAACTAGGCCATAGAAATCTACACCATCATAGCCTTTCATGTATGATTCCCTTCCCAGTGGAAGTTTAGCGTTGTGTGTAAACATACACAATGATAATAGCACCACCTACTGACACAAAGTATGGTTGCAATAGAAGCAAGAAAGATGAAATAAACTTCACATGACTGTCAGAAACGTGTTTTCTAGTAATGGCCAAAGAAAGTGTCATGAATAAATTGCAGTATTTTCAAACTCCACTACATTGTCATCTCTGATCAAAAAAGATCTCAAAGCATGAACCCAAAGCAAACCATCTACTGCGACCAAAAACACAGCAAAGGCCTCAGGAAGCTTCGTTGGCATCACTAGGATTTTCACTTCAGATTTTAGTGCCCTCTACACTATCACCCCAACATTTATAGGCACTTCTCACATGGGGGTTCTACACAGTTTCAATTAGTTATTGAATGAGGGATACAATATAGCACAGGCTTCCCCAATTCCAGTCCTGAAAGGCCAGTTTGCAACTTAGTTTGCTGATTTCCCTGCTCAGACACACCTACTAAACCTGGTAAATAGTGAATAAGCTGCGTCTGAGCAGGAACATCTGCAGCTCATGTGGAGTTTCCCAAAGCAGATGCCAACATCTTACGCCAACCATGCAGAAGTTCCCCATTAGACTTTGGTTGGTGACACATTCACACCCAGACTGATTCTGTACATCCTCCCCATGACACACTGCCTGTTATTCTGAAGCTATACTGGCTGTAAACTGAACATACTTTCCACAGATCACAAGAATATCCATCTATTTATACATCTATTATCCAAAACCATTTGCTCAGTACACAGTCAGTATCAGTGAATAATGACATGCAGGCGCTGGACAATGAAACTGAAACACCTGATGTTAAACCACAATAACCTATCATGATGGGGTGGGGCCTCCTTTTGTGGCCAATAAAGCATCAGTTCATCTTGGGAATGACAGATACAAGTCCTGCATTGTGGCCAGAGGGATTCTGAGCCGTTCCTCTTGCAGAACAGTGGCCAGGTCAGTATGTGATACTGGCGGAGGAAAATGTTCCCTCACTCGCTCCTACAAAACACCCAGGCCGCATAGGGCACTGTCTGCTGAGGCCTAAGTCCGCATAGGGCACTGTCTGCTGAGGCCTAAGGCCGCACAGGACACTGTCTGCTGAGGCCTAAGTCCGCATAGGGCACTGTCTGCTGAGGCCTAAGTCCGCATAGGGCACTGTCTGCTGAGGCCTAAGGTCGCATAGGGCACTGTCTGCTGAGGCCTAAGGCCGCAAAGGGCACTGTCTGCTGAGGCCTAAGGCCACACAGGGCACTGTCTGCTGAGGCCTAAGGTCGCATAGGGCACTATCTGCTGAGGCCTAAGTCCGCATAGGGCACTGTCTGCTGAGGCCTAAGTCCGCATAGGGCACTGTCTGCTGAGGCCTAAGGCCGCATAAGTCACTGCCTGCTGAGGCCTAAGTCCACATAGACCACTGCCTGCTGAGGCCTACGGCCGCATAGGGCACTGTCTGCTGAGGCCTAAGGCCACACAGGGCACTGTCTGCTGAGGCCTAAGGCCGCATAGGGCACTGTCTGCTGAGGCCTAAGGCCACACAGGGCACTGTCTGCTGAGGCCTAAGGTCGCATAGGGCACTGTCTGCTGAGGCCTAAGGCCGCATAGGTCACTGTCTGCTGAGGCCTAAGGCCGCACAGGGCACTGTCTGCTGAGGCCTAAGGCCGCACAGGGCACTGTCTGCTGAGGCCTAAGGGCGCACAGGGCACTGTCTGCTGAGGCCTAAGGTCGCACAGGGCACTGTCTGCTGAGGCCTAAGGTCGCACAGGGCACTGTCTGCTGAGGCCTAAGGTCGCACAGGGCACTGTCTGCTGAGGCCTAAGTCCGCATAGGTCACTGTCTGCTGACGCCTAAGTCCGCATAGGTCACTGTCTGCTGAGGCCTAAGTCCGCATAGGGCACTGTCTGCTGAGGCCTAAGGCCGCATAAGGCACTGTCTGCTGAGGCCTAAGTCCACATAGACCACTGCCTGCTGAGGCCTAAGTCCACATAGACCACTGTCTGCTGAGGCCTAAGTCCGCATAGGTCACTGTCTGCTGACGCCTAAGTCCGCATAGGTCACTGTCTGCTGAGGCCTAAGTCCGCATAGGGCACTGTCTGCTGAGGCCTAAGGCCCCATAAGGCACTGCCTGCTGAGGCCTAAGTCCACATAGACCACTGCCTGCTGAGGCCTAAGTCCACATAGACCACTGTCTGCTGAGGCCTAAGGGGGCCTAGGGCACATCAAGTGCTTTCACTAGCACTGACTGCACTAATAATATAGCACGGCAGTGTAAGTAATGGTATCCATTTTCATTAGGCACCTAATCAGTAAACAATCACAGCAGACAGTCACGGTCAGTAATTAATACTGATAAGGTGAAAGTATATCACGTTTCCACTGGCCTGTGGTATGTGTCTAACGACAGTCATTACATCAGCTACAACATTTTCAAATGCAATGTGGAATTAACATAATAGCATGTCTAAAATACATTTAAAACCTTTATTTTTGCATATAAGCTAACTGTCTTGTGGAACAGTCAATACATCAGCTAAAAGACAGTCAAATACACTGTGGATTTAAGACAATACCATGTTTAAAATACATACAAGAACTCAGAGGTAAAGCGCAAGTATTTGGACATCTGATGTTTTCATTGGTTAATTAAAGCCAATGAGGAAAGCCACTGTCCCAAAGAGTGCCGCATGGCATGATGGGTAATAAGTTTCTGCCAGACCGTGAGTATATATTACAGAGCCTCCTCCAGTGTGACAGGGTTTCTCTACAGGGTGGCTCACTAAGGTAAGATTTGCCAGAACATAGAACAACTTACAATTATAGGTTAATATTACAGACTTAAAAGTGTGTAGATTTTAAGTCGTTAATGATCTCACTTTTCCTTATTCACAGACTTGTACAATATGAACTAAATGATTAGAAAAACCTAAAGAATAAAGCATTAAAGCTACAATTAATTACCGAAACCTATTTATAATAATAATGTAGAATTAGTAATTAGCTCATTCTTGCCATGCCTAAGCACCTGAGAATTAATTATGTAGTTTTATGTATGCAAGCCTTTTTATTACAGATTAAATAAGTTTGATATCTGATCCATGCCCCTCTGAATGCTGATCCAGGGCAGGGTCGAAGTTGGCCTGCAGTCTCTCCCAGGCAAGATAAGGCACACGGCTGGGGTACCCCCCCGACGGGAAGCCAGTCCATCGCAGGGCACATACACTCACACACACTACAGGTAATTCAGAGACACCATTTAGCCTAACAGCCTCAGGGACCCAGAGTCTCAGGTGGCTTTACAGTGCTTCAAAACTTGCTTTTGGATTAACACTGTATCCAGTCACAGCTGAATCAAATTCTGTCGTACTTGAATAGAATCGTTCCTCATCTTTATCTATAACACCGTAAGTCATGTATTGTAGATGCATTTCATGCTGTATAGTCTGAGATGGAGAGAAATCCCTAATATAGACAAGTGTGTTTCTGTCTGTATCTAGCTGTAATTAGAGACGTCATTACAAATGGTTGGTGAGCACATTGGAGACAAAATTGATGTATTATATTTGAGTAAATATAACATGGTTTAATTTTAAATATAATGCCAAAGTTGATGTGCAGGTTTAAATCTCATTCATTTTTCCTTATGCAGGTTCCAAAGCTTTTCTTTCCCTAGGAACAAAAAAGGAGATGAAAAGCAACCATTCCGAGCTGGAAAATGTGCACTACTGCTTCGAATCCTCAAACACTTCCTGCCTAAAGCACGTTTATCCAACCACAATACGAGCCTCTTTGTATGTTCTGTTAGGGGCCACCGTACTCCTCACTGTGCTGGGAAATCTCCTCGTCATCGTTACTATATCCCACTCCAAACAGCTGCACACTCCCACCAATTACCTCATCCTCTCCCTGGCTGTCAGCGACTTCCTCCTGGGGGCAGTGGTCATGCCGCCTAGCCTGATACGCTCCCTGGAAACCTGCTGGTATTTGGGTGACTGGTTCTGTAGGATCCACACCAGTATAGAAACTTTACTCATTGTAGCATCAATTTTTATGCTTTATTTGATTTCTGTTGAGCGATATGTTGCTGTTTCTCAGCCTCTGCTGTATCACGTTTTGATCACAACTCGTGTTGCAAAGTACATGATCCTGACCTGCTGGGTTCTTTCCGCCCTTATTGGCTTTGGGATGGAGCTAAATAGCTTGATAATTCAGGATGTTTACCTCACAGAATTAAACTGTGAAGGAAGGTGTGCTGTGATACTAGACAAGGTGTCAAGCATATTATCTTCCCTTTTTGTTTTCTTCATCCCAGGGTTATTTATGCTTGGCCTCTACCTGAAAATCCTAGTTATTGCACATAAACAAGCCCGTTCAATTCAGGTCACAATTCTAACTAACAGGCACTGTGAAAAGACCACAATCATTCTGTCTAAGATGGAGCAAAAATCCACCAGGACACTGGGCATAGTTACTGCTGTGTTCCTGTCCTGCTGGTCACCCTGTTTTATATACATAATAATAGACCCAATCACTGGTTTATCCACACCGTACCTGTATGAGATTCTTCTTTGGATTTGCTATTTAAATTCAGGAATGAATCCCATCATTTATTCATTCTTATTTAAATGGTTTAGGGAGTCACTGAGAAAAGCCTTTAGTAAAATATTAAACAGTTTTGATTAGTGTTACTATGGAGGGTCCAGGTTAAATGCTGGTAAATGTACAGTGTGACTGAGGTTTCTGTCTTTTCTCCTCATTTCCCTCATCGATGTTACTGCTCCTCTGATACTGACTCCTGTATCTGTAGTTATCATTAGGGGGCATACTTTTAGTACGTACGCACGGAATAGGGGGGGGGGGGGTAGTTCTAAAATTTTGACCTAATCTTCCGTACGTGTGCGTATGCTGGGGGGGGGGGGGTGAATCAATTTGAGAAATTTCAAAATTAAGTGTTTCGTGAACCCGACCTGCTGGATTGCATTCCATACGTGCATATAACTCAAAATGCGACATGAGTTTTTTTAAGACGACCGGACTCTGTTTAAACAATATTTCATAAACGATCTAAAAAAACAGGTTTGCAAAACACCACGGACCTCCGAAATATCTGGTTTAAAAGGCGCTGTAACATTATGGAAATGGTGACCCATTTCGTTTCATTTGAAAGTGATTTTATTACAGTAAATCTCATGACATCAGTCTTTTGTTATCCGTAAAGTTACCAGGAACGTTTGTAGCTCCACAAAGCAGTACATAAATCGACTAACGATCGCCCATGCGTGCGTGCGTGCGTGCGTACGTACGCGGGGGGGGGGGGAGTCAACTACACACCGTACATGTGCGTACGGGGAGAGAGGGGGTCCAAAAAATCGGTAAAATGTGCGTACGTACTAAAAGTATGGCCCCTTACTGACTATCTGCCTTTATTGTTGGGGCGTAAGCACAGATGGAGCGGTTTATAAGAAATACTGTTTTTTTCTCTTTTTGCAAAATTAAAACACTACGTAACTTATATATGCTGTACTGTGTACTTTACCTCTAATTCAAACTTGTTTTTTTTTAAATTTCCTCTCCCGTTCACTGTCGTTCTTTAAACTTGTCAGTAATAAAATGTGAATGCAAAACTGTGTTTGAATTGTGACATTTATATTCCGTGCCATTTTCAGGTTATACGTTAATAGAGAGTCGTCGTGGGGTTTCCTCCGGGTACTCCGGATTCCCCCCACAGTCCAAAAACATGCTGAGCCTAATTGGAGTTGCTAAGTTGATGCTGAATGCATGGTGATTGAATGGTGACACTTGCGTTCAGTGCCATTCTAATTTGCCCCAAAGCACCCAAACATTCGACTGATACATCCCTTCAGACGGAAATAATGACATTATAAATCAGAGTGAAAAGTTGTTAAGAGAGGACAGGAAACAGAAACTCATTTGGTGTTTACAGGATAATAACCTGTGAGGGACCAAGACCAGCCGGCTGCTGATGTACTGATGCTTGTACCTGCAGAGCAGAGCAAGCAGCCTTGTTTGAAAGCTACAGTAGAAACAAGAGGGCAGAGTGGTGAACCCTTACACTGCCAGACTGCTACAGACACTGCAAGCTGTACAGCCGAACCCTGAATCAGGAACAGGGATCTTTATATTCAAAGATGGCCTAAAACATGAACATCTGCATTAAAAAGCCTTAACAAATTGTAAATGATTGAATAAAATGGTTCAACAAATTGAGGCTGCTTTTCGATGTTTAACATCATACAGCATAACAGCTTTAGAGGCTGTATCTGGGTTAACTAGGCCATAGAAATCTACACCATCATAGCCTTTCATGTATGATTCCCTTCCCAGTGGAAGTTTAGCATTGTGTGTAAACATACACAATGATAATAGCACCACCTACTGACACAAACTATGGTTGCAATAAAAGCACAGAAGATGAAATAAACTTCACATGACAGTCAGAAACATGTTTTCTAGTAATGGCCAAAGAAAGTGTCATGAATAAATTGCAGTATTTTCAAACTCCACTAGATTGTCGTCTCTGATCAAAAAAGATCTCAAAGCATGAACCCAAAGCAAACCATCTACTGCGCTCAAAAACACAGCAAAGGCCTCAGGAAGCTTCCTTGGCATCACTAGGATTTTCACTTCAGATTTTAGTGCCCTCTACACTATCACCCCAACATTTATAGGCACTTCTCACATGGGGGTTCTACACAGTTTCAATTAGTTATTGAATGAGGGATACAATATAGCACAGGCTTCCCCAATTCCAGTCCTGAAAGGCCAGTTTGCAACTTAGTTTGCTGATTTCCCTGCTCAGACACACCTACTAAACCTGGTAAATAGCTGAATAAGCTGCGTCTGAGCAGGAACATCTGCAGCTCATGTGGAGTTTCCCAAAGCAGATGCCAACATCTTACGCCAACCATGCAGAAGTTCCCCATTAGACTTTGGTTGGTGACACATTCACACCCAGACTGATTCTGTACATCCTCCCCATGACACACTGCCTGTTATTCTGAAGCTATACTGGCTGTAAACTGAACATACTTTCCACAGATCGCAAGAACATCCATCTATTCTTACATCTATTATCCAAAACCATTTGCTCAGTACACAGTCAGTATCAGTGAATAATGACATGCAGGCGCTGGACAATGAAACTGAAACAGCTGGTTTTAAACCACAATAACTTATCATTATTGGGTGGGGCCTCCTTTTGTGGGCAATAAAGCATCAGTTCATCTTGGGAATGACAGATACAAGTCCTGCATAGTGGCCAGAGGGATTCTGAGCCGTTCCTCTTGCAGAACAGTGGCCAGGTCAGTATGTGATGCTGGCGGAGGAAAACGTTCCCTCACTCGCTCCTACAAAACACCCAGGCCGCATAGGGCACTGTCTGTTGAGGCCTAAGTCCGCACAGGGCACTGTCTGCTGAGGCCTAAGTCCGCATAGGGCACTGTCTGCTGAGGCCTAAGTCCGCATAGGGCACTGTCTGCTGAGGCCTAAGGCCGCAAAGGGCACTGTCTGCTGAGGCCTAAGTCCACATAGGGCACTGTCTGCTGAGGCCTAAGGTCGCATAGGGCACTGTCTGCTGAGGCCTAAGGTCGCATAGTGCACTGTCTGCAGAGGCCTAAGGGGGCCTAGGGCACATCATGCGCTTTCACTACCACTGACTGCACTAATAATATAGCACGGCAGTGTAAGTAACGGTATCCATTTTCCTTACGCACCTAATCAGTAAATAATCACAGCAGACAGTCACGGTCAGTAATTAATACTGATAAGGTGAAAGTATATCACGTTTCCACTGGCCTGTGGTATGTGTCTAACGACAGTCATTACACCAGCTACAACATTTTCAAATGCAATGTGGAATTAACATAATAGCATGTCTAAAATACATTTAAAACCTTTATTTTTGTATGTATGTTCACTGTCCTGTGGAACAGTCATTACATCAGCTAAAAGACAGTCAAATACACTGTGGATTTAAGACAATACCGTGTTTAAAATACATACAAGAACTCAGAGGTAAAAAGCAAGTATTTGGACATCTGATGTTTTCATTGGTTAATTATAGCCAATGAGGAAAGCCACTGTCCCAGAGAGTGCCACATGGCATGATGGGTAATAAGTTCCTGCCAGATCATGAGTATATATTACAGAGCCTCCTCCAGTGTGACAGGGTTTCTCTACAGGGCGGCTCACTAAGGTAAGATATGCCAGAACATAGAGCAACTTACAATTATGGGTCAATATTACAGACTTAAAAGTATGTAGATTTTAAGTTGTTAATGATCTCTCTTTTCCTTATTCACAGACTTGTACAATATAAACTAAATGATAAGAACAACTTAAAAGAATAAAGCGTTAAAGCTACAATTACTTACCAAAACCTATTTATTATAAAAATGTAGAATTAGTAATTAGCTCTTTTTTGCTATGCCTAAGCACCTGAGAATGAATTATGTAGTTTTATGTATGCAAGACTTTTTATTACAGATTAAATAAGTTTGATATCTGATCCATGCCCCTCTGAATGCTGATCCATGGCAGGGTCGAAGTTGGCCTGCAGTCTGTCCCAGGCAAGATAAGGCACACGGCTGGGGTACCCCCCCGACGGGATGCCAGTCCATCGCAGGGCACATACACTCACACACACTACAGGTAATTCAGAGACACCATTTACCCTAACAGCCTTAGGGACCCAAACTCTCAGGTGGCTTTACAGTGCTTCAAAACTTGCTTATGGATTAACACTGTATCCAGTCACAGCTGAATCAAATTCTGTCGTACTTGAATAGAATCGTCCCTTATCTGTATGTATAACACCGTAAACGATGTATCATAGATGCATTTCATGCTGTATAGTCTGAGATGGAGAGAAATCCCTAATATAGACAAGTGTGTTTCTGTCTGTATCTAGCTGTAATTAGAGATGTCATTACAAATGGTTGGTGAGCACATTGGAGACAAAATTGATGTATTATATTTGAGTATCGTAAATATAACATGGTTTAATTTTAAATATAATGCCAAAGTTGATGTGCAGGTTTAAATCTCATTCATTTTTCCTTATGCAGGTTCCAAAGCTTTTCTTGCCCTACGAACAAAAAAGAAGATGAAAAGCAACCATTCCGAGCAGGAAAATGTGCACTACTGCTTCGAATCCTCAAACACTTCCTGCCCCAAGCTTGTTTATCCAACCACAATACGAGCCCCTTTGTATGTTCTGTTAGGGGCCACCGTACTCCTCACTGTGCTGGGAAATCTCCTCGTCATCGTTACTATATCCCACTCCAAACAGCTGCACACTCCCACCAATTACCTCATCCTCTCCCTGGCTGTCAGCGACTTCCTCCTGGGGGCAGTGGTCATGCCGCCTAGCCTGATACGCTCCCTGGAAACCTGCTGGTATTTGGGTGACTGGTTCTGTAAGATACACACTAGTATAGAAAATTTACTCACTGGAGCATCAATTTTTATGCTTTATTTGATTTCTGTTGAACGATACGTTGCTGTTTCTCAGCCTCTGCTGTATCACGCTTTGATCACAACTCGTGTTGCAAAGTACATGATCCTGACCTGCTGGGTTCTTTCCGCCCTTATTGGCTTTGGGATGGAACTAAACAGCTTGACAATTCAGGATGTTTACCTCACACAGTTTAACTGTGAGGGAAGGTGTGCTGTGTTACTAGACAAGGTGTCAAGCATAATATCTTCCCTTTTTATTTTCTTCATACCAGGGTTATTTATGCTTGGCCTCTACCTGAAAATCCTAGTTATTGCACATAAACAAGCCCGTTTAATTCAGGTCACAATTCTAATTAACAGGAACCGTGAAAAGACCAGAATCATTCTGTCTAAGATGGAGCAAAAATCCACCAGGACACTGGGCATAATTACTGCTGTATTCCTGTCCTGCTCGTCGCCCTGTTTTATATACATAATAATAGACCCAATCACTGGTTTATCCACACCATACTTGTATGACATTCTTCTTTGGATTTACTATTTGAATTCAGTAATGAATCCCACAATTTATTCATTCTTATTTAAATGGTTTAGGGAGTCACTGAGAAAAGCCTTTAGTAAAATATTAAACAGTTTTGATTAGTGTTACTATGGAGGGTCCAGGTTAAATGCTGGTAAATGTACAGTGTGACTGAGGTTCCTATCTTTTCTCCTCATTTCCCACATCGATGTTACTGCTCCTCTGATACTGACTCCTGAGTCTGTAATTATCATCACTGACTGTCTGCCTTTCATGTCAGGGCATAAGCACAGATGGAGCGGTTTATAAGAAATACTGTTTTTTCTCTTTTTCCAAAATTAACACCACTTCATAACTTATATATGCTGTACTACATAATTCACCTCTAATTCAAACTTATTTGGAACCATGTTCTCTCCCGTTCACTGTGGTTCATTAAACTTGTCAGTAATAAAATGTGAGTGCAGAACTGTGTTTGAATTGTGACATTTATATTCTGTGCCATTTTCAGGTTATACGTTAATAAAGGTGCCCCACAGCCCCCAAGCATTCGACAGATACATCACTACAATTTAAGAGTCCAGGTGAAATACTGCTGAATATCTTCTGGTTTATGTCACAGTTTTTTCTCATCTCACACATCGATGTTTACCACACCTCCGATACTGACTCCTAAATCTGTTAGTCACTGTATCAATACTGGCTATCTGCCTTTAATGCCAGGACTGCTATATGAATTATATATATATAATATATTCTTCATGAGTGTGTCATGGTGGTGCAGTGGTTAGCACTGTTGCCTCACACCTCTGGGACCCGGGTTTGAGTCTCCGCCTGGGTCACATGTGTGTAGAGTTTGCACGTTCTCCCCATGTCGTCGTGGGGTTTCCTCCGGGTACTCCGGTTTCCCCCCACAGTCCAAAAACATGCTGAGGCTAATTGGAGTTGCTAAATTTATGCTGAATGCATGGTGATTGAATGGTGACACTTGCGTTCAGTGCCATTCTAATTTGCCCCAAAGCACCCAAACATTCGACTGATACATCCCTTCAGACGGAAATAATGACATAAATCAGAGTGAAAAGTTGTTAACAGAGGACAGGAAACAGAAACTCATTTGATGTTTACAGGATAATAACCTGTGAGGGACCAAGACCACTTGGCTGCTGATGTACTGATGCTTGTACCTGCAGAGCAGAGCAAGCAGCCTTGTTTGAAAGCTACAGTAGAAACAGGAGGGCAGAGTGGTGAACCCTTACACTGCCAGACTGCTACAGACACTGCAAGCTGTACAGCCGAACCCTGAATCAGGAACAGGGATCTTTATATTCAAAGATGGCCTAAAACATGAACATCTGCATTAAAAAGCCTTAACAAATTGTAAATGATTGAATAAAATGGTTCAACAAATTGAGGCTGCTTTTCGATGTTTAACATCATACAGCATAACAGCTTTAGAGGCTGTATCTGGGTTAACTAGGCCATAGAAATCTACACCATCATAGCCTTTCATGTATGATTCCCTTCCCAGTGGAAGTTTAGCATTGTGTGTAAACATACACAATGATAATAGCACCACCTACTGACACAAACTATGGTTGCAATAAAAGCACAGAAGATGAAATAAACTTCACATGACAGTCAGAAACATGTTTTCTAGTAATGGCCAAAGAAAGTGTCATGAATAAATTGCAGTATTTTCAAACTCCACTAGATTGTCGTCTCTGATCAAAAAAGATCTCAAAGCATGAACCCAAAGCAAACCATCTACTGCGCTCAAAAACACAGCAAAGGCCTCAGGAAGCTTCCTTGGCATCACTAGGATTTTCACTTCAGATTTTAGTGCCCTCTACACTATCACCCCAACATTTATAGGCACTTCTCACATGGGGGTTCTACACAGTTTCAATTAGTTATTGAATGAGGGATACAATATAGCACAGGCTTCCCCAATTCCAGTCCTGAAAGGCCAGTTTGCAACTTAGTTTGCTGATTTCCCTGCTCAGACACACCTACTAAACCTGGTAAATAGCTGAATAAGCTGCGTCTGAGCAGGAACATCTGCAGCTCATGTGGAGTTTCCCAAAGCAGATGCCAACATCTTACGCCAACCATGCAGAAGTTCCCCATTAGACTTTGGTTGGTGACACATTCACACCCAGACTGATTCTGTACATCCTCCCCATGACACACTGCCTGTTATTCTGAAGCTATACTGGCTGTAAACTGAACATACTTTCCACAGATCGCAAGAACATCCATCTATTCTTACATCTATTATCCAAAACCATTTGCTCAGTACACAGTCAGTATCAGTGAATAATGACATGCAGGCGCTGGACAATGAAACTGAAACAGCTGGTTTTAAACCACAATAACTTATCATTATTGGGTGGGGCCTCCTTTTGTGGGCAATAAAGCATCAGTTCATCTTGGGAATGACAGATACAAGTCCTGCATAGTGGCCAGAGGGATTCTGAGCCGTTCCTCTTGCAGAACAGTGGCCAGGTCAGTATGTGATGCTGGCGGAGGAAAACGTTCCCTCACTCGCTCCTACAAAACACCCAGGCCGCATAGGGCACTGTCTGTTGAGGCCTAAGTCCGCACAGGGCACTGTCTGCTGAGGCCTAAGTCCGCATAGGGCACTGTCTGCTGAGGCCTAAGTCCGCATAGGGCACTGTCTGCTGAGGCCTAAGGCCGCAAAGGGCACTGTCTGCTGAGGCCTAAGTCCACATAGGGCACTGTCTGCTGAGGCCTAAGGTCGCATAGGGCACTGTCTGCTGAGGCCTAAGGTCGCATAGTGCACTGTCTGCAGAGGCCTAAGGGGGCCTAGGGCACATCATGCGCTTTCACTACCACTGACTGCACTAATAATATAGCACGGCAGTGTAAGTAACGGTATCCATTTTCCTTACGCACCTAATCAGTAAATAATCACAGCAGACAGTCACGGTCAGTAATTAATACTGATAAGGTGAAAGTATATCACGTTTCCACTGGCCTGTGGTATGTGTCTAACGACAGTCATTACACCAGCTACAACATTTTCAAATGCAATGTGGAATTAACATAATAGCATGTCTAAAATACATTTAAAACCTTTATTTTTGTATGTATGTTCACTGTCCTGTGGAACAGTCATTACATCAGCTAAAAGACAGTCAAATACACTGTGGATTTAAGACAATACCGTGTTTAAAATACATACAAGAACTCAGAGGTAAAAAGCAAGTATTTGGACATCTGATGTTTTCATTGGTTAATTATAGCCAATGAGGAAAGCCACTGTCCCAGAGAGTGCCACATGGCATGATGGGTAATAAGTTCCTGCCAGATCATGAGTATATATTACAGAGCCTCCTCCAGTGTGACAGGGTTTCTCTACAGGGCGGCTCACTAAGGTAAGATATGCCAGAACATAGAGCAACTTACAATTATGGGTCAATATTACAGACTTAAAAGTATGTAGATTTTAAGTTGTTAATGATCTCTCTTTTCCTTATTCACAGACTTGTACAATATAAACTAAATGATAAGAACAACTTAAAAGAATAAAGCGTTAAAGCTACAATTACTTACCAAAACCTATTTATTATAAAAATGTAGAATTAGTAATTAGCTCTTTTTTGCTATGCCTAAGCACCTGAGAATGAATTATGTAGTTTTATGTATGCAAGACTTTTTATTACAGATTAAATAAGTTTGATATCTGATCCATGCCCCTCTGAATGCTGATCCATGGCAGGGTCGAAGTTGGCCTGCAGTCTGTCCCAGGCAAGATAAGGCACACGGCTGGGGTACCCCCCCGACGGGATGCCAGTCCATCGCAGGGCACATACACTCACACACACTACAGGTAATTCAGAGACACCATTTACCCTAACAGCCTTAGGGACCCAAACTCTCAGGTGGCTTTACAGTGCTTCAAAACTTGCTTATGGATTAACACTGTATCCAGTCACAGCTGAATCAAATTCTGTCGTACTTGAATAGAATCGTCCCTTATCTGTATGTATAACACCGTAAACGATGTATCATAGATGCATTTCATGCTGTATAGTCTGAGATGGAGAGAAATCCCTAATATAGACAAGTGTGTTTCTGTCTGTATCTAGCTGTAATTAGAGATGTCATTACAAATGGTTGGTGAGCACATTGGAGACAAAATTGATGTATTATATTTGAGTATCGTAAATATAACATGGTTTAATTTTAAATATAATGCCAAAGTTGATGTGCAGGTTTAAATCTCATTCATTTTTCCTTATGCAGGTTCCAAAGCTTTTCTTGCCCTACGAACAAAAAAGAAGATGAAAAGCAACCATTCCGAGCAGGAAAATGTGCACTACTGCTTCGAATCCTCAAACACTTCCTGCCCCAAGCTTGTTTATCCAACCACAATACGAGCCCCTTTGTATGTTCTGTTAGGGGCCACCGTACTCCTCACTGTGCTGGGAAATCTCCTCGTCATCGTTACTATATCCCACTCCAAACAGCTGCACACTCCCACCAATTACCTCATCCTCTCCCTGGCTGTCAGCGACTTCCTCCTGGGGGCAGTGGTCATGCCGCCTAGCCTGATACGCTCCCTGGAAACCTGCTGGTATTTGGGTGACTGGTTCTGTAAGATACACACTAGTATAGAAAATTTACTCACTGGAGCATCAATTTTTATGCTTTATTTGATTTCTGTTGAACGATACGTTGCTGTTTCTCAGCCTCTGCTGTATCACGCTTTGATCACAACTCGTGTTGCAAAGTACATGATCCTGACCTGCTGGGTTCTTTCCGCCCTTATTGGCTTTGGGATGGAACTAAACAGCTTGACAATTCAGGATGTTTACCTCACACAGTTTAACTGTGAGGGAAGGTGTGCTGTGTTACTAGACAAGGTGTCAAGCATAATATCTTCCCTTTTTATTTTCTTCATACCAGGGTTATTTATGCTTGGCCTCTACCTGAAAATCCTAGTTATTGCACATAAACAAGCCCGTTTAATTCAGGTCACAATTCTAATTAACAGGAACCGTGAAAAGACCAGAATCATTCTGTCTAAGATGGAGCAAAAATCCACCAGGACACTGGGCATAATTACTGCTGTATTCCTGTCCTGCTCGTCGCCCTGTTTTATATACATAATAATAGACCCAATCACTGGTTTATCCACACCATACTTGTATGACATTCTTCTTTGGATTTACTATTTGAATTCAGTAATGAATCCCACAATTTATTCATTCTTATTTAAATGGTTTAGGGAGTCACTGAGAAAAGCCTTTAGTAAAATATTAAACAGTTTTGATTAGTGTTACTATGGAGGGTCCAGGTTAAATGCTGGTAAATGTACAGTGTGACTGAGGTTCCTATCTTTTCTCCTCATTTCCCACATCGATGTTACTGCTCCTCTGATACTGACTCCTGAGTCTGTAATTATCATCACTGACTGTCTGCCTTTCATGTCAGGGCATAAGCACAGATGGAGCGGTTTATAAGAAATACTGTTTTTTCTCTTTTTCCAAAATTAACACCACTTCATAACTTATATATGCTGTACTACATAATTCACCTCTAATTCAAACTTATTTGGAACCATGTTCTCTCCCGTTCACTGTGGTTCATTAAACTTGTCAGTAATAAAATGTGAGTGCAGAACTGTGTTTGAATTGTGACATTTATATTCTGTGCCATTTTCAGGTTATACGTTAATAAAGGTGCCCCACAGCCCCCAAGCATTCGACAGATACATCACTACAATTTAAGAGTCCAGGTGAAATACTGCTGAATATCTTCTGGTTTATGTCACAGTTTTTTCTCATCTCACACATCGATGTTTACCACACCTCCGATACTGACTCCTAAATCTGTTAGTCACTGTATCAATACTGGCTATCTGCCTTTAATGCCAGGACTGCTATATGAATTATATATATATAATATATTCTTCATGAGTGTGTCATGGTGGTGCAGTGGTTAGCACTGTTGCCTCACACCTCTGGGACCCGGGTTTGAGTCTCCGCCTGGGTCACATGTGTGTAGAGTTTGCACGTTCTCCCCATGTCGTCGTGGGGTTTCCTCCGGGTACTCCGGTTTCCCCCCACAGTCCAAAAACATGCTGAGGCTAATTGGAGTTGCTAAATTTATGCTGAATGCATGGTGATTGAATGGTGACACTTGCGTTCAGTGCCATTCTAATTTGCCCCAAAGCACCCAAACATTCGACTGATACATCCCTTCAGACGGAAATAATGACATAAATCAGAGTGAAAAGTTGTTAACAGAGGACAGGAAACAGAAACTCATTTGATGTTTACAGGATAATAACCTGTGAGGGACCAAGACCACTTGGCTGCTGATGTACTGATGCTTGTACCTGCAGAGCAGAGCAAGCAGCCTTGTTTGAAAGCTACAGTAGAAACAGGAGGGCAGAGTGGTGAACCCTTACACTGCCAGACTGCTACAGACACTGCAAGCTGTACAGCCGAACCCTGAATCAGGAACAGGGATCTTTATATTCAAAGATGGCCTGAAACATGAACATCTGCATTAAACAACCTTAACAAATTGTAAATGATTCAATAAAATAGTTCAACAAATTGAGGCTGCTTTTCGATGTTTAACATTATACAGCATAACAGCTTCAGAGGCTGTATCTGGGTTAACTAGGCCATAGAAATCTACACCATCATAGCCTTTCATCTATGATTCCCTTCCCAGTGGAAGTTTAGCATTGTGTGTAAACATACACAATGATAATAGCACCACCTACTGACACAAAGTATGGTTGCAATAGAAGCAAGAAAGATGAAATAAACTTCACATGACTGTCAGAAACGTGTTTTCTAGTAATGGTCAAAGGAAGTTTCATGAATAAATTGCTGTATTTTCAAACTCCAATAGATTGTCGTCTCTGATCAAAAAAGATCTCAAAGCATGAACCCAAAGCAAACCATCTACTGCGCTCAAAAACACAGCAAAGGCCTCAGGAAGCTTCCTTGGCATCACTAGGATTTTCACTTCAGATTTTAGTGCCCTCTACACTATCACCCCAACATTTATAGGCACTTCTCACATGGGGGTTCTACACAGTTTCAATTAGTTATTAAATGAGGGATACAATATAGCACAGGCTTCCCCAATTCCAGTCCTGAAAGGCCAGTTTGCAACTTAGTTTGCTGATTTCCCTGCTCAGACACACCTACTAAACCTGGTAAATAGTGAATAAGCTGCGTCTGAGTAGGAACATCTGCAGCTCAAGTGGAGTTTCCCAAAGCAGATGCCAACATCTTACGCCAACCATGCAGAAGTTCCCCATTAGACTTTGGTTGGTGACACATTCACACCCGGACTGATTCTGTACATCCTCCCCATGACACACTGCCTGTTATTCAGAAGCTATACTGGCTGTAAACTGAACATACTTTCCACAGATCGCAAGAACATCCATCTATTCTTACATCTATTATCCAAAACCATTTGCTCAGTACACAGTCAGTATCAGTGAATAATGACATACAGTCGCTGGACAATGAAACTGAAACACCTGATGTTAAACCACAATAACTTATCATTATGGGGTAGGGCCTCCTTTTGTGACCAATAAAGCATCAGTTCATCTTGGGAATGACAGATACAAGTCCTGCATTGTGGCCAGAGGGATTCTGAGCCGTTCCTCTTGCAGAACAGTGGCCAGGTCAGTATGTGATGATGACGGAGTATAACGTTCCCTCATTCGCTACTACAAAACACCCAGGCCTCATAGAGCACTGTCTGCTGAGGCCTAAGGCCGCACAGGGCACTGTCTGCTGAGGCCTAAGGCCGCACAGGGCACTGTCTGCTGAGGCCTAAGTCCGCACAGGGCACTGTCTGCTGAGGCCTAAGGCCGCACAGGGCACTGTCTGCTGAGGCCTAAGTCCGCACAGGGCACTGTCTGCTGAGGCCTAAGGCCGCACAGGGCACTGTCTGCTGAGGCCTAAGGCCGCACAGGGCACTGTCTCCTGAGGCCTAAGGCCGCATAGGGCACTGTCTGCTGAGGCCACATAAGGCACTGTCTGCTGAGGCCTACGGCCGCATGGGGCACTGTCTGCTGAGGCCTAAGGCCGCATAGGGCACTGTCTGCAGAGGCTTAAGGCCGCATAGGGCACTGTCTGCTGAGGCCTAAGGGTGCCTAGGGCACATCATGCGCTTTCACTACCACTGACTGCACTAATAATATAGCACGGCAGTGTAAGTAACGGTATCCATTTTCCTTACGCACCTAATCAGTAAGTAATCACAGCAGACAGTCACGGTCAGTAATTAATACTGATAAGGTGAAAGTATATCACGTTTCCACTGGTCTGTGGTATGTGTCTAACGACAGTCATTACATCAGCTACAACATTTTCAAATGCAATGTGGAATTAACATAATAGCATGTCTAAAATACATTTAAAACCTTTATTTTTGTATGTATGTTCACTGTCCTGTGGAACAGTCATTACATCAGCTAAAAGACAGTCAAATACACTGTGGATTTAAGACAATACCGTGTTTAAAATACATACAAGAACTCAGAGGTAAAAAGCAAGTATTTGGACATCTGATGTTTTCATTGGTTAATTAAAGCCAATGAGGAAAGCCACTGTCCCAGAGAGTGCCGCATGGCATGATGGGTAATAAGTTTCTGCCAGACCGTGAGTATATATTACAGAGCCTCCTCCAGTGTGGCAGGCTTCCCCTGCAGGGCTTCTTACCATAGTAAGGTTTCGCATTCCTTTCAATGTCTATGGATACTTTAAAATGATCATTTACCATTTATCTATGATCTAGAAATTGCTTGGTATTAGAAAACACCTTTACGTTGAAGTAATATTTACTTATGCATCCTGATAATGTAGTATAAAAATGCAATAATGTGATGTTAGTTACATGTGTAAATCAGAGATATATTTATGCTTAAATTCTACTCTTTTTTTATCCATACAGGAAAATCAGTCTCAAACATTTTTAATGCTGGAATATGAAAAGATGAACATCAACGAATCTGAGAGTCAGAAAAATATTCAGTTTTGTTATGAATCCATAAATAGTTCCTGTCAAAAGAATGTTTATCCAGCGACTGTGTCGGTTCCAGTATATGTTGTGTTGGGGGCCACCGTCCTCCTCACTGTGCTGGGAAATCTCCTCGTCATCGTTACTATATCCCTCTTCAGACAGCTGCACACTGCCACTAATTACCTCATCCTCTCCCTGGCCACGGCCGACCTCCTCCTGGGGGTGGTGGTCATGCCCCCCAGCATGGTGCGCTCAGTGGAGACCTGCTGGTATTTCGGGAATGCGTTCTGTAGAATCCACTCCAGCACGGACTTCACCCTGAGTCATGCTTCCATTTTACACCTCACCTTAATCTCTATTGAGCGCTACTATGCGGTCTGCCAGCCCTTTCAGTACAGCAGCAGGATCAGCACCTCCACCATAGTGCCTTTGATTATAATCAGCTGGACCGTTTCTTCCTTTTTTGGGTTTGGGATGATTTTTCAGGACGGAAACATCTGGGGCATTGAGAACTTCTCTGGAAATAATTACTGTGAGGGAGGATGCTTTGCGCTGCAAGGGAAAATGGCAAATTCTATTTCTCCTGCTCTTGCCTTTTATGTCCTTGCCCTCGTGATTCTTGCTCTGTATCTGAAGATCTTCCATGTGGCACGGAAGCAAGCCAGCTCCATTCAGAGCAGAGGTTGTGTGAATGCCTATGCTGGTAACGAGAGCACTTTAATAAGAAAGCTGGAGCGAAAGGCCACAAAGACCCTGGGAATTGTAGTTGGAGTTTTCCTGTCCTGCTGGATGCCATATTTTCTGTGCAACACAGTAAATGTACTCTTTGGTTATGAAACTCCAGTGTTGCTTGAGGTTTTTGGCTGGATCGGTTACTCAAATTCTGGATGGAATCCAGTTATTTATGGTTTCTTTTACAAATGGTTCAGGAAGCCATTGGTATCTGCCTTTTGGAAACTTGCAAATAATACAAAACGGCAATTAATGGTCAGATAATAAAATGTATCATTACATGTAATAACAGGAAACTTCTATGTCTTAAAATCCTATAGCACTGGTAGTGACATTTTTGTGACTGTTTTCAAAGTCCCATGTTACAGTATGTCACTTTAACGAATATTTCTGTATCCTGAACAAATAACCTCCTTCTGCTCTGCACAGTTAATAGAAGAGCAAAGCAGGGAACAAATATAATTATTTTTACAGAATGGAAAGTGAGTAGTCATTGTTTTATATATAGCAAATGTTCCAATATATTGTCTAGTACAATATAAATTGAATAATTTAAAGGAACAGATTGTTACAATAAAAGATCACTACTATACCTGTTACAGCAGTCCAAAATCACTGCAATACCTGTTGCAGCAGTAAAAAAAAAAATCACCGCTATACTTGTTACAGCAGTCCAAAATCACTGCAATACCTGTTGCAGCAGTAAAAAAAAATCACTGCAGTACCTGTTACAGCGGTACAAAATCACTGCAATACCTGTTGCAGCAGTAAAAAAAAATCACTGCAATACCTGTTGCAGCAGTAAAAAAAATCACTGCAATACCTTTTACAGCAGTATAACATATCTATCCCAAGCATTAGGCACCAGATGGCAGTCCACCACAGGACACAGTATGTCAGTTTAGAGATATCAGTTAGCCTAACTGCATGTCTTGGGTTTGTAAGAGGACAGCCACACAGTACAGTGAAAACTCCACACACACCCGAGCCCTCGAAGGCTGGGGCAGTCCTACAGTGCTACAATACTATTTGAACATAATCAGTTGAATAACATTAAATTCGAGTGCATCTATATATTTGAAAACATGGCTTGTATTAGTCATGTCTATATCTAATCATTTATTAAAAATGAATTTATATGTATATTTGTAATTTATTTTTTTTTACAAATTTTATGAATGTCTGCTTGTAATCTCTGGCCTGAAACCTCCTGGGAGAAAATGATACAGTCTAAGCCGAATGGAACAAGAGAAAGATTTGAGTACACTTGCAAAAAAAACATTTTTTCATCTTACTTTGCATGCTATAATAAAAAAATGAAAATAAAAACAAAGAATCCAATATATATAATGGTGCCTGGCTCTGTGGATGAGGTGTGTGTGTCTGTGATCTTAAGGTCATCTGTTCAAATTGTTGGCCAGCAGAATTGGCCCTTGAGCGAGGCCCTTAACCACAGGCTGCCCCTGCTCTGTGATCCTCAGTTTGCTAAAAATTAATGAATAAGTAAATACATAAACAAACTCATGTCCTGCAACAAAACAGAGTACCGAAAAACTGTTCATGAAATGTGCTAAAGGTTTTGGATTGCATACACACCCATCACCTGCCTTGGTAACAACCTCATACTCACAAGTCATTTGGTAAAAATCCACAATATATTTGCTCAAAATATATTATTCTTATCTTTAAATATTTATTTATTTATGATATCATGTTATTCATGTTAAGTTTTTCAGGTTATTTTATTTGTGCCAAGTGCACCTTTTAAGT
The DNA here is from genome assembly GCF_023856365.1 of Brienomyrus brachyistius. NCBI lineage: Eukaryota > Metazoa > Chordata > Actinopteri > Osteoglossiformes > Mormyridae > Brienomyrus > Brienomyrus brachyistius. The sequence goes on along the minus strand of NC_064551.1, from coordinate 4,234,235 downwards.
CTGTCTACAGCTCGTTTACTTTCTGTGTTGTCTTGGCAGCTTGTCTGTTTGTCACTTATAGGTATATTTGTCTCTGGACTTTGTTCTTGATGCTGGACGCACTAAAATATCCCCCTAGGATCAATAAAGTCAATCTTTGGTTAACAGACTCATTTATCCAAAGTCATGTAGAATGGAGACGGCATGGTCAGACAGTCCCGGGAGCCTTGCTCAGGGGCCCAGTGGTGAAATCATTCTGCCTATGCTGATCATAGACATGGCCTTCAAACCAGACTAGAAATTGGCTTAGTTATCTGACTGCAGAATGATAAACTGACTCCACATCTCACAAACAGACCATATCTGAGGTCAGACACTTTAATTTTTGATTTACTAGTCCATACAGGTTCCATTCCAGATAATACACAAGCATGCATGGTTTAAGGCACACTATACATACTATAGTATACATACTATACTATACATGCTATACAGTACTACACATACTGTACTATACTATACATACTGTACCTACTATGCATGGTTTGAAACAAGTGTGTTTTTAGTTGTTGCTGTAGTATGTACATGTATGTCCTGTAGTTTAATGTAGTTTAATGTCCAGTGTAATCAAACACGAACTTCAAATCTTTTTATTTGCAGCTCCATAACCAGAATACAATAAATATACTTTTTTTTGTTTTACTAACATACATAAAATATAATCATTTACAGGCACTAAGTATTATGGAATTTTATTGTGTGAATGCATTTCATTGTGTATGACTGTACTGATCAATTAGCAAAGTGTTTGTGACTCATTCATTACTTTTCTGCCAACGCACAAGATCTTCTTTATATTTTAGAAAACAGTAAAATTTAAGTATTAAGAAGTGTAAGAAAAAACATAAAGACATTTGATATGTTCTACTCAAATGTTTAATGTCCTTCCATCCAAAACATTTTGGCTTATTAAAGGTTTTAATATACAGTGTGAACATGGATTGATTTTCCCTTGTTAATGTTATTCTTATATAACTATGGTAGTGACCAGGCAAAATTGTCTCAGTTTAAATCATGTTTGTAATGCACCTCAAATTATATGTATCTTATGTAATATGAAAGCCATAACTATTAGTCTTCCAAGAAGCATAATATGCTGTATTCATACTCTACATTGAAAATACACTCTGCTATTGGCATATTATCATCAAAATAAAAAAAAAACTGTTTTTGCAATACAAAAGGAGAGTCAACAACTGTTAAACAAAGTATATAAAATGTGTATGTAGTCAAGGCAATACCCTATTTTATCAGGTACCGCATAATACCCTGTAACAATGTAATTGCGTCAATACATAAGTGTGTGAACATTTAATTTTGTTATCTCAGTTTCCTTCCAATAGCATAGAACAAAGGACACTGAGAATGGAGCTGATTTTGTTTCAGGTCCAGGTACAGAGATCTTATGTATTCAATCAAATCGTATCAACTTTCCCTTACTGAAAGACATACTTGGTATATTTGCCTTTGGCTGGCATATATATATTTTTGCTATTAGATCTTACCTCAAAAATAGATCTGCTTGCAGAGTAAACAGATATTCCGATAGGTGGCCTTTATGTGCTCTATGATTCACAATGATGAGCAAGCGGCTTAATTGCTGGGAACCAATGGATGTTTCCACAGTACGTGTCAATATAATGACCACATGTGTGTGTGATCCTGAGTCTACAAGTTTCTGCTTGTCTCAGGTTGCTCCTTCCAGAGATTTTGGCTAAACTCCCATGCAGATTATGCACTGTAAAGAGTGATAGGTGAGTGAGCAATTATAAATGTGAATTTAATTTTTGGAATCCGTCTTCAATGCTATATTTTGTGATTGCAGGCTGCATTGCTGAATTCAAAGCTGAAAATTTTTTAAAGGATATATTGGATGAGCTTTTATTTTTGCCCTGGACAAAAGACTCAGTCTTATGAGTTTTGCTTAGCCATTCATTTTATCTCTTAAAGGGTCAGAGGTCTCAACATTAAAAGGAGCATTTCATTATTTTGGAATAAAATTCTTCAGGAAAGACTTTATGGTGATTTACAGCACATGAACATAATATTTGCTGGTATCTCCAGTTTCCTGGTCATTTCATCTGTGAAAATCCACAACACATATTAGGCACGCAAGAAGGAATATTTGTCTTGCAAATCTTATGGTTTGAATTTTCTGGTCATAACAGTATTGTTTTATAATATAAAATACTTAACCAAGAAGAGTAATGTTGGTTTATTTCTACTGATAAGGTGTAGAGTAATTAAGACATAACAAGACTAATTTTTGCGGACAGTATTTTTGGCTATTTGTCTATTTTTTGGTCTATAGTTTCATATCGACATTAAAAGTTTTATAATGTGAGATGTAAGTCATTCTCTTTGGTAATGAGCTCCAATAATGTGTAACTCATTTTGGAAGTTTCTCTGTACACCATCAATACTACGGTCAAATTTAAGTCTGTTGTTTTACCTTTGCTAGGCCCTCAGATCATGAGTAGCATGAACTTCTCAAATAGCTCAAAGCACATAAATGATGTATATGCAGAAATACAGTACTGCTATGACTCTGTGAGCGGATCATGCAAGAAGAATGTCCAGCCTGTAAGTCTCCAGTTTTCAATGTTTGCTTTCATGGCCTTTGCTATATTGGTTACAATAACTGGGAATCTTCTGGTTATAACATCTATAGCGCATTTTAAACAGCTGCACACCACCACAAACTGCCTCATTCTCTCACTGGCGGTTTGCGACTTTTTGTTGGGGGCCTTCATCATGCCGTGCAGTGCGATGCGGTCGGTCTACGGCTGCTGGTACCTGGGAGACTTTGTGTGCAAGCTCCACACCAGCACGGACATCATGCTCAGCACCTCCTCCATCTTCCACCTCTCCTTCATCTCTGTAGATCGTTACTTTGCTGTCTGCACCCCACTTCTGTACCGCTCCATAGTCAACTCTGTCACTGCTCTGCTGATGATCATAACCAGCTGGGTCTTCCCAGCCATCTTCGCCTATGGGATGATCTTCTCAAACCTCAACCTGAAAGGCAGTGAGCACTTCTTTGAGACACAGGTCCAGTGTGTCGGAGGATGCCCGGTATTCTTTAGTCCAGCATCAGCTGCATTCTCTTCTGTTTTTTCATTTTTCCTCCCTGGTCTCATCATGTTGAGCATTTACCTCAAGATCTACGTGGTAGCAAGACGTCAGGCCAGATCAATTAAAGATCTGACACGGCAGATTAAGGTGGAGGATGGAAATGGGTCTGCAGTCTCTGGGAAGCATGAAAGAAAGAAGGCAAACACCCTGGCAGTGGTGGTGGGAGTTTTCCTCATCTGCTGGACCCCTTTTTTCCTCTGTAATATTATGGACCCCTTCATTGGCTATTCCATCCCACCCACACTGACTGACGCCCTGGTTTGGTTTGGTTATATGAACTCGAGTTTCAATCCTTTCATCTATGCTTTTTTTTACTCTTGGTTCAGGAAAGCTTTGAACATAATTCTCAGTGGAAGAATCTTTCACAGAGATTCTTGTCGAATGAAATTGTATTCCGAATGAATGAATTGCTTGGCTATAAAAATACCCCGTCTTGCTATTTTATTATCTGAGTACTTCTTTGAGCCATTACAAAAGAAATTTAATCTCACAATTCTCATCTCCTGTATAGTGAAATTTGTATCAAATTACTTTTAAAAGGAGTGAGGAAATGCAAGAAAAATACACTTGCAACTGTTAAGAGAACTAAAGATTTTAAGACATCTCTCTACAGGTTCCAGATTCATATCTACGTTGTTTAAAAATGTTTTGTTATTGTTTACATATTTTTAGAATACAATATTATTGATATTACTAAACTACAGATATACCTGCTGCATCAGTTGGGTACTCCTGCCTATTTTTCAACCATAAAAAATTAAATACATGTGATTACCCCAAAAATATATTAATTCTAACATAAATACATACCCAAATCATATACTGGTGTACTTTTTCAATGTTTTGTTTTTAGTTGTGGTTTTATTGATTGTATATTTAAAATTTGTATATACATGTCAGTAAAAAAATGGGTTTTAAGTTGTATAACATATTCATGGTGAGGACACGTTACCTTTACTTACACACCATAAAAGATGTTATTATGTTGTTGATTATTCGATCCCTAATCTGAGTAGAGCTGTATTACCATAAACATATTATCCAGATGTACACAGAGAAACTCCCCACACCCATTTCTGCCTCTCTGCACCTGATCCTACCTTCCCTGCTCTCAGCACATGCAAGAGGTCAGGCTGTTGCATCACCTGCGCTCTGTGTAATCTCTGTATTGCCACCTTTGATTGGGAGGCAGCTTGCTGCTAACTGGGCCCTTAGCTTCTTACGTTTACATCACGCATAGGTAATACAGCCCTCCCCCCAGGACTGGAGTGGGGCCGTCTCAGCACATTAATCAAACATTCAGTCTTTCTTCCTCTAAACAATCACAATGTTTAGACCCCAATCTTCACTCTTACCTGTAAATGTGAGTCTGTGTTTCTCATAATATAGTAAGACAGGATTTACGAAAATCGAAGAATTCCTGTGTATCTACTTCTACTAGAATGAATGGCAAATATAAGTATCTTATTACGTAAAGTTCCTCAGTAATGAGAAAACTGAGAGATATAAATTAATCTGTCAATTGTTCCCTGTGCCCTGATGGGCACCGTAATCCCTGCTGTACAAACACCACTTCCTTCTGTTCAGCACAGATTTTATTTCTTTATCAGTTATTATCCATAAGATGACTATCAGCCATCCTGAGTGACTGAAAACAATATTAAATTGTATCTGTGTCCCCTGGCCTCTGTTTTCATGCTCTGTGCTTCTAATTAACCCTCATGACAAACCTTCTCCAAACTGCTGAACCCTAATAAACCACAGATGTCCCCAATCAGAGACAGTGAGGTAACCCTGTAGTGCTAGAAAGATTGTCGTCCTGTATCTCAAGCACCTGAGAGATGGAGGGGGGGGAGGGGGGGGGTGGCCCAGTGGGTATGGATGCTGTGTTTGTGATCAGAAGGTCACCAGTTTAAACCCCACGGCCAGCAGAACCAGTTCATTATGAGGCTCTCAAACAACTGGCTGAACTTGCTGTCTAAAAACTGTGTATCACGTTGGATGATCGCATCTGCTTAATAGAAAAGTATCTGTACAGACACTTCAGGCAGAGTGGTGGCTCAGAGCACAACCCTGCTGCATCAAACCACTTGCAATGAATCTATCAAATCCTGCCGCTTGGCATCTTGTCTCCACTTTGGGTCCCTGTGGAGTGCATGTGGAGCACCCCCTGCTGGCTGCTATGGTACCGACAGTATCCATGGCCTCTCTGAGTCACAGAGCCCAAACAGATGCAGTCAGGCTAATGTTTTCTCTGAGATACCTGTAAGGTTTAGGTCAGTGTGTCCTCTGATGGGTTGGTGTCCCATCTAGGGTGTGCAGTACGTAGATGAGCAGATAAATATATGGAAAGATGATTTATGCAGATAAAACATATAGAATGATGGTATTTCCTATAGAAGATGTATCCTTTAGAATAATCTTTCTTCATGCTGCATAACTTGTCTTAGCTGTTCCTGTGATCATTCAGCCCAGCATGTTCACCCCACCCACCTCATGCCCATTGCTTGCTGGCAATAGCTCCAGGTGTGTAGATATGATGTAATGAATAAGCACTACAGAAGGTGGTTGGTTGCATTTGATTTGAAAATATGCAAAAAAAGAAAGAGTTTTGTGATACATGAGCCATGGCGAAAACCTGAAGAAGCCGCAAGGGAATAAAATCATCACCACTCCTCTGTCTGCTTTTGAAAAACCCAAATAAGACCTGCTGCCTCCTCTATCTTTGAATTGTGAACCTGCTCACCTCGCGATGCGCTTTTTAGTCTCATGATGCATGTTGAGATTTGGCCAATAATACAGATGCTCATCATCACAGCATTGTGCTAAAGGTCAACATACATCAACGTACAACATACATCAACGTACAACATACATCCAGGTGCCCCCCTATTACCACCCCCCCACCCCCAAGGTCCAAAGTCCATGTCTTTATATGTACAACAAAAATAAACGAGTCTTTGGACCCTTGACATCCCCTGAGTATGTTACTCACTCTGGTGCATTGTCCCTACAGCATAATGCCACTGAATATTAATGCTGATGAGGTAGGTTGTTCTCTTGTTACAATACAGTATATAACCAAGAGCACCACGGACTGCAGTCACAGTGAAATCTGTTTTCTTTCTAGGTGGAATAGCATGAACATCTTGAACAACTCAAGCCACATCAGTGATGTATATGTAGAAATACAGTACTGCTATGACTCTGTGAGCGGATCATGCAAGAAGAATGTCCAGCCTCTAAGTCTTCAGTTTTCCATGTTTGCTTTCATGGCCTTTGCTATATTGGTTACAGTAACTGGGAATCTTCTGGTCATAACATCTATAGCGCATTTTAAACAGCTGCACACCACCACAAACTGCCTCATTCTCTCACTGGCGGTTTGCGACTTCTTGATGGGGGCCTTCGTCATGCCGTGCAGTGCGATGCGGTCGGTCTACGGCTGCTGGTACCTGGGAGACTTTGTGTGCAAGTTCCACTCCAGCATGGACATCATGCTCAGCACCTCCTCCACCTTCCACCTCTCCTTCATCTCTGTAGATCGTTACTTTGCTGTCTGCACCCCACTTCTGTACCACTCCATAGTCAACTCTGTCACTGCTCTGCTGATGATCATAACCAGCTGGGTCTTCCCAGCCATCTTCGCCTTTGGGATGATCTTCTCAGGCCTCAACATGAAAGGCAGTGAGCACTTCTTTGAGACACAGGTGCAGTGTGTTGGAGGATGCACGATGATCTTAACTCCAGCATCAGCTGCATTCTCTACTATTTTTGCATTTTTCCTCCCTGGCCTCATCATGTTCAGCATTTACCTCAAGATTTACATGGTAGCAAGACGTCAGGCCAGATCAATTAAAGATCTGACACGGCAGATTAAGGTGGAGGATGGAAATGGGTCTGCAGTCTCTAGGAAACAAGAAAGAAAGAAGGCAGAAACCCTGGCAGTGGTGGTGGGAGTTTTCCTCTTCTGCTTTACTCCTTTTTTCCTCTGCAGTATTATGGACCCCTTCATTGGCTATTCCATCCCACCCACATTAATTGATGCCCTGGTTTGGTTTGGTTATATGAACTCGGGCTTCAATCCTTTCATCTATGCTTTTTTTTACTCTTGGTTCAGGAAAGCTTTGAGACTAATTCTCAGTGGCAAAATCCTTTACAGAGATTCTTGTCGAATGAAATTGTATTCTTAATCAATTTATTATTTGGCTATAAATATACCTGTCTTACTATTTAATTATATGAGTACTTGTGCTTTTTTCAGCTATTATGAAAGACTTACTGCATCTTCTTAGATTTCTAACCATCTGTACAACGGAAAACTGTATTAAATGTCTTTTAAAAGGAGTGACGTATTGCTAGAAAAATTCAACTGCAGCTGTCGAGATAACGAACCCCTTCAAAATGAATACAAAATTGCCCCAGGTTCATCTCATAGGTCTATATTCAACAAAAAGCTGTTTAAAATAAAAGAAAAGGTTATATCTCCTCTCTTCACCATCTTTTTAGAGTACATAATGTTGCTAATGCCAGTTTTAATTTTTTAATTTTACTTGTGGTTTTATGTACAGTATTGATTATTTAGAATTAATACGTACTGTATATGTCAATAAAAATCTGTGGGTTTTAAGATGTATAGCAGGGTTGCCCAGTTCCGGTCCTGAGGGCCAGTTTGCAGATTTCCCTGCTCAAACACACATTAGTCAGTATTCCAGTCAATTGGCAGATTTAGTAGTGTAAGTATGTCTGAGCTGCTAACTCTTTGCTAACTCGGCCCTTTGCTTCTGACGTTTACATCACGCTTAGGTAATACAGCAGCCCCCCCCCCCCCCCCCCCCGGGACTGGAGTGGGGTCGTCTCAGCGCAGTAATCACACACTCAGTCTTTCTTCCTCTAAACAGTCACAGTGTCTGACCCTGTGCTCTGACCCCAATCTTCACTCTCACCTGTAAATGTGAGTCTGTGTTTCTCATAATAAAGTAAGACAGGATTTACGAAAATCAAAGAATTCCTGTGTATCTACTTCTACTAGAATGAATGGCAAATATAAGTATCTTATTACGTAAAGTTCCTCAGTAATGAGAAAACTGAGAGATATAAATGAATATGTCAATTGTTCCCTGTGCCCTGATGGGCACCGTAATCCCTGCTGTACAAACACCACTTCCTTCTGTTCAGCACAGATTTTATTTCTTTATCAGTTATTATCCATAAGATGACTATCAGCCATCCCGAGTGACTGAAAACAATATTAAATTGTATCTGTGTCCCCTGGCCTCTGTTTTCATGCTCTGTGCTTCTAATTAACCCTCATGACAAACCTTCTCCAAACTGCTGAACCCTAATAAACCACAGATGTCCCCAATCAGAGACAGTGAGGTAACCCTGTAGTGCTAGAAAGATTGTCGTCCTGTATCTCAAGCACCTGAGAGATGGAGGGGGGGAGGGGGGGGGTGGCCCAGTGGGTATGGATGCTGTGTTTGTGATCAGAAGGTCACCAGTTTAAACCCCACGGCCAGCAGAACCAGTTCATTATGAGGCTCTCAAACAACTGGCTGAACTTGCTGTCTAAAAACTGTGTATCACGTTGGATGATAGCATCTGCTTAATAGAAAAGTATCTGTACAGACACTTCAGGCAGAGTGGTGGCTCAGAGCACAACCCTGCTGCATCAAACCACTTGCAATGAATCTATCAAATCCTGCCGCTTGGCATCTTGTCTCCACTTTGGGTCCCTGTGGAGTGCATGTGGAGCACCCCCTGCTGGCTGCTATGGTACCGACAGTATCCATGGCCTCTCTGAGTCACACAACCCAAACAGATGCAGTCAGACTAATGTTTTCTCTGAGATACCTGTAAGGTTTAGGTCAGTGTGTCCTCTGATGGGTTGGTGTCCCAACTAGGGTGTGCAGTACATAGATAAGCAGATAAATATATGGAAGGATGATTTATGCAGATAAAACATATAGAATGATGGTATTTCCTATAGAAGATGTATCCCTTAGAATAATCTTTCTTCATGCTGCATAACTTGTCTTAGCTGTTCCTGTGATCAATCAGCCCAACATGTTCACCCCACCTACCTCATGCCCATTGCTTGCTGGCAATAGCTCCAGGTGTGTAGATATGATGTAATGAATAAGCACTACAGAAGGTGGTTGGTTGCATTTAATTTAAAAATATGCAAAAAAAGAAAGAGTTTGGTGATACATGAGCCATGGCGAAAACCTGAAGAAGCCGCAGGGGTAATAAAATCATCACCACTCCTCTGTCTGCTTTTGAAAAACCCAAATAAGACCTGCTGCCTCCTCTTTCTTTGAATTGTGAACCTGCTCACCTCGCGATGCGCTTTTTAATCTCATGATGCACGTTGAGATTTGGCCAATAATACAGATGATAAACGATAAACAATAATAAACGAGTCTTTAGACCCTTGACATCCCCTGAGTATGTTACTCACTCTGGTGCATTGTCCCTACAGCATAATGCCACTGAATATTAATGCTGATGAGGTAGGTTGTTCTCTTGTTACAATACAGTATATAACCAAGAGCACCACGGACTGCAGTCACAGTGAAATCTGTTTTCTGTCTAGGTGGAATAGCATGAACTTCTTGAACAACTCAAGCCGCATCAGTGATGTATATGCAGAAATACAGTACTGCTATGACTCTGTGAGCGGATCATGCAAGAAGAATGTCCAGCCTCTAAGTCTCCAGTTTTCCATGGTTGCTTTCATGGCCTTTGCTATATTGGTTACAGTAACTGGGAATCTTCTGGTCATAACATCTATAGCGCATTTTAAACAGCTGCACACCACCACAAACTGCCTCATTCTCTCACTGGCAGTTTGCGACTTCTTGATGGGGGCCCTCGTCATGCCATGCAGTGCGATGCGATCGGTCTATGGCTGCTGGTACCTGGGAGACTTTGTGTGCAAGTTCCACTCCAGTACAGACGTCATGCTCAGCACCTCCTCCACCTTCCACCTCTCCTTCATCTCTGTGGACCGCTACCTTGCTGTCTGCACCCCACTTCTGTACCGCTCCATAGTCAACTCTGTCACTACTCTGCTGATGATCATAACCAGCTGGGTCTTCCCGGCCATCTTCGCCTATGGAATGATCTTCTCAGGCCTCAACATGAAAGGCAGTGAGCACTTCTTTGAGACACAGGTGCAGTGTGTCGGAGGATGCACGGTGATCTTTAGTCCAGCATCAGCTGCATTCTCTACTATTTTCTCATTTTTCCTCCCTGGCCTCATCATGTTCAGCATTTACCTCAAGATCTATGTGGTAGCAAGACGTCAGGCCAGATCAATTAAAGATCTGACACGGCAGATTAAGGTGGAGGATGGAAATGGGTCTGCAGTCTCTGGGAAGCATGAAAGAAAGAAGGCAAACACCCTGGCAGTGGTGGTGGGAGTTTTCCTCATCTGTTGGACCCCTTTTTTCCTCTGTAATATTATGGACCCCTTCATTGGCTATTCCATCCCACCCACACTGACTGATGCCCTGTTTTGGTTTGGTTATATGAACTCGGGCTTCAATCCTTTCATCTATGCTTTTTTTTACTCTTGGTTCAGAAAAGCTTTGAGCATAATTCTCAGTGGCAGAATCTTTTACAGAGATTCTTGTCGAATGAAATTGTATACTTAATGAATTTAATATTTGGCTATAAATATACCTGTCTTACTATTTAATTATATGAGTACTTGTGCTTTTTTCAGCCATTATGAAAGACTTACTGCATCTTCTTAGATTTCTAACCATCTGTACAACGGAAAACTGTATTAAATGTCTTTTAAAAGGAGTGACGTATTGCTAGAAAAATTCAACTGCAGCTGTCGAGATAACGAACCCCTTCAAAATGAATACAAAATTGCTCCAGGTTCATCTCATAGGTCTATATTCAACAAAAAGCTGTTTAAAATAAAAGAAAAGGTTATATCTCCTCTCTTCACCATCTTTTTAGAGTACATAATGATGCTAATGCCAGTTTTAATTTTTTAATTTTACTTGTGGTTTTATGTACAGTATTGATTATTTAGAATTAATACGTATTGTATATGTCAATAAAAATCTGTGGGTTTTAAGATGTATAGCAGGGTTGCCCAGTTCCGGTCCAGAGGGCCAGTTTGCAGATTTCCCTGCTCAAACACACATTACTCAGTTTCCCAGTCAATTGGCAGGTTTAGTAGTGTAAGTGTGTCTGAGCTGCTAACTGGGCCCTTTGCTTCTGACGTTTACATCACGCTTAGGTAATACAGCAGCCCCCCCCCCCCCCCCCCCCCCCCGGGACTGGAGTGGGGTCGTCTCAGCGCAGTAATCACACACTCAGTCTTTCTTCCTCTAAACAGTCACAGTGTCTGACCCTGTGCTCTGACCCCAATCTTCACTCTCACCTGTAAATGTGAGTCTGTGTTTCTCATAATAAAGTAAGACGGGATTTACGAAAATCAAAGAATTCCTGTGTATCTACTTCTACTAGAATGAATGCCAAATATAAGTATCTTATTACGTAAAGTTCCCCAGTAATGAGAAAACTGAGAGATATAAATTAATATGTCAACTGTTCCCTGTGCCCTAATGGGCACCGTAATCCCTGCTGTACAAACACCACTTCCTTCTGTTCAGCACAGATTTTATTTCTTTATCAGTTATTATCCATAAGATGACTATCAGCCATCCCGAGTGACTGAAAACAATATTAAATTGTATCTGTGTCCCCTGGCCTCTGTTTTCATGCTCTGTGCTTCTAATTAACCCTCATGACAAACCTTCTCCAAACTGCTGAACCCTAATAAACCACAGATGTCCCCAATCAGAGACAGTGAGGTAACCCTGTAGTGCTAGAAAGATTGTCGTCCTGTATCTCAAGCACCTGAGAGATGGGGGGGGGGGGGGGGGGGGGGGGGGGTGGCCCAGTGGGTATGGATGCTGTGTTTGTGATCAGAAGGTCACCAGTTTAAACCCCACGGCCAGCAGAATCACTTCATTATGAGGCTCTCAAACAACTGGCTGAACTTGCTGTCTAAAAACTGTGTATCACGTTGGATGATAGCATCTGCTTAATAGAAAAGTATCTGTACAGACACTTCAGGCAGAGTGGTGGCTCAGAGCACAACCCTGCTGCATCAAACCACTTGCAATGAATCTATCAAATCCTGCCGCTTGGCATCTTGTCTCCACTTTGGGTCCCTGTGGAGTGCATGTGGAGCACCCCCTGCTGGCTGCTATGGTACCTACAGTATCCATGGCCTCTCTGAGTCACACAGCCCAAAGACTAGGGTGTGCAGTACGTAGATAAGCAGTTAAATATATGGAAGGATGATTTATGCAGATAAAACATATAGAATGATGGTATTTCCTATAGAAGATGTATCCCTTAGAATAATCTTTCTTCATGCTGCATAACTTGTCTTAGCTGTTCCTGTGATCATTCAGCCCAGCATGTTCACCCCACCCACCTCATGCCCATTGCTTGTTGGCAATAGCTCCACGTGTGTAGATATGATGTAATGAATAAGCACTACAGAAGGTGGTTGGTTGTTGGATGTTTAACTCTATAGCACCACCTAATGGCCAATGAATAATAAAGAGGGTCTTATTGTTTTACCGGAAATTATTGCTTCCAACTTTACGTTTTGATATCTTTGTTGAAATCTTTGTCTTTTGATGTGAAGAGCTTCTTGAGATACTGTAAAAGGGTGATATTTCCTAGGCTAAATGCAAAAATTCTTTATTTCTTAAATGATGCAAAGAAGATATTAATGGCAGATGGATCCAATGACACAAGATTATCACTGAAAAACCTACATAAGCCTCTCAAAACAATTTATAACTTATTGTCTGATTTTTCAAAGAGCATGGTAATGTACAGTAATACACTTAAAATAATAATCAGCATAATCAGTCTGTTTTGGTTGTTACTCTATTTCATTCTACCCTTTCCTACTACAAGTTAATTTAACTTAGCTGGCCTAAAGAAGTACATGTTAATATTTTCTCTAAATTCAATCATTAGCATTTCCTATCACATGCAATAATTTTGCACATCCCGCATAGCTACCTCATCCATGCCATTGCACATCATACTATTTCACATTACTTATTTCTTATTTAATATTATGTCTACTTGTTATTTTATTGTACTGCCCTGCCAATTTTCCACTGCTGTTTGTCTTGTCCCCCCCCCCATTCCCCAGGAACTGTGACACAAAAATTTCACTGTGTTCCCACCCAGATCACGGGTGAGAGAAAAGCTTGAAATTCCATAGTAATTCACAGCCTGTCCTACTTCCAGGCTTCCAGACTTTAAAAATCAGTTTTTTTCTTAAGCATAACATTTGAACCTTCCTTGTATTTAGCATACAGATTTCAAAGTAATGTATGATGAAAAATACTGCAAATGTTCCAAGATTGTGGAAGTTCTATAATGAGAGTACATTATCTTTCTTAAAATGATTCCAAGTTTAATTAAAATAGCTTTAAAGAGATAATAAAAAAATTTATGGAGTAAACTGTGAAGTATCCAACTGTAAATATCTACCTTACATTTCATTTGGAAATACACAAAGAAAAACAAGTCTATGGTTATACATGGGCTGTGGAGACCCGAGATATGAGCTGCTGCCTCTTCTATGTTGGTTTGGAAATGCAGAAACCGGCTCACTGCCCGATACACAGAATATTGCAGAAACTCTTCACGAGTGCATTCTTAATGATGCTATCAGAAGGCACCCAGGCACGGGTCCAAGACCCTCCCCACCCCACCCCTCCGAAATTCCGCGGTTCATATCTTGATATGTACAACAATAACAAATAAGTATTGACATCCCCAGAGTACGTTACTCACTCTTGTATATTTTCCCTGCAGCACAGCAGTGAATATTGTTCTCTCATGACCCTTGGCAACGAGTCTCAACAGCTACAGTATATAAACCGGAGCACCACAGACTGCAGTCAAAGTGAAATCTATCTTCTTACTAGGTCTTCAGAACTGGAGTAGCATGAACTTCTTAAACAACTCAAGCCGCATCAGTGATGTATATGCAGAAACACAGTACTGCTATGACTCTGTGAGCGGATCATGCAAGAAGAATGTCCAGCCTGTAAGTCTCCAGTTTTCCATGTTTGCTTTCATGGCCTTTGCTGTATTGATCACAGTCACTGGGAATCTTCTGGTCTTAACATCTATAGCGCATTTTAAACAGCTGCACACCACCACAAACTGCCTCATTCTCTCACTGGCGGTTTGCGACTTTTTGTTGGGGGTCTTCATCATGCCGTGCAGTGCGATGAGGTCGGTGTACGGCTGCTGGTACCTGGGAGACTTTGTGTGCAAGCTCCACACCAGCACGGACATCATGCTCAGCACCTCCTCCATCTTCCACCTCTCCTTCATCTCTGTGGACCGCTACCTTGCTGTCTGCACTCCACTTCTGTACCGCTCCATAGTCAACTCTGTCACTACTCTGCTGATGATCATAACCAGCTGGGTCTTCCCAGCCATCTTCGCTTTTGGGATGATCTTCTCAAACCTCAACCTGAAAGGCAGTGAGCACTTCTTTGAGACACAGGTGCAGTGTGTCGGAGGATGCACGGTATTCTTTAGTCCGACATCTGCTGCATTCTCTTCTCTTTTCTCATTTTTCCTCCCTGGCCTCATCATGTTGAGCATTTACCTCAAGATCTACGTGGTAGCAAGACGTCAGGCCAGATCAATTAAAGATCTGACACGGCAGATTAAGGTGGAGGATGGAAATGGGTCTGCAGTCTCTGGGAAGCATGAAAGAAAGAAGGCAAACACCCTGGCAGTGGTGGTGGGAGTTTTCCTCATCTGCTGGACCCCTTTTTTCCTCTGTAATATTATGGACCCCTTCATTGGCTATTCCATCCCACCCACACTGACTGATGCCCTGGTTTGGTTTGGTTATATGAACTCGAGTTTCAATCCTTTGGTTTATGCTTTTTTTTACTCTTGGTTCAGAAAAGCTTTGAGCATAATTCTCAGTGGCAGAGTCCTACACAAAGATTCTTGTCGAATGAAATTGTATTCTGAATGAATGCATTAATTGACTATCCAGATTCTTTTGTTACTATTGTTGGAACTTTTTCAGCCATTAAAAAAACTTAAATGCATCTTTTTACCTTACAATGTTTGAATCCTAACCATCTGTACTTAGAACAGTGTTATATTGGGAAGCTGAATTAAATCTCCTGCAAGCGAGTGATGAATTGCTAGAAAAATACAGCTACAGCTATCAAGATAACGAAAGCTTTCAAAAAACATCTCCAAAAAGATCTCTGATCCAAATCTCAAGATTAAATACAACAAACAAGTTGTTTTAAAATGAAAAAAAGCAATTTCCTATGGTCACAATCTCTGCAAAATACATTGGGTTGATAGTTGAGTGATTTCTTTTTACTTGTATTTGTGTGTATATGCTGACATAAATCTTTGGGCTGTAGATGTGTAGCATAATCATCGAGGGGCATATAAAGATCCTCAGTACAGATTTACTGACATACTGTAAAAGACCATGTGGCTGACAGAGTAACTACATCATATTTGGGTCCTTCGGTATCTCCCTTAACCCCACTGCTGCAAGGACCTGACATTAACGCCTAAGACCATCCTCTGACCCCCCCCCCACCCTGCACTCTCACCTGTACATGTGTGTCTCAAAAGTACCTACACTTAAACTCGTGCAAATGGCAAATATAAGCATCTTATTATTTAATGTTCCTACATAATGAGGAAACACTGATAGATATAAACTGACTTGTAGCTGTATGTGTTATTTGAAACTTGTATGTATTTTTTGCATTCAAAAAAACGAGGATTTTAAGATGTATAGGATGCATGTAAAGTGTAACTGGGGAGTCTAACGAGCCCTATGACACCTTAACTGACACCCTGTAAAACTGTTATTAATTATTCATTCCCCCATTTCAGAAAGTGCTGTATTACCATAAGCATGTTGTTCTCCTACTTCGTATCTCCCTTATTAAAATTTACTTGCTGCCCCTCTGCCCTCTCAGTTCATTCCTTACATCATCTGGACTCCGTCCTTCTCAGTTTGCTTTATTTTTTCATAAGTCTCTTAATAAATGAAAACTACAGTCAGATTTCATGTTTTACCTTCACTAGTCCTTCAGACCATGAGTACCATGAGCTTCTCTAACAGCTCACCCCCCATGAAGGATGTACACAGAGAAACTCCCCACACCCATTTCTGCCTCTCTGCACCTGATCCTACCTTCCCTGCTCTCAGCACATGCAAGAGGTCAGGCTGTAGCATCACCTGCGCTCTTTGTAATCTCTGTATTGCCACCTTTGATTGGGAGGCAGCTTGCTGCTAACTGGGCCCTTTGCTTCTGACGTTTACATCACGCTTAGGTAATACAGCAGCCTCCCCCCCAGGACTGGAGTGGGGTCGTCTCAGTACAATAATCAAACACTCAGTCTTTCTTCCTCTAAGTATGGTATCCCATCCAGAATGTGCAATACGATACAAAACTAAAAATACAAAAAGGTTGTGTTTCTTTCACAGTAGATGTATCCCTTAGAATAATCTTTCTTCATGCTGCATAACTTATCTTAGCTGTTCTTGTGATCATTTAGCCCAGCATGTTCACCCCACCCACCTCATACCCTGTGCTTCTTCATAACGGAGTACAGATACACTATATGGAAAAAGTATTGGGACACACCTCTTAATCTTTGAATTCAGGGGTTTCTTTTAGACCCATTGTCACAATGGTATATAATCAAGCGCCGATCCATGCAGTCAGGTTTACAAATATTTGTGAGTGAATGGCTCATTCTGAACAGGCAAAGAACTCAGCCATGAAGCGGCAGATCAGAAAGTAACAGAGCCGGTGGCTGGGTGCTGAGGCGCATAGTGCCAGTAAGTCACCAACGCTCTGTTGACTCAGTAACTGCAAACTTCCTTTAGCATTAACTCCAGCAATAAAACTGTGCGTTTCATGGAATGGGCTTCCATGGGCGAGCAGCTGCATGCAAGCCTCACATCACCAAGCGCGATGCCAAGCGTTGGATGGAGTGGCGTAAAGCAGGCTGCTACTGTGACAATCACCGGTGAAACGGGTGATCGTTCAGGCAGGAGAGCAAGCAAGGAAGGAAGGTAATCCTCCTCAGCTACGGAAGATGCCTTTTCTTTTTGGTCCGTCATTCTGTGATGATCGCCGGTGAAACGGGTAACGGGTGATCGCTCAGGCAGGAGAGTGAGCAAGGAACAGGCAGGCAGGCAGACGTCGGGGCAAACGAGGATTTAATCGGGGCAAGGGCAGGACAGAACACGGGCATCGACAAACATCAATGACGGACGAGGAACTGAGGTAAGACATGGACTGAAATAGACAGGACTGATTGAAAATAATTGGACACAGCTGGGTAAGATCAGGGAAGCACACGTGGATAATCGGGGGGCGTGGCACACACGAGGATCGTACGAGCCGGGTATGACAGAACCCCCCTCAGGGGAGGCGACAGACGAGACGAGGGAGACGGGACCTGGAACAGAAGAAGAAAACCATTAACGAGACACCGGAAACAGGACCGAGACACAGAACAGGCACAAAGACAGGAAGTAGGACAAAACTTGACAGAGGGCAGGGAAGGCAGACAGATAGATCATGAAAGGGGACACAGTGGGAACAGGCGGGACAAAAGGACCAGGGGTGAACGGAGGAGGAAAAAAAGGACTAGGAATGGGAACAGGAGGGACAAAACCAGGAGGAGGAGCAAAGGAAGGAGCAAGATAGGCAGGGGAGTAAGGAGAGAAGGCGGGGGAATAAAGGGGAGCCCAAGGAAGCCCCAGCGGGCGACGGGTTGCAGCCGGAGGGGCCGCAGGCGGCCGGGAGGCCGGAGCCGGAAGGGACCTCGGAGGGGCTGAGGAGGCAGAGCAAAGGACCGACGCAAGGGCCGAAGAGGGAGCTGGAGGGATCACCAGGGAAGAGGACGAGGGAGCTGGAGGGGACCCTGGTGAGGGCAAGGAGGGGGGGGGAGCCGCAGTAGGCGGCGACGTCCTCCGACGCGCAGAAGGTGGGGGACCAGCAGGCGACTGAGGAGCCGCCGTCGGGAAGCCCGCAGGCGATCGACGAGACGCCGGAGGAGGGAGTGAGGCAGGGCGACGAGGCTGTGGAGGGGGACCCGCAGGCGACAGCCGACCCGGAGGGCCAGGACCCGCAGGCGCCGACTGAGCCCCAGCGCAGGCGAGGCAGGGTGAGCCAGGGGGCAGGGCGGGTGGGACCCCGGGCGGGTGGGACCCCAGCCCTGCGTCTATGTCCTCTCCCTTTCCGGGACACAGACATTGCGACCCTTGGTCGGGGTCGGGCTCGCCGGGGCGAGGGCAGAGGAGTCATAAGAAGGGTCCCCGAGGGGTCCCATTGTAGCTCCTCTACCTCCGAGGAGGGAGGAGCTACGGTGGGGTCCTCTGGGACCTCCTCGGGGACTGGGGCTAAAGGGACTGGAGAGGGGTCAGGAACAAGAGTCTCTGGGGCCACAGTCACTGGGGACTTAGGGAGCGCCTCGGGCGTGGGCGCGGGAGCTGCAGGCAGAGGGAGCGCCTCGGGCGCGGGAGCTGCAGGCAGGGGAAGCGCCTCGGGCGTGGGCGCGGAAGCTGCAGGCAGGGGGAGCGCCATGGGTGTGGGCGCAGGAGCTGCAAGCAGGGGGAGCGCCTGCTCAGGAACCGCAGGCAGAGGCGGCCGCACGGGTGCTGGAGCCGCAGGCAGAGGCGGCCGCACGGGCGCTGGAGCCGCAGGCAGAAGAGGCTGCACTGATTCCGCAGGTACAGCAGGCGGCAGGAGCGGAGGGAGCTCCTCAGGCCAGACGGCTGCAGCGAGCAGCGGAGGCGGCTGCTCAAGCTGCGCAGCAGCCTGGCGTGTTCTCCGGATGGGAGAAGCTGCCTGGGGAGGCAGCTTAACAGAGCTGGGGGCCTTCGGGGTGATCAGGAAGGCCTCCCGATCCTCTTCAAGGAGAGACGCCGGGACGAGGGTGCACTCCCCCAGGGCGATCGTCGGGGTGATCGCCGATCCTCTCCTTCTCCTCCTTCAGCGCACAGTGGTGGCGGGAGGCGGCGCTACGTCCGCAAAGACAGACGGTGGAAGAATGGGCCCCGGCTCGCTGGGAGCGACGTAGCGCTCTGTCCGGAGCTCGGCTACTCGCCGGCTACCTCCTCTGCTAGCTGCACGTCTTCCTCTAGGGATAGCTCATCCAGGATATCCCTGCTCCGACTAACGAGGTTCCACGCGGGGAAATATTCTTGGATGCCGAGTCGGGATATCCAAAAAAGCACCTGTTCGACGTAACTGATATAGTCCTCCTCAGAGACGGTAGGTGCCTTGCTTCGTTGGTCTGTCATTCTGTCACGATCCGTGAAAACGGGTGAGGCGAACGAGCAGGCAGCAGCGGAGGCGGCTGCTCTGGCTGCGCAGGTGGCAGGAGCGGAGGGAGCTCCTCAGGCCAGACGGCTACAGCGAGCAGCGGAGGCGGCTGCTGAAGCTGCGCAGCGGCCCGGCGTGTTCCCTGGAAGCTGCTCGTGAAGGCAGCTTTGCAGCGCAGGTGACCGCCATAGGAAGCGCCAGCAAGTCCTCCTGCTCCACGGTTGGGAGGGAAGCGGGGCGAGCGTGCATGCCCCCAGAACGATCGTCGGGGCGATTGCGTGCTTCCTCCTCTTCCGGGTCATGGTCGGGGAGGGAGGCGGTGCTACGTCCGTAAAGGCGGACGGCGGGAGGATAGTCCCTGGTTCGCTTGGCACGACGTACCGCTCAGCCCGGAGCTTGGCCACCCGCCGGAAGTTTTCGCGCACCTCCTCCGCAAGGTGCGTGTCCTCTTCCAGGGACAGCCGATCCAGGATATCCCAGCTCCGGCTCACGAGGTTCCACACTGGGGGATCCTCCTAGATGCCGGGCTGGGAAATCCAAAATAGCACCTGGTCGACGTAGCTGAGGTAATCCTCCTCAGCTACGGAAGATGCCTTTTCTTTTTGGTCCGTCATTCTGTGATGATCGCCGGTGAAACGGGTAACGGGTGATCGCTCAGGCAGGAGAGTGAGCAAGGAACAGGTAGGCAGGCAGACTTCGGGGAAAACGAGGATTTAATCGGGGCAAGGGCAGGACAGAACACGGGCATCAACAAACATCAATGACGGACGAGGAACTGAGGTAAGACATGGACTGAAATAGACAGGACTGATTGAAAATAATTGGACACAGCTGGGTACGATCAGGGAAGCACACGTGGCTAATCAGGGGGGCGTGGCACACACGAGGATCATACGAGCCGGGTATGACAGCTAATGGACTCTGGAGCAGTGAAAATATGTTCTGTGGAGTGACGAATCACACTTCTCTGTCAGGCAGTATGATGGACCAGTCTGGGTTTAGTTGTTGCTGGGAGAACATTACCTGCCAGCCACCTCTAAAGTTTGGTGAAGGAGGGATAAATTATGGGGGTGTTTTTAGGGGTTGGACCCCTTAGATTCAGTGAACGGATGATCTGTTGAGAACCTCAGCATTCCAAGACATTTTGGGCAATTCCCTGCTTCCAGCTTGTTGCAACAGTTTGGGGAAGGCCCTGTCCTGCTCCAGCAAGACTGTGCCCCATTGCACAAAGCAAGATCCATGAAGACATGGCTGGGTGAGTTTGGTGAGGAAGAACTTGACTGGCCCACAGAAACCCCTAACCTTTACAGTTAACAAGGCTTTCATGTCCAACATCAGTGCCTGACATCACAAATGCTCTTCTGGATCAATGGGAAAACATTCCCACAGACATACTCCATAAACTCACAACAAACCTTCCCAGAAGAGTGGCAGCTGTTATAGCTGCAAAGGGGGGACCAGCTCCATACTGATGCCTAAGGATTTATAATGGGGCGTCATAGAATAATGATCAGGTGTCCCAATAATTTTGCACATGTAGTTTACAGACGCTCCTCTACTTGTGACGAGATACATTCTAAACGGCCATTTGTAACTTGAAATGTTCATAAGTCGTTATTCAACATCATTTTAAGGGTATACGCAAGTGCAAAGAACTAAGATGCCGGGAGTACACACGCTACGCTGCTGCGCAGCGGGAGTACCGGCCAAAAGTAAGAATTACAGTCCTCTTCGTTCATATATCTGAAAGTTCGCAAGTTGAATGTTTGTAAGTAGAGGAGCGTCTGTATTATGCAATGTATAAGAAGTACAGTATAGAACATGGTTGGTTGACGGATGGATGACTATATAGCACCACTTAATGGCCAATGAGTAATATTACTGCATGCTTACTGCCTTATACTTTTCAATAATACATTATTGCATCCAACTCTGTTAAGTTTGAATGTCTTTGATGAGATCTTTGTCGTTTAAAGCAAAGTGTCATGCCCGGCTCGTCTGCTCCTCGTGTGTGCCACACCCCCTGATTACCCGCGTGTGCTTCCCTGATCGTCTCCAGCTGTGTCCGATTACTTTGATCAGTCTTGTCCTATTTAAGTCTTAGTCTTGCTTGTCTCCCTGGTCCGTCATTGTGGTTTGGTGTGATCTGTACCCTGTCGATGTTCTCAAGTCCTGATTCCCCAATTAAAGCCTTAGTTTACCCTGATATCTGCCTGTCTGCTTGCTCCTTGCACGCCTACCCGCACGATCGCCGCTTCGCACGCCCAGGATCATGACAGAATGACGGACCCAACAAGGAAAAAGAAAAGGCAAAGGAGGAAGAGGATCCCAGAGGAGCCGATCCGTCTGGGAGCCTGCACGCTCTCCAGGATGTGGCTTCCTGCGGAGGACGAGGAGGAGGTACCCGTCCTGGCCCCCGCCCTGGGACCGATCCAGCGAAGACCCTGCCCGGTGTCCATGTTCTGGCCATCGAGCGATGACGAGGAAGAAGACCCCTTCTGCTTCCGTTACCCAGAGCCAGAGCTCATCTTTCCACCGCACGTGTTTGCGGACGTAGCTCCGCCTCCCGCCACTGCCAGAAACCGGAGGAGGAGAAAGGGATCAACGATCGCCCCGACGATCGCCCTAGGGGAGTGCTCCCTCATCCCGGCTTCTCCACCGGAGGAGGATCGGAAGAACTTCCCGATCACCCCGAAAGCCCCCTGCTCTGCAAAGCTGCCACCCTGGGCCGCATTTCCAGTCCAAAGAACACAGCGGGCCGCGGAGAAACCTGTGCAGCCACCTCCGCTGCTAGCTGCGACCGCCGGGCCGGAGGAGCTCCCTCCACTCCTACCGCCTGCGCAGTCTGTGCGGCCGCCGGCTCCCGAGCCACCGCCTCTGCCCGCGGACCCCGCTCCCAAGCCACCGCCTCTGCCGGTGGACCCCGCTCCAGAGCGGCCGCCACGGCCAGCGGACCCCGCTCCCGAGCGGCCGCCTGCGTACCCCGCGCAGCCGCCTCCGCTGCCGCCTGCGCACCCCGCGCAGCCGCCTCCGCTGCTTGCTGTATCTATGCAGCAAGTGCAGCCGCCTCCGCTGCCTGCTATATCTATGCAGCAAGTGCAGCCGCCTCTGCCTGCGGCTCCAGCGTCCGTGCAGCCGCCTCTGCCTGCGGCTCCAGCACCCATACAGCCATCTTCCCTCTCCGACGCGCCCGGAGATGCGCGCCTAGGGGAGGGGGCTCCCACGGGCGAACGACCGCCTCTGCCAACGGACGCCGTACCGGAGCAGCCGCCTCTGCCTGCGGCTTCAGCGTCCGTGCAGCCGCTCCCTCTGCCTGCTGTACCTGCGCAGCAAGTGCAGCCGCCTCCGCTGCCTGCTGTACCTGCGCAGCTAGTGCAGTCGCCCCCTCTGTCTGCATTGCCTGCAGCTCCCGAGCAGGCGCTCCTACTGCCTGCAGCTCCCGGGCAGGCGCTCCCTCTGCAGCAGCCTGCAGCTCCCGGGCAGGTGCTCCCTCTGCCGCCTGCAACTCTGATTCCTGGCCCCACTCCTGTTCCTACTTCCCAAAAGACCCCTACGCCTATACCCCGGCGAACGCGACCCCGACCAAGGGTCATAATGTCTGTGTCCCGTAAGGGGAGGGGACACAGACGCAGGGCCGGGGACACAGACGCCCTGCCCCCGGGCTCGCCCTCCTTTGCCTGCACTGGGGCTCGGTCGGCGCCTGCGGGCCCTGGCCCTCCAGGTCGGCTGTCGCCTGCGGGCCCCCCTCCGCAGCCTCGTCTCCTGGCCTCGCTCCCTCCTCCGGCTCCCCGTCGGTCGCCTGCGGGCTCCCCTGAGGAGGCTCCTCAGTCGCCTGCGGGTCCTCCCGCTTCGGCGCGTCGGAGGACGTCGCCGCCTGCTGCGGCTCCCCCCCTCTCTGGGTCCCCGCCAGCTCCCTCGTCCCCTTCCCTGGCTCTCCATCCAGCTCCCTCCGTAGCCCCTCTGTCTGTCCCTCGCCCTGTCTCCTCGGCCCCTCCAAGGTCCCCTCCGGCTCTGGCCGCCTGCAGCCCCTCCGGCTGCCTCCCGTCGCCCGCTGGGGCTCCCTCGGACTCCCCTTAGTTCCCCCTCCTTCTCTCCTTGCTTTCCTGTCCCTGTCCCTCCTATGTTTCCTCCGCCTCCTGTCTCGGCCTGTACCTCGGTCCTGTTTCCTGTGTCCCGTTCCCTCGTTTTGTTGTTCTTTTCCAGGTCCCGTTTCCCTCGTCCTGTCCGTCACCTCCTCCTAGGCGCGCCCGGTGAAGCGTGCCTTTGGGGGGGGGGGGTTCTGTCATGCCCGGCTCGTCCGCTCCTCGTGTGTGCCACGCCCCCTGATTACCCACGTGTGCTTCCCTGATCGTCTCTAGCTGTGTCCGATTACTTTGATCAGTCTTGTCCTATTTAAGTCTTAGTCTTGCTTGTCTCCCTGGTCCGTCATTGTGGTTTGGTGTCCTGATTCCCCGATTAAACCCTTAGTTTACCCCGATATCTGCCTTTCTGCTTGCTCCTTGCACGCCTACCCGCACGATCGCCACTTCGCACGCCCAGGATCGTGACACAAAGAGCTTTGTAATATAATAAGGTGCAGATTCCTCAGGCTAGATGCTAAAATTCTTTATTTCTTTAATCATCCAAAGAGAATCTTTATTTTAAGTACTGTTTTGCCCATCATGGTGATGTACCTTGTCTTCATGTGAGATTGATAATAAAGTTTTATCGGTTCGCATAAAATTATCTGTAGGTGTTTTTCTTGTGATTTTTTAATACTACATACTTAATGATGCTCAAAATGCTACAAGAGGATGGGACCAGGTGCCCCCCCCCAACCCCTGTTTACAGTCCATGCATCGTTGTATGTTGCTCACCCTTGAGCATTGTCCCTACAGTTCAGGCTATCGTTTATATATTTGCAGCTTATACATCGTGTGCAAGTTTCTGCGACCTTTCAGCAAGCTCCAAAAATATCACAATTTTAATTTTTCAAATAGCACATAAACAAAATCACAAATGTCAAATTCGCACATCTGTAGCCTGTACTACGAAGCAGGGTTACTGGCTTATCGGGGTGACTTGCCGGATTTAAGGTACCACAGTTTAAATGGACTTCATGTTCGTTCACTTACATTTTGCCCAGACTATCTTAAATCCGACATGTTACCGTAATAAGGCAGTAACCCCGCATCATAGTACAGGACCCTGGAGGACCAACTCTGTACAACAACGATAAACATGTCTTTGGATGCTTAGAATCCCCAGAGTACGTTACTCACTCTTGAGCATTGGCCCAACAGCATAGATTTGAATATTAATGCTGTTAAGGTGTGTTCTTTCAAGACCCTTGGCAACACGTCTCGACAGTTCCAGTATATAAACCAGAGCACCACAGACTGCAGTCAAAGTGAAATATAGTTTCTTACTAGGCCTTCAGAACTGGAGTAGCATGAACTTCTCAAATAGCTCAAAGGACATCAGTAATGTATATATAGAAAGAGGGTACTGCTATGACTCTGTGAGCGGATCATGCAAGAAAAATCTCCAAGCTTTCAGCTTTCAGTTTTCCATGTTTGTTTTCATGAGCTTTGCTGTACTGGTCACAGTAACCGGGAATGTTTTGGTTATAACATCTATAGCGCATTTTAAACAGCTGCACACCACCACAAACTGCCTCATTCTCTCACTGGCAGTTTGCGACTTCTTGATGGGGGCATTCGTCATGCCGTGCAGTGCGTTGCGGTCTGTCTACGGCTGCTGGTACCTGGGAGACTTTGTGTGCAAGCTCCACACCAGCACGGACATCATGCTCAGCACCTCCTCCATCTTCCACCTCTCCTTCATCTCTGTAGATCGTTACTTTGCTGTCTGCACCCCACTTCTGTACCGCTCCATAGTCAACTCTGTCACTGCTCTGCTGATGATCATAACCAGCTGGGTCTTCCCGGCCATCTTCGCCTATGGGATGATCTTCTCAAACCTCAACCTGAAAGGCAGTGAGCACTTCTTTGAGACACAGGTGCAGTGTGTTGGAGGATGCACAATGTTTTTCAGTCCAGCATCAGCTGCATTCTCTACTATTTTCTCATTTTTCCTCCCTGGCCTCATCATGTTGGGCATTTATCTTAAGATCTACATGGTAGCAAGACGTCAGGCCAGATCAATTAAAGATCTGACACGGCAGATTAAGGTGGAGGATGGGTCTGCAGTCTCTGGGAAACAAGAAAGAAAAAAGGCAAAAACCCTGGCAGTGGTGGTGGGAGTTTTCCTCATCTGCTGGACCCCTTTTTTCCTCTGTAATATTACGGACCCCTTCATTGGCTATTCCATCCCACCCACACTGACTGATGCCTTGTTTTGGTTTGGTTATATGAACTCGGGCTTCAATCCTTTCATCTATGCTTTCTTTTACTCTTGGTTCAGGAAAGCTTTGAGCATAATTCTCAGTGGTAGAATCTTTTATAGAGATTCTTGTCGAATTAAACTGTATTCCGAATGAATGCATTTGTTCACTATGCAGATACTTTGCTATTTAATCAGCTAAGCACCTCTGGCTTTTTCAGCCAATATAAAAGCTTATTGCATCTCATTACCCAACATGTTTAAGTTCTAATCATCTATACTTAGAACTGTGTTATATTGCAAAAATAAATTATCTTTAAAATTAAGTGTTGTATTGCTAAAAGAATACAGCTTCAGCTATCAAAATAACTAAAGCTTTAACTAAAGATCAGTTCCAGAAAAGACTAAATACATGAAACAAGCTGTTTTAAAATGAAAAAGAGCAATTTCCTGTGGTCACAATCTCTGCAAAATACATTGGGTTGATAGTTGAGTGATTTCTTTTTACTTGTATTTGTGTGTATATGCTGACGTAAATCTTTGGGCTGTAGATGTGTAGCATAATCATCGAGGGGCATATAAAGATCCTCAGTACAGATTTACTGACATACTGTAAAAGACCATGTGGCTGACAGAGTAACTACATCATTTTTGGGTCCTTCGGTATCTCCCTTAACCCCACTGCTGCAAGGACCCGACATTAACGCCTAAGACCATCCTCTGACCCCCCCCCCACCCTGCACTCTCACCTGTACATGTGTGTCTCAAAAGTACCTACACTTAAACTCGTGCAAATGGCAAATATAAGCATCTTATTATTTAATGTTCCTACATAATGAGGAAACACTGATAGATATAAACTGACTTGTAGCTGTATGTGTTATTTGAAACTTGTATGTATTTTTTGCATTCAAAAGAGGAGGATTTTGAGATGTATAGGATGCATGTAAAGTGTAAATGGGGAGTCTAACGAGCCCTATGACACCTTAACTGACACCCTGTAAAACTGTTATTAATTATTCATTCCCCCATTTCAGAAAGTGCTGTATTACCATAAGCATGTTGTCCTCCTACTTCGTATCTCCCTTATTAAAATTTACTCGCTGCCCCTCTGCCCTCTCAGTTCATTCCTTACATCATCTGGACTCCGTCCTTTTCAGTTTGCTTTATTTTTTCATAAGTCTCTTAATAAATGAAAACTACAGTCAGATTTCATGTTTTACCTTCACTAGTCCTTCAGACCTTCAGTACCACGAGCTTCTCTAACAGCTCACCCCCCATGAAGGATGTACACAGAGAAACTCCCCACACCCATTTCTGCCTCTCTGCACCTGATCCTACCTTCCCTGCTCTCAGCACATGCAAGAGGTCAGGCTGTTGCATCACCTGCTTGCTGCTAACTGGGCCCTTTGCTTCTGACGTTTACATCACGCTTAGGTAATGCAGCCCCCCCCCCCCCCCCCAGGACTGGAGTGGGGTCGTCTCAGCACATTAATCAAACATTCAGTCTTTCTTCCTCTATGTATGGTATCCCATCCAGAATGTGCAATACGATACAAAACTAAAAATACAAAAAGGTTGTGTTTCTTTGACAGTAGATGTATCCCTTAGAATAATCTTTCTTCATGCTGCATAACTTCTCTTAGCTGTTCCTGTGATCATTTAGCCCAGCATGTTCACCCCACCCACCTCATACCCTATGCTTCTTCATAACGGAGTACAGATACACTATATGGAAAAAGTATTGGGACACACCTCTTAATCTTTGAATTCAGGGGTTTCTTTCAGACCCATTGTCACAATGGTATATAATCAAGCGCCGATCCATGCAGTCAAGTTTACAAATATTTGTGAGTGAATGGCTCATTCTGAACAGGCAAAGAACTCAGCCATGAAGCGGCAGATCAGAAAGTAACAGAGCCGGTGGCTGGGTGCTGAGGCGCATAGTGCCAGTAAGTCACCAACGCTCTGTTGACTCAGTAACTGCAGAGATCCAAACTTCCTTTAGCGTTAACTGTGCGCTGGGAGCTTCATGGAATGGGCTTCCATGGGCGAGCAGCTGCATGCAAGCCTCACATCACCAAGCGTGATGCCAAGCATCAGATGGAGTGGCGTAAAGCAGGCCGCTACTGGACTCTGGAGCAGTGAAAATATGTTCTGTGGAGTGACGAATCACACTTCTCTGTCAGGCAGTATGATGGACCAGTCTGGGTTTAGCTGTTGCTGGGAGAACATTACCTGCCAGCCACCTCTAAAGTTGATGAAGGAGGGATAAATTATGGGGGTGTTTTTTAGGGGTTGGACCCCTTAGATTCAGTGAAGGGATGAACTGTTGAGAACCTCAGCATTCCAAGACATTTTGGGCAATTCCCTGCTTCCAGCTTGTTGCAACAGTTTGGGGAAGGCCCTGTTCTGCTCCAGCAAGACTGTGCACCATTGCACAAAGCAAGATCCATGAAGTCATGGTTGGATGATTCTGGTGTGGAGGAACTTGACTGGCCTGTACAGAATCCTGACACAATTCCATAAAACACTTTTGGGATGAACTGAAACGGAGATTGTGAGCCAGGCTTTCACATCCAACATCAGTGCCTGACCTCACAAATGCTCTTCTAGATGAATGGGCAAACAGACACACCCCAAAACCTTGTGGAAAGCCTTCCCAGAAGAGTGGCAGCTGTTATAGTGGGGAGCAACCCCTGAATGCAAAGGGGGGACCAACTCCGTACTGATGCCTATGGATTTCGAATGGGCTGTCATAGACGTTCCTGTGGATATAATGATCAGGTGTCCCAATAATTTTGTCCATATAGTACAGAATATTCTGTAATGGATATGCAGTATTGAACATGGTTGGTTGATGGATGGATGACTATATAGCACCACCTAATGGCCAATGAGTAATATTACTACATAGTTCCTTATACTTTTTAATAAGACATTATTGCATCCAACTCTATTAAGTTTTAATATCTTTTTTGAGATCTTTGTCTTTTCAAGCAATGTGCTTTGCAATATAATAAGGTGCAGTTTGCTCAGGCTAGACGCTAAAATTCTTTATTTCTTTAATCATCCAACGAGGATATCAATGGCAGAGGCCTGTAATTAGCCCTATCAGAACAATTTAGAATTGTTATGTCTAATTTTTAAGTAGCATCTTTAGGTCGTATACTCCGTATAGTGATACATAACTGAGTAAAATCATTCATATGAAAACATCCCTTCCTGTTGCCTTCTGATGCATATATATATATAATAAATGTTTATTTAAAACAGTGCTGTGCCAGTCAGGGTGATGTACCTTGTCTTCATTTGCGAATGATAATAAAGGTTTATGAGTTTAATAAAATTGTCTGTTGGTGTTTTTCTCTTATGTATTTTTTATCACTGCTTTCTTAATGATGCTCAAAAAGCTGCCCGAGCACAGGCCCAGGTGCCCCCCCCTTCTGCAGTCCATGCGTTGATATATGCAGTATCGATAAACATGGGTTTGGGGCCTGGACATCCCCAGAGTACGTTTCTCACTCTTGAGCATTGTCCCTACTGCATACTTGCATTGAATATTGTTGCTGTTAAGGTGTGTTCTTTCATGCTCCTTGGCAACGAGTCTCGACAGTTTCAGTATATAAACCAGAGCACCACAGACTGCGGTCAAAGTGAAATCTGTTGTCTTACTAGGCTTTCAGAACTTGAGTAGCATGAACGTCTCAAATAGCTCAAAGCACATCAACAATGTGCATATAGAAATACAGTACTGCTATGACTCTGTGAGCGGATCATGCAAGAAGAATGTCCAGCCTCTAAACATTCAGTTTTCCATGTTTGCTTTCATGGCCTTTGCTATACTGGTCACAGTCACTGGGAATCTTCTGGTCATAACATCTATAGCGCATTTTAAACAGCTGCACACCACCACAAACTGCCTCATTCTCTCACTGGCGGTTTGCGACTTTTTGTTGGGGGTCTTCATCATGCCGTGCAGTGCGATGCGATCGGTCTACAGCTGCTGGTACCTGGGAGACTTTGTGTGCAAGCTCCACACCAGCACGGACATCATGCTCAGCACCTCCTCCATCTTCCACCTCTCCTTCATCTCTGTAGATCGTTACTTTGCTGTCTGCACCCCACTTCTGTACCGCTCCATAGTCAACTCTGTCACTGCTCTGCTGATGATCATAACCAGCTGGATCTTCCCAGCCATCTTCGCCTATGGGATGATCTTCTCAAACCTCAACCTGAAAGGCAGTGAGCACTTCTTTGAGACACAGGTGCAGTGTGTTGGAGGATGCACAATGTTTTTCAGTCCAGCATCAGCTGCATTCTCTACTATTTTCTCATTTTTCCTCCCTGGCCTCATCATGTTGGGCATTTATCTTAAGATCTACATGGTAGCAAGACGTCAGGCCAGATCAATTAAAGATCTGACACGGCAGATTAAGGTGGAGGATGGAAATGGGTCTGCAGTCTCTAAGAAACAAGAAAGAAAGAAGGCAAAAACCCTGGCAGTGGTGGTGGGAGTTTTCCTCATCTGCTGGACCCCTTTTTTCATCTGTAATATTACGGACCCCTTCATTGGCTATTCCATCCCACCCACACTGACTGATGCTCTGTTTTGGTTTGGTTATATGAACTCGAGTTTGAACCCTTTGGTTTATGCTTTTTTTTACTCTTGGTTCAGAAAAGCTTTGAGCGTAATTCTCAGTGGCAGAATCTTTTACAGAGATTCTTGTCGAATGAAATTATATTCTGAATGAATAAAATTGACTATGCAGATATTTTTGTTAATATTAATCAGCTAAGTACTTCGGGCTTTTTCAGCCATTAAAAAAACTTACATGCATCTTTTTACCTTACAATGTTTGAATCCTAACCATCTGCACTTAGAACAGTGTTATATTGGGAAGCTGAATTAAATCTCCTGCAAGCGAGTGATGAATTGCTAGAAAAATACAGCTACAGCTATCAAGATAACAAAAGCTTTCAAAAAACATCTCCAAAAACATCTCTGATCCAAATCTCAAGATTAAATACAACAAACAAGTTGTTTTAAAATGAAAAAAAGCAATTTCCTATGGTCACAATCTCTGCAAAATACATTGAGTTGGCAGTAGAGTGAATTCTATTTACTTGTATTTGTGTGTATATGCTGACGTAAATCTTTGGGCTGTAGATGTGTAGCATAATCATCAAGGGGCATATAAAGATCCTCAGTACAGATTTACTGACATACTGTAAAAGACCATGTGGCTGACAGAGTAACTACATCATATTTGGGTCCTTCGGTATCTCCCTTAACCCCACTGCTGCAAGGACCCGACATTAACGCCTAAGACCATCCTCTGACCCCCCCCCCACCCTGCACTCTCACCTGTACATGTGTGTCTCAAAAGTACCTACACTTAAACTCGTGCAAATGGCAAATATAATCATCTTATTATTTAATGTTCCTACATAATGAGGAAACACTGATAGATATAAACTGACTCATAGCTGTATGTGTTATTTGAAACTTGTATGTATTTTTTGCATTCAAAAGAGGAGGATTTTAAGATGTATAGGATGCATGTAAAGTGTAAATGGGGAGTCTAACGAGCCCTATGACACCTTAACTGACACCCTGTAAAACTGTTATTAATTATTCATTCCCCCATTTCAGAAAGTGCTGTATTACCATAAGCATGTTGTCCTCCTACTTCGTATCTCCCTTATTAAAATTTACTCGCTGCCCCTCTGCCCTCTCAGTTCATTCCTTACATCATCTGGACTCCGTCCTTCTCAGTTTGCTTTATTTTTTCATAAGTCTCTTAATAAATGAAAACTACAGTCAGATTTCATGTTTTATCTTCGCTAGGCCTTCAGACCTTCAGTACCACGAGCTTCTCTAACAGCTCACCCCCCATGAAGGATGTACACAGAGAAACTCCCCACACCCATTTCTGCCTCTCTGCACCTGATCCTACCTTCCCTGCTCAAAGCACATGCAAGAGGTCAGGCTGTAGCATCACCTGCGCTCTGTGTAATCTCTGTATTGCCACCTTTGATTGGGAGGCAGCTTGCTCCTAACTGGGCCCTTTACTTCTGACGTTTACATCACGCTTAGGTAATACAGCAGCCTCCCCCCCAGGACTGGAGTGGGGTCGTCTCAGTACATTAATCAAACACTCAGTCTTTCTTCCTCTAAGTATGGTATCCCATCCAGAATGTGCAATACAATGCAAAACTAAAAATACAAAAGGTTGTGTTTCTTTCACAGTAGATGTATCCCTTAGAATAATCTTTCTTCATGCTGCATAACTTCTCTTAGCTGTTCCTGTGATCATTTAGCCCAGCATGTTCACCCCACCCACCTCATACCCTGTGCTTCTTCATAACGGAGTACAGATACACTATATGGAAAAAGTATTGGGACACATCTCTTAATCTTTGAATTCAGCGGTTTCTTTCAGACCCATTGTCACAATGGTATTTAATCAAGCGCCGAGCCATGCAGTCAGGTTTACAAATATTTGTGAGTGAATGGCTCATTCTGAACAGGCAAAGAACTCAGCCATGAAGCGGCAGATCAGAAAGTAACAGAGCCGGTGGCTGGGTGCTGAGGCGCATAGTGCCAGTACGTCACCAACGCTCTGTTGACTCAGTAACTGCAAACTTCCTTTAGCATTAACTCCAGCACTAAAACTGTGCGTTTCATGGAATGGGCTTCCATGGGCGAGCAGCTGCATGCAAGCCTCACATCACCAAGGGTGATGCCTAGCGTCAGATGGAGTGGCGTAAAGCAGGCCGCTACTGGACTCTGGAGCAGTGAAAATATGTTCTGTGGAGTGACGAATCACACTTCTCTGTCAGGCAGTATGATGGACCAGTCTGGGTTTAGTTGTTGCTGGGAGAACATTACCTGCCAGCCACCTCTAAAGTTTGGTGAAGGAGGGATAAATTATGGGGGTGTTTTTTAGGGGTTGGACCCCTTAGATTCAGTGAAGGGATGAACTGTTGAGAACCTCAGCATTCCAAGACATTTTGGGCAATTCCCTGCTTCCAGCTTGTTGCAACAGTTTGGGGAAGGCCCTGTTCTGCTCCAGCAAGACTGTGCACCATTGCACAAAGCAAGATCCATGAAGTCATGGTTGGATGATTCTGGTGTGGAAGAACTTGACTGGCCTGTACAGAATCCTGACACAATTCCATAAAACACTTTTGGGATGAACTCAAACGGAGATTGTGAGCCAGGCTTTCACATCCAACATCAGTGCCTGACCTCACAAATGCTCTTCTAGATGAATGGGCAAACAAACACACCCCAAAACCTTGTGGAAAGCCTTCCCAGAAGAGTGGCAGCTGTTATAGTGGGGAGCAACCCCTGAATGCAAAGGGGGGACCAACTCCGTACTGATGCCTATGGATTTTGAATGGGCTGTCATAGACGTTCCTGTGGATATAATGATCAGGTGTCCCAATAATTTTGTCCATATAGTACAGAATATTCTGTAATGGATATGCAGTATAGAACATGGTTGGTTGATGGATGGATGATTATATAGCACCACCTAATGGCCAATGAGTAATATTGGATTGGATTGGATTGGATTGGATTGGAAAAGCCCTTTATTGCTGATGCAATATACCATGGCACCAGTCACAAGTACCGGTGAAGAGCAGGCCATCAACCGACCTTACATATACACAGACATCACAGTAGGGGGAAGACCGGCCGGGAGACAGGGGAAGTGAGAAGAATAGAAACAAGATAACATGGTGGGAGAGGAGGAGAATAAAAAAACACCCCCCAGATTGCACTCCAGTAGGGAGTACATTGTGGGAACCGAAAAAAACACCTCAGCAACATAAGCACATGGGCACTACACCTTACATAAAAATGACACGACTTGCAACGGGTAGGGGAAAGGGGGTGTGGAGGTGACCCAGCAGAGACAGACAGCCATCCGGTCCTGCTGCCATAGAGACGGCGCTGGTCACAGACCCGCCTGTTCACGCTGGGGGTACTGCATAGTTCCTTATACTTTTTAATAAGACATTATTGCATCCAACTCTATTAAGTTTTAATATCTTTTTTGAGATCTTTGTCTTTTCAAGCAATGTGCTTTGCAATATAATAAGGTGCAGTTTGCTCAGGCTAGACGCTAAAATTCTTTATTTCTTTAATCAATCATCCAACGAGGATATCAATGGCAGAGGCCTGTAATTAGCCCTATCAGAACAATTTAGAATTGTTATGTCTAATTTTTAAGTAGCATCTTTAGGTCGTATACTCCGTATAGTGATACATAACTGAGTAAAATCATTCATATGAAAACATCCCTTCCTGTTGCCTTCTGATGCATATATATATATATATATATAATAAATGTTTATTTAAAACAGTGCTGTGCCAGTCAGGGTGATGTACCTTGTCTTCATTTGCGAATGATAATAAAGGTTTATGAGTTTAATAAAATTGTCTGTTGGTGTTTTTTATGTATTTTTTATCACTGCTTTCTTAATGATGCTCAAAAAGCTGCCCGAGCACAGGCCCAGGTGCCCCCCCTTCTGCAGTCCATGCGTTGATATATGCAGGATCGACAAATAGGGGTTTGGGTCCTGGACATCCCCAGAGTACGTTACTCACTCTTGAGCATTGGCCCAACAGCATAGCTTTGAATAATTACGCTGTTAAGGTGTGTTCTCTAATGCTCCTTGGCAACGAGACTCGACAGTTTCAGTATATAAACCAGAGCACCACAGACTGCAGTCAAAGTGAAATATAGTTTCTTACTAGGCCTTCAGAACTGGAGTAGCATGAACTTCTTAAACAACTCAAGCCGCATCAGTGATGTATATGCAGAAATACAGTACTGTTATGACTCTGTGAGCGGATCATGCAAGAAGAATGTCCAGCCTCTAAACATTCAGTTTTCCATGTTTGCTTTCATGGCCTTTGCTATACTGGTCACAGTAACTGGGAATCTTCTGGTTATAACATCTATAGCGCATTTTAAACAGCTGCACACCACCACAAACTGCCTCATTCTCTCACTGGCGGTTTGTGACTTTTTGTTGGGGGTCTTCATCATGCCGTGCAGTGCGATGCGATCGGTCTACAGCTGCTGGTACCTGGGAGACTTTGTGTGCAAGCTCCACACCAGCACGGACATCATGCTCAGCACCTCCTCCATCTTCCACCTCTCCTTCATCTCTGTAGATCGTTACTTTGCTGTCTGCACCCCACTTCTGTACCGCTCCATAGTCAACTCTGTCACTGCTCTGCTGATGATCATAACCAGCTGGGTCTTCCCAGCCATCTTCGCCTATGGGATGATCTTCTCAGGCCTCAACATGAAAGGCAGTGAGCACTTCTTTGAGACACAGGTGCAGTGTGTCGGAGGATGCACAATGATCTTAAGTCCAGCATCAGCTGCATTCTCTACTATTTTTGCATTTTTCCTCCCTGGCCTCATCATGTTCAGCATTTACCTCAAGATCTACGTAGTAGCAAGACGTCAGGCCAGATCAATTAAAGATCTGACACGGCAGATTAAGGTGGAGGATAGAAATGGGTCTGCAGTCTCTAAGAAACAAGAAAGAAAGAAGGCAAAAACCCTGGCAGTGGTGGTGG
Source organism: Brienomyrus brachyistius (assembly GCF_023856365.1). Taxonomy (NCBI): domain Eukaryota; kingdom Metazoa; phylum Chordata; class Actinopteri; order Osteoglossiformes; family Mormyridae; genus Brienomyrus; species Brienomyrus brachyistius. The sequence goes on along the minus strand of NC_064551.1, from coordinate 4,198,715 downwards.
GAGTTTTCCTCATCTGCTGGACCCCTTTTTTCCTCTGTAATATTATGGACCCCTTCATTGGCTATTCCATCCCACCCACACTGATTGATGCCCTGTTTTGGTTTGGTTATATGAACTCGAGTTTCAATCCTTTGGTTTATGCTTTTTTTTACTCTTGGTTCAGGAAAGCTTTGAGCATAATTCTCAGTGGCAGAATCTTTTACAGAGATTCTTGTCGAATGAAATTATATTCTGAATGAATAAAATTGACTATGCAGGCGTTATAAAAAACTTAATGCATCTTCTTTTTCCATCATATTTAAACTCTAAACTGTGTTATATTGGGAAGCTGAATTAAATCTCTTGCAAGCGCGTGATGAATTGCTAGAAAAGTACAGCTACAGCTATCAAGATAACAAAAGCTTTCAAAAAACATCTCCAAAAAGGTCTCTGATCCATTTCTCAAGACTAAATACAACAAACAAGCTGTTTTAAAATGAAAAAGAGCAATTTCATATGGTCACCATCTCTGCAGAATATATTGGGTTGATAGTTGAGTGATTTCTTTGTATTTGTGTGTGCATATGGGGGCGGCATGGTGGTGCAGTGGTTAGCTCTGTTGCCTCACGCCTCTGGGACCCCGGTTCGAGTCTCTGCCTGGGTCACATGTGTGTGGAGTTTGCATGTTCTCCCCATGTCTTCGTGGAGTTCCCTCTGGGGTCTCCGGTTTCCCCCCACAGTCCAAAAACATGCTGAGGCTCATTGGAGTTAGTAAATTGCCCGTAGGTGTGCATGTGTGAGTGAATGGTGTGCGAGTATGCCCTGCGATGGGCTGGCCCCCCATGCTGGGTTGTTCCCTGCCTCGTGCCCAATGCTTCCGGGATAGGCTCCGGACCCCCCGTGACCAAGTAGGATAAGCGGTTTGGAAAATGGATGGATGGATGGATGTGTTTATATGCTGACATAACTGTAAAAGACCATGTGGCTGACAGAGTAACTACATCATATTTGGGGCCTTCGTTATCTCCCTTAACCCCACTGCTACAAGGACCCGACATTAACGCCTAAGACCATCCTCTGACCCCCCCACCCTGTATACAGTATATGTGCTACAAAAAAATGGGTTTTAAGATGTATAGCATATTCAGACAGAGTAGCATGTAGGACGTAAACCCTTTACTACACCTTAACACACACCATAAAAATGTTACCATGTTATCAATTATTTATTTCCTAATCTCTGTAGATGTGTAATATTATCCTGGTATTTCTTACTACACTCGTTATGATGTGACTGTCGCCCCTCTGCCCTCTCAGTCCGTCACCTTCATCACCTACGGATTCTGTCCTTCACAGTTTGCTTTATTTTGTTTGGAAGGTTCTTAATTTTTTTCTTTCTTTGCATACATTCTGTGTAATCTCTGTATTGCCACCTTTGATTGGGAGGCAGCTTGCTGCTAACTGGGCCCTTTGCTTCTGACGTTTACATCACGCTTAGGTAATACAGCAGCCCCCCCCAGGACTGGAGTGGGGCCGTCTCAGCACATTAATCACACACTCAGTCTTTCTTCCTCGAAATAGTCACAGTGGGAATCATTCATCTCCTACTGCATGTTACTTTCTTATGTTAATCAGTCAGACCTATGAAATTTAGCGTAACAAAACCATTTCTGTAATTAAATGGAAAAAAAAATAAATCTTACCATTGCTTTCATGTGGATAATGTAATATATGTCCATATTTGGGAAGTCACTAGTTTGAATCCCATGACCACCAAAACAATCATATCACTGTTGGGCCCTTGAGTAAGGCCCTTCCCGATCTCTTCCAAGGGCCCCAGATAAATGTCTGACCCTGCGCTCTGACCCCAAACATCACTCTCACCTGTACATGTGTGTCTCACGAAATGGCAACACAGGATATATGACAATCAAGGAATGCCGGCGTATTTCTACACAAGGGAAATATAAGTATCTATTGTGTGCCCAGATCATGGTTTTATACGCTGCGTTTCCAGTAAAGCCTTACTGAACTTTCTCCAGAGCGCTGAATCTCAATAATTCACAGGTTTCCTTAATCACATACGTACTGTGACGTGGTGCTGAAGTGCTGGACAGAATATAGTGCAGTATGAGAATTCCACGAATGACGTGAGCAGTGTGAAGGTCACTGGTTCAAATCGTGTGGTCAGCAGAATGACTTCACTGTTGGACTACGGAACTAGGCCCTAAAACCAAAGTCACCACAAAAACTGGGGGAAAAAAAAGAAAAAACACGACTTTGGATAGCAGTGCGTTCTAAATTATAATTTAACAATATTCCAGCATGTCAACACTTTTGCACGATGAACAGGTACTTCAGGCAATGTGGTAGCTCAGTGGGTAGCCCTGTCGCCTCACATTTCCAGCACCGAATCCATCAAATCCTGCCGCTTGGCATCTTGTCTCCACTTTGGGTCCCTGTGGAGTGCATGTGGAGCACCCCCTGCTGGCTGCTATGGTACCTACAGTATCCATGGCCTCTCTGAGTCACACAGCCCAAAGACTAGGGTGTGCAGTACGTAGATAAGCAGTTAAATATATGGAAGGATGATTTATGCAGATAAAACATATAGAATGATGGTATTTCCTATAGAAGATGTATCCCTTAGAATAATCTTTCTTCATGCTGCATAACTTATCTTAGCTGTTCTTGTGATCATTTAGCCCAGCATGTTCACCCCACCCACCTCATGCCCATTGCTTGTTGGCAATAGCTCCAGGTGTGTAGATATGATGTAATGAATAAGCACTACAGAAGGTGGTTGGTTGTTGGATGTTTGACTCTATAGCACCACCTAATGGCCAATGAATAATAATACTGCATACTGCCTTATACTTTTCAGTAAGACATTATTGCTTCCAGTTCTGTTAAGTTTTGATATCGTTGCTGATCTTTGTCTTTTGATACAAAGAGCTTCTTGAGGTAACAGTGTGCACACTGCTTGGCCTCGATGCAAAAACTCTTATTTTCCTTAAATATTGTAAAAAAAAGTATAAATAACAAATGCCTCCAGTGACAAAAGATTATCACTGACCAACCGACAGACCTATTAGAACAACTTATGACTGTAATGTCTAACTTTTTCAAAGAGCATGGTAAGGTAGTACATTCAATTTAATAATAAATAAGCACTTGAAATCATTCAAATGAAATCATTTCTCTCTATTGCATTCTGATGCATATAAATAGTGAATGAATGTTTATTCAAATAAGTGTTGATCATGCTGATATACCTTGTCTTCATTTTTGAATAACATTTTAATAATACCTACCATTTTAAACCTACTATAGTTCATGATTGTTTCAAATTCCCTGAACACTGGCCCAAGAGGCCACTCTGTTCCGTAGTTCATAAATACAACAATAATATACATGTGTTTGGGCCCATGACATTCCCAGAATAATCTCACTGTTTTTGTCCTTACAGCATAATCACATTGAATACTGATGCTGTTAGGGAAGGTTCTCTCGTGTCCCTTGGAAACAAGGTTTCAGTGCACAACCCAGTACACAGCATGAATTCACAGTTTTGGTTATTTGCTAGTTGGCTGTGACCGGCTGTAAACAACGACAAAAGACATGCTTGGGCCCCAGAGTACGTTACTCACTCTTGAGCATTGGCCCAACAGCATAGCTTTGAATATTTACGCTGTTGAGGTGTGTTCTCTCATGCTCCTTGGCAACGAGACTCGACAGCTTCAGTATATAAACCAGAGCACCACAGACTGTGGTCCAAGTGAAAGCTATCTTCTTACTAGGCCTTCAGAACTGGAGTAGCATGATCTTCTCAAATAGCTCAAAGGACATAAATGATGTCTATATAGAAAGAGGGTACTGCTATGACTCTGTGAGCGGATCATGCAAGAAGAATGTCCAGCCTCTAGGTCTCCAGTTTTCCATGTTTGTTTTCATGGGGTTTGTTATACTGGTCACAGTAACTGGGAATCTTCTGGTCATAACATCTATAGCGCATTTTAAACAGCTGCACACCACCACAAACTGCCTCATTCTCTCACTGGCAGTTTGCGATTTCTTGATGGGGTCCCTCGTCATGCCGTGCAGTGCGATGCGATCGGTCTACGGCTGCTGGTACCTGGGAGACTTTGTGTGCAAGCTTCACTCCAGTACGGACGTCATGCTCACTGCCTCCTCCATCTTCCACCTCTCCTTCATCTCTGTAGATCGTTACTTTGCTGTCTGCACCCCACTTCTGTACCGCTCCATAGTCAACTCTGTCACTGCTCTGCTGATGATCATAACCAGCTGGATCTTCCCGGCCATCTTCGCCTATGGGATGATCTTCTCAAACCTCAACCTGAAAGGCAGTGAGCACTTCTTTGAGACACAGGTGCAGTGTCTTGGAGGATGCCAGTTGTTCTTCGGCCCATCATCAGCTGCATTCTCTACTATTTTTGCATTTTTTATTCCTGGCCTCATCATGTTGAGCATTTACCTCAAGATCTACGTGGTAGCAAGACGTCAGGCCAGATCAATTAAAGATCTGACACGGCAGATTAAGGTGGAGGATGGAAATGGGTCTGCAGTCTCTGGGAAGCATGAAAGAAAAAAGGCAAAAACCCTGGCAGTGGTGGTGGGAGTTTTCCTCATCTGCTGGACCCCCTTATTCATCTGCAATATTACGGACCCCTTCATTGGCTATTCCATCCCACCCACACTGACTGATGCCCTGTTTTGGTTTGGTTATATGAACTCGGGCTTCAATCCTTTGGTTTATGCTTTTTTTTACTCTTGGTTCAGGAAAGCTTTGAACATAATTCTCAGTGGTAGAATCTTTTACAGAAATTCTTGTCGAATGAAATTGTATTCTGAATGAATGTATTATTTGACTACAGATCCATCTGTGTTACTATTTATTCATCTGAATACATGTGCTTTGTTGAGCCATGATAAAAAAAAACTAATTGCATCTTCTTACCTCAACATGTTTAAGTTCTAACCATCTGTAGAGTGGAAAACTATATTAAATGTCATTAAAAATTAGTTATGTATTGCTAGAAAAATACAGCTGCAGCTACCAAGTTAACTAAAGCTTTTACAACCACTGGTCATTATCGTTTTGCAATACACAGGGTTTATAACTGAGTGTTTTGTATTTCCGTGCATTTTTAATTACTGCATATTTAAAATGAGTATGTACGGTACTGTTTATGCCATCAAAAATCACTGGTTTTAAGATGTGTAGAATATTCATAGAAAGTAGGGACACATAAAGACCCTTACTACACCTTTACTGACACGCTGTACAAAATGTGATTTGTTCCCTAATTTAAGCAGAGCTGTATTAGCATCAAGCTTCTACCCTGGTATTTCTTTCTACCCTCATTAAGATGTGACTGCCGCCCCTCTGCCCTCTCAGTCCCCCCTCAGTCTGCCCTCTCAGTCCCCCCTCAGTCTGCTCTCTCAGTCCCCCCTCAGTCTGCCCTCTCAGTCCCCCCTCAGTCTGCCCTCTCAGTCCCCCCTCAGTCTACCCTCTCAGTTCATCACCTACATCATCTGGACTTTGTCCTTCTCAGTTCGCTTTATTTTTTCGGAAGGTTCTTTATAAACTACAGTCAGATTTCATGTTTTACCTTCGCTAGGCCTTCAGACCTTCAGTTCCACAGGCTTCTCTAATAGCTCACCCCCCCCATGAAGGATGTACACAGAGAAACTCCCCACACCCATTTCTGCCTCTCTGCACCTGATCCTACCTTCCCTGCTCTCAGCACATGCAAGAGGTCAGGCTGTTGCATCACCTGCGCTCTGTGTAATCTCTGTATTGCCACTTTTGATTGGGAGGCAGCTTGCTGCTAACTGGGCCCTTTGCTTGTCATGCTTAAATCAGATAATAGAGCAGTGGGACCGTCTCAGCACATTAATCAAACACTCAGTCTTTAGTCCTCTAAACCAGGGCTGCCCAACCCCAGTCCTGCGGGGTCGGAGCCCTGTGTAACTTAGTTCTTTCCCTGTTCCACCATAAATGATTCAGCTGAAGAGCTGTGTGATAATTAGCACAAGGAGTTGAATCAGGTGTGTTAAATGAGGGGAAACCCAAACATGTGGAGGTCTCTGACCCTCCAGGACTGAAGTTGGGCACCCCTGATCTAAACAGTCACAGTGGGAATCATTTATCTCCCTCCTAGTACTGTATATGTTGGCTTTTCATATTAATCAGTCTTTTTATGCAAGACTTGTGAAATTTAGAAAGCCTTAGAAAGCATTTCTGTCGTTTAATTAAGTAATTGAAAAATAAATTAAGTATAATTACCATTAATTATAAATTAAGTGTATTACCATTTGGGCATGGATAAGCTAAACTGTGTCCATAATTGGAAAGTCACTGTTTATCTACTTATCTAATGTTCCTCGGTAATGAGAGAACTGAGAGTTATAAATTATATCCATTTTCTGAAACTGCTTATCCTGTTCAGGGTCACACTAATGCTGCCACTCAGTCTATTTGCCAGGAAATAACTATTTCTGCAAAAAAACACACCTAAAATTGAAAAGAGCTGCGACGCGACTGATTGTATGAATCAATATAACAAGAAATAGGACTTTTCTTTTTACAGACTGCCGACAACTAAATAAATAAGCATTGGACATAGATCGTTCACATATGGTCGATACCTGATCCATCTAAAAGATATTGATTGGTGCCTATACCGAAGTATCGGATCTTTGCATCCCTATCAATAGAAGTGAACATCTTTTTGCTTGCATCTCCAGATCTTGCAGGTGCTGGCAGTGAAACTTGCCTCTGCTTTTTGCCAGGATAATGTCACATCATTTTTCATTATGTGGAAAATGAAAGATTGATCTGCTGGCCAAATTAATTTATGAATCATAAACATATCGGGAGTCGTGTAAGTAAAACACATATAAAAGGTGCCCTGTGATTATTGTGATCGATCACCCCAGTAACCAATAACTAACAAAATGACTCGTTCAAATAAAAGATGTGTGCAGCAATGTTTAATGTAATTTTGTTGAAATTGATTGAAAAACATTAGCCTTCCAGGGTCCTCTCTGTCTCGCACTGCTCTGCGCAAGAGAGCATTCGCTATCTTAGCTGCTGACTCCTCCTTACCATTTGCATTTAGGTGCCTTGATGAGGAGATTGCTTCCTCAAATTCCCACTCCGAATCCAAATACTTAATTTGAGAGTCAAATTGTCTGGCATTGTTTGTAATCACCTTGCCCGGATGTCCATTATGGGAGTGACTTGCAGTGTCTGGTTACAGTCTCTGCTGACAGGTCTGGAAGTAGCTCAGTCTCCCAAAAGCCTGCATAGTAGTCAATGATAAGCAGGAATTCCTTCTGTCTATGGCTAAACAGATCCATAGTGACAATCAGCCTGTCACGCCCACGAGGGTGGGGACAGGTGCCGGTGAACAATCGCCAGCCACTAGTGCTACTATTTAAACCGACTTCTCCCAGAAGTCGGTGCGAAGAATTGTTGCCATTTCCGAATGCACCATACCAAGCAATTGCTCTGTCTTTTGTCTCTTCGGTTTTCCTGCCTGCTGTCTTCTGCCTGCCCGTCCTGCTCGTCTGACCCATCCTGCCTGCTCCTCCGACCCGTCGGCACCTGCTTGCCCTACCTGCCTTCCTCATCCTGTCCCGCTTCCTCACCGGTCCTTTTCTTCCCTTCCCATCAGAATCCCGTCTCATCAGTCTGTGTAAGATTGATCTTCCCAGCTCTTGACCCTTGCCTGTGACTCGACTGCGATTTCGGATTCCCCTCCTGGTTTTCTTTGCACCCGGCTATTCAAATAAACCTGCTTGCCTCTGCATCTCGGGGTCCGCCTCCTCCATTCACATCGGGTATCACAGAGTACTTCGCCTTGACAGAATGGACCCCGCAAAGACCCAGCGCTTGCAGCAGCAGGTAGCTCCTCGAGAGACAAGCCGACTAAGCCCAACTCCCCGACTCTGCCTCGGGCGTCTCCACCGGTGTTGGTTGCCATGCCGGAGAAGTATGAAGGCTACCCAGACCACTGCTGGGCCTTCCTCATGTAATGCAGTCTCTACATTGAGGAACACCCCGATCGCTTCATGTAGGAGCATGCATTAGGTTCGTCATCTCGTTACTGTCAGGTAGAGCCCGTGACTGGGCCATCGCCCTTAGGTCGGACGACAGTCCCCTTCTGGAGTTGACTCGTGATTTCCATACCGCCTTTAAGGAGATCTTTGATCACCCCGCTGTGGGTCGTAGCCTGGGTGAACATCTGGTGGACCGTCATCAGGGAAACCGGATGGTGACAGAATTCTCCCTGGAGTTCTGAATGATCGCGGCCGGGTTATGCTGGCCAGAGGACTATTTCCGGATCCTCTACCGATGAGCCCTAAACCCAGAGATACAAGACGAGCTCCGCGCTCTCCTTCAAGGATTTCCGGGCTACCCATCACCTTGGATAAGTCTCCGCGAACGATGATGTTCTCGCTCCTGACCGAAGCTCCCAAACCGATGCAGCTCGGAAGATCCCCACTCACCCTGACTAAGCGGAGATGTCGCACTGCTCAGGGCTTGTGCTTAGATGGAGATGGATGAATATGTCCGTGAAGCCCTGACGAAAGGTATAATCTGACCCTTGACATCACCCACCACTACCGGGTTCTTCTTCGTAAAGAGGAAGGACAGGGGGTTACGCCCTTGTATCGACTACCAGTCCCTTAACGTCATCAAGCATAAGGGACTGGAACCGCTGCCTTTGATACCCTCCGCTCTAGAGCAGCTACGAGAGGCAACGGTATTTACAAAGCTCGATTTCCGCAGCACTTATAATTAGATTCGTATACGTAGAAGGGATGAATGGAAGACGTAATTTACAATATAACACACACCGGTCAATACGAATACCAGGTCATGCCTTATGGCTTTGCTAACAGCCCCTCCATTTTCCAGTCGTTTTTGTATACCATGTTTAGGGAGATGATTAACCAGTTCGTGATCGTGTACATCCATGACATTCTAATCTACTCCCCTTTCCTCGCACAACATGTAACCCATGTACGCCAGGTGCTGGGCTGCGCGACTATCAACTGTTCGTGCAGGGAGAGAAATGCGAGTTTCACCAAACGCAGATGCACTTTTTAGGATATGTTCTCCGCCCTGGAGCATGGCTATGGATGACCAGAAGGTGAATGTGATCAAGGACTGGCTGCGACTCCTTACAGTGAAAGAGTAGCAGAGATTTCTAGGATTCGCTAACTTTTATCACAGGTTTGTACGAGGCTTTAGCCAAGTGGCCACCCCACTCACCTCTTGTACTCGTGGGAAAGGCATCAAGTTGCAGTGGACCCCAGAGGCTGATCATGCCTTTCAGAAGCTGAATGACACCTTCTGTTCTGCGCCTATCCTCCATCAACCACGTCCGAACGAGCCGTTTGAGGTCGAGATGGATGCTTCGGACACCGTAGTAGGAGGGGTACTTATCCAAAGGGTCCCAGTAACCGGTCGACGCCACCCCTGCGCTTACTTTTATAAAAAACTCTTCTCCGCAGAGTGCAATTACGATGTCGGCGATAGGGAACTTCTGGCCATCAACCTGGCATTGGAGGAGTGGAGACACTGGCTAGAGGGGGCACGCCACCCACTCCAGGTACTCACCAACCACCGCAACCTCCAATACCTGCAAAATGCTAAGAGACTGAACCCTCGCCAAGCCTGATGGGCTATGTTCTTGGCACGTTTTAATTTCATAGTGACGTACCTTCCAGGTTCTAAAAACATTAAGGCAGACGCGCTATCCCGGCAGTATGATCTATCCACGTCGACCGACGAAGCAGCACCCATTTTGACTCCTTCGTGCTTTGCTGCCACCATCTCCTGGTCCTTAGAGACCCTCTGAGCCATAAACGAACGGGCACCAGCCCCCACTGGATGCCCACCTGTACGTTATGTACCGCCCTCACATCGTTCCGCAGTTCTCCAGTGGGTCCATACATACAAAGTATGTATGTCCATACATACAAAGGGTCTAGCTCTCAACTCGAAACCTCAAACTGTCATTGTGTCGTAAGTTGTCGGCCCGCTTCATAGGACCGTTCCGGATCCTCCAGCAAGTGGGTCCCACCTCGTTTCCATGGCTACTCTGGCTGAAGATGCTTTGCACTTTTGATCTGCTTAGTGACATCATAGTAGTGCAGCACCGGCATAGTTGTGGTGAAGGATTTCATTTCAGAACCTGCTGCATCGTGCCTCAGCAGCCAGTGCCAGGGGCTGACCTTGTCTAGTAAGCATCGCAAAAACTCACCTTTTGCATCTGAAGGATTAGGTAGGTCTAAGATGGCTCTCACCGTCTCAGGGTCAGGCTTTAACTCTGCAGATGAGAGAATGTGACCATGGGACAGGACTTCAGCCACCTTGAACCTTCTTCATACTTAGTACATACAAACATTTTTTTTTATCCCAAACAACTAAGTAACTCCTGTAGTGAGACACTACTGAGGCTAGATGCCAAATATTTCCTATCCACAAGCAAATCATGTGATCATGTGTAACAGCAAGTTGGTTCCAGTCAAATCAGACAATATTGACTGGTTGTCCATGGTGAAAACATCATTCTGTGTCACAATATTTTTATTCAGTAGCTACTAATTATGATGTAACTTACAGTAAGTAGCAGTGGTGCAACCAACAAAGAACGTGGCGCTAGGTTAAAACTACCTAGTTTCAACGTGTAATTTAAGGTACACTTTACACCCAACCTTACAGTGGGTGTAAACCTTACTAATGCTTAGCTGGTGAAACCCACAGCTGGATATTATGTAATGAATTACCACTATAGAAGATGGTTGGTTGTTGGATGGATGACTCTTTAGCACCACCTATTGGCCATTGAGTAGTAATACTACTCTGCGAGACTGCTTCCAACTCTCTTTAAAAGCAAAGAGCTTTGAGGAATAATAAGGTTCGGATTGCTCAGGCTCGATGCTAATATTCTTTAGATCTTTAACCATTCAAGGAGGACATAAATGGCAGATTCCTACAGATTCCTACAATGATGCCTATCAGAACAAATTATATCTAATTTTTCAAAGAGCAAGGTAGTAATTACACTCAGTTTAATAATAAATGACCGAATGAGAAATTCAAAAATGAAATGAATTTTTATGCAATAAAAATAATAAATAATAAATGATCTGTAGGTGTCCTTCTCCTTATTCTTCATCATTGCACTCTTAATAACATTCAAAAAGGTGCCTGGGCTCCAGTTCTGCACTCCAAGCGCTGACATATACAAATGTTATAAACAAGAGTCTGGCCCTTTACATCCCCAGAGTACACTACTCACTCTTGAGCATTGTCTCTACATTATAATTCTGTTGAATATTGATATTGTTAAGGTGCGTTCTCTCACGCTCCTTGGCAACGAGTCTCCTCAATTTCCGTATATAACCCAGAGCACCACAGACTGCAGTCAAAGTGAAATCTATCTTCTTACTGGGCCTTCAGAACTTGAGTAGCATGAACCTCTTGAACAATTCAAACCACGTCAACGATGTATATATAGAAACGCACTACTGCTATGGCTCTGTGAGCGGATCGTGTAAGAAGAATCTACAACCTATAAGTCTTCAGTTTTCCATGTTTCTTTTCATGGGGTTCGTTATACTCGTGACAGTCACTGGGAATCTTCTGGTCATAACATCTATAGCGCATTTTAAGCAGCTGCACACCACCACAAACTGCCTCATTCTCTCACTGGCGGTTTGCGACTTTTTGTTGGGGTCCCTCGTCATGCCGTGCAGTGCAATACGGTCGATCTACGGCTGCTGGTACCTGGGAGACTTTGTGTGCAAGTTCCACTCCAGCATGGACATCATGCTCAGCACCTCCTCCATCTTCCACCTCTCCTTCATCTCTGTAGATCGTTACTTTGCTGTCTGCATCCCACTTCTGTACCGCTCCATAGTCAACTCTGTCACTGCTCTGCTGATGATCATAACCAGCTGGGTCTTCCCAGCCATCTTCGCCTTTGGGATGATCTTCTCAGGCCTCAACCTGAAAGGCAGTGAGCACTTCTTTGAGACACAGGTGCAGTGTGTCGGAGGATGCACGGTATTCTTTAGTCCAGCATCAGCTGCATTCTCTACTATTTTTGCATTTTTCCTCCCTGGCTTCATCATGTTGGGCATTTATCTCAAAATCTACGTGGTAGCAAGACGTCAGGCCAGATCAATTAAAGATCTGACACGGCAGATTAAGGTGGAGGATGGAAATGGGTCTGCAGTCTCTGGGAAGCATGAAAGAAAGAAGGCAAACACCCTGGCAGTGGTGGTGGGAGTTTTCCTCATCTGCTGGACCCCCTTATTCATCTGCAATATTATGGACCCCTTCATTGGCTATTCCATCCCACCCACACTGACTGATGCTCTGTTTTGGTTTGGTTATATGAACTCGGGCTTCAACCCTTTGGTTTATGCTTTTTTTTACTCTTGGTTCAGGAAAGCTTTGAGCATAATTCTCAGTGGCAGAATCTTTTACAGAGATTCTTGTCTAATTAAATTGTATTCTGAATGAGCATATTTGGCTATAAAGTCATCCATGTAGCTCTTTAATCATCTGAATACTTGTCCTTTTATAAAACACTAAGTGCATCTTCATTCCCCAACATGTTTAATTTCTAACCATCTGTATACTGGGAAACTGTATTAGCTGGAGCTATCAAGGTAAATAAAGCTTCTAGATCATCTCCGAAAAAGTCCCAGGTCCATGTCTAAGCTCTGCATGCACAAAGTAAGTTGTATAAAAATGAGCAGAAGATTCACTTCTGCACTTGTCACCATCTTTACGGGGCTCATGACGGAGAGCTTTGTGTTTACTTGCAGTTTTATTTATTGTATATTGAATATTTATATGTATTTCAAAAATTACTGGTTTTAAGATGTGTAGCATATTCATAGAGAGTAGCATTGGGGCACATAAAGACCCTTACTACACGTTTACTGACATGCTGTACAAAATGTGATTTGTTCCCTAATTTAAGTAGAGCTGTATTAGTATCAAGCTTCTACCCTGGTATTTCTTTCTACCCTCATTAAGATGTGACTGCCGCCCCTCTGCCCTCTCAGTCCCCCCTCAGTCTGCCCTCTCAGTCCCCCCTCAGTCTGCTCTCTCAGTCCCCCCTCAGTCTGCCCTCTCAGTCCCCCCTCAGTTTGCCCTCTCAGTCCCCCCTCAGTCTGCTCTCTCAGTCCCCCGTCAGTCTGCCCTCTCAGTCCCCCCTCAGTCTACCCTCTCAGTCCCCCCTCAGTCTGCTCTCTCAGTCCCCCCTCAGTCTGCCCTCTCAGTCCCCCCTCAGTCTACCCTCTCAGTTCATCACCTACATCATCTGGACTCTGTCCTTCTCAGTTTGCTTTATTTTTTCCAGAAAGTTCTTTATAAACTACAGTCAGATTTCATGTTTTACCTTCGCTAGGCCTTCAGACCTTGAGTACCACGAGCTTCTCTAATAGCTCACCCCCCATGAAGGATGTACACAGAGAAACTCCCCACACCCATTTCTGCCTCTCTGCACCTGATCCTACCTTCCCTGCTCTCAGCACATGCAAGAGGTCAGGCTGTTGCATCACCTCCGCTCTGTGTAATCTCTGTATTGCCACCTTTGATTGGGAGGCAGCTTGCTGCTAACTGGGCCCTTTGCTTCTGAAGTTTACATCGCGCTTAGGTAATACAGCAGCCCCCCCAGGACTGGAGTGGGGCCGTCTCAGCACATTAATCAAACACCCAGTCTTTCTTCCTCTAAACAGTCACAGTGGGAATCATCTCCTACTGCATGTTGGCTTCTCGTATTAGTTATTCATATTCTATGAAATTTTGTGTTACATAAGAAATACAGAGGTTTCATTTAAAATGAAAACACATGATAATAAATGTTGAAAAATGGCAATCAGTTTTACCTAACAGGTAAGATAATATGTGCCCATGTTTGGAAAGTCACTGGCTTGAATCCACTGGCCAACAGGGGAATCGTGTCATTTGTTGGCCCTTGAGCACGACCCTTAAGCCCACAGCTCCCGGATCTGGCTGTCCTTGCTTTCTAAAGGAAGATGTTCATCACTCTGAATAAGAGTGTTTGCTAAGTAATTAAAAAATGCCAGCATATGTAAATATGTTTGCAAGACAAAGAGGCAGTTCAGGCAGTGTGCTGGCTTAGAGGGTAGCCCTGTCGTCTCACACCTCCTGCACTGAATCCACTGAATCCTCCTGCTTGGACTCCTGTCTACATTTTAGTAGGAGTGTGCGGAGTGTGCATGTTCTCGCTGTGTCACACACGTTTTCTCCTGCAGCCCAGAGACATGCAGTTAGGCTAAATGGCTTCTCTGAGTTGCCATAGGGTATGAATTAATGAGCCCGTAATTGAGTTGGTGTCCCATTCATATTCCTGCAATGGGTTATTACCTCATCATTGTGGGAGGGAGTTGCCTGCTTCAATGACCTTGAGAGCTTTGCTGGCAGGAGCCTACGCTCCTGGTAGGGCCTTGCTAGCCAGACCGGTCAATGGACAGAGGCCTGGTTAAAAGAAACCCACTGCCCCCGTGTCTCCAAGGAGGGTTTCTGAGCCAGAAGGTAGGACAAGGCATGTCTGCTGGAAAGTCTACGACAGGAGAACCTTGCTGTCATCGCCCCAGCTAGCAAGGCTGTGGCAGATGAACCCCAGGTACAAAGGGTGGGATTAGTGCTGCGCAAACTGCACTCCAGCTAAAAAACAGTCCATTGCGCAGGCTGAAGGACTTACCCACATCTGCAGCCAACTCCATCTCATTCATGGTGTGCATTACTGAGATACAGTAAGAAACTCAAAATACAGATGGATATTTTTTTAATTGTTGATGCTGCATGACTTTATACTCCATAAACTTGCTTTAGCTGTTTCCAAGATCATTTAGCCCAGGCTGAGGGTGATCACTGCATCCCGCCATGTCTATAGATATGATGTAATGAAGAAGCAGTATAGAAGAGGGATGGTTGATGGATGGATGACTATTTAGCACCACCTAATGGCCAAAGAGTAATAGTACACTGTCTTATTGTTTTCTATAAGAGATTAATTACAGCTCTGTTAAGTTTTCATGTCTTTGTTGATCTTTTTCCGTTAATGCAAAGAGCGCTGTGAGACAAGAAGGTGCAGTTTACTCAGTGTAGATGCTAAAAATTCGTTATTTCTTTAACTAAAGATAATGAAGTTTCATCAGTTTGCATTAAACTGTCTGTAGGTGTTTTTCACCTGATTTGTTTTCTTACTGCATTCTACACGGAACCCGAGCACAGGCCCAGGTGGCCCCCCCTTCTACAGTCCATGCGTTGTTATATGCAACGATGATAAACATGAGTTTGGGGCCTTGACATCCCCAGAGTACGTTACTCACTCTTGAGCATTGGCCCAACAGCATAGCTTTGAATATTTACGCTGTTAAGGTGTGTTCTCTCATGCTCCTTGGCAACGAGACTCGACCGTTTCAGTATATAAACCAGAGCACCACAGACTGCGGTCAAAGTGAAATCTATCTTCTTACTAAGTCTTCAGAACTTAAGTAGCATGATCTTCTTGAACAACTCAAGCCACATCAGTGATGTATATGCAGAAATACAGTACTGCTATGACTCTGTGAGCGGATCATGCAAGAAGAATGTCCAGCCTCTAAGTCTCCAATTTTCCATGTTTGCTTTCATGGGCTTTACTATACTGGTTACAGTAACTGGGAATCTTCTGGTCATAACATCTATAGCGCATTTTAAACAGCTGCACACCACCACAAACTGCCTCATTCTCTCACTGGCGGTTTGCGACTTTTTGTTGGGGGCCTTCATCATGCCGTGCAGTGCGATGCGGTCGGTGTACGGCTGCTGGTACCTGGGAGACTTTGTGTGCAAGTTCCACTCCAGTACAGACGTCATGCTCAGCACCTCCTCCATCTTCCACCTCTCCTTCATCTCTGTAGATCGTTACTTTGCTGTCTGCACCCCACTTCTGTACCGCTCCATAGTCAACACTGTCACTACTCTGCTGATGATCATAACCAGCTGGGTCTTCCCAGCCATCTTCGCTTTTGGGATGATCTTCTCAAACCTCAACCTGAAAGGCAGTGAGCACTTCTTTGAGACACAGGTGCAGTGTGTCGGAGGATGCACGGTATTCTTTAACCCATCATCAGCTGCATTCTCTACTATTTTTGCATTTTTCCTCCCTGGCTTCATCATGTTGGGCATTTATCTCAAGATCTATGTGGTAGCAAGACGTCAGGCCAGATCAATTAAAGATCTGACACGGCAGATTAAGGTGGAGGATGGAAATGGGTCTGCAGTCTCTGGGAAGCATGAAAGAAAGAAGGCAAACACCCTGGCAGTGGTGGTGGGAGTTTTCCTCATCTGCTGGACCCCCTTATTCATCTGCAATATTATGGACCCCTTCATTGGCTATTCCATCCCACCCACACTGACTGATGCCCTGTTTTGGTTTGGTTATATGAACTCGGGCTTCAACCCTTTGGTTTATGCTTTTTTTTACTCTTGGTTCAGGAAAGCTTTGAGCATAATTCTCAGTGGCAGAATCTTTTACAGAGATTCTTGTCTAATTAAATTGTATTCTGAATGAGCATATTTGGCTATAAAGTCATCCATGTAGCTCTTTAATCATCTGAATACTTGTCCTTTTATAAAACACTAAGTGCATCTTCATTCCCCAACATGTTTAATTTCTAACCATCTGTATACTGGAAAACTGTATTAACTGGAGCTATCAAGGTAAATAAAGCTTCTAGATCATCTCCGAAAAAGTCCCAGGTCCATGTCTAAGCTCTGCATGCACAAAGTAAGTTGTATAAAAATGACCAGAAGATTCACTTCTGCACTTGTCACCATCTTTACGGGGCTCATGACGGAGAGCTTTGTGTTTACTTGCAGTTTTATTTATTGTATATTGAATATTTATATGTATTTCAAAAATTACTGGTTTTAAGATGTGTAGCATATTCATAGAGAGTAGCATTGGGGTACATAAAGACCCTTACTATACGTTTACTGACATGCTGTACAAAATGTGATTTGTTCCCTAATTTAAGTAGAGCTGTATTAGTATCAAGCTTCTACCCTGGTATTTCTTTCTACCCTCATTAAGATGTGACTGCTGCCCCTCTGCCCTCTCAGTCCCCCCTCAGTCTGCCCTCTCAGTCCCCCCTCAGTCTGCCCTCTCAGTCCCCCCTCAGTCTGCCCTCTCAGTCCCCCCTCAGTCTGCCCTCTCAGTCCCTTCTCAGTCTGCCCTCTCAGTCCCCCCTCAGTCTGCCCTCTCAGTCCCTCCTCAGTCTGCTCTCTCAGTCCCCCCTCAGTCTGCCCTCTCAGTCCCCCCTCAGTCTGCCCTCTCAGTCCCCCCTCAGTCTGCCCTCTCAGTCCCCCCTCAGTCTGCTCTCTCAGTCCCCCCTCAGTCTGCCCTCTCAGTCCCCCCTCAGTCTGCCCTCTCAGTCCCCCCTCAGTCTGCTCTCTCAGTCCCCCATCAGTCTGCCCTCTCAGTCCCCCCTCAGTCTGCTCTCTCAGTCCCCCCTCAGTCTGCTCTCTCAGTCCCCCCTCAGTCTGCCCTCTCAGTCCCCCCTCAGTCTGCCCTCTCAGTCCCCCCTCAGTCTGCCCTCTCAGTCCCCCCTCAGTCTGCTCTCTCAGTCCCCCCTCAGTCTGCCCTCTCAGTCCCCCCTCAGTCTGCCCTCTCAGTCCCCCCTCAGTCTGCTCTCTCAGTCCCCCCTCAGTCTGCTCTCTCAGTCCCCCCTCAGTCTGCCCTCTCAGTCCCCCCTCAGTCTGCCCTCTCAGTCCCCCCTCAGTCTGCCCTCTCAGTCCCCCCTCAGTCTGCTCTCTCAGTCCCCCCTCAGTCTGCCCTCTCAGTCCCCCCTCAGTCTGCCCTCTCAGTCCCCCCTCAGTCTGCTCTCTCAGTCCCCCATCAGTCTGCCCTCTCAGTCCCCCCTCAGTCTACCCTCTCAGTCCCCCCTCAGTCTGCCCTCTCAGTCCCCCCTCAGTCTGCCCTCTCAGTCCCCCCTCAGTCTACCCTCTCAGTTCATCACCTACATCATCTGGACTCTGTCCTTCTCAGTTTGCTTTATTTTTTCAGAAAGTTCTTTATAAACTACAGTCAGATTTCATGTTTTACCTTCGCTAGGCCTTCAGACCTTGAGTACCACGAGCTTCTCTAATAGCTCACCCCCCATGAAGGATGTACACAGAGAAACTCCCCACACCCATTTCTGCCTCTCTGCACCTGATCCTACCTTCCCTGCTCTCAGCACATGCAAGAGGTCAGGCTGTTGCATCACCTGCGCTCTGTGTAATCTCTGTATTGCCACCTTTGATTGGGAGGCAGCTTGCTGCTAACTTGGCCCTTTGCTTCTGACGTTTACATCACGCTTAGGTAATACAGCAGCCCCCCCAGGACTGGAGTGGGGCCGTCTCAGCACATTAATCAAATACTCAGTCTTTCTTCCTCTAAACAGTCACAGTGGGAATCATCTCCTACTGCATGTTGGCTTCTCGTATTAGTTATTCATATTCTATGAAATTTTGTGTTACATAAGAAATACAGAGGTTTCATTTAAAATGAAAACACATGATAATAAATGTTGAAAAATGGCAATCAGTTTTACCTAACAGGTAAGATAATATGTGCCCATGTTTGGAAAGTCACTGGCTTGAATCCACTGGCCAACAGGGGAATCGTGTCATTTGTTGGCCCTTGAGCACGACCCTTAAGCCCACAGCTCCCGGATCTGGCTGTCCTTGCTTTCTAAAGGAAGATGTTCATCACTCTGAATAAGAGTGTTTGCTAAGTAATTAAAAAATGCCAGCATATGTAAATATGTTTGCAAGACAAAGAGGCAGTTCAGGCAGTGTGCTGGCTTAGAGGGTAGTCCTGTCGTCTCACACCTCCTGCACTGAATCCACTGAATCCTCCTGCTTGGACTCCTGTCTACATTTTAGTAGGAGTGTGCGGAGTGTGCATGTTCTCGCTGTGTCACACACGTTTTCTCCTGCAGCCCAGAGACATGCAGTTAGGCTAAATGGCTTCTCTGAGTTGCCATAGGGTATGAATTAATGAGCCCGTAATTGAGTTGGTGTCCCATTCATATTCCTGCAATGGGTTATTACCTCATCATTGTGGGAGGGGGTTGCCTGCTTCAACGACCTTGAGAGCTTTGCTGGCAGGAGCCTACGCTCCTGGTAGGGCCTCGCTAGCTAGACCGGTCAATGGACAGAGGCCTGGTTAAAAGAAACCCACTGCCCCCGTTTCTCCAAGGAGGGTTTCTGAGCCAGAAGGTAGGACAAGGCATGTCTGCTGTAAAGTCTACGACAGGAGAACCTTGCTGTCATCGCCCCAGCTAGCAAGGCTGTGGCAGATGAACCCCAGGTACAAAGGGTGGGATTAGTGCTGCGCAAACTGCACTCCAGCTAAAAAACAGTCCATTGCGCAGGCTGAAGGACTTACCCACATCTGCAGCCAACTCCATCTCATTCATGGTGTGCATTACTGAGATACAGTAAGAAACTCAAAATACAGATGGATATTTTTTTAATTGTTGATGCTGCATGACTTTATACTCCATAAACTTGCTTTAGCTGTTTCCAAGATCATTTAGCCCAGGCTGAGTGTGATCACTGCATCCCACCATGTCTATAGATATGATGTAATGAAGAAGCAGTATAGAAGAGGGATGGTTGATGGATGGATGACTATTTAGCACCACCTAATGGCCAAAGAGTAATAGTACACTGTCTTATTGTTTTCCATAAGAGATTAATTACAGCTCTGTTAAGTTTTCATGTCTTTGTTGATCTTTTTCCGTTAATGCAAAGAGCGCTGTGAGACAAGAAGGTGCAGTTTACTCAGTGTAGATGCTAAAAATTCGTTATTTCTTTAACTAAAGATAATGAAGTTTCATCAGTTTGCATTAAACTGTCTGTAGGTGTTATTCACCTGATTTTTTTTCTTACTGCATTCTACATGGAACCCGAGCACAGGCCCAGGTGGCCCCCCCTTCTACAGTCCATGCGTTGTTATATGCAACGATGATAAACATGAGTTTGGGGCCTTGACATCCCCAGAGTACGTTACTCACTCTTGAGCATTGGCCCAACAGCATAGCTTTGAATATTTACGCTGTTAAGGTGTGTTCTCTCATGCTCCTTGGCAACGAGACTCGACCGTTTCAGTATATAAACCAGAGCACCACAGACTGCGGTCAAAGTGAAATCTATCTTCTTACTAGGCCTTCAGAACTTAAGTAGCATGATCTTCTTGAACAACTCAAGCCACATCAGTGATGTATATGCAGAAATACAGTACTGCTATGACTCTGTGAGCGGATCATGCAAGAAGAATGTCCAGCCTCTAAGTCTTCAGTTTTCCATGTTTGCTTTCATGGCCTTTGCTATATTGGTTACAGTAACTGGGAATCTTCTGGTCGTAACAGCTATAGCGCATTTCAAGCAGCTGCACACCACCACAAACTGCCTCATTCTCTCACTGGCAGTTTGCGACTTTTTGTTGGGGGCCTTTGTCATGCCGTGCAGTGCAATACGGTCGATCTACGGCTGCTGGTACCTGGGAGACTTTGTGTGCAAGTTCCACTCCAGCATGGACATCATGCTCAGCACCTCCTCCATCTTCCACCTCTCCTTCATCTCTGTAGATCGTTACTTTGCTGTCTGCACCCCACTTCTGTACCGCTCCATAGTCAACTCTGTCACTACTCTGCTGATGATCATAACCAGCTGGGTCTTCCCGGCCATCTTCGCCTTTGGGATGATCTTCTCAGGCCTCAACCTGAAAGGCAGTGAGCACTTCTTTGAGACACAGGTCCAGTGTGTCGGAGGATGCACGGTATTCTTTAGTCCAGCATCAGCTGCATTCTCTACTATTTTTGCATTTTTCCTCCCTGGCCTCATCATGTTGGGCATTTATCTTAAAATCTATGTGGTAGCAAGACGTCAGGCCAGATCAATTAAAGATCTGACACGGCAGATTAAGGTGGAGGATGGAAATGGGTCTGCAGTCTCTGGGAAGCATGAAAGAAAGAAGGCAAACACCCTGGCAGTGGTGGTGGGAGTTTTCCTCATCTGCTGGACCCCTTTTTTCCTCTGTAATATTATGGACCCCTTCATTGGCTATTCCATCCCACCCACACTGACTGATGCCCTGGTTTGGTTTGGTTATATGAACTCGGGCTTTAATCCTTTCATCTATGCTTTTTTTTACTCTTGGTTCAGGAAAGCTTTGAGCATAATTCTCAGTGGTAGAATCTTTTACAGAGATTCTTGCCGAGTGAAATTGTATTCCGCATGAATGCATTTATTGACTTTGCAGATACTTCTGGTACCATTTAATCAGATGAGTACTCCTGCCAATTCAGCCTTTATAAAAAACTAAATGCATCTTGCATTTAAAACAGTGTTATATTGCAAAACAGAAATGTCTTTAAAAAGAAGCAATGCCCTGTTAGCTATCAAGATAACATCTCCAGAAATGCCCCAGATCCTTATCTAAGGTCTGCATATGTCAAGCAAGTTGTTCAAAAAAGAAAAAAAAAACTTTCAGTTTTATCTATCATGTATTTAAATTTGCATGTACAGTATATGCTGATAAATAACTTCAGGTTTTAAGATATATAAGATATTCAAAGAGAATTGCATAGGTACACACTGTGTTACTTATTTCCTGTTCTATAATCTCGGCAGTAATAGCATTAGCATATTATCCTGGTATTTCTTTCTACCCTCATTACGATGTGACTGCCGCCCCTCTGCCCTCTCAGTCCCCCCTCAGTCTGCCCTCTCAGTCCCCCCTCAGTCTGCCCTCTCAGTCCCCCCTCAGTCTACCCTCTCAGTCCCCCCTCAGTCTGCCCTCTCAGTCCCCCCTCAGTCTGCCCTCTCAGTCCCCCCTCAGTCTGCCCTCTCAGTCCCCCCTCAGTCTGCCCTCTCAGTCCCCCCTCAGTCTACCCTCTCAGTCCCCCCTCAGTCTGCCCTCTCAGTCCCCCCTCAGTCTGCCCTCTCAGTCCCCCCTCAGTCTGCCCTCTCAGTCCCCCCTCAGTCTGCCCTCTCAGTCCCCCCTCAGTCTACCCTCTCAGTCCCCCCTCAGTCTGCTCTCTCAGTCCCCCCTCAGTCTGCTCTCTCAGTCCCCCCTCAGTCTGCTCTCTCAGTCCCCCCTCAGTCTGCTCTCTCAGTCCCCCCTCAGTCTGCCCTCTCAGTCCCCCCTCAGTCTGCTCTCTCAGTCCTTCACCTATGTCATCTGGCCTCCGTATTTCTCTGTTTATTTTACAGACGTTATAAAGGAATACTCCCGTTAGATTTCTTGTTTCACCTTCGCTAGGCCTTCAGACCTTGAGCACCACGAGCTTCGCTAATAGCTCAGCTTGGTGGCAGCTTGCTGCTAACTGGGCCCTTCGCTTCTGACGCTTACATTATGTCTGAAGTAGTTCACTTCACCATAACAGGGCACCATAATCTCTTCAGATCGTTTTTCTTTGTTGCCGATGACCAGCCAGCCTGAAGAATTTCATTAGATCTTTTATGTTCTGAATGTGCCCTGGCAATGTTTTCATGCTGTGTTTTATCTAATAAAACCTTCATACTGTAAACCTATTCTAGACTGCTTAGTAAATGACGGGTTTCCCTAGTCACAGATGGTGTTGTACTCCTAGATGATTACAAAAGAAAAATTCTTCTGTATCTTTATGAAAATGGAAATGTCTGCACATATCAACATTTTTAAAAGTCCCCAGACCCCCTTGTGACCCTGTCGAGACAAAGCCTTTGGAAGATAGGATCTATACACTCTTTAGACCCCATACCATACACCATTTCATTAAGCAGAAACTGAAATATTTACAGACTGGAATTTGACTGTTGATTTTTTCCTCAGAATAATCTCTCTTCATGCTGCATGATATGAATTAGATACCAGACGGCCTGTCCAGCTCTGCTCCCAGTCGCGGGCTCAGGTTCCGAACCCGCTAAGCTGCACTCTGCACTCGGATAACTGGCATCCCTGTATTGCCAGCAGTGCATGACTGTGTATGTGCCCTGTAATGAACTCACATCCCGCCCAGAGTGTACCCCAGCCTTGTGCATGCGCTGCCTGCGATAGGCTCCAGGTCCCTGGTGACCCTGACCAGGAGTGTGGAAGATAGATGAATGATTATTTAGCGCCCCCCACTGGCTAATGAGTAATTTTCAAAATTTGCTATTCCTATCCACAGTATTTTAAACATAACTTTATAGTATACTGGCATCACTGTGTTTTATAATAAATATTTTATAACCAAGATTTACTTTGAAATATACTTGTTTCTCCATATGGTGCCATGTTCTGATCAGAATGTCTTCTTAAACCACAGTAATGGCAATATATTCTCTAATGGTAAGGATTTCTGCCACGTTCCTGTGTTGTGACTGTATTCTCAGAGAACCAGGACCTTTCTGTTCATAATCAACACAGCTCCCACTTTCCATGGCAACACAGTCACCTTCAGACCTGTGGAAAGATGCTGGAGAAAAACAAAATGCTTTTGACAAAACTCTGAACAATCAGTCCACTTTGCATGTCTCTCCTGTTCAGTCTATGAATTTATATTGGCATGAACAGGCAGACATTATCACAAAACACAAACTAGACATAAAAGTTACAAATTTACAAAATAAAACAACTGGCTTCTACTTCCTTTGTCGATATGCTGAGTCATGCTGTATATCAGACAGATAATCATGGCAGGCCTAATTTTTATCTATATGATTTCATGGTAGGCTACCTATTGTAATAAATATTTCATAACCAAAATTTTATTTCAAATACAATCGTTTCTCTTGATTGAGCTTTGCTGATCAGTATGACAGATAAATATTTGTTAACTCACAGTAGGGCCAATATACTCTCTAATGGTAAGAATTTCTGCCATGTTCCTGTGTTGTGACTGTATTCTCAGTTAACCAGGACCTTTCTGTTCATAATCAATATCGTTTGCAGTTCCCTAATGGTAACACAGGCATCTGCAGTTGTGTGGAATGATGCTGGAGAAACAGAACATACTTTTGACAAAACTCTGAGCAATGAGTCCACTTTGCATGTCTCTCCTGTTCAGTCTTTCTGTTTTTATTATCATTAACTCCAACACACTAACACCTAATATAGACAGGACTTAAGACATAAAAATTAAAATCATCTCTCAGAAATAAAACAAATGGCTTCTACTTCCTTTGTCGATATGCTGAGTCATGCTGTATATCACACAGATAATCATGGCAGGCACTTGTTCCCATGCCAACTATATGCAAATATATTTATATTAGATGAAAAGAAAAATCCCCATCTGCATATTGCGTGTCCTGCTGTAATAGGTTTGCTTGTCTCAAAGGGGATGTTCAAGTACATAAATAAAGTTCTTTCCAGGAGAAAAACACTGAGCATTTTCAAAGGATGCAAAATGCATCACCTTTAAGAAAACATCTCTGCATTCATCATCCATAACTGCTTATCCAGTAGAGGGTTGCAGTGTTTGCTTGGAGCCAACCCAGGAAGCCCAGGGCACAAGGCAGAGATACACCCTGGAAAGGACGCCAGCCAGTTGCAGGGCCTTATAAGACAACAGCACTATGTTGTTTTATTTTTGCTGTTGCTTTGTGACAGAGAAATGAACATTTCGTTAGAACTGGAAACATACCAGTACTGCTATCCAGCAGCTAATGGGACGTGTGTTAAAAGCAGCTACTCTGGATTTGCCAGGTTTGCCTTGTACATGTTTTTTGCGTCGGGGATGACCGTGACCATAACGGGGAACCTGGTGGTCATCATCTCCATCGCGCACTTCAAGCAGCTGCACACACCGACCAACATGCTGGTGATGTCACTGACCCTGGCCGACCTGCTTCTGGGGGCCGTCGTGATGCCCTTCAGCATGATCAGATCGGTGGAGGGCTGTTGGTACTTCGGAGATACTTTCTGCTCATTGCACTCCACTTTTGACGTTTTCCTCTCAAGTGTTTCAATGTTTCACCTGATTTCCATTGCGGTTGATCGATACCAGGCAGTTTGCAATCCTCTGCGGTACCATAACACAGTGACCATTCCTGTGGCTTGGCTGATGGTAGCGCTGAGTTGGGCTGCAGCTTCTTCCTACTGCTGCAGTCTCCTTTACTCTAAGGGCAGTGTGACAGGTCTAGATGAATACATCACTTCCATAAATTGCTTGGGGAGTTGCATCCTTTTATTTAATGCACAGTGGAGCACCCCAAATACTCTGATTGGGTTTTTCCTGCCATGTTCGGTAATGATTGGCCTTTATGCTAAAATATTTCTGGTAGCCAGACAACATGTCAGGCAGCTTGGAGATACAAGTCAGCAGCCATGTTTTAAACAGGTAAATGGGAAGAGGACAACTCACAACTCATAACGAAAGGCTGCAAAGACCCTTGGCATTGTTGTAGGTGCCTTCATACTCTGCTGGATGCCTTTGTTTGTCAGCTCCATACTCGACCCCTATACTAACTTTGCAACTCCTCCTGTTCTATATGAAGGGTTTGTCTGGCTGGGTTATTTTAATTCTGCATTAAATCCTATAATCTACGGATTGTTTTATCCGTGGTTTCGAAAGTCGTTGAAACTCATTATATCTTTAAAGATTTTTTCTGCACATTCCTCAAATACAAATGTTTTCCCTGAAAGTTGATCTATTCATAAATCCACCACATATTTCTGTATCGTACTTGCAATCTACTTACATTCTTGATTTGAAATACAGTAGTACAAATAGCTGTTCAATTTTTTTAAATTCGTTTTTTGCATTTTAATTCTTCATTTGTTTTCAGTAACATTACATAAGAAAGTGAAAACCGTCTTATCTTTCAAGCCCTCTGAACACTCTTTGTTTATACAATTCTGTGTTATACAGCTTCGCAATAATTTCAAGTTACAGTTGCGCTCCAAAATGTACTGACTGATTTTCAGCACTGCAGGACCCTAATGCTAATGCTAACTTACATAGAAAACAATGCAAATCCCCACCACTGGAGACTTGACGCATGAGGCATAAATCTATAAAAAGACCAGGATGGTTTATTGTTTCAATGATTTTTGGAAGGTTTGAAATATTACATTTGAATATAAATGTAACTAATTAAAGTTTAAGGAACTTCAAAATTTCTATTCTATTATTTTATACAAAAAATTGTTGCATTCTGTACTTAGATTAAAATAAATGACCCACTGTAGAATGTGCTTGTGTTATGTCTCAAATAAAATTGCACCAACTCACCAACTGATACCGTAAAATAATACAATTAATAACATTGTTAACCATCTCATGCCCAACAGTCGCTGCAGGCTGGCAGGACATTTTAACTTGATAATAAATTATGAAACCATAACTGTCAACATCTACAGTACATGTTTTTGGTCTTAGTTGTCATTTCTAATAAGACATTTATGATAAAATATATTCATTAATTCATTTTCATGTAATAGTTTTTTTTTTTTTTTTTTTTTTGCCCCTCCTGGAGTCGACACCTTATCGTGGTGGAGGGGTTTGCGTGTTACAATGATCCCAGGAGCTATGTTGTCTGGGGCTTTATGCCCCTGGTAGGGTCACCCAAGGCAAACAGGTCCTGGGTGAGGAACCAGACGAAGTACGGCTCAAAAACCCCTTTATGATGAGAAAAATCTTGGATTCACGGTTTCCCTTGCCCGGACGCGGGTCACCGGGGCCCCCCCCCTGGAGCCAGGCCTGGGGGTGGGGCTCGATGGCGAGCGCCTGGCGGCCAGGCCTACACACACGGGGCCTGGTCGGGCGCAGCCCGAACAAGGCACGTGGGTCCCCCCTCCAATGGGCTCACCACCCATGGGAGGGGCCATAGGGGTCGGGTGCGAGGTGATCTGGGCGGCGGCCAAAGGCGGGGACCTTGGCGGTCCGATCCTCGGCTGCAGAAGCTAGCTCTAGGGACATGGAATGTCACCTCTCTGATGGGGAAAGAGCCTGAGCTGGTGCGCGAGGTTGTGAAGTTCCGGCTAGATATAGTCGGACTCACCTCGACGCACGGCTTGGGCTCTGGAACCAGTCTCCTTGAGGGGGGTTGGACCCTTTTCCACTCTGGAGTTGCCCGCGGGGAGAGGCGCCGAGCGGGCGTGGGCATACTTATTGCCCCCAGGCTGGGCGCCTGTACATTGGGGTTTACCGCAGTGGACGAGAGGGTAGCCTCCCTCCGCCTTCGGGTGGGGGGACGGGTCCTGACTGTTGTTTGCGCTTATGCGCCAAACAGCAGTTCGGAATACCCACCCTTTTTGGAGTCCTTGGAAGGGGTGTTGGAGAGCGCTCCTCCTGGGGACTCCCTTGTTCTGCTGGGGGACTTCAATGCTCACGTGGGCAGCGACAGTGAGACCTGGAGGGGCGTGATTGGGAGGAACGGCCCCCCCGATCTGAACCCGAGCGGTGTTTTGTTATTGGACTTCTGTGCTCGTCACGGACTGTCCATAATGAACACCATGTTCAAGCATAAGGGTGTCCATATGTGCACTTGGCACCAGGACACCCTAGGCCGCAGTTCGATGATGACTTTGTAGTCGTGTCGTCGGACTTGCGGCCGCATGTTTTGGACACTCGGGTGAAGAGAGGGGCGGAGCTGTCAACCGATCACTACCTGGTGGTGGGTTGGCTCCGCTGGTGGGGGAGGAAGCCGGCCAGGCCTGGCAGGCCCAAGCGTATACTGAGGGTCTGCTGGGAACGTCTGGCGGAATCCCCTGTCAGGGAGAGTTTCAACTCCTACCTCCGGCAGAACTTCTCCCATATCCCGGGGGAGGCGGGGGACATTGAGTCCGAATGGGCCATGTTCCGTGCCTCCATTGTGGAGGCGGCTGACCGGAGCTGCGGCCGCAAGGTGGTCGGTGCCTGTCGCGGCGGTAATCCCCGAACCTGCTGGTGGACACCGGTGGTAAGGGATGCCGTCAAGCTGAAGAAGGAGTCTTATCGGGCCTTTCTGGCCTGTGGGACTCCAGACGCAGCTGACGGCTACTGGCAGGCCAAGCGGAATGCGGCTTTGGCGGTCGCTGAGGCAAAAACTCGGGTGTGGGAGGAGTTTGGTGAGGCCATGGAGAACGACTTCCGGACGGCTTCGAGGAGATTCTGGTCCACCATCCGGCGGCTCCGGGCGGGAAAGCGGTGCAGCATCAACACTATTTATGGTGGGGATGGTGCGCTGCTGACCTCAGCTCGGGACGTTTTGGGTCGGTGGAGGGAGTACTTCGAAGACCTCCTCAATCCCACCGACACGCCTTCCGATATGGAAGCAGAGTGTGGGGACTTGGGGGTGGACTCGCCTATCTCGGGGGTGGAGGTCGCTGAGGTGGTCAAAAAGCTCCTCGGTGGCCGGGCCCCGGGGGTGGACGAGATTCGCCCAGAGTTCCTCAAGGCTCTGGATGCTGCGGGGCTGTCCTGGTTGACACGCATCTGCAGCATCGCGTGGACATCGGGGGCAGTACCTCTGGACTGGCAGACCGGGGTGGTGGTCCCCCTCTTTAAGAAGGGGGACCGGAGGGTGTGCTCCAACTACAGGGGGATCACACTCCTCAGCCTCCCTGGTAAGGTCTATTCGGGGGTCCTGGAAAGGAGGGTCCGCCGGATTGTCGAACCTCGGATTCAGGAGGAGCAGTGTGGTTTTCGCCCTGGCCGTGGAACAGTGGACCAGCTCTATACTCTCAGCAGGGTTCTGGAGGGTTCATGGGAGTTTGCCCGACCAGTCTACATGTGTTTTGTGGACTTGGAAAAGGCATTCGACCGTGTCCCTCGTGGGGTCCTGTGGGGAGTGCTCCGGGAGTATGGGGTACCGGGCTCCCTTTTAAGGGCGGTTCGGTCCCTGTATGACCGGTGCCAGAGTCTGGTCCGCATGGGCGGCAATAAGTCGGACTCGTTTCCGGTGACGGTTGGACTCCGTCAGGGCTGCCCTTTGTCACCGATTCTGTTCATAGTTTTTATGGACAGAATTTCTAGGCGCAGCCAGGGCGTTGAGGGCGTCCGGTTCGGTGACCTCAGGATTAGGTCTCTGCTTTTTGCGGATGATGTGGTTCTGTTGGCCTCATCGAGCCGTGACCTTCAGCTCTCACTGGAGCAGTTCGCAGCCGAGTGCGAAGCGGCTGGGATGAGAATCAGCACCTCCAAATCCGAGACCATGGTTCTCAGCCGGAAAAGGGTAGAGTGCTCTCTCCGGGTTGGGGATGGGGTCCTCCCCCAAGTGGAGGAGTTTAAGTATCTCGGGATCTTGTTCACGAGTGGGGGAACGATGGAGCTGGAGATCGACAGGCGGATCGGTGCGGCGTCAGCAGTCATGCGGGCGCTGCATCGGTCTGTCATGGTGAAGAGAGAGCTGAGCCAAAAGGCGAAGCTCTCGATTTACCAGTCGATCTACGTTCCTACCCTCACCTATGGTCATGAGCTTTGGGTAGTGACCGAAAGAACGAGATCACGGGTACAAGCGGCCGAAATGAGTTTCCTCCGCAGGGTGGCTGGGCTCTCCCTTAGAGATAGGGTGAGGAGCTCAGTCATTCGGGAGGGACTCAGAGTAGAGCCGCTGCTCCTCCGCATCGAGAGGAGCCAAATGAGGTGGCTCGGGCATCTGATCAGGATGCCTCCGGGACGCCTCCCTGGGGAGGTATTCCGGGTATGTCCCACTGGGAGGAGGCCCCGGGGAAGACCCAGGACACGCTGGAGAGACTATGTCTCTCGGCTGGCCTGGGAACGCCTCGGGGTCCCCCCAGAGGAGCTAGACGAAGTGGCCGGGGAGAGGGAAGTCTGGGTCTCCCTGCTGAGGCTGCTGCCCCCGCGACCCGACTCCGGATTAAGCGGGAGATGATGGATGGATGGATGGATGGAGTTTTTTTTTGTACGTTTAATGTTTCAGAAGTGCCACCTCAATGTGGCGAGTGGTGGTGAGAGAAATACTGCCAAATAGTACCAAACAATGGTACCAATAGCCACACGTTAGTCCGACTACGCCACCCCAGGTATTACACCCAGAGAAAGTTAAATCGCCCTATCCCCGGGCAAAGGCACACTGGTCCGTTCACCATAAACAGCGGAGAGACGTTGTTCCGAACACACACACTTTTATTACACAGTAAAACCATAAAAAGAGTAATCAGTCAATCCGAGCACCGTAAGCTTGGAGCACCGCCGCGTACCAGCAGCCACTTCCTGCCGATCTAAGGCTGGGCGCCGGGACCTAGAACAGCCAGAGTCGGGCGGGCACAAGCGAGGAGGGAAAAACAAGACGTAACCGCAAACCAAACAAAATCACGCAAAACCCAAAGGAAACACTGCAGTCTAAAAGAAACAAATAAAATACAAAACCATTACATTAATACACAATAAAAATCCCACTCAAAACAGAACAAATGTATCAACAAAACAAACATAATACAATCAAAACAAAAACACAAACCCTTAGGAAGCGGGGGACCAGCCAGACTCTCCAACCCCCGCTCGCACTCATGTGGGCACGCACACCCCCCTGCCCCCAGCTATGGACCCGCTTGCGACTCACCCTGCTATAGGCTAGACAGAGTATGGACAAACCGGAAGCGCAAAGCGCGAAACGGTGCAAATGTCACTAGGCAGCAGCAATAAGGCAAAATAAAGCTGAGTCGCCGCTAGGCAGAGCAGGGCGCCGTCGCCGCTAGGCAGAGCAGGGCGCCGTCGCCGCTAGGCAGAGCAGGGCGCAGTCGCCGCTAGGCAGAGCAGCAGTAGTTCCACGCGAGATGAAGCAGCTGTCAACCCCACGCCACAACACACGGGACCCTGTAATAATAGAAGGGTAAGGACTCAAAACCCAGCCATATTAGCCCCAACGTCAACCGTTCTACTGCAGCTTGTAATATTCACCGTACCGGGCTGAACACACCAAGGTAAGATGTCCGCGGACGAACAGGAGATCCGGCAATTAAGGTGACCGCCGACAAGGAGCCTAGAACATTAGTGCCAGGGTAACCCTTATAGTCTGAGCGCCCTCTCTGATTGGCCACTCCCCTCCAGAACTTAATTAGGCACACACCTCGTTTCCTTCTCCTGCTACAGTCTACCCCCCAGCTCTTTATCGTCGCCCCGACGATAACACAAGCCAACAAAAGAACCCACTACATCCAGGGCCTAAACAAAGCAATCATGGCATTAGATGCAGTATCTGCAGAGCGCACAGCCCCGTGTACCTCCCCCAAAGACCTAGGCAAGTGATGGATATTAGAATGCCGGCCAGCAGTAGATCGTACTGTCCGCCGAAGGGCCACCCCACCAAGATCTACATTACCAACTAGTGGGTCCACTGAGGAAGCGGATGGTTGCCTGGTTAGGGTCGAGTCCACTGGACAAGCGTGAACAGGCTCCACCTCACCCGGTATCCGAGTCACCTGTGGAGTAGCTACCGATCCCAAAGCTGGAACTGACGAGATCACAGTTGGACTGTGATCTTCCAGCCCTAAACACAACAGATCACCGGCCACTGAATCCTCCTCCTCTGACTGTGGCGAGTCCATTGGTGGTGGAAAACTAACCACCACACCCGTAGGAAGGTCCCTTCCAACCACTGCCTTCAGTAGATTGCGATGAACTCGCCTTACCTTAGACTGACCATGCAGGGGGGCCACAGTATACACGGAGCCGCCAGAATCAGGTACCTGTAAGATTTTGTACATTACCGAACCCCACAAATCCTGAATTTTATGCCGACCCTTGGCACTGGTCTCCCGCAACAGCACGCACTGACCCTCAGCCAGAGGAACATCCCGGACATGCTGATCGTAATTCCTTTTCCGACGGGCTGCAGCCACCCTTAACCGTTCTCTCGCACCGTCAACCGCAACCTGTAATCGGGCCTGATGTTCCTTGACCCACTCATGAACACATCCCCTACCGGGATCCTGAACTCTACCAAGCAGAAAATCCACTGGGAGCCGAGGCTCCTGGCCAAACATCAAGAAAAAGGGGGACTCACCGGTGGCCTGATGGGGAGTTGTATTATAGCAGTACACTAACTGCGGCAAACAGGAATGCCAGTCCCGCTTGCGAGACACCGGCAGCGCGCGAAGTAAATTATGAAGCGTCCTATTGAACCTTTCACACTGTCCATTCCCCGCCGGGTGGTATGGGGTAGTGTGAGAACGTTCAATGCCATAAAGATCACAAAGCTGGCGGATCAACAAGCTCTCAAAATTTCGGCCTTGGTCGGAATGAATCCGAGCTGGAACCCCAAACTTGTAAAACCATTCCGAAACCAAAACCTGCGCTACGGTCGAGGCACGTTGATCTCGAGTGGGAATGGCCAGGGTGTACTTACTAAAGATGTCTGTCATCACCAAAACATTTTCTAGGCCATTACAAGCAGGCTCCAACACGGTATAATCTATTGCCAAGATTTCGTTAGGCTTTGATGCCAAAAGATGCCCCATGTAGCTATGAGCCACCGGCTGATTGTCCTTCGCAACTTGGCATCTCTCACACATCTGACACCAACCAGCCACCTCTGAAGACATACTGGGCCAGTAACACCGTGAACGCAAAAGCCCCAAGGTCCGCTCTACCCCCTGGTGGCCATGCTCCTGATGGAGCTGTGTCAAGACCTCCTCCTTCAATGCAGCTGGTAACAGCAGCTGAAATTCAACCTCTCCCCCATCTGGGTGAAAGATCTGCCGATACAAAATTCCGTCCCTCTCCACCAACCGACCCCATTGCCGCAACACCACCAATACAGGCTGGGAAAGCTGTTTCCGCTCCTCAAAATTGGGGCGCTGCTTCCGCCTCCAAAACACCAAGACCTCCTTCAAAGTGGGGTCAGCTTGCTGAAGAGCACGGATGTCAGCCAGAGAATGCCCTGGCAAGACTGTAATTGCCGCTTGAGTCCCGGGAACCTGATGGGACTGCAAAGCGTGCCGTAAGGGCCCAGGGAGTAAAGTGCCAGGGACCATACCTTCCATTCCCTGAGCACTAGATGGATGCTGACGTGACAAAGCATCTGCATTTTTATTACTCTTCCCTGACCGATACTTGATCTCGAAGTCAAAAACCGCAAGCTGAGCAGCCCACCGTTGCTCCGTCGCTCCAAGTTTTGCAGTGGACAAATGACTCAATGGGTTGTTATCGGTGTAGACAACACACTTCTGCCCCAATAGGTACTCCCGAAACTTTTCGGTCATAGCCCATTTCAATGCCAAAAACTCCAGTTTCATAGAACTGTAGTTTTGCATGTTTCGCTCAGTCGGCCTCAACCCTCGACTGGCAAAAGCTATAGGTCTGACCCTATTGTCCTGTTCCTGTGAAAGTACTGCTCCCAGGCCGCCATAACTGGCGTCAACCTCCAGAATAAATGGCTGTGAAAAATCTGCATAAGCAAGCACCGGCGCGGTAGTGAGCTTGGTCTTAAGAGCTTCAAAGCTATCCCGACATTCTGCAGTCCAGCTCTCAATCAGACCCTGTCCTCCCTTCCCCTTGGTCTTTGAGCCACTAAGCTCTCCAACCAGCCTATGTAGGGGGGCAGCCAACTTGGCAAAACCCTCTACAAAACGCCTATAGTAACTAGCAAAACCCAGGAAAGAGCGTAGCCTTGATACAGTACTGGGAAGCGGCCACTTAGCCACTACTTCTACCTTGGCTGGATCCGTAGAGACCCCCTCCTTCGAGATCACATGGCCAAGGTAGCGTACCTCAGACTGAAGGAAAGCACATTTGCTCAGTTTGACCTTGAGACCCTCCAGCTGGAGACGGTTCAACACTACCTCCAACCTCTCCAGATGCTGCTCTACGGTGGAGGAAAACACCACGATATCGTCCAGATATAGCAATAAAGACTGGCCCTGTTGATCACCAAACATCCTCTGCATCAACCGCTGAAACGTGCTCGGAGCATTACATAAACCAAACGGCATACGATTGAATTCAAACAGCCCAAAGGGCGTACAGAATGCCGTCTTTGGACGATCCTGCTCTGCCACCATTACTTGATTATAGCCACTAGCCAGATCTAGAGTAGAAAACCAGCGGGCCCCAGTAAGGGCATCAAGAGACTCCTCAATCCGAGGCAGGGGAAAAGCATCCTTTCTGGTCTTACTATTCAACTGCCTATAGTCTACGCACAAGCGCAAACTGCTATCCTTTTTCCGGACCAGAACAATAGGGGAAGCATAGGGACTACTGCTTTCCGTAATCACCTGAGCTTCCAAAAGCTGATTAATATGCCCTTTCACCAGCTCGTACTCTGAAGGTGGTATGCGCCTATAGCGCTGCCTAACTGGGACCTCATCCAGTAGTGGAATCTCATGCATAATCAGATCTGTACAACCCAAATCCCCCTCGTCAACTGAAAACACTGACGCGAATTCTTAGCAGGGTTTTTACTAGGATCTGTGTCGCAACCGGGAGCGAGGACAGGTCCAGAGCCTCCACTGGATCCATAGTGGCTGTGGTCGCAGCCTGAAATGCCGTAGTGGGTACCCCCGGAGGCACCTCCGTGACTCCAGCAGGGAGGCTCACCACGCTAACTGCACCTAAGGTACCTAAAAAGGTACGAGGGTAGAGAAGCACATCAGTAGCCCCTACATTGATGACAGAAATGTACACTGTGCCCCGCAGCACCTGAACCAATGCCGGGGAAGCAAGAAGCCCAGCAGGCAAACCAGCCTCTGGAGGTTCAAACATTACAGTGCTACCAGAAAGCTGCTCCGAGCATGTTGCGGCCACCAACTTCATGGTCCCACCTGGAACGCGACAGGCCCTCCCACCCCGGACCTTGGCCCTACCCGAAACCGGAGGAGCCAACTCCTGAGCATGACACTGACATAATGCCTGCACCACTGGTTCAGGGACCTGAAACGAGCCAGGTTGTTCAAACAACGACGCACCATGCTGGGAAAACAACTCTCGATAACACCTCCTAATCACATTCATACCCAGTATACCTGGAAATTGAGATGGTAAACTGCCAGGGGGATCCCTGACCACCAGTATCCCACAGCCCAGCATCCACTTTCCACACAGGTTAACATCTAGCTCCAGATAACCAATATATGGAATAGCTAGTCCATTGGCAGCTCGAAGCTCCAACCAACGGCAATCCTGTAGTCGCTCATGACCTAAAGGCACAAAATATTGCTGAAAGAAGCTCTGAGTGATAGTAGACACCATTGATCCAGTGTCAACCAAACAGGGCACCCTTACGCCACCCATGTCTACCTCCAAGTGGGGGCAGGATGACATTAACCGGGAGGCATTCCCCAAATTACTTGAGCCAGAAACAATCCCCACAGAACTTTGGCCCCCCAGTTCAGTGGGCACTACTTTTCCGACGGCTGCACCGGATGGGGCTGACTATTGGGCTGTGAGAATATCCTCTGCCGGGGCAAGTTACCAGAGCGAATGCGCAAACCACCACACTCCCTAGCGAAGTGACCGGGCTGCTGACAACGCCGACATATTACTGGATCCTTCTGGGGTGCACGATCACGCTGACTGGAGTTCTGCAACCGAGCCACACTCTGGGTGAGCTGAGACAACTGCTTCTGCTGACACGTCAGTAACGCTCTCACTTCCTCCATTGCAGTCCAATGGGATGAATTACCAGCACCCTGGGGACCACCATGAACCCCATACTGAACACCAAGCACTGCTGGCACGGAACTACTCCGTCCGCGTGCAGCACGGGGCAAACCCTCACGCTCCCACCTGATAGCCTCCCCTCGGACATCCAACAACGTAGCCATAGGCTGCCGGCGCACTAATTGTTTCAATTCACGGCGCAAAGCACCATCTAGTACGTGTTCAATAAATTGATCCCGCAGCAACAAATCTGCATTCTCCATATCGGCCGGTGCACGCTGTTTTACAGCCTCCATAAGGCCCATTAAAGCCAAGGAAAACTCCTGAAGAGACTCCCCGTCCTCTTGCCTTCTAGCAAAGAACGCTTGCTGTAAGGACACATAGGATTCAGTACACCCGTACAGTTCCTTTAGAACTGCTATTATCTTTACTGGGTCTGTTCTGTCCTGAGGACGGTACTTTATCTCCTCCTTTGCCTCGCCCTCCAAATGGTCAAACAAGAAGAATGCCTGATCTGCCATGGACAAATGACGTGCCCTCATACTGGCCTCCACTTCCTCCAGCCACTCCATTAACCCTATTCCTGTTCTCCCTCTAAAAATGGGGCATTTCCTATCCCTAGGGACGAGAACCAAACGTTCGACTACAGGGGTACCCCTACTGGGTACAGTAAAGTGACTGGGGTTAACACTAGCACTAGGCCCTGGGGCAACAGAAACCGGCTCCTGGCGCAGCCTATCATTCTCAGCTTGCAGTTGTAAAACAAGCTCCCTCAATTCCTGTAACTCCTCCGCCATACCTATAATTTAACCAAGGCTGGGCTAATCCAAGATGATGGTAGCGCTCAAATCATTACAGCTGCGCGAACCCGTATCTTGGGCAAACCTTCACCAAGCCACCCAAAAGGATCCACAAGGAACAAACTGCTGCTCTGCCTCTCCAAACTGACGATACCCTAAAAAAACAAAAATTACAGAAACTCAATTAAAAGGAACACACGTCTCCGCTGAAAGATGATCCTGCCGACTACGCCAAGATGTGGCGAGTGGTGGTGAGAGAAATACTGCCAAATAGTACCAAACAATGGTACCAATAGCCACACGTTAGTCCGACTACGCCACCCCAGGTATTACACCCAGAGAA
This sequence comes from Brienomyrus brachyistius, assembly GCF_023856365.1. Taxonomy (NCBI): domain Eukaryota; kingdom Metazoa; phylum Chordata; class Actinopteri; order Osteoglossiformes; family Mormyridae; genus Brienomyrus; species Brienomyrus brachyistius. The sequence goes on along the minus strand of NC_064551.1, from coordinate 4,161,962 downwards.
AGTTAAATCGCCCTATCCCCGGGCAAAGGCACACTGGTCCGTTCACCATAAACAGCGGAGAGACGTTGTTCCGAACACACACACTTTTATTACACAGTAAAACCATAAAAAGAGTAATCAGTCAATCCGAGCACCGTAAGCTTGGAGCACCGCCGCGTACCAGCAGCCACTTCCTGCCGATCTAAGGCTGGGCGCCGGGACCTAGAACAGCCAGAGTCGGGCGGGCACAAGCGAGGAGGGAAAAACAAGACGTAACCGCAAACCAAACAAAATCACGCAAAACCCAAAGGAAACACTGCAGTCTAAAAGAAATAAATAAAATACAAAACCATTACATTAATACACAATAAAAATCCCACTCAAAACAGAACAAATGTATCAACAAAACAAACATAATACAATCAAAACAAAAACACAAACCCTTAGGAAGCGGGGGACCAGCCAGACTCTCCAACCCCCGCTCGCACTCATGTGGGCACGCACACCCCCCTGCCCCCAGCTATGGACCCGCTTGCGACTCACCCTGCTATAGGCTAGACAGAGTATGGACAAACCGGAAGCGCAAAGCGCGAAACGGTGCAAATGTCACTAGGCAGCAGCAATAAGGCAAAATAAAGCTGAGTCGCCGCTAGGCAGAGCAGGGCGCCGTCGCCGCTAGGCAGAGCAGGGCGCAGTCGCCGCTAGGCAGAGCAGCAGTAGTTCCACGCGAGATGAAGCAGCTGTCAACCCCACGCCACAACACACGGGACCCTATAATAATAGAAGGGTAAGGACTCAAAACCCAGCCATATTAGCCCCAACGTCAACCGTTCTACTGCAGCTTGTAATATTCACCGTACCGGGCTGAACACACCAAGGTAAGATGTCCGCGGACGAACAGGAGATCCGGCAATTAAGGTGACCGCCGACAAGGAGCCTAGAACATTAGTGCCAGGGTAACCCTTATAGTCTGAGCGCCCTCTCTGATTGGCCACTCCCCTCCAGAACTTAATTAGGCACACACCTCGTTTCCTTCTCCTGCTACATCAATATGCATACAGAAATATTCTCATTCTTGTGTTATAGTGGCAGCACTGCAGTAATGGTTAGAATAGAAACTCTGCAGGACAAGTCACACGACGCAGTAACAGCTTAAGGGGCAAAGTGTGACCAAACTTTGCCAAGGTGTTTGTGGAAAGCTGGTCAGAATAAGCATGCCGACTCTGATTGGCTCTCTCAGTTTTTGAAGAGGAATTCCTCTTCAATCATCAGAAAGCAAGACCAAAGATCTGACAGGAAACATTTTGAATGTCACATGACCGTTGCACGTCTTATACTGACTTGAAGCTCATCAAGTCTAACCAGAATCTAATTATATATGTTAGGAATTTGCCCAATTTAAGTTTAAGTAAAACATTCCACTTGAGAATAAGCAGTGCTTTGGTCTAACTTTACCCCAGATTTCATATTCTTGTAATGTTACTGATTAGTACAACATTTATTACACCTGAGATGTTTCATAGAGTGAAGTGCTATTTTAATTTATAGCCATTTACAGGCCCCCCTTTCCCGGGGAGCTTTGGTAAAGAGGAAAAACGCAGCTCGGCCCCCACCAGGCTCCGCCAGACCTGGCCAGGCCACCCAACGGCTAACTGCCGTCACTGACGAGCTCCCAGCTCTTTATCTCCTCACAGGCTTTCCTGAAATCTCTCTCTCCCAGTGATGTGGAAATTTGAAGTTCTTCATAGCTTTCTACCAGATAAAGGTCTTTATTCAACAGTCTGCAGTGCAACACAAAGCAGGCATGTGCATGTGGGCGGGGCTTTGATGACACAGACAAACGAGAAGAGCCCTTTAGCTCTTTCTTGCGCCCTCCTGATTCCAGAGACCAGGCAGCATATACTGCACATTCTTTGGTAGCCAATTACAAGTGCACTTCCCTAACCATCAGGCCACCACTGCCCCAGTCATACAGTGGTATGATTACTCTGCTAGCCAGTCCTGACTGGGATTAAAACTCAGCCCTGGACATTGGGGTCCCCCATAATAAATTTTGCCAGCACACATACCCACTGGGCCATCAGGAAAATACCCAGTATGCCAGACGGCCTGTCCAGCTCTGCTCCCAGTCGTGGTCTCAGGTTCCGAACCCGCTAAGCTGCACTCTGCACTCGGATAACTGGCATCCCTGTATTGCCAGCAGTGCATGACTGTGTATGTGCCCTGTAATGAACTCACATCCCGCCCAGAGTGTACCCCAGCCTTGTGCATGCGCTGCCTGGGATAGGCTCCAGGCCCCTGGTGACCCTGACCAGGAGTGTGGAAGATAGATTAATTGTTATTTATCACCACCTAGTGGCTACAGAGCAATATTGACAATTCATTATTCCTATCAACAGCATTAAGTACTAATTTTATAAAACTTGGCTTTACAGTATGCTAACTTTTATAATATATGTCTTAAAACCAACATTTACTTTGAAATGTAATTGTTTCTCTATACGGTGCCGTGTTCTGATCAGAATGTCTTCTTACACCAATGTAGAACCAAAACCTTCTCTGATGGTAAGAATTTCTATCAGGTTCCTGTGTTTTGACTGCATTTTCACTCTCCCAGGACCTTCTTGTTCATAGTCAACATTTTGTAGTTCCCCTGTGGTGACACGGTCACCTTTAAATCGGTGGGTAGAAGCTGATAAAACTCTTTGAGAAAACTCTGAACAATCAGTCTGTTTTGCATGTCTCTCCTGCTCAGTCTATCAGTTTATTGCCAGATATATAGACATTAACACCAAACACAGACTCTGAATGTAAGGCACATAAATTAAAATCATCTCTCATAAATAAAACAACTGGCTTCTACTTCCTTTGTCGATATGCTGAGTCATGCTGTATATCACACAGATAATCATGACAGGCACTTGTTCCCATGCCAACTATATGCAAATATTAGATGAAAGAAAAATTCCCTTCTGCATATTGTGTGTCCTGCTGTAATAGGTTTGCTTGTCTCAAAGGGGATGTTCAAGTATATAAAAGAAGTTCTTTCCAAAAGAAAGACACTGAGCATGTTCAAAAGACGCAAGACACATCACCTTTAAGAAAACATCTCTGCATTCATCATCCATAACTGCTTATCCAGTAGATGGTTGCAGTGTTTGCTTGGAGCCAACCCAGGAAGCCCAGGGCACAAGGCAGAGATACACCCTGGAAAGGACGCCAGCCAGTTGCAGGGTCTTATAAGACAACAGCACTATGTTGTTTCATTTTGCTGTTGCTTTGTGACAGAGAAATGAATATTTCACTAGAGCTGGAAACATACCAGTACTGCTATCCAGCAGCTAATGGGACGTGTGTTAAAAGTAGCTTGTCTGGATTTGCCAGGTTTGCCGTGTACATGTTTTTTGCGTCGGGGATGACCATGACCATCACGGGGAACCTGGTGGTCATCATCTCCATCGCACACTTCAAACAGCTGCACACACCGACCAACATCCTGGTGATGTCACTGGCCCTGGTCGACCCGCTTCTGGGGGCCGTCGTGATGCCCTTCAGCATGATCAGATCGGTGGAGGGCTGCTGGTACTTCGGAGATACTTTCTGTTCGTTGCACTCCACTTTTGACGTTATCCTCTCATGTGCTTCAATCTTTCACCTGATGTCCATTGCGGTTGATCGATACCAGGCAGTTTGCAATCCTCTGCAGTACCATAACACAGTGACCATTCCTGTGGCTTGGCTGATGGTAGCGTTGAGTTGGACTGCAGCTGTTTCTTACTCTTGCACTCACCTTTATTCTGTGATCGGCCTAGATGAATACATCACTTCCATAAATTGCTTGGGGAGCTGCAACCTTATGTTTAATGACATATGGAACATGCTAAACAGTTTGGTTGGATTTTTCCTGCCATGTTTGGTAATGATTGGCCTTTATGGCAAAATATTTCTAGTAGCCAGACAACACGTCAGGCAGCTTGGAGGTACAAGTCAGCAGCCATGTTTTACAGAGGGACATGGCAACAGGAAATCTCACAGCTCAGAGCGAAAGGCTGCAAAGACCCTTGGCATTGTTGTAGGTGCCTTCATACTCTGCTGGATGCCTTTCTTTGTCATATCTGTAATCGACCCCTATACTGACTTTGCAACTCCTCCTGTTCTTTATGAAGGGATTTACTGGGTGGGTTATTTTAATTCTGCATTTAATCCTATAATCTACGGACTGTTTTACCCGTGGTTTAGAAAGTCGTTGAAACTCATTATATCTTTAAAGATTTTTGCTGCACATTCCTCAAATACAAAGGTTTTCCCTGAAAGTTGATTTTTCATAGAGTCACCATGTATTTCAATCTCATATTACCATAAAAATATACATAATGTTCTTAATGGCCTGTTGAAAAATAGCTGTTTGATTTTTTAAATTTACATTTTAACTCTTAATTTGTTTTTGAAAACTTTACACAATAAAGTGAAGTGAGTCTTATCTCTCAAGCACTCCGAAAAATATTTGTTAATGGAATTCTGTGTTATGCACCTTAACATTAATTTTCAATTTTTCCTGCACTCTAAAGTGCACAGACTGTCACTTAGCTAAGTGCCACTAAGCTGAGCCTAAATTAACATAGAAAACAAAGCGAATCCCCAGCACTGAAGATGTCACACAAGAAGCCTACAGCCATAAAAAGAGCAGACAAATGGATTATTTAATTTTTCATTGACGTAAACCAAGAATTCCAAGTCAACATTTAGTGGAATTCAAGGGTTGGAAAGTTACACCCATGATGTCGTGGTTCCCTATTAGTCCTTCACCTACATCATCTGACCTCTGTCCATCTCAGTTTATTTTTTTCATGAGTGTCCTTATAAATGAAAACTACAGTCAGATTTCATGTTTTACCTTCGCTAGGCCTTCAGACCTTCAGTACCACAAGCTTCTCTAACAGCTCACCCCCCATGAAGGATGTACACAGAGAAACTCCCCACACCCATTTCTGCCTCTCTGCACCTGATCCTACCTTCCCTGCTCTCAGCACATGCAAGAGGTCAGGCTGTTGCATCACCTGCGCTCTGTGTAATCTCTGTATTGCCACCTTTGATTGGGAGGCAGCCTGCTGCTAACTGGGCCCTTTGCTTCTGACGTTTACATCACGCTTAGGTAATACAGCAGCCCCCCCAGGACTGGAGTGGGGCCGTCTCAGCACATTAATCACACACTCAGTCTTTCTTCCTCTAAACACTCACAGTGGGAATCATAGAGCGAAAGATAAAACATCCATAGTATTTGCTGACTTCTAATGTTACCCAGTCAGATCCTATGAAATGTACCTTAACCATCTTCCTGCTGTTATAAAAGGTATGAAATACATTATAACACAGAAAATGAAGTAGTGATGAAGTACTTTAGCGTATCTTTAGCTTATGTGGTTTTATTCCGACTTCACACATCAAATCAGAAATATTACAGGCTAAACTGAACCTGGCAACCCGGCTTCTTGTTAATATGATCTCGTAACATGACAAGAATAAGACTTTATATTTAACATTTTTATTAAGAATACTGTGATTACAGTGGTATGATTACTCTCCCAGTCAGGCCTCTGATGGTATCGTATGATTGCAGTAGACTGGGCTTAAAAATCAGGAAAATACCCAGTACGCCAGACGGCCTGTCCAGCTCTGCTAGCGCTGAGTTGGGCTGCAGCTGTTTCTTACTCCTACAGTCTCCTTTACTCTATTGGCAGTGTGATGGGCCTAGATGAATACATCACTTCCATAAATTGCTTGGGGAGTTGCACTCTTCTGTTTAATCTGTTATGGAGCACCTTAAATACTCTGATTGGATTTTTCCTGCCATGTTCGGTAATGATTGGCCTTTATGCTAAAATATTTTTGGTAGCCAGACAACACATCAGGCAGCTTGGAGGTTCAAGTCAGCAGCCATGTTTTACAGAGGGACATGGCAACAGGAAATCTCACAGCTCAGAGCGAAAGGCTGCAAAGACCCTTGGCATTGTTGTAGGTGCCTTCATACTCTGCTGGTTGCCTTACTTTATCACCTCCATACTCGACCCCTATATTGACTTTGCAAACTTCTCCTGTTCATCATGAAGGGATTTTCTGGCTGGGTTATTTTAATTCCACGTTAAATCCTGTAATCTATGGATTGTTTTTCCCGTGGTTTCAAAAGTCATTGAAACTCATTATATCTTTAAAGATTTTTGCTGCACATTCTTCAAATACAAAGGTTTTCCCTGAAAGTTGATTTTTCATAGATTCACCACATATATCATTCTCATATTACCATAAAACTCTGGTTTCCCCCCACAGTCCAAAACATGCTGAGGCTAATTGGAGTTGCTAAATTGCCCATAGGAGTGCATGCGTGAGTGAATGGTGTGTGAATGTGCCCTGCGATGGGCTGGTCCCCCCATCCTGGGTTGTTCCCTGCCTCGTGCCCATTGCTTCCGGGAGAGGCTCCAGACCCCCCGCGACCCAGTAGGATAAGCGTTTTTTTTTTTTTTTTTTCGTTTTTTGTATTTTAATTCTTCATTTGTTTTCAGTAACATTCCATAAGAAAGTGAAAACCGTCTTATCTTTCAAGCCCTCTGAACACTCTTTGTTTATACAATTCTGTGTTATACAGCTTCGCAATAATTTCAAGTTACAGTTGCGCTCCAAAATGTACTGACTGATTTTCAGCACTGCAGGACCCTAATGCTAATGCTAACTTACATAGAAAACAATGCAAATCCCCACCACTGGAGACTTGACGCAAGAGGCATAAATCTATAAAAAGACCAGGATGGTTTATTGTTTCAATGATTTTTGGAAGGTTTGAAATATTACATTGGAATATAAATGTAAGTAATTAAAGTTTAAGGAACTTAAAAATTTCTATTCTATTATTTTATACAAAAAATTGTTGCATTCTGTACTTAGATTAAAATAAGTGACCCGCTGTAGAATGTGCTTGTGTTATGTCTCAAATAAAATTGCACCAACTCACCAACTGATACCGTAAAATAATACAATTAATAACATTGTTAACCATCTCATGCCCGACAGTCTCTGCAGGCTAGCAAGACATTTTAACTTGATAATAAATTATGAAACCATAACTGTCACCATCTACAGTACATGTTTTTGGTCTTGGTTGTCATTTCCAATAAGACATTTATGATAAAATATATTCATTAATTCATTTTCATGTAATAGTCTTTTTTTGTACGTTTAATGTTTCAGAAGTGCCACCTCAATATGCATACAGAAATATTCTCATTCTTGTGTTATAGTGGCAGCACTGCAGTAATGGTTAGAATAGAAACTCTGCAGGACAAGTCACACGACGCAGTAACAGCTTAAGGGGCAAAGTGTGACCAAACTTTGCCAAGGTGGTTGTGGAAAGCTGGTCAGAATTAGCATGCCGACTCTGATTGGCTCTTTTAGTTTTTGAAGAGGAATTCCTCTTCAATCATCAGAAAGCAAGGCCACAGGTCTGACAGGTGACATTTTGAATGTCACATGACCGTTGCACGTCTTATATTGACTTGAAGCTCATCAAGTCTAACCAGAATCTAATTATATATGTTAGGAATTTGCCCAATTTAAGTTTAAGTAAAACATTCCACTTGAGAATAAGCAGTGCTTTGGTCTAACTTTACCCCAGATTTCATATTCTTGTAATGTTTTGATTATTACAACATTTATTACACCTTAGATGTTTCATAGAGTGAAGTGCTATTTTAATTTATAGCCATTTACAGGCCCCCCTTTCCCGGGGAGCTTTGGTAAAGAGGAAAAACGCAGCTCGGCCCCCACCAGGGTCCGCCAGACCTGGCCAGGCCACCCGATGGCTGACTGCCGTCACTGATCAGCTCCCAGCTCTTTAACTCCTCACAGGCCTTCTTGAAATCTCTCTCTCCCAGTGATGTGGAAATTTGAAGTTCTTCATAGCTTTCTACCAGATAAAGGTCTTTATTCAACAGTCTGCAGTGCAACACAAAGCAGACACTTGCATGTGGGCGGGGCTTTGATGACACAGACAAACGAGAAGAGCCCTTTAGCTCTTTCTTGCGCCCTCCTGATTCCAGAGACCAGGCAGCATATACTGCACATTCTTTGGTAGCCAATTACAAGTGCACTTCCCTAACCATCAGGCCACCACTGCCCCAGTCATACAGTGGTATGATTACTCTGCTAGCCAGTCCTGACTGGGATTAAAAATCAGCCCTGGACATTGGGGTCCCCCATGATAAATTTTGCCAGCCCACATACCCACTGGGCCATCAGGAAAATACCCAGTATGCCAGACGGCCTGTCCAGCTCTGCTCCCAGTCGTGGTCTCAGGTTCCGAACCCGCTAAGCTGCACTCTGCACTCGGATAACTGGCATCCCTGTATTGCCAGCAGTGCATGACTGTGTATGTGCCCTGTAATGAACTCACATCCCGCCCAGAGTGTACCCCAGCCTTGTGCATGCGCTGCCTAGGATAGGCCTCAGGCCCCTGGTGACCCTGACCAGGAGTGTGGAAGATAGATTAATGGTTATTTATCACCACCTAGTGGCTACAGAGCGATATTGACAATTCATTATTCCTATCAACAACATTAAGTACTAATTTTATAAAACATGGCTTTACAGTATGCTAACTTTGACAATATATATCTTATAACCAACATTTACTTTGAAATGTAATTGTTTCTCTATATGGTGCCGTGTTCTGATCAGAATGTCTTCTTACACCAGTGTAGAACCAAAACCTTCTCTGATGGTAAGAATTTCTCTCAGGTTCCTGTGTTTTGACTGCATTCTCACTCTCCCAGGACTTTCTTGTTCATAATCAACATTTTGTAGTTCCCCTGTGGTGACACGGTCACCTTCAGATCGGTGGGTAGAAGCTGATAAAACTCTTTGAGAAAACTCTGAACAATCAGTCTGTTTTGCATGTCTCTCCTGCTCAGTCTATCAGTTTATTGCCAGATATATAGGCATTAGCACCTAACACAGACTCTGAATGTAAAGCACATAAATTAAAATCATCTCTCATAAATAAAACAACTGGCTTCTACTTCCTTTGTCGATATGCTGAGTCATGCTGTATATCACACAGATAATCATGGCAGGCACTTGTTCCCATGCCAACTATATGCAAATATTAGATGAAAGAAAAATTCCCTTCTGCATATTGTGTGTCCTGCTGTAATAGGTTTGCTTGTCTCAAAGGGGATGTTCAAGTATATAAAAGAAGTTCTGTCCAAAAGAAAAACACTGAGCATTTTCAAAAGACGCAAGACACATCACCTTTAAGAAAACATCTCTGCATTCATCATCCATAACTGCTTATCCAGTAGAGGGTTGCAGTGGTTGCTTGGAGCCAACCCAGGAAGCCCAGGACACAAGGCAGAGATACACCCTGGAAAGGACGCCAGCCAGTTGTAGGGCCTTATAAGACAACAGCACTATGCTGTTTCATTTTGCTGTTGCTTTGTGACAGAGAAATGAATATTTCACTAGAGCTGGAAACATACCAGTACTGCTATCCAGCAGCTAATGGGACGTGTGTTAAAAGTAGCTTGTCTGGATTTGCCAGGTTTGCCGTGTACATGTTTTTTGCGTCGGGGATGACCCTGACCATCGGGGGGAACCTGGTGGTCATCATCTCCATCGCGCACTTCAAACAGCTGCACACACCGACCAACATCCTGGTGATGTCACTGGCCCTGGTCGACCTGCTTCTGGGGGCCGTCGTGATGCCCTTCAGCATGATCAGATCGGTGGAGGGCTGCTGGTACTTCGGAAATACTTTCTGTTCGTTGCACTCCACTTTTGACGTTATCCTCTCATGTGCTTCAATCTTTCACCTGATGTCCATTGCGGTTGATCGATACCAGGCAGTTTGCAATCCTCTGCAGTACCATAACACAGTGACCATTCCTGTGGCTTGGCTGATGGTAGCGTTGAGTTGGACTGCAGCTGTTTCTTACTCTTGCGCTCACCTTTATTCTGTGATCAGCCTAGATGAATACATCACTTCCATAAATTGCTTGGGGAGCTGCAACCTTATGTTTAATGACTTATGGAGCATGCTAAACAGTTTGGTTGGATTTTTCCTGCCATGTTTGGTAATGATTGGCCTTTATGGCAAAATATTTCTAGTTGCCAGACAACACGTCAGGCAGCTTGAAGGTACAAGTCAGCAGCCATGTTTTACAGAGGGACATGGCAACAGGAAATCTCACAGCTCAGAGCGAAAGGCTGCAAAGACCCTTGGCATTGTTGTAGGTGCCTTCATACTCTGCTGGATGCCTTTGTTTGTCATCTCTGTACTCGACCCCTATACTGACTTTGCAACTCCTCCTGTTCTTTATGAAGGGATTTACTGGGTGGGTTATTTTAATTCTGCATTTAATCCTATAATCTACGGACTGTTTTACCCGTGGTTTAGAAAGTCGTTGAAACTCATTATATCTTTAAAGATATTTGCCGCACATTCCTCAAATACAAAGGTTTTCCCTGAAAGTTGATTTTTCATAGAGTCATCATATATTTCAATCTCATATGACCATAAAAATATACATAATGTTCTTAATGGCCTGTTGAAAAATAGCTGTTTGATTTTTTTAATTTACATTTTAACTTTAATTTGTTTTTGAAAGCATTGCACAATACAGTGAAGTAAGTCTTATGTTTCAAGCACTCCGAAAAATGTTTGTTAATCGAATTCTGTGTTATGCACCTTAACATTAATTTTCAATTTTTCCTGCACTCTAAAGTGCACAGACTGTCACTTAGCTAAGTGCCACTAAGCTGAGCCTAAATTAACATAGAAAACAAAGCGAATCCCCAGCACTGAAGATGTCACACAAGAAGCCTACAGCCATAAAAAGAGCAGACAAATGGATTATTTAATTTTTCATTGACGTAAACCAAGAATTCCAAGTCAACATTTAGTGGAATTCAAGGGTTGGAAAGTTACACCCATGATGTCGTGGTTCCCTATTAGTCCTTCACCTACATCATCTGACCTCTGTCCATCTCAGTTTATTTTTTTCATAAGTCTCTTAATAAATGAAAACTACAGTCAGATTTCATGTTTTACCTTCGCTAGGCCTTCAGACCTTGAGTACCACAAGCTTCTCTAATAGCTCACCCCCCATGAAGGATGTACACAGAGAAACTCCCCACACCCATTTCTGTCTCTCTGCACCTGATCCTACCTTCCCTGCTCTCAGCACATGCAAGAGGTCAGGCTGTTGCATCACCTGCGCTCTGTGTAATCTCTGTATTGCCACCTTTGATTGGGAGGCAGCTTGCTGCTAACTGGGCCCTTTGCTTCTGACGTTTACATCACGCTTAGGTAATACAGCAGCCCCCCCCCCCCCCCAGGACTGGAGTGGGGCCGTCTCAGCACAATAATCAAACATTCAGTCTTTCTTCCTCTAAACAGTCACAGTGGGAATCATAGAGCGAAAGATAAAACATCCATAGTATTTGCTGACTTCTAATGTTACCCAGTCAGATCCTATGAAATGTACCTTAACCATCTTCCTGCTGTTATAAAAAGTATGAAATACATTATAACACAGAAAATGAAGTAGTGATGAAGTACTTTAGCGTATCTTTAGCTTATGTGGTTTTATTCCGACTTCACACATCAAATCAGAAATATTACAGGCTAAACTGAACCTGGCAACCCGGCTTCTTGTTAATATGATCTCGTAACATGACAAGAATAAGACTTTATATTTAACATTTTTATTAAGAATACTGTGATTACAGTGGTATGATTACTCTCCCAGTCAGGCCTCTGATGGTATCGTATGATTGCAGTAGACTGGGCTTAAAAATCAGGAAAATACCCAGTACGCCAGACGGCCTGTCCAGCTCTGCTAGCGCTGAGTTGGGCTGCAGCTGTTTCTTACTCCTACAGTCTCCTTTACTCTATTGGCAGTGTGATGGGCCTAGATGAATACATCACTTCCATAAATTGCTTGGGGAGTTGCACTCTTCTGTTTAATCTGTTATGGAGCACCTTAAATACTCTGATTGGATTTTTCCTGCCATGTTCGGTAATGATTGGCCTTTATGCTAAAATATTTTTGGTAGCCAGACAACATGTCAGGCCGCTTGAAGGTACAAGTCAGCAGCCATGTTTTACAGAGGGACATGGCAACAGGAAATCTCACAGCTCAGAGCGAAAGGCTGCAAAGACCCTTGGCATTGTTGTAGGTGCCTTCATACTCTGCTGGTTGCCTTACTTTATCACCTCCATACTCGACCCCTATATTGACTTTGCAAACTTCTCCTGTTCATCATGAAGGGATTTTCTGGCTGGGTTATTTTAATTCCACGTTAAATCCTGTAATCTATGGATTGTTTTTCCCGTGGTTTCAAAAGTCATTGAAACTCATTATATCTTTAAAGATTTTTGCTGCACATTCTTCAAATACAAAGGTTTTCCCTGAAAGTTGATTTTTCATAGATTCACCACATATATCATTCTCATATTACCATAAAACTCTGGTTTCCCCCCACAGTCCAAAACATGCTGAGGCTAATTGGAGTTGCTAAATTGCCCATAGGAGTGCATGCGTGAGTGAATGGTGTGTGAATGTGCCCTGCGATGGGCTGGTCCCCCCATCCTGGGTTGTTCCCTGCCTCGTGCCCATTGCTTCCGGGAGAGGCTCCAGACCTCCCGCGACCCAGTAGGATAAGCATTTTTTTTTTTTTTTTTTCTTTTTTTTTTCGTTTTTTTGTATTTTAATTCTTCATTTGTTTTCAGTAACATTACATAAGAAAGTGAAAACCGTTTTATCTTTCAAGCCCTCTGAACACTCTTTGTTTATACAATTCTGTGTTATACAGCTTCGCAATAATTTCAAGTTACAGTTGCGCTCCAAAATGTACTGACTGATTTTCAGCACTGCAGGACCCTAATGCTAATGCTAACTTACATAGAAATCAATGCAAATCCCCACCACTGGAGACTTGACGCAAGAGGCATAAATCTATAAAAAGACCAGGATGGTTTATTGTTTCAATGATTTTTGGAAGGTTTGAAATATTACATTGGAATATAAATGTAAGTAATTAAAGTTTAAGGAACTTCAAAATTTCTATTCTATTATTTTATACAAAAAATTGTTGCATTCTGTACTTAGATTAAAATAAATGACCCGCTGTAGAATGTGCTTGTGTTATGTCTCAAATAAAATTGCACCAACTCACCAACTGATACCGTAAAATAATACAATTAATAACATTGTTAACCATCTCATGCCCGACAGTCTCTGCAGGCTAGCAAGACATTTTAACTTGATAATAAATTATGAAACCATAACTGTCACCATCTACAGTACATGTTTTTGGTCTTGGTTGTCATTTCTAATAAGACATTTATGATAAAATATATTCACTAATTCATTTTCATGTAATAGTTTTTTTTTTGTACGTTTAATGTTTCAGAAGTGCCACCTCAATATGGATACAGAAATATTCTCATTCTTGTGTTATAGTGGCAGCACTGCAGTAATGGTTAGAATAGAAACTCTGCAGGACAAGTCACACGACGCAGTAACAGCTTAAGAGGCAATGTGAGACCAAACTTTGCCAAGGTGTTTGTGGAAAGCTGGTCAGAATAAGCATGCCGACTCTGATTGGCTCTCTCAGTGTTTGAAGAGTAATTCCTGTCCAATCATCAGAAAGCAAGGCCACAGGTCTGACAGGTAACATTTTGAATGTCACATGACCATTACACGTCTTATATTGACTTGAAGCTCATCAAGTCTAACCCGAATGCAATTATATACTGTATATTAGGAATTTGCCCAATTTAAGCTTAAGTAATACATTCCACTTGAGAATAAGCAGTGCTTTAGTCTAACTTTACCCCAGACTTCATATTCTTGTAATGTTTTGATTATTACAACATTTATTACACCTGAGATGTTTCATAGAGTGAAGTGCTATATTAATTTATAGCCATTTACAGGCCCCCCTTTCCCGGGGAGCTTTGGTAAAGAGGAAAAAACGCAGCTCGGCCCCCACCAGGCTCCGCCAGACCTGGCCAGGCCATCCGACGGCTTACTGCCATCACTGACCAGCTCCCAGCTCTTTATCTCCTCACAGGCCTTCCTGAAATCTCTCTCTCCCAGTAATGTGGAAATTTGAAGTTCTTCATAGCTTTCTACCAGATAAAGGTCTTTATTCAACAGTCTGCAGTGCAACACAAAGCAGACATGTGCATGTGGGCGGGGCTTTGATGACACAGACAAACGAGAAGAGCCCTTTAGCTCTTTCTTGCGCCCTCCTGATTCCAGAGACTAGTCAGCATATCTGTAATTGACTGTGTATGTGCCCTGTAATAAACTCACATCCCGCCCAGAGTGTACCCCAGCCTTGTGCATGCGCTGCCTAGGATAGGCCTCAGGCCCCCAGTGACCCTGACCAGGAGAGTGTAAAATAGATCAATGATTATTTAACACCACCTACTGGCTACAGAGCGATATTGACAATTCATTGTTCTTATCAACAGCATTAAGTACTAATTTTATAAAACTTGGCTTTACAGTATGCTAAGTTTTATAATATATGTCTTAAAACCAACATTTACTTTGAAATGTAATTGTTTCTCTATACGGTGCCGTGTTCTGATCAGAATGTCTTCTTACACCAGTGTAGAACCAAAACCTTCTCTGATGGTAAGAATTTCTCTCAGGTTCCTGTGTTTTGACTGTATTCTCACTTTCCCAGGACCTTCTTGTCCATATTCAATGTTTTTTAGTTCCCCTGTGGTGACACGGTCACCTTCAGCTTCGGTGGGTAGAAGCTGACAAAACTCTTTGAGAAAACTCTGAACAATCAGTCTGTCTTAAAACATAACACAGACTCTGGATGTAAGGCACACAAATAAAACTCATCTCTCATAAATAAAACAACTGGCTTATACTTCTTTTGTCAATATGCTGAGTCATGCTGTATATCACACAGATAATCATGGCAGGCACTTGTTCCCATGACAACTATATGCAAATATATTTATATTAGGTGAAAGATAAATTCCCATCTGCATATTGCGTGTCCTGCTGTAATAGGTTGTTTGTCTCAAAGGGGATGTTCAAGTATATAAATAAAGTTCTTTCCAGGAGAAAAACACTGAGCATGTTCAAAAGATGCAAAACAGTTCATCGTTAAGAAAACATCTCTGCATTCATCATCCATAACTGCTTATCCAGTAGAGGGTTGCAGTGGTTGCTTGTAGCCAACCCAGAAAGCCCAGGGCACAAGGCAGAGATACACCCTGGAAAGGACGCCAGCCAGTTGCAGGGTCTTATGAGACAACAGCACTATGCTGTTTTATTTTGCTGTTGCTTTGTGACAGAGAAATGAACATTTCGCTAGAACTGGAAACGTACCAGTACTGCTATCCAGCAGCTAATGGGACGTGTGTTAAAAGCAGCTACTCTGGATTTGCCAGGTTTGCCTTGTACATGTTTTTTGCGTCAGGGATGACCGTGACCATAACGGGGAACCTGGTGGTCATCATCTCCATCGCGCACTTCAAGCAGCTGCACACACCGACCAACATGCTGGTGATGTCACTGGCCCTGGCCGACCTGCTTCTGGGGGCCGTCGTGATGCCCTTCAGCATGATCAGATCGGTGGAGGGCTGCTGGTTCTTCGGAGATACTTTCTGCTCATTGCACTCCACTTTTGACATTTTCCTCTCAAGTGCTTCAATCTTTCACCTGATTTCCATTGCAGTTGATCGATACCAGGCAGTTTGCAATCCTCTGCGGTACCATAACACAGTGACCATTCCTGTAGCTTGGCTGATGGTAGCGCTGAGTTGGGCTGCAGCTGCTTCTTACTCTTATGGTCTCCTTTACTCTAAGGCTAATGTGATGGGCCTAGATGAATACATCACTTCCATTAATTGCTTGGGGAGTTGCATCCTTCTGTTCAACGCACAGTGGAGCACCCCAAACACTCTGATTGGATTTTTCCTGCCATGTTCGGTAATAATTGGCCTTTATGCTAAAATATTTCTGGTAGCCAGACAACATGTCAGGCAGCTTGGAGGTTCAAGTCAGCAGCCATGTTTTAAACAAAAAAGTGGGAAGAGGACAACTCACAACTCAGAGCGAAAGGCTGCAAAGACCCTTGGCATTGTTGTTGGTGCCTTTATACTCTGCTGGATGCCTTTGTTTGTCAGCTCCATACTTGACCCCTATACTAACTTTGCAACTCCTCCTGTTCTTTATGAAGGGTTTGTCTGGCTGGGGTATTTTAATTCTGCATTAAATCCTATAATTTATGGACTATTTTACCCCTGGTTTCGAATGTCGTTGAAACTCATTTTATCTTTAAAGATTTTTGCCGCACATTCCTCAAATACAAAGGTTTTCCCTGAAAGTTGATTTTTCATAGATTCACCACATATTTCAGTCTCATATTACCATAAAAACATACATGATGTATTTAATGTCCTGTTTAAAAAAAGGAGAAATATCTGTTTGATTTTTTAAATAAAATTTTTTGCATTTGAACTCTTAATTTGTTTTTGTAAACTTTACACAATAAAGTGAAGTGAGTCTTATCTTTCAAGCACTCCGAAAAATATTTGTTAATCAACTTCTGTGTTTTGCACCTTAACAATAATTTTCAATTTTTCCTGCACTCTAAAGTGCACAGACTGTCACTTAGCTAAGTGCCACTAAGCTGAGCCTAAATTAACATACAAAACAAAGCGAATCCCCAGCACTGAAGACGTCACACAAGAGGCCTACAGCCATAAAAAGAGCAGACTAATGGATTATTTAATTTTTGATTGCAGTAAACCGAGAATTCCAAGTCAACATTTAGTGTAATTCAAGGGTTGGAAAGTTACACCCATGATGTCGTGGTTCCCTGTCAGTCCTTCACCTACATCACCTGGCCCCTGTTTTTCTCAGTTTGTTTTTCATAAGTCTCTTAATAGATGAAAACTACAGTCAGATTTCATGTTTTACCTTCGCTAGGCCTTCAGACCTTCAGTACCACGAGCTTCTCTAACAGCTCACACCCTATGAAGGATGTACACAGAGAAACTCCCCACACCCATTTCTGCCTCTCTGCACCTGGTCCTACCTTCCCTGCTCTCAGCACATGCAAGAGGTCAGGCTGTAGCATCATCTGCGCTCTGTGTAATCTCTGTATTGCCACCTTTGATTGGGAGGCAGCTTGCTGCTAACTGGGCCCTTTGCTTCTGACGTTTACATCACGCTTAGGTAATACAGCAGCCCCCCCAGGACTGGAGAGGGGCCGTCTCAGCACATTAATCACACACTCAGTCTTTCTTCCTCTAAACAGTCACAGTGGGAATCATAGAGCGAAAGATAAAACATCCATAGTATTTGCTGACTTCTAATGTTACCCAGTCAGATCCTATGAAATGTACCTTAACCATCTTCCTGGTGTTATAAAAGGTATGAAATACATTACAACACAGAAAATGAAGTAGTAATGAAGTACTTTAGTGTATCTTTAGCTTCTGTGGTTTTATTCCGACTTCACACATCAAATCAGAAATATTACAGGCTAAACTAAACCTGGCAACTCGGCTTCTTGTTCATATAATCTGGTAACATGACAGCAGTAAGACTCATATATGTGTATTTCACAGATTTATTTAGAATATTGTTTTTAATCAGAAAAGAAACAAAAGAAGTAATGTTGTCCTTCTCAAAAAGAGAAAACTACTAAATTAATAATGTTCCATTTAATATGAATATCTGGAATAATATAAATTGTTGTGACTATTCTATGTCATAATAAGCAAAAGAATGGTTTGTATTCCAGGAGCTGTTGGGGTTAACAGCCTTGTTTAAGGACCCAATGATGGTATGATTTCTCTCCCAGCCAGGCCTTTGATGGGACAGTATGATTACAGTCGACTGGGCTTAAAGATCAGAAAAATACCCAGTATGCCAGACGGCCTGTCCAGCTCTGCTCCCAGTCGTGGTCTCAGGTTCCGAACCCGCTAAGCTGCACTCTGCACTCGGATAACTGGCATCCCTGTATTGCCAGCAGTGCATGACTGTGTATGTGCCCTGTAATGAACTCACATCCCGCCCAGAGTGTACCCCAGCCTTGTGCATGCGCTGCCTGCGATAGGCTCCAGGCCCCTGGTGACCCTGACCAGGAGTGTGGAAGATAGATGAATGATTATTTAGCGCCCCCTACTGGCTACTGAGTAATACTATATTGTTACTGAGTTTTCATCCAGTGTTGATGATTCGTTATTCCTATCAAGTGCATGAAGTACTAATTTTTGTAAAATATTACTTTATAGTATACTATCTTTTATAATAAATATTTTGTAACCAACATTTACTTTAAAATGTACTTGTTTCTCCATACAGTGCCATGTTCTGATCAGAATGTCTTCTTAAACCACAGTAATGGCAATATACTCTCTAATGGTAAGAATTTCTGCCACGTTCCTGTGTTGTGACTGTATTCTCAGTGAACCAGAACCTTTTTGTTCATAATCAACACAGCTCCCACTTTCCATGGCAACACAGTCACCTTCAGACCTGTGGAGAGATGCTGGAGAAACACAAAATGCTTTTGACAAAACTCTGAACAATCAGTCCACTTTGCATGTCTCTCCTGTTCAGTCTATGAATTTATATTGGCATGAACAGGCAGACATTATCACCAAACACAAACTGGACATAAAAGTTACAAATTTACAAAATAAAACAACTGGCTTCTACTTCCTTCGTCAATATGCTGAGTCATGCTGTATATCAGACAGATAATCATGGCAGGCACTTGTTCCCATGCCAACTATATGCAAATACATTTATATTAGATGAAAGAAAAATTCCCTTCTGCATATTGCGTGTCCTGCTGTAATAGGTTTGCTTGTCTCAAAGGGGATGTTCAAGTATATAAATAAAGTTCTTTCCAAAAGAAAAACACTGAGCATGTTCAAAAGACGCAAGACACATCACCTTTAAGAAAACATCTCTGCATTCATCATCCATAACTGCTTATCCAGTAGAGGGTTGCAGTGTTTGCTTGGAGCCAAGCCAGGAAGCCCAGGGCACAAGGCAGAGATACACCCTGGAAAGGACGCCAGCCAGTTGCAGGGCCTTATAAGACAACAGCACTATGCTGTTTTATTTTGCTGTTGCTTTGTGACAGAGAAATGAACATTTCGCTAGAACTGGAAACATACCAGTACTGCTATCCAGCAGCTAATGGGACGTGTGTTAAAAGTGGCTACTCTGGATTTGCCAGGTTTGCCTTATACATGTTTTTTGCGTCGGGGATGACCGTGACCATCACGGGGAACCTGGTGGTCATCATCTCCATCGCGCACTTCAAGCAGCTGCACACACCGACCAACATGCTGGTGATGTCACTGGCCCTGGCCGACCTGCTTCTGGGGGCCGTCGTGATGCCCTTCAGCATGATCAGATCGGTGGAGGGCTGCTGGTACTTCGGAGATACTTTCTGCTCATTGCACTCTACTTTCGACTTGTTCCTCACGTCCGTTTCAATCTTTCATCTGATTTCCATTGCGGTTGATCGATACCAGGCAGTTTGCAATCCTCTGCGGTACCATAACACAGTGACCATTCCTGTGGCTTGGCTGATGGTAGCGTTGAGTTGGGCTGCAGCTGCTTCTTACTCCTACAGTCTCCTTTATTCTAAGGCTAATGTGATGGGCCTAGATGAATACATCACTTCCATTAATTGCTTGGGGAGCTGCATCCTTCTTTTCAATACACTGTGGAGTAGCCTAGACTCTCTGATTGGATTTTTCCTGCCATGTTCGGTCATGGTGGGCTTGTACATTAAAATATTTTTGGTAGCCAGACAACACGTCAGGCAGCTTGGAGGTACAAGTCAGCAGCCATGTTTTACAGAGGGACATGGCAACAGGAAATCTCACAGCTCAGAGCGAAAGGCTGCAAAGACCCTTGGCATTGTTGTAGGTGCCTTCATACTCTGCTGGATGCCTTTCTTTATCATGTCTATACTCGACCCCTATATTGACTTTGCAACTCCTCCTGTTCTTTATGAAGGGTTTGTCTGGCTGGGTTATTTTAATTCCACTTTAAATCCTATAATCTATGGACTGTTTTACCCGTGGTTTCAAAAGTCATTGAAACTAATTATATCATTAAAAATATTTTCAACACATTCCTCAGATACAAAGGTTTTTCCAGAAAATTGATTATTCATTTTTCAGTATCATGTTTAGCATATGTACATAAATACTCTACTTACATTCATGCTTAAAAATAGCAGAAATGGCTGTTTATTTCTTTCAGCTCTTTTAATATGTTTTTGGTAACATTACATAATAAAGTGAAAAGAGTGTTATTTTTTAATCACTCTTTTCAATTATGCCTGCACTCTGAAGTGTACTTAATGATTTACAGCACTGCCAGTTACAGCCACTTAAGCGAGAAAATAATGCAAATTCTCTGCACTGGAGGCGTGAGACAACAGGTTTCAACCCAAAGAAAGAGCGGGCTAATTGATGGTTTAAATAATTTTTTGGGAAAGTATTGAAAGTTTTGAAATGTAGATTTATATTTAAATTTAACAATATTTAATGTTTAAATAGTTTGGTGATTCAGATGCAAAGCTGACAGGGATCAGGGCCAAGAGATGGAAATCGTAGCGAAAAGGAGAAGCCGGGCACAGTAAGTCCACTCCTGGAGTGCAAGATACGGCAGGCTCATGTGCCGAAGCTGGAGAGCTGAGGCAAGGACTTGCATTGAGAAGGGGATCAGAAGACGTCCAACAGGCAGGGGGTCGGGCAGGAGGGTAATCAGGCACCCGGGGAAAAAACAAGGGGTCGACAATGACGCGAATTTAAGAATGACAGAAATGAAGTGCATCTGTTGCACTCGGCACCCAGTATACATGCAGGGGAGGGGAATCAATTTAATGACCAGAGTTTGTTCGACTCTGCCGCAAGAGGTGGCGATATGGCTCCTTTCAACTTGTCAGTATTTGGCTTTTTCCGGTTCACCTATTACGCCACAGATATAAAAAATAATTATAAAATTGAGAATAATGGATGCGTGGACAAATGAAGTGATACAAGGTTTATTTACGATCTGGTCAGGATAGCTTAACAAGAAATAAAGTATTTTTCTATAGTATATTACGACAGCACGGTGTTCAGATATTGCAGTGTGATTTTGTTGCAATAAATATTGGGGTATTTATGAAGCAACATAGGAGTTCGGCATAAATTTCCCGAAAACCCGCCTTAGAGTGATTTGAACAGCAAGGATGAAAATGACTATTCTTGTCTCAGAGAACGCATGCAGCGCTCATTCAAAAGCAGCGGAGGTCAACTGTAAACTTATCTTTAGACGAAGGTTTATATTAGATAATCTTGAAAATGACTTATTAAAATTGCAAAACTTGCTTGGTTTCTTTCCCATGACAGTAAAAATGTTTTAGCAAAACCTGAATGTAATATCCATACCAAACTGAAGGTAGGAAAAAGCCTGATCTTAATCTAGCTGACCTGTGATGTAAGAATCAGATGTTGATAGTAATATCGCACGTCATCCACTCCTATAATATACTACAGCCATTGTTCAAATTCAGCACAGCTCAGTGTCATTTGGAGCCAGTACCAGTTTTACGCCAGTGGAGAACCAGTGGAGAACCATCACCTTGAAGTACCATACGTTGGTACCTTCCTCTACATCTCCTGCAGCTAGTTGACAGCAGGCATTTGGCCTCTGCACACAACATGCCAACAGTGTCCAATATATCAAAACCTTGCTTTATGAAAATGTCGAGACACCTTGATGGAAGTGATGGCGTTACGTCTCACGGCTGCAACCCAAGTCATCTAATGGTTCTGGCATCTTCTACATCTGCTGCACTTATCCGTTTTTGTCAGGTAGGACGTCTAAAAAAGTTGTCTCATGATTAATTTTTCTACCATGGGATTTATTACTGCAGCCTTTCACACAACACGATCATATCATTTTTCCAGTTTAAAAAGTAAATGAACAAAAAGGAAATGCTCCAAGTTGAATGCAGAACAGATATCCAGAGTCCACAATACCTTAAAAATTAAATTTTACCCAAGATGCACTGTGGTGATATGTCATCTGTCAAAGACCAATTGGACTTGGGTACTAATATATCGATCATGCTAGAGCAGATATGTGATGATATCACATGTTGTAGCAGGACTGGCCACTTAAAAAAAAATACCTTTTCTAAAATGCACTTGTTTTTATGTCACATATAAAATTGATCTAACTGAACGATGGACAACATAAAATACATCACAAAAAAAGGAGCTAAGTGTGACGTTTGCCAAGGTGTTAGTGGGAAGTCAGTCAGAAGTAGCATTCTGGGTCTGATTGGCTCTCTGAGTTTTCGAAGACGAATTCCTCTCCAATCATTAGAAAGCAAGGCCACAGGTCTGACAGGTGACATTTTTAAAGTCACATGACCATTGTATTTGAAATTATATATGTTAGGAATGTGCCCAATATACTGTAATTAAGTAGTCATACATTCCACTTGAGAATAAGCAGTGCTTTGGTCTAACTTTACCTTAGACTTCATACTTTTGTAATGTTTTAATTATTACAACATTTATTACACCTGAGATGTTTCACAAAGTGAAGTGCTATATTAATTTATAGCCATTTACAGGCCCCCCTTTCCCGGGGAGCTTTGGTAAAGAGGAAAAACGCAGCTCGGCCCCCACCAGGCTCCGCCAGACCTGGCCAGGCCACCCGACGGCTGACTGCCGTCACTGACCAGCTCCCAGCTCTTTATCTCCTCGCAGGCCTTCCTGAAATCTCTCTCTCCCAGTGATGTGGAAATTTGAAGTTCTTCATAGCTTTCTACCAGATAAAGGTCTTTATTCAACAGTCTGCAGTGCAACACAAAGCAGACATGTGCATGTGGGCGGGGCTTTGATGACACAGACAAACGAGAAGAGCCCTTTAGCTCTTTCTTGCGCCCTCCTGATTCCAGAGACCAGTCAGCATATACTGCACATTCTTTGGTAGCCAATTACAAGAGCACTTCCCTAACCATCAGACCACCACTGCCCCAGTCATACAGTGGTATGATTACTCTGCTAGCCAGTCCTGACTGGGATTAAAACTCAGCCCTGGACATTGGGGTCCCCCACCATAAATTTTGCCAGCACACATACCCATTGGGCCATCAGGAAAATACCCAGTATGCCAGACAGCCTGTCCAGCTCTGCCCCTAGTCGTGGTCTCAGGTTCCGAACTTGCTAAGCTGCACTCTGCACTCAGATAACTGGCATCCCTGTATTGCCAGCAGTGCATGACTGTGTATGTGCCCTGTAATGAACTCACATCCCGCCCAGAGTGTACCCCAGCCTTGTGCATGCGCTGCCTGGGATAAGTTCCAGGCCCCTGGTGACCTTGAGCAGGAGTGTGGAAGATAGATCAATGATAATTTAGCTCCCCCTACTGGCCAAGAAGTAATTTTCACAATTTGTCATTCCTATTCTCAGCATTAAGTACAATATTTTTTTATAAAACATGACTTTATGATACACTACCTTTTATAATATATATCTTATGAGCAACATTTACTTTAAAATGTAATTGTTTCTCTATACGGTGCCGTGTTCTGATCAGAATGTCTTCTTACACCAGTGTAGAACCAAAACCTTCTCTGATGGTAAGAATTTCTCTCAGGTTCCTGTGTTTTGACTGCATTCTCACTCTCCCAGGACCTTCTTGTTCATAATCAATATTTTCTAGTTCCCCTGTGGTGACACGGTCACCTATAAATCGGTGGGTAGAAGCTGATAAAACTCTTTGAGAAAACTCTGAACAATCAGTCTGTTTTGCATGTCTCTCCTGCTCAGTCTATCAGTTTTTTGCCAGATATATAGACATTAGCACCTAACACAGACTCTGAATGTAAGGCACATAAATTAAACTCATCTCTCATAAATAAAACAACTGGCTTCTACTTCCTTTGTCGATATGCTGAGTCATGCTGTATATTACACAGATAATCATGACAGGCACTTGTTCCCATGACAACTATATGCAAATATAACATGAAAGAAAAATTCCCTTCTGCATATTGCGTGTCCTGCTGTAATAGGTTTGCTTGTCTCAAAGGGGATTTTCAAGTACATAAATAAAATTCTTTCCAGAAGAAAAACACTGAGCATGTTCAAAAGACGCAAGACACATCACCTTTAAGAAAACATCTCTGCATTCATCATCCATAACTGCTTATCCAGTAGAGGGTTGCAGTGTTTGCTTGGAACCAACCCAGGAAGCCCAGGGCACAAGGCAGAGATACACCCTGGAAAGGACGCCAGCCAGTTGCAGGGTCTTATAAGACAACAGCACTATGCTGTTTCATTTTGCTGTTGCTTTGTGACAGAGAAATGAATATTTCACTAGAGCTGGAAACATACCAGTACTGCTATCCAGCAGCTAATGGGACGTGTGTTAAAAGTAGCTACTATGGATTTGCCAGGTTTGTCGTGTACATGATTATTGCATCGGGGATAACCATGACCATCACGGGGAACCTGGTGGTCATCATCTCCATCGCGCACTTCAAGCAGCTGCACACACCGACCAACATGCTGGTGATGTCACTGGCCCTGGCCGACCTGCTTCTGGGGGCTGTCGTGATGCCCTTCAGCATGATCAGATCGGTGGAGGGCTGCTGGTACTTTGGAGATACTTTCTGCTCGTTGCACTCCACTGTTGACACGATCCTTACAGGTGCTTCAATCTTTCACCTGATTTCCATTGCAGTTGATCGATACCAGGCAGTTTGCAATCCTCTGCGGTACCATAACACAGTGACCATTCCTGTGGCTTGGCTTATGGTAGCATTGAGTTGGGCTGCAGCTGTTTCATACTCTTGCGCTCTCCTTTATTCTAAGGCTAATGTGATGGGCCTAGATGAATACATCACTTCCATTAATTGCTTGGGGAGTTGCATCCTTCTGTTCAATGCACTGTGGGGTACCCTACACACTCTGGTTGGATTTTTCCTGCCATGTTCGGTAATGATTGGCCTTTATGCTAAAATATTTCTAGTAGCCAGACAACATGTCAGGCAGCTTGAAGGTACAAGTCAGCAGCCATGTTTTACAGAGGGACATGGCAACAGGAAATCTCACAGCTCAGAGCGAAAGGCTGCAAAGACCCTTGGCATTGTTGTAGGTGCCTTCATACTCTGCTGGATGCCTTTCTTTGTTATCTCTATACTCGACCCCTATTTTGACTTTGCAACTCCTCCTGTTCTTTATGAAGGGTTTTTCTGGGTGGGTTATTTTAATTCTGCGTTAAATCCTATAATATACGGACTGTTTTATCCGTGGTTTCAAAGGTCATTGAAACTCATTATATCTTTAAAGATTTTTGCCGCACATTCCTCAAATACAAACGTTTTCCCTGAAAGTTGATTTTTCATAGATTCACCACATATTTCAGTCTCATATTACCATAAAACACACATGATGTACTTAATGTCCTGTTTAAAAAAAGCAGAAATAGCTCTTTGATTTTTTAAATTTTATTTTATTTTTCATTTTAACTCAATTTGTTTTTGAAAACATTACACAATACAGTGAAGTCAGTCTTATCTCTCAAGCACTTCGAAAAATGTTTGTTAATGGAATTCTGTGTTATGCACCTTAACAATAATTTAAAATTTTTCCTGCACTCTAAAGTGCACAGACTGTCACTTAGCTAAGTGCCACTAAGCTGAGCCTAAATTAACATAGAAAACAAAGCGAATCCCCAGCACTGAGGAAGTCACACTAGAGGCCTACAGCCATAATAAGAGCAGACTAATGAATTATTTAACTTTTGATTGCAGTAAACCGAGAATTCCAAGTCAGCATTTAGTGGAATTCAAGGGTTGGAAAGTTACACCCATGATGTCGTGGTTCCTTGTCAGTCCTTCACCTACATCACCTGACCTCTGTCCTTCTCAGTTTATTTTTTCGTAAGTCTCTTAATAAATGAAAACTACAGTCAGATTTCATGTTTTACCTTCGCTAGGCCTTCAGACCTTCAGTACCACGAGCTTCTCTAATAGCTCACCCCCCATGAAGGATGTACACAGAGAAACTCCCCACACTCATTTCTGCCTCTCTGCACCTGGTCCTACCTTCCCTGCTCTCAGCACATGCAAGAGGTCAGGCTGTTGCATCACCTGCGCTCTGTGTAATCTCTGTATTGCCACCTTTGATTGGGAGGCAGCTTGCTGCTAACTGGGCCCTTTCCTTCTGACGTTTACATAACGCTTAGGTAATACAGCAGCCCCCCCAGGACTGGAGTGGGGCCGTCTCAGCACATTAATCACACACTCAGTCTTTCTTCCCCTAAACAGTCACAGTGGGAATCATAGAGCGAAAGATAAAACATCCATAGTATTTGCTGAATTCTAATGTTACCCAGTCAGATCCTATGAAATGTACCTTAACCATCTTCCTGGTGTTATAAAAGGTATGAAATACATTATAACACAGAAAATGAAGTAGTAATGAAGTACTTTAGCGTATCTTTAGCTTCTGTGGTTTTATTCCGACTTCACACATCAAATCAGAAATATTACAGGCTAAACTGAACCTGGCAACCCGGCTTCTTGTTCATATAATCTGGTAACATGACAGCAGTAAGACTCATATATGTGTATTTCACATATTTATTTAGAATATTATGTTTAATCAGAAAAGAAAATATCCTTCTTTGATCTGTATGTTACTCGTTATCTCATAATGAGCAAAATGGTTTGTGGTGGTATGATTACTGTAGTATGATTACTCTGCCAGCCATAGCTCTGATGGTCTGGTATAATTACTGTGGTATGATTACTGTGGTATGATTACTGTGGTATGATTACTCAGCCAGCCAAGGCTCTGATGGTCTGGTATGATTACTGTGGTATGATTACGCTCCCAGCCAGGGCTCTGATGGTATGAGTACAATATTTATAGAACATTGTTGACACACCACAATGAAACGTGTCCTCTGCATTTCAGGCATATGTGACATAACAGGCAGCAGCTAATTCAGCCCCCAGGAAGCAATGCTTGGGGACGGTACCTTGCTCAGAATACCACAGTGGTACCCTGCTGGTCAGGGGTTCAAACCAGCAATATTTCAATTACAGGAGCACTTCCCTAACCATCACGCCACCACTGCCCCAGTCATACAGTGGTATGATTACTCTGCTAGCCAGTCCTGACTGGGATTAAAACTCAGCCCTGGACATTGGGGTCCCCCACCATAAATTTTGCCAGCACACATACCCACTGGGCAATCGGGAAAACACCCAGTATGTCAGACGGCCTGTCCAGCTCTGCTCCCAGTCGTGGTCTCAGGTTCTGAACCTGCTAAGCTGCACATTGCACTCGGATAACTGGCATCCCTGTATTGCCAGCAGTGCAGGACTGTGTATGTGCCCTGTAATGAACTCACATCCCGCCCAGAGTGTACCCCAGCCTTGTGCATGCGCTGCCTGCGATAGGCTCCAGGTCCCTGGTGACCCTGACCAGGAGTGTGGAAGATAGATGAATGATTATTTATCGCCCCCTGCTGACTACTGAGTAATACTATATTGTCAAAACCTAATTTTAATAGTACATGACTTCACAGTATACTAACCTTTATAATAAATATTGCTTAACCAACATATAAATTGATATGTAATTGATTTTTTTTATTGTCCTGTATTCTGATCAGTATGTCACGTTAAAACACAGTAGTGATGATAAAATCATTGTTAAGAATTTCTACCACGTTCCTGTGTTGTGACTGTATTCTCAGTGAAACAGGACCTTTCTGTTCACAATCAACACAGCTCCCACTTTCCATGGCAACATAGTCACCTTCAGACCTGTGGAGAGATGCTGGAGAAACACAAAATCCTTTTGAGAAAAATCTGAATAAATCTGAATTGCATGTCTCTCCTGTTCAATCTATGAATTTATATTGGCATAAACAGGCAAACTTTATCACAAAACACAAACTGGACATAAAAGTTACAAATTTACAAAATAAAACAACTGGCTTCTACTTCCTTTGTCGATATGCAGAGTCATGCTGTATATCACACAGATAATCATGGCAGGCACTTGTTCCCATGCCAGCTATATGCAAATATATTTATATTTGATGAAAGAAAAATTCCCATCTGCATATTGCGTGTCCTGCTGTAATAGGTTTGCTTGTCTCAAAGGGGATGTTCAAGTATATAAATAAAGTTCTTTCCAGAAGAAAAACACTGAGCATGTTCAAAAGACGCAAGACACATCACCTTTAAGAAAACATCTCTGCATTCATCATCCATAACTGCTTATCCAGTAGAGGGTTGCAGTGGTTGCTTGGAGCCAAGCCAGGAAGCCCAGGGCACAAGGCAGAGATACACCCTGGAAAGGACGCCAGCCAGTTGCAGGGCCTTTATAAGACAACAGCTCTATGCTGTTTTATTTTGCTGTTGTTGCTTTGTGACAGAGAAATGAATATTTCACTAGAACTGGAAACATACCAGTACTGCTATCCAGCAGCTAATGGGACGTGTGTTAAAAGCAGCTACTCTGGATTTGCCAGGTTTGCCTTATACATGTTTTTTGCGTCGGGGATGACCGTGACCATCACAGGCAATCTGGTGGTCATCATCTCCATTACGCACTTCAAGCAACTGCACACACCGACCAACATGCTGGTGATGTCACTGGCCCTGGCCGACCTGCTTCTGGGGGCCGTCGTGATGCCCTTCAGCATGATCAGATCGGTGGAGGGCTGCTGGTACTTTGGAGATACTTTCTGCTCATTGCACTCTACTTTTGACTTGTTCCTCTCATGTGTTTCAGTCTTTCACCTGATTTTCATTGCGGTTGATCGATACCAGGCAGTTTGCAATCCTCTGCGGTACCATAACACAGTGACCATTTCTGTGGCTTGGCTGATGGTAGCGTTGAGTTGGGCTGCAGCTGCTTCTTACTCCTACAGTCTCCTTTACTCCATGGGCAGTGTGATGGGCCTAGGTGAATACATCACTTCCATTAATTGCCTGGGGAGTTGCACCCTTCTATTTAATGTGTTATGGAGCACCTTAAATACTCTGATTGGATTTTTCCTGCCCTGTTCGGTAATTATTGGCCTTTATAGTAAAATATTTCTGGTAGCCAGACAACACGTCAGGCAGCTTGGATGTTCAAGTCAGCAGCCATGTTTTACAGAGGGACATGGCAACAGGAAATCTCACAGCTCAGAGCGAAAGGCTGCAAAGACCCTTGGCATTGTTGTAGGTGCCTTCATACTCTGCTGGATGCCTTTGTTTGTCAACTCTATACTCGACCCCTATACTGACTTTGCAACTCCTCCTGTTCTTTATGAAGGTTTTGTCTGGCTGGGTTATTTTAATTCCACGTTAAATCCTATAATCTACGGACTGTTTTATCCGTGGTTTCAAAGGTCGTTGAAACTCATTTTATCTTTAAAGATTTTTGATGCACATTCCTCAGATACAAACGTTTTTTCCTGAAAGTTGATTTTTCATAAATCCACCACATATTTCTGTATATTTACCATATATACATACAGAATGTCCTTAATTTTTTGTTTTAAAATAGCAGAAGTAGGTGTTTGATATTTGTTTGATTTGTTTTTTGTATTTTACCTCTTCATTTATTTTTGGTAACATTTTATTTTGTCTCAAATGAAATTGCACCAACTCACCAATGGATACTGTAAAATATTACAATTAATAACATTGTTAACCATCTCATGCCCGACAGTCGCTGCAGGCTGGCAGGACATTTTAACTTGATAATAAATTATGAAACCATAACTGTCACCATCACATGTTTTTGGTGTCGGTTGTCATTTCTAATAAGACATTTATGATCAAATATATTCACTAATTCATTTTCATGTAATAGTTTTTTTTTTTGTACGTTTAATGTTTCAGAAGTGCCACCTCAATATGCATACAGAAACATTCTCATTCTTGTGTTATAGTGGCAGCACTGCAGTAATGGTTAGAATAGAAACTCTGCAGGACAAGTCACACGACGCAGTAACAGTTTAAGGGGCAAAGTGTGACCAAACTTTGCCAAGGTGTTTGTGGAAAGCTGGTCAGAATAAGCATGCCGACTCTGATTGGCTCTCTCAGTTTTTAAAGAGGAATTCCACTCCAATCATCAGAAAGCAAGGCCAAAGATCTGACAGGTAACATTTCGAATGTCACATGACCGTTGCACGTCTGATACTGACTTGAAGCTCATCAAGTCTAACCAGAATCTAATTATATATGTTAGGAATTTGCCCAATTTAAGTTTAAGTAAAACATTCCACTAGAGAATAAGCAGTGCTTTGGTCTAACTTTACCCCAGTTTTCATATTCTTGTAATGTTTTGATTATTACAACATTTATTACACCTGAGATGTTTCATAGAGTGAAGTGCTATATTAATTTATAGCCATTTACAGGCCCCACTTTCCCGGGGAGCTTTGGTAAAGAGGAAAAACGCAGCTCGGCCCCCAGCAGGCTCCGCCAGACCTGGCCAGGCCACCCGACGGCTGACTGCCATCACTGACCAGCTCCCAGCTCTTTATCTCCTCACAGGCCTTCCTGAAATCTCTCTCTCCCAGTGATGTGGAAATTTGAAGTTCTTCATAGCTTTCTACCAGATAAAGGTCTTTATTCAACAGTCTGCAGTGCAACACAAAGCAGACATGTGCATGTGGGCGGGGCTTTGATGACACAGACAAACGAGAAGAGCCCTTTAGCTCTTTCTTGCACCCTCCTGATTCCAGAGACCAGTCAGCATATCTGTAATTGACTGTGTATGTGCCCTGTAATGAACTCACATCCCGCCCAGAGTGTACCACAGCCTTGTGCATGCGCTGCCTGGGATAGGCTCCAGGCCCCTGGTGACCCTGGCCAGGAGTGTGGAAAATAGATTAATGATTATTTAGCGCCCCCTACTGGCCACTGAGTAATACTATATTGTCAAACCCTAATTTTAATAGTACATGACTTCACAGTATACTAACTTTTATAATAAATATTGCTTAACCAACATATAAATTGATATGCAATAGATTTTTTTTATTGTCCTGTATTCTGATCAGTATGTCTCGTTAAAACACAGTAGTGATGATACATCATTGATAAGAATTTCTACCACGTTCCTGTGTTGTGACTGTATTCTCAGTGAAACAGGACCTTTCTGTTCACAATCAACACAGCTCCCACTTTCCATGGCAACATAGTCACCTTCAGACCTGTGGAGAGATGCTGGAGAAACACAAAATCCTTTTGACAAAACTCTGAACAATCAGTCCACTTTGCATGTCTCTCCTGTTCAGTCTATGAATTTATATTGGCATGAACACATAGACATTATCACCAAACACAAACTGGACATAAAAGTTACAAATTTACAAAATAAAACAACTGGCTTCTACTTCCTTCGTCAATATGCTGAGTCATGCTGTATTTCACACAGATAATCATGGCAGGCACTTGATCCCATGCCAACTATATGCAAATATATTTAAATTAGGTGAAAGATAAATTCCCATCTGCATATTGCGTGTCCTGCTGTAATAGGTTGTTTGTCTCAAAGGGGATGTTCAAGTATATAAATAAAGTTCTTTCCAGGAGAAAAACACTGAGCATGTTCAAAAGACGCAAGACACATCACCTTTAAGAAAACATCTCTGTATTCATCATCCATAACTGCTTATCCAGTAGAGGGTTGCATTCTTTGCTTGGAGCCAACCCAGGAAGCCCAGGACACAAGGCAGAGATACATCCTGGAAAGGACGCCAGCCAGTTGCAGGGCCTTATAAGACAACAGCATTACGCTGTTTTATTTTGTTGTTGCTTTGGACAGAGAAATGAACATTTCGCTCGAGCTGGAAACATACCAGTACTGCTATTCAGCAGCTAATGGGACGTGTGTTAAAAGTGGCTACTCTGGATTTGCCAGGTTTGCCGTGTACATGATTATTGCATCGGGGATAACCATGACCATCACGGGGAACCTGGTGGTCATCATCTCCATCGCGCACTTCAAGCAGCTGCACACACCGACCAACATGCTGGTGATGTCACTGGCCCTGGCCGACCTGCTTCTGGGGGCCGTCGTGATGCCCTTCAGCATGATCAGATCGGTGGAGGGCTGCTGGTACTTTGGAGATACTCTCTGCTCGTTGCACTCCACTGTTGACATGATCCTTACAGCTGCTTCAATCTTTCACCTGATGTCCATTGCAATCGATCGATACCAGGCAGTATGCAATCCTCTGCGATACCATAACACAGTGACCATTCCTGTGGCTTGGCTGATCGTAGCGTTGAGTTGGACTGCAGCTGTTTCTTACTCTTGCGCTCTCCTTTATTCTAAGGCTAATTTGATGGGCCTAGATGAATACATAACTTCCATTAATTGCTTGGGGAGTTGCATCCTTCTGTTTAATGCAATGTGGGGTACCCTACACACTCAGATTTGGTTTTTCCTGCCATGTTCAGTAATGATTGGCCTTTATACTAAAATATTTCTGGTAGCCAGACAACACGTCAGGCAGCTTGGAGGTACAAGTCAGCAGCCATGTTTTACAGAGGGACATGGCAACAGGAAATCTCACAGCTCAGAGCGAAAGGCTGCAAAGACCCTTGGCATTGTTGTAGGTGCCTTCATACTCTGCTGGATGCCTTTCTTTGTCATATCTGTAATCGACCCCTATATTGACTTTGCAACTCCTCCTGTTCTTTATGAAGGGATTTTCTGGGTGGGTTATTTTAATTCCGCATTAAATCCTATAATCTACGGACTGTTTTACCCCTGGTTTCAAAGGTCGTTGAAACTCATTTTATCTTTAAAGATTTTTGCCGCACATTCCTCAAATACAAAGGTTTTCCCTGAAAGTTGATTTTTCATAGATTCACCACATATTTCAGTCTCATATTATCATAAAGACATACATCATGTACTTAATGTCCTGTTTAAAAAAAGGCCGAAATAGCTGTTTGATTTTTTAAATTTAATTTTTTGCATTTAAACTTTTAATTTGTTTTTGAAAGCATTGCACAATACAGTGAAGTGACTCTTATCTTTTAAGCACTCTGAAAAATGTCTGTTAATCGAATTCTGTGTTATGCACCTTAACAATAATTTTCAATTTTTCCTGCACTCTAAAGTGCACAGACTGTCACTTAGCTAAGTGCCACTAAGCTGAGCCTAAATTAACATAGAAAACAAAGCAAATCCCCAGCACTGAAGACGTCACACAAGAGGCCTACAGCCATAAAAAGAGCAGACTAATGGATTATTTAATTTTTGATTGCAGTAAACCGAGAATTCCAAGTCAACATTTAGTGTAATTCAAGGGTTGGAAAGTTACACCCATGATGTCGTGGTTCCCTGTCAGTCCTTCACCTACATCACCTGGCCCCTGTTTTTCTCAGTTTGTTTTTCATAAGTCTCTTAATAAATGAAAACTACAGTCAGATTTCATGTTTTACCTTCGCTAGGCCTTCAGACCTTCAGTACCACGAGCTTCTCTAACAGCTCACCCCCCATGAAGGATGTACACAGAGAAACTCCCCACACCCATTTCTGCCTCTCTGCACCTGGTCCTACCTTCCCTGCTCTCAGCACATGCAAGAGGTCAGGCTGTAGCATCACCTGCGCTCTGTGTAATCTCTGTATTGCCACCTTTGATTGGGAGGCAGCTTGCTGCTAACTGGGCCCTTTGCTTCTGACGTTTACATCACGCTTAGGTAATACAGCAGCCCCCCCCCCCCAAGACTGGAGTGAGGTCGTCTCAGCATATTAATCACACACTCGGTCTTTCTTCCTCTAAACAGTCACAGTGGGAATCGTAGAGCGAAAGATAAAACGTCCATAGTATTTGCTGACTTCTAATGTTACCCAGTCAGATCCTATGAAATGTACCTTAACCATCTTCCTGGTGTCATAAAAGGTATGAAATACATTACAACACAGAAAATGAAGTAGTAATGAAGTACTTTAGCGTATCTTCAGCTTCTGTGGCTTTATTCCGACTTCACACATCAAATCAGAAATATTACAGGCTAAACTGAACCTGGCAACCCGGCTTCTTGTTCATATAATCTGGTAACATGACAGCAGTATGACTCATATATGTGTATTTCACAGATTTATTTAGAATATTGTATTTAATCAGAAAAGAAAATATCCTTCTTTGATCTGTATGTTATTCGTTATCTCATAATGAGCAAAATGGTTTGTGGTGGTATGATTACTGTGGTTTGATTACTCTGCCAGACAGAGCTCTGATGGTCTGGTATGATTACTGTGATATAATTACTCTGCCAGCCAGAGCTCTGATGGTATAAGTAGAATATTAAAGACCATTGTTGTCACACCACAAAGAAACGTGTCCTCTGCATTTCAGGCATATGTGACATAACAGGCAGCAGCTAATTCGGCACCCAGGAAGCAAAGCTTGGGGACGGTACCTTGCTCAGAATACTTTAGTGATACCTTGCTGGTCAGGGGTTCAAACCAGCAATATTTCAATTACAGGAGCACTTCCCTAACCATCAGGCCACCACTGCCCCAGTCATACAGTGGTATGATTACTCTGCTAGCCAGTCCTGACTGGGATTAAAACTCAGCCCTGGACATTGGGGTCCCCCATGATAAATTTTGCCAGCACACATACCCACTGGGCCATCAGGAAAATACCCAGTATGCCAGACGGCCTGTCCAGCTCTGCTCCCAGTCGTGGTCTCAGGTTCCGAACCCGCTAAGCTGCACTCTGCACTCGGATAACTGGCATCCCTGTATTGCCAGCAGTGCATGACTGTGTATGTGCCCTGTAATGAACTCACATCCCGCCCAGAGTGTACCCCAGCCTTGTGCATGCGCTGCCTGCGATAGGCTCCAGGCCCCTGGTGACCCTGACCAGGAGTGTGGAAGATAGATTAATGATTATTTAGCTCCCCCTACTGGCTACTGAGTAATACTATATTGTGATCTCCCACTATTTGTGATACATTACTACTACCACCTGCACTAAGTACTGACTTCTAAGCCTAATTTTTATCTATATGATTTCATGGTAGGCTACTTATTGTAATAAATATTTCATAACCAAAATTTTATTTCAAATACAATCGTTTCTCTTGATTGAGCTTTGCTGATCAGTATGACAGATAAATATTTGTTAACTCACAGTAGGGCCAATATACTCTCTAATGGTAAGAATTTCTGCCATGTTCCTGTGTTGTGACTGTATTCTCAGTTAACCAGGACCTTTCTGTTCATAATCAATATCGTTTGCAGTTCCCTAATGGTAACACAGGCATCTGCAGTTGTGTGGAATGATGCTGGAGAAACACAACATACTTTTGACAAAACTCTAAGCAATGAGTCCACTTTGCATGTCTCTCCTGTTCAGTCTTTCTGTTTTTATTACCATTAACTCCAAAACACTAACACCTAATATAGACAGGACTTAAGACATAAAAATTAAAATCATCTCTCAGAAATAAAACAAATGGCTTCTACTTCCTTTGTCAATATGCTGAGTCATGCTGTATATCACACAGATAATCATGGCAGGCACTTGTTCCCATGCCAACTATATGCAAATATATTTATATTAGATGAAAGAAAAATTCCCATCTACATATTGCGTGTCCTGCTGTAATAGGTTTGCTTGTCTCAAAGGGGATGTTCAAGTACATAAATAAAGTTTTTTCCAGAAGAAAAACACTGAGCATGTTCAAAAGATGCAAGACACATCACCTTTAAGAAAACATCTCTGCATTCATCATCCATAACTGCTTATCCAGTAAAGGGTTGCAGTGTTTGCTTGGAGCCAACCCAGGAAGCCCAGGACACAAGGCAGAGATACACCCTGGAAAGGACGCCAGCCAGTTGCAGGGTCTTATAAGACAACAGTTCTATGCTGTTTTATTTTGCTGTTGCTTTGTGACAGAGAAATGAACATTTCGTTAGAACTGGAAACATACCAGTACTGCTATCCAGCAGCTAATGGGACGTGTGTTAAAAGCAGCTACTCTGGATTTGCCAGGTTTGCCTTGTACATGTTTTTTGCGTCGGGGATGACCGTGACCATCACGGGGAACCTGGTGGTCATCATCTCCATCACACACTTCAAGCAGCTGCACACACCGACCAACATGCTGGTGATGTCACTGGCCCTGGCCGACCTGCTTCTGGGGGCCGTCGTGATGCCCTTCAGCATGATCAGATCGGTGGAGGGCTGCTGGTACTTCGGAGATACTTTCTGCTCATTACACTCCACTTTTGACGTTTTCCTCTCATGTGCTTCAATCTTTCACCTGATTTCCATTGCAGTTGATCGATACCAGGCAGTTTGCAATCCTCTGCGGTACCATAACACAGTGACCATTCCTGTAGCTTGGCTGATGGTAGCGTTGAGTTGGGCTGCAGCTGTTTCTTACTCTTGCGCTCACCTTTATTCTGTGATCGGCCTAGATGAATACATCACTTCAATAAATTGCCTGGGGAGTTGCACCCTTCTGTTTAATGTGTTATGGAGCACTTTAAATACTCTGATTGGATTTTTCCTGCCATGTTCGGTAATGATTGGCCTTTATGCTAAAATATTTTTGGTAGCCAGACAACACGTCAGGCAGCTTGAAAGTACAAGTCAGCAGTCATGTTTTACAGAGGGACATGGCAACAGGAAATCTCACAGCTCAGAGCGAAAGGCTGCAAAGACCCTTGGCATTGTTGTAGGTGCCTTCATACTCTGCTGGATGCCTTTCTTTGTCAACTCTATACTCGACCCCTATACTGACTTTGCAACTCCTCCTGTTCTTTATGAAGGTTTTGTCTGGCTGGGTTATTTTAATTCCACGTTAAATCCTATAATCTACGGACTGTTTTATCCGTGGTTTCAAAGGTCGTTGAAACTCATTTTATCTTTAAAGATTTTTGCTGCACATTCCTCAAATACAAACGTTTTTTCCTGAAAGTTGATTTTTCATAAATCCACCACATATTTCTGTATATTTACCATATATACATACAGAATGTACTTAAATTTTTGTTTTAAAATAGCAGAAGTAGGTGTTTGATATTTGTTTGATTTGTTTTTTGTATTTTACCTCTTCATTTATTTTTGGTAACATTTTCTTTTGTCTCAAATGAAATTGCACCAACTCACCAATGGATACTGTAAAATAATACAATTAATAACATTGTTAACCATCTCATGCCCGACAGTCGCTGCAGGCTGGCAGGACATTTTAACTTGATAATAAATTCTGAAACCATAACTGTCACCATCACATGTTTTTGGTGTCGGTTGTCATTTCTAATAAGACATTTATGATCAAATATATTCACTAATTCATTTTCATGTAATAGTCTTTTTCATGTACGTATATTAATTTTTCAGAAGTGCCACCAATACTCAATATGCATACAGAAATATTCTCATTCTTGTGTTATAGTGGCAGCACTGCAGTAATGGTTAGAATAGAAACTCTGCAGGACAAGTCACACGACGCAGTAACAGCTTAAGGGGCAAAGTGTGACCAAACTTTGCCAAGGTGTTTGTGGAAAGCTGGTCAGAATAAGCATGCAGACTCTGATTGGCTCTCTCAGTTTTTGAAGAGGAATTCCACTTCAATCATTAGAAAGCAAGGCCACAGGTCTGACAGGTGACATTTTGAATGTCACGTTACATTGCACGTCTTAAACTGACTTGAAGCTCATCAAGTCTAACCAGAATCTAATTATATATGTTAGGAATTTGCCCAATTTAAGTTTAAGTAATACATTCCACTTGAGAATAAGCAGTGCTTTGGTCTAAGTTTACCCCAGATTTCATATTCTTGTAATGTTTTGATTATTACAACATTTATTACACCTGAGATGTTTCATAGAGTGAAGTGCTATATTAATTTATAGCCATTTACAGGCCCCCCTTTCCCGGGGAGCTTTGGTAAAGAGGAAAAACGCAGCTCGGCCCCCACCAGGCTCCGCCAGACCTGGCCAGGCCATCCGACGGCTTACTGCCATCACTGACCAGCTCCCAGCTCTTTATCTCCTCACAGGCCTTCCTGAAATCTCTCTCTCCCAGTGATGGGTCTAAATTTGAAGTTCTTCATAGCTTTCTACCAGATAAAGGTCTTTATTCAACAGTCTGCAGTGCAACACAAAGCAGACATGTGCATGTGGGCGGGGCTTTGATGACACAGACAAACGAGAAGAGCCCTTTAGCTCTTTCTTGCACCCTCCTGATTCCAGAGACCAGTCAGCATATCTGTAATTGACTGTGTATGTGCCCTGTAATGAACTCACATCCCGCCCAGAGTGTACCCCAGCCTTGTGCATGCGCTGCCTGGTATAGGCTCCAGGCCCCTGGTGACCCTGACCAGGAGTGTGGAAGATAGAATAATGATTATTTAGCTCCCCCTACTGGCTACTGAGTAATACTATATTGTGTTCTCCCACTATTTGTGATACATTACTACTACCACCTGCACTAAGTACTGACTTCTAAGCCTAATTTTTATCTATATGATTTCATGGTAGGCTACCTATTGTAATAAATATTTCAGAACTAAAAATTTATTTAAAATACAATCGTTTCTCTTCATTGAGCTTTGCTGATCAGTATGACAGATAAATATTTGTTAACTAACAGTAGGGCCAATATACTCTCTAATGGAAAGAATTTCTGCCATGTTCCTGTTTTGTGACTGTATTCTCAGTGAACCAGGACCTTTCTGTTCATAATCAATATCGTTTGCAGTTCCCTAATTGTAACACAGGCATCTGCAGTTGTGTGGAATGATGCTGGAGAAATACAACATACTTTTGACAAAACTCTGAGCAATGAGTCCACTTTGCATGTCTCTCCTGTTCAGTCTTTCTGTTTTTATTACCATTAACTCCAAAACACTAACACCTAATATAGACAGGACTTAAGACATAAAAATTAAACTCATCTCTCATAAATAAAACAAATGGCTTCTACTTCCTTTGTCGATATGCTGAGTCATGCTGTATATCATACAGATAATCATGGCAGGCACTTGTTCCCATGCCAACTATATGCAAATATATTTATATTAGATGAAAGAAAAATTCCCATCTGCATATTGCGTGTCCTGCTGTAATAGGTTTGCTTGTCTCAAAGGGGATGTTCAAGTATATAAATAAAGTTCTTTCCAAAAGAAAAACACTGAGCATGTTCAAAAGACGCAAGACACATCACCTTTAAGAAAACATCTCTGCATTCATCATCCATAACTGCTTATCCAGTAGAGGGTTGCAGTGGTTGCTTGGAGCCAACCCAGGAAGCCCAGGGCACAAGGCAGAGATACACCCTGGAAAGGACGCCAGCCAGTTGCAGGGTCTTATAAGACAACAGCACTATGCTGTTTTATTTTTGCTGTTGCTTTGTGACAGAGAAATGAACATTTCGCTCGAGCTGGAAACATACCAGTACTGCTATCCAGCAGCTAATGGGACGTGTGTTAAAAGCAGCTACTCTGGATTTGCCAGGTTTGCCTTGTATATGATTATTGCATCGGGGATGACCGTGACCATCACAGGCAATCTGGTGATCATCATCTCCATCGCGCACTTCAAGCAGCTGCACACACCGACAAACATGCTGGTGATGTCACTGGCCCTGGTCGACCTGCTTCTGGGGGCCGTCGTGATGCCCTTCAGCATGATCAGATCGGTGGAGGGCTGCTGGTATTTCGGAGATACTTTCTGCTCGTTGCACACCACTGTTGACTTGTTCCTCTCATGTGTTTCAGTCTTTCACCTGATTTCTATTGCGGTTGATCGATACCAGGCAGTTTGTAATCCTCTGCGGTACCATAACACAGTGACCATTCCTGTGGCTTGGCTGATGGTAGCGCTGAGTTGGGCTGCAGCTTCTTCCTACTGCTGCAGTCTCCTTTACTCTAAGGGCAGTGTGACAGGCCTAGATGAATACATCACTTCAATAAACTGCTTGGGGAGTTGCATCCTTTTATTTAATGCACAGTGGAGCACCCCAAACACTCTGATTGGGTTTTTCCTGCCATGTTCGGTAATTATTGGCCTTTATGCTAAAATATTTCTGGTAGCCAGACAACACGTCAGGCAGCTTGGAGGTTCAAGTCAGCAGCCATGTTTTAAACAAAAAAGTGGGAAGAGGACAACTCACAACTCAGAGCGAAAGGCTGCAAAGACCCTTGGCATTGTTGTAGGTGCCTTCATACTCTGCTGGATGCCTTTCTTTGTCACCTCTATACTCGACCCCTATACTGACTTTGCAACTCCTCCTGTTCTTTATGAAGGGTTTTTCTGGCTGGGTTATTTTAATTCCGCGTTAAATCCTATAATCTACGGACTGTTTTATCCGTGGTTTCAAAGGTCGTTGAAACTCATTTTATCTTTAAAGATTTTTGCCGCACATTCCTCAAATACAAAGGTTTTCCCTGAAAGTTGATTTTTCATAGATTCACCACATATTTCAGTCTAATATTACCATAAAAACATACATGATGTATTTAATGTCCTGTTTAAAAAAAGCAGAAATAGCTGTTTGATATTTTTTATTTAATTTTTTGCATTTGAACTCTTAATTTGTTCTTGAAAACTTTACATAATAAAGTGAAGTGAGTCTTATCTCTCAAGCACTCCGAAAAATATTTGTTAATCGAATTCTGTGTTATGCACCTTAACAATAATTTTCAATTTTTCCTGCACTCTAAAGTGCACAGACTGTCACTTAGCTAAGAGCCACTAAGCTGAGCCTAAATTAACATAGAAAACAAAGCGAATCCCCAGCACTGAGGAAGTCACACTAGAAGCCTACAGTGATAAAAATAGCAGACTAATGGATTATTTAACATTTCATTGGCGTAAACCGAGAATTCCAAGTCAGTATTTAGTGGAATTCAAGGGTTGGAAAGTTACACCCATGATGTCGTGGTTCCCTGTCAGTCCTTCACCTACATCACCTGGCCCCTGTTTTTCTCAGTTTGTTTTTCATAAGTCTCTTAATAGATGAAAACTACAGTCAGATTTCATGTTTTACCTTCGCTAGGCCTTCAGACCTTCTGTACCACGAGCTTCTCTAATAGCTCACCCCCCATGAAGGATGTACACAGAGAAACTCCCCACACCCATTTCTGCCTCTCTGCACCTGATCCTACCTTCCCTGCTCTCAGCACATGCAAGAGGTCAGGCTGTTGCATCACCTGCGCTCTGTGTAATCTCTGTATTGCCACCTTTGATTGGGAGGCAGCTTGCTGCTAACTGGGCCCTTTGCTTCTGATGTTTACATCACGCTTAGGTAATACAGCAGCCCCCCCCCCCAGGACTGGAGTGGGGTCGTCTCAGCATATTAATCACACACTCGGTCTTTCTTCCTCTAAACAGTCACAGTGGGAATCGTAGAGCGAAAGATAAAACGTCCATAGTATTTGCTGACTTCTAATGTTACCCAGTCAGATCCTATGAAATGTACCTTAACCATCTTCCTGGTGTCATAAAAGGTATGAAATACATTATAACACAGAAAATGAAGTAGTAATGAAGTACTTTAGCGTATCGTCAGCTTCTGTGGTTTTATTCCAACTTCACACATCAAATCAGAAATATTACAGGCTAAACTGAACCAGTCAACCCGGCTTCTTGTTAATATGATCTGGTAACATGACAGCAGTAAGACTCATATATGTGTATTTCACATATTTATTTAGAATATTGTGTTTAATCGGAAAAGAAAATATCCTTCTTTGATCTGTATGTTACTCGTTATCATATAATGAGCAAAATGGTTTGTGGTGGTATGATTACTGTGGTATGATTAATGTGGTATGATTACTCTGCCAGCCAGAGCACTGATGGTCTGGTATGATTACTGTGGTATGATTACTCAGCCAGCCAAGGCTCTGATGGTCTGGTATGATTACTGTGGTATGATTACACTCCCAGCCAGGGCTCTGATGGTATGAGTACAATATTTATAGAACATTGTTGACACACCACAATGAAACGTGTCCTCTGCATTTCAGGCATATGTGACATAACAGGCAGCAGCTAATTCAGCCCCCAGGAAGCAATGCTTGGGGATGGTACCTTGCTCAGAATACTTTAATGATACCTTGCTGGTCAGGGTTTCAAACCAGCAATATTTCAATTACAGGAGCACTTCCCTAACCATCAGGCCACCACTGCCCCAGTCATACATTGGTATGATTACTCTGCTAGCCAGTCCTGACTGGGATTAAAAATCAGCCCTGGACATTGGGGTCCCCCATGATAAATTTTGCAAGCCCACATACCCACTGGGCAATCAGGAAAATACCCAGTATGCCAGACGGCCTGTCCAGCTCTGCTCCCAGTCGTGGTCTCAGGTTCCGAACCCGCTAAGCTGCACTCTGCACTTGGATAACTGGCATCCCTGTATTGCCAGCAGTGCATGACTGTGTATGTGCCCTGTAATGAACTCACATCCCACCCAGAGTGAACCCCAGCCTTGTGCATGCACTACCTGCGATAGGCTCCAGGCCCCTGGTGACCGTGACCAAGAGAGACCTGCTCAGTCTATCAGTTTATTGGCAGATATATAGACATTAACAGCAAACACAGACTCTGAATGTAAGGCACACAAATTAAACTCATCTCTCACAAATGAAACAACTGGCTTCTATTTCCTTTGTCGATATGCTGAGTCATGCTGTATATCACACAGATAATCATGGCAGGCACTTGTTCCCATGCCAACTATATGCAAATATATTTATATTAGATGAAAGAAAAATTCCCATCTGCATATTGCGTGTCCTGCTGTAATAGGTTTGCTTGTCTCAAAGGGGATGTTCAAGTATATAAATAAAGTTCTTTCCAAAAGAAAAACACTGAGCATGTTCAAAAGACGCAAGACACATCACCTTTAAGAAAACATCTCTGCATTCATCATCCATAACTGCTTATCCAGTAGAAGGTTGCACTGGTTGCTTGGAACCAACCCAGGAAGCCCAGGGCACAAGGCAGAGATACACCCTGGAAAGGACGCCAGCCAGTTGCAGGGCCTTATAAGACAACAGCACTATGCTGTTTCATTTTGCTGTTGCTTTGTGACAGAGAAATGAATATTTCACTAGAACTGGAAACATACCAGAACTGCTATCCAGCAGCTAATGGGACGTGTGTTAAAAGTAGCTACTCTGGATTTGCCAGGTTTGCCTTGTATATGTTTTTTGCATCGGGGATGACCGTGACCATCACAGGGAACCTGGTGGTCATCATCTCCATCGCGCACTTCAAGCAGCTGCACACACCGACCAACATGCTGGTGATGTCACTGGCCCTGGCCGACCTGCTTCTGGGGGCCGTCGTGATGCCCTTCAGCATGATCAGATCGGTGGAGGGCTGCTGGTACTTCGGAGATACTTTCTGCTCATTACACTCCACTTTTGACATTTTCCTCTCAAATGTTTCAATCTTTCACCTGATTTCCATTGCGGTTGATAGATACCAGGCAGTTTGCAATCCTCTGCAGTACCATAACACAGTGACCATTCCTGTAGCTTGGCTGATGGTAACGTTGAGTTGGGCTGCAGCTGCTTCTTACTGCTACAGTCTCCTTTACTCTATGGGCAGTGTGAGAGGTCTAGATGAATACATCACTTCAATAAATTGCCTGGGGAGTTGCACTCTTCTATTTAATGTGTTATGGAGCACCTTAAATACCCTGATTGGATTTTTCCTGCCCTGTTCAGTAATTATTGGCCTTTATGGTAAAATATTTTTCATAGCCAGACAACACGTCAGGCAGCTTGGAGGTACAAGTCAGCAGCCATGTTTTACAGAGGGACATGGCAACAGGAAATCTCACAGCTCAGAGCGAAAGGCTGCAAAGACCCTTGGCATTGTTGTAGGTGCCTTCATACTCTGCTGGATGCCTTTGTT
Source organism: Brienomyrus brachyistius (assembly GCF_023856365.1). Classification (NCBI taxonomy): domain Eukaryota; kingdom Metazoa; phylum Chordata; class Actinopteri; order Osteoglossiformes; family Mormyridae; genus Brienomyrus; species Brienomyrus brachyistius. The sequence goes on along the minus strand of NC_064551.1, from coordinate 4,117,981 downwards.
TGTCAACTCTATACTCGACCCCTATACTGACTTTGCAACTCCTCCTATTCTTTATGAAGGTTTTGTCTGGCTGGGTTATTTTAATTCCACGTTAAATCCTATAATCTACGGACTGTTTTATCCGTGGTTTCAAAGGTCGTTGAAACTCATTTTATCTTTAAAGATTTTTGATGCACATTCCTCAGATACAAACGTTTTTTCCTGAAAGTTGATTTTTCATAAATCCACCACATATTTCTGTATATTTACCATATATACATACAGAATGTCCTTAAATTTTTGTTTTAAAATAGCAGAAGTAGGTGTTTGATATTTGTTTGATTTGTTTTTTGTATTTTACCTCTTCATTTATTTTTGGTAACATTTTATTTTGTCTCAAATGAAATTGCACCAACTCACCAATGGATGCTGTAAAATAATACAATTAATAACATTGTTAACCATCTCATGCCCGACAGTCGCTGCAGGCTGGCAGGACATTTTAACTTGATAATAAATTCTGAAACCATAACTGTCACCATCACATGTTTTTGGTGTTGGTTGTCATTTCTAATAAGACATTTATGATCAAATATATTCACTAATTCATTTTCATGTAATAGTCTTTTTCATGTACGTCTATAAATTTTTCAGAAGTGCCACCAATACTCAATATGCATACAGAAATATTCTCATTCTTGTGTTATAGTGGCAGCACTGCAGTAATGGTTAGAATAGAAACTCTGCAGGACAAGTCACACGACGCAGTAACAGCTTAAGGGGCAAAGTGTGACCAAACTTTGCCAAGGTGTTTGTGGAAATCTGGTCAGAATAAGCATGCCGACTCTGATTGGCTCTCTCAGTTTTTGAAAAGGAATTCCACTTCAATCATTAGAAAGCAAGGCCACAGGTCTGACAGGTGACATTTTGAATGTCACATGACGTTGCACGTCTTATACTGACTTGAAGCTCATCAAGTCTAACCAGAATCTAATTATATATGTTATAAATTTGCCCAATTTAAGTTTAAGTAATACATTCCACTTGAGAATAAGCAGTGCTTTGGTCTAAGTTTACCCCAGTTTTCATATTCTTGTAATGTTTTGATTATTACAACATTTATTACACCTGAGATGTTTCATAGAGTGAAGTGCTATATTAATTTATAGCCATTTACAGGCCCCACTTTCCCGGGGAGCTTTGGTAAAGAGGAAAAACGCAGCTCGGCCCCCACCAGGCTCCGCCAGACCTGGCCAGGCCATCCGACGGCTTACTGCCATCACTGACCAGCTCCCAGCTCTTTATCTCCTCACAGGCCTTCCTGAAATCTCTCTCTCGCAGTGATGTGGAAATTTGAAGTTCTTCATAGCTTTCTACCAGATAAAGGTCTTTATTCAACAGTCTGCAGTGCAACACAAAGCAGACATGTGCATGTGGGCGGGGCTTTGATGACACAGACAAACGAGAAGAGCCCTTTAGCTCTTTCTTGCGCCCTCCTGATTCCAGAGACCAGTCAACATATCTGTAATTGACTGTGTATGTGCCCTGTAATGAATTCACATCCCGCCCAGAGTGTACCACAGCCTTGTGCATGCGCTGCCTGGGATAGGCTCCAGGCCCCTGGTGACCCTGACCAGGAGTGTGGAAGATAGATTAATGATTATTTAGCTCCCCCTACTGGCTACTGAGTAATACTATATTGTGTTCTTCCACTATTTGTGATACATTGCTACTACCACCTGCACTAAGTACTGACTTCTAAGCATAATTTTTATCTATATGATTTCATGGTAGGCTACATATTGTAATAAATATTTCATAACCAAAATTTTATTTCAAATACAATCGTTTCTCTTGATTGAGCTTTGCTGATCAGTATGACAGATAAATATTTGTTAACTCACAGTAGGGCCAATATACTCTATAATGGTAAGAATTTCTGCCACGTTCCTGTGTTGTGACTGTATTCACAGTGAACGAGAACCTTTCTGTTCATAATAAATATTGTTTGCAGTTCCCTAATGGTAACACAGGCATCTGCAGTTCTGTGGAATGATGCTGGAGAAATACAACATACTTTTGACAAAACTCTGAGCAATGAGTCCACTTTGCATGTCTCTCCTGTTCAGTCTTTCTGTTTTTATTACCATTAACTCCAACACACTAACACCTAATATAGACAGGACTTAAGACATAAAAATTAAAATCATCTCTCAGAAATAAAACAACTGGCTTCTACTTCCTTTGTCGATATGCTGAGTCATGCTGTATATCACACAGATAATCATGGCAGGCACTCGTTCCCATGCCAACTATATGCAAATATATTTATATTAGATTAAAGAAAAATTCCCTTCTGCATATTGCGTGTCCTGCTGTAATAGGTTTGCTTGTCTCAAAGGGGATTTTCAAGTATATAAATAAAGTTCTTTCCAGAAGAAAAACACTGAGCATGTTCAAAAGATACAAAACAAATCACCTTTAAGAAAACATCTCTGCATTCATCATCCATAACTGCTTATCCAGTAGAGGGTTGCAGTGTTTGCTTGGAGCCAACCCAGGAAGCCCAGGACACAAGGCAGAGATACACCCTGGAAAGGACGCCAGCCAGTTGCAGGGCCTTATAAGACAACAGCATTACGCTGTTTTATTTTGTTGTTGCTTTGTGACAGAGAAATGAACATTTCGCTCGAGCTGGAAACATACCAGTACTGCTATCCAGCAGCTAATGGGACGTGTATTAAAAGCAGCTACTCTGGATTTGCCAGGTTTGCCTTGTACATGTTTTTTGCGTCGGGGATGACCGTGACCATAACGGGGAACCTGGTGGTCATCATCTCCATCACGCACTTCAAGCAGCTGCACACACCGACCAACATGCTGGTGATGTCACTGGCCCTGGCCGACCTGCTTCTGGGGGCCGTCGTGATGCCCTTCAGCATGATCAGATCGGTGGAGGGCTGCTGGTACTTTGGAGATACTTTCTGCTCATTGCACTCCACTTCTGACATGTTCCTTTCATGTGCTTCAATCTTTCACCTGATTTCCATTGCGGTTGATCGATACCAGGCAGTTTGCAATCCTCTGCGGTACCATAACACAGTGACCATTCCTGTGGCTTGGCTGATGGTAGCGTTGAGTTGGACTGCAGCTGTTTCTTACTCTTGCGCTCTCCTTTATTCTAAGGCTAATGTGATGGGCCTAGATGAATACATCACTTCCATTAATTGCTTGGGGAGTTGCATCCTTCTGTTTAATGCACTGTGGGGTACCCTACACACTCTGATTGGATTTTTCCTACCATGTTCGTTAATGATTGGCCTTTATGTTAAAATATTTCTAGTAGCCAGACAACATGTCAGGCAGCTTGAAGGTACAAGTCAGCAGCCATGTTTTACAGAGGGACATGGCAACAGGAAATCTCACAGCTCAGAGCGAAAGGCTGCAAAGACCCTTGGCATTGTTGTAGGTGCCTTCATACTCTGCTGGATGCCTTTCTTTGTCACCTCTATACTCGACCCCTATATTGACTTTGCAACTCCTCCTGTTCTTTATGAAGGGTTTTTCTGGCTGGGTTATTTTAATTCCGCGTTAAATCCTATAATCTACGGACTGTTTTATCCGTGGTTTCAAAGGTCATTGAAACTCATTATATCTTTAAAGATTTTTGCTGCACATTCTTCAAATACAAAGGTTTTCCCTGAAAATTGATTTCTCATAGATTCACCACATATTTCAGTCTCATATTACCATAAAAACACACATGATGTACTTAATGTCCTGTTTAAAAAAAGCAGAAATAGCTCTTTGATTTTTTCATTTTAATTATTTTTTTTCATTTTAACTCTTAATTTGTTTTTCTAAAACTTTACACAATAAAGTGAAGTGAGTCTTATCGTTCAAGCACTCCAAAAAATATTTGGTAATCGAATTCTGTGTTATGCACCTTAACAATAATTTTCAATTTTTCCTGCACTCTAAAGTGTACAGACTGTCACTTAGCTAAGTGCCACTACGCTAAGCCTAAATTAACATAGAAAACAAAGCAAATCCCCAGCACTGAATATGTCACACAAGAGGCCTACAGTCATAAAAAGAGCAAAATAATGGATTATTTAATTTTTGATTGCGGTAAACCGAGAATTCTAAGTCAACATTTAGTGGAATTCAAGGGTTGGAAAGTTACACCCATGATGTCGTGGTTCCCTGTCAGTCCTTCACCTACATCACCTGGCCCCTGTTTTTCTCAGTTTGTTTTTCATAAGTCTCTTAATAGATGAAAACTACAGTCAGATTTCATGTTTTACCTTCACTAGGCCTTCAGACCTTCTGTACCACGAGCTTCTCTAACAGCTCACCCCCCATGAAGGATGTACACAGAGAAACTCCCCACACCCATTTCTGCCTCTCTGCACCTGGTCCTACCTTCCCTGCTCTCAGCACATGCAAGAGGTCAGGCTGTAGCATCACCTGCGCTCTGTGTAATCTCTGTATTGCCACCTTTGATTGGGAGGCAGCTTGCTGCTAACTGGGCCCTTTGCTTCTGATGTTTACATCACGCTTAGGTAATACAGCAGCCCCCCCCCAGGACTGGAGTGGGGCCGTCTCAGCACATTAATCACACACTCAGTCTTTCTTCCCCTAAACAGTCACAGTGGGAATCATAGAGCGAAAGATAAAACGTCCATAGTATTTGCTGACTTCTAATGTTACCCAGTCAGATCCTATGAAATGTACCTTAACCATCTTCCTGGTGTCATAAAAGGTATGAAATACATTACAACACAGAAAATGAAGTAGTAATGAAGTACTTTAGCGTATCTTTAGCTTCTGTGGTTTTATTCCGACTTCACACATCAAATCAGAAATATTACAGGCTAAACTGAACCTGGCAACCCGGCTTCTTGTTCATATAATCTGGTAACATGACAGCAGTAAGACTCATATATGTGTATTTCACAGATTTATTTAGAATATTGTATTTAATCACAAAAGAAAATATCCTTCTTTGATCTGTATGTTACTCGTTATCTCATAATGAACAAAATGGTTTGTGGTGGTATGAGTACTGTGGTATGATTACTCAGCCAACCAAGGCTCTGATGGTCTGGTATGATTACTGTGGTATGATTACTGTGGTATGATTACTCTGCCAGACAGAGCTCTGATGGTATGAGTACAAAATTTATAGACCATTGTTGTCACACCACAAAGAAACGTGTCCTCTGCATTTCAGGCATATGTGACATAACAGGCAGCAGCTAATTCAGCCCCCAGGAAGCAATGCTTGGGGATGGTACCTTGCTCAGAATACTTTAATGATACCTTGCTGGTCAGGGTTTCAAACCAGCAATATTTCAATTACAGGAGCACTTCCCTAACCATCAGGCCACCACTGCCCCAGTCATACATTGGTATGATTACTCTGCTAGCCAGTCCTGACTGGGATTAAAAATCAGCCCTGGACATTGGGGTCCCCCATGATAAATATAGCCAGCACACATACCCACTGGGCCATCAGGAAAATACCCAGTATGCCAGACGGCCTGTCCAGCTCTGCTCCCAGTCGTGGTCTCAGGTTCCGAACCCGCTAAGCTGCACTCTGCACTCGGATAACTGGCATCCCTGTATTGCCAGCAGTGCATGACTGTGTATGTGCCCTGTAATGAACTCACATCCCGCCCAGAGTGTACCCCAGCCTTGTGCATGCGCTGCCTGCGATAGGCTCCAGGCCCCTGGTGACCCTGACCAGGAGTGTGGAAGACAGATTAATGATTATTTAGCGCCCCCTATTGGCCAATGAGTAATACTATATTGTCAAACCCTAATTTTAATAGTACATGACTTTACAGTATACTAACTTTTATAATAAATATTGCTTAACCAACATATAAATTGATATGTAATTGATTTTTTTTATTGTCCTGTATTCTGATCAGTATGTCTCGTTAAAACACAGTAGTGATGATACATCATTGTTAAGAATTTCTACCACGTTCCTGTGTTGTGACTGTATTCTCAGTGAACCAGGACCTTTCTGTTCATAATCAACACAGCTCCCACTTTCCATGGCAACACAGTCACCTTCAGACCTGTGGAGAGATGCTGGAGAAACACAAAATCCTTTTGAGAAAAATCTGAACAATCAGTCTACTTTGCATGTCTCTCCTGTTCAGTCTATAAATTTATATTGGCATAAACAGGCAGACATTATCACAAAACACAAACTGGACATAAAAGTTACAAATTTGCAAAATAAAACAACTGGCTTCTACTTCCTTTGTCGATATGCTGAGTCATGTTGTATATCACACAGATAATCATGGCAGGCACTTGTTCCCATGCCAGCTATATGCAAATATATTTATATTTGATGAAAGAAAAATTCCCATCTGCATATTGCGTGTCCTGCTGTAATAGGTTTGCTTGTCTCAAAGGGGATGTTCAAGTATATAAATAAAGTTCTTTCCAGAAGAAAAACACTGAGCATGTTCAAGAGATGCAAGACACATCATCTTTAAGAAAACATCTCTGCATTCATCATCCATAACTGCTTATCCAGTAGAGGGTTGCAGTGTTTGCTTGGAGCCAACCCAGGAAGCCGAGGGAACAAGGCAGAGATACACCCTGGAAAGGACGCCAGCCAGTTGCAGGGCCTTATAAGACAACAGCACTATGCTGTTTTATTTTGTTGTTGCTTTGTGACAGAGAAATGAACATTTCACTAGAACTGGAAACATACCAATACTGCTATCCAGCAGCTAATGGGACGTGTGTTAAAAATAGCTACTCTGGATTTGCCAGGTTTGCCTTGTACATGTTTTTTGCGTCGGGGATGACCATGACCATCACGGGGAACCTGGTGGTCATCATCTCCATCGCGCACTTCAAGCAGCTGCACACACCGACCAACATGCTGGTGATGTCACTGGCTCTGGCCGACCTGCTTCTGGGGGCCGTCGTGATGCCCTTCAGCATGATCAGATCGGTGGAGGGCTGCTGGTACTTTGGAGATACTTTCTGCTCGTTGCACTCCACTGTTGACTTGTTCCTCTCATGTGTTTCAGTCTTTCACCTGATTTCCATTGCAGTTGATCGATACCAGGCGGTTTGCAATCCTCTGCGGTACCATAACACAGTGACCATTCCTGTGGCTTGGCTGATGGTAGCGTTGAGTTGGGCTGCAGCTGCTTCTTACTCCTACAGTCTCCTTTACTCCATGGGCAGTGTGATGGGCCTAGATGAATACATCACTTCCATAAATTGCTTGGGGAGTTGCATCCTTTTATTTAATGCACAGTGGAGCACCCCAAACACTCTGATTGGGTTTTTCCTGCCATGTTCGGTAATGATTGGCCTTTATGCTAAAATATTTCTGGTAGCCAGACAACACGTCAGGCAGCTTGGAGGTTCAAGTCAGCAGCCATGTTTTAAACAAAAAAATGGGAAGAGGACAACTCACAACTCAGAGCAAAAGGCTGCAAAGACCCTTGGCATTGTTATAGGTGCCTTCATACTCTGCTGGATGCCTTTCTTTGTCATCTCTATACTCGACCCCTATATTGACTTTGCAACTCCTCCTGTTCTTTATGAAGGGTTTTTCTGGCTGGGTTATTTTAATTCTGCGTTAAATCCTATAATCTACGGACTGTTTTATCCGTGGTTTCAAAGGTCGTTGAAACTCATTATATCTTTAAAGATTTTTGCTGCACATTCCTCAAATACAAAGGTTTTCCCTGAAAGTTGATTTTTCATAGATTCACCACATAACTCAGTCTCATATTACCATAAAAACACACATCATGTACTTAATGACCTGTTTAAAAAAAGCAGAAATAGTTGTTTGATTTTTTTAATAAAATTTTTTGCATTTGAACTCTTAATTTGTTTTTGAAAATTTTACACAATAAGGTGAAGTCAGTCTTATCTTTCAAGCACTCCAAAAAATATTTGTTAATCGAATTCCGTGTTATGCACCTTAACAATAATTTTAAATTTTTCCTGCACTCTAAAGTGCACAGACTGTCACTTAGCTAAGTGCCACTACGCTGAGCCTAAATTAACATAGAAAACAAAGCGAATCCCCAGCACTGAGGAAGTCACACTAGAGGCCTACAGTGATAAAAATAGCAGACTAATGGATTATTTAACATTTCATTGGCGTAAACCGAGAATTCCAAGTCAGCATTTAGTGGAATTCAAGGGTTGGAAAGTTACACCCATGATGTCGTGGTTCCCTGTCAGTCCTTCACCTACATCACCTGGCCCCTGTTTTTCTCAGTTTGTTTTTCATAAGTCTCTTAATAAATGAAAACTACAGTCAGATTTCATGTTTTACCTTCGCTTGGCCTTCAGACCTTCAGTACCACGAGCTTCTCTAACAGCTCATCCCCCATGAAGGATGTACACAGAGAAACTCCCCACACTCATTTCTGCCTCTCTGCACCTGGTCCTACCTTCCCTGCTCTCAGCACATGCAAGAGGTCAGGCTGTAGCATCACCTGCGCTCTGTGTAATCTCTGTATTGCCACCTTTGATTGGGAGGCAGCTTGCTGCTAACTGGGCCCTTTGCTTCTGACGTTTACATCACGCTTAGGTAATACAGCAGCCCCCCCCCCCCAGGACTGGAGTGAGGTCGTCTCAGCATATTAATCACACACTCGGTCTTTCTTCCTCTAAACAGTCACAGTGGGAATCGTAGAGCGAAAGATAAAACGTCCATAGTATTTGCTGACTTCTAATGTTACCCAGTCAGATCCTATGAAATGTACCTTAACCATCTTCCTGGTGTCATAAAAGGTTTGAAATTAAAACAGAGAAAATGAATTCGTAATGAAGTACTTTAGCGTATCTTTAGCTTCTGCAGTTTTATTCCGACTTCACAAATTAGATCAGAAATGTTACAGGCTAACCTGAACCTGGCAACCCGGCTTGTTGTTCGCATAATCTGGTAACATGTCAGCAGTACGACTCATATATGTTTATATCACATATTTATTTAGAATATTGTGTTTAATCAGAAAAGAAAATATCCTGCTTTGATCTGTATGTTATTCGTTATCTCATAATGAGCAAAATGGTTTGTGGTGGTATGATTACTGTAGTATGATTACTCTGCCAGCCAGGGCTCTGATGGTATGGTATGATTACTGTGGTATGATTACTGTGGTATGATTACTCTCCCTGATAGGGCACGCATGGTATGAGTACAATATTAAAGACCATTGTTGTCACACCACAATGAAACGTGTCCTCTGCATTTAAGGCATATGTGACATAAGAGGCAGCAGCTAATTCAGCCCCCAGGAATCAATACTTGGGGATGGTACCTTGCTCAGAATACCACAGTGGTACCCTGCTGGTCAGGGGTTCAAACCAGCAATATTTCAATTACAAGAGCACTTCCCTAACCATCAGGCCACCACTGTCCCAGTCATACAGTGGTATGATTACTCTGCTAGCCAATCCTGACTGGGAATAAAAATCAGCCCTAAACATTGGGGTCCCCCATGATAAATTTTGCAAGCCCACATACCCACTGGTCCATCAGGAAAATACCCAGTATGCCAGACGGCCTGTCCAGCTCTGCTCCCAGTCGTGGTCTCAGGTTCCGAACCCGCTAAGCTGCACTCTGCACTCGGATAACTGGCATCCCTGTATTGCCAGCAGTGCATGACTGTGTATGTGCCCTGTAATGAACTCACATCCCGCCCAGAGTGTACCCCAGCCTTGTGCATGCGCTGCCTGCGATAGGCTCCAGGCCCCTGGTGACCCTGACCAGGAGTGTGGAAGATAGATCAATGAATATTTAGCTCCCCCTACTGGCTAATGATTAATTTTCACAATTTGTTATTCCTATTCTCAGCATTAAGTACATTTTTTTTTTTATAAAACGTGACTTTATGATACACTACCTTTTATAATATATATCTTATAACCAACATTTACTTTGAAATGTAATTGTTTCTCTATATGTTCTGATCAGAATGTCTTCTTACACCAGTGTAGAACCAAACCTCTGATGGTAAGAATTTCTCTCAGGTTCCTGTGTTTTGACTGTATTCTCACTTTCCCAGGACCTTCTTGTCCATATTCAATATTTAGTTGTTTCCCTGTGGTGACACGGTCACCTTCAGATCGGTGGGTAGAAGCTGATAAAACTCTTTGAGAAAACTCTGAACAATCAGTCTGTTTTGCATGTCTCTCCTGCTCAGTCTATCAGTTTATTGGCAGATATATAGACATTAACAGCAAACACAGACTCTGAATGTAAGGCACACAAATTAAACTCATCTCTCATAAATGAAACAACTGGCTTCTATTTCCTTTGTCGATATGCTGAGTCATGCTGTATATCACACAGATAATCATGGCAGGCACTTGTTCCCATGCCAACTATATGCAAATATATTTATATTAGATGAAAAGAAAAATTCCCATCTGCATATTGCGTGTCCTGCTGTAATAGGTTTGCTTGTCTCAAAGGGGATGTTCAAGTACATAAATAAAGTTCTTTCCAAAAGGAAAACACTGAGCATTTTCAAAAGATGCAAAACACATCACCTTTAAGAAAACATCTCTGCATTCATCATCCATAACTGCTTATCCAGTAAAAGGTTGCAGTGTTTGCTTGGAGCCAACCCAGGAAGCCCAAGGCACAAGGCAGAGATACACCCTGGAAAGGACGCCAGCCAGTTCCAGGGCCTTATAAGACAACAGCTCTATGCTGTTTTATTTTGTTGTTGCTTTGTGACAGAGAAATGAACATTTCACTAGAACTGGAAACATACCAGTACTGCTATCCAGCAGCTAATGGGACGTGTGTTAAAAGTGGCTACTCTGGATTTGCCAGGTTTGCCTTGTGCATGTTTTTTGCATCGGGGATAACCATGACCATCACGGGGAACCTGGTGGTCATCATCTCCATCGCGCACTTCAAGCAGCTGCACACACCGACCAACATGCTGGTGATGTCACTGGCCCTGGCCGACCTGCTTCTGGGGGCCGTCGTGATGCCCTTCAGCATGATCAGATCGGTGGAGGGCTGCTGGTACTTTGGAGATACTTTCTGCTCGTTGCACTCCACTGTTGACATGATCATTACAGCTGCTTCAGTCTTTCACCTGATTTCCATTGCAGTTGATCGATACCAGGCAGTTTGCAATCCTCTGCGGTACCATAACACAGTGACCATTCCTGTGGCTTGGCTGATGGTAACGTTGAGTTGGGCTGCAGCTGCTTCTTACTCTTGCGCTCTCCTTTATTCTAAGGCTAATGTGATGGGCCTAGATGAATACATCACTTCCATTAATTGCTTGGGGAGTTGCATCCTTCTGTTCAATGCACTGTGGGGTACCCTACACACTCTGGTTGGGTTTTTCCTGCCATGTTCGGTAATGATTGGCCTTTATGGTAAAATATTTCTGGTAGCCAGACAACATGTCAGGCAGCTTGGAGGTACAAGTCAGCAGCCATGTTTTACAGAGGGACATGGCAACAGGAAATCTCACAGCTCAGAGCGAAAGGCTGCAAAGACCCTTGGCATTGTTGTAGGTGCCTTCATACTCTGCTGGATGCCTTTCTTTGTCATCTCTATAATCGACCCCTATATTGACTTTGCAACTCCTCCTGTTCTTTATGAAGGGTTTTTCTGGCTGGGTTATTTTAATTCCGCATTAAATCCTATTATCTACGGACTGTTTTATCCGTGGTTTCAAAGGTCATTGAAACTCATTATATCTTTAAAGATTTTTGCTGCACATTCTTCAAATACAAAAGTTTTCCGTGAAAGTTGAGTTTTCATAGATTCACCACATAATTCAGTTTCATATTACCATAAAAACACACATCATGTACTTAATGTCCTGTATTAAAAAAGCAGAAATAGCTGTTTGATTTTTTATTTTTATTTTTTTTGCATTTTTACTCTGGATTTGTTTTTGAAAACTTTACACAATAAAGTGAAGTGAGTCTTATCTCTCAAGCACTTTGAAAAATATTTGTTATTCGAATTCTGTGTTTTGCACCTTAACAATAATTTTCAATTTTTCCTGCACTCTAAAGTGCACAGACTGTCACTTAGCTAAGAGCCACTAAGCTGAGCCTAAATTAACATAGAAAACAAAGCAAATCACCAGCACTGAAGACATCACACTAGAGGCCTACAGTCATAAAAAGAGCAAACTAATGGATTATTTAATTTTTGATTGCGGTAAACCGAGAATTCCAAGTCAACATTTAGTGTAATTCAAGGGTTGGAAAGTTACACCCATGATGTCGTGGTTCCCTGTCAGTCCTTCACCTACATCACCTGGCCCCTGTTTTTCTCAGTTTGTTTTTTATAAGTCTCTTAATAGATGAAAACTACAGTCAGATTTCATGTTTTACCTTCGCTAGGCCTTCAGACCTTGAGTTCCACAAACTTCTCTAACAGCTCACCCCCCATGAAGGATGTACACAGAGAAACTCCCCACACTCATTTCTGCCTCTCTGCACCTGGTCCTACCTTCCCTGCTCTCAGCACATGCAAGAGGTCAGGCTGTAGCATCACCTGCGCTCTGTGTAATCTCTGTATTGCCACCTTTGATTGGGAGGCAGCTTGCTGCTAACTGGGCCCTTTGCTTCTGATGTTTACATCACGCTTAGGTAATACAGCAGCCCCCCCCCAGGACTGGAGTGGGGCCGTCTCAGCATATTAATCACACACTCAGTCTTTCTACCTCTAAACAGTCACAGTGGGAATCGTAGAGCGAAAGATAAAACATCCATAGTATTTGCTGACTTCTAATGTTACCCAGTCAAATCCTATGAAATGTACCTTAACCATCTTCCTGGTGTCATAAAAGGTATGAAATACATTAAAACACAGAAAATGAAGTAGTAATGAAGTACTTTAGCGTATCTTTAGCTTCTGTGGTTTTATTCTGACTTCACAAATTAGATCAGAAATGTTACAGGCTAAACTGAACCTGGCAACCCGGCTTCTTGTTAATATGATCTGGTAACATGACAGCAGTAAGACTCATATATGTGTATTTCACAGATTTATTTAGAATATTGTTTTTAATCAGAAAAGAAAATATCCTTCTTTGATCTGTATGTTATTCGTTATCTCATAATGAGCAAAATGTTTTGTGGTGGTATGATTACTGTGGTATGATTACTGTGGTATGATTACTCTGCCAGCCAGAGCTCTGATGGTATGAGTACAATATTAAAGACCATTGTTGTCACACCACAATGAAACGTGTCCTCTGCATTTAAGGCATATGTGACATAAGAGGCAGCAGCTAATTCAGCCCCCAGGAAGCAATACTTGGGGATGGTACCTTGCTCAGAATACCTCAGTGGTACCCTGCTGGTCAGGGGCTCAAACCAGCAATATTTCAATTACAAGAGCACTTTCCTAACCATCAGCACACCACTGTCCCAGTCATACAGTGGTATGATTACTCTGCTAGCCAGTCCTGACTGGGATTAAAACTCAGCCCTGGACATTGGGGTCCCCCATAATAAATTTTGCCAGCACACATACCCACTGGGCCATCAGGAAAATACCCAGTATGCCAGACAGCCTGTCCAGCTCTGCTCCCAGTCGTGGTCTCAGGTACCGAACCCGCTAAGCTGCACTCTGCACTCGGATAACTGGCATCCCTGTATTGCCAGCAGTGCATGACTGTGTATGTGCCCTGTAATGAACTCACATCCCGCCCAGAGTGTACCCCAGCCTTGTGCATGCGCTGCCTGCGATAGGCTCCAGGCCCCTGGTGACCCTGACCAGGAGTGTGGAAGATAGATGAATTATTATTTATCGCCCCCTACTGGCTACTGAGTAATACTATATTGTCAAAACCTAATTTTAATAGTACATGACTTTCAAGTATGCTAACTTTTATAATAAATATTGCTTAACCAACATATAATTTGATATGTAATTGATTTTTTTTTATTGTCCTGTATTCTGATCAGTATGTCTCGTTAAAACACAGTAGTGATGATACATCATTGTTAAGAATTTCTGCCACGTTCCTGTGTTGTGACTGTATTGTCAGTGAACCAGGACCTTTCTGTTCATAATCAACACAGCTGCCACTTTCCATGGCAACACAGTCACCTTCAGACCTGTGGAGAGATGCTGAAGAAACACAAAATGCTTTTGACAAAACTTTTGACAATCAGTCTACTTTACATGTCTCTCCTGTTCAGTTTATGAATTTATACTGGCATGAACACGCAGACATTATCACAAAACACAAACTGGACATAAAAATTACAAATTCACAAAACAAAACAACTGGCTTCTACTTCCTTTGTCGATATGCTGAGTCATGCTGTATATCACACAGATAATCATGGCAGGCACTTGTTCCCATGCCAACTATATGCAAATATATTTATATTAGATGAAAAGAAAAATTCCCATCTGCATATTGCGTGTCCTGCTGTAATAGGTTTGCTTGTCTCAAAGGGGATGTTCAAGTATATAAATAAAGTTCTTTCCAAAAGAAAAACACTGAGCATGTTCAAAAGACGCAAGACACATCACCTTTAAGAAAACATCTCTGCATTCATCATCCATAACTGCTTATCCAGTAGAGGGTTGCAGTGTTTGCTTGGAGCCAAGCCAGGAAGCCCAGGACACAAGGCAGAGATACACCCTGGAAAGGACGCCAGCCAGTTGCAGGGCCTTATAAGACAACAGCACTATGCTGTTTTATTTTGCTGTTGCTTTGTGACAGAGAAATGAACATTTCACTAGAACTGGAAACATACCAGTACTGCTATCCAGCAGCTAATGGGACGTGTGTTAAAAGTGGCTACTCTGGATTTGCCAGGTTTGCCTTGTACATGTTTTTTCTGTCAGGGATGACCGTGACCATCACGGGAAACCTGGTGATCATCATCTCCATCGCGCACTTCAAGCAGCTGCACACACCGACCAACATGCTGGTGATGTCACTGGCCCTGGCCGACCTGCTTCTGGGGGCCGTCGTGATGCCCTTCAGCATGATCAGATCGGTGGAGGGCTGCTGGTACTTTGGAGATACTTTCTGCTCGTTGCACTCCACTTTCTACATGTTCCTCACATCCGTGTCAATCTTTCATCTGATTTCCATTGCGGTTGATCGATACCAGGCAGTTTGCAATCCTCTGCGGTACCATAACACAGTGACCATTCCTGTGGCTTGGCTGATGGTAGCGTTGAGTTGGGCTGCAGCTGCTTCTTACTCCTACAGTCTCCTTTATTCTAAGGCTAATGTGATGGGCCTAGATGAATACATCACTTCCATTAATTGCTTGGGGAGTTGCACTTTTCTGTTCAATACGCTGTGGAGTACCCTAGACTCTCTGATTGGATTTTTCCTACCATGTTCAGTAATGATTGGCCTTTACGTTAAAATATTTCTGGTAGCCAGACAACACATCAGGCAGCTTGGAGGTACAAGTCAGCAGCCATGTTTTACAGAGGGACATGGCAACAGGAAATCTCACAGCTCAGAGCGAAAGGCTGCAAAGACCCTTGGCATTGTTGTAGGTGGCTTCATACTCTGCTGGATGCCTTTGTTTCTCAATTCCACGCTCAACCCCTATACCGACTTTGCAACTCCTCCTGTTCTTTATGAAGGTTTTGTCTGGCTGGGTTATTTTAATTCCACGTTAAATCCTATAATCTAAGGACTGTTTTATCCGTGGTTTCAAAGGTCATTGAAACTCATTATATCTTTAAAGATTTTTGCTGCACATTCTTCAAATACAAAAGTTTTCCGTGAAAGTTGAGTTTTCATAGATTCACCACATAATTCAGTTTCATATTACCATAAAAACATACATCATGTACTGAATGTCCTGTATTAAAAAAGCAGAAATAGCTGTTTGATTTTTTATTTTTATTTTTTTTGCATTTTTATTCTGGATTTGTTTTTGAAAACTTTACACAATAAGGTGAAGTGACTCTTATCTCTCAAGCACTTTGAAAAATATTTGTTAATCGAATTCTGTGTTTTGCACCTTAACAATAATTTTAAATTTTTCCTGCACTCTAAAGTGCACAGACTGTCACTTAGCTAAGAGCCACTAAGCTGAGCCTAAATTAACATAGAAAACAAAGCAAATCACCAGCACTGAAGACATCACACAAGAGGCCTACAGTCATAAAAAGAGCAAACTAATGGATTATTTAATTTTTGATTGCAGTAAACCGAGAATTCCAAGTCAACATTTAGTGTAATTCAAGGGTTGGAAAGTTACACCCATGATGTCGTGGTTCCCTGTCAGTCCTTCACCTACATCACCTGGCCCCTGTTTTTCTCAGTTTGTTTTTCATAAGTCTCTTAATAGATGAAAACTACAGTCAGATTTCATGTTTTACCTTCGCTAGGCCTTCAGACCTTGAGTTCCACAAACTTCTCTAACAGCTCACCCCCCATGAAGGATGTACACAGAGAAACTCCCCACACCCATTTCTGCCTCTCTGCACCTGATCCTACCTTCCCTGCTCTCAGCACATGCAAGAGGTCAGGCTGTAGCATCACCTGCGCTCTGTGTAATCTCTGTATTGCCACCTTTGATTGGGAGGCAGCTTGCTGCTAACTGGGCCCTTTGCTTCTGACGTTTACATCACGCTTAGGTAATACAGCAGCCCCCCCAGGACTGGAGTGGGGCCGTCTCAGCACATTAATCACACACTCAGTCTTTCTACCTCTAAACAGTCACAGTGGGAATCGTAGAGCGAAAGATAAAACATCCATAGTATTTGCTGACTTCTAATGTTACCCAGTCAAATCCTATGAAATGTACCTCAACCATCTTCCTGGTGTCATAAAAGGTATGAAATACATTAAAACACAGAAAATGAAGTAGTAATGAAGTACTTTAGCGTATCTTTAGCTTCTGTGGTTTTATTCTGACTTCACAAATTAGATCAGAAATGTTACAGGCTAAACTGAACCTGGCAACCCGGCTTCTTGTTAATATGATCTGGTAACATGACAGCAGTAAGACTCATATATGTGTATTTCACAGATTTATTTAGAATATTGTTTTTAATCAGAAAAGAAAATATCCTTCTTTGATCTGTATGTTATTCGTTATCTCATAATGAGCAAAATGTTTTGTGGTGGTATGATTACTGTGGTATGATTACTGTGGTATGATTACTCTGCCAGCCAGAGCTCTGATGGTATGAGTACAATATTAAAGACCATTGTTGTCACACCACAATGAAACGTGTCCTCTGCATTTAAGGCATATGTGACATAAGAGGCAGCAGCTAATTCAGCCCCCAGGAAGCAATACTTGGGGATGGTACCTTGCTCAGAATACCTCAGTGGTACCCTGCTGGTCAGGGGCTCAAACCAGCAATATTTCAATTACAAGAGCACTTTCCTAACCATCAGCACACCACTGTCCCAGTCATACAGTGGTATGATTACTCTGCTAGCCAGTCCTGACTGGGATTAAAACTCAGCCCTGGACATTGGGGTCCCCCATAATAAATTTTGCCAGCACACATACCCACTGGGCCATCAGGAAAATACCCAGTATGCCAGACAGACTGTCCAGCTCTGCTCCCAGTCGTGGTCTCAGGTTCCGAACCCGCTAAGCTGCACTCTGCACTCGGATAACTGGCATCCCTGTATTGCCAGCAGTGCATGACTGTGTATGTGCCCTGTAATGAACTCACATCCCGCCCAGAGTGTACCCCAGCCTTGTGCATGCGCTGCCTGCGATAGGCTCCAGGCCCCTGGTGACCCTGACCAGGAGTGTGGAAGATAGATGAATTATTATTTATCGCCCCCTACTGGCTACTGAGTAATACTATATTGTCAAAACCTAATTTTAATAGTACATGACTTTCAAGTATGCTAACTTTTATAATAAATATTGCTTAACCAACATATAATTTGATATGTAATTGATTTTTTTTTATTGTCCTGTATTCTGATCAGTATGTCTCGTTAAAACACAGTAGTGATGATACATCATTGTTAAGAATTTCTGCCACGTTCCTGTGTTGTGACTGTATTGTCAGTGAACCAGGACCTTTCTGTTCATAATCAACACAGCTGCCACTTTCCATGGCAACACAGTGACCTTCAGACCTGTGGAGAGATGCTGAAGAAACACAAAATGCTTTTGACAAAACTTTTGACAATCAGTCTACTTTACATGTCTCTCCTGTTCAGTTTATGAATTTATACTGGCATGAACACGCAGACATTATCACAAAACACAAACTGGACATAAAAATTACAAATTCACAAAACAAAACAACTGGCTTCTACTTCCTTTGTCGATATGCTGAGTCATGCTGTATATCACACAGATAATCATGGCAGGCACTTGTTCCCATGCCAACTATATGCAAATATATTTATATTAGATGAAAAGAAAAATTCCCATCTGCATATTGCGTGTCCTGCTGTAATAGGTTTGCTTGTCTCAAAGGGGATGTTCAAGTATATAAATAAAGTTCTTTCCAAAAGAAAAACACTGAGCATGTTCAAAAGACGCAAGACACATCACCTTTAAGAAAACATCTCTGCATTCATCATCCATAACTGCTTATCCAGTAGAGGGTTGCAGTGGTTGCTTGGAGCCAACCCAGGAAGCCCAGGACACAAGGCAGAGATACACCCTGGAAAGGACGCCAGCCAGTTGCAGGGCCTAATAAGACAACAGCACTATGCTGTTTTATTTTGCTGTTGCTTTGTGACAGAGAAATGAACATTTCACTAGAACTGGAAACATACCAGTACTGCTATCCAGCAGCTAATGGGACGTGTGTTAAAAGTGGCTACTCTGGATTTGCCAGGTTTGCCTTGTACATGTTTTTTCTGTCAGGGATGACCGTGACCATCACGGGAAACCTGGTGATCATCATCTCCATCGCGCACTTCAAGCAGCTGCACACACCGACCAACATGCTGGTGATGTCACTGGCCCTGGCCGACCTGCTTCTGGGGGCCGTCGTGATGCCCTTCAGCATGATCAGATCGGTGGAGGGCTGCTGGTACTTTGGAGATACTTTCTGCTCGTTGCACTCCACTTTCTACATGTTCCTCACATCCGTGTCAATCTTTCATCTGATTTCCATTGCGGTTGATCGATACCAGGCAGTTTGCAATCCTCTGCGGTACCATAACACAGTGACCATTCCTGTGGCTTGGCTGATGGTAGCGTTGAGTTGGGCTGCAGCTGCTTCTTACTCCTACAGTCTCCTTTATTCTAAGGCTAATGTGATGGGCCTAGATGAATACATCACTTCCATTAATTGCTTGGGGAGTTGCACTTTTCTGTTCAATACGCTGTGGAGTACCCTAGACTCTCTGATTGGATTTTTCCTACCATGTTCAGTAATGATTGGCCTTTACGTTAAAATATTTCTGGTAGCCAGACAACACATCAGGCAGCTTGGAGGTACAAGTCAGCAGCCATGTTTTACAGAGGGACATGGCAACAGGAAATCTCACAGCTCAGAGCGAAAGGCTGCAAAGACCCTTGGCATTGTTGTAGGTGGCTTCATACTCTGCTGGATGCCTTTGTTTCTCAATTCCACGCTCAACCCCTATACCGACTTTGCAACTCCTCCTGTTCTTTATGAAGGTTTTGTCTGGCTGGGTTATTTTAATTCCGCGTTAAATCCTATAATCTACGGACTGTTTTATCCGTGGTTTCAAAGGTCATTGAAACTCATTATATCTTTAAAGATTTTTGCTGCACATTCTTCAAATACAAAAGTTTTCCGTGAAAGTTGAGTTTTCATAGATTCACCACATAATTCAGTTTCATATTACCATAAAAACATACATCATGTACTGAATGTCCTGTATTAAAAAAGCAGAAATAGCTGTTTGATTTTTTATTTTTATTTTTTTTGCATTTTTATTCTGGATTTGTTTTTGAAAACTTTACACAATAAGGTGAAGTGACTCTTATCTCTCAAGCACTTTGAAAAATATTTGTTAATCGAATTCTGTGTTTTGCACCTTAACAATAATTTTAAATTTTTCCTGCACTCTAAAGTGCACAGACTGTCACTTAGCTAAGAGCCACTAAGCTGAGCCTAAATTAACATAGAAAACAAAGCAAATCACCAGCACTGAAGACATCACACAAGAGGCCTACAGTCATAAAAAGAGCAAACTAATGGATTATTTAATTTTTGATTGCAGTAAACCGAGAATTCCAAGTCAACATTTAGTGTAATTCAAGGGTTGGAAAGTTACACCCATGATGTCGTGGTTCCCTATCAGTCCTTCACCTACATCACCTGGCCCCTGTTTTTCTCAGTTTGTTTTTCATAAGTCTCTTAATAGATGAAAACTACAGTCAGATTTCATGTTTTATCTTCGCTAGGCCTTCAGACCTTCAGTACCACGAGCTTCTCTAACAGCTCATCCCCCATGAAGGATGTACACAGAGAAACTCCCCACACTCATTTCTGCCTCTCTGCACCTGGTCCTACCTTCCCTGCTCTCAGCACATGCAAGAGGTCAGGCTGTAGCATCACCTGCGCTCTGTGTAATCTCTGTATTGCCACCTTTGATTGGGAGGCAGCTTGCTGCTAACTGGGCCCTTTGCTTCTGACGTTTACATCACGCTTAGGTAATACAGCAGCCCCCCCCCCCCAGGACTGGAGTGGGGTCGTCTCAGCATATTAATCACACACTCAGTCTTTCTACCTCTAAACAGTCACAGTGGGAATCGTAGAGCGAAAGATAAAACATCCATAGTATTTGCTGACTTCTAATGTTACCCAGTCAAATCCTATGAAATGTACCTCAACCATCTTCCTGGTGTCATAAAAGGTATGAAATACATTAAAACACAGAAAATGAAGTAGTAATGAAGTACTTTAGCGTATCTTTAGCTTCTGTGGTTTTATTCTGACTTCACAAATTAGATCAGAAATGTTACAGGCTAAACTGAACCTGGCAACCCGGCTTCTTGTTCATATAATCTGTTAACATGACAGCAGTAAGACTCATATATGTGTATTTCACAGATTTATTTAGAATGTTGTTTTTAATCAGAAAAGAAAATATCCTTCTTTGATCTGTATGTTATTCGTTATCTCATAATGAGCAAAATGTTTTGTGGTGGTATGATTACTGTGGTATAATTACTGTGGTATGATTACTCTGCCAGCCAGAGCTCTGATGGTATGAGTACAATATTAAAGACCATTGTTGTCACACCACAATGAAACGTGTCCTCTGCATTTCAGGCATATGTGACATAAGAGGTAGCAGCTAATTCAGCCCCCAGGAAGCAATGCTTGGGGATGGTACCTTGCTCAGAATACTTTAGTGATACCTTGCTGGTCAGGGTTTCAAACCAGCAATATTTCAATTACAGGAGCACTTTCCTAACCATCAGCACACCACTGCCCCAGTCATACAGTGGTATGATTACTCTGCTAGACAGTCCTGACTGGGATTAAGAATCGGCCCTGGACATTGGGGTCCCCCATAATAAATTTTGCCAGCACACATACCCACTGGGCCATCAGGAAAATACCCAGTATGCCAGACAGCCTGTCCAGCTCTGCTCCCAGTCATGGTCTCAGGTTCCGAACCCGCTAAGCTGCACTCTGCACTCGGATAACTGGCATCCCTGTATTGCCAGCAGTGCATGACTGTGTATGTGCCCTGTAATGAACTCACATCCCGCCCAGAGTGTACCCCAGCCTTGTGCATGCGCTGCCTGGGATAGGCTCCAGGCCCCTGGTGACCCTGACCAGGAGTGTGGAAGATAGATTAATGATTATTTAGCTCCCCCTACTGGCTACTCAGTAATACTATATTGTGTTCTCCCACTTTATGTGATACATTACTGCTATCACCTGCACTAAGTACTGACTTCTAATCCTAATTATTATCTATATGATTTCATGGTAGGCGACCTATTGTAATAAATATTTCATAACCAAAATTTTATTTCAAATACAATCGTTTCTCTTCATTGAGCTTTGCTGATCAGCATGACAGAATAATATCTTGTTAACACACATTAGGCCCAATATATTCTCTAATGGTAAAAATTTCTGCCATGTTCCTGTGTTGTGACTGTATTCTCAGTGAACCAGGACCTTTCTGTTCATAATCAATATCGTTTGCAGTTCCCTAATGGTAACACAGGCATCTACAGTTGTGTGGAATGATGCTGGAGAAACACAACATACTTTTGACAAAACTCTGAGCAATGAGTCCACTTTGCATGTCTCTCCTGTTCAGTCTTTCTGTTTTTATTATCATTAACTCCAACACACTAACACCTAATATAGACAGGACTTAAGACATAAAAATTAAAGTCATCTCTCAGAAATAAAACAACTGGCTTCTACTTCCTTTGTCGATATGCTGAGTCATGCTGTATATCACACAGATAATCATGGCAGGCACTTGTTCCCATGCCAACTATATGCAAATATATTTATATTAGATGAAAGAAAAATTCCCATCTGCATATTGCGTGTCCTGCTGTAATAGGTTTGCTTGTCTCAAAGGGGATGTTCAAGTATATAAATAAAGTTCTTTCCAAAAGAAAAACACTGAGCATGTTCAAAAGACGCAAGACACATCACCTTTAAGAAAACATCTCTGCATTCATCATCCATAACTGCTTATCCAGTAGAGGGTTGCAGTGGTTACTTGGAGTCAACCCAGGAAGCCCAGGGCACAAGGCAGAGATACACCCTGGAAAGGACGCCAGCCAGTTGCAGGGCCTTATAAGACAACAGCACTATGCTGTTTTATTTTGTTGTTGCTTTGTGACAGAGAAATGAACATTTCACTAGAACTGGAAACATACCAGTACTGCTATCCAGCAGCTAATGGGATGTGTGTTAAAAGCAGCTACTCTGGATTTGCCAGGTTTGCCTTGTACATGTTTTTTGCGTCGGGGATGACCGTGACCATCACAGGGAACCTGGTGGTCATCATCTCCATCGCGCACTTCAAGCAGCTGCACACACCGACCAACATGCTGGTGATGTCACTGGCCCTGGCCGACCTGCTTCTGGGGGCCGTCGTGATGCCCTTCAGCATGATCAGATCGGTGGAGGGCTGCTGGTACTTTGGAGATACTTTCTGCTTGTTACACACCACTGTTGACATGATCCTTACAGCTGCTTCAATCTTTCACCTGATTTCCATTGCGGTTGATCGATACCAGGCAGTTTGCAATCCTCTGCGGTACCATAACACAGTGACCATTCCTGTGGCTTGGCTGATGGTAGCGCTGAGTTGGGCTGCAGCTTCTTCCTACTGCTGCAGTCTCCTTTACTCTAAGGGCAGTGTGACAGGTCTAGATGAATACATCACTTCCATAAATTGCTTGGGGAGTTGCATCCTTTTATTTAATGCACAGTGGAGCACCCCAAATACTCTGATTGGGTTTTTCCTGCCATGTTCGGTAATGATTGGCCTTTATGCTAAAATATTTCTGGTAGCCAGACAACATGTCAGGCAGCTTGGAGGTACAAGTCAGCAGTCATGTTTTAAACAAAAAAGTGGGAAGAGGACAACTCACAACTCAGAGCGAAAGGCTGCAAAGACCCTTGGCATTGTTGTAGGTGCCTTCATACTCTGCTGGATGCCTTTCTTTGTCACCTCTATACTCGACCCCTATATTAACTTTGCAACTCCTCCTGTTCTTTATGAAGGGTTTTTCTGGCTGGGTTATTTTAATTCTGCGTTAAATCCTATAATCTACGGACTGTTTTATCCGTGGTTTCAAAGGTCATTGAAACTCATTATATCTTTAAAGATTTTTGCTGCACATTCTTCAAATACAAAGGTTTTCCCTGAAAATTGATTTTTCATAGATTCACCACATATTTCAGTCTCATATTACCATAAAAACATACATCATGTACTGAATGTCCTGTTTAAAAAAAACAGAAATAGCTGTTTGATTTTTTTATTTTTTGCATTTTTACTCTGGATTTGTTTTTGAAAACTTTACACAATACAGTGAAGTGAGTCTTATCTCTCAAGCACTCCGAAAAATATTTGTTAATCAAATTCTGTGTTATGCACCTTAACAATAATTTTCAATTTTTCCTGCACTCTAAAGTGTACAGACTGTCACTTAGCTAAGAGCCACTACGCTAAGCCTAAATTAACATAGAAAACAAAGCAAATCCCCAGCACTGAAGATGTCACACAAGAGGCCTACAGTCATAAAAAGAGCAAAATAATGGATTATTTAATTTTTGATTGCAGTAAACCGAGAATTCCAAGTCAACATTTAGTAAAATACAAGGGTTGGAAAGTTACACCCATGATGTTGTGGTTCCCTGTCAGTCCTTCACCTACATCACCTGGCCCCTGTTTTTCTCAGTTTGTTTTTCATAAGTCTCTTAATAGATGAAAACTACAGTCAGATTTCATGTTTTACCTTCGCTAGGCCTTCAGACCTTCAGTACCACGAGCTTCTCTAACAGCTCACACCCTATGAAGGATGTACACAGAGAAACTCCCCACACCCATTTCTGCCTCTCTGCACCTGATCCTACCTTCCCTGCTCTCAGCACATGCAAGAGGTCAGGCTGTAGCATCACCTGCGCTCTGTGTAATCTCTGTATTGCCACCTTTGATTGGGAGGCAGCTTGCTGCTAACTGGGCCCTTTGCTTCTGACGTTTACATCACGCTTAGGTAATACAGCAGCCCCCCCAGGACTGGAGAGGGGCCGTCTCAGCACAGTAATCAAACACTCGGTCTTTATTCCTCTAAACAGTCACAGTGGGAATCATAGAGCGAAAGATAAAACATCCATAGTATTTGCTGACTTCTAACGTTACCCAGTCAGATCCTATGAAATGTACTTTAACCATCTTCCTGGTGTTATAAAAGGTATGAAATACATTACAACACAGAAAATGAAGTAGTAATGAAGTACTTTAGCGTATCTTCAGCTTCTGTGGTTTTATTCCGACTTCACACATCAAATCAGAAATATTACAGGCTAAACTGAACCTGGCAACCCGGCTTCTTGTTCATATAATCTGTTAACATGACAGCAGTAAGACTCATATATGTGTATTTAACATGTTTATCTGGAATATTATGTTTAATCAGAAAAGAAACCAAAGAAGTAATGTTGTCCTTCTCAAAAAGAGAAAACTACTAAATCACTGAGGTTTCACTCTACTGTAAATATCCTTCTTTGATCTGTATGTTACTTGTTATCTCATAATGAGCAAAATGGTTTGTGGTGGTATGATTACTGTGGTATGATTACTCAGCCAGCCAGTGCTCTGATATGAATGGTAAATGGACTGCATTTATATAGCGCTTTTCTACTCCTAGGAGTACTCAAAGCGCTTTACATTTCATGCCTCACATTCACCCATCCACACACTCATTCACACACCGGTGGCGGAGGCTGCCATGCAAGGTGCCAACCTGCTCACCGGGAGCAATTTGGGGTTCAGTGTCTTGCTCCAGGACACTTTGATGGGGTCAGGAGGAACCAGGGCTCGAACCTGCAACCCTCCAGTTGCCGAACGAAAGCACTACCTCCTGTGCCATGATCTTCTATGATTACTGTGGTATGATTACTCTGCCAGCCAGGACTCTGATGGTCTGGTATGACTACTGTGGTATGATTACTGTGGTATGATTACTCTGCCAGCCAGGACTCTGATGGTCTGGTATGATTACTGTGGTATGATTACTCTCCCAGCCAGGGCTCTGACGGTATGAGTACAATATTTAGAAACCATAAAGAAACGTGTCCTCTGCATTTCAGGCATATGTGACATAACAGGCAGCAGCTAATTCAGCCCCCAGGAAGCAATGCTTGGGGACTGTACCTTGCTCAGAATACTTTAGTGATACCTTGCTGGTCAGGGTTTCAAACCAGCAATATTTCAATTACAGGAGCACTTTCCTAACCATCAGCACACCACTGCCCCAGTCATACAGTGGTATGATTACTCTGCTAGACAGTCCTGACTGGGATTAAGAATCGGCCCTGGACATTTGGGGTCCCCCATAATAAATTTTGCCAGCACACATACCCACTGGGCCATCAGGAAAATACCCAGTATGCCAGACGGCCTGTCCAGCTCTGCTCCCAGTCGTGGTCTCAGGTTCCGAACCCGCTAAGCTGCACTCTGCATTCGTATAACTGGCATCCCTGTATTGCCAGCAGTGCATGACTGTGTATGTGCCCTGTAATGAACTCACATCCTGCCCAGAGTGAACCCCAGCCTTGTGCATGCGCTGCCTGCGATAGGCTCCAGGCCCCTGGTGACCCTGACCAGGAGTGTGGAAGATAGATTAATGATTATTTAGCGCCCCCCACTGGCTAATGATTAATTTTCAAAATTTGCTATTCCTATCCACAGTATTTTAAACATAACTTTATAGTATACTGGCATCGCTGTGTTTTATAATAAATATTTTATAACCAAGATTTACTTTGAAATGTACTTCGTTCTCTATATGGTGCCATGTTCTGATCAGAATGTCTTCTTAAACCACAGTAATGGCAATATATTCTGTAATGGTAAGAATTTCTGCCATGTACCTGTGTTGTGACTGTATTCTCAGTGAACCAGAACCTTTCTGTTCATAATCAATATCGTTTGCAGTTCCCTAATGGTAACACAGGCATCTGCAGTTGTGTGGAATGATGCTGGAGAAACACAACATACTTTTGACAAAACTCTGAGCAATGAGTCCATTTTGCATGTCTCTCCTGTTCAGTCTTTCTGTTTTTATTATCATTAACTCCAAAACACTAACACCTAATATAGACAGGACTTAAGACATAAAAATTTAAATCATCTCTCAGAAATAAAACAACTGGCTTCTACTTCCTTTGTCGATATGCTGAGTCATGCTGTATATCACACAGATAATCATGGCAGGCACTTGTTCCCATGCCAACTATATGCAAATATATTTATATTAGATGAAAGAAAATTTCCCTTCTGCATATTGCGTGTCCTGCTGTGATTGGTTTGCTTGTCTCGAAGGGGATGTTCAAGTATATAAATAAAGTTCCTTCCAGAAGAAAAACACTGAGCATGTTCAAAAGATACAAAACACATCACCTTTAAGAAAACATCTCTGCATTCATCATCCATAACTGCTTACCAGTAGAAGGTTGCAGTGTTTGCTTGTAGCCAACCCAGAAAGCCCAGGGCACAAGGCAGAGATACACCCTGGAAAGGACGCCAGCCAGTTGTAGGGCCTTATAAGACAACAGCACTATGCTGTTTAATTTTGCTGTTGCTTTGTGACAGAGAAATGAACATTTCGCTCGAGCTGGAAACATATCAGTACTGCTATCCAGCAGCTAATGGGACGTGTGTTAAAAGCAGCTACTCTGGATTTGCCAGGTTTGCCTTGTATATGATTATTGCATCGGGGATGACCGTGACCATCACAGGGAACCTGGTAGTCATCATCTCCATCGCGCACTTCAAGCAGCTGCACACACCGACCAACATGCTGATGATGTCACTGGCCCTGGCCGACCTGCTTCTGGGGGCCGTCGTGATGCCCTTCAGCATGATCAGATCGGTGGAGGGCTGCTGGTACTTTGGAGATACTTTCTGCTCGTTGCACTCCACTGTTGACATGATCCTTACAGCTGCTTCAATCCTTCACCTGATGTCCATTGCAATCGATCGATACCAGGCAGTTTGCAATCCTCTGCGGTACCATAACACAGTGACCATTCCTGTGGCTTGGCTGATCGTAGCGTTGAGTTGGACTGCAGCTGTTTCTTACTCTTGCGCTCTCCTTTATTCTAAGGCTAATGTGATGGGCCTAGATGAATTCATCACTTCCATTAATTGCTTCGGGAGTTGCATCCTTCTGTTTAATGCACTGTGGGGTACCCTACAAACTCAGATTTGGTTTTTCCTGCCATGTTCAGTAATGATTGGCCTTTATAGTAAAATATTTTTGGTAGCCAGACAACACGTCAGGCAGCTTGGAGGTACAAGTCAGCAGCCATGTTTTACAGAGGGACATGGCAACAGGAAATCTCACAGCTCAGAGCGAAAGGCTGCAAAGACCCTTGGCATTGTTGTAGGTGCCTTCATACTCTGCTGGATGCCTTTTTTTGTCATCTCTATAATTGACCCCTATACTGACTTTGCAACTCCTCCTGTTCTTTATGAAGGGTTTTTCTGGCTGGGTTATTTTAATTCCGCGTTAAATCCTATAATCTACGGACTGTTTTATCCGTGGTTTCAAAGGTCATTGAAACTCATTATATCTTTAAAGATTTTTGCTGCACATTCTTCAAATACAAAGGTTTTCCCTGAAAGTTGATTTTTCATAGATTCACCACATAATTCAGTCTCGTATTACCATAAAAATATACATAATGTTCTTAATGTCCTGTTTAAAAAAAAGCAGAAATAGCTGTTTGCTTTTTTAAATTTAAACCATAAAATTTACATTTTTTTCATTTTAACTCTTAATTTGTTTTTGAAAACATGACACAATACAGTGAAGTGAGTCTTATCTCTCAAGCACTCCGAAAAATGTTTGTTAATGGAATTCTGTGTTATGCACCTTAACAATAATTTTCAATTTTTCCTGCACTCTAAAGTGCACAGACTGTCACTTAGCTAAGTGCCACTAAGCTGAGCCTAAATTAACATAGAAAACAAAGCGAATCCCCAGCACTGAAGACGTCACACAAGAGGCCTATAACCATAAAAAGAGCAGACTAATGGATTATTTAATTTTTGATTGCGGTAAACCGAGAATTCCAAGTCAACATTTAGTGGAATTCAAGGGTTGGAAAGTTACACCCATGATGTCGTGGTTCCCTGTCAGTCCTTCACCTACATCACCTGGCCCCTGTTTTTCTCAGTTTGTTTTTCATAAGTCTCTTAATAGGTGAAAACTACAGTCAGATTTCATGTTTTACCTTCGCTTGGCCTTCAGACCTTGAGTACCACAAGCTTCTCTAATAGCTCACCCCCCATGAAGGATGTACACAGAGAAACTCCCCACACCCATTTCTGCCTCTCTGCACCTGATCCTACCTTCCCTGCTCTCAGCACATGCAAGAGGTCAGGCTGTAGCATCACCTGCGCTCTGTGTAATCTCTGTATTGCCACCTTTGATTGGGAGGCAGCTTGCTGCTAACTGGGCCCTTTCCTTCTGACGTTTACATCACGCTTAGGTAATACAGCAGCCCCCCCAGGACTGGAGTGGGGCCGTCTCAGCACATTAATCAAACATTCAGTCTTTCTTCCTCTAAACAGTCACAGTAGGAATCGTAGAGTGAAAGATAAAACATCCATAGTATTTGCTGACTTCTAATGTTACCCAGTCTGATCCTATGAAATGTACCTTAACCATCTTCCTGGTGTTATAAAAGGTATGAAATACATTAAAACACAGAAAATGAAGTAGCAATGAAGTACTTCAGCGTATCTTCAGGTTCTGTGGTTTTATTCCGACTTCACACATCAAATCAGAAATATTACAGGCTAAACTGAACCTGGCAACCCGGCTTCTTGTTAATATGATCTGGTAACATGACAAAAATAAGACTTTATATTTGACATTTTTATTAAGAATACTGTGATTACAGTGGTATGATTACTCTCCCAGTCAGGCCTCTGATGGTACCGTATGATTGCAGTAGACTGGGCTTAAAAATCAGGAAAATACCCAGTATGCCAGACGGCCTGTCCAGCTCTGCTCCCAGTCGTGGTCTCAGGTTCCGAACCCGCTAAGCTGCACTCTGCACTCGGATAACTGGCATCCCTGTATTGCCAGCAGTGCATGACTGTGTATGTGCCCTGTAATGAACTCACATCCCGCCCAGAGTGTACCCCAGCCTTGTGCATGCGCTGCCTGCGATAGGCTCCAGGCCCCTGGTGACCCTGACCAGGAGTGTGGAAGATAGATTAATGATTATTTATCGCCCCCTACTGGCTACTGAGTAATACTATATTGTCAAAACCTAATTTTAATAGTACATGACTTTCAAGTATGCTAACTTTTATAATAAATATTGCTTAACCAACATATAATTTGATATGTAATTGATTTTTTTTATTGTCCTGTATTCTGATCAGTATGTCTCGTTAAAACACAGTAGTGATGATACATCATTGTTAAGAATTTCTGCCACGTTCCTGTGTTGTGACTGTATTGTCAGTGAACCAGGACCTTTCTGTTCATAATCAACACAGCTGCCACTTTCCATGGCAACACAGTCACCTTCAGACCTGTGGAGAGATGCTGAAGAAACACAAAATGCTTTTGACAAAACTTTTGACAATCAGTCTACTTTACATGTCTCTCCTGTTCAGTTTATGAATTTATACTGGCATGAACACGCAGACATTATCACAAAACACAAACTGGACATAAAAATTACAAATTCACAAAATAAAACAACTGGCTTCTACTTCCTTTGTCGATATGCTGAGTCATGCTGTATATCACACAGATAATCATGGCAGGCACTTGTTCCCATGCCAACTATATGCAAATATATTTATATTAGATGAAAAGAAAAATTCCCATCTGCATATTGCGTGTCCTGCTGTAATAGGTTTGCTTGTCTCAAAGGGGATGTTCAAGTATATAAATAAAGTTCTTTCCAAAAGAAAAACACTGAGCATGTTCAAAAGACGCAAGACACATCACCTTTAAGAAAACATCTCTGCATTCATCATCCATAACTGCTTATCCAGTACAGGGTTGCAGTGGTTGCTTGGAGCCAACCCAGGAAGCCCAGGGCACAAGGCAGAGATACACCCTGGAAAGGACGCCAGCCAGTTGCAGGGCCTTATAAGACAACAGCACTATGCTGTTTTATTTTGCTGTTGCTTTGTGACAGAGAAATGAACATTTCACTAGAACTGGAAACATACCAGTACTGCTATCCAGCAGCTAATGGGACGTGTGTTAAAAGTGGCTACTCTGGATTTGCCAGGTTTGCCTTGTACATGTTTTTTCTGTCAGGGATGACCGTGACCATCACGGGAAACCTGGTGATCATCATCTCCATCGCGCACTTCAAGCAGCTGCACACACCGACCAACATGCTGGTGATGTCACTGGCCCTGGCCGACCTGCTTCTGGGGGCCGTCGTGATGCCCTTCAGCATGAGCAGATCGGTGGAGGGCTGCTGGTACTTTGGAGATACTTTCTGCTCGTTGCACTCCACTTTCTACATGTTCCTCACATCCGTGTCAATCTTTCACCTGATTTCCATTGCGGTTGATCGATACCAGGCAGTTTGCAATCCTCTGCGGTACCATAACACAGTGACCATTCCTGTAGCTTGGCTGATGGTAGCGTTGAGTTGGGCTGCAGCTGCTTCTTACTCCTACAGTCTCCTTTATTCTAAGGCTAATGTGATGGGCCTAGATGAATACATCACTTCCATTAATTGCTTGGGGAGTTGCACTTTTCTGTTCAATACGCTGTGGAGTACCCTAGACTCTCTGATTGGATTTTTCCTACCATGTTCAGTAATGATTGGCCTTTACGTTAAAATATTTCTGGTAGCCAGACAACACGTCAGGCAGCTTGGAGGTACAAGTCAGCAGCCATGTTTTACAGAGGGACATGGCAACAGGAAATATCACAGCTCAGAGCGAAAGGCTGCAAAGACCCTTGGCATTGTTGTAGGTGCCTTCATACTCTGCTGGATGCCTTTCTTTGTCATCTCTATAATCGACCCCTATATTGACTTTGCAACTCCTCCTGTTCTTTATGAAGGGTTTTTCTGGCTGGGTTATTTTAATTCCGCATTAAATCCTATAATCTACGGACTGTTTTATCCGTGGTTTCAAAAGTCATTGAAACTCATTCTATCTTTAAAGATTTTTTCAGTACATTCCTCAGATACAAATGTTTTTTCTGAAAGTTGATAATCATCATATTCGACATTTATACATACATACTGTCATGTTTAAATATGGCAGAAATTGCTGTTAGTTTCTTTCAGTTCTTTTAATTTTTTGAAACATTACATAACAATGTTAGTATGAGTATTATCTTTTAAGCACTCTGAAAACTAATTGTTAATTGAATTCTCTGTTCTACTTACTTAGAAATTAGTATTCAGTTACACCTGCACTCTGAACTGTACTTAATTATTCATAGCACTTCCAGTTATGGCCACATAGGCGAGGAAACAATTCAAACATCTAGCAATGCAAGTGTGAGACATGAGGTCTACCCAGAAAGAGAGCATGTAAATGACTGTGTAAATAATTTTTTGGGTAAGTATTGGATATTTTGAAGAATGCATTTTTACTTACATGTACCAATACTTCTTTATGTTTAAATTATTTATTCAGTTATTTTATGCAGAAATATTTTTGAATTTTGTACTTAGATTAAAAAACTACCCCTTGTAAAATGCACTTGTTTTTATAACATTAAATTATACAATTTAATAGCATTTAGTTTAGCCATCTGATACACATAACAGTCTCTGCAGGCTGGCAGGACTTTTAATCAAACCAATGTCATATTTTCACAAACGTGTCCCCATGATTGATTGTCATTCCTGATAAGTTCTGAATAAATACCCGCTGTCAGAACCCCTACAAATCACCAAAGGGCTTTTTTTGTCATCTTCATGTCCTGTTAGCCCAGATCTCGTCCTCAGGAGCTCCCCCAGTTAAGCCCACGAGGGTGGCCCTCTCTGCCTAGCCTCCTGTCTCTCACTCCCTGTCCACCCTCCGATGTCCCATAGTGTTCTGTCAGGCCCTGCACTTCCAAGAACCCTTAGTCTTCAATTTGCTCCATTGCCTTCCCACCAAGTCCCATTCGTGCCTCAGTCTCTAGGTTCCCCTAATCAACCTTGGTCTTTATCTCAGTTCCCTGGTTGTGTCCCTGATTGGTTTCATCCTGGTATGCATCCTGTCTCCACTTTCCCCAGTCTAGTTGCATTGACCAGACTCATGTTCCATCTATCTGTTCTACTGCACCTTTTGTTTAATGCCTTTCTCCAATCTGTCCTGTTCTGTTTTTACCTGTTTTGGTTTGACCCCTTGTGGTTCCTTTATTTTCTAGTGCTCCCTTTTGTTTCTGTGTGTGTGGGGGGGGGGGTCATGTATATATTTTATTGTCTGTATTAAATGTCCCCACAAGATGATTTAAAAAACTGTTATTTTCAAATGGTGGGGATCATTTTTTCGGAAACTCAATTTGTTTAGGGTTGGCTAGGGGTTAAGGTTGTCTTTGTTAAATTAGGGTTTTTCTTATAGAAATTAATGGAGAGTCCCCACAGACAAATGTGTGTACATGTAACCATTGTGTGTATATATGTATACATATTAAAAATTATTGCGATGGACTGGCCCCCCATCCTGGGTTGTTCCCTGCCTCGTGCCCATTGCTTCCGGGATAGGCTCTGGACCCCCCGTGACCCAGTAGGATAAGCGGTTTGGAAAATGGATGGATGGATATTAAAAATAAAACAAACACCCTGCTAAGTGACAGCAGCTTTGAGGATCGTCCCTTTCTGCTTTCACCCTGCCAGTCCATAATAGACAAGAGCAGGCAAGAATAGAAGTGCACAAAAACAGCTAAGTAGATACGTGACAACTAGGGACACGGCACAGGAATTTACAATGACAGCAGACATGAGCTGTTTACAAACAGCGTGGAGCATGCTGGGAGAACTCAAATGCACTCTGCTGCATGGAAGCCATCGCGCTGGCGCTACAGTATATTGCCTGTCCTTTGGTAGCCAATCAGCATAAGCCCTGCCTTATAAACAACCTGCAATTCCAAGTCACATGTAATAAAAACCAATAGATGGAAAAGTTACACCCAGGACCTGGTTGTGCTACGTGATAAAAACAGAATAACTATAGACATAAGGGATTGGGCTCCAACCAGTTTCATAGTAAAGAAAGTAACAGCATAGCTTATGTATAACACATGGGCATCACTAGACCCCTTTTACTGGGGCACATACGGCTGTATTTATGTGCTGAGCCGCAGTAAAGTCTCACGTTCAGCTTCAGGAGTCGATGTTTTTCTACTCCAAAGTGTAGCAATGTGGTTTTAACCGCAAATTGAGCCAAAGCGCAAACATTCTATTTGTCTGTGCACAGAATGTGCCCTAGAACAGCTCGGCCTGTGTCCCAGTACAGCTCGGCCTCTGCCCCAGTACAGTTCGGCCTCAGCCCCAGTACAGCTCGGCCTCTGTCCCAGTACAGTTCGGCCTCTGCCCCAGTACAGCTCGGCCTCTGCCCCAGTACAGCTCGGCCTGTGTCCCAGTATGGCTCGGCCTCTGCCCCAGTACAGCTCGGCCTGTGTCCCAGTACGGCTCGGCCTCTGCCCCAGTACAGCTCGGCCTGTGTCCCAGTATGGCTCGGCCTCTGCCCCAGTACAGCTCGGCCTGTGTCCCAGTATGGCTCGGCCTCTGCCCCAGTACAGCTCGGCCTGTGTCCCAGTATGGCTCGGCCTCTGCCCCAGTACAGCTCGGCCTGTGTCCCAGTACGGCTCGGCCTCTGCCCCAGTACTGTTCGGCCTGTGTCCCAGTACGGCTCGGCCTCTGCCCAAGTCCAGCTCGGCCTCTGCCCCAGTACGGCTGGGCCTCTGCCCCAGTACGGCTCGGCCTCTGCCCCAGTACGGCTGGGCCTCTGCCCCAGTAGAGCGCGACCTGTGCCCCAGTACAGCTCGGCCTGTGTCCCAGTACGGCTCGGCCTCTGCCCCAGTACTGTTCGGCCTGTGTCCCAGTACGGCTCGGCCTCTGCCCAAGTCCAGCTCGGCCTCTGCCCCAGTACGGCTGGGCCTCTGCCCCAGTACGGCTCGGCCTCTGCCCCAGTACGGCTGGGCCTCTGCCCCAGTAGAGCGCGACCTGTGCCCCAGTACGGCTCGGCCTCTGCCCCAGTACAGCTGGGCCTCTGCCCCAATACAGCTCGACCTCTGCCCCAGTACAGCTCGGCCTCTGCCCCAGTACGGCTCGGCCTGTCTCCCAGTACGGCTCGGCCTCTGCCCCAGTACAGCTGGGCCTCTGCCCCAATACAGCTCGGCCTCTGCCCCAATACAGCTCGGCCTCTGCCCCAGTAGAGCGCGACCTGTGCCCCAGTACAGCTCGACCTCTGCCCCAGTACAGCTGGGCTCCTGGTATAACCTGAGTTTAGCAAAAAAAAAAAAAACAGAATAGACATTAATGGTTTGTTTTTTGTCACACCAGGTGATACTGGGAAAGAGCAGAGGCCCTTTCCTAGCCCTGTCCATACAGCCCCTCGGAAACCAAGCATGACGACCAGCCAAACCCACCTCCAAATCCCCCGGATCCTCACGGTGTCTTTGGACAGTGACACCAGTACCTAGCAAACCTCGCCCCTATGAGGCGCTCACTGGCCAAATCCCTCTTGCCTGTGTGATTCTCTGTTCACACACATAAACACACGTATGGAGTCTCTCCGGTTTTGGTCCCACAGCATAGGCACATTGAATATTAATGCTGCGGAGTCATCCTCACGTGGGCCTTAAGCAAGCAGGCAAACGGTATATAACTAGGAGCAGTGTCTGATTGTCAAAGCTGAGGTGAAAGGACGTCTTTCTTACATTCAGACCAAAACAATTTATGGGAATACGGTCGACACTCCATATCCAAAGATCCAACGAAACGTCAACCGAAAATAGCAGCGAAAAATTATTCCAGCAAGCTTGCAAAAGCAACGCTATTTGCCAAGCACAGTGCACTACGCTGAATCTACGCAACTGAAGTGACGTGTAGTTTTGGGTGTTGGTGAGTGTTAACATAGTGTGTGTGTGTGTGTGTGTGTGTGCGTGTATGTGTGAGACAGAATGATTTTATATTATCTGCATGTACTACGATAGTTGCGTCTGTACTGAATGTACAGACTTGTTTTCTTGTCACTATTCCCTAAACAATACAGTAAAACAACTATTTACTTAGAATTACTTTATATTAGGTATTATACATAATCTAGATATTTTTATAGTACATGGGAGGATGTGCCTAGGTTATATGTAAATATCATTGTATTTTGTATAAGCACCTTATACATAAGCATCTATGAATTTCTGGTATCTGCAGGGGTCCTGGAACCGATCCCCCGTGGACAATGAGGGATGACTGTCAGCTGCTTCTTTGCACCTCCCCTCGATTATAGATCCATTTTTGCCCGTCTTCCATGGAACAAAGTCTGCCTAGTGGAGACATCGATCATTGTTTTCCATCACAAAACTCGTCCTGTAGTGTCGACATACAAGTTGAATATCTAATAGTAAACGCGATTATTTCCATTTTTTTGTCAGTGGTCACAGTGTTTGGAAACCTGCTGGTCATCACCTCGATCTGTGTCTTCAGACAACTCCACAGTCCAGCCAACATTCTCACCCTCTCTCTGGCTGTCACGGATCTCTTGGTTGGAGTAATAATCATGCCAACGAACAGTGTGCGATTGCTAGTGTCTTGTTGGCGTTTTGGGATAACTATGTGCTGGTTTTACAATGTGTTTACTTGGGCTATTACCACATCGTCTCTTTGCCATGTAGTGCTCATAGCAATTAACCAATATTTTGCTGTGTGTCTCCCCCTACAATATAACTGTAAGATGTCCATTAATAGGACTGTGAAATGTATATTTCTCTGTTGGACCATATCCTTCTTATACAACATACTTTTGACATACTTTGCCCACTTGGAAGAAGAAGTGCCAAATGTTTGTGCCGATGAATGCATGGGCTCCTTTGATAACAATTTGGTGATCACGGACATGATTATTACCTTCATCATCCCAGGCACCATTATTTTCATATTGTATGCACAAATTTTCAGAGTGGCATTAAAACATTTGATTAAAATAAATTCAACAAGGCAGTGCAACAGAGAAAAAAGGGCCTTGAGAATTCATGAGAAGAAGGCAACGAAATCTTTAGGCACCGTGGTATTTGTTTATCTGTGTTGCTGGATACCGCTGTACATATCACTTATGAACGCAGACAAAATGTCAAATCCAAACTTGGCTGTAAAATACATAATGTACTTGTTCTATTTTAATTCTAGTGTAAATCCTTTTATATATGCTTTTTTCCACCCGTGGTTTAAAAAGTCTACCAAACTTATTTTAACTCTTAAAATATTGAAACCATCGTCTGTTGACCTGAATATATTGCCTGGCAGCAAATAAGAGCATCCATATTTATAATTACACCTGAGCAAGATATATGACCAGGGGGAATGTCATGCTAGCTTGTTGTTCTCTCTTCTCTGGGGGAATGGTAGGAGAGTGTGGTCAAAAAGTGATCCGAGAAACAAGAAGGAAATTGGATCTGAAATAAATGTCTTGATTTTTCAGTACGTTGTTATTTTTTTACAGTTTTGTGTCTTTTGGGTTTTATGAGTCTCGGCGGATTGTGTCTAGGTAAACGAGTAGCAGAACGCAAACATTTCTCCTTGATGGCAATCCTACTGCTTTCATAATTTAATAAATACTCGTAGAAGGAACTCTGAGCTTCATACAGCACCTGTGTCCTTAGTCTAATCATTATTTCACCTGAATACGTCACAGTTTTATATAAAAGCTAATTAACTGTAATTCATATTTCACCCTCAACTCTTCTGTAAAATTTTTACTTGAGTAAAACTTATTGTTCAACTAGTCATTTTTTGCTTTATAGCTTTTACATTTTTAGATTGTTGAGGCTTAGAGATTTTCTCCGAAAATATGACTTTATTAATATCCCTTTAATATTATGTGGAGGTTGGGGACAGCGCCTTTGGATTGGCAGACTGAGGAGACTGGGGTGGTGGTCCCCAAATGATGTATTCCAACTTCTTGGGGGTCACTTATTCCGGGTGGGTGCTGGACTCCGCAAGTGCCCTTTGTTACTGATTCTGTTTATAATTTTTATGGATAGAATTTTTAGGCATAGCCAAGAGGTGGAGAAGGTCCAGTCTGGTGACCTTAGGATCATATCTTCGCTTTTGTGGATGATGTGGTCTTCCTGGCACCATTAGGCTGTGATCTGCAACATGTACTGGGGTGGTTTGCAGCTGAGTGCAAGGCAGGCAAAATGAGGATCAGCACCTCTAAGTCTGAGTCCACGGTTCTCGACTTAAAAATGGTGGATTGTGCACTACTGGTGGGGATGACTTATTGCCTCAAGTGGATGAGTTTAAATATCTATTAGTCTTGTTCATTGATCAGGGAAGAAAGGAGCGGGAGATCGACAGACAGATCGGTGCAGCTTCGGCAGTAATGTGGACCCTGTACCATTCTGTCGTACAAAAAAAAGAGAGAGCTCAGCTGGAAGGCAAAGTTATTGATTTACCGATTGATCTAGTTTCCTACAGGCACCTATGTTCACGAGCTTTGGGTTGTGACCGAAAGAATGAGATTGCAGGTACAAGCGGCAGAAATGAGTCTCCTTCGTACCGCGTAAATATGCGAAGTCGGACGAGCCGCCAGCTTCACCGCTCTCTCCGATGTTTGCGGAATCCGTGGCTCACGTGCCAAACAACACGCCGACGCGCACGTCATGTGACAGGGGTGTGGCTCCAAACCCGGAAATGAACAGAGAGGAAGGCCGTCGCCGCGGAGAAGGTAGGGTGAAATGGGAACTAGCATACAGTGTCGAAGAGTCAGCTGAGCACTTACTAAAAATCGTTTTTCGGTGATCGCCGCCTTGTCAGCTAATATTGCGCTGCGTGGCTGGATTACGAACGCATGCCTCGTAACTTAGCTTGTTTTGCCATTACTTCAGAATGTAAAAATGGTGTTTTGTTTAATATTTGCAACGTGTTTTTAAATCCAGATTTAAACATTTTGTGCAGTTCCACATTTTTCTGGTAAATAAATTACAGTAATGGGAGCTCACTACGAGGATTCGTGATATAAATATAGGTTGGACTTGGAGGTAAAAAAAAAAAAAACCTAACAGCTGATTAACCATCCGCGAAGCACCGAACCCTGCACACAACGTCTTAAGATTGTTTGTTTCATTTTACTGTCTTATCAGATGACAAAAATGATATAAAGTACTATTGGGTAGTGTCGTCTGTGGGAAACGATAGACTTGTAAACCAGGCTTGTGTCCAAACAGCTTTAAATCAGTGCGGAGCCATTATTTTGCTCTTTAAATATGACGTTTACTCCGAGATGAGATTAACATTATTTTCATTTACTTTTCCATAGCTCTCCCCACAACGTAGTTGCTTAGTTGATTGCAATTATTATTTAGCTATGGTTATTTAATAAATAACACTTATAAAACAGTTGCTGGTTCACCTTCCTGATTTCCCGCAGACTGTACCGCCTTTTCTATGCAGTTAAGCAAGGAACTTACCATGTTACAGTGACTGTAAAACTGTAACTTCCTTTACTGAATTTCAGTGGACATGAGGAATGAATGTACTATAATCTGAAACATCATTCAGTCACAAGCAGGCAGTCTGAAACATTTATCTGCTATCCATGCAAGTAGCTGAACCAGGATATCGAAAATTATTGTATATTCTCACAATTGTTGGCAGTTAATGTTACATTAGTTACCTAGCCTGTAATAGGATTTGGTTCCATTGGTTTCTTAATGTCTGAATACCTTCATGTCATCTTTGTGACCCCAATGAGAAAAGCAAGTTTTCCATTTTCTGTTGTAGACCGTTGATTCATCATGGCATACCAGTTTGGAGTGCCACACGACCCGAATCGGCTCGTCCAGGAAATAGGATCAAACATTCAGAAAATAACACAACAGAGTAAGTTCTTATGCAGTTGGTCACCGATAATCATCTAATAAGTAACTACTCTTAAGGCTCTGATAAGTTCTTTATTTTATGTTTGCCTCTAAAAGACTCTATAATATGTCCTTTTCTTCCCAAGCATCTGAGATCCAGCGAATTATAAACCTTCTGGGAAGCCCACAGGACACCACCGAGCTCAGGCAGCAGCTGTAAGTGCAGTGCGCTCTGGTTCTCACCCAGACCAACTACCAGTCAGCAGCCTGTCTTTATGGTGTCATTGTTAGATTTTACCTGCACGCCGGAAAGGATTAAAATGTCACTCAGATAGATTGAGTTCAGATGCTACTGGCAGTGGATCAGCAGCCACCAGTATGCTTTCACGAGCAACATGTCAGAGTTTTGGAGTTGCTGCAAATGAGAGTACCTGTGGTGTGGCAGGGCGTGGGCAAGGCCTTGAAGGGCACCGGTATGTTGATTAACAGTCAACACTTTCCGTAAGAGCGTGGGTCGTAGGGGAAAGGGCGGAGTATTACAGATAGCCAGCACAAGCACTGAAACCGTGCTGGCACTGTACTGCTAGAGAGGGTGGTGCCTTTCAGCGCTGAAATTGCAAACTCTGTAGGGAGTTTTATTTATTCATTTAGGTGTCTAAAGAAAGCTAAATAGTAGGAATCAACCATGCAAAAACGAGTCACAGATGAGACACTCTTTCTAATACAGGCACTTCTTATTCTCTATCTCAGTTTAAAAAACAACTGTCACCTTGTTTTCATTTTATTTGTATGTTTCTGTTTTTTAATACCAGACAGCAAAAGCAGCACAATGTTAATCAGCTGGCCAAAGAAACTGACAGATGCATGAAGGAATTTGGGTCCCTCCCTGTCACCACAGATCAGGTATATTTTTCATTGTACAAATTCCTGGACTGATCCCCTA
Organism: Brienomyrus brachyistius; assembly: GCF_023856365.1. Lineage (NCBI taxonomy): Eukaryota > Metazoa > Chordata > Actinopteri > Osteoglossiformes > Mormyridae > Brienomyrus > Brienomyrus brachyistius. Next base: position 4,077,372 of record NC_064551.1, on the reverse strand, counting down.
TTATTGTGAAATAGGTTTTTGGGAAATTAAAACACGAGTACGCCACAGACACCTAGGAGAATTACTAATGTACAATGCAAGACTTTTAATCCCTAATCCTGCCTCTTCTTTTAACCTCCGTTAGCATAGCATTAAGGATACTCTTTTTCTGTTGTACCACTACTCCCCAGCAGGTGGCGCATTTGGCGCGTTTCTTATTCCTTTAATCATGCATTTTACTTTCCTTGACGTTATACTACAGACAGCCATAGTCCGTCATGCCTGAGTTCAGGAAATAGGATTTACAGTCACACCCAGGCCCAGGTCATGGTTTGTGTGTGGAGGAATCTAGATCAGATGTCCTCTTCGGAGAGGGATGTTGTTAGACATCGACTGAGCAGTAACTAATGCTTCAATAAGTGGCACCGTACCCAGAGGCAGGGCCTATTTACAAAGAGACAGGCTACATATTGTGTGAACGGCTCGTGTGTGTAACATAATGTCAAATTTATGCTTAACAATAATGTTCATAATTGTTCTGTGCATTTAAAATGCTATATTATAATCAAATCAGTTCTAATGTATAAGGAAATTATGCAAAAATATGAGGGGGACTTGTAGATATAGTATCAACAGTCCTGTTACAGGGGAATTGATATGAATAGATAATGGGTTCCAGTCAAAATCCTTGGAAGAAATTAATTTGTAAATGAAACAGAGCTTTTTCTTTGATAAACGAGGACATAATTCTCAGTGGAACTGAATTTTTAGGAGGGACAGAACATAGGGTTGTGAAAATGAATCTGAGAAATTGTACTGGTGATTGGGGTTGGATTTGTAGCTCAGTGGGTTAAGTCTTTGTGCCTGTGATAGGAAGGTCACCGGCTCAAGCCCCAGTCTTGACAGAATAGTCACATCTTTGATGGGCCCTTGAGTAAGCCCCCCCCCCCCCCCCCCCAAAAAAATACCTCAGAGGTACCAGAATGTTTTGATCTCAGTTATATACTGTATGTGTGTAGGTATGTCTCAAAGGAGAGCAAGATGGCATCTGCAAAAGAAGCATTCCAATGTACTGGTTAAAATGAAAAATTCAAACTAAATTCTTTGTTGTTACGTTGTGATGTTTATATTGTTTTGCACATATGTTTGCGATGTTTCTGTCTAGCGTCAGAGGAAGTTGCAGAAAGACCGCCTTGTGAATGATTTCAGCAGCGCTCTGGCAAACTTCCAGAGGACTCAACGGCAGGCTGCCGAGAAGGAAAAGGAGTTTGTTGCCAGAGTCCGTGCCGGCTCCAGGTTATCGGTGAGCTGTGCTAGTTCCTTACTGCCAGACTAAATCAGGGCAGCAGGGTTTGACAACAGTGATTTGGTTTTAAATACAACACTGATATGCGAAAAGTAAACTGGGCTTCTGACAAAGGTGGCGTCTTTATCTACAGGTCGGTCATCCTGACGACTCCTTCGGAGGAATTTCATCACCTTTTGACAGGTCAGGGTTGTCCTCTAGTCTCACCGTCAGCTTCCTAAGCAGATCTGGACCAGCTTGTTTTGGGGCCCTAAGCAAAATTTGATTAATCAAGTTGTTTCTGCTATTCTGACCAGGCGATCAGTTGTGGGGGGCCCCCTGGTGGTGGCTGGGCCCCTAGCAGCCGATATATTTTTGCTTATGCCTTGAGCTGGCCCTGCTCATAAGGCTCAAAAAGGCACAGTAGTTGTAAGGGGCACCACAGTGGGGCTAAATCTGACCCCTAGAACAGTCTCATAATCAAAATGTGAAATAATATGGAACAGCTATTTTCATTTCATACTGCATAATGTTTTGGAGGGAACATTATGTCTCTTAAAATAATTGTTGGTCATTTTAAAAAGATATTCCAGGGATGCACAAAACCTTTAGATAGTTTTAAATGTTTATAACGTTTTAAAGTTATGAAGTTTTTACCTTTTTAGTTCTGTAATTTTTTTAATACTCAGATGCTCTTGCATTGAATACAGCCCTAGTAGCTGGAATGAGGTTAATTATCAGCATAACTATCTCTGTTGGTGTGTTTGACATGTGACAGTGACATTACAGTGAAGTGAGATTTCTGTTAAGAGAGTAAATGCCCCCTCACTCTCCTCACTTCCTAATTTTCAGTTTCCCCAAGTGTCCTTGTTTCTATGCAGAAGATGCTGGATTCTAAAGAAGTGTACAGTTAATTATTGACTGTGAGATTCGAGGGAGACTCGAGATTCTGTCACATGTACAGTTCTACTGGTGCAAGTTACAGTGAGATGAAAATCTGACTTGCTCCTTTGCAAAAAAGTGTACAGATAAATTTATGTAAAAATGGAGGGAGGTGCTCAGGGTTTGTAGGGTAAAAACAAAGATAAAGGGACAGTATTGTGTAAATGTCTTAGGCAATCAAAAGAAATCTTGGTATTAAGTACACATTAACTCAGAACAAAAAACACAATTTAACATTTGGATATATGGAAATTAAGAGTAAAACAATAAAAACTGACAAGAGTTTCTTCTGTTCTCCAAAAAGTTACTGGTATCTTGTTGGTTGGCTAGATGAACACCCTTCAGTTTCCAAACATCTCAGGGGCACCCAGCCATTCCATCTCTTTCTTCTATCTGCCTATTAAATTTCACCACCAGATGACTTAATTTAATTAGACTTAAAGAAACTCAATGCATTACTGATTAACTACATGAGGTGTGCTGGTGGTCACGTCAAAAAATACATTGTGTATACAATACATTGAGTGTACTGTATATTGCTGCAAATAATGAAGTGATTTGAGGTTTTGAAATGGCTTATCTAACACACTTTAACAAGCATATTTGTTTTACATAAATATAGAGATCATCTAAACACTTCCTTTGGCTGCCTAAGAATTTTGCACAGTATAAAAATTCAATTCGAAGACAATATCTTTTAGAAAATAAATAGAAAAGAAAAAGTTTACTGCAACTTAGGTGTGTAGTAGGGTTAGGTTTGTGTAAGTGCACTCTCATCATGTTCACACAACAAAATCGCCTAACGACGCGCTTCTCATATTCCTGTCGTTAAGCGACTCATGACTGGCGTTAACGTGATTTAGATGTTGTATTAACAAATCGGGTTTCTCTGCTTTTGAACCCCACTAATTTGCCACAAGTGAGAGCCAGTCTCACCTTCAAGTCCAGGAGGAATCCTTTACAGAAGATGACCTGCGGCTCATTGAGGAGCGAGAGAGTGCCATCCGTCAGCTGGAGGTCAGAACGGCCCGGTTTATTTCGCTATTCAAATGAACGATTTCTGGATTCCTTAGAGCACTAACGCTTTCCTTTACATAAAGTTTACATAAAAGAACTTCCCTATTGGTAGCCACCATCTTAATTTTGTGTGATATCTCTATAATGTCTTTAAAAACCCACAAGGACAGAATTTGATTTGGGAGGCGTGTGCTTCTGCTTCAGACATATGGAGCTTCCCACAACACCTGGTGTTCGGGCTCCTTCAAGTCAGACAGAACTACAGAATGCGCTGCCACTAACCTTTGTTTGGAGAAGTGAATCGTATAGATGCCACGTTGGAGTTTCTGACACCTTCCTTCTTTTTCAGTCTGATATTACAGATATAAATGAGATTTTCAAAGATTTGGGCATGATGGTTCATGAGCAGGGAGATTTGATTGGTGAGTGCAGCTGTTCTGCTCCTCTGGGATCATGGCCATGCCATATAAATAATTATCTAGTATAGCTAAACCAGAAAAAGAGTATATTTGTTTTAAATGCATAGTAGAATATATTTCATTGCATTTTTGTGTTTATGTTTGTGGGGGGAGGTCATGTATATATTACTTGTGATTAAAAACCTGTTATTTTGACAGTGGGGGGGACCGTTTTTTTCAGTCCCCACAAGGGAATTTTATTAAATCTGTCCAAACTGTGGCTGTGTGTCTACAGACAGCATAGAAGCCAACGTGGAAAATGCTGACATCAACGTACAGTCCGCCACACAGCAGCTGGCCAGGGCGGCAGATTACCAGGTAACCAGGTGGCCAGTTCGTAGGCCAGGACTCCCAGTTAACAGTTCATTGGACGCTGCATGGATGCAGAACTGAAGCAGTGTATGCGATTATTGGCATCTACATTTATTACTCTGAGGAAAATTCAATGAGCTATTTACAAGCTTTATCATTTCTCCCATTTAATCACATTCCATGCTGTGACCTTAGAAAATTCCAGAAGACATTATAAATCCACACATTTCGCCCTCAACATTGCTGTAAAGTTCATTAGTCATCCACCTCAAAATGATGCATGCATCTCCTGGTAGGCTTAGCCAGTATATGAAGGAGGAACATCAGCCCTGCTGCTTTGCATAACAACGTCATCTTGATTTGTGTTTCTCTCCATTACTCAGGGCAAATCACGGAAGAAGATCTGCATACTCATCGTGATCCTGGTTGTGGTTGCTGTGATTATCGGTTTAATCATCTGGGCTTCGGTCAAAAGCTAACACCTCAGCCGCCATTGGAATCCATGTGGTCCTGTCACGCTGATCCAATATCCCATGTGTTCATCATCCTTCTAACAGATTTTTAAATCCCTCGCATTTTATTGCAAGTCTCATTACAGTTATATATTCGATTAAACGATTTCCTTCCTGCTGTTTATAAAGCGTAAATTTTTCAGTAATGAAGATCAGCTCTGTGTACATTTTAAAAGATTTTTTTTTTTAACGATGTTAGTGCCACACTTTAGATTTCATGGACATTTGTGAATGATTTTACAGTTAATATCTAAAGCTTTAATTCTTAAGGCTTTTGTTGCCATGTAAAGCACTGAAATGTTTGTATATCATTTATAACTTTATACATTGCAGCTCCTCACATTGCAGTAACATGATTAATTGTATACAGATGAAATAATGCCATTTTTTTCAGTTTGATAGTTTCAGCCATTTAGACTTTATATTTGATTTCTTTATATTTGATCTCCACTGTGCCAATAGCAGACTTGTGGAAAGAAACATGTCTTCCAAATCATCTTAAGGTCCCCAAAGCCAACATGAGTTGAATATCAAGAACATGTCAGGACTTCCATGATCATTCTGGTCCTCTAACTCAATTATTCCCAACCCAGTCGTCGGGGACCTCCAGACAGTCCATATTTTTCTTCTCTCCCAGCTCCCAGCCAATCGAGAACTCCAGACACTTGGTGCGGGTCTTATAGGAGCTGTGAGAGAGCAAACATGTGGACTGTCTCTACTGGGAATCCATCATGGCAGACCTTGCAACATCTGTCACCTGCCTCCGTCCATTGGGGGACAGATGGCAAATTTTTTAATCGACATGATCTGAGGTGTCTCTACCCATTCCTGCTGCATTTAACTTAAACGCTTACATGGCATGACCCTGTACTTCTTGATCAAAAACATCACTTTGTGTAGCGCATAGTAATTTCTGGGCTGCGGGGGGGGGGGGGGGGGGGGGGGATTTGAAATGTGAAGTAACAATATGAATAAAGGATTTTAAGCTTTGTATGTGTTTAGTATGTTCTTTTTTAAAAAACAAAGAAAACTATTGGTATATCTTATAGCAACAACAACGTGACACAACACAGGTAAAATTATACAGACTGATATTTAAACTATTCTTAATATTTCTCATTTATATACTTAACCCTAATTTGTCAGCAACAGTTTGTTGGTTGCTCAGCTTTTGTTTTCCAGTTTCTGCGTGGTTTTTGTCTTTCCGACAAATGAGATCCAGGTGTCGAACGGGGTGGAGAATCTTGCATGTTGCTGTGAGGGGTAGAAGCCCTCAGGAGTCTAGGTTTTGTGTCCATGTTAAAATAAAATCTCTACTTGTATGCTTTCTGCAAACCACAGTGTCAAACACAAATGTTTATACTGTAGGTGACTGTTCTGGAGGGGAAAGTCATTTGGATCAACCTCCCCTGTGGATTTGCTGTAATACCTGCAGTACTGGGGAGCTCCTTAATGAACACAGATTCCAGCCCTTGGCTACAAGCCCTGAGGATATGGATAGTTCAGCTCAAGGTGATATGAGTCTATGGCTTATTCATATTTTTCTTTTCCCCTGTTTACAGTCCATGCATTGTTGTATGTTGCTCACCCTTGAGCATTGTCCCTACAGTTCAGGCTATTGGTTATATATTTGCAGCTTATGCATCGTGTGCGAGTTTCTGCGACCTTTCAGCAAGCTCCAAAAATATCGCTATTTAATTGTCCAAATAGCACATAAACAAAATCACAAATGTCAAATTCGCACATCTGTAGCCTGTACTACGAAGCGGGGTTACTGGCTTATCGGGGTGACTTGCCGGATTTAAGGTACCAAAGTTTAAATGGATTTCATATTCGCTCACTTACATTTTGCCCAGACTACCTTAAATCCGACAAGTTACCCTGATAAGACAGTAACCCCGCTTCGTAGTACAGGCCCCTGACCTGACTTGACCTGTGGTAACCTTACAATACATTTGCAATAGCAATGCTGCTTGTTTAGTTAATTGATTTTGTAGAAGTTTTCTTGGCTGCAGACAGTATCAAGTTATCTAAGAACACCATGAAAAATCTGTGCAGGCACTCGAAGGAATCCAAAATTCTATAAAGAAACATTAATTGTACTGAGATACTCCAAGCTGAAAGGCAGAAACAGATCTTCTTACAATATAGGGCACCACATAAGACTGTAATCCTGCGTAGGATTTTAAAGTGATGTTCTACTGATCCGACATCTTTTGATTTCCGTCAGGGAATTTCAAAACCGTAAAAAAGGGTGACGAGCGAATTCCAAAGCAATGCACAGTCTGTTTAAAACGTCCGGCAAGCACCGAGCCCCGGTCAGCACCCGTCGGCTCATATGTACTTAATCAAAGGCTGTGTTTACTATGCCTGCAGTCATCACACTGATTGCACGTTTCAGATCAAAGCGTTTTAGGTGTCGAATGGTACAACAGGCTGGGACTTTGAATACCTCAGCAGTTCGTACAGGTGTAGTCTGCATGTTATCCTGAGCTCCATGTTTCCTACTTTCCCTCATGCTCTACACGGTCGTTTTAACCATGTTTTAACATGACATTCAGCTGAAAGTTTCTTATTTTTTTCTTATTTTACCTGCCACAGAAATGGTGTTTCAATTGCACCGTAAAACAAACGTCTTTAAGTCACTTGCCCCAAACACTCAAGAGGTTTTCTTTTTTTCCGCTGCCGGAAAAGCTTTTTCTTCCTCTCTTTCGTGGCCGTTGGCTCCGTCACTCGCTTTTGTTTTTCTTTTGAAGAAAGTGACAGACAAGTAACGACAGCAGCTGCAATCCAAGGCTGGTTGCCTCTTCGTGGCGTGTGACAGGGGGACGTCATGCACGATGCTCACACCTGTCAGGTTTCTGGGTGTGTTTCGGGTGGAAGTCTGGACCAACTCCGGCTGACAGCTGGGACTGACGGGCTGTGGCATTCATAGGCCAGAACATGCATAGACTGGACAAAGCCTTGTTACTCTCTCCTTTCCTGAATAGATAATTGTCTTGGTTTGAATTCAACAGGAAATACCAGATACCATAGTACTGTACTATAAAGCAGCAGTGGGTGTAAGTTTCAGAACGTGCTAGAAGTACATTAGTCTCTCTACTTCCCTTGAAGTACAAAACTTCATGGTCACTTCATCCAGTGAATTAGTTTAAAAATCGTTGCAATTGTTACGAATCCTAAATGTAAGATTAAGTTGCTGTTTTAATACATTAAGATCGGGTGGTTGTAAAAACACACAGATAGGCTACTAAATCGGTGCAAAAAATTCAATATTGTTTTTTTTTCTTCACATTTTCGTATTCAGGGATATGTAAAAAATTAGAGGTTTACATTAGAGGTTTTCATAATCTCTTCTATCTTAAAGAAATGCGATCTGATACATGGCAGAAATATTTATCTGAACGTTGTTTATCCTACTATTACACAAAGTAAACGCTGGAAGTGAGACGTCCTCCGCTTCACTCCCACATCAGAAACAATAAAGTGTCTGTCAGCAAACAACATTTTAGGTCTTTCTCTGACACTATAATGATGGAAAAAAATTGTCACTGCAGAAAGAGGTGATTCCGAGCGAAAACAAGCAGTTGCAGTGGGAAGCATGCAGCGTGGTTCTCGGCAATGTGTGGGACGTGTCCCTGCAGATCAAAGCCATCGCACAAGTTCAAACAGAAACGCCAGCATGAGAGAAGCGCGACTCGCTGGGGCTCTGATCGTTTAGTCTTAATGCGGACGCGAAAACAGGCAAGCTTTTCATACTACCTGCAAAGTGCACCTACCTCCTAAGGAGAAGCATAAATTGGAATTACGTTTTTTTTGTCTTGTTTGTTTGTTTCCTTGATTTATAAACTTTAGAGAGGGGTCTGATATGACTGGACCAAAATACGCATGTTATCTGGTTTTCCTAACAACTTTCCGGTTTTCTGCTGTGCTTTCCTCGGGCATCGGGTTCAAACATTCAGCTGTCTTGGATTCACATGGGAAATACCGCATTAAATGGAAGCATCACGAAACCACCATAACTTTTGAGATGGAGGTGGAAACGACGGGTTACGTCGGATTCGGCTTTTCCCCTAACGGAGAAATGGCGTTATCGGATATCGTAATTGGGGGAGTGGAGAATGGCAAGCCGTATATACAGGTACGATCTGGCTGATCTTCCAGCTTTTATAATAGTTTGCGGCAGTTCACAGTCCAGCAACACACGACACGCATAGCTATGACTGACATTTAACTATTCACAAAACCTGCACACCAAGAATAGATTTTGACTATGAATACTACTTTTATTACCAAGGGTGTTTTGACTCTCAGTTTTACTTTTATAAATGTAAACTTTATTCAGGTTGGTTTCAGTTCTCTCTTTGTTCACGTTTTAATGCCAAACATCAATACAGGCAGGTTGAAATTACTTCATCCCACTGATGAGTATTGACGTGTCAAGTGTTATTTTAATTCACACTGGTTCTGGTTTCATATCTCCCGCCTGTTTGATCCTCCCCAAGTGCCAAAGTGCGCAGGAGTTAAGCGCGGAGTCGGTCCGCCTGTGGCAGAAGCTTGGCAGAGCCGAGTGAGCTTAAAGGCAGGATAACTTTGAATCAGAGGTGCCATAAGGAGGGAGGGAGGCAGTTAAGACGATTCCAAGGCCCCCTGAGTGACATGGGCCCTAAAAATGTGGAACATCATATAATTGGTCTGGGTTGGGGGCCCAATATGATATGCTTTCATGGGCCCCAAAATCTCTGTCAGCACTTCTGCTTTGCATTGTACTAGTTAACAGTGCAAACACCCATTGGTGAGCTCAAATGTTCATGCCTGGAGGTTTCACCCCTCATTTCATGTGTGTGGAGTTTGCATGCTGTCCTCGTGTTTCTTTTGTTTTCTTGGTACTTCAGTTGTGCCCAGATTGTGTGCCTGTGACAGGCTGGCATCCCGCCAGGGTGCTGCCCTGCCCTGTGCTTCCTGAGACTGGCTGCAAACTCCCCAGGACCCAGCACTCTGTACGCTGCTGGAGTTTGGATGGAACACTTGCTATGGATGATGTGGCGAAACACAGGGATCTGGCTTCATTTAGCTAGTTTCACACAATAGATGTGTTGCCTCAGCTTTTACCAGAGTGGAAAAAAATGCCTTATTATTGTAAAGGGCTCCTTCCTTCATTAATGGTGATATTCTCATTCTGTGATAATAAACAATGTATTTTATTTGCACGGGGAAGAGCTGTCCGTCCAGAGAAGCTGTTCATTCGCTGCCCTGTTTCTCCCAGGACTATTTTACAGACTCCAAGAGCAAAGTTCACAGAGACCCAGAGCAGAACTACAGGCTGGAATACGCCATGGAGAACAGTACTCACACTGTCCTGGCCTTTAGCAGAGAGCTCCGTACCTGCGACCGGAGGGACAAGGACCTCACGGTACGGACAGTGCTTGTGGAGCCTGACTGGGCAGCTCTGAGGGCCCACATGTGGACTGGTGTGCATGAGTCTGTGCACGTGCACGTGCATGTGTGTGTGCACAAGTGATCCTTGTGAGAAATGACAAAGCATACCTCCATTTGTAAAACAAACAGTACCATAGCCCACTGGCATATAACCCCTACCTCAAATTAGTGATACATTTTGTTTATTAAGAATACTTCATTTTCTGGACATTTTTAGTTCATTTTTAGTATGTTGGTCGTATGAAAACATGAACAATATTTAAAGACAATTTGAATTATGCTGCATATCTAAATAAGCATGAAAAAGTACCAGTAATTGTAAATTTATTGGGCAAACTCGTATGTTTGAGTAAAGTGCAGTTTAGTAAGTGCAGTGATTTCGAAATGATTGTTGTTTGTTGAGATGTTGTATCTGACCCCAGTATAGTCGGTGGTTTTGCCCTTTTGTTGGATTCTGGCAGCTTCACCCCCTCCCATCAAGCCCTTTAGTGCTTGGAGAAGACTGTAGATCTTGATTTAAGACTTGGGACAAGCATTGTGAAAGCATATTGTAAAGACCGATTTGTCTTTTTTGTGCTGGGCCCAGGAGAGTACAGTGCGGGTGATCTGGGCGTACCACAGTGAAGACGTCGGGCTCTCCGGGCCCAAGTACCACGGCAGTAACAGAGGACGGAAGAGCCTGAGGCTGCTCAACCACAGGGACACCGCCGACATTCCCGCGGGGACGGACTTTTTCGAGTTGCAGAACTTCGACGTGAGTGGGATGGACGTTATGAAAAATGCACTGCTTCCGATACTCTGCCCAGTGTTTTGGTGAAAATCGGCTGCCCTCGTCTTCTCGCATGTTTCTCCTTCATAAGCCTGAAATCAGTAGCAGGTTTTTAAAGAGAGCTGTTGATTCTGCTGCAGGTCCAGTCAAAGAGTTTCTGCTGGATTTAGATTTTGGTGAATGGAGAATAATAACTAGCAATAATAAATTCACTCATTTGACCTTGAGGGAAGATTTTAACCTGTTTTTCTGTTTCTATTAAGACAGGTGCCAGTGCCCTTTAAAGACACTACATACTGGTGTCAGTTGTTTAAAATCCCAGAAGTACAGAGGAAACATCACATTATAGCAGTGAGTAACCTGATTCCTATGTATGTGATCCTTTAGAACAGATAATTAAACCATGTCTGTGTCTTTGATGGAATGTGTCTTGTGTGATGTTTGTGGGTAGAGACGAGTGCGTCAAAACAAGCAAACTGGGACTACCGTCTTCATTTTCAGGCCGTATTCGTTTTCACGCTCAGGGGAAAGAGTGGAGCTGTCAGATCGTTTCACCTGGTCGATGAAAACATGAGGAACATCTGTCAGTTCCTCAGCGTCTATCGTTCAGGCACACGCCCCCTCCCTGCTCTGATTGTTTCATGTCCGCACCTGCCGTTTTTTATTTGGATAATTGCTGATTACGAACCTGGGTAAATAATTCAAATGATAAGTATCAAGAGCAGTCATACGGTCTGCTGCAAATCCTCTCAAGATTACAGGGAGCAGGTGCAGTCAAGGCGTCTGCTATGAGGAGAAATCTAAGGGGACTGGAGAGATTTCGAATGAAAGAGGCTGTTCATTCTTGTGTTGTTCATGAACTAATCATATCTACCCCTATAATATTATTAGTTTCTTTTATTATGAAAGTACATTTTGTATTTTATAACAGTACCATAAAATCAGATGTTGATATTCATTTTGATACAAATCGGTTTAAAAACTGTGAAAGAGACGGCAGAAGAATAGGAATTTCATGTTGCCATGGCTACTTAGCCCTTGACCTTAAACATTTTCGGAACTCAAGGAATGGGAATCGTTTCCTTGGGCCTATGTCCTGTACTGTACTCTAGCTTCCTTCATCAGTTGATACTAATTAGGGCACACGAGAACAGAGGCTGCCCTGTATCCGTTTTAAGCCTCTTTGGCAAGAATAGTGATGCAATTGTTTGAAAAAAATAGTTCCACTGCATTTATTATTTGGTGGCTGATGATACATTCTTTTGGAATGCTGTGTAGACAAAATGTATAAAGGCGGTTATAAATCATTCAGATTTCTCTTCTGGTTTCTGTGTCATTCATTAGACAAAGATAAATTCCCAGTATAAAAATTAACGTTATGTTAGCAACTACTAGTAAATAGTAAAAAATTTACATTGCTGTCCGTCATAAGAACCACTAGTCATCTCAGTTATCTTATCGAAAGTAGACCTGGAGTAACCAAACATCACAGGTCTTTTTATGGATTGTTAATCTTTATAAACCGATATCTGCAGTAAGGCTGGCTTTGTATGAGAGGAGTAACTCATTGAGGAGTGAAATAACCCTGTATTTGCATAAGTACACTGAAATGCCTCTCTTGCTCTCCTTTTGAGACATACAAAATTGGAGGGGGGGGGGGCATACACCACCCCCAATTAAGTAAGTCTAATATGAATTTAACTGATTTTTCTTTAAAGAAAATTAGTTTTTAAAGCTTATCAGACAAAATACTAGTATTTTAGTATTTTTTCCAGCCAGATGATAAGCCAGATCAGGGCCACTCAGAGGCACCAATGGAACCGTGCAGTGAAGCTGACACCACCCGAGTGTCACTGCATCTATGCCCTGTCTGTTTCCTCCATCTTGACCAATCAGGGTCAGTGGAAAATGCCTGAGCCTAAAGAACTGAAGGCAGCAGCGTTTCTCACTGAAGAACAGGCAAGAGCAGTTAAGCGCCTTCCGTAATTGACTTGGGACCGGTATTCATTAAAGTCTGCAGCAATTTGCAGTGAAAAGAGTGCCAGAATGAAGGTCTGGTAATAATTAGGGGCGATTCTAGAGAGTTTGGATGTGATGCCAGTACCTACAGCTCAGCCCCCCCCCCCCCCCCCCCGAAGAGTCTGACACGCAGATACGGCAGAACACATGATCTGCAGGATCTCACTTTTGATCGTGCCGACGTGTTTCTGACAGGCTGTCGGGAGAGGGTGTCTTTTTGCCATGTGTTACAGATCCCATCGCACGCCGGCTGACGTGTCACTTGGGAGTATTTGTCCCATTCTGGCTGGCTGGAAGGGGACCACATTTATTAAACCTGCCTAACAGGTTTTTATCAGAAACAGCTTCGGCTAGAAACTGGGCTGGCTGAGAAATGCTGATGTTGTGACTTGTAAAGGATGAACTCGATGTGAAATACTCCTCGCATCCTCTAAACACCTCCATCTTGTGGATTTATTTAATAAGGGCACTTGTACCATTTAGTGTACATTTTACAAATAGTTTACGATCGTATTGGTGAACAGTATTAATGTTGTCTGAAAACCCTGGGATTTAGCTGCAATGTTTGACGGGCGAACGCAAAAATTTCCGAGTTTGATTGCTGAAAACATAATAATACCCTCAGTTCAGTGATGCTTTATTTTAGCTTAGAAAGAGACCAACCCATCATCTTCTTCATATGAACTTAGCATAAACCTGTAGCTCCAAGCATCGCATATGGGCTGAGCGGATGTGGGTAAACAAACGTGAAGGAAAACCGAAGCAGGAATGTTTAAATATTTATGCGACGGTCACAGGCCTCGCTTTGGTCTCGTCTCCTGCTGATCTTAAAAGGAGGCCGCACAGCATGATGTCATTGCTAGCCCAGTGGGCAACACTCCGCTTTTGTGTGGGTGTCACTTCAGTGCCGAAGTCTACATTAAAAAAGAAGAGTTTTTTTTGTTCCTGTTGTTTCCGTCGCACGGACTTTCCCTTATATTGTTATATAATATATACACTTATATCGTTTTCCCTTATATTGCCGTTTCCCGAGACTATACAATAGCCTGTGAACGTGTGTGATCGTTCCTTATTTTCCTAGGTTGAGCCCATGATCGAGAAAGGCCACGAGAACTTGGTCCACCACATTCTGCTCTACCAGTGTGACAGAGAGCTGAATGCGAGCGAGCACGGTTCAGGCCATGAGTGCTACCACCCAAACATGCCCGACTCGTTTCTCACCTGTGAGACTGTCATCTTCGCCTGGGCAACTGGAGGGGAGGTTTGTAATCTGTGCCGACTGCTTACTGCTTCAGCCATTTGACTTTCATGACATTTCTGACATGTAAATGGTTATGTATGAAAATAACACTAAACCTGGGAAGTTCCAGTACAATTTTATGTGTTCCCATTGCAGGAATAATAGTGTTTTTATATGTATCTCATTACCAGTCCTTAAAAATCTTAAATAGATGGCACTAAACTAGTAATGAGATACATATAAAATAAAGTAGCAGCACTTAGGAAATTATGTTCTGCCCATAAAACATAACTGAACTGGGCATCTGGCCCAAATTGGCGCAGAAAACGCTTGTCTGTACAGTGTGAATCTTCGTTATTTTAAAATATTTAGCCGAATAAAGTCTTTTTTCTTTGCTAGCTTATGGTTTTATACAAAACTTCGCATGTGTACTGCTCAGTCTTCTGCCAGAAGTGAACAGTAATACTAGAGCACATTTCTTCAGGCACAGCAGATGCCTCATGGCATTCTGGGTACAAGTCCTAAATGCTAACGTAGAGTTGCTGAACTGTACTTGGGTGATGTAGCCAATGTGCCTGTTTATGCCGTGCTGCTTGACCTGCTTTACTGTACGTGCTCGCTTGCTAATATCTGTTGCACGTCACCTTGTTTATCTGTTGGCTGTGAAGGGCTTCACCTACCCACAGCACGTTGGCCTCTCCATCGGCACTTCCCTGGACCCACTTAATGTCCTGATGGAGGTCCACTACGACAATCCATCCTTACAACAAGGTACATCAACAAGGGTCTTCTACACAACTCCCCCCCAGTTCACCTTTATCATGGTCAATATCGTGATATATCCTCCCTGTCCCCTGTGTTTACCCATTAATACTTACGACCGATGGCTCCTTTTAACAGCTATGAGCCCCAGTCCTCTCTGAATCATTGCTGAGCATTTCCCCACTGTAGGATTGGTGGACAGCTCAGGCCTACGGTTTTTCTACACTTCGGTGCTGAGACGGTACGACGCGGGGGTAATCGAGACGGGCGTGTGGGTCAGCCTCTACCACATGCTACCCCCAGGCCTCCCGGAATATGTCTCGGAGGGACACTGCGCCAAGGAGTGTCTCCAGGAGGTATGGACCTGGAGTCTTGCAGTCTGTCTGGGTCGTGAGAAATCGATGGCAATGGTTTTATTTCCACGTCTTTCGAAGCGCTCACTGGGATACGACTGGCTGCAACTGGGCTTAGGCAGATAAGCACTATAATATGATATATATAATATGATATACCGTGGTATTTTGGGTGTACTGTGGTATTTTGGGCATAATAGTCCCTAATCATAAAATTAGGTGAATCCCCCCCCCACCACCCCAAGGTGAATTTTGAAGATTACATAATATTAAAATATATTGCGGTATAATTTATGATTGTATGAAAAATTAGATACAGACCAAACCTATATACAACTTGATCCATTTAGTTGTGTCCTGTCATGACTTTGCTAACTGTCCTAGTGCCTGAAGCAATGCCTTCTTGTTTTACGGTTCTTTTAAGTCCCTGGAGCATGAGATGCCGAGCGGGATCCGGATATTCGCGGTTCTGATGCACTCGCACCTAGCTGGGAGGGCCATCAGGGTCCGGCACTTCCGGAACAAAGATGAGCTGCAGCACCTGGCTCAGGATGATGAGTTCGACTTCAACTTCCAGGAATTCCAGTCCCTCACAGACGAGAGGCTGGTGTTACCTGTTGGTTTGCTATTGCATTTATATGCATGATTGAAAATCTGCATGATTTCAGTATTTCTGTGAAGTTCTAGACATTCATCTGGGAGAAATATGGAATTCCAGAAGAACTTCTGCATGGATTAACATTTACGTGAGGCTTGAAACATCATAACCATATTTTTTATGTCGGTCAGAGCACCTCTTTGATGGACAAACAACGTGTTCCTGGTTGCTTCCATAAAACATACCACTACTCTATTAAAAAGTACTTTCTCCAGAATTTGATGATATATTTTGAACTGCATGTCATGTTCAGTCCCACCCTGCTAAAATGTTGAGAATGCTGCAGCTAAAATGTCCTTGCTTTTCCATCCGTCCGCTACGGATGTGCGTGGAGTGACCAAATGACGCCTTGACCGTTCTGTCATCTCCAGGGTGACAGTCTGATCACAGAGTGCAAGTACAATACAGAAGGCAGGGAGAATATGACTTGGGTAAGCGCTGTCTACAGTTTGTCCTCAGGAATGTCTGCTTGTTGCATTTATTACAAACATGTACGCTGGCCTTCTAGAACCTTCTTTGCGGGTGTGTTATATTAGGCCGATCCATCCCACAGTAACAATACAGCCTGTCCTCTGCTTTTTTCCCTTAATTGCCAGTGTCTGTTATACTCTTTATTTGTTTTGGAGCTCAGCTGCCAGCTGCCATCCCATACTATTGCAATTAGCTTGTCTCTAAGATCTGGCTTCCCGTCTGGTAGGGAGGGGGCTTCGGAACGGGCAGCACTGCCGTTTAATTTATTTATTGTTTTATGTGCTGTTGTATTCCTTGGAATTTCAAAGCTGCTCAGATCTTACAAATTTTGCACCCTGCAGCCTTTCGTTGCAACTGCAAACGTTGGTTACGCCCTTAACCCCGGCGTGCATTAATGCTCGTCATTCATAGTGGCACTGTTCTGCATCAGTGTCATCAGATTGCATTAATATACTTTTGATTTCTTCTTTCTAAATACTTGGATTAAGTCAAGTTCTGCAGGAGAGTCTTGCAGGCACCTCCCTCACTTCTGCCACTAGGTCCTTTCGGACATGTCTGAAGGACTGCCTGTTCTTGGCTGAACAGTCTGTCTGTAAACACGGGGCTGCGGCTGGACATGGCTAATAAAGCTGTTTGCCGCTGCTGGCTCTGATTCTAAGAGAAACCTCAGAAAGGCCGGTTTACAACAGAAGAATGCTGTGTGCTTGTCCCACTTATTTAGTTATTCATGGGGATTGTTCCATTGTTACTTCACAATGGAAAATTAAGCCACTAACATAAGACACTGTAGATCAGCTGTGTAAGTGAAATAATTAATATGCATAATATTTTGAAATGTATTTGTTCCATGGGAATTAACTCCATGCCATATCATATTTGTCCAGAGGGTGGCGCCACTTGTTTTACTCACTCTCTCTCTCTCTCTCTCTAAAGCTCTAAAGAAGTTACATTAGTCCACAAAATGTGCTGATCCTTAATAGCACACTACTGCAGAAATGTTTAGTGGCATGAAAGAACAGCTTTACAAAAGTTGTTGCGAATATTTAAAAAACTGTCTTACATTAAATGTTAAGAAAAAAAATGCCCTTGGTTCATTTTACAGAATTAAAATTTTTTTTTACAAGCATGCTATGTCTTTTACTGATATTTGGATATTTCTTGGGAAATAAAATGTTTTTAATTGTGAGTGTTTCTTTTCCATGACGTGTCCAGATTAGTGTCATTCGTGCCCGATTCTGTGTCCCACATCTCCACAGGGCGGGCTAAGCACCAGGGATGAGATGTGTCTGTCCTACCTGCTGTATTACCCAAGGATTAACCTCGCCAGATGCGAGAGCCTTCCGGAAATCTCTGGGCAGCTAAAGTTCATTGGTGTAAAAAAAAATCCAGGTCCCTGTCACGTGAGTGTGCAGTTTGACATTCTGGGTCATAACACCGACACTGGTGTCATTTCTGCCTGCCCTCCACCCTGGACCACGCCTGTTAACACGCCTATCAGTGTGCTGTCTTACACTCTGAATCACGCCTGTTAACACACCTGTCAGTGTACTGTCTTACACCCTGGGTCACGCCTGTTAACACGCCTGTCAGTGTGCTGTCTTACACCCTGGGTCACGCCAGTTACACGCCTGTCAGTGTGCTGCCTTACACCCTGGGTCATGCCTGTTACACACCTGTCAGTGTGCTGCCTTACACCCTGGGTCATGCCTGCTACACGCCTGTTAGTGTGCTGTGTTATACCCTGACTCACACCTATTAACATGCCAATCAATGTGCTTGCATTTAAATAAAAATAACCGTTTCATAAAAACAGCTGTAATGACACGTGGGTCATGCTTGCTGCAGACTCCTTAACTGTAAAACTCCTGCAATAGATGTGAACGCCACCAGGTGCCCCCCCCCCCCCCCAGACAGAGATTAGTTCATTTCTACACTTGGAGATAGTTTGCAATAGAAGCTATTTAAACATGTGGCAACAGGCTTTTTTTTCCTTTGTAGAATTAGTCACAAGACTCTCGGAGTCTGGAATCATTCAGTTCCTTTTCTGCTTTGAACTTATGAAAAGAGTTTGCTGGCAGTAAAGTAAAAAGAATTCTTACAAGAATATACAAGATCTTGGAACCTAACAGCTTGTGGTCAGTATTTTCATGAGAGAGAGGAGAGACACGTTCATCTCTGTAGTACAGCAGAACTGTAAAAGTCGCTCAAAAATAGATCCATCAATGCAGTATTGATGCCTGGAATATCTATAGCTTTTCTCTCGCTACCTGTACAACAACACAGGTCTCCTGCAGTCACTAATTTATCCGAATACCAAACGTGACACTTTGGTCTGCCTTTGTGCTTCAGGGGAGGAAATCGGTGCTTAGAGCAAAGCCGGCTCTCTGTGAGGCATCTGATCCCCGCCGATCTCCGTCACAGCAAAAGACGGGCGACCTTCACGACTCGGGCTGGGCCCATTGAATTTAGAGTGTCTGTTCCTTCTGGGCCCAGGAACCAGACCTGAATAGCAATTACGGGACATTACAGGCATTCCTGGCAGTGGCGGCGGCCAACCAGGCCCGTAAGACAGGCGGTGGGGTCAGTGCCGATCCTGGGAATAATGGCGGCAAGCGAGAGGCCTGGAAAGGAGAGCCTTATGAGGCTTGGGGTTAATGCACCCAGGCCATTCTCCCCGTCGGTGGGAGCGGAGCGTTCTGTATAGGTCTGGCTGAGCCACTCCAAACAGATTAGGTTACAAAGCTCCTTTTACTGAACAACCCCCGCCCTCTACCCCAAACATGCACTCGTGAAGAAAGGAAAAAAAGTTTTTTTAAGGGGAAACAAAAACAGGGAACCAGCAACATCTGAAATTAGGTTGTTTGATGCCGACTTTCCCAGCAAGATAACGTAACTGCAGAAAGTGTCTGTTTAGCTTGATCAGTTTCAGTAAGCAGGACTTTTTCCCAAAAAAATGCCACTTTCCAGAAGTGTCGCGGAGAACTCGCCGCTCTGAATCAGTAAGCGGAATGGGAAGGTTTGCGTCACTCACTCGCCGTGTCTCTCCCGTGAAGGACCTGGCCCTTCTACATCAAAAGCCCACGGCGCTACAGCAACCTGTCCTTCACGGAGGCCATGGACAAGTTCAAGTGGTCGAGGAAGAGGGGCAAGGCCTTCAACGAAGTGGTGCTGCAGCTGCCGATGAACCTGCGATGCTCTAAGCACAGCCAGGACGAGTGGTCGGTGAGAGATGCCAGGGGTCATGCGGGGCGAGGCAGCACAGCGGGCCTGTGATTCCCAGCTCAGGGTCGCCAACTCGCAATTTCAGACTCGCGCGAGAAATGTTATGGAAAATCTATATTATTCCATTGTAACCGTAAAATTTGCTACATCAAAAGTGTTGGGATAGTTTGCAAACCCTACAGTCTATTTCCAAGGTAATAAAACTGTCACATACATGTAAATGTGTGTGCATGTGTCTGTGCCAGACCCTTGGTGTCATTTTTCATATCATTACACACCCAGACATTATACCACATATATGTACACATTATATTGTACAGTTTTTCAATAGTATTTTCAAAAGCAGCACTATTTTGGCAAGTTTGGCAATTAAAATTCACTGGGGTTGTGAGGGGGGGTGTCCGTGATAAGATCCACAGATCTCAGGATACCGTAACACCACCCATTTCATTTTTCTCCAAATTACTGAAGTTAGACTCGGCGTCTGTCCTTCTGCCCACTACTATTAACACGCTGCTCTCTCTATTGGTGGCCCATTCAGATTCAAGGTACCATCATGTCTCCCCCCAAAATGAGAGCAAAGGCCCAGCCACTCCCCAGCCCCTGCAGTGAGGTGTCTACGCTGAGCGGCGGACCAGCACCGATTCCCACCCTCCTCTACTCCGTGTTTTCAATCGTCGCCTTGTTCTCTGCTGATTAGCACTGGCCCCGGTCCCAAGGTGAATCGCTCACACTGGAAGTGATTGTAACGCAGGACTCCGGGGCTTGGACAGACCATCAGACATTATCTATCTGAGGCCAATTGTGGTGATAAAAAAAAAAGTACCGGCAGAGGTAGAAAGTCCAGGTCCTGAACGTACAAATCCGAACCAGGGTTTTGTTTGAGCCAGCCAGTTGAGTATGAAGAATCACAGTCACTGTGTACTCAGCTGGCTGGTTGAAACAAAACCCTGGTCTGGATTTCTACAAGCCTATGTCTAAATCTACAACACAAAGCCATGTTACGGATGCAGTTAAATATGAAGGTATGCAGTTGGATTAAATTAATTATTTTTCTTAATTTTACATGTGTAACTGATAATTGTTTGTGTGTTTTTAATTATGTAACTTTCTCCCCAGCCTGGAAATCCAAACTTGAGCCGAGGTCAAAACCCCATAGCAGATCTAGTAATTATATTTCTGGCTAAAAATATGTTTGATTTTGTCACGTCTGTGCCGCCTCGCATGCGGCGTACCTGCTTAACGTCACATAAAGCAGATTAACAGGCCATTTTTATTGAGCATTCAGAGTTGAAGCATAAGACGACATACAACCAACTATACACCAGTGAACAGGATGTTCTTAAATTACTTCCACGCTGCGATTTCCACCTAGCTCAAATAGTATATTTGTATTCAAGAGCCTTTATATTTTATCTAATAAATGTGTTTATCTCACAGAGATCCTACCTTGTGAAATTTCTTTTTTCTATCCCCAGAACCCGTGCTTCCAATGATTTGTCCTCACACTCAGTTTTTAAATATTCATAATTAAATAAGTGTCTAAAATGAGCAAACCTTAAGTATTTAACTGGTTCCACAGAGAGGTCTTATGATGGCAAATGCTTCTGAAAGGGGCACTAGAATATAACAAAAAAAAAATGACAAGCACAACATGTGTTTCACGAAACACTCTGGTTGGGTGACGGAACCACATGAAAATGACCAGTAAGGGAATGGGATCGTCATTTGTGAAACATTCAGGTCTAGTCGGGACAAATAGCAGCGTTCTAAGGAAATATGGCATGAAATCCATCCTTTGAGTATGAATGGAGATGTTAGGGTGCAGGTAGGTGCAGCTCGAGCTCACTAGGCTTATAATTCCTGGCTTATTCCAGCTGAATATGAGTGTAAGACATCACACCAATTTATATCTACCCCAGGGAGCAAGAAACAGGTGGAATTAATCAGCACACCAAACCTGGTTACGTAACTCCCTGGTCTGTTACGTTCCACCCTGCAGTGATCACACCTGCACACACTCACAATTTTCCCGGATTTCTCCTAATTCTCCACCCCTCCCGGGACTGGACGCTCCCGATAAACTCGATTTTCTACACCCAGACTTTTATGGCCGTGAGAATCGATGCTCCACCCTCTCGGCAAAATCTCCCTGTTTTTCGCAACCCAACCTTGGCAGGTTTGCAGCAATGTTGACCGTAGTACTGTAGCTATCATGCTTCACAAATAGACAAGATTCTGCTAGTATTAAAGTATTAAAAAGGTTAATGGCAACAATGTTATGTTCTTATTAAAAAGTACAGTGATTCAGAAAAGAACAGCTAGAAACATGAATCTCTTATTCACACACAGACCCCTCCTCCGGCTTCATCTATCTCATGTCTTCATCCATCTGTCACCGTTTACCCGTGACAGACCAGTCATTAACAACAGGACCAGCTGAACGTCCTTAACATATGAGCCACTCAGCCAGTTCCAGCTATGCCCTTCACAGTCTGTTTCTGGAGGGTATCCTGATATGCAATCAAAGATAAAGTGTACGAAGTATATCCAGTGTAATCACTTACTCTGTAGTCAATGTTACAATTTACAGTCCACGTGAAAAAATGTATTTCTTGATGTATATTTGAGGCAGCCGTTATGTTTGAGCAGATGAGACGACTAAAAAAATAAATTAAACTTTGGGGAAATGTGGAAATATTTAATGCTAGCTTAGCAAGACGCTAGTTCACATTTTAAAGACTACACGTAGCTGAGAGAAAGCATACTGTATGTCCGTATTGTGCGTTTTCCAGGTATCCAGGAAGCTCAAGCTAGTTTTATGTAATTCTCCTGGTAGCACCTTGGGCTCCCTGGTACCAGACGGAACCACTCGCCCTAAGGCCTCCGATCCAGCGACCCATTCATTGGGACTTACTGCGATTACCCTGAGAACAGCAGCAATATGCCAACATGTTAGGGGAAGTCTGGGAAAAGTGTTCATGGCATTTCAGGAGGAACGTTTGAACAGAGGGGATACCTGTGTCACCTGCAGAAGAAAAGGTAGGTAGGCTTTCACGTTCTGGCACCTCCAGGAAGTGCGGGGCACTGCAAGAAGCATTTCTAACTGTTTGTGGAGATACTGGACAGATATGTGGAATAATAGAATGGGGATTTAAATATTTTCTTTTTGAGCATGTTCTAAATAACAACAGGGAATGGACCGTTAGTGAAAATGGCTTTTGGATAAAGACGTGTAAACCTCGCAGCTAATGTCGAATAAAGGTTATAATTCAGACTATTGTAAATTTTGCAATGTGTACTTGCCCTGCTGAGGTCATCTGCAGCACCAGTGAGTATGATAAGGTGCTGAATCGGTTTATACAGGCCTGTAACGCACTTATGAGAACTGCGCTGAACAACAAAACTCCATTTTCTCCTCTGTTCATTTCAAGCAGAGGCTTTAATCGGGAGTAGAACTCTAACTCACCTCACAGACTTTAAGGACTATCAACAAAAGGGCTGTAAAAGTTGTTAAACCAGTTTCTCTACAGCAAAACAATATTCTGTCTTGCAGGGTTTTCCAAAATCTGTAGTGTAATACAAGATTATAAAAGGTTAGAGTTATGGAACAGAAATGTACTGGGGGTAACAGCTCTAATGAAATGGCTGTTTGTTTCTGATTTCAAATCCTTTTGAAATCCTTTTTCTGTCATACAGAAGGATGTTTTTGTGATACCATAACTTGATGCAAAATGCAAAGAATCTTATTTGAAAGTTAGTAGCCGTTAAGTAGAACATGCCCGTTTTCCCTCCTGGGCATGTCTGTTCTTTAGTGTAGCACATCACCGATAAATGAAGAGTGGGGCACTTCAGTCACAATGAGGAACCGAAGTGGTGACTCACACAGCCTTTCATGGTGATTCAAAGATGAATCATCTATCCAGTTCAGCCATTGAACTAATGGATCTATTCATTTAGAATTCTATTAAAAATATGCTCTCCGTCTTATTACAACAGTGCCGTCTTACCAAGTCAGCAAACTCAATTAAGCACATTAAAAATGACAGCTTATGAATATCTGCAAGTAAATTATACGTTAAAATCTAATTTTTTTCCGCAACAAAAAAATTTATTTGAGAGGGACCAGGCGGAACTTCAAACCAAAATATGTCACTTTTTTGTGAATTAGCAGAGGACAAACTGGTTTAGAAAATGGATGCAAGAAACACGTACTTGGAGAGCTCTTCCGAGGTCACGTTTTACCTGCATGTGGTCATTTCATGTTTCATTTTTACTTTGGCACATTACACATACCTGGAAAAACTGCAAATAAATGAGTAAGCATACAAGTCTGATTTTGCCCTTTTAAAATAACAAGAGTTGGATCTTTCCAGCAGTAGCTTCATCTAGGTACAAATGTACTAAATTTCAGTCTAATACCATGACTACTTCTAAAAGACTTCCAGGACAAGTGCTATAATTGTAACTCATTGCAATTGTTTAATTTTAATTTTAATTATACTTCCCAATAATTAGGAAACTGGACTGTTACATCTCTCAATTATGAAATTAATTTTCATTCTGATTATGAATTAATTGCAGACTATGCGTCTTTGTTATAGTCGAGATATAAATATATATGTTCTCCAGTAGAGGTCAGTGTCTGTCAAGCCAAACTAGAACATGACGCATCAATTTGCTCACAGATCTTTTTGTACGACTGCAAGAGTGAAGCACAGAAATGGGGGATTTCCAGTTATCTGCCATATATTTCGCACAATGCAGTTTGGACAGTTTAAAGAGAGCACATTAAATATTCTTTAGTGTGCAAATTACACTGTATAAGTATTCATCCATCCACTTTCTGTAACTGCTTAACCTATTCTGGGGATCTACAGTCTATGGGCAAAGAGCAGGGAACTACCCAGGATGAAGGCGGGGGGGGGGGGGGGGGGGGTGGGGGTTAAACCATCACAGGACACGCTCACACACCATTGAAGAAGAACATACAAGCTCCACACACATGGAGCCGTGGTGGAGACTCGAACCCGGGACCCAGAGGTATGACACAGCACTGCTAACAACTTAACCACCTTCTGTAAATATATTTGATGCAATTTTTGTTAATTATAAAACTGTCCTTCTTATAATCCAAATATTTAGGAAATGGGGAAGTTCCTTGACACCTTGTCCCTGGATATCCACAAATTCTTTGTCTGTGGCCAGGAAAGCCTGGGTGACAGTCTGCGTCCGGGTGGGAGGGGAGGCGCCAGAGTGCGTCATCCATACCCTCCGTGTTGTCTTTCGCGTCTGGGTGCCAGGGCGATCCCCATCCTGTGACAGAGCGGCCATTCAGAGAGGAGGAAGTTGCGTGGGACAGAGACCCTCGCTGGCGTTTCTCAGGGTCTCGCAGACAGGCTGCAGCGGTCAGAGGGTAAACATGCGTCTGGCCAAGCCACCGAGCAGTGACCCCAGGAGACTGTGGCTGCATCTATACCCCGGCCTGTACAGCCACTCTCATACGGTGGGGATAAATACCCCCCTGGATATAAATGCAGGGACAGATGATTATTGGCTGACCCCTTCAGGTCACAGTGTCCTGTACGGTGACAAAGAAGTGACAGTGGGAAGGAGTTAGCATGACGCCATAGAGAAACCTGCTGGGAAAGAGGCCCAACTGTACGTAAAGCAGAAGGCCAGACATGATTGCCTTATTTACGATGGAACATTTGAAAGCAATGTGTTCTACCTGTTTGTGAGTTTGAGAAGGCTGCCTTTGTTTTCCTGACTCACTGTAGAATATAAAGCTTCCAGAAATATTAGCTTTGCAGGTATGAAGGCAGTACTAGCCATGTCGCTGATATCTCTGGGTCAGGATTCATTGGTCTGCGAAACAAACAAGCTAAGGTGGGACATTTTGTCCCCGTGGTTTTTGGCTGACCACAACCATGGAGTGTGACCTCCACTGCCCAGCCGGCAGGACGTAGCCGTTCACTCACACAGTTGTGGTTCTGCCTGGTCACTGTGTCTCCCTCATCACTGCACTCTCTGTGAAAGCTGGGGCACGTGGTGACCTACATTCAGCGGTTTCTGGACTTACATGAGCAGCCAAAGCTGATTTAGACGACTGGGATTATATTCACCTTGAGGCATGTTTTACCTCTTACATATTTCCCTCCAGTGCCGTTGGCCTTGACACATCTCAGAGAGAGGGATGCTAAGCGCTAGGCAGTCCTCCTAAACTCCCCCTAAAGTTGCTTTAATTTAATCTTCCATTGCCTTCAGTTGCAAATGAACCATCATAATAGAAACAAGCCCATTTCGGTAGAGTACAGAATAGTTGTTGTGTGTCTCACCTTCATAAAAGCCAAATCGGCTTCATTTAATATAACCTGACAGAAACAGTATGATTGTTTCTTAAATATTCGTTAACCCTCTGTTAGGTGTCTGGACAGAATGTTCTGCTGGCAGTATTTTCAGGATCTGCTCGAGCTCATGGAAAATGAGTTGCTTTCTTTACCTTTTCGCGAGTGAGAGGAAATAGCAGGATGCTAAGACCTGCAGCTCTGTGACTCCTGTGAATGTCTGTGGGCCCATCGAAAAAAAAAAAGACGCACGCAACACATCCTAGCATTTTTACTGAAACCTCAGTGGAATGCAAGCTTTACTTTGGATCGAGTACGGTGTTCATGCTGTACCATCTATGTATGGGAGGAATCCCATATTCACCATGAAAGTGTATTCTGTGGTTGCTGCTAGGAAGAGGAATATTTGAAAAACGTTATAAATAAAGATGAGATCTCTCTCATCCCCCTTGCCAGTTTCGACTGAAAACGCCATTCATTTTAAAATATGCGGCATAAATTTTGCTATTTTTCAACTGTTCCCAGTCATTTATGACTTACTGCCAGAAGCTTAGATATGCCATGTTTTTGCAGTGAAACTGCCCAGGCTTTGAAGTCGTTTGCTTGCTTTGGGGTTCGACGGCATGCTTACTGTAAGTCAGGAGCTGTGCTTATCGTTGGCTGACTGATTCTGCGGCCTTGAGAGCTGCAACAGGCATGATACTGATGCAAAAGCCAGTCAATATTATCATTGGTGCAGCGGCCCGACTTATCGAGGTTAACCACTGAAATTACGATGGATTATGAAGATTTTTGAACTAGCTAAGACGATACCGTTTGGGTTTGTCCCGTGTCCTTTGACCTTGCAGAACCTTGCACGGTGTATATTTTTAGACTAATATTTAACAAACTTAAATTTTTCAGAAAAAGGGTAAAGAATGTAATTACACTGAAGGGAAAGCACTTAAAAATCAACTCAGCATTTGGTCGATTGACATTGGACCATGATTACAGCCACAAATCCAGTGTGCTGGTCTGCTCCGGTTTTGCAAGCAGGCCTGGTGTCATGCTTTCCTGTTCTTCTTAGCTGCTTGGCTTTTTCTGTCCCAGCCTTTACTTATCAACCATCACTTTCGTTCTCTGAGGCTTTTCAGATTAGCAGTAAGACCTGAGGTGTGATTTTCTGTCAAAATTTTTGAGCTTTGGGTCCTGCTGCAGCCTGGCTCAAACCAGTAGCCATCCAGTCACAGCCAGAGAGGCAGCACGACAGTGTCCAATCACTGCGCCATATGCCGCTCATTACTCCAGAACTGGTCCATACTTCCAGTATCCAGTCTTGCAGTGATATATGGCCTGATCTAGCTAGTACATACTTGTAGTGCTCACAAGGATAACCAGAGAGAATTTTTGACCATTTTCTTGATCGGTGCTATTTCCTCACTCATCTTGATGACCTTTATCACCACCGTGCAAAGGCTTAATCACTTGGTTAATCGGGAAGTAATAGACAGCATCATTATTTAGGCTAAGGAGGCAGATTTAAAGCTCCTTGTGCGTGGAAGCTCACTTTAAGAAGGAGTTATTGATCCTAATGCATCATTATCATTGGGGCTAGGGATGGGCAGAGACAGGGTGGAGGTGGAATAAGTACCCGTATGGTGGAATTGAAGCTCAGTGGAGTTCAGATTCTGCATCTGCTATCAGCCCTGGACTTTGGGGTCTCCTGAGATAAAATGTGCTGACCTGGGGGAGGATCCCCCACGGTACCCTTTGCCATCCCACATACTCATCAGCCCACTGAGAAAATGCCCGGTATGGAAGGCCGCCAACGCAGCCCCGTCTGCTATGTGTGTTGGGAGCATGTATGAGGTTTCCTCCCACAATCCAAAGACATGTAGTTAGGCTAATTGGTGTCACTAAATCACCTGTGGGGTGTGTAGGTGCCCAGTAATGGGCTGGCATCCCAGTAGGGGCCTGGAATAGGCTCCAATTCCAAGTCCCCCCCCCCCCCCCCCCCCACACCAACCCTGCTCGTGGTAAGCACTTGGAACATACATAGAATTCTTTGTCTGTCTTTGTGCATTATATAAAATAACCAATTTTTATAATTTCCCACAAACACAGCACTTAAGTACTACCCACAAATCTTGGAATGAAAAATGTTAAAGCCATTGAATGTATGTTATAATTTTCTAAGGAATTATTCAATGTATGAAATGGTGAGCTTGTGTATATATAACCCAAACGGGAGTTCAGCTGGACACATACGAGGTTGGCTGTCGTGTTTCAGAGTACCAGACTACAAGTTTTAAAGTAAAATATGTTTTCATGCCAACCTACAGGTATATCCTGTATTTCACACATAAACAAAAATCCCAAGTTTTTCATGGAACAGGACAAAATGTAGATCTTGCGGCCAGAGACAGGTTGGTTTGCTCTCCACAGATGTCAGTATACATGTCAGATATTTACAGGAAATAAACCCAAAGCAGATTTAAACTAGTAGAATTATTAGGTCTTTCCTCACAAATCTATCAGCATTATCATTTGTTTATCATATTCCCTAAAAATCTCTACAGTGGGTCCTGTCAAAGTTGGTCAGTTGTGCTCAACTACGGGATGTCAGATGATTCCCAAGCATCTTCCGCATCAAGAATCAACTGAAAAAGGGTGCCAAGGTCGTCGGCATTCCACAACTGTCCGTTAAAAAATGTGAAACATTTCTTCTCTCAGTGTTAACTACGCACAAGGCCCTGAGCTAGCCGGGGCTAACACGGTGGCCAATCATTACTGAGCGGAAGACCACTTCCGTTACACTGTCTGATTCAAGCCTCATAAATGAAAATGTCCAGAAACCGTAAATCAGGAGCGGCGTAAAGTGAAGGAAAGTTAGGACGAATCCAAGGGCCCCTGAGTGAATGTGGCCCTTAAAAATTTGGATTGGGTCCCCAATATAATATGCTTTCATGGGGCCCAAAACATTAGCTACACCCCTCCCCTATTACTATTAACGTCTAGTAAACTGATACCAATTTTTGGTGTGTGGCTTCATTTTCATATGTCAGTTTCGGGCATATATCCTGCTAAACCCCCCAGAGAGTAAATCCCATTCAGTCTTCCTATATTCCTCCGTGAAGGTTAGATGTGGTTTAGACCACACAAATGCCACTGTGGACGCCAGATGGGCGAAACAAAAAGAATAAAAACACAATCAAGCAAAGGACCAAGCAGACAACTGGCATCCACTTTGTCAAATGCTTCTAAACCGAATTAATCAAACAATACAGAGGAAAACGACTATAAGGTTCTCATGTAACCTGTTACTGTAGCAACAGACAGTATTTGTTGTTGAAATTGTACAGTGCTCTAAGATGGGGGGGGGGGGGGGGGGTTAGACCAGGGTTATAATTGGAAGCTACGGGTCCCATCCAGAGATTCCATATTAACCGCTTTTGAATAGTCAAACCACATAAGGCTGGTCTTTAATGTTATTTCCGTCAGCTTCATCGAAGGAATTTCGGTAAGGGGGACATAAAACACGTTTTTTATACAGTTTATTATTCAGAGTAAATGAATTGTCACATTGTGACTGTATGGCCCACAGCGGTTGTAAATTCCAATTTTTTAAGGTGGTCCGGGGATTTGGTGTATTCGGGCAGACAGACTAACCAAAAATCACAGTCAACACAACAAGTAAATCCTGTTCAGTCTGCCTTAACAGTCCCTCTCCCTGTAATTAAAATTAGTGTCAGTCTCTACCCCTTAGTCTCCATTCATTCATTCATTTCCTTTTGCAAAATTTAATAAAATATAAATCCAATTTAATTAGTCCACCGGAATTTTCTTAGAGAGGTAGGACACTTAAGCCAGTCGTTCTGACGCTTAATAAAGCAATCCTTCATCTGAAACGTTTATTTTAACGTTAATTAATCTTCTTGACCTCCCAGGTATAGTGACTGGAGGGCTGATTGCTGAAGCATGGATACAGAGTATGAGGTCTGACAGGACAGGAAAACGTCCATGCGACCTCTGGCAGGATCCACCCCATTCATCTCAGACTTGACAGGAGCACCTGTCAAAGCGTCACCGATATCCCCACCAGCCTGTGTTTGTTCACACGCTCCGACTACTTTCGTCACGCTCGTCTCGCTGGGGTCTGCAGAAAAGCCCATTTCCGCTAGCCTAGCCACGGAGACAATAACAAGTGCAGTATGTAAACTGAAGGTGCATTCCGTGAATATGACGGTAAGACCCCCCCCCCCACCACCAGCTATAAACAAATAAAAAATAAAAACTTTGTCCTGCGTTGCCTCCTCTTAAGCTCAAAGTCCAAAAATATGTAGGACTGGTATGTTTATCATCTTAAAATGTTTCTCTTTTCAAACCGGTTTCGGCTAACATTGCGGAGGATGCAGCTCAAACATGAAGCAGTATTTTTAATGAAGAGGTCAAAGCAATTGCACAAACATTCTAAAGTAGCTTACAAAAACACCCCCCCCCCCCCCCCCCGGCCAAGAGGAGAGAGGGCTTCTTATGTCGCCTGGAATGCAGGTTTTGCCTACTTTCCACATTCGCCCTAACACTGGATCCCTTTGTAACCTCTGCGGAGGCGCGCGGCTTCATGGAGCTTTCTGGAATTCTCGCCCCCATTTTTTTCTGGGCCGTGCAGAACGTATTTATCTTCAACATAAATCTGCGATACATCTTAGATGTTTGTTTGTGCAGAGGAGTTGAATGTTATTGCAAGTGTGTGTGTGCTTGACATATGGATAATTGTTTACACGTCAAACATTTGTATCAGTGTTTGTGTATGTACAAATATACAGTCATAGACGTAACTTTCTTAAAGTTAGCTGGGTTGTTTATGTTTTACATTACTTCTAGTGAAACTTGTCTTCAGTTTGCCAATATTGTGTGAACAGATTTCATTGCAAGTCATGACCCGATGATAATTTCGGAAATTAATTTAGAAACAGCACTGGAGTTGTCTGCTTAATAGGCTACATAGGTGTTCTCTGTGGATGTTATAAGTCATGCAGAAGCAGAATATCCCATAAATTAATGTGCCAAACCCTTATTTCTGCTTGCAAGATGCCTGCTGTTTTGG
This sequence comes from Brienomyrus brachyistius, assembly GCF_023856365.1. Classification (NCBI taxonomy): domain Eukaryota; kingdom Metazoa; phylum Chordata; class Actinopteri; order Osteoglossiformes; family Mormyridae; genus Brienomyrus; species Brienomyrus brachyistius. The sequence continues at coordinate 4,046,501 of NC_064551.1, read as the reverse complement.
AGCAATGACTAGAATGTTCTAACCTCAAGAGCTGCAGGCATCAGCATTAAGTAAAATACTACTGATGAAATGTAATTTGGCTTTTTAAAACCGTCCATCCAGTAAATTGTGTGTATAGATTTTGAAACGTGGTCCCACATTTACCATTACCTAGCTAGGAGATCATTTAACAGTTAATGCAGCAAGTTTTATTTGAAGTTGAGGAGCTCCTTTCGCTCTTTCGGGAATTTGGGTGAGCCACCCTTTAAGTAAAAGCTCTTCATAGTCTTCAGCCTGGTATAATCACTAAAGCTGCAGGGTTTTTTTTTTTTGTTTCTTGTTTTTACGCACGTAGAACAATGATACACATTCAAAGCACAGGAGGCCGATGTGATTAATAGTTTTAGAAGCTGCGAAGCCAAGATTTGGCACCAGGGGCTCTTGTTTTCCTGGGCATTGAAGGCCCGTGGGTCCGGGTAGCCGGAAATCTCGGACACCTTAAGCTCATTACCAGCTTAACGCTGGTCTCACCGCCAGTGAGATCATTTACCAGCACCGGCGGGTTGCTTCTTCCCATCTGCCAGCACAGTAAGCTTTTAGGAGCAGTACCAGCCACTATTGGATATGAATAGCTGTGTTCAACCTATAAAAGCAATACAACATGGAGCCGTAACTATCCATCATTTTCTGTAACCGTAGGCCTGGGGGGAGGGGGGGTCTATGGCCTGTGGGCACAAGGCAGGGAACAACCCAGGACAGGGCACTAGGCTGCACTCACACACACTTATGGACAATTTGGTAACTCCAATTAACCTCAGCATGTTTCTGGACCAGAGGAAGGAAACCTCAAGACAACATGCAAACTCCACACACATGGAACCATGGCAGAGACTCGAACCCAGGACCCAGAGGTAACTTTGATAAATGAAGCCACAATTCAACTCTTACTATCCCAATAAGACAATAAATAATAAACAGCATTTTGTATTGTTCAAGCAGTCTTTTTAGCTCCGCCTACATAGCTTCTCGCTAATGTTCATCACTTAAGAAACTTCCAGTGTTCAGAACTGTAGCGGAAGCTGTGCACTGCGCTCTCTCAGAGAGAGGGAGAGAGGGAGAATTCACTGGATATCATTCTGAAGTGTTGCTGTAGAATTTTAAATTTCTAAAATTGTTTTGTTTCCGACTGGCTTTAGTTGACTGGCACAACAGCTAAGCAGCCCTTCGGGAATCTTCCCGAATCTCCTGACTGGCCACTCCAGGCCTGGTTGGAAAAACTTACTGTAAAACTTACTTTTAATATAGAGATTTAAGAAATGCCTTGATTAATGGTACAAGAGAGAATTGATCCTTCAACCACTATACGCCCTATACCTCGCCCCAATGCCCCCTGCAGACTCTTTGATAAACTTGAAAGTGCGGGTCTTTCCGTGCCGTAGCTAACTGCTAATTCCCCGGCTGAAGATCATCGACATCTTGCTCTAGTCAGTTTGTCACTTTGCCGAACGTCAGCCAGAATGATCCGAGGAAGGCCAATTGCTTCAGAAACAAAGAGTTGACAGGAAGTTCAGCTTAGATGTTCAGCCTTTTTGACATGCCTCAGACTCACAATACTTTTACGGTAGTGCTGTGAGTTATCATCATGGACAGTACTGCAAACAGAGACAGCCAGGCGATAGCAAATAATGAACAATAACAATGACATCAGCCAAAATGTGGGATAGGCGATTTAGACTTACTGAAAAATTGTATGAGGTAATCGTCTCTTCCTCTAGAATAGAGACCAGTATTTAAAATACTTTCACAAACTGATTCAGGGCCAAAAGCCCAGTTCGAACAAACATACAGTCAAGATAAAAGACCCACTGATGAAAAAATGTCTACATAAAATCCTTTTTACTGGTTATGATACAGCTGCTTCTCCTTAACATTTGAGTTTTTAGCTTTCTATTACCTAGCTTTACAGTTTCATGCTATGTCAGTGTCCAGTACTCTTCACTGATGTTTTCAGCACATTGATGAATAGCAGCAAAGGTGAAATACCTGAAACTTAATTGTGATGTGCGTCTTTGTTCAAAGACGTAGAGGAGAATTTTATATTAGCGGTGACGTACTTCTTAATAATTTTTTGGGGGGGGGGGGGGGGTACAAATCCAACCATTTTCTATACCTACTTGTTCTATGCAAGGTTGCGGGGGTCCAGAGCCTATCCCAGAAGCTATGACCACAAGGAAGGGAATAACTCAGGGTGGGGTGCCAATCCATCACGGGGGGGGGGAGGGGACAAATATTTGGGGGTACATGTACCCCCTGGTTACTACGCCCCTGTATGTGTTATCTTCTAAATTATACATTCCTGCACTGTCATTTCAGAAAGAGATAAAAAAATCTCCTTGATCGATTGGCCAACTCAATAACGGCCCTCCAATCATCCACGTTAAGCAAAAGTTTGTCCCAAAGAGAACTGAGGGGTCTTCAACCACTGGTTATGTCTTCCTCAGAGCTTGTTTTTCTCACATTTGCCCCCCGAGAATGACCCTAGGTACACTCTCCAAATGGCAGTGCAGTAAATCCCAGGAACAATGCTGGGAATGTCCGTCCTACTGGTGCAGAAGACACTGTTGATCCCTGGCAAACATCACTCAACAACGCAACCCCAAAACCAATGTAGAATCATCCTATTTTGGAGAAGCACTGCACGATTTCATGAGGGAACGGGTGCTGAGAAAATGGAGGGTGGCTGGGTGCTTGGCCCGACAAAACACATTCTTATTTAATTGACTTGTGTTATAAACACATTCATATTTAATTGAATCATGTTATAAACAGATGATCTGGAATCTAAGACATTCGCAGAGAAGAATCATTGGCAACAATGTGTTCCTGGACTGGTCCGGCAGATCCACCGTCTATTATATGAAGGGTTTTTTATCAACACTTTAAACTGAAACATTTATCAAGCTAACATGTTGACAATGAAGCTGTCAATGTAATAAAGCAGAATTGCTAAATGTGGCTGCATGGAGGCAGCGGGCTCTTCCAGACTTGCTCTTAAAATAAGTGATAATGGTGCAAGGCGCGACAGTGGGAGACTGGGCTTCATTTCATCATTTTAAAAACTGATGAATAACAAGGGATTGCTTACATTTGGCATGGCTCAGAAGAACAGACCATCCCACGGAGGATGCTTACTCCACACCCAGTGGCACATGGACAGGGGCCCTTGGGTTACTTGAGCTACCTGAGGCCGCCTCACTATTTGTCGGTAGCAGTCATCAAACGTGGGTGGGGGAGGGAGGGGCTGGGCCGTGACAGCAAGGGGAGACCCCTGGACTTCAGCCCGTGCCTTACAGCACCCAGGGTCACCAACTTCAGTCAGCTGGCTGATGTGAGATTTTCAGTTTGAGTCTGCACACACATGCACACGCATTTACATGAATGTAAGAGTTTTATTACCTTGCCAATAGGTTGTAGGGTTCGCAAACTACCCCAATGCTTTTCATGTAGCTAATTTTAGGTTTATAATGGAATAATAGAGATTCGCAGTGTGAGCGTGAGAGTCAGAAAGCGTGAAAGTTGGCAGTCCTGCAGTTCCCCGACTTACAGCAGCATGATTTTTGCACGATGGGGGCCTGGATTTGGTGAGACACCCTCCCATCTTAAAAAAAGGAAGCATAAATGATGGAATAAAAGACAGTGCAGCACCACAGTGGAACTACAGTATGGCTCATGCAGCTACAACTGGTGGGATGTAGACAGCAGGGTCGGGAAGGCTTAGAGACATTAAAGGTCTTCATATTCTCTACTTCTTTGCCTGGAATCAAACAAGGCTTCACTGGCAAACCAGCAATAGTATCTGGCTAGTTCCCCGAGGTCTTTCTTTAGGAGGCTGGCTGGTTAACCTGGATCACTCAGTAAACTCTACTACTCACACAGTATAATCCATGCATGAAGAACTCAATCCAGAGCACATGTCAGGCGACAGGATCGATGTAGCACTCTCCTTTATTGTTTTCTTTCCTTTGTTCTCCTCACATTTCCGACAAGTTACTCATTTACCCCCACCCCCCCCCCCCCCAAAGAGGGGAAGTTCTGTTTGTCTCTAAGAGCTCAGATGCTTCACGAAGTATTCAGCCGGTATGCAAAATGCAGACGGTGCCAAACTGCAAAAACAACACGCTGGGACGGCCTGATAAGCCGGCGAGTAGCGGCGAATGGCAGCCGGGTGAAAAACAGGGATGTGTCGTGTTGTTCTTGGAAAGGAAGGAAATTGCCAGGCGATTACTGCGTCCTTCTAAAAAAAAAAGAACACGAAAGCGAGCTCTCTTTGGGAATTTACGCGACTGCTGTTCGGTGGAGAGCAGCAAGGTGGCGCAATAGGCAGCGGAGGCCTGACATTCGTGTATCGCTCCTGCTTGGTTTGTGTGTGCAGCTTGCATGTTCTCTTAACGCTCCGCAGGTCAGGCCCACCTACCCTGGTTTCCCCCCCACAGTCCCGAAGCATGCGGTCGGGTGAAATGGTGTGTGCAGGCTTGTGTATTCCCCTTGGTGGACTGGCATCTCACCCTGGGTGTTCCCCCGCTGAATGGGATAGGCTTTAACTCCCCCCCTCCTCCCCTCATCCTACCCTGGATAAGCGCTTGGATAGCAGACGGATGGCTGTTCACTGCTTAGATAACCAGCAGTTATTTTAACTGATGCGCAGTTCATGGCAGAGCTGTTAAGTGAAGCATGGGATTAGCTGATTTTAGCAAGCAAACGTTAAATAAACTGGAACAAAACAGTGAGAATCAGTCTACCATTATCCCACTGACAATACTCATACTTACAAAGGTTTAACTACTTTTCACAGCTCATCTAGTTAAACAGGACCAATTTTTTCAGATGTAAAAAATTCGTATAGGGCCGTGCCTTTAACCAGCTTTGTGTTTGACCCATTATTTTAATTTGGTTGCACTTATATATTCCCTTGCGGTCTGAGGGCCTTTGTAGTTTAAGTCAACATGTGATTAGCACAGCTGTTGTGTATTTTTTTCTCTCTCTAGCAAAATGAGCCCCAGTGAAGGAAAACAGTATGAAATTATACTTGACTGTCTTTTCCACGCAGGTGATCAAACAGACAGCGAGGCGGGCCTTAGGCTGTGAAACGTGAGCCCCATTGTCTGGCCGAACGCCGAGCTCACACTCCAGACCGGAGATAAGTTGGCGTACTCCCTTCTGGGGCACCCTCAGGGGGTGTCACCGCCCAGGCCGGAGATGAGGTGTTGGGGATGGGGGCGAGAGAGGGGCTCGCCGAATTCCAGACCCAGCTGGGTCAACCGACATCTCAAAACACCTCGGCCCCATAGCAAGAGAGCAAAATATTATTACTGTCGCAGGAACGGCCTTGGCAGCGGCTGCCCGCGCCAGACCGTGACTGCTGCAGCGCAGCGTGGCGCGTCCTCATGAAAAATGTACTTTGGAACATTTTAATAAGGGCATGGGCCAGGCATGATGGCTTAAATGCAGCGATTGATCCAGACTGATTCCCCGTTTGATCAATTTAATAGCCCAAATCAACATTAAGGTGCTTGGCAGATACCTTCATCCACACAGCTTTCAGTTTCTGCAGCTGTATAAGTACCACACTCCCAGTATTACTGTATTACTTCTCTCAGGGCTAAACTTACTGTAATGTTCCTGTGAACAAAGCACTCTGTGAGCCGTTTTGATGGATAAACCTTTAACAATTTCAGTGTGTCCTTCACTGCATGTCAGCATCACATTCAACTGTAGTGGCCGTCCAGGACTAAAGTAAAACAAGCGTTTCCACATATCAACAACATGCCTGCTACCTGAGCTGTCATTTGTGATAATCGGTCATTTGATTACTATTAGCAGCACAGGAATTGAACTACTTCAGCTGCTGTTTAGAGAGGCAGGCGGTGTGTGTGTGTATGTGCGCTTGTGTGTGTCTATCTCATTAAATAAGATCTAGCAGACTGTCGGACATATGGTGGGATCAAACACGGCAATCTGCTTTAAAATAGGCATTCCGCATGTAAAGCCTGTTTTACCATCAAAAGACGTTTCTTATGACATCAGACAGAGTTCTGGCTTCTTTCTTTGGAGGTGGGGAGAGATAGCCATAAGCATTAGTGTCATGCTGTGCTCGAGGGCATGTAAGCTCTTATGAGGTCTGAGAGGTGAGGTGACTGCGCCCTTAGAGGACCAGAGTCTGTGTCTGTGTGACTTTGATTCCAAACCCAACTCAGCATCTTCTACAGCAGGGTTCTCTGCTTCTGGTTCTGGAGTCCAACACAGTTTGCAGATTTCCCTGCTCAGACACACCTACTAACCCTAGTCATTTAGGGTTAGGGTTAGGGTTAGGGTTAGGGGGTTAGGGTTAGGGTTAGAGTTAGGGTATAGTCCTCCAGGACCAGAATCGAACAGCCCTGTTCTGCAGCTTTCTTCTTCTTCCATGCTTCAAACCCATTGTAAATTTCCTAAATACAACATTGTACATTTACTGAACACACTGAATTTCATGCTTATAATTCAAAACAATGGCACCGAGCAATTCAATAGACGTATGCAGCACGATTTAGGTCCGGAATGACGTTGATTTTACGTAGTAGAGGACATTAAGTGTAACCAAGGTGCCCGTTAAAATTCACTTAGGTTTGTTTTGTATCCAAGGCAATGCAATGCCCAGCCTGTCGCACTCTGATGTGGTTCACGTGTGTCCTTGAGTCTCGTCAAACAGATGAGTGGTTGGTTGTGATTGCTATTTTTACTGGTAACTATAAACATTTGTGGGAAAGCTTGGGGGTGAGAGGTCACCTGTTCCCAGACCTCCATGTCACTGGCCTACATGTTGCTTGGTTACTTTTGTCCTCTTGAGCAAATAGTCACCAGCTAACACTACCACCTGAAGTTATAATAAATCTTAGTATGTATTTCAGGAGCGAGGGAAAAGACAGCTATTGTCTTTCACTGTTTCTCGGATTCATCTTTATTTTTTCATCTGGTGGACTTCTGCCATTCCATATTTTAAGCAACACTGTCCTCTCTGCCCATTTCTTCCCCACAAGCCACACCAAGGCCAGCAGGCAGGGTACTCAGGGCCCCACACGTGCACAGCCCCCACTCATTTCGGTGCATGCCTGGGAGAGCGTATCGCCCAAACACTTCCTTCCTACATGTGAGTGTGCCACACGCAGGCGGCTCGTGCGGTCAAGTATGCGCTGAACATATCAAATGCAGGAAATGCATGGGAACCCAGATGCAGAGGTGGCGAAGGCTTATGCATTATTCAAGATGTCCTCGACCTTTCAGTGTTTTGGAGAACTGAGGTCAGCAAACAAACCTCCTTCAGCCGAGCAAAAGGGGGAAAAAAACGTGCAATTAATTATGAATAATATTTAATACAAAATTACTGGCCCATTAACATTCATAAGAAGCTATTGTCCATTTCATTCATAACGTGCATAAGGGCCTTGCTCTAGTATCCGATGTCGAAATTATTCAACCAGCCAAGGAGTTCGACCCAGCACCATTATAATCATGTGCAGACAATGCTAACCCACAGAGCCACAAACCGTTAATGAGATATTCGATGATGGATGGATGGATGGAATTATTACATTTACAACAAAAGCTACTAAATAAATATTATTAAATGGGTGTAAATGGCAGTTTATGACCTCCTAAGACCAACATCTGCAATGACTAGTCTGCAAATCCACTGTCCTACATAATGCTTGTACACCTTTGAAAAAACGATTCTCATAAATAATCCATACAGGTTTAGTCTGTGAAAATGCAACCAGGAAGCTGAAGGCTGATTTTTACATAAACACTGATCTATTCCTAGCACACCTCCTCAAATGCGCTCCAGAAGATAAGAGGCCATTAGCCAAATGCTATGTGTAGCCTTCCCGCCTTCTGTGGATCCATGGCTCACCTTGGACAGGCACATATGGCACAGATGACCTATTTTCAGTCAGAAGAAATACGATTGCCCAAAGCAGATAATAGGGGCCCCTGACAAAAGGCTACCTAACCCACCCCACCCCACCTATTTTCAGTCAAAAGAAATACGATTGTCCAAAGTAGATAGTAGGGCCCCCTGACAAAAGGTTACGTAGCCCCCCCCATTTTCAGTCAGAAGAAATACGATTGCCCAAAGTAGATAGTAGGGCCCCTCTTCAGTGCTGGGCCCCCTGAATCTGCCAGGGTATCCATACTCCTCCAACACCCCCCCCCAACCCCACCTATTCTACTCTCCAAAAACCAGTCCACCCAGTGCCAAAGGAAATAACGGGGAAGCAGACGTTTACATACAGTCCTGTGATTCCCCGTGACCCCTGGACAAACAGTGCTTCCCTTGTCCAGGCCTGTCATTCCGCTGGTCATGTTTTGCTCAAATCCGAGGTCATTTTGGCACACTTCTTTATTCAGGACATGCCATTGCAATGGAGTGCTGGGGGCTCTGCCAGCCACATCGCCCCAGGCTTTGGAAAATAGCTAAGTTTAGACCTTCCCTCACACGGAGCACAGAAGTCAGAGTTTATTTTCTCTCTTTCTCTTGCCAGCCATCATCTTACATAAGATGGGTCTTGCTAACACTGGAATGTGCGCTTGGACGGCGTAGCATACGATCTGTAATTGAAAAACATCCGTCTGTCCATTTTGCAGAGACACGCATCCACTGTAGGGTCAGAGTCACGGCAGCAGCCAGTCCCAGGAAGCCCAAAGTGCAGCCTAAACAGAATGCCACCATGCCCTTAAGCTTGAATCATTTAGCTGTCAGGTTTATCCAAAATGAGGCAAAGTTTGAGAAATCAGGGTCAGACAGTCCCTGGAGCAACTGGGGTATAAAGTCCTTGCTCAGGGGGGCAATGGCAAAATTGGTCTACCAACCATGGGATTTGAACCAGCAACCTTCCAATCACAAACACAGCTTAACCTACTGGGCCACACACCCCTTAAAAAGTGCACACACTAAGGGCAATTTTTGTGGTTGCTAATCCACTTAGTAGGTTTTCACACCAAGGACGGAACCCCTGTGAACATGGGGGAACATGTGTGCGCTTAGCTGGAAAGAGGTCAGGTTTCTCAAAAAGCTGTCCAGACTAAACATTTACAGCATAAATACTGTATATTGTCACAGGTTTATTCACTTTCCACGTCCAATCTGCACTATTTGAGTCCAGCCTTTTTGTTGCGTGTCTATGCACCCATATATGAACTGAAGGTAAACTCGGTTTGCACATTGCATCTGCGGCATTGCATCATGTGCATATAAAACCCTAGTAAAGCTAATAATAGCTGTTGCTTCTCTTTGTTCTAGAAGCTACCACTGTCTAACTTACAGCCCTAGTGGGGTCACAAGGCAAAAAGTCTATTATAAGTCAGTGTGTCAGCTATCAGGGCGGCTTGTGGCCACCGAAGGTGCCTGTTCCAACAGTCACTGCATGAAAAGAACTCACACCTGTGAAAACATGCCACACGGTCCGCGGAGTGCCACCCGGACGGGCGGCCGGCTTTGGGGGGCATCCTAAATCTCACGTGTAGGCCTTGGTGCACGTGCCAGGAACACACTGTGATGGCATCAGTGGCCAGACCTTTCCGAAACAACACCTGGCTGTAAACTCCTTGTGTCATTGGGCAAAACTTTGCCTCAGTAAAACACAATAATGACCCATGTTGCGTAAACAGGCCCCATTGCCCTATTCATGCACTATATAAACTTAAATATATATATGTTTTTCCTTTTTAATATACAGTGATTTAAATGTCCACGACAACTTGATACCTGATTGTGAAGCAACAAATAACTACAACAATCCTATGTGTATTATTAAAAAGCCGCTAATTTTGCATTCTCATACAACTCATATGAACGCAAAATTTATCATCATTAATTTAAAATACATACACCTGCATATATTGTCTTCCATCAGGAGCAAGGCAGGGAATAGTGCAGGACAGGGCACCAACCCACACATATTAACTTAAGATACATGTATTTATATTGATCTCAAACAGAAATCATTAATGAAATGAAAACACATATTATACAAAGCACCACAGTGACTCGATGGTATATGCAAATAATGGTGAAGTAGTTAGCTTTCCAAAAAAATCATCCAGGGGCAGCAAACTGTGCGCTGAGGGCAGCAGCCATGCGTGATTGGTGGTTAGGGGTGGAGTATATATACCCTTTGCATGAATGGGTTGGGCGCCAACAGAATTGGAATGCAAATTGAAATGGAGCAAAACAGCAAAATTCGGTGTACATAAGCTTGCAATTACTGCTTCTTGGCTGGGTCTGTGTTTTCAAAGTCTGAGATCTCAGCATAAAATTAAAAAGCTTATTATTTTTTTCATTGATTTCATTTTTTTTTTGTTATTTCTTTCTCCGGTGAGTCTACTGTGACCAATTAGGGCACTTGGGCTCTGTCTGGTTTTATTTCCAATGTCTCGTTTTTCTTCTACAGCTGGAACAACTGGAAAGGCTCCTGGGTCGCAGAGCTGCCAAGTACCTTCTCGATTTTACCCCGGAAAAGGGAGGATGCTGAGCCCCGCCGAGCACCGCCAGACGGGGTGGAGGTGGGACCCGGGGGTGGTGTTTGTCCATTTGAACGCTCCCGCCGTGCTCAGAGACCTCTTCCCCCAGAGGAAACCGGCAGACATAGCAGAGCCGCTAGCACTCCGCACTCAGACAGGCACCTCATGCCACCGCCGCCCCTGTCACTCCTTCTGGAGTATTTCATTTCCTCTTTAAGGTCTCCCATGTATCAGCTGGGGGAGATTCACTCCGATCGGTTAAAGCAGCCTGGAAACGCACCACACTCCAAGAGGCAAGCATCCCCACTATCTTCATCCAAAGCATGGTTGGAAGTTGGCTGGAAGACTAAAGCCTAGAAGACTGAGTTAGGAAAACCTCGTACTTTGAAACACCATCTTTAAGAGGAACCAATGCCAAGCTGGTCAATCCTTTCTGAAACCACAGTAGCTGGCAGATGTGGAGATTTCAGGTCCAGAGACTACAAATCCAGATCAAGATTTTGTTTCAACATGGATGAAACAAAAGCTTGGTCTGGATTTGTAGTCTCTGGACTGAAATCTCCACCTGTGGTAGTTGGTATATCACAGACCTACTGTAAGTGTACGCATGCTCATATAAGAGCGCAATGCCGGGAGCTGTATCATAAATTTGTGTCAATCTACTTGGGAACATGATGCTCTTCACCAGGAACAGATGTGTGGTGTTTGGTAAAACCATACTACACAAAGCAAGTTTCCACATTAGAAAACTGTGGCTTTAATTAAAAGTTATCCAGGGCTAAGTAAATTGCTCCATTAAATACTAAGCAAAGCTATAAACAATACAGTATTTGAATTACTCATCCATATTCACAAAACAAGATCTGCATACAATTTATGCTCTGAAAAAAATCTTGCAGATCTATTCCCCAAAAAAACAGGAACAATAATTTAACTTCTTTCTGTTTCTTGAATACAAGTCAAAAAGTCTTCATTTTACCAGAAAGAGCCAAGTGCACAGAAGCTGCCTTTTTTCAGACATATCATCAGAAAAGCAATTTTGACACCCTTTTGTACGAATGTGTCACAGTTTATTGTGGAGACCCAGTAAATTAAACTCGGCTTGTTTCGAGAGTTGAGAGTTGCTGGTTTCATTTTACAAGTCTTCTTATTGCTCATTCTGAATCCATCAAAAACAATGAATCATGTATTCATAATATACCATAGATGATATCTCATCTGCTGGTGAGCAACAGCCAGCTGCTAAACTCCTGTCTAAACTCCTGAGTCACGGCCAGGGGTCCCACACAAAAACAAAACGACACAGCAATCAAGAATGTGCGGAGGGGGGAACAAGTGTGAGAATGCCGAGCACAACTTCACCGCCAACCAACATAATGACATCGCCTCCCCTATCGATCCTGAGAATGATATCCCACCATGCTGTTCCCGCGCACCTCACAATTAGCGCCGTATGCTGCCACTCGCAGCTTCTGACAGCTATACTTACAATAAATCACACAGACTAACAGAAGGTAGGTCTGCCAGCCTTGGCAACTTCATTAAATACAGCAGCTGTCTCATTGAAAGGCCCATAACAAATCAAACTTTTATCGACGTCTTATATCAATCGCTAACTATCCTAAAAGTAAAAAAACAGCTGAAACGATTTCTTCATCACAATGTTCAAACTTTTCTTTGCACCAAACTGTGGTTTTGAGACACTAGTTGGGTCTGTGCTGAACTGTAACATCAGAAATCAGACTTGATCCGTTAAAATGCTATGCTCAGTTGTGGTAGTCTTCATTCGTCCCTATTTTTTGCTGACTGAGACGTGTTCCCACACTAGTTAATATAATTTTCAAAAAAGCAAGCTGATATTATCGGGATCTCAGGAAAGGTTAATCCTTATCCAATGTAGGAACGTCTTGGCAGTCCAATGGACAGAACCGCATGACACTGAATTCAGAACAGACCACAATTTTTTTAAGGGAATTCCTTCTCATCGTGGTCCACAGTAGGAGGGGATGGGAATAACAAAAAGTGTGTGTGAAGCATGCAAAGGGCATGGATATTTTGGCTGTAGGGCAGGTCTGGGGTATAGGCAGCGAGTTCAATGTTTGTTCGAGAAACCAGGACAAATCACCGAGCTCTCATTGACCACAAAATTTCCTTGTTGAAGTTTGAGAGCAAAAGTTTGTTTGTTGCTCAGTTCACTCGTCTGAAATAAAATTGCCCCGTTCCATCCTGCAACCTCTATGTCCTGCAAGACCTGTGCTGAAGAACCAGGATTTTCCACAGTCAAGAAGATCACTGTGGTTTTAAGGCTCCGTATAGTGTTATATAAACCTTCAAAAGTCACTTGTCAAAACAATAGCAGAAACATTGCTATGCAGGGAGGGCAGGACGGAGTTACAAGTGAAAAAGATCAGCAGGAGCATTGATAGTCAATTGACTTACCCTTCTAGGACAGAGCTGTTAGTCTGCTAATCTCAAAGCTAAGCTTAATTGACCGTTTATCTCTCAAATTGTGGAAATAAGTGAATAGTGAACCTTATATAGGCTCCGGTCCCCCCCCCCCCCCCCCATGACACCTGTTGGAATTAAGTGGTTTCAAAAAAATGGATGGATGGCTGGATGGTGAGTCTTATATACAACATATTTACCATAATTTAGGGAACAAGGCCAGGACCATCACAGCTATATGCTTGGATGTTCACTCTGTTTTGAGTTTTGTTTGCATCGGCTCCCTCTGTCTACTGACCACACTGTCCACCTGTCTGTATATCTGAGAGTGTAGCCAGGCTCTTCTGGATGTCACACGCCATGTTATTGATCTTGAGAAGATCTCTAAGGACTCACAACTACTGCAAAGGACTGAAGCCCTGCCACAGACGTCGTGGGGTTTAACTGGGATTCCACAGTACACCCACTGCTTTAAGCTAAACCAAATGATCCAAACCCTGAATAAAAACTAAAGCGAATAAGAGTTGAATATCTGTTCCTTACCAATACTTGGTGAGCTGGTAGATATCACGATTTGTCCTGTGATGATGCTGAGATGACCAGGCAGATACTGTTGCTAGGTTAAAACACTGCCTGCAAACATGCAGAAAAGGACGATTGCATACGGAGATAGATAATCATTAACACACATAATTGGATTCCTGACACATGTTATTTTGAATACTTTGAGTTATGCAAGTGCTAATGATTAATTGAATTGGTATTTGAAGTATATCTTCAGAAAGTGACAGAACACCACGGTCGGACATTACAACACTTTTCTGCAGTCTTTTTACAAGTTTCGGTTGAGTCACTGCAAGCCCACAAGCTGGGCGTGTTTTTTCCAATAGTAAAGGAAAAGTGACACTTCGGTTTCCCTTAGTGAAATGGAAGGAACTCAACACAAACATGTAAGATTTGTTCTAGAAAGTCTGGAGAACAGACTGTGCGACACAGAGATGGGAGGGAGAAACAGGAATCCAGTTTGGGAATGGCAGCGACAAGGAGTTTAACAGGAACAGCAGGGAGGCTGTGGCTGTTTTGCATAATCACCTAGAGGAGCAAGCGAGGAAATCAGGTTCCATAGGAAGTCAGCGCAAGAGCTACACCAGAAAGTAGGCTCAGGCGTGAGGGTCTAAAGCTCAGACCGGTTTAATGACTGGCATTGATCTGACATATGCCGTTTTCCTGTATTGCAGTCTCAGAGGAATTCGTGTAATGGAAACTTTGTGCTACGGATTAACATGTAGAAATTCAGCGTAAGAAAAGCTGATGTCATGCCTAAAATGGGGACATTCACGCCCCCGACAAGTCATTTATTCCTGCATTCTGAAAGTACATGATAATATATCTCACGCAGCAAACCTTTACTGCATTTACCTGCTGTGTGACGTCATACTGGAATCCCGATTGCAGACCTCTGTAGACATTGCTCTTTGGGATGTGAAATAGGCATCCACACTGATTCCCTTCACACATTTCCATTTTCAGGCACAGGTCTCTAGAGAACAACATCCAGAAAGATAAGTTTTACCACTGCAGCGGTTACCTCAGTGCTGCATATCTGCTAGACTCATCAGGCTAGGCTTAATGTATCATCCTGCTAGAGAAGTCCAGATATTTCATGACAAGCTCTTAAGAAAGTATCATTACTACCAAAAATAAAGCACAAGCACAGCCTGATCAACAAAGGTATTTATAAATGTAATAAAAAATATATTGTATCCCAAATAAACCTTATGTTCCAGACTACCTCATGTATAATCTTTCATACAACAATTTACAGGTATAATTTATTAATAATGTATTGTATTGGTATATATTTTATTTGCATCTGGTTGAATCAACTGAAAAATAATCCAATCTGAAGTCCCGTCATTTTTTTCCAACTCTCTTTTCTTACTAAACTGTTCTTCAAAGAATCCATCTGTCCATCTTCACTCCATACATAGTCATAGGATTCACCAAGGAAATAGTACAACATGAATCCCAGCTAGAAGATCCCACTAATGACTGCATTTTGCTGTTCCTGGAATGCGTAAGATTCCTTTTCAATGAGAAGAGGTCTGTCTGTGGGATCTGTACTTCAGTGTCTGAGCCGTGGGTATTGTGGTGTCAGAGCCCCTTAATAGCCACCACACCCACCTGTGCTGCATAATCTTTATGACTATGGTTTTTCAAACATCCTCTGAAAACAGAGGATACTGTCCAGGGTGTTTTCAGTGCATGAATTGGACAGGTCACATGCAATTTTTGGCAAGAGCGATGAGTGATCCCTTCCTTTGCTCTCAGGCCCAGGCAGACAGCCGAGGCCAAATCCAGTGTCTCCTGGCCCGCATATCTCCACTTACTTTTAGCGGTTTGCTCAGGTAATATTTTTTTAAAAGAACATGGGATATGATGTCAGTCATTGATTTTGCCATCTGAGCCTTTTATTCCTCATTATCTGATAATGACTAAGACTAAAAAAGACCTAATATTTATACTGTTCGTGGACTCAGACTAAAATAAAAGGATTTTTACTTTATTTACTGTGTCCTACCTATACTTTCATCTCCCTCATGTCACCAGATTAGGTCACATTAATAATAAAATTATCTGGCAATCTGGTGGCTCTGTGGTTTCCCTCACCATGCAGTGAGTATTTTTATAATCATTGTTTAATGCAGTGAGTATTTTTATAATCATTGTTTAATGCAGCCGTATTTTTAGAATCAATTTTATCTCGACTGAACAAGCCTCATTTAACTAAAACAAAGATGCAAAACAGAATTAAACAGAATGTGGAAAGTATAACTTGAGTATTTCTGCGTAATTTAATGTAAAGTATGTAAATTAGGGAAATTACTGTCAGAAATATAGCTGTCTGTGGGAAACATCTGACCTGAAATTCTCTGGCTTGGTTTACAAAATAATTACATAACTCTAACGTCTATCCACATTGTTTTTTTCTGGTTAAGCTAAATAATACCAGTCTTGATTCATCAAAACTGTGCTTCGAGAAACATTTGCCTTGGAAATAGAATCTGACACTAATGTCCACCCTACGAACTGGGTTACAGGGAAATACAGGGCTCTGGAATTCTTATTGAGATCTTTTGTAATAGACTCCAGGCCCTGTACTGGATACATAGTGGGAAGATGGATGGATGGAACATTTATTCAAGCAGTGCTTTAACACTGAAGATCTCCCTAACCGCTTGACATCTTTCTTGTTATTGTTTATAAATATTACTGAACATTAGTGTGCAGGAAATCCTACAAGCTTCCCCTGAAGGTCTATATATACTGTACTGGAGAGCAGCTCCTTGTTGTAGTTTGATGGGTCTGCTGGGAGGTGGCAGGGATGGAATGGTTGCTGACTGGAAATTATTTCACCTGTTGGTCCATTACTCAAATAAAGCATTTAAAGCTTGGCTGCATGATTAACAGTTATCAACATTTAGATTTTAGCTATTATGCTCTTTGAAAAAGTGTATGGTCATACAGGGAAATAAAAAATATAGTTTATTTAGATTACAAAGAAAACATACTTACATGAAAATATGTTAACTGTTATAACAGATTTTTGTTTATGTGAAGTTTGCAAAATGTATTATTCAGTTTTATGGGTTCTGGAATCTTTTTCCAAGAAAAGAATTCATATAAATTGAGAACTAAACAGTGGTTGAAAATTCCATTCAAGTTTAATTTCTGACTGGCTAGGTATTAATCCAGGCGAAAAAAAATCAGTAAATCATTCACTTAGAGGCCTGAGAGGAAAATCGGTTTTCACTTCACTGTGTAACATTAAAACCCATTGTTATCATACATAATATACTCAGAGCTTGTGGCTACTTCAATATTAGTTTAAATACTAAAACTCCTGGCCATAAGTGGAAATTAGTGGGAGAACATTTTAAAATGAATTTGAGAAAGCACTTTTTTTCACAGCGTGTAGTTAGAGTATGGAATAGTCTTTCTGCTAGTGTAGCGCAAACTAAAACCCTGGGTTCCTTTAAATCAGAGCTAGATAAGATTTTAACAACTCTGAGCTGTTAGTTAGGTTCTCCCCAAACGAGCCGGATGGGCCGAATGGGCTCCTCTTATTTGTAAATTTCTTATGTTCTTATGTATATGTAAAATTCCCACATAAAAAAACAGAAATAATAATTCACAACTTTTAAGATTTGAGGCTCCAGGTTAGGTGACTCCGAGGGCGTGTGTGTGGATCCTACATATTCTCGCTGTCATTTGGGCCTTATCTGGATTCTCAAGTTCCGTCCTCAGCCCAAAGACATGTAGTTAGGCTAGTTGGCTGTAATCACTACGTAGGGTGTTAGTGTGTGACCTGCAATGAACTGGCATCCCATACGGAGCAGACCTCTCTTTTTCCTCACTTTAACCTAGAGTCTATAACAAAACACACATGGCTGTGTTTTCCTCCATCGACAATAGGGGGTGCCGGACATTTTGCCATATAATTCATCACTCATGATTGTTACTGAAAGCAGAAAAAACACCTAAAGGAATGTACACGTATTCCATGCATGTCCCAATACAGGATCCTGAGATGCAGGAACGACTTCTAGGGCACAGACCTCCATGGGAAACACTGTGGCTGAGAGGCCAGCGCATAACAGACACGCAATCACATGCGTTTGGGCAGCAGGTGGAAGCCAATGCCACCGCTGGGCCAGCGGAGGTGGCCAGGCCAAGATGGACAGCAGCTACCCCTTGCAGCCAGAAATGAATTTCAAGGGGGGGGTTCAGAATCATTATTATACTGTCTGGCTACGTGTTGGTCGAGAGCAGACTAATCTAAAGGATCGACTTTCAGCTCAAAATAGAGAAACGCTGCTAGCTGGAAGCTTATGTGAACTAGCAGCAAAATCTTTTTGAAAAGGAAGCGGGAAATATCAGCGCTTCATAGTCACCCATGAAGGGAGCCAAAGGTACGTCTTTCAAAGCACCGTTTGTAAGAATGTGCAAAATAAAAAAAGAATCAATAAAATATGTTGAGGTACAACCTGTACTGAACTGCAGAGCTCCACTGTGCTTTAAAGCAGGTCAGTGTAACCACATACCCACCCCCCCCATTTTAACAACATTGGAGCTACAACACGGCGTATTCCCAGCAATAACTGCGAAGGGTGTTTGATATATCACTTAAGTTAGACATTTTCCAAGTTTAACATCTAGTGCTTTATTAAATGAACTGCTAATTTTTCATTTTCGTTAACTGAAAGTTCTTAGGCCAGTTTATGTATTTTTTCCCCAAAAAAATGCGCATAATTGACTTTCCATAACCCATAATAATCTCCAGTGTCAGAATAAAAAACGGTCATAAAACAAATATGTAATTATCAAATAAACTTTTTAAAGGGGCTTTTAAGACCCTTGACAAAGGCAACAGTCAAAATAGCGTTTTGTCCAGCAGACGTATGCGCTGTACCGTTATGGAAAAGCCAAGCTTACGACGGAAAAAAGAGAAAGGTTTTCATATATAAGAATTATGGAGCAAAAAAAAAAGGCTGAGCCCATGTTTCCTGGGGCTGCACATTCACAGCGCCTTTGCCATTAGCCCCAGAACAGCCTCTGATTAGCCAAGGCCTTGTGACCGCAGAGCAGCTTTTCAATGAAGACTTTCCCAGCAACACCCTGAAGATATACAGTATAGATTTGCAGCTTCGGTTTGTCTGCATTTCAGACGCTGATGTGTTTTTTTTTTCTGCCCTCAACCTGTCACGTCTCTTTTTCACAGACGAATACTGACTCAGCGTAAGTGAGCTGGGGAACAGATTAGCGGTCGGAAAATCAAAGGGAAACAGATGTGTAGGGGGAGACTGAGGCCAGCTCCGCCTGTTTTCGAAATGTAAACCTCTTCTGATGTAGATGGCAGGTCCCTCGGCACCAGGCTGAGCCCGGGCACTTCATCTGGTCCTGATGCAGCTCCGTTTGATGTTCCGCTGCCCGGATGTGAAGGAGAGGCAGGTCGACAAAGGCAGTTTTCTTTGTCTCGCATGACGTGCGATATAATGCACAGTGACATCCTTAAGATGTTCCTTTGCGGATTCACATTGGGCTCTCGGCAAAGTGCATGGACGTTTAGCAGCGCTGGCTGATTAGCGGTGGCAGGCCAATGCTGAAGGCACATGTGCAATACAGTGTTTATGTGTAAATTCCCCCATCGTCTGTGATCACTAAAATCACCCAAACAGTTACTGTGGAAAAACACACACATTATGTTTTTTCATGGTGTGGTCACTATTTAAATTTCATAATATCATATATCAACATTGGTCCAATTAAACAATCTGTCTTCGCACTATGCATTTATTTCAAGCTAATTATTCAAATTAATTACTCAACCTGAACCAATCCTGAGTCAATATGTACGTATAAGTCTTACATTGTGTGACTTCAAATGCTTTTATTGTATTGCTGGCTGTCATTTGTTAAAGAAAACGAATGTGAAGGATGTTTCTGATAAGCAGAAGTCCTTTGAGCATAACTGGAGGCCAACTGGGACACGTCTGTCGCTGGTACAGAATGTTCAACTGTCTCATTTTCAGCACTGAGTCGGGTACAAATTATACTCCAGAACTCCATACATAACACAACTAAGATTGGTGGATAGCAGCAGGCCCCCATAAATATCCACTCAGCGACAATGCCTGCTGGGACATTTCTTCCATATTTGCTTTGTAAACCTGGAGCCATGTATTAGCCAGATGAAGCCAATTATAATTATTCTTTTTCGTCAAGAAACTGCCAACCCATGATGACGTCTTACTTTTGGAGTACTGGGGCTTTTTGCTATCTCCAATCTAAAAGCCTCAACCCTGTGGGGGGCCCCAGCTGTCGGAGGGGGGCTTTTTATGGGAAAGTTCTTCAATGAAATTTCACTCAGCCACCTCGTATTTATATGTCGGCGGGGTTACGCGGGGGGGGGGGGGCAGCTTTATGGGTATGACAACCTCCACTTTCCAGACAGACACAACATTTCGTAGCGCTGCTGCTATTTTCCACTCACCTCCCCCATGAAAGACCGTTTTTGGTTGCATTCCAAAAGGACGGCAGCATTAAGGCCTGGCTGCTTCCCAAAGGGGAAGGAGGCTGGTTTCCCTAGAGTGGGGCTGGATGATATATATCGACATATCAACAATAAGTAAATGAGAAACTTCAATAGACCGTCGACAAGGAGCACTGCTCAATCACTGAAATGAAAGCAATGGTAGTTTTTTAAGAGCAGACAACCTACGTCCAACAAATGCGCAGCAAGGTTGATTGAGTTACTGGAGCACGCCTAGTGCTACTGTTTAGGTCATATCATCGAGGAGATAAGTGCTCCCTCGGACAAAGCTTCAAGTGTCAGTGAAAATACGATGAGGAGGATGTAAGCTGTCTGATTTGCTTTGCATGACATAATGACCCTCTTCATAAAAACAACAGCACCTGTCTGACACGCCAGCAAATGAATTAGCACCTTCTCCTCATCGTGTTTCCCTCCGAAGGCTGCAGAGTCAAACCCTGCAGCAAGGATTTATTTCTAGCTTACGCTTTAACGGGTCCACGAAGGAAAGTTGCTTGGGCGTGAGCGACATGCACAGGATGCAAACGATCAGTTTCATTCGAGCCGTTAAGCGCCCCACAACATGGGTGGGAAGCGGGGTTAGGGTTTATTTAAAAACAGCCGTACTAATGCAAACATTACATCAAACGCCGAGCACATGAAACATTCTGAAAATATTTAGCCGGACAAAGGAGCCAGTGTCCATGCGTCCTTTAAAGTGTTGAAGCCCGTAGAACTCCACCCTGCTAATGAAAGGATGCACCTGAAAGCCCTTTGAAAACCATACAGGAAAGGTGAAAAACCACATGTATTTACTGAATGTATACAATGTTCGGCTTTTGAAATTCAAATGAAAAAATAATATTCCGTCTTTATATGAAGTCCAAGGACGAAACAGAGCAGACCTTGGATGGTGTGCATGCCGATCGAGCTACACGGTACCTGCCTGAAAAAAAGGAAAACAGTTAAGTCACATCTTGGAGGTTTGTCTATGAGTTTAGGTAACATTTTTGTTGGCAGCCAATGAAACGACCAAAGTCGTTTTGACCGGTACCAATCACAACATTCAAATTGTTTTACAGGAAACTAATTAGGAGAAGAATGTGACTTCATGCCAGGCAAGAGAGAAACTGACATTCCCATTAAACATGCTAAGTGCAGCCTGTCCACGCATAATCCTGAAAGACGTATAATTGCGGTATAGATGTATGTGTAACGCTTGTGTCACTGAGAAACAGAAAACATAAGCTACTGGGACAGTTCTAGGTTCGGAAGGAGTGGTTTGAACAGCTTAAACAATGGATAAGTAGACCAGAGATGAAATCTTGGGTTTATAGACAGCAATTTTACTGAAATTACACACACAAACAATTATACATACACACAAGAGTAGCAAAATCAATTTGACTCAACTTCCCCTCTTTCCCTTCCTTTTTTAGATCCAGGATAGGTTTTGGTCATTACTATCCTAGTTTTAATTAGTTTTGTCAACTAGATGTTTCTTTTTTCCTAAGACCGGTCTGTATACTTACTCTTGGATTGATAATTAGATTCACTAAACTATTTACCTTCTTCCCTTTGTCATGACCTGCGCGTCCAGTCCTCATGTGTGCCATGCCCCCTGATCATCCACGTGTGCTTCCCTGATTGTGCCCAGCTGTTCCCTGTTATTTTGGCCTTGTCTTGTGTATATCAGTCTGTGTCTGAGTCAGTTCCCCAGATCGGTCATTGATGTTTCATGCTTCGTTGTTCTGTGCCTTCCTCATGTCCTTATTAAACTTCCGAATAAGGACTTTGACCTGTCAGCCTCGTTATTGCTGCCTGCCTGCTCTGCGAACGGCGAGGTTATATCACCCTTCAGTAACTCTCAATCTGAAAGAGTCTGCAAGTCTTACTATAGCGCCTTTCTTGAATGTACCGACCTTTTAAATCAGGGTTCGTTTAGAATACCACTGAAAATATACTATTCAACTCAAACCATGTGAACAACATGGCAAAAGAATTCAATAATGTACATCACATAGGATGTCTTTATAATATGATTCAGTTCAATGTTCTGTTCAGTCCTCATTCATTTAATCAATGAGAGGTAATTCCACAATCCTACAATAACATTGAGATTTTTCTTCTTACTGGATAACTAAGTTCAAAACGTGTCCCTTCGAGCCAGTTGTGATGTTGTCTCAGCCTCTTAAAGTGCGAAATCCTTGGGCAAAGCTCGCCGTCCAATGTCCTCGTGCACACGCATCTCCTCACACATGCACACGAGCTAATGGCGTTGCAGCAGAAGCAGGGAGGAGAGTCCTAGCTGGAGGCGTGGCCATGGCAGGCGCCTCGGGCAGAGCAGGCACCGCTGACTCTGGGCCAGCAGGAGGTGCCACAGTGGCCGGAGCCTTGCTGTGCGGTGCGGCATAGCAGCCGCATCAGGCAGTTCAGACGCCGGCAGAACAGGCAGATCAGACTGACAGTTGACAAACTAAATGTTTTTCACAAATGGCTTTGACTGTACTCTCATTTACTAAATTTGGAGAGTGAGATTCTGATAAATGTCTTTGTGTGAACTGCTGTATTCTTTCCAGCTCTTTCCTTGATGACACATCATCAGGTAGGCTGTCATGTAGACATCTGGACAGTCCATCTGCATCCTGATTTTGCCTCCCTGCTCTGTACTGCAGCTGGAAATCGAATGTTGACAGAGCTGCTGACCATCTGTAGCTTGTGGTGTCGAGCTTGGTAAGGATGTATGTTAATGGATTGCTATGAGGGATAAGAAATGAGCTTCCATAAAGGTAATCCTAGAATTTCTCAGTCACTGCCCATTTTAGAGCAAGAAATTCCAATTTGTGAGAAGGATACCTTGCTTCACACCTTGATAGTCCACAGCTTGCATAAGCAATCAATCGCATCTGTCCTTGTTGCTCCTGGTAGAGAGCAGCACCAAGACCTGAGGTGCTAGCATCTGTATACAAAGTGTAGCACAGCTTAGGTTCAGCAAACCTGAGGACAGGAGCAGTTGTTAACTTTTGAATGATGCTGTCAAATGCCACCTGGCATGAAGCGGTCCACCTATCACCAAACAAGGTGGTGATATTTCTCTGTGCTCACTTTGGTATTGGTGTGTTTTTGCAGAGGTGGATATCCAGCAATGAGCTCATTGAGGGGTTTTACCACCTTGGCATAGTCTTTAATAAATCGGCAGTAATAATCGCAGAACCCCAGGAATGTTCTCCATTCTTTCAGGTTTTTTGGTTTTGGCCAGGTTTTTAAAGCTGTGATTTTCTCGGGATCTGTTTCAATACCTTCTTCAGGTACAATGTGGCCTAGATACTTTACAGAGCTCTGGAAAAACTCGCATTTCTCCGGTGACAACTTCAAGCCATACTCTTTCAGCCGGCTGAGCACACTCAGCAGTTGAAGAGAAGATGATCAGATCGTCAAGAAAAACCAGAGCTTGTTTTAGATTAGTTTTAGATTTAGGGTTGTTTTAGAATGTACTGGGGGCGTGTGTGATACCTTGATATCTTGACAAAGTCAAGATCATGCAGTGTGAACACCTCCTGCATGGAGTTCAATTTGTTGGTCACTCTTCTTCCACTCGCTTGGTATCGGCAACGTTCCAAAGTCGAAGCTGAGCTTTGTTCTGCTGTTAGGCTTGGTAGGGGGGTCTGAGCTCTGAAGGTTGATAGGCTGTACACTCTGGACAGGATGTATTTCCGCTATTACTGTCTTTGGTGGGATAGTGATAGTATGATTGGAATGATTTTTGAGGATAACTGGTACGTGGCAGTTTTGATGGAAGACTTGTTAGCCCATTAGTGACTAGTAAACCACCAGGCAAGGACTTTTTTTTTTACTTCAGCGACTCAACTGTCACCCACCTCCCAACATTTAGCGTTCTACAACCTAAGGTTCCCTCAATAACTTTTGTCTGACCAGGGACGACAGTTTCAGATTCTGTGCTGTGTAAACTCACCTTTCCCAGGTTGGAATAAATAGAGTGTCTCTTTCTGACTTCAAGGGTCTTTAAGACAACTTTGTAGCCGTAAGAAAGGGAGTAGTTATTTTGTGGGGCAGTGTCAGAATACTGTTCGTAAAGAACATCTAATGTGTTGGTACCTACTAAAAGAGATGACAAGCTGGAGCGCATATCAGGCACAATTAATGCCAATGTGGGGACCTCGATGTCCACACCAAGTAAGCACCTGGGAAACTTGATTGTGGTTTCGACATAACCAAGGTAAAGCACACTCTGACCGTTAGCTCCTTCTACCTCTAGCAGATTATTCAAGGGGAGGATCGGTAGATGGGACAGGTACTCTCGATAGAATGATTCGGGGATCGTTGTCACCTGAGATCCTGTGTCTAACAGGCAACTGCAATCTCGACCTCCTATGACCACCTGTGCAGTGCATTTAGCCCCAATTAGCCTCTTTGATAGGTTTACAAGTTGTTGTTTGGTATATGGGCGCACGTATGAAGTGTGTCGTAAGAGTATGAAGAGTCTGCAGCTCTTACTATAGCGCCTTACTTGAATGTACCGACCTTTTAAATCAAGGTTTTTTTAGAGTACAGCTAAAATATATACTATTCAACTCAAACCATATGAACAATATGGCTAAAGAATTCAATAATGAACAGTACACCACATAGGATGTCTTTATAATATGAATCAGCTCAATCGTCATTCATTTAATCAGAGAGGTAATTCCACAATCGTACCAAAATAACATTGAGATTTTTCTTCTTACTGGATAACTAAGTTCAAAACGTGTCCCTTCGAGCCGGTTGTGACGTTGTCTCAGCCTCTTAAAGTTCCGCTTATTTAATCAAAGACAGGTAAAAGTTTGCCCAATCCTACCACAATAACAGTGAGATAGTCTTCCAGTAGGAAAAATAAAGTTCAACCCGTGTCCCTTCGAGCCGGTTGTGATGTTGTCTCAGAATCTTAAAGCGCGAAATCATTGGGCAACGTTCGCCTCACGCATGCACACGAGCTAATGAAACTTCCGTTGTTATCCATCGATGCCCGGTAAAGTCTCCCGGGTGGAATTAAAACCTGGCCTGCACAACAGGCCATAAACATTATATTTTTTAGTTAAAAGTGCTTAAACCTTAACAGTTGAAAAAGAAAAATAAAGAATTTCTGTTTCACGGTTAACTAAAAATGGCTACGATATTTTTCCACTACACGTTAGCCTCAGTACATATTAAAAGTAACATAGAACATATAAAATACATTTTAAAAACAGCATTTGGACTTTCAGTTGTCAAGTAAAGTCGAAAAGTAACCCATTTACTTCGAGCTATGTCTTCAACATTTTCCGTTCTAAAACGAACTTCAGTTAAACCGTATACTCGTACAAAACACTTCTCTCAAACTCTATAAAAACACAACAAAACTCACCAAAATTTCTCTGGTTAAGGTCGCTACCGTTTCAACAATCTGCAATATTGTTTTGACTGGAAAAGATCCGAAATTCACTAGAAATTTAGAAACTAGAAAATTATTCTAACAGCGAGTCTCTGTTGCTTCTCTGGTCTGCTGCCGTTAGTCTCTCTCTCACACCTATGCACTACATTACTGCGCATGCGTGAGGTGGGGCACGCTGTAGAAGGTTAAACCAAAATCATAACATATTTACATGTAAAAGTTTTAACGTGTAAATTAGACGATCTCACAAATCTTTGTTTTGTGTCTTCTCATAGTTAATTATTTATTTAACTATTTATTTAGTTTACTATTTATAATATTTGTAACCTGAGTTACATATGGCTTCCTCGCTGCCAGCAAAACAAATTAAAGAAAATTAAGCTTGTGCCGGCATGGTGGTGCAGTGGTTAGCACTGTTGCCTCACACCTCTGGGAGTCTCCGCCTGGGTTACATGTGTGTGGAGTTTGCATGTTCTCCCCATGTCATCGTGGGGTTTCCTCCAGGTACTCCAGTCCCCCCCCCCCAGTCTAAAAACATGCTGAGGCTAATTGGAGTTGCTAAATTGCCCGTAGGTGTGAATGTGTGCATCAATGGTGTGTGAGTGTGCCCTGCAATGGGCTGGCCCCCCATCCTGGGTTGTTCCCTGCCTTGTGCCCATTGCTTCCGGGATAGGCTCCGGACCCCCAGTAACCCAGTAGGATAAGAGGTTTGGAAAATGGATGGATGGAAGCTTGCGCCATTGCCTCCAGGTATTTATGTGGCCCAAAACCTGTTTTCATATGGACGTACTTGAACATGAATGCATTCAGACGTTAGACTGCTTCAGATCAGAATAAAGGATTTTAGTCCTGTGGTGTTGTGGGACAAGGTGGTCCCATGCAAGGCCAGTCCCCCATGCGGTTTTACAAACTTTCCATTTACTCAGCTACGACATGCTAATAGGAAAGGATTTATAAGATTTCCATTTCAGATGGAAGTCATATGAAAACACTTGCCAGTTTCAGGGAGTGAGCTGTACCATTCGAATTAAAAATCATGCAGTCATTTATCCATCTGTGCTTCCTTCTATTCATCCATCCATCTTGCTTATTCTTACATGTCTGCTTTGGTGCTAATGCTAACGTCGTTAGCATGAAGCTCGCTCTGAAAATTCACAGCAGTCCTCACTTGGAATAAGGCAAACTGACACTGCAGGGAAATAAATTATATTGCAAAATAAATTTATGATCTCATTCATATTTCTTTGCAGCATATTTGGCCCATTCTTCCAGCTGGATAGTGTAAACAGGGGATTTACACAACCATATTCATTTCTTTACATCACAGGAACATTCCACTAGTGTGATGCTGAGGTATCACCCACCGCATGGAAGTGATGCGCTGTATCATTGCGCGCTCCTTATCTCTCTCTCTCTCTCTCTGGTCAGAAGAAAAAATACAACAAGGTCAGGATGCATAACAAGAAATAAACTTTGTATAATATAACAGAACAGTACAGTATTGCAAAATGTTCAAGTATTGCAATGTGATTTTGTTGTAATAAATATCAGGGTATTTATAAAACAAAAATGCATTCAAACATACATTTCTTACAAACCTGTCTAGGAGTGAGCAGGGATTAGAATGCCGGCAGCACTCATTCAAAAGTAGCAGAGGTAAACTTTAAACTAAGTCGTTAAACATATGCTAGATTATCTTGAAAAGGAATGATCATTACAATTGCTGACTTTTTTATAAATTTATAAATATAAATGTTTTAGTGAAAATTAAACATGTGCATAACATGCGATGTTAGTATTAATATCGCACATCATCCATCCCTATAATATACTACAGCAATTTTTCAAATTCAGTACAAAATACTCGCCTCCTGTTGTGATGTCATTCAGTGCTGGTACTAGTTTTTATGCCAGAGGAAAACCAACACCTTGAAGTGCCGTATTTTTGGTACTTTCTTGAAGTACCAAAAATATAGTACCTGGAGCGGTGGACAAGTGCCCTATGACGTTGGCACCCGTCCACAAAGCCACAAACACTTGCACTTCAACAGGAAACAGTTGCGCCGTTTCTATAAGATCCAGGTACTGTTTGTTCCCAAGAACTCTTGCCGGTTGCCATGGAGAGGATGATCAGGGCATTCCAGTGCTGCTTGTCTTGGCGCCTGGGAGCCAGTGAGCTCTGGTCCCATGAATGAGAGCTTTTCAGTGCCTAGGAGGTAGTCCATGCATCTCATTGTGTGTTTCTGAAGAGAGCAATCTGATCAGAGGGAAAACAATCCCATTGAGATAATAAAAACTAGTCATGTGAGTGCTGTCGCTGATGTATGATCGACAATTAAATTCTGAGCAATTCTGCAATGTGGCCATTAGACTCAACAGTTATGGCATAGCAGCATTCCTTCAGTAGCAACAACTGGTTTTAGATTGCAGTTGGGCAACCTTGAATTTGTGCTTCAAAAATGATTAGTAGCATAGCTACATGACGTTTCCTATCCATGGTGTACCACAGCCCTGTGCCCTGTGCTACCTCTGACGGGTTCCAGACCCCCATTGACCCTGACCGGGACACGCTGTTAGAAGATGGATGAATGGACACATAGCAACTTATCTCCTAATGCCAAAGCAGAAACACTTCAACTGAGCAGCAATATGCTTATAAGTATGATAAACAAGGCCACTTCCTGAGCTTTAACTCTGAGATCAAGGAGATGAAGTGACATGCTGGGAAATCAAGCAGGAATGTATCTTGTCACGAGCTTGACCAGAAGGCGGCTTAAGATGCTTGAACTTCACCAGTCCATGCTGCAATGGCCCACCAGGGAATTTGAATGGGCCTACTCTAGATGGTAATGTGGCCAGTCAAGCCACACGGACGGGATTAACCACTACAGGCTGATACAGTACAACGAAAACATTCTTCAGAATAACGATAAACAGTCACTGAGGGTCCACACCACCGCCTTACGTGGCCCTCTCCTTCTGCTCGTTAAACAAAAGAGCCACCGAGAGATTTAAGAACAGTGCCATTGAAAACATAATGAGTCTCAGCCAAGTTACTGCAAACACGAGGCTCTCTGGGAGACGTGAGAATAATGCCCGTCTTCCAAGGAATGCTGCCACGATCCTTAAGGAAAAGGAAACCTGAGCCAGGTTGTCTGGTAAAGCGCTAACTCTCCAAGGCCTATATTTGGAATACTGTACTCTGCTGTGGCACTGCTGTCCAAAACCATTTCGCTGGACTCCAAAATGAACAGAGAGTTCAGAATTCAGCAAGAACACACATGGAATTCCGTTCAGGAAAAGAGTGGTTTTGCAGACCCAAGCTGATGTTCTGCCAGGACGTTGCAGTCCTTGCTGGACATCTTTGTTTACAATGTTATTTTGCTTTTTTTTTGTTTTTTTATAGATGTCTGGGTTCCAGTATCTCCACTCTAAATTCACACTCTTATGAATACAGTTTTATGAATACTTAACATCACATGAATAGTCTCCCAGTCCATACTTCTCTGAACCAATTTTCTGTTCCCCACTTTTAAGTGAAAATGTATCAGCTTATTTCTGTGTGCTGCAGTTGAAATACAGCCCAAAAACTTTGTGACTGGACCATGAAGTTTTAAGTCAAGCCAGGAACTTCAAAGAGTCTAAATGGCATATCTCACAATTAGCAAATTTTGAAATCATTACCACATGTTCAGCCCTGAATGCAGAGAGGGGAATGGATACAGCTGAAATTCACCACAAAACAGTCAAATGCTAATTTTAGAATGTTTATGAGCAGAAAGTCTTGCTCCTTTGCTTTAAAGCTCAAAATAATTATATATATTTATATATATATTTACTTTCTAAATTAGAGCACAATTACTTTTCGTGATTAAATGCGTTTCAGTTTTTTTGACAACCTTTCCTTATTCCTACAAAAAAATGTGTTGGATTACCCGAATGTAGTATCTTTAAGGAATTACACAAAATCTATGTTGTTATGCTTAATAGCACCAAGGGTTCTGTAAAGGGGCTGTTGAATGATTCCAAGGTTCCCTGAGAGACAGGGGCCCAGAGCTGATGGCAGGATTTTTAAAATGCCAAGGTGAAAAGTGTTGGCCCGTCCTAGGTGTGCCCCGTAATGGACTGTGATTATTGAGGACTTCAGGGCCCACAGTGGTAGGTACAGACATGCAAGTGCCTAAATAATTTGGAACATAATTGAATTTGTCTGGGTTGGGTGCCCAATATGCTCTCATAGGGCCCAAAATCTCTAGCGGTGTCCTTCACACTTCCATTACCCTGTTGGAAGGTGTCTGTTTATGTACTGAGAGAAACAAGAAGATTTTGTGTAGAACCACCAAACCCAAAGGGGAAAGGGGAAGCTTGTGAAGATGTCCCGCCTGCTGCTGTCACCAGGCACAGAAAGAGGACCTGCATTCACCCTGAAAATTTCCTGATGGGAGACACATGAGTCATCTTCTCCAGTACACTAAGGGAGGTGAATCCCATGACGAATGTTTTAACAAATCCCACTGGAACGGCGCTAGGAAAACATACATTTCAAAAAAGTACGTACCAGAGGGGCATCCCTCGTTGTGCTGCTCCGACCGCATGACGTACGCCATCGCCACACGAGGAAGTCAAGGTATTCACCCACGCCCGTGTCTCCTTCCCAAATCCGTCTCGGCAGTTTGTTTATTGCCAGGAAGACCTTGCTTCCTGGGTTTCAATCACTGGAGTATTCTACCGTTAAAACCAGAGGTGGGTAAGGCTCATCCAAGATTTTTGACATGGCCTCTGACCGCTTAAAGTGATTTGCGCCTTTAGGAAAACCCTGGTTAGGTTTTTCAGTACCTGAAAGAAAAAGCGGATTGTTTTTTTGGAGTGTTTTTTGAGTGAGCTAAGCAAACCGATTAGCTCACAAGCTGGCTGAAGGAGGCCTGGTGAAGGCTGCTTGATACTGGACTGATTTCCTTTTTTGCTTGTCTTAGTGCCATGTAATGGAATGTTTAATTTGCCATTATTATGTACAAAGCCAAAGGCGATTCTCCTTTTATTAATGACCTTGTTGCTGTAGACTGCAGGGAAGCATCAAAGTTGATCGAAGTTGTACTTTGGTCAAAAAATATATACCATGTTAAACATCAGAAATGACACACTTAATGATAAAGACAACAAATTAAACTTCAGTCTAACTGACGATAATGTTTCACAAACCACATGCTGTTCATCATCATTCAAATTACCGGTAAAAAATGCTGGAGCAGTCAAAATGGATGAATTGAGTTTATGCTGTTTTCTTTGGTTTCGTTTAAGACTATGGATTCGGAGGAAGAATGTTCTGGTAGAATGTCTGTAATTCAAGTCACCTAAATACCAGCCTGAGGAGAATGGAAATGGAGCAGAGAAGATTACTGTTTGGCAGTCTCTTTTACTAATGTGACTTTGTTATTTTTACCCTGGGAACATTAAATTACCCACCCACCCTAACCCCTTTGCCCACCAGTTTGGTCACATGGCTGCCTTTGCCCAATTATAACTGGCATGGCTTTACAGCATTTACACCAAATATGGAATCCTGTCAACTTCGTCATGGGCTGACCTTTGACCTTTCTTTGTGAACTGTCACTCCAATAATACCGTCTGCATAGCTAATGCAATAGGTGATTTTTCTAAAACTAGCTACGGTCCAGTAGCTATGGCTCGCGCCGGGGTGATAACTGAGACGCTCAAAGAGAGGCGCTGATGGGAAACTGAAACAGGTGTAATGCAGTAGGAGCCCCTTCTGGAGCAGCCAGTTTGAAATGGCTGCCATACCACAGCCAGACCGTGTGGAAAGTCAGAGGGCATGACATTAAAGCTTAACAGAGTCGAAAGAATTTACCTATGCTCCACTGACTAGGGAATTTCTTGGGAAAGGCACGCGACGGCAGGCTTGGTGGGACGAGATAACTGCAGACGCGCTGGCAGTGGGATCTGCATGAGTGCAGTGGGATCTGCATGAGTGCAGTGGGATGTTGATGTTTGACTTGCCCATAAACACTGTCGGCGGTACATCCAACGCCTTCATACCATTTCCTATCACTTATTCATAGTGTTAGCGGGGGGGGGGGTGAATGGCTCTGTATCCATGATCAGAAGATCGCCGGCTTGAGCTCCAACCTTGGCGGAACACTCAAGAGTCTGTCTGCCCTTGAGCATAACCCTTAACCCCCAGCTTCAGGGGTGCTGTATGTTAGGTGACCCTGTGCTGTGACCCCCAAGCTATGGAGAGCAAGATGGTGTCGGCAAAGAGAAGCATCCCAGTGTACCTGCACGTGTACTTCTGCAAATGGCAAACAAAGGATTGTTGTGCTTGAATGTTTGTTGGCGGGAGTTATTTTCCCATATAATCTGATCTTATCTTATTTTATCCTCATCGGTGTGTCAGTTTGTCTGTCCTGCAGCAGACAAATACGTCCCATTTGACCGGCATTATTTGTCTTGAACGAGAACAAAGGACGCATGGAGGTGGTGACTGGCTTCACCCCAAATGAACCAGCGCTGACGGATGGGGCACATTAGCATCCAGGAACATCAGCGCGACGGCTTTCAGACAGTGCGAGATGGGAACACTCCTACTGTACGTCTGCCGGAGGAGAGAGCACGAGCAAGCGGGCGAAGGAGTGTCTGAAAGTGAACATTCCCTTATAAGGCCGACTTCCTCTCAGTCCATACGCATTTAGTACGAGTATGTCTGCTGGCGCAGATCACACATTCCTGCTACTCCGAGCTTTCTCGGGTGAGCTTTTCATTTCCGATTCGGTGGCAGGGCATGCGGCGGGTCCACCTTTCATAAGGCAGCCGAGGAGGAGAGTCTGCAGTTCCTGCGAAAAAGAAAAAAAAAAAAAAAAAACATTAAAAAAATACACAAACCCAGAGTCTAGCCGCTTTCCTGCAAGCCAAGGGTCTGCTCAGCAGTGCAAAATAGGATACGGCCCCTGGAATGCAGCACACCTGCGCCAGTCAGCCATAGACTAAACCTCATTTGCGAGGCGAAAGCACACAGCTACGAGAAAGAAAAAAACGCACGGTAGCTAGCAAGGGCAACAGAAGAACTGAACATCTATTGTGTGGCTCAGTAACCCAAGAGCTGAGCCCCGTATGTCAGGAAGTGAACATTATTATTACTTACTCACCCCTTTACAGTGCGATACAAGAGGAAGTAATAGGGTTAGGGTTAGAATTAAGAAGCACAAAAGTATATTAAGCAATTTTATTTTTATTCTAATTTCAGAAACAGTGCACCAACTCTGAAATGGTTCTACAATACAGCCATTATTGTGACAGGTGATATTTACACTCAGGCCAAAGGCATGCAGCCCTGAAAGAGGGACGCTTTTACTGTAGCATTACGTACATCCACAACATCCCGACTGCCACAGATAAACATTCCAGGAAACGGTTTATGTCGAGACTGCACTTTTATTTTGATACATGCCAGCGCTTGGTTTCAGACGGGAGGAATGTGGGATGTCAGGAGGTGTGAGTCCGGAGGGGGGGGGAAGGGGGGTGGTGGGGGCAGGAAACTAGGAAAAAATGCCAAGAATGTCCATGTTTGTCCAGGACTCAATTGAGCCAGTAGCACGTCACCGCAGCCCAGCCTGTATAAATACAGGAGGGACTCCCAGCTCCCGACACAGAACAACACTCCTCCAGAGAGCAACGGCAACTGCAGCGGAACCACTGAAGCTAAAACTCTAGCTTTGACCAAAGCCAGGACAGAACCTTACAACGGGATCGCCTCGATCTGACCACGCTCCGAGACTCTGCTGCGACAAGATCCGGGAGAGATTCGTAGACTTTTCGGAAGGTTTTTCCTTTGTTTTAGCTTTGTTGAGAGTGCAGCTGAGCGAACCAGTCATGTCTGCAGGAATGAACACGCTGAAGAGCAGCGCTCTGCTGTGTCTCACGTTCTTCTGCTGGGTAAGTCAGCCACTTTAGATCATACTAACAATAAGCACTGAACGTCCGTGCTACCGTTTCTCACGCTTGCTGGGCTGCATGTGGGTGATACCTGAGAGCTGGGTGCCGTTAGCATCTCTGGCCACGTTACTCAGAGTCGTGGGCTTTTGCTGTGACCGACACCGGCTTGTCATGCCCTCGCTCACTGCCTGGAGGTCCGTACTGATCACCTCTGTTTGCACCCCTCAGGCCTCGGCCCAGGAGTGCAGCGGCCAGTGCAACTGCCCCGTCGTCCCACCACAGTGTGCCCCCGGGGTAAGCCTCGTGCCGGACGCCTGCGGCTGCTGCAGAGTGTGCGCCAAGCAGCTGGGTGAACTCTGTACTGAGCGGGACGTCTGCGACCCCCACAAGGGGCTGTTCTGCGACTTCGGCTCGCCAGTTAACCGCCGCATCGGTGTCTGTACAGGTAAGCGGCTGGGACAACCCGCTGCGCTTCTACACAGATCCTCAGATTTTCGCCTTTGGCATCGTGCTGTCAGCCGCAGAAACGTGACCCTCCAATCTCACTCCTGTTCACTGCAGCTAAAGAAGGGGCCACCTGCCTGTTCGGAGGAATGGTGTACAGGAGCGGTGAATCCTTCCAGAGCAGTTGTAAATACCAGTGCACCTGCCTGGATGGCGCCATAGGCTGCGTCCCCCTCTGCAGCATCGACGTGCGCCTGCCCAGCCCCGACTGCCCCGTGCCCCGGCGGGTCAAGGTCCCGGGGAAATGCTGCGAGGAATGGGTGTGCGATGCTCCACACCAGCAGACCTTCGTGGGTTCTGCTCTTGCCGGTGAGTGTGGCTCCTTTCCTATTGGTCCGTTGGACTCGACGAATCTGCGCATAATGAAACACCAGTGAAGGTCTCGATCCATCACCTAAACCGCAAACCTCATTCTTCCCCATAGCCTACAGAGAAGAAGAGACCTATGGGCCTGATCCTTCTCTGATGCGGGACAACTGCTTGGTCCAGACCACCGAGTGGAGCGCCTGCTCTAAGAGCTGTGGCCTGGGCATCTCCACCCGGGTCACCAATGACAACCGCGAGTGCCGGCTGGAGAAGCAGTCCCGCCTGTGCATGGTCCGCCCTTGCGAGTCACACTTGGAGCAGAGCATCAGGGTTAGCATCACGATCGGGCTTTAGATGACCAGCAGGTATTTGTGTATGGAGAGGTTCAGTGTTAGTTTGCTTTGTGACCAACCAGATTTTGTCTCGGTTTTCCACAGAAAGGAAAGAAGTGCATCCGGACCCCCAGGGTCTCCAAGCCCATGAAGTTCGAGCTCTCCGGCTGCACCACCACCAAGTCCTACCTGCCCAAGTTCTGCGGCGTGTGCACGGACGGCCGCTGTTGCACCCCTCACCGGACCGCCACCCTGCCCATGGAGTTCAAGTGCCCCGACGGCCAGGTCATGAAGAAGCAGATGATGTTCGTCAAGACGTGCGCATGCCACTACAACTGCCCCAGCGAGAACGACGTCTTCGAGTCCATGTACTACAAGAAAATGCTGGGCGACATGGCGTGAAAGTGCCCCCCTCCCCCGGCCGGGGAAACAGATGAAAGAACAACGACTGTTCACTTGAATCTGACAGATAACCATCTCATTTGCAGCACAATACTTGTTTGTTACTTGGTATGATCCTTTTAATATGCATTGTCTATTTTAATGAAGACACAAAACTATACGATTATATAAAGCGCATGTGTAAAAGTGTATAGACTGAAGTGTGGGCTAGTCGCCTTACAGAATATCGCCCTAGAGAAAGACGGGGGGCTGTGCTGCAGCCTCTGTGACAATACTGCACTATAGATTTACGCAGTGATGACCCTGTGCTGTCACAAGCTAGTAGGTGCTAGTTTTCCTCCCCTTGAGCTGTGGTGGCCAACCGACAGACTTGTCTGGCTTAGAGCACTTGCAATGCGGAGGGGGAAGATTTTAACCCCAAAGAGAAGCGTAAATGTCATACCCACCAGCATGCCCGTTGAATGTGCTCTCGTTATTCCGTGCCCACTGCCCTCACTGTTGGGGGACAGTTTCTGTTATGGTGTTGACGACAACAGGCTGTTGTTGCGGCTTCCGCTGCTCAAACAGACATTGCCTGAGACGTGGAGCAAGGCAAACATGCTTCAAGGGTTTGCTGCAGCACTGAAGGAAAGGATGTTAGACTTTGACTGACTGATTTAGGTAATTGGAAAGAAATCAGTATTTCGTCAGAAACAAAAGAGACTGGATGATTTATAGCTTCATTCCTTTATGATAAAAATGCTGTAAATATTGTACATATTTTTGTACAGTCGACTAAGTTAATTTAAGGTAAAAGCATTTGTCTGTCTTCTGGCTTCGATATGTTTATTGTTAGTTGTTATATGTTTATTGCTTTTTTTGCTGAGATAACTGTTCTTAATGACAGTTTTGTGTAATATTTTATTGAGAAGTGTGACCAAAACGTTACATGTTTTCATTTTTGTAGTTTCAAATAAAATTATTATATTTTTATACAAAGATAAAAGTGTGTCATTCTCTTGTTACTAATTTTGTACTTTATGACAAGGTTTAAAGTTTTGGAGGTATCGGAAGATACTAGAACTGCTAGGTGAATTTCAGCTGCGTAACAGAATGAACGTGTTATTACTGCTGCCTGGTGTTGATCCACAACGGTACCACGGTGCTTCCTGCTCACTTAGCCCTGCCTATGGGGATTATGGGTAGCTGAAACCACCAACATGACTGTCAGGCCACCCGTACTCCGCACAATGACTCGCCTCCACTGGCCTCTTTGAATTTGCCTCATTTGGAAAACACCCTTATCTCAAAAACAGGGGCGACTCATGTTGCTAACTTAATCTCACAGTGCCAAAAAAAACATGTTTACAATGTGATGAAAAGTAAATTACTATGTTTATACACCAACTATTACCAATAAAGACTACGTACACGGTCACTCCATTTTCCATACTGTGTGCGGCAGTGACAGACAATGAATGTTGCCTTAAATGCTTGTAATAATTCTTTATACAGAAACAGTTTCATAAAATGTATTATGCATTACATGGATTGCACATACATCACGCCCTGTATACTGTATTTGCAGTATGAAAATGTTCATATGAACACAAACCCTTCCTTCCATGTCCTGGACAAAGTGCAGACGAGGCCACCAGAGGGCACCAGTGAGCAGGCAGAAGCTTTAGGCTTCTGGGGATATCACCCCGTGAACACCTGTTCACAATTATCTACTTGTTTAGGCACATATTTCAGCTTGCTGGGTATCATCAGTCAGTCATTAAAGCCCTTTAACTGAGTGTTTAGGCGAATGCTGATGAAGTTACTCGGTTTACCGATCTTTCCTTCCTCTGAAACCTCTGCTTTTTCTGCTCCTAAAATGATGGTCTGCCGCTGCGTGATGCGCCTGCATATGTGCTGCTTTTGAGCTTCGAGACTGTTAGTGAGCTGTGAGCTTATATCTGGCCTCATATGTCCTGATTACTGTTTTATTAAAGTAGTCGGAGATTGCCTTTGGAATTCTCTGCGCTGCCTGGTTATATTGCCTAAGTGGATGTTCTTGAGTTCTCCATTAAAAGTCAGAAATTAGTTTTGTGATTTTGTAGTTTTCCACATGGACACCACACTGGTAAGACGTGAAAATGTCATTTTATGTTGTTCGACATCAAGATTAATCAAATTTACTTATAAAATATACTGTATTGATTTGAATCTTATCCCATATTGCCCTCTGGTGCTCCTATGGATAATTTGGAGGATTCACGGGGTATCCACTATAAGTGGCATGCAATATATATTATTCACCACAAGAGGTCACACTTCAATCTCCCTATCAGTTTTTTCTACCTGCATTTTACTGCAGAAGATGCGTACATTCAGTGGCCGCTTCTGTAGAATCTGTGAATTAAAAAAAAAAATAGCATAAAAACCATGAATAAGGAGATTACAGCAGAATGCATAGAGAATGCAGACAGGACCAAAAGGCTCATTTACTGCGGAGCTAATCGTTACGACGTGTAAGATGTACGATGTAATCAGTTTTAATCGTGTTATGACCCTCCAGGGATTTTCATGCACTACCGTGTGTGGAGTCGTAGAAATGGGTGCAATAAACGAATGGAAAAAAATCTGTCTGGAGCAGGTCTGTGTGCCTGAAAACACCTGTTAATGAGGGAGATCAGAGGAGAATTATCAGACTCGTGAAAAGACAGGCTGGAGTGCAAAAAATGACAGCTCAGTACAGCACAGAGGTAGGCAAGAAAGCATCTCTAAACGTTACAAACTTGTGGTTCTGCAGACAAAAGGTGTTCCCTTCTGGTGTTAAGGTAGGGGTCAATTTATTAGGTAACATGACTGTATATTCTGCTAATAGAAACGTTTAAACAATACTTGTAGTTTTTCAGGCATAAAGGACCTATTTTCTGTAGTGCCTCAAATTTTACCACCAATGAAAATGGGGGAGCGAAGGTGAAATTGATAGTGCAGCCATGAAATCTGAGGTCTGCAAAATCCTCTGTCTGCAGCTCCCTAAAATGGCACGGGGACATAACAACGGCAATGAAGTTTATGCAATTCTTCATCAACCAGCCCACTCTGGGACAGTCCTTTATAACCCACTGCAGAGAGCATCTCATCTTCCATCACTGTCTACTTTAGATTAGTGTCTGCCTGCTCCAAGGGAAACGTACCGCATGTAACCAACTCTGCAGAGTCACGCTTCAACCTCAATATGTCCTCCATCAAGAATCCAGACCAATTATAGAGTAGAAAAGTGTGTTGATCCCTCCCAGTCAGGGCACTGCCTGTTCCAAAAACAGATTTATCGAAAGCACAGACAACCACGATTTAAACAGGGAGTTTCTCAGACCTGTTCACATGATCAACAAAGCACTGCGGAACAATCAACCTTACTCTACATTCTCTAAATCCCTTGATCCCAGTCATTAGAAGTTCTTACCTCAACCACATTACCAGATATTCAGGTATTTCCAGAATCCAAATCTAAATGAATGTGTAATAAGAATCGTGATTAAATTTTGAAACAGATATTGGTTTGATTTAAGCACATTATGAAATCATTTGCTAAATCGTTTGTCTGAAATGAAGGACTGAAGATTTGAGAGAATGTGTACATGAGATATGGATGTGGTAATTTCCTTTGATTTTAAACTAAGTGCATTTGGTAGCACTGTTGCGCCGCATGTTGATCCAGGCTTGGGGAATTTAATCCCTTCTGTGCACAAGAGGAAACTTAATGAACTCCACAGCCTATTGGCATACAGTTAAGTGAACTGATTTTGTGTGAGCGTATGCGTGTGTGTCCTGTGAAGGTCAGACATCCGTTCCTATTTGTACCCCTGCCACGTGCTCTGATCTGACGGGCTTGGGCTTCAGCTCTCCCGCCACCTTTCACTGGACGGACATGCAGTTTTCACACGCGTCATGCATCAACAGCGAGGAAACATAACGAGGAAATTGCATCATGACACCGCTAGATGTCAGTAGTGACAAAAATATATTAGTTGCGCTTGAACTTGAAGGAGGTGCAGGACTCGGGACTGACGCTCGTGTAGGAAAACAAAATATTTGACATAGATTGCATTTCTCTCCTTTGTCATATTTTATACAAATTGAACTTGCGCTATTTCCGTAAACATGTGAATCAGAATATCGACACGACACATTTTTTGCTTAGAATGTAGTGAATTAAAGGTGTTGTGGAGACAATGAAGTTACTCACCGCTGTAAAACTGCCCGTAATATTTAATGACTCCGCTTGGATTTTAGCTACAGGTCGACATCTCTGGCCAAAGGATGGCGCACGTCTGGTAGATGGATTTCAGGCCATTGAGCGGCAGCGAAGCGCGCTGCGCCTTTAAGGGGGCGGACGTCGCCTTATGCCGGACTGGGTACATTGCGGTCCCGCCTAGTGTGCGTGAGTCTGTGTGGGAAAGATAATAAGCGGAGAAGCGGAGAAGCTGCGATCACAGCGCCTTAGCCGCCGCAGATGCGCATGGTCGAGCGCTGGACTGTTTGGGGGCCGATGGCCTCCGTGTTGGGGGGGGTGCCTTTACGGAAACTGAAACCTGCGATCGTCGTTCAACTTTTCTAAGTGTGCCAACGCGTCGACGACAGATGCAGCAAATATGGGGACGAGACGGTAAATACTTTTGTTTTTCTTTCCCTTTTTCTAAAAGTTACTAACTGCATGTTAAGCCAGTTTTTTTAATGCATGTCCGTGTCAGTGTCGCCCGGTGCTGCGTTATTTTGATCTTGCAGATCTGAGGAAATTAGATTTTACGGAAATCTGTTAATCGTGCTCTTCCGTTGTCGATCTGTCGTGCGTGATCGTGTTTGGTAATATCGAGGTCGATCGCGCCGGGGAAGCAGCTTAAAAGCAATGCATGAGCAGTTATCCCCGGGTTATGGGGATGCCTTCGGCTGTGTTATGGAAATGCACCGTGTTGCATGCATGGCAGTGCTGATGAGGACGAGGTAGCTGCAGATGAGAGACGCGCACGATACTTCCAGACGACGCGAGCCGAGAGGCGGTCAACTCTGAAGATGAGCCAGGATGCGGAGGGGATATCCCTTCTGGTTCCCTCGATCGGCCCTCTCCTCGAGGCGGAGGACAGCCGCGGGGGTCCCGCTTGCCCCCGCGGAGAGGGCAGCGCTGGCGCCGTGAGCCCCATTCCTGCAGCCGGGACTTTCTGGCAGGATCCCGTGGCCGGAGGCTGCATCGGCTCTGCCGGCGTGAGCTGCCCCATGGACGGAGGCGGGCTGCTGACCACCGGCAAGAGCAAGAACAGGTCGGTGACGGTGGCGTACGTGATAAACGGAGAGAGCATCCCGGGTCACAGCGCCGAGAGCATGGCCCTGCAGTGCCTGAAGGAGGCGTGCGAGGCGGTGGGGAGCCGCCTGGAGACGGTGCACTTCGGAAAGCTGGACTTCGGGGAGACAGCGGTGCTGGATCGCTTTTACAACGCAGGTGGGCGACGGGGTCCGGGGTTCCCAGCTCTCACTCATCGGGCGTGACGCTCACGCGTTCAGACACGCAGGAAATCCGACGACACATATGTATTATTCCATTATAAAACTAAAATCACCTTCACCAGAAGCGTTGGGGTGGTTTGCGAACCCTTCAAACTATTTGCAAGGTTAAAAAAACTTACGTGCGTGTAAATGCGCGCGGGGGGGGGTCACTGCGTGGGGGGTCAGCGGCCAGGGATGCCCACATGGGCATCTTATATAACCACATAGATTTATTCTAAAGTTGATTATGACTAAGGATATGCCTAAAACCACACATAAGAATGATGATTCTTATTAATATTTATTCAATGGCGAATAACTGATTTGATTGTCTGTGTGAACTGCTATTATAAGCATTATAAGTAATATTTTATAAATTTTAAGTCGCGCTACTATATTAACAGTGTATTCTGGGGGGTTATTGATTTCTGTTATTGATTAATTTCCCCTTAATTCTGCTTTTCTCATACACTGATTGAATTATTATTTTTCATTATTTCGTTAAGTTGAAGAAAGGTACACCACCAAGTTTATACCCTCCTTTACCATCTTTTTACCCATCTTGTGATAATTTAGCTTTTGATTTTGAATTCTATGCTGGGCACTGTTTCCGAATCAGATACACCTGCTGCTACATAACAAAGGCTGGGTTGTTTAGAGCCTTTCCGAGCTGATATGCGTGGAACAGTCGGCATGCCTACTTATCCGTCTATGAATTCATGTGTCTACCTCTCTCTCTTTTTTGTGCTTCCCCCCCCCCCCCCCCGCATTGGTACACTTTGTGTTCTCTGTGCTGTTGTGGTACTAATGTTTCCCATCTTTACATAGATTTAGGACCTCTCTGTGCCGAGCTTTTCGTCTCCCGTACCTGTGCCGAGCTTTTCGTCTCCCGTACCTGTGCCGAGCTTTTCGTCTCCCGTACCTGTGCCGAGCTTTTCGTCTCCCGTACCTGTGCCGAGCTTTTCGTCTCCCGTACCTGTGCCGAGCTTTTCGTCTCCCGTACCTGTGCCGAGCTTTTCGTCTCCCGTACCTGTGCCGAGCTTTTCGTCTCCCGTACCTCTGCAGAGCTTTTCGTCTCCCGTACCTGTGCCGAGCTTTTCGTCTCCCGTACCTGTGCCGAGCTTTTCGTCTCCCGTATCCTGAGTCCAGTCTTTGATACACAAGCTGTTTCAGCTTTTGCGGCTCCACTAGTTGAAATCCTGAAAAAAAATGTACAATTTATTCCATGACTCAGAATTTCTGTCAGTGCAGAAATTCATGTTTTTGTGCGTTTTCATATTCATAAAGTTGTGGACCCCATTTATCAGAGTGTGAAGCCAAGACTGTTGAAATACAGTGGTCTTTGTATGTTTTTTCCTTTGGATGTTGTTGTTGAAAGAGTCACGCCTCATAGACGGGGGGGGGGGGTCACAGGTGCTTGTTATCGCAGTGTGATTGTTTTTTTTTTTTTGTCAGCACTTATGTTCCCCTTCTCACCCGTGGGCCACAAACACTCTCATAATTTGCACGTGAACCGGGCACAATTTCCCAGAACCCTCAGTGGGCCTACTTTCAAAGTGGAAAAGCTTCACAGAGGAACCAGTTTTATAAGTCTGAAACACGAGCTCTTACTGCAAGAAATCTCGCAGTGCAGCACGAGGATTTAAACAACAAAACATTTTCAGCCTGGCAAGTATCTCCGCTTTTGTATCTAAACAAAAAAATAATCATTTCAGCCTAGTAGTACCATGTTCCTGAAACTAGGGACAAGTAACATTGCCCATCTTGATTACATCCAGGTAGTTAAAAGATGGGTAAGATCAAAGCTTAGGAACCTTGAGCTACGTTTTAAGATCCCCAGACTTCAGAGAATATTGGAGAAAAAATGTCATAGTTTTATTTTTTTTTACAATCGCAGATAGTGTTACAACAATGTTCCCAACCTTTTTTTTTTTTTTTACAATGAGAGTTACTTTTTCCTCTCTATACATAGTGGGCAGAAAGTTACCCTCCCAGGACATTGTTGCAATTCACTGGGGATGTCTTTACAATTGACTTGCTACAGTGTTGCTAGTAGTGCTTCGGTTCACAAGAACAAGCATTGAGTCTTCTGGGTGTTTCATTTGTTCATTTGCCTTATTTTGGTCCTTAATTCCAGCATACCTTGGGTTGGTTCCTCTCATTCATTAGACAGTAATGCCAGGGATGCCTCCCAGATTAAGCATGTAGAGCAGTGTTTACCAGTGCGATCCTTGGTGACCTACAGTCCAGCCCATGTTTTTGCTCCCTCTGAGTTCCCTGCCAGACAGTCCACATTTTTGCTCCCTCCCAGCTCCTGAATTCTTGTATGCTTGTTTATGAGAGCACCCTCTATATTCAGCTACTACTCAACATGAAGGAGGGAGTAACAAAGAGGTTTTTCTCAATATGGATACCGAGGGCTGCAAAAAAAAACGTGCTTTAGGCAATGGGAAATATGAGGTTCTTTGTGAGCTGCTCACCGCCTTCTATCTTGCCCAAAGTAGGCATCCTCTTGGGGATAGATCTGCC
This sequence comes from Brienomyrus brachyistius, assembly GCF_023856365.1. Classification (NCBI taxonomy): domain Eukaryota; kingdom Metazoa; phylum Chordata; class Actinopteri; order Osteoglossiformes; family Mormyridae; genus Brienomyrus; species Brienomyrus brachyistius. Next base: position 4,003,468 of record NC_064551.1, on the reverse strand, counting down.
CATATTTGTAGGCCTGGTTGTTTGCTGCTGTTTTGTTTTATTGCATGTTTGCATGAATCAGAGGTTGTGGAGCTCAAACCATGATCTTTGCAGGGAAGTGGAATGAGGCCCCACAGTTTCACCAGTCCTTCCAGGAATCCATCTCATTTTGTTCGAAGCATTTCTGCTTTACCATAAATCAGGCTGGAAAGAATGGATCCTGGCGTTAAATGAGGTTTTATGCAGAAACAGGAAATGACTCGTACTGTCTCGCCTGGGATGGCTTCCTCACAGAGCCTGAGAAGGACTGTTGAACCTGCAGAGGTTTACGTAATTGGTCCTGTTTCTTCCCTAATCTTGGAGTCCTTCTGGCAGAATTATTACACAAAATGCAAGTTTGCTTCAGTGAACTCGATTACTGGCCCATGGTCACCAGTCATGATCGTCACCAACGAGTATCACAGCGTGGGGGCCATTGAGTTCAGGAAGCTGCCGGACAGGAAATGATGCAACAAGGCCTGCCAACTGTATTTTGATTGCAGCTGCAAGAGTGCAAAACAAATTGCACTCTAAAGGTGAAAAGAAGATTCGTTATTGTGCACTACTCAGATCACTTCCTTTTTAGTGCTTCCGCATAGAAATCAAAGTTTTGAACAGTGCTGTTAAAAGCATGACTTTTTGATTTCTGCTCTAGATCCTCCTGAGATCCTGCAATTCTTTTTTTTTTTTTGTCTTCTGTTGAGGACGCTATATTTTAGCTCATATCTCTCATACTACACATGCTACACTGTTGACTTCATTTGTTCTTTAAAGCTTAGATGACATCACATGTTTGGGGGTGTGCACTTGCTACTTCTGCTAAGTTTTCCATTTTGTCGCTAACCTTAAGAGCCTGCCACGATCCATTGTGGTTCATGTTGGGGGCTGGGTGTGGGCTGGGGGAGGAATCCCTTGGGGCACCCTTATCAGCTTGTGGTAATATTTGGAGGCCCAGCCGAAATGTCACCGACAGGCAACAAGCCCGCGCTACGATGGCAGGCTGTGATCAGAGGCAGTAACCTTCACCCCTGCTATCAGCAATTCCCCAAACACTCTTGTTTGGAAAAATAATTCGGAGATCCGTGTGCTTGACACGCCCGGAACCAATTGCCAGCCACACTGAACAGCTTTCCACAAGATAAGACATGCGCGTTAGCTGGGAGTCGCTCAAGAGTCCGCGTTTAAACGCTCACTCCCTTACCGCCACCGCAGTGTTCTCAGACCCTCTTTCTAGATATTTTGGTGTCTGCGTGTTTGTACACGCTCCCTTCGGGGCGGGAGGAGAAAGAGGGATTCGCGTGGTTCTGTTTAAAGTGCACCAGAGTAACTTTGACTTTGACAGACCTAAGGAAAGTTCAGCGGAATGTGTGTGTCAGTTACGGGGTGTGTGTCACGGAGCCTGTAGAATGTAAGCAAGTTTACTCAGAGAGTAGGGATGTTCCAGGAACTGAGTGTTTTTTTTTACTAGCTTACAATTCCCCCTGAATGCCTTTTGTGACTATTTAATGGGGGAGGGGAGGGGGGAGGGGAGGGGGGGAAAAAATCACGTTCCCCCATGTAAGTCTGACGAAACTCTCTTCATTGTTCCTTTTCCTGTAATGTTTTTCTATTGTTTCCTTCTTGGATAGCATGTTTAACAAAAAAAAATAATAAATAAAAACTGCAAAAAAAAAAAACTCATTGTTTGGCCTTGCCTGCCTGTTTCAGCAAGGGCATGATCAGCAGCCAGCTCTCATCGCTGCTGTGTGCGAGTGGCGGAATCGCCCGGCTAAATCCGGCAGCTCGGGGGATGTAACGCGTCGGTGACATTTAGAGCAGCACCGGGGCCTCTCTGTATAAATGGTTTTGATTTCCTTTATCTCACACAGAAGTTTCTTTGAAATTAATAATGAGGCCTCCTCCTTTTTTTTCAATTCTTTTTGTGTCAAAGTTCCTAGGAAGCGACAAACTCGCACATTCTGTTATCTGTTCACGAGTCTGCACCCTATTAACACGCACCAGAAACATGCGGCGAATCGGTGAACAGGCTGAGGGCTCCCCGGCCCCGTGTCTTAGTTAAAAATGATTTGTGCCATTGTCGCTGGCCTTGTATAATAACACCTCATGCACATTTTGTGCAGCGCAGCCTGTGTCATCTTAACCGGCATCTCGCCCCGTCCGTCTCCTAACTGCTTCCGATACTGAGTGGACATTAAATTGTGATCATGTTAATATTGTTAAACGGGAATGGATGCTACATTGGATTCTTGGACGTTGCAGATCACACAAACACCCCCACCTAGAGAGAAGTATTCCATACAGAATTGGAATCACAAGACTGCGGCCCCCCGCCTCCCCATTTGGGAAGAAATGTTCCTTCATTGACGCATCAGTGCCAAAATTCCTAACATTCTCCTGCGATAATGGGATCTACAGCACTCACACAGCTATGGACATTATGTTGTAGAGAGCATAGCAGTGAGGTCACATTGGAATCGGCGGAACGCTAACTGATTTTATTAATTGATTTATTTCACTTTATTTGTGGACAAAAAAAAAAAAAGTCAAACGAAAACTGCATTTGAACATGTGTGCAGCGTCGAGTTACTTTGAGGTTTTGCAGAGGAAATGGGGGGTCAGTCCTCGCGGAGGAGGTTTTAAAGTGAAAGTGAGATGCTTGGCCTGCTGTAGAGACCTCTGCAGAAGAGGGCGGGATGGCACATCGTGTCTGAATTGGCCCCCTGTCGCAGGTCCCTTCAGGAGCCCGAATGCTGGTGTCTGGCCACTTCTGCGGGAAAGCCTGCGACGTTCCTGCTGCAGCTAAGAAGCATAACAGCTGTGTGTCAGGTCCAAAAAAAGCATCTGATCAAATTGCATTATTCCACCACTGCAGTGGTGTGATGGACGCCTCCCTGTAAAAGGGCGACGGGAAATTTAATCTCACAGACTCGCCCTTGTGTCTTTCCAACCCAGCCCTGGTTCTGGAGTGGCGATGCTGTTGAGACGGTGGTGAACTGAGATCTTGATATCAGCCTCAGAAGTTAGGATCATTGCCGTTCTGGGTCGGTTCTGCTCCACGTTCTTGACACGTGCAGGGTTTAAGATGCCGTACTTAAGCTAATATTCTGCTTCTCCTGTTGGGTTGAAAGGAACGTCTTTGTGGCCAAGCAGAGCATCTCCAAAGTCTCCCCGGAGTCCCGCAGACCATCTGTTCATCTGAACATCATGAATGTCAGCTGTCCCCAAGCTTGACTTTTTTCTTTTTTTAATAGGATCTCCTGTAAAAGAACATCTTTCTCTACAAGATGCTTTCTCAAATTTGCAGCATCAGATTTGCCCCCTCCTGCATTTTCAGCTCCCACATTTCCAAGCCAAATCCTAAACCTCTCTGCTTGACATGATCCCTTCATCCAAATGTGTTTGCTTACAGCATACTGAAGGATTGCCAGATCATTTAACCAAGTTTGAAGACCAACAGCCTTCCTGTTGTTGTTAACCAGTACTACTTCATCCATCCATCCATCCATCCATCCACCTACCTATCCATCTGCTATCTATTCACTTATCTTGGTCACAGTTGTAGTGAGAACCACGCTGATTTAACCAGAATGTTTCTGGCCCCATGTACGATGAGTTTTTTTGGCTCCAGCGAGGAGGGAACTTTGCTGTGAGCCCAAAGCTGTAGGTTTGAACCCTGAAAGCTTCTCATGGAGCTCAGGTAGCTGAGGTCATCCTGCAGTTTCCATCTAACGGGCTGTTCAGGTGTTTGGCTGCACAGCACCTAGACCACGTCTTGGTCCGACGCACCATTGTTAGTGGCACATTTGATCCCAGTTCATACATCCTCCTGCAGTATTCATCCCAGTCAGTGTAGTGGTTTTGTCCCAAAACCCAGATGGTTTTCGTTAAATGCGGCCTTTTCTAATGAAACCCCTTTTTATAGCGAGGCCTCCTTTCAGAAGGAGTCATTCACACACAAGTGTTTTCTGTGATTTCTCCAAGCAATTGCCGTGAAACGAATTACACCATAATTAGAAATGACATCACACAATTATTGCAGGCCTAATAATTGACTTGACTACCTCTGTAAGTGGTTTAATATGCTTTTAAATGTACTGTGCGTGTGTTTATTTTTTCCGTAAATAATGACGTCTTGGTGTATCATGTCTGGTTGACTATGCCAGCCGTATCTGTCCTGCGTGGCTAAGTCTCTCTCTCTCTGCTGTAATTTGGGCTGTGAGCTCCAGGTATCCTTCTCGGTATCTAAGGTGACGTCCTTCAGCTTTAGTTCTTCTCACGTTCCACGAGCTCGCTGGCCGTGCCCCACTAAAGCAAATATTTGCCTTGGCTAGTTTCGCCCGTACCTATTCCGTGAGTTGCTTTCCAGAGGGAGTGTCACGTGCATTTTTCGGCCTGGGGGGGTGGGGATGGCCCTGAGGGCTGTGACCACACGCCGTCTCGTTCAAGAAGCTGCCGCGCCACAGGGCTCAGTTTCCACATCTCCTTCCTGCCACACAGGCACCTTCAGCGGGACGCCTGACGGCTCTGGTGAGGAGTCAAGGTCCCCCGAAGCTGACCGCTACTTAAAAAAACCAGGGGCAGCAGCCGTTCAGTGAAACTCCACCCTATCTTATCATTGCTGTGGTTTCTGGCCCATATCCTCGCCCCCCCCCCTCCCCCCCGCCACCCACCCAAACCAATAAACAGCAGCACATTCTGGTTCCCAGTTCTCTAACGCCGGGAACGGGCGGCAAGGGAGCCTCAACGTTTAATGCGCGTGGTTTCGCGTAAGGGGTTAGCGGGGAAGAACTTTACCCAGAACCCTGGAAAAAAACACACGCAGAGCAGAAGCAGCCTGTAGCGCAAGCAAAAGCCATTTCCTGGTACCATTTGCATGAGGCTCGCTGAGGGAGGGGCCGCCGTCAGCGAGGGACTGGCCCTTTCAATGTCATCCTGCCAAACAAGTTTGCCTCCTCTGTTCCTCCCGACTTCTGCTGCTCTCAAATGCTCCACGCGTCACTTTCATATAAAAGGTGCCCGTGGGGGGGATGGTGGGTGTCTTTCAGCTTTTTATTTTTTCGCTTTTTGTTTAAATAACCAATGGCAGAGCAGCACAGACGCTCCTGGGTAGGAAGAGCTCACCTGACCCATTTCACTGGAGGGATACCAGCCGCCCCAGATAATTAATATTACCCTTCTTCATGTAAATAATTAAAGGAAACTGAATCGCAGTAATTCCCCAGTTAAGTAACACAACCAGCCTGAATTACTTTCCCTAAGGTTAGAATGAATCGCAGGCACCTAGGGTGACTTTTGCTGGAGTAAACAAACAGCTAAATATGGCATTTTGGCTGCTAATTGATAGCAGAGAGCCGTAAGGGCCGTGATTTTTGTTCCTGCTGTGCTGCTTCGAGCCTAATGGCGGTCTCTCCCCCCCCCCCCCCCCCGCTGGGACCCGGGACCCCCGCAGACATCGCCGTGGTGGAGATGACCGATGCATTCCGACAGCCGTCACTCTTCTACCACCTGGGCGTCAGGGAAAGCTTCAGCATGGTCAACAACATCATCCTGTACTGTGACTCCAACTCTGACTCACTACAGTCCCTGCAGGTATGTCCTGCGGGGAGGTGGTGGGGGTGGGGGGGGGGCAAAGGTGCAGTGGGGGAGGAGCTGCTCAGCTGCTTTCTTGTGTTGGGATCGGCGCGTTCTTCCCGTGACCCTGCGCACCCGCAGGTGAGGTCACGAAAACATGTTGGCCTTTATCTCATCCGCTTTATTTTCTTCTCTCTCTCTCTTTTCCTCTAAATGAATAATTCAGAGCCTCAAGGGGAGCCCCCGGTGTACAAAGGCAGCATTTACACGCATGCAGGCACACTGGGGGGGGGGCTTTATTCGTACGTCATGGGTACCAGAATTCTTTGGTGTGAGGGTTTTCCTGGGATGTTCCTGTTACTCCTCTCTTATCTTGATGAACTTTGACCCCTAAATAACATCCACTCTGACTGGCCGTAAAAGGCCCCTTTGCTCTGCACTCTCCCTTCCCATTCGCCCCGTCGCACCGGCTTGGTTCCCCGAACACGGCTCCTGTAATGCTGTCTCCAGCGCTGCAGAGAAGCAGCTCGCAGTCGCCCTGGTATAAGTGACACTCAGAGTCATGCCAATGCACGAAGTCACACAAAAGCTGATAAAAGTCTGTTAAGTTTTGCCCTGACTCACTGCTGACTTTCAGGTGGACGTTTTCTAAGCCTCTGCTCCCTTCCCTTTCAGGAAATCATTTGCCAGAAAAACACTGTAAGTACACGCAATGCCGTTTATTCCTCATGACTGAAATCGCCCCCCTCCTCCTCTCACTACCGTTCAGTCACTCTCACTGTCACCGTCTTTATCTTCAGAATTTGTTCTCCGTCTGAGTAGAGGAGGAACCTTAGATAAGACTGTGTCACATTGGACTTGTTTATCTCTATAGTTTCATTCACAATTTGCAGCAATATTCAGCCAGGAGTGTGTGACGCCTTTCTGTGCATGTACGGGGGGGGGTTAATAGGGTGCTGTACCTGAGTCACTGGGTTTGCTGCCAGTGTAGCCAGTTTGCTTGCTTGCTGGAGCTGTGACTGGTGGCTTGTCGGGGTAGAATGTTTGGGGGGGGGGTGTTTCTGGGCTGGGCCTGCCGCCTGTTTTCTGGCACTCTCACGCACCCTCGTCTTGCCCCCCCCCTCCTCACATCCAGTCCGATGCTGCGACTTCCCCAGGCACCCAGTTCCTTTGGCAAGCAGCCGTGTGACTTTTGTGTTTATCTCCTCAAACCTCCCCCTCCCAACTCGGTAGCATGAGCGCGAGAGCATTTGGGCCCCCAGTGTATCTGCTGTGTCTCCCAGTCTGAAATCGGCACCGAATAAACACACTGCTCACCGGCTGCGATCAGCACTGATGGGAATGCAGCGCGGGGAGGGCGTCGCATGGAGCCAGCTGGCAAAATCAATTCCCATCATGCCGGGTGTTTGCACTGCGTGAAGTGTCACGTGTCACGCTCTGAGGTCGCCATAAGCTCAACGCATTCAGGGTCCTGTGCCGGCTGAGCTCTCGCAGCAAATGCGACCCCTATTTGAGGTGCATCTTTTTTCAATATGTTAATGTTTGTGCCTGTGTTTCCTGCAACGGCGCGGCAGTGCATGCTTGATGCAACCTCAAATGCAGCCTGCCTTGCCTGCAAGTCGCAAGCCTGCTTGCGGCCTAAAGTGGGTTTTTTGTTTGGGGGGGCAGGTGCATGACGTGTGTTGCAACCCTCTTAAAAAGCCATTGTGAGCTGTGTGCATTTCTGGCTGGGGCAGGTGACTCCGTAAGTGGTATGAAGATGAGGACAGTGGTGGTAAATATAGGTAGAACTAATTAGGTAATAGAGCTAAATAGGTCCTGCAGTGTTTGATACAATGCCTTCCCCTGAATGAGGTCCCTGCATGTGCTCGTTAGTGGGACTGTGCATTCAAGGGTGCAACTCTGAGGACATGCTGCAGTCCCTGCAGTTAGTGCCTTGTGCTTGGCGCAGCTGCTGGGACAAAGGACAGAGCTCAGTCTGGGCGCGCAGCGGCACTGTAGGTGCTCTTTGGTGGCGTCATGTGATCCGGCTGGGAATGAATCACTCGCCAGGGACAGAAATAGAATCGGATTTTGCAACCTGTGCTCACCAGTAACACGTTATTTTTGCAGGGGGAAGAGACGGGCATCAGTGATGTCATCAAAACGGGGGAAAGTCTGGGGAGATCACTACCATCTGCTGACAGGCGTCCGCGCATTTATTTATCTGAGTAACGCTAGTGGAACGAAATGGGGGGAAAGATTTCGAAATGTCCATGGCCCATTTGGCAGGAGTAACTTAAGTTTCCACTGAGTTTTCCAGTTTGTGCATGGTGTCTCTCCAGCTTCCCTGCAGTCCAGAAAAATGCAGTCAGGTGCACTGGCTCTTTGCAGTGACGGCCTGTGTGTCCCCCCCCTGTCTTGTGCCTTGCGATTCTTGGGATGGAGTCTTCTAAGATCCTGATAAATGCTACAGATAACCTGGGGCAGAATTGTTGAAATTCCTGATTATCTACTAGATAAGCGGCTGGGCGCATGAACCGCACTGAGGTGCAGCTCGGCAGAAGGCATGAATACGACGCTGATGAGATGTCTGTGCAAGATTTTCAGCCTTAATCTTTCACCGACAGAGGTCAAGATTTATTGAGCTTACCAGAAGCCACTGCGTCTGGCTTCGCTGCAAGACTTCCCTTAAATAATCTCACCACAGATGTCGTCTTAAGGACAGCGCTGCTCAATACAGCCCTTAATGCCTCCCTGAAAACAGCGAATGCATTCATTTGCGTGGAGGGATCAGGTCCAGCTTCACGCTCGTTTGCAGACCTCGGGTCTCGCATGCAGTGCCGGCGGGTTACCTCACTGTCCCGCTGCCCACCTTTATGCACGATTACAGAACACAAAGCTGTGGGCCGTACCGTCTGCCGTACGTGACGGCGGCCGTCGTGCTATTTATAAACGGCCGAATCCAACTCGACTGCATACAGTTGGCGTGATGAGCGCTGTGGTTGTTCTTACTGATTCTTAGATACGTGTATAAATATCAGCTGTGCTGACAGTGCTGCCTGCTTTCTCCGCATATCTGCTATATTGCCTCTTGTTACTTCATAAATGCACAGTGCACTTTATTTAAGAGTCGCGCTTCGCGCCTTACACTTTGTGTACTTCCAATTTCAGACATTCGTTCTATAATCGTTTTTATTCTGTGATATGTACCTCTGCAGTTCCTACTTATAGAGCAGTCGGGGGACGGTTATTGAACGGTCAGTCTGTTGTTCAAAAGCACACAGTAGCCTTCATGCAAAACTCAAATTCTCCTGAGCACCACTAATGTTTACTGAACTAGTGCAACTTTTTTTGCTTTGAAAGGGATTTTTTTTCCCCCATTGTGTCTGTTTTCTGCATTTTCTGAAAATGGAAAGTCAACAGTCGTGCCCAGTCTCCCCTATCTACTTTGATGTTGCATGAGTGTGTTTTGTACTGTCTAATCCATGACTTGAGAGAATTCCTTTGTGCTGGTGTGCAAAAGGCAAATGATCTCGAATGTCCGCAGACATGCACCGGGAATTACACCTTCATCCCGTACATGGTGACTCCCCACAACAAGGTGTATTGCTGCGAGGGGAACCTGCTTAAGGGCCTGGCGGAGCTGATGCAGCCTGGCATGGAGGCACTGCTGGGCCCCATCTGCATGCCCCTGGTGGACCGCTTCATGCAGCTGCTCCGCGTTCCGCCCGCCAACACCTGGTGAGTGTGTGCGACTCGGGGGGGGTCAGTCGCATCGATTCTGGATGCAGGATCCACAGCGCCGCATGCCGTGCCGTCGGATCAGCAGGTTAGGAGGATTCGCTTCTGATCCCCGGTCGCAGGTTCGAATCCCAGGGTCGGCAAAATGATATCGCCCTTGGGCCCTTGGGCGAGGCCCCCAGTTGCTTCAGGCAGGGGTGCCACTAGCAATTTTGGGTCCCATGAAAGGAGGTATTGGACTCCCAACCCAGACCAATGGCACCCCTGACCCACCTACATTGGTTTGGAGAAACGCATCAGCTAAATAAAATTTAGCTTTTTTATAAATTTAAAAGGTATACAAACCACAATCAGGTGGCTGTGGTTCTGTGTCCACTTGAGTCACTCAACAGTAGCTACAAATGAGTTTATGATGCTCTGTTGGTGGCCGATTCGTCAGAATCATTTAATTCTGGTGCAGATGTGTAGCAGATCCCCCTGAGCATGCAGACCACCCAGCTCTGGCAAGAAAAGTTTATTGGCTTGTATATGAGCGCGAAGGAAACGTTACATATCGTTCCCCTGACTGGGGGCCTCGTGCATGATCCCCACCTGCTGTCTTTAGGGCTGTGTCGGGTGCCCTCTGGGTAGAGCAAAATGGGGGTGTTTTAATGCAGAGTAGAGGCGTTAAGATTTATGAGGTTTACCATGATGCGGAGCGCCCCCTGCAGTCAGTAATGAGGCCCACCTCTCGGCATCGGCTCTACAGCTCCATCAGCTACCGCTTCGGCACGCCGGTGTGCCGGACGAGGCGAGGGCGGGGGTCACGGCACCTCCCCCCCCCCCCCCCCCCCCCCCGCTCACTTGTGGCTTTTCCACCACAGCCAGTACTTACGGGAAACCATCCTGAACGAGATCCGGAAGGCGCGGGAGCTGTACACGGGGGCGGAGCTGGCGGCGGAGCTGGGCCGGATCCAGCAGCGATTGGACAATGTGGAGTGCCTATCAGCTGACGTCATCATCAGCTTGCTGCTGTCCTATCGGGACATCCAGGTACGGCACAGTGATATCTATAGAAACTATAATATTATCCCATACAATATAATTTTCTTATTGTGGGGGTGGGGTGAGGCTCCTTCGGGTAGGAGGCCGTCCCTGTGATCAGGCCCCTGAACTCCCAGTTGCTCCAGGGACTGATTGACATTGTTTTTTCAAAAAAAATATATTATCGCTTTGGATAAAACCATTCCTGAGTTTCCTATATTTACTCATTCTTGCTTCCGCTGGACTGGTCTGTGTGAAATCGACTGCCAGTTTGCCGGCTTTGGCGTTCCGATGCCTCCGCATCGCCCAGGGACGGCTGCAGTGCCGTGTACCTCGCCGCCGTCTGCCCAGTGACCCTTTTCCGTCGTGAGTCAGCAGGGCTTGCGTCCTCCTTGGGGCGGCAGACGGCAGCCGCGCTGCGTTGCAGGCCCACGCCGTACAGCAGACACATGAATAAATAACATCAGCGGGGAATGAATGAGAAGCACTGAATTATTTAGCGTTTTACAATGAATTTTTGCCAAAACTAATGTTTCTTCGTGTGGCAGGAGATTGAAGCGTCTTCTAAGGTAAACACCATGACGTGCACTAGGGAAAAAACGAAGAAGGGATGAGATTAAAGTAAACACGTAATTGTGTACCAGTTCAGCAGCCGTGTTCTTCCAGGTTAAATGTCTATTTCTGGGTCGCTGGCGGGAAGTGGTGTCGGGTTGTAAATAATTGGTTCTGCTTTATTTATGTGTGTTTTGGGAACAAGGATTACGAGGCCGTTGTGAAGCTGGTGGAGACTCTGGAGAATCTCCCTACGTTTGACCCAGTGGCGCACCCCCACGTGAAGTTCCACTATGCCTTCGCCCTGAACAGGTACGACCCAGCTAAAAGAGGACCCCTCCCCCCCATTGCATTCTGGACTCAGGCTACGTTAAGGCAAGCTGTCCTTTAATCCCGAATCTGAGGAGAATGCCCACAGCACAGCCTCGGGCTTTTCGTCGGGTCCGCATTCTTCCGGGAGGGTGCTCACTGCTCTGTCGAACTGAAACAGTGGGCTCTGTCATGCGTATGTCTCGCACGAGTTGGCTCAGCGTTCCCCCCACCCCCCACCCCCCCCCCCCCCCCCCGTGAAGACAGTGGCCCCGTTTCAGTCAGTATGACTGTACATGCAACACCACAGATTTCACAAACATGCCAGTGATTGGGGTGAGCCTAAGTTCAATCAGCAGTAACCTCTACATGCTCTCCGGGTAGCACAGTCCAGGCACCACCGTCTACTGCTGGTTTCTGCTTGCTCGGTTTGGGCCTTGAAGATGATGATGGTGATGGTGGCGATGCTGATGATGATGATGTGTCCAGTACAGCTGCTCTATGTTTTGTGAGTGAGGGAGAGAGGCAGGTTTTGGGTCCTGACCCCACATACCCTCCACAGCAGTCAAGGCTCTGAACCCCCATCACGCCGTGGAGATCCCCTGTCAGCACCTGCCTTTGGAGATCTGCTTTGCTGGCCACTCCTCAGACACCCTCAGTAATGTCCACATTATAACATTGCACTAAAGTGAGTTTAATGCCCAAAATTCATAGCAAGTAAATCCACAAAGTCCGTCACATTGTCTGGAGCTGTTTCTCGGCCCAGTCCCCGGGGACCCTCAGACGGTCCGCATTTTTTCCCCCCCTCCCAGCTCCGCGCCTGGCCGGTTTGAGAGACTGTGGTATGGTGATTAGTACATGGATCGTGATGCAGTGATGCGTGGACATTCAATCTGCAACTGTGCTTTTTTTTCCCCTGAAAAAAAAATCCTTAAGCGTTCCAGTCACCCCCATTGAGACCTTTCATTTAAATGCACACAATGTAGTCCACCCTTCCCTTCCAGTCCCCACATCCTCCTAAAAGAAGCAGATTAAAAAAAAAGAAATCTCCATTTCAGGCAGCTGTAATCCAGGGTAGTGCACAGTGGCTGGAGATTTTCCAGTTCGAGTAGCTAAACCCCAAAACCTTCCAGTGACGAAAGAAAAAAAAAAAAAAAATGTGAGCTCAGCCTGACTGAAGTCCAGACGCCCTACCACGGTAAATCTGTGTCGTCCTTTTCAGGAGAGGATTGTTGCCGTAAATGTAAACCCAGCGTCTAAACTTCAGAACAGCCCATACCCTTCGGCGGTTATAAATAATGTCGTCTTCAATTTAGCCAGATGTTTTAGTTCTGTTTAAGTTACACCGATGGAAAAATTGTGCTAATCACAATCTAAGCTCGTACAAATGTTTCTACGGTAACAGTGTATTTGCTGTGCGGTGTGTTGGGTTGGATCCACTTTTATCTGGTTTGATGCTGACAGTCAAGGCTGGTGGAGCGCAGGTAATGGCACTACCCTGTCGACCTGCAGGAGGAACCTTCATGGCGACAGGCAGAAGGCGCTGGACATCATGCTGCCTCTGGTGGAATCTGAGGAGCAGACGGCCTCCGACATCTACTGCTTGGTTGGTCGCATCTACAAGGACATGTTCCTGGATTCGCACTATATGGACACCGAAAGCAGAGACAACGGAATGCTCTGGTCAGGCACAAATGCCCGATAAACGTCGTCCCAGGCCGTCGTATTTTAAATCTAAGGCACCGTCCAGCTATTTCCAACAGCAGAATACCATCTAAACGTAGACTTCGTAACGCCTGTCGTAACTACTGATGGATTGTCCAGTGTTCCAGAGTAGTTGCGCGGTAATAATTTGCAATTGAAGCCCCCCCGAGAGATCAGTAAGCTAACAGGGGAAACAAGGTTTTCATTTTAGACGTTGTTGCTATTTTGTTTTTGGTTAATGAAACGTTAATAGGAGGAATGGAGAGGTTGATGATGATGGATTGAATGGTCCTGCGCTCACTTTTCCGCTCTCCAGGTTCAAGCGGGGTTTTGAGTCTGAGCCAACACTACATTCAGGGATAAACTACGCTGTACTGCTCCTGGCGGCCGGACACCAGTTCGACACGTCCTTCGAGCTCCGCAAAGTCGGTACGTATGGCGATGATGACGGGGATGATGACGCCGATGCAGCCTCAACAATCGCAGTTGAGGATCAGTATCTTCTCTCTTGTGGAATAGCCCGGTTTGTCATCATTCAGCAATATCCTAGACCCAGTCTTCTGTATTGGTTCACTCGCATTCTGTTAGCATCACCAGTATTGGACTCCTTAACGGTGATTCGCTCGCTCTTAACGTCACCACAATCCTGGACTCCTTATGATTGACTCTCTCCTTGATCTCTGACGCTGCCTTACAGGTGTGAAGCTGAGTAGCCTTTTGGGGAAAAAGGGCAGTCTGGACAAGCTTCAGAGCTACTGGGATGTGGGCTTCTTCTTGGGAGCCAGTATTCTTGCCAATGACCACACAAGGGTCATCCATGCCTCTGAAAAGCTCTTTAAGCTCAAGGCCCCAGTTTGGTGAGATACTTTACACCACATTTTTAACTCTTCGGTGCCACTTTACAATAAGGCTACCCTTATAAAGAGATTATGAATGGTTTATACGCAGGTTATTAATTAGGTTGTAACACTTTGTAAATCATTACTAGACAATTATAAACAAGTTATACTATAGTTTTCTTCTTATTAATGAGTTACTACCATTTGTAAGTGGCAACGGGGAGCCTTATTGTAAAGTGGTACCAACTCGTCATGGGTGTTTGCAAAAAGTGGTCAAAACGGTCATTCTTTGTTTTTCACCTTCAAGACGAAACTGCAGAAGTTTTTAAAAAATGTCCTTTTAAGAGGCATTTCCTTTGAAACGAATAGCGGCCGTCGACGGTTAAAATACTCACGGTTCGCTCGTACGAAATTGCAGGTATTTGCGATCGCTTGTAGAGACGATTCTAATCTACCAGCACTTCAACAAGACGCCGGCGGAGCAGCAGTCGCCAAAGCAGGAGCTGGTGGAGTTCTGGATGGACTTCCTGGTGGAAGCCACACAGCAGGAGGTCTCCTCCGTGCGTTTTCCAGTGAGTGCCCCCCTCCTCCAGCCCCTCTCTTCCCTCCCTCCTCCATCTTAATAGCATTCTCTCACACTGGCACAGTGGACCCAAGTGATACGAACAGCTGCAGCTGGCAAGTGGCCGCACCACAAATGCGTTCCCTTCAGATTCTGAGCGCCGTTTGAGTTTGATTCAAATCGCAGCTATACGCACATTCAGTTTTGGGGGGGGGGGGGGGGGGGGGTCGATTATCTTGGCGGCTAGCGGCCTGTCGTCTAGTTTGCATTCAGGTGGTCTCATCGCATCGCATGTAAACTGCAATCGTCAAGCCTCAAGACCACAGTGAAGAAAAGGAAGCAGATATTGGCACATCTTTCGTGTTTCTGCGGGAGCAAAGCTTTTGTTCATCTCCCCTTTATTCGTTGGCACAAGCTTGCAAAACGAAGCAGCCAGCAAAACGTGCCGGATATCACGCGCGCAGACAGGCATCTATGTGTTTACATTCCCTCCATGCTCCTCGGCTCAGAGGGACCCAGAGGCGCCAGGTGTATTTTCAGCCTCTGTCACACCCCACCCCAGGTGCTGATATTGGAGCCAACGAAGATCTATCAGCCATCCTACTTGTCCATCAATAATGATGTGGAAGAGAAGACCATTTCAATATGGCACGTGGCTCCGGAGGACAAGGTACCTGCAAGTGTGTTGATCTTTTATGGGAGAATGTAAAATCTCAGCAGGCATGCAGTCACTTCTGTTAGTCAGGTCATTCATATATATATATATATACACACATATATATATATATATATATATATATATATATGTGTGTGTGTGTATATATATGTATAAATATATGTATAAAATATAAAATGTCTATATACTGATCTTTTTCTTTAAAGACTTGAAAGAGGTGGTCGATCTATTTATTTAATTTATAATGGAATGGAAAACGTTGCAACGGAGGAAGTGGATGATTCTCGTTTTGCGGTCTGCCCCGTACAGCTGTGCTCTCACATCACTTCAGTCCATTTTCAGTTTTGTTTAGAGGAGCTAAGTTCTGGCTTCAGGCCCAGCAGAAACATCTGCGGTTAAGTCCGTCACGCCCGCTGGCGGCTGTGGGAGCATGTCGGGCGATACTGACAGGGCACGCTACCCAATTAATGGCTGTCCTCGTATCTCCAGCAGAAGGGGATCCACGAATGGAACTTCGCGGCCATGCTGGTGCGAGGCGTGAGGTAAGAGCGCAAGGCACTCTGCGTACCCATGCTTCGGCTTCGCCCTGCTGGCTGGAGGTGCTGGAGGTGCAGCAGGTCTGCGTCTGGCAATCAGAATTCGCCATTGTTAACCACGCCCACTCACCTGTTGCATCTGCTACATCTGATGGTGTCATAAGCTGTAGCCAATGGCAGAAGATTCCAGGCCTATCATCCCGCCTCCTAGTGACTTGGAGGCTCCTGCCGCCCGGCTCTAATGCGCCGCCGCCTGCTCCCGCCGCCCGGCTCTAATGCGCCGCCGCCTGCTCCCGCCGCCCGGCTCTAATGCGCCGCCGCCTGCTCCCGCCGCCCGGCTCTAATGCGCCGCCGCCTGCTCCTGAGCCACTTCCGCTGATGCAATCTCACTGCATCTCCACAGCATTTCCAAGTTCGACGAGCGGAGCTGCTTCCTCTACGTGCTGCAGCACTCGGAGGACTTCCAAATCTACTTTTGCACCGAGAGGCACTGCAAAAGGTTTGCCTCGCCACCTCGTAGGCCACGCGCAGCCCTGCGCCCGTCCGGATATATAAAGGCCAGCCGCCAGCCCACCCCCGTAAATTCAGTGCTGTGGGTTCTGATTTGAGAGAGATTCCTAAAAGAGATCCCTAAGAGATTTAGTAAATGAAATTATGGCTATGAAAGTCAGTATAGGTGCTTGTTAATGTAATATAAGGTAAAATGCGGCGATTTGTGTTTATGTATTTCTGGATATATGCTGTAGTGTTATTGATTTCGTGATTCAGGACTCAAGGTGTGTGTTTTTGTTTGTGTGAGTGCATGCACACATGTGGCGCCTTGGTCCCACGCGAGCACTCGGGTCGGCGCTGACTCAGCCCATTTCTGCAGGTTCTGCGACCTGGTGAACAGCATCACGGAGGAGGCCCGGAGGGCACCGGAGGAGGGCGAGTGCGACCCTGACGCCCTGGAGGTGAGTGAGACCAGGCCGGCTCACACTTTAGGAGCGGTGTGATTCTCCCACGCACGTGTCCTCGGGGATCCGTCTGTCGCGGAGCGAAGTGAGACGCTTCCAGCTGCCTCCGAGCGCGTCTGAAACAAAGGCCCCCTCTGTCTCTCCAGCCTGTTCCCCTCACAAGCGGGTGGGGGGGGGGGGACATGTCCCTGCTTATTTGAATGAACCATAATTACAGACTGTTCTACCCTTAGTCACTCCACTTTTGGCAAACTCTGAATAGCACTACAACAGCTGAGACTGAACCACAGAACCGGTTTGGAGCTTGCCCCCCGTCAGGCTGCCCTGGGGTCCTGCCCCCTCATCCCCGACAGTCTCCTCTCTGTAGAATTCTCCATTTCACTTCCTGTATATCTTCCTGTATTTAGCTGTCTTTTCTAACTGTGTCCCTAAATCACCCACTATGCTTCATCAGTCCTGATATAACACCGTGTCTGTCACCCGCTTCGTCTTGCTGTCTGACACATTCTCCATGACAGAAGCGTGTGTGGCACTATGCCTGTGATCGGAAGGTAGTCGGGTTCTAATCCCAATGTCGGCAGAGTGATGTCACTGCCAGGCCCATAAGCAATGCCCTTAGTCTGACCCTGACATCTCAACTGTATGTCACTTTGGATAAAAGTGTCCAGTAAATGAATTAAATGAAAATGATGGCCCTCCCAGGCAAACTCAAGACCCTCTCCCTTTGTAACCCCTGCCCCTTCAGTATGACTACGAGTACGACGAGCACGGCGATCGGGTGGTGCTCGGGAAAGGCACCTTCGGGGTGGTCTACGCAGGCCGGGACCTCAGTAACCAAGTGCGCCTGGCCATTAAGGAGATCCCCGAGCGGGACAGCAGGTGAGTGGCGCACATAAAGTGGGGCACACCTTGTTATTAACCAATGACATGTTTCATACGGGTGATTGACAAGGGAGGGGATACACTGGGGCCCAATCAGCTTTCAGTAGCTTTCCCTTCTCTGGAATTGTTGACGTTTTTGAGATATGGTTGATCACAAAGAGGATCATGATTTGATGTGTTGAACAATTTATCTATTATAAACTAGCTATCAAAATGGATATTAACAAAACTGTTACCCAGTGGGCTGAGGTAGGGTTTTCATCTACTTTTCGAAGAGGACAGTGATGGGGGTGCCATGTGGCTTAGTGGGTTAGGCCTCTGTGCCTGTGATCGGAAGGTCGCGGGTTCAAATCCCACCTCCACAGAATAGTCAGACGTCCGTTGGGCCCTCGAACAAGACTCCAGGAACGACAGATTAACAGTTTGACTCTGTGCTCAGACCGCAAGCTTCGCTCTCAACTATATTTGTGTACGTGTTTGTCTCCGAGGAAAGCATGATGGCACACGTTAAAAGAAGCATCCCAATGTACTTGTATATATGACAAATAAAGCATAATTTTATTTTTTTTCCCTACAAGGCCCTGCGCATAATAGCAGGCCGACATGTGCTGTAACGCGTCACTCCATCACACGCCAACCGAGCGCCGTTCTGCGTCTGAGATGAGGCAATGGAGGGCATGTACACACAGGTCCCTCACACAGCCATGCCGGCGAAATCACAGCCGCACCTGCATTCTGTCGCTGTAGACGCCGCCGCGATCGATTTTACGTAAACAAGAGGTGGAAGGGCATGTAATGCGATGGCTTCCCATGCAAATTCTGGGTTTGAGCGTGTGGGGGCCGCGGGCAGCGGTACGCCCGGCTGCTTGCAGCCGGGCGGGCGGCATGCGCACGTGGGACTGTGCCCTCGGAAAACAGAACGGACAAAGGAGAAAGGGTTGCCTGGCAACTGCCTCGGTGCCTCTTACTTCCTCACCTTGTCAGACTGGAAGTTGGCGTTGCGTCTCCACAGAGCCACCTTAGGCTGTTTTTATCTGGAATATTTCGCCGGCTGCGTTTTCCTAAGAATAAATGGCATGACATGATTGTAGACGGGTAAGAAACCTGTGGGTCCTGCAAAAATACAGAAACAATGACAGTTTAAAAACAAGCTCCCAGAAAAAATGCAGGATGGGTGGCTTTTGTAGTAAGTAGGGAGTGCAAAGCACAAAGGTCTAATTTAGTTTTTTTTTCTATCTTGGTCCTGGTATTTAAGAGGCCAGCCTGCCTCTTCCTCCACACCCACTGGTGTGACGTCACCGCGAAGGTGCTGGAATTAGGCGTAGACTCCTTCGAAACCTGGATCTTAGTCGAGTGTCCAATTCATCTATTTTTTTCCCTCTGCATAAAACCTCGTGGTGTGTCTGTCCACAGGTGCATTATGGGAAAGTTGTGTACAATGAACAATAATTCTTCGGTTGAGTCATTTTTCCATTCATCCCGATATATTTCTCCATCTAAACCTACCAACATGCATTTATGCAAAACGAGACCAGAAATGGTATATACTATATGGACAAAAGTACGGACGTGCACACCAAGACATTTTGGACAGTTCTGTGCTTCCAGCTTTGTGGGAACAGCTTCTAGATGAATGGGCAAAAAGTCCCACAGACACAATCCAAACTCTTGTGTAAATCCGTCCCAAAAGAGTGGCAGCTGTTATCTGCAAAGGAGGGACCGGCTCCGTACTGAAGCCTGTGGATTTAGGATGTCATGGAAGTTCCTGTAGGTGTAATGGCCAGGGTGTCCCAATACTTTTGTCCATATACTGTCCATTAGCTGAGCGTTTTTGCACTTGCTTTGTGTTTGGTCAAACCCGTGACCAGTTAACGGAGCGGCATTGTGGCTCGCAGGTACTCCCAGCCTCTACACGAGGAGATCGCTCTTCACAAGCACCTGAAGCACAAGAACATAGTGCAATACCTGGGCTCCATCAGTGAGAATGGCTTCATCAAGATCTTCATGGAGCAGGTTCCTGGAGGTAAGTTCAGTGCCATGTCACTCTCCGGGCCAGTGTGCCAGTGTTCTTCTGAGACTTCTCTCGCCTCTACTGGTAGGTGGCCTTTATTTCCCACGTCCACCCTCCCCCCACCCCCACCCCCCGACGAGCTGTGAACCCAGTCGAAGCTCTCAGACACTAACCGTTCCTCCTACGTGATGTTAACTCATGCCTAGCCCGATGCCTTGCTCCGGGTAATTAATCCCTCGCTGAGGGTGTTGGGTGTTGGGTGAGATGACACGCTGTCTTCATTACAGGAAGCCTCTCGGCCCTTCTGCGCTCCAAGTGGGGACCCCTGAAGAACAACGAGCCCACCATCGGCTTCTACACCAAGCAGATCCTGGAGGGCCTGAAGTACCTGCATGACAATCAGATCGCGCATAGAGACATCAAGGTGTGGTGTCCGTCAGTCTGGGCCGTCTTCTAGTGCACGAGGAACCAAAGATATTAGTTCTGCTTTGAGTCCTGCTCAGTACCACTCCGACAGCCATCCTGTAAAATATCAATCGTGGTCATTTTTTTTTTCTTTCTCAGTCCATGTGACATGCCGTTTTCTGTGTGTGTTTGTGTGCTTGATCTTTATTTTGATTAGAAAGCTTTCACTGATCTCAGCTTTCGAGGAAACGCGTCCAGACAGCGGTCTGGGGAATTCAGCCTTCCAGTGTTTGTTTGAGGAGGAGGGGGCAGGCAGGCCCGCACATGTCGAGAAGCAGGACCTCTCTCGCTGCCTCGTTCTCCCCAGCTTCACAAGTACAAGGTGTTTTGCTTCCCCCCCGCAGGGTGACAACGTGCTCATAAATACATACAGTGGTGTCCTGAAGATCTCCGATTTTGGGACCTCCAAGCGGCTTGCCGGGATCAACCCCTGCACGGAGACGTTCACAGGCATGTACACAGCGCCCACACGTCCTCCGAGGGCCGGGCAGCTGCTCTTAAATGCCCCTCCAGCTTCTGCAGGTCTCTCCGGTTCCACTTTCTTGTGTTTCCTTGTGACCTGGGAGCTCGAGCACTAGCAGTTCTTGTGCATTAGCCGTTAGCCCTGCATGTCCCCCCTCCCCTGGTCTGTGATGTCTGTGACAAAGCTGCAGCCAATCACAGTGAGGCTGGGCTGAGTCCAGGTCAGCTGATTCACCGTCTCAATAACCCTTTAGTGGGTTTATCTGCTGCTGCTCTGCTTGTGAGCTTCTGCCGGATCGGCTTCTCTGGAAACGGCCCGTCGGACCTCAGCGTGGCGCAGCCTGTAATCAGAGAAGCCCCGCCCACCGCACGCGTGTGGAGGCCATCCAGCCACACACAGACCCAGCAAGGCATTTGCCATGCCTGATGCTATAGTGTGTGACTGAATCCTAGACAAGTGCTGGAACACTGGGTTGGGGGGGGGGGGGGCACCGGGGGGGCATGTATGTGTTACATTGTGGGGACCACTTGTTCCCACTGTGTGATATCCTGTTATTTTGATCTTGTGGGGACCTAACTCGCTTTCATTAAAAACTGTGACTGCCAACAAAAATGGCAAAAGTCTTGTGTTTTTTGTTTGGTTACTTATGGTTAAGGTTATGGCTGGGGGGGGTTAGGGTCGTCTCGGTTGGAATTACGGTTATGCTAAGAAGAATGAATGGAGAGTCCCCACAATGCTAGGAAGCTATGAAGCGCACGTGTGTATATGCGTGTGCGTATAAGCGTGTGCGCGTGGCGCGTCCTTACACTCGTGTTGCCTGTGTGCCTGGCTGCGCTGTAGGCACCCTGCAGTACATGGCTCCCGAGATCATAGACAAAGGCCCCCGCGGCTACGGAAAGCCGGCCGACATCTGGTCCCTGGGCTGTACCATCATCGAGATGGCAACGGGGAGACCTCCCTTCCACGAGCTGGGGGAGCCGCAGGCCGCCATGTTCAAGGTGACGCCTTTTAACCCAACATCTTCAGTCCTCAAGTACGCATTTCTGTATATCATGTAGTGAGAGTCCCGATTTCACAAATGTATAATATTGCTATTATTTTTAAGCATTATGTCATTTTTTTTTGATTGGGAAATTTTTTCAAATGCATGAAATTTGACACTCATGCATCTCCAGTGCACAGGGGCCTGTATCATGAAACTGGATTTTTGTGTTGGCAAGATAACTTGGTGGGTTTAAGGTAGTCTGTGCTAAATGTAAGTGAATGAAGATGAAGTCTTTTCAAAGAGGGGCACCTTAAGTCCGACAAGTTATCTAGCTAACCGGCAAATCTCGCTCCGTGATACAGGCGCCAGCTGTCGATGACAATGAGAAGAGCCAGATACCCAGCGACAGTATGTAGCCTGATCTGTAATCCCTGCGATGCTGTTTGAAAGCGATTTGCCAAACCCACAAACTGTAGCTGTGTACGTTTGCGTGTGTTTAGTTTAGCTATAAGGAACCTGGTGGCTTCCCAAAAAAAGCATTAAGGAAACGGTTCCTGAAACCAGTATTTATTAAAACCACAAGCTTAAATTATATGTTCGCACTGTGTATGAGTGCGAGTGTAAGAGTGCGTGCGTGCGAGTGTGAGTATGAGTGTGAGTGCAAGCATGCTTCTGCCCTGACTCCCATAACCCTGTGAAATGCTCACTTGCTTGTGCGCCTGCTTGTGCTCACTGCGCCTGCTTGTGCTCACTGCGCCTGCTTGTGCTCACTGCGCCTGCTTGTGTGCCTGCTTGTGCTCACTGTGCCTGCTTGTGCTCACTGTGCCTGCTTGTGCTCACTGTGCCTGCTTGTGTGCCTGCTTGTGCTCACTGTGCCTGCTTGTGCTCACTGTGCCTGCTTGTGTGCCTGCTTGTGCTCACTGTGCCTGCTTGTGCTCACTGTGCCTGCTTGTGTGCCTGCTTGTGCTCACTGTGCCTGCTTGTGCTCACTGTGCCTGCTTGTGTGCCTGCTTGTGCTCACTGTGCCTGCTTGTGCTCACTGCGCCTGCTTGTGTGCCTGCTTGTGCTCACTGCGCCTGCTTGTGTGCCTGCTTGTGCTCACTGCGCCTGCTTGTGTGCCTGCTTGTGCTCACTGCGCCTGCTTGTGTGCCTGCTTGTGCTCACTGCGCCTGCTTGTGTGCCGGCTTGTGCTCACTGCGCCTGCTTGTGCTCACTGCGCCTGCTTGTGTGCCGGCTTGTGCTCACTGCGCCTGCTTGTGCTCACTGCGCCTGCTTGTGTGCCTGCTTGTGTGCCTGCTTGTGTGCCTGCTTGTGCTCACTGCGCCTGCTTGTGTGCCTGCTTGTGCTCACTGCGCCTGCTTGTGTGCCTGCTTGTGCTCACTGCGCCTGCTTGTGTGCCTGCTTGTGCTCACTGCGCCTGCTTGTGCTCACTGCGCCTGCTTGTGCTCAGCGTGTTTGTGATGAGTGTCTCTGTGCTCAGTATGTTTGTGATGTTGACATTCCTGGCTGTATGTGCCGCCTACCTGTCGAGCTCAGGATGGTATGAAGCAGCAGCCTGAAAGACCTTCTTTGAGTGCCTCTGCTCCCTTTGATCTCTGAAAGGAATCCTGCTAAACAATAGCAGCAAATACGAGGCTTTGCGTTTCATCTTTGTGGCCCGATATAATCGGTTGCAGGCATTTTTACGCGAGAGATGTTTTCGGTCCTGCAAGAACAACAATGAACCCTACGCAAGCGTTTACTTTTTTCCAAACACAATAGGTTTTTAAGTGTTTGAAAGTCTGAAAGGTCCACTTGTAAATCAGCGTGTAGAAATTTAGATACTGGTGCAGAAAACAGGAAAACAAAGAAATTAGTCAGCCTTTTACGCCTCTGTAATCCTATCACCTGTGTATGTATGCAGGCATTTATCATCTGTAATTCCAGGAAGACCTCTCTTGTTTCCAGACATTAAAGACCTCAAGAAAGACTTTTAAAAGCCTGTTAGGGAGTTGTGCGTATGCGAGTCACAATATCTGCCGTTTCACGTTGCTGAGATTGCAGTGAAGTGGTTACCACAACAGTAGCGGAATCCTATCAGTTGGTTGTACATTAACTTTGTTGATGAGATGATGGAGAATGTGCGAGCGAACTGATCTAGAGATGAGATTACTGGTTTAAACTACTGAAGGCACCTAGCTTTTGTTCATTTGAACGAGGCGTGTGAAACGCTGTCTGGCGTGCGAGTGCAGAACTTACCCTGCCGCTGGGAGATGTACGACTTTGAGAGCGGCTGGAGTGGGTCGGCTCGGTCCAGCGGCCTTTACGCCTCCCCTCAACACTGCGCTTTCCGGCCGTAGGTGGGAATGTTCAAGATTCACCCGGAGATCCCGGAGCTCATGTCTCCGGAAGCCAAGGCGTTCATCCTCAGGTGCTTCGAGCCGGACCCGGACAAGCGTGCCACGGCCCTGCACCTGCTCACCGATGAGTTCCTGACGGTCACCAGCCGCAGGAAGAAGGGAAAGAGCGGCTTAGCAGGTGTGCGAGGGGGGGCCGTCCTGGAAGCAGAACGATGGCTTCTAGTAAACCATGCGCATGATGGGGTGACCTTGGCGTTCGCCTGTCAGAAAGTCGCTGCTTTCTCTTGGTCGTGTGCCTTTCCTCATCGCATTGCACCGTTTCCCTTCCCTACAAAGTTGTATTTTGCACGCGTAATTTCGTCATCATTTTATCGCATTTACTGATTTGTTTTTTTTCTTTTTCTCCTGTAGCTCTGACTGCAGGAGCAGGTAAGTAACATCACCCGCTTTGCCATTACACTTCAGCAGTGAAAAATCAATGACTTCCTTAAACTGTTCACAGAAATTGAAAAGGTCTGTCTACACGATACGCAAGAGAAAACATAAAATTATGAGAAGGTGAAAATGTAAAATGGGTAACTGGAGGCTCCCTGGTAACGGAACATCACTGACAATGTTCCACCACCCTGGGTAGAGTTTAACTCCCCCTGGGCCAAATCACTGTCAGGCGCTCGCAGATTGAGGAAGATGCCAATCCTCCAGGCGGCACTGGGCCGCACCGTCCCCAACAATGCTGTGCATGTATAGAAAGCCAGCTTTTGGTGTCCCATGATGCTCTGGCTGGGCACACATCCTAACGCAGACCTCGCCCCTGTCCCACACGCAGAGTATCTCCGCAGCATCTCCCTCCCCGTGCCCGTCGTCGTCGAGGACACCAGCAGCAGCAGCGACTATGGCTCCGTGTCCCCCGATAACGACCTCAACTCCAACCCCTTCAACTTCAAGCCCAGTGCCAAGTGCTACAGTGAGCGAGAGGTCAAAGGTCACCGCTCCCTCTTTCTGAGGTACGGGATGTGCGGCGTTTCTCCATACCAAGAACGCAGAGGTCATACTTGCTAACTTGCCTCCCAAGAACGAGCTTGGGGAGCAATGAATCAGGGAATTTAGTTTAATTTGCTGAAGTTGCAACCAACGTATCCTTGACATTTGGGCCAGAGCAAGAACCGTCCTCAATACTCCTGTTCTTAGAGTTGGAAATGGTTTCTGGCAACGGCAGATGACGTACAATGGGTACAGGAGAACAGAAGAGCAGTGAAGAACGCATATTGAGAAACTTCCATTCTTACGCTTACACAAACCCTCGCTTTAGCGGCTGACTCGACAACGAGTTGGTTATTTTTTCCGGACTGGCAGCCTTTGACTTTGCAGCCCCTTGTCTTCGGTTCCCTCCAGCATTCCTGTTGAGAACTTTGAGGACCACAGCGCTCCACCATCTCCTGAAGAGAAGGATTCGGGCTTCTTCATGTTGAAGAAGGACAGCGAGAGGAGGGCCACGCTGCACCGTATCCTGACAGAGGACCGGGAAAAAGTGGTGACCAACCTGATGGAGGCGCTCACGCAGGTGGGGGCCCGCTCGAGGGCCGGCTGGGGGCCAACTGGGACGGGGAAGACCCTGCCATCTTTCTAAGGTCCTTCTCCTTTTTATACCACCTGGCAGGGAGCAGAAGAAACCAAACTCAGCTGTCAGAACATCTCCACCCTGGTGGTTAGCCTGGGCAACTTCGTCCGTATGGCCGACCGCAAAATCATCGCCTCCACCCTCTCCCAGCTCAAACTGGAACTGGACTTTGACAGCACAGCCATTAGCCAGCTCCAGGTGGTTTTATTCGGCTTTCAGGATGCGGTAGGTCCCTCTCATGCATATTTTATGTCGACGATGTCTTAACTAGTATGTAAAAATAGTCAAATGAGAGCGGGTTGTATTTGAATGGTTTTATTCAGCAGTTAGCTTTCAGCGTGAAAAGGGATGTCGGTGAGAATAAATGCATGTCAGGAAGGGAGAATGACTATTCTTGTTACAGACACGTTTATTCACATCACAGTCAAATCGTTGGCCTGGTTATGGGTCCTCATGTTTATTATTATGTAATTCTGTTTTGGATGGGGCCTTGGCGCCCCCTTGTGGCTGTCCTTTAAACTAATTACTAATATGTGGATTCTCCTTACATTTTAATATCACATTACCAGTATATGTGTTGAGTCGATGGATTATTATTACATTTGTTTATTTAGCACAAGTTTTTGTCCAAAGCAATATACAGCAAGGCAGATATACATGAAAAAAAGAATAGAGGCATTTTATTCATTCTTGGGGTGCGTTGGGTAGTTTTTGCATATGTGATTGCACTCCATGAGAGGCACACATTTACATTTACATTTACAGTACATGTATGTACAGATACATGTATGTACAAGTGAGTGCAAGTATTTGGAACGGGACACACAGCCAGCCAGTGCCTGGAGCACCTTGTACAAGGGATTATTCCACCTGCTCCGGGATTTGAACCTATGACCTACTGGTGATGGGCACGGGTCTCTACCCCGCTGAAAGGTTATAATTTATTAAGCTGCAGTTCACTACTGAATTTCACAATCACTGAGTTTGTCAAGAGGGGACAAAGTATGTCGCTGCTTGACTATCCTGTGAACAGGCACTTAATGATGCTTAGTGTGCATGAGCAGTTTTTGGGTAGCTAACCGTGTGCCGCCATGTCTGTCTGGTTGTCGTGTCACCAGGTAAACAAAGTGCTGCGAAACCACAACATCAAGCCTCATTGGATGTTTGCCCTGGACAACATCATCCGGAAGGCTGTGCAAACGGCCATAACCATCCTGGTCCCAGGTGACTGTCCCCTGCAGAGTGCTGATGGAGCCAAACGTAGTCATCTGCTTTGGAAAAGAACGACGATTGAAAGCGCGGTTGCAGAGTCCCTAAGACTAAAATGACAGTATTACATTTTCAGTCTAAGTCATGCGTGTAAAAATAACAAAGGCTGAAATTTATTCTCATAGATGACTGATCTGTGAGTGTGACAAACCTTCACAATGAAAATGAATGAAAGTTTGTCTCATATTTCTGGCAGAAAGCAAGAGGCATTGCACTGCCTTGTCAATCTGGATTCTGTTGCAGCCCAATATAAACTTTGACGTAATCGTCGACATCGGCCAGTATTCATAAAAAAATAAATCAAGATCCCAGCATGGATCTGATGTGTCGATCTTTGCCGATATTAATGATATCAATATTCAGTATCAATACCAATATCATTACTCAATCAGTCTTTCTTTTTACACAGAATAAGAACAGCAATGCAACGTAATTCCGCTAACCAGCCCCGGTTCTGTCGTTCGCAGAGCTGCGACCACACTTCAGTCTGGCCTCGGAGAGCGACGCGGCCGACCAGGACAACGCCGAGGACGACACGGAGCCCGAGTCCAGCGCGGCCCCCCAGAGCGGCGCCCCGCCCAACATGCTGCACGACGACATGGCCGCCACGTCCGGAGTGAGCACGCTCAGCTCCATCGAGTCGCACAACGCTCAGCGCTCCATCAGCATGGAGCTCAGCAGAATGAAGCTGGAGACCAACAGGTATGCTTGGCGGGCACGTCTATGGTAACCATGCCGATATCCGCGGCGACAAGGGTGCCCAGCGCGGTCCAGTTCTTGGCAATATTCAGTGTTATAGTTTTTCCCTTTTTAATTTTTATTTTTTCAGTTTTCACTTGAAATCCAGTTTAGTTTTTCAGCGTGACTTTATTAGTTATGATTTTAAACATGTTTCTACATAGTTTTTACATATATTATGTAAAAACATACATATACATACATATATTTTTTTACTTTTTTAGTCATTTTATTTGTACAGATAGATTGAAAGTAGTAGAGCTGTTTTATGTGTCTGATCTTTAGAGCACTATTTCCAAAACCAGTCCCCGGGGAACCCTGGATAGTTCACGGTTTTAGTTCCTCTCAGCTCCCAGCACCCTGTACCAGGTATTCGGTGTTCCTGATTGGCTGGGAGCAGGGAGGGAGGAAGAAAACTGGACTGTCCAGGGTTCCCCGAGGACTGGGTTGGGAAACACTGCTTTAGAGAACTGGACATGAATGCAGTGAACGTTATGTACCAATGTCCTTAAAACGGGCAAAACATGTTCCACGTATTCATGGCAACCACAGATAAACCAATCATTACTATAGCTAAATAGTATTTTAAGAGTATCAGAAAGTGTTTGATTTCTTATATATATATATTCCAGTTTTGGAAGCAGCATTAATAATTAATTTTAGTTTAGTGAATCTTTACTTTAGTTTCCAAAAATGTTTTCTTGTAGTTTTGGTTTTCGTCACCGGGAGTAACCCCCCCCCCCCCCCGTCATCTGCTACACGTATTGAGGGCGTCCCGTGCACCCCCTTTGCATATGGCATTTTGCTTGTCTAAATGCCGAAGGCCTTGCTGACTAGCCGGAAGTCACCGGGCCGCTCAGTTCCCGCCTGCTTCGCCGGCGTGGTTTGCAGGACCGACATTTACGTCGTAAATGTCTCCAGTCGGACAAGGCTGCCACCTCTTCCTCCTTTGACCTTCGCTGATGTGGAGGAGCCGATGTTCTTCTGAAGGCTGTGATATGCGCTACACCACTCTGTCACTCTATCTTATCTGTGATCGCTGCTGCATTGCCGGCTTCTAATTTCCTATTAATAACTAAATTCCATACATGCTGTGCCCAGTAATACGTCAAAGTTTGTGAGTTCTACAGGAAGAGGCCTTTATTTAGCATATAATAGAACATGGACCTTAATGTGAACCTTTATCTAAACCTTCTAATAAGAGTATCCAGAGGAAGGACACCAATAAGCGCAATAATATATTTTCTTTGTAAACCGAAGAGTGCTGGCTAACAAATACTCAGATAAGATTGTGATGCACATTTATGTGGATTGTCTCGGCAGCCCTGACTTGATGCGAACACCTCTTACAGCTGCTGACCATCTTACAAATGTCATCTCGGTTTCGGCGCCCAGTTCAGGCATATTGCCACAATCTATGCTGCCGCCTTTCAGTCATGAATCGGTTTTGCTAATCGATTTTCCCCGCCGATTGGGCACTCAGAGATAACAGATGATGGACGAAAAACAAAACATATTCCTACTCTTTGGTGGCCCCGCCCCCCTCTGTCCTTTTGTGGCTCTGCAGGTTGTTGGAGGAGCTACTGGAGAAGGAGAGGGAGTACCAGTACGTCCTGCAGCAGGTTCTGGAGGAACGGGAGAAGGAGATAAAATTACTGAAGAGTAAAGCTGAGCCCCCAGGTTGGAGATCATACTACAGGCTGAATCATCAGACCATGGTTCTATTAGAAAATGTTAAATTGTAGAAAGGGCAGTGTTTTAGTACATCTGCAGTACATATCATGCAGCTTCTATGTTTTAACATCCTTAAAATCTCATAATGCTATATAAAGAAGGATTTATATAACTGCCTTTATATAACTGATGACATGAATGAGATTTCACTTGTACACAGGCACACACCTTACTGCCTATATGCCGTTTCCCAAAATTATCACGTGTGTTTCTGATATTTCTGCACTTTACGGGGGAAGAGACTGGTGTTGAGCCGATCTTGTGCCACAGGTGACCCGCTGAGGGAGCAGGCCCCCCCGGCCTGGGAGCCCAGAGATGCGGAGCTGGCCGAGTGGCTGAAGCTCCATGGAGCTGATGAGGATGCAGTGACGAAGGTGGGCAGACCGGGTCACTTCCCGTCCACCTGTTTGGGGACGACGGCCATGATGCCATTACTTCCTGCTCTGCATCTTCTTTCAGTGTTTTTGTCTGCGTGTCGTACAATTTCATCGCAGTGCAGCTCAGAGATCTTAGACTCTGCTGTTGTATTCAAGCTTCCTGCCTGCAGCTGTCAGCTAGCGCCTGCCGTGAAAAGAATCCCGCTTTTTAGCCTGAGGGATGGTGACCAGTCTGCTTTCTCTCCTACCCTCAGATCTTAGCAGAGGAGTACACACTGACCGACATTCTCCTCTGTGTAACGAGAGACGACCTGAAGGGTCTGAGATTAAGGTAAGCCCGGCCCCCTCCCCCTGCAAGGCCGACCGACCACGCGGGGGCATAGTCTGAACGGTCAGGAGAGAGAACAAAATCCAGAATTAAAACATACATATAGTACAAACGTATAAACAGAAACTCAAATGTCTGTTCTTGAATGTTTGTTCTTGAAGTGAGAATGTGGAGAGAAGCCTTTTCCTGACTCATTCCCTTTTCTTTTTTTGTTTTTTTACAGAGGGGGAGTTCTGTGCAAACTTTGGAAAGCTATTACAGATCACAGGGAGAAAATGAAAGTCCCGGATGACTGAGCCCATGTCCGGCGTCTCGACACCCCCCCCCCATCCAGTATTCGCTATACCAACCCGCACTTTACTCTCCGTATTTATTTCCTCAGAACTTTTCCCAGTGATACCACTTTGTCATTAAACCAAATGGTAATTCCAGGTTTGAATTAGTATCGAGTGCTAATGTGTTGCCTTACTACACTTTTTCCTGGTGTAACGCAAAAATTGGAGTCACATCATGTGGAGTCAATATTCGGAGACCAACAATAGTCGATTTTACTGTTCCAGTAAATAATGACATCATATACCAGTTAGTGCCATTTGATGTTGTACTAGATGTTAACTCTTAAGGGTCCATATGAAAAGGTCCTGAGGGATAATTTAATAATTGGTAAAACTGAATAACTTCTGTAAATACTGGTGAATCTAGTTTTTGTTATTGATCGCTGTTAAGAGATGAGATGGTCGTGTGCATTTTAATGATGCATTTACTTAAGCCTGAGATTTTAATCTTTTTTTCTGAACTTAGACATCCAAGAACCACAGCCCTGTGTGTGAATTTCAAACTACACTGCCTGATGGTAGACCTGCTAAATATTTGTTAGTAATATGTTTGTTTCTTAATTTTATTAATTGTGTTATTCAGATGGAACCTTCCAAACTTGAAATTATGGATTCGTCAGTGTGACCGATTCATTCACCAGTAATATTTTATGAAGAGATTTTATAACGATTCTCCAGGCCTTAACCAGCTAGTCTAGCGTATTCCTGCATTTTACTGATGTTTACATAGGGAGTTTGTGAACCTAGGTCCCGACAATACGGCTGTCGAACTTAAGATCCATAACCCGGATCCAGCCCGGTAATGGTTCTAATGCGGACCAAAACGTGATAACTTGATTTTAAAATAAAATTGTATTATTAGGTTGGGATTGAGCACTATAGTCCCAGTGAAATCTAATACTCAGCAACCTTTTATTAGGCTCACCGTGCTGAAATGAAAAATACACCGGCTTGCAAGGGCTCAAGAAAATCTGTTAGTAAATGAAATTCTGGTGTAACGGAAGAAACGTCGACACATGTTTCGTCGTAGTTGGGAGATCAGTATTGCAGCTGTCAAAGAGGGCTATCTAATTGCTAATGAAATAGCAAAATTGTCAAAACTGCTCTGCTGGTGAGTTTGTGAAGGTATTCGTGCTCGAAGCTGCAGAAATCATGCGCTTCAAAAGGTGCCAGACTTTGGTAATCCTGCCGAGAAACGAGGGTGCAGACGGCACGTCTGACTGCGACTGCGCTTTATTCGTCGCTGTTCGACGATTAGTTGTATTCTGTAACTGTATTGATCGGCAGCTGTACGGCTACCTAAATGGCATCGCAGGCAGGTGAAGTCGTTTACTTGTCACTATATCTGTAACCAGATGTCGTTAGTCTTGCATTATGCCGGTAATCACGTTTTGATATGCACCAGTAATGTTCTGTGATTCTTAGGGTTAGCCTAGATGGGGGGATTTGAAAATGACCATTTTTCATACGGCGTTGTAGTCTGTTTATTATTTGTAAGCTATTTATGATCAAATTGTGCATCGTGAATGTACATTGCTATCCTGCTTGTATAAATGAGGAAAAACAAACAGCAGAGGTATTGTTAATATGTTGGTAGTCCACTACATAGATTTTCTTGATCTCAGATTGGATTGGGAAAAATATGGTACCAACTGAAATAAAATGAGTCTGACACCACGAGGGACAACGCATTGCATTATAACAGAATATATACTGGCGTGATTCGCTGTCAGTCTTTTTAGAAAAAGAGTCGTGAAACAAAACTGAGCTTAGGATAGCATCTTTTGTACCGGATTTAAAATATCGTACAATGTAAATGAAAATACAATATAACTAAACCGGAGAATGACGCCTTTTGAGACATGTATGTAGAGGAACAAATATTTTTATTGTAAATGGAACTCAACGTGGTATTTGCGTGTTATAACTGTAAATAAATTGTATATCCCAAAGCAACTATATTCCAAGTTTGAAATAAATATAGATGTTTGAAATAGATACTCATTTCTTCTAAATTTGAAATGTAACTTAAATGTGGCCTAACCTACTATAGCATCATGCTGTGCTGGTTAAAACTTTAATTTTTCAACAACAAAAAAAATAGACTGTGTGTTTATTTTCCTAAAGATATATTCCCAACCATGGTAATCTAATGTAAAGAATTATTGTCTTCAAATCTGAACTGTAAAATAAAGTGTGAAATTGAACATACGGTTTGTCTTTTCTTACTTTGAGGCCAAGTGCTCAGTCAATAGCAAGATGAAGGTTATGATTTTCCTTGCTTTTGATTTGTATATTTTTTAAATGAAGCTAATTGACTTAAGAAAACGGTTTCCTACCTTTTTACCTCATTCAGAACGATGTGATTAGGGGCCTATCCTTTATTGGATATGATTAATAATTGTGGTTTCAAGTAGGCTTATGCTGTATTAAGTTCGCACATCCTGTATGTATGTACCTATTTGTGGGGTAATTGACATGAATTTCATAGGATCTGGGACAAGTCTGAAAGACATGAGGGATTTCACATTGATATGAGCATTAGTACGTGCAGTACACTGTAAACTTGAACGCCGAATATGCAAAATATCTACTGCAATTTTCTGCCCTAACTATGGGTTTGTATCACCACACTGGATGTTTGGGTTCTTGGCGACAGTCTGGGCTAAATGTAAGTAAACTGGGTTACCTTAAATCCAAGCAAGAAACCCTGCTTCCAGCCCGGCGCCTCGTCCTTAAAAGCAAAATATTTGCTCCGAAACGGAACACAACTAATCCTACGGCATCGCATGACATTACTGTCATTTAATATACCAGTGGATAGTGATCTCTTTACTAGCCACGATTTAATAGATAATTTTAACTCGACATATAATTTGTTTAATTTGCAATGTTCGCATTTTGCAGTATTTGTCATCAATCAGTTACGGTATGTTGGCGCATTCGGCTCCGCTCGACGCGACTCGGTGCGGCTCGGCACGCCCGACGTACCAATGACGTCAGTGGGTCGCCGGATTGAGCTGTTTCACCCCGCCCGGTGCTGAGATCCCAGCAAAGTACCACCATGTTATAATAAGGTTTGCTTTCATCATTGCGGAGGACGAGGACGCTCACCTGTGCTGAGCAAAAACATATGATCCGATTCATTCTTCTTTAAAAAAAAAATAATAATACTTGTTTTTACTGCTGATTCTTGCGTGTTAAAATATGAGAAGGGGTTCATTTAATATTGTACAGTAGTCGAAAGCAGTGTTAATAAACTGCGTGATTATGCCGTCTTCTGCTTCGCGTCAGCAGCTGTTAAGGGTCGCTCTCGTGTTGCTGTGGATGATAAATTGCGCTTCGGCCAAGTCGCCGCAGTTTTCCGATTTGAAATCGAAGATCTCGGGGGTAGAAGAGCTCCTGGAGGAGTTCAGAAAGCAGCTGCAGCAGGAGCAGGCGCTGAAGGCGGAGGATGGTGTAGGGGACGTGTGCTTGAGCGGCTTCAACGCGATCGAGGGCCATATCATCCGAGCGAGGGACTCCATCGAACTGGGAGCCACCTTCCTGACGGCCCCGGCGCCGGTGTACAGCTGGAAGGCTTGCCTGCACGCCTGCTGTGCCGACCCCCGCTGCACTGTGGCGGTGGTGCAGGAGGACGCCAAGCAGTCGGACGACAGTCTCAGTTGCTTTCTTTTTAATTGCACTTACAGGAACAGGAACGTGTGCACCTTCTCTCTGCAGCAGGGCTACAGCACCTACAGCCGGGTCCGTAACTCGTCCGGGTCCGGCCCCGCTACCCTAAACACGGATTCATCCAGGCAGAGGGTCCAAGACTCGCTGACAGCCGATAACTCACAAGGTGCTTAGTACTAAATAATGTGTTGGGTTCTGGGTCCGGCTTGGAAGTACTGGATCCCTAACAAATGTGATAATCCAGATTTGAAACAATGTAAGGTACTGGCAGCTCATCTGTGATACTCGGTCGGTTACAGCGCTAGAACTCATATGTATAATGTGCTATTTTTGTGGATTTCCGTTAATCTCCAGTGGTACGTGTGAAATATTACCACTAATGTAAAAGTAACCCTAACCAGTTATATAAACTAGTGTGCGATCCAGCTGAACTAAAGCTGCTGGTAGTTTTGTGCTTCTTCTCACATGAGTCGAGCTGCCCCCCGGTTTGGTAACTGGGAGCGCTGGGTCGTGTTTCCAGACCCGGACGAGCCACCGCGCAGCGACGCCGGCCAGGACGGAGTGATCCAGCTCCCCACGGACTGGGCAGTCCTGGATGGGCGCAACAGCGTGGACGATCATGGCATCACCCGCTACGAGTGGGTCCTTATCCAGGGAGACCCATCCATAAGCATGAAGGTAGGAAACGCACAGACTGTTTCCATTCGGTTCTGATGTTTGGTTGTTTGTTCAGTGTCTGATAAAAATAGGAGACCTGATGTAAGGAGATCCTATAAAACCGTGCTTATTATACCGTGCGAATGTAACGTCAACCTTATTTTAACACATATGGACAGATATAAACTTAATGGATATTTGTGCTAGATATTGTGTAGTTTTAGGTCAACCTGATGACAAATGCGCAAAAACGAGTCTATTTTCTGCATGGAAGATAAGAGGTTTTTATGTTCTAACCATCTCACAATACAAACGATCCATTGTAAGTCCTGCAGCTATCAGTCTTAGTCAGGTGAACTAAAGTTGCACGGCTTTCTTTCTCTTTTTGGATATTCCAGCTTCGCTCTATTTTTCTCGCACTGCACGTGCATTAAATTCGTTTGTGAATTCTGTTCTTCTGTGACTCGCGTCGCTCTTGTTATTTTCTAAATCATTAGATTCCACTGATTTACTGCCTTCTCTTCTATGCATGAAATAAGTGCGTAGAAGGTGTATGGACTCGCAGGATTCTGTGGAGGTAAGTTGATATACCCAGAAGCACGTGGATTTTTTGCTGTGAAGTCCGTATCTTACTCATCGCGTATCAGATTTGACCGCTGGCAGTTTAGCAGCTGTTTTTTCATGTAACTGGAACCTCCAGGATAAAGGCTGTTAAATTGTTCAACTTCGCCTGACATACCAGGGAATATGGCCTGCGAGAGAAGTATCTAGATGCTTTGATCGGCTGTCTCTCGGTGCACCCATGATGTGGTGTGTGAGAGCAAGCCTCCCCCCATCTGCCGTCCCTGCACCTGTCCCAGGTCTCCTAGGAAACCGGTTGCTGACTTAAGGGATGGAGGAAAGGGGGAGTGGCAAACCAGAGATGGCAAATCACAGTTACAGTCAATGTCTTTCTCATCTTGGCTTGTAGGTATTTTTTTATAAACGTCTTGTGCCAGATATTTGTGTTTGGACAGTGTTTTTTTTAACAGAGGTGGAAATTTCAGGTCCAAGATTTTGTTTCAGCCAACCAGCTGAGTACTCTGTGACTGACTATTTAGTCTCAGCTGGGTGGTTGAAACAATTAAAGTCTTGGTCTGGATTTTTATTTTTCTGACATTTCCATCTCTAGTATTTGACTGCAGAAAGTTCTACATTATTAGTCTGGTTCTGAACTGGTAGCACCTGACAACGCATCTCTTTGTTGCTGTATTCACTTACATAATTTTGAACCTTTAACCCTTGAACCTTTAAAACTTAAAAGCTACACAGAACAACAGCGATCAGCTAGACACTCAGCTCAAAGCTAGTCTGCTAAAATAAATTCTATTTATTGTGGTAAATATGCTTCTCTGTTCTCTTTGAGAGCTCAGTTGGTAGATTGTAGACACATTAAGACTGACGTGCAGCACACAGGAGAAGGCAGGTTGTGACACTTAGGTCACTGGTCTGATTCTGGCTCAGAGGAGCATGGATTTGCGGGCAGCGTGTTGCTCGGCGGTTAAGGACACTGTGCCTATGATTGGAAGGTCGTTGGTTCAATTCCCAGCAGCAGCTTAGTGACTTCACTCGCTCCAGATAAATGTCGCTCTGGATAAATGCACCTGCCAAACAAATGAATTGTAACGGTCTCTGGTTCTCCAGAAGTTGAGCTCCGCCATGGGGCGTAACACTGGGCACCTGCTGGTCCTGCTTTGGCCATTGTGACGCTATGGAGCCTCCTGTGGTTAATAGGTGACCCAGCCTGGGATCCTGAAGCTGAGTGGCCTGCAAGAAGGTACCTACCTCTTCCGGATGACCATCACGGATACGGCGGGTCAGCGGAGCTCAGACAATGTCACCATCACTGTGCTGCCACCGCGCCAGCAGCCAGAGGGTGAGCCTGCCCCCATTTCCGGAACCCCCCCCTCCGCAGGGGGTAGGGTGTGAGTGAGGTCTCTCTGATGCTGCCGCACCATCACTCATAGTAAGCAAACCATTCACTTCCTCTCCAAAAGGATAAAGCTAATGAGGGGCCACAAAGAGTGTCACCTTCCCCACAGTGATGGTGATGGACAGACCAAAGGCTGAGATGTCATCCAGTTAGTTATGAAGGGCACCCGGGACTGTGGGCTGAACAGCAGCTTGTCTGCTATTAAAATATTTTAGGGAAATATCAGTGCCTACATGGATTTGGATGCTGTATTGGCATGAAAATTTGTAAGCGTCTGTGTGTGTGTGTGTGTGTATATATAAAATAAGTGTTATTTATCATAATTCCGTGTGCATGTATGTTAATTCAAACTCCTTAATAACATAACCTTTTCCTGACACGACGTCATTGAGTGTCTGACCGGCTCGATTTGGTCTGATTGACACTTGTAGGATTTTGTCCTGCAGCATCTCATCGTATGAATGAAATGTGAGAGCTGCTTTAGAGATGGGAGACTCTATTTACACGCTCTGGTTGCTGGGGGGGGGGGGGGCGGGGGTGTCACATGACATGCCGGGGAGAGTTACATGACGTCGCGACATCCGCTCTCGGCAGTGTGCACGGGCCGCTGCTCTCGCTACCAGTTCCTGTGTGACGACGGCTGCTGCATCGACATCACGTACGCATGCGACGGCAGGCAGCAGTGCACTGACCGCTCCGACGAAGCATTCTGCCAGAACTGTGAGTCCCCTCCCTGTTGTCATGCCAACCACTATGCACATTAGCCCCTCCCCCCCATGCCATCTAACATTGCACCGCGCACTGGGCACATAATTTTATTTATGTACATTCTTTTATCATATTGATTGTGTCAATTGTCCTTAATTGTTTTGTTTTGCACGCCGCCCAAAGTCCTCGCACATAAAAGTGCTTGGCGGTAAATAAAATAAGATTCTGAGTTTGACTCCACCCATTTATTGCTGTTCATGCGACTGAATTAGTCAGATGAAAAGCTGTTTCTCTGAGGGCTTCTCACCAGGGTTGCGTTTCAGAGCATGAGTGCGTGTACATTGCGGACTTTTCCTGCTGACCGTTCCTGCACTTTGCCTCCCGCTCCAGTTGACGGGGGCCGCAAGCAAGTGACTCATTCCTCTGGTCGTGACTCAACGAAGCCCACAGTGCACCGGCAGGACAGCGAGGTTTCCGTGCTGGCTGGGCAGAGGGGGGGCGTGGAGTCGCCAGAGGCGCCCGCCGGAGTCCACCGGGACGGCAGCAGCCCAGTCCCTGTGTCACAGGCAGGACAGGAACGCCGAGCAGGTGACGGACGGAGCCGGAAAACAGACCATGACGTTAATAAAATGCAAACCAATGAAGAAAATGCTAAACCGTTAAGCGGATGCCAAAAAAATTCGTTTTCCATGTTTCCTTAAATGTTTTATTATTTTTCATGTGGGTTTTTTTGCTTTTTGATGCCTTTCGTTTTGAGCTTCAGGACCACTGTCCAGTGTAGTCATACAGGAAAAATATCCATCCATCCATCCATTTTCCAAACTGCTTATCCTACTGGGTCGCAGAGCCTATCCCAGAAGCTGTGGGCACGAGGCAGGGAACAACGCAGTAACCCATGCAAACTCCACACACATGTGACCAAGGGGGAGACTTGAACCCGGGTCCCGGGGGCGTGAGGCAGCAGTGCTAACCACTGCACTACCAAGCCGCCCCCACACGAAAAATATATTAAATATAAAATTATAAACTTTTAATGTTAATTTTTGAAAGTCTTGATGTCACTGGTTTTGAATGTTTATCTATTGTAGTCTGATAATCTCCCAATGATATATTTACATAACAAATATTTTATCTTATACTTACTTTGATAACTCTAACAATACACACAAACAATATGCATTTCTGCCTTTTAAATCAATCGGATCTGTAGTGCTCTGGAGCGCTTAGTCTGGGCAAAATGATCTTTTCTACTTGGTGGTGGTTTTTAGATTCAATTTAAGGTGTGCGGCGTAATCGGGCCATAATTTATACAGTGGGGCTAACCTCATCATTAGCCAATGATGTGTTTAAAATCAGTGAGTGACAGGACAGAGGGCACTCTCAGGGCCAATCAGCTCTCAGATGGGGCCAGTGGCCCTGTGGCCCCGCCCCTGTGCACATGCCTATTTCTTCTGCTTGGTTTGCAGGCGTTCTTTTCTCCTGCCCTAACCCTCCACTACTCCTCCATGTGCTCCAGTGCTTGCTAATCTGTTCTTTAAATGAAGTGTGGCACCCTTGGCATGAGCTTCTGTGTGTCTCTTATTCACCCCCCCCTCCGACGACGTCACCCCAGGGTCCTGCTCGGCGTCGCGGGATGCCGGGCCCTGCAAAGGCGCATTCCCGCGCTGGTTCTATGACCCACTCACTGGTGTCTGCAAGCATTTCATCTACGGCGGCTGCAAGGGAAACGGCAACAACTTCCTGCAGGAGGCGGACTGTGTCAGCGAGTGCATCCCCAAGCCGGGTAGGTCGCCTGCCCGCGGCCTGAATCGTTACTGGAAATTGCATTTACCCAGTAGATGTTAAATATTATGAAAATGATTTTTAATTTTGGAATCTGGCATTTTATATAAATGTCCGTTCATTGCAAACTGCATATCCCCTTAACATAGTTAAAAAATGTCATTTATATTCAGGCACAGAAGGCTACTATCCTCAAAAGCCTGTTTTCTGTTTGTGTTTTACTTTGCGTGCTTTTTTAATGGAATGGTCACACACTACAGTTCCGCAATTTAAAAGCATACCTTACTTTGAAAAAAAAAAAATGAGTATGTGAATTACATACTAAAAACCACCGA
Source organism: Brienomyrus brachyistius (assembly GCF_023856365.1). Classification (NCBI taxonomy): domain Eukaryota; kingdom Metazoa; phylum Chordata; class Actinopteri; order Osteoglossiformes; family Mormyridae; genus Brienomyrus; species Brienomyrus brachyistius. Next base: position 3,964,326 of record NC_064551.1, on the reverse strand, counting down.
TGCCCCCCAGCAGACATGCAGAAACACGTAAGTTTGCACAACAGGCTTTTTTACCATCTTACTCCAAAATAGTGACCTCATGGTCCACAATAATGTAAGAATCCATACCCCCATTCACATTTACACTTTATTTCTGAAATGAGATGGATTAAAGTACCTGAACGTGGACTTATGTTACATTTTGGAGCAACAGAAAAGTTTCTGCTAATGAAAGTCATCCCCTAATGTGAAATTTACCCTCTGGAAACCTTTGTTGCGAATTGTAAAGAGGGTCCTCTAACTTTTATTTCCACAGCTAAGCATTCTCAAGCGGCCAATCCTGAAGACATTTCAACAAATGAGGTGGAAGTGGCCAAACCCCATTCAGTCCAGGGAGGACACCCAGGCCCCGAATCGGGTATGGAAACTGGCATTTTATGCTTTACTCCAGCCGCACTACATCAACCCCAGCAGGTTCCTTTTAGACCGCAACTCATGAATATCCCAATGTAAACCAATGTGTTTCACTTAATCGTGCAATCTTATGTTGCTCTTCGGCGCCCCCTGCAGGTGCAGTGCTCCCACTGGCTCTGGGCCTCATCATCACTGCGGTACTGCTTATCATGGTGGGCTGCCGTCTGCGCTTAGTGCGTCGCAAGCTGAAGAAGGCCCGGCCAATCATGTCTGAAGAGTCGGACTACCTCATTAACGGCATGTACCTGTAGCGGCGTGGGCAGGGTGGAACTGTGGCCAACCAGAAACTGTCAAGGCGTGCAACACGTCACCTGCACCCCATCCATTAATCAGTAATCGATTAGTATCCACTGTGAGGAGGCGCTACCAGGCAGTGCAGTAACCAGGAAAGGCCCTACTTCTCTCAATGCTGATTGGTCGCTTCCATGGACTGGAAAGTGACAGTAACGGGATGGGCCTTAGTTACATGGACAGAAACGCATTGTTTGCCTTCCCATCACCAGTTTTACGTGCTTGAGTGTGGTTTCTTTAATGGCACATTCATTTGTGCATTCTTAGCATTGTTCTCATTCATGTTTTATTATTTTAAAGCTGGACCAGCCTTGAGAGATAAACCGGCTAAAAACGTGCTGTTTCATCTTCTCGTGCCTTCTCATGTCCCATTTGTAATGATGAATGTCTGAAACATCACAGATAAGAATGTGGTTGTTACTGAATGTTGATCCCATATCACGAACCTATCCTGTTTTTACGATGTGATCTGTGGTTCTGTCTCAAAAGCGCTTTCCTCAGTCTTGTATAGAACATTCTGGTAAATCCTCAGTGCTGCTATGAAACTCCCCTCCCTCAGGGTGTCGAAATTAACTAGAAGACTAGGAATTTTTCTTCATGAAAGTTTATGGATTTGACAAAGTCATTTTGTACTACTGACTTCTGGTTGTGGTGCGACTGAAGAGGTCTTGTCCACGCGTACACGGGTATTTTTCCTCCTGTTATAAAAAAAATCTCTGTCCACATGAATACGCTGAAACGCGCTGTCAAGAGTATGCCAAACCAACAGGGGGCCATATTATTCTAACCGTAAAGCCGCGTTGGCCAATCAGAAGCATTATCTGTTCTGCTAGGCTAAAAACAAGTAATGTATATGGTGAATGGCTCTGACTCGGACGTCTCGAGCCACCCTGTCTACACGTCAACACTGAAATTAGTTTTTGAAAATCTTCATCCTGGACGGGGTTTTGCGAAAACTCCATTATCAATGAGCTAAAGTGCTGTTTGCGAGTAGACAAAAGACCAGAACGCATAGAAAAAGATACAGTTGTAAAGATACCCGTGTACACGTGGACAAGGACTTAAACTCGGGATGCTAAGGAGGGACCATGACCTATTCCGTTTCCCAGAATTCCTAGCAAAGCAGAATGCCAGATTTTTTTTTGTTGCATTTTTGTACTGCTCTACCAGTCGTACTTTAAGTGATACAAACATATACGAAGTATACACTGCAAGTGATGTATGTGAAGTCCATAACCTATTAAAGTTATTGTAAATCTTTTGTGATACATCAAAATTTACTGATGGCAGATATGGGAAGCGTTTACATTTTCACTGTAAAAAAAAAAAAATCTTCAAATCCTACATCCATTTTCTGAAACTGGTCGTCCTATTCAGGGACCTGGGGGTCTGGAACCAACCCATCGCAGGCCATACGTCACACTCCATTTACTCACGCAGACACACCTGTGGGCAATCTGGTAACTCCAATTAACCTGAGCATGTTTTAGGACTGCGGGGGGAAACTGGAGAACCCAGAGGAAACCGCATGACGACACGGGGTGAACATGCAAGCTCCACACGCAAGGAGCCATGATGGAGACCCTGGTCCAAAAGGTGTGAGGCAACAGGGTGACCCACTCTACCAGTGTGCCGCTCCCTCCGAAATCCTACACGACCCATTAAAATGTAACACAGCGAGACAAAAATCCACACCACGCTGAAGAACGGAGGACTCAGACGTCTAAGTTAACATGCTGCGGAAACAGGTGCAAGAAGACACAGGAACACAGACCCTCACTTTGCATTTGTGTTTATTTTGGCAAAGCGAAACCTCGCGTAGTGTCAGCCGGCAGAGAGGAAAGCCTGTGAGTAATGTTGTCATGGAAACCAGAGGCAACGGGCCATTCAGTGTCGAGGAAGAGAGAGTGCAGCCATGTTTGTGATGTCCCGCCCCTTACACCGAGGACAGAAAGCGAGGGGGGGGGGTTGCATTGTGCCTGCATATCCAGCTGTACAGTAGGCTGTGTGTGTGTGTGGGGGGGTATATCTGCAATGTCACTTGAACAAACTTGTCAACATGTGGTACATCTGCAAGACGAGCTACGGCTTATAGCTGTTGGCTGTGTTGTCTGTGAGCTGCTCCACGTAAATACTGTTAGCTACAAAAAACGAAAAAAAAAAAAAACGAAAAAGGAAACTAAATGTTTCAGTTAATGCACATAGCAATACCAATGTTTACATACAGAGATGTACGGGGTGGCGAGGCCCATCAGGCCAGATCGCCAAAAAAAAGCGGATCCCAGTCCTCCCAGTGGAGGGAAAAAGAGAAAGGCAGATCCAGTACTTTGAATTATTTATTGATCTAACCAGAAACCCTGTACCCTGCATCCAATTTAACTGGGGGACAAAATAAATAAAAATGTCACAAAAAAAAAAAAAATAAAAAGTGGGAGAAGGAAAGGAAAGAAAAAAAAAAAAAACACAACCTCCAGGCCTTCTAAGTTAAATAATTACCATCCTATTTCCCTGAACACAGGGTTAATCCATGGCATCGTACACGAACAGAAACAAAGTTCCCCTCGGGAAGCAAACTGGGAAGCGTTGTTACTGATGTTTTCGTTTGAAATCCGATGGCTGCGGGGAAGCTGGGAACATCCCCCTCCGGGTTCGCAGGGAAATGCGCGATAGTGACAGGCCGCCGCTTCAGAGCTCATCCCTGGGAGACACGCACATGCCACACACACACACACACACACACAAAAACACGGCTTAGAGACAGCAAAGGCACAGTGCTGACAGTAACCTCATCCAGAAGGCCCTCTATAGGAACCCACCCCACCAAAACACCAAAGAAGAGTTTGACATCCCGGTCCTTGGGGACCCCCAGCCGGACCAGGTTTTTGCTCCCTCCCAGCTCCTGGTAAGGTAGGGTTAGGGAGTTGGGAGGAAGCAAAAATGTGGACCATCTGTAGGTCCCTAAGGACTGGGCTGAGAAACTCTACACTAAAGTGAAATCGACCACCAAGCAGCCAAGGTGCCCTCAAGCAAAAAGGTGCAAGCAATCCAGTTAAGGGGTCCAGCCCTGGTGCCAGGTAAAGATGAGAGCAAAGAGGACCAGGACGGGACCCTCCTGGAGGGGTGGGAAAAGTGGAGGCAGAAAATGACGAGAGGCAGACTCGGTGTAAGACATACACCAGCTTGTCCTGAATGCACCTCGTTCTCAATCCAGCCCACGAAAAACGCCCATTTCGCTTCGGGATGATGCGGCACCCAATTCGTCCCAGAGTTAATTTGGCAAGGCGCTGTGGAAAAGCAAGAGTTTTACGTCCTGCATCTATTTTCCGGGGAAGCAAATACATTTTAAGTATGTTCTGGCCACGCAGTGACATCCTGATGAATTTGACTCAAATCCAAATAATCCCAGTTACCAGAGATAAAAACTGGCCAGAACATAAATAAAATTAATGAAAAGTCAACCCCATCACACTTTTCATTAAGGAGTTTTTGAATTTATTAGAAATTGACTCTGGGGAGGGGGTGAAATCCATCATGCAATCAGCTGCTATGGAATGGGGGGGGGCGTTGTGGAGACAAATAATGAGGGCAAGCAGTGGATGCAATGCCTCACTATCTACAGTCTGCTCAGGCCAAACCGTTTCACCTTTGCCACCCTGTGAAGGAGGGGATAGAGGGAGGAGGAAGTCACTTCCACCTGGACCACTGCTTCTCTTTGTCTGTTAAAGGCACGTATATCACACCCATCAGAGGCTTCATTTTGGTGCTGCCATCTTCCATCTTGTCATACTGCTCCAGCATCTGGTTTCCGCCGGCCGGACCCACAGGCAGGATCAGCCTCCCTCCGGGCTTTAGCTGTTCCAGGAGCTGGGGGGGGTTAGGGTTAGGGTTGAGGGGGGGGTGGGACGGGTCAGGTCCAGACCGGCTGCCGAGGTCCACCCACACGCCTCGACAGTCGGGAGCCAAATCTTAGCTCATCACGCTAAAGTAAACCAAGTATTTAGGACGGCAAATGCGGAAATGTCCCTAATCAGCTGGGGCCTCACGCAGTCCTGGGACGCCGGGGACTCACTGCTTGCGGGACGCTGGGCGCAGCTGCCCCCACGTGAATGGCATCGTAAGGCGCCTCCTCCGGATGGCCGAGCCGCCCATCGCCCACTGCAACACACACACGCACACGCACACGCACACGCACACGCACACGCACACACACACGCACACACACACACACACACACACACACACACACACACACACACACACACACGAGTAAGCGTCTCTCACGACACCACCAGCTGCCGGACAGCGGGAACATTCTCAGAGCCCGCAGATGGCAGGCCAGCCAGACCAGGGATGGCGTCACCCCCAGACAAGAGGATGGGGGGGGGGGGGGGGGGGGGCAGCCATCCGCAGCGGCTCAATAATTCAGCAGCTGTCGCTGCAATGCCCTCATGGGCGACCCCCCCCCCCCCCCCCGCACCCGCCACTCACCGATCAGCTTCACCCTGCCCGACGTGATCAGGCTGGGGTCGTCTTTCTTCACGTTCTTTATCGAATCCTCCACCAGCTCCTTGATGTGATCGATTCCTATCACCTTCCCTTTGGGCCCCACCTGCAGAAGCGGCACCGGCCGACAGCTACATGAAACACACCTGCGGCCAGGCCCCCGCCGTTGGACCTCGGAGACGACCCCTCGGGGGGGGGGGGGGGGCAGCTTACCATGCGGGCGAAGCAGACGGAGAGGATCCCACTCCCCGATCCCACGTCCAGCGCTTTCGCCCCCTCATGCAGCTGGTCGTGGAGAAGCTCCAAGGCATAAGCGTGCTGGAAGAGACGCGAGGCAACCGGCTGCGTGACCCTTTAGGCGAGGCTCCATGGGGGGGTCCAAACACCCCCATACATTAATAACCTAGACAGCAATATTATACACCTCCCTACTAGCATAAAACTCAGGTGATAAAAAGGAATTAAAAAGCTTCTCATTTTTTTCTTTTCCCACTTCATTATTGTCTGCTCTTTATTGTCATTAGGGACCATTAATTACAAAAAAATTAAGCCTTTTATGCTGCGAGGCATCTTGTACTCATGGCGCGGGCAGGCTGGTCCCAGCTGCTTACTGACCTAACAGCGGCGAGCATGCTAGCATGTGTGTCGGGAGGGTGCATTAACGTTACCATGTGCGGCGCACTGATAGTGGCTTGATAACCTGCCGACGAAAAGAAGAAAGCGGACGATTACCAGCATGCAACGTCGGCACGGCGTGGCCCGGCAGGGGCTGGCAGCGGCCGCCAAGGCTCACCTATTGACTGGGGGGAGTCCATGTATGGGTTGCATCTGGAGAAGTGCGCGCGGTCTGTGCCAAGCATGACCTCGTAAACTTTGTCCGACTTGATGATGCCATTTTCTGAGGGGAGAGACGTCATTAAGGTTTGTCTGTGCAGAGACAGACATGTCCTTGGCAAAATGTTATGAATCAGAATTTAAAAAAATAATAATTTTTAAATCACCATTTTCATGAAAATGACCCTTGGAATTTGCTACGATATCGACCCCTACGTCTGAGAAATGGGAAGCCGCCACTGAATTTTCAGCTCGCTGTGCAAATGCAGGAGTCGCTACCGTTCGTCATACGAACATTTGGCCCATACAAACAGTTAGGAGTTATAATAATTAAATTCAATGCAGTAAAGGTGGTGAGTCAACCTCTACTGAAATTGCTCTAGCATATAATTAAGCTTCTACGTTCAGATAAACAGTACTGTTGTATTATTGCATTATGCATCACACTGAACTGGCAACACAAACAGACCGCAGACTTTAATGGAAATATGACACCAATTACTAGTGAATTAGAAAACTGCTATTTGTGTTGCATCAGAGGAAGCTTTTGATTTATATTTTTGCTTAAATTTATGGGCCAGGTATTACACATGAAGCTTCCCAGATGCAGAGCTACTTCCTCATCAGTCACACACTGTACCAACAGGACCATGAGAGGTTCCAGTGTCCCTTCCAGTGATACCAACTGCCGCAAGTATGAAAAACGTCCAACTGCACACCATGCTTTAAATCCAATACAAAAAAAAAATCATACATTCATCACTCCATATTAGAAGTGTTTCACAGCCCCCTCCAAGGCCAATGAAATGACCCACCCCCCAGCAAAAGAAGTTAAACAAACAAACAAAAAAACACTGCTAATCCAAATGCAGTTCATCAGATGCCCAACAGACCACGGAGTGTAGATCCGCATCAAAACCTAGCCTGTTTCTCCAGCGAGACTCACTCAAAAAGTGATGATTCACCAACTAGTGCAGCAAACCAAGCTGTCACTAGTGTGCAGTTTCCTTGACAATTTAACCACGATACTGAGACCCGTTACTTAAATTTCGCACAATTAACGATCATAATTAAAAATAAATACAAATGTACCCGATTCCAATTCCAGCAACCTATTTTAACTGGCCAAGAACGACAACTCATTTTGCATATTTTAATAGGTGGCCTCCATCTTGAGGGGCCAACCACCCCACCCCCCCTCGTCATAAAACTGGCTCTGCAGTGACACAGTTCACATGGCATTTACTGGAGCAAACCACTGACAAAGGTCCTTGAGTCGACAAAGCGGCGAGAGAACCGCCGCGCCTGCCTTACACGCCATCTGTGTGCCCTTTCTCTGTATCCCACACCATCACGCACGGTGACCCCACCCCACCATTTACCATTCCCAGCCCTCCGCGGTCAGTGCACTCTTGTACCAGTCTTCCAAAACACACACAAGCCCCTCCCTGGCCTCTCCAGGGGTCAGCAGCAGGCATCCATAAGTACACTGCTTTACTGCAGCTATAAAAATAGCCGGCTGTGGACAGGAGGCCAAATGGCACTGGGCAGACGCTCGGGGTGTGAGTTACTAGGCCTTGCTGAAGCGATTATGGATGTCTCCCTATTGCCTTCTGCTGCCACAGACTGTCAGAGCAGCAGGCAGGGACAGGCAAACGAGGGCACGGCAGGCCCGGGAGACTCAGCTCCAATGTCTCCGAGAGAACAGGGCTCCAGTACCCCAGGCGACTTAAAAAAACAAAGGGCTCCTCACTGCACCAATAAGGCCCCTTAAGATCAACTCATGGCCCTGACTTATACTGAGCCAAGGCAGAGTTAGCTTGCAGAACCGAGTTCGGGTCAGGATCTGTATCGAATTACCCTACAAAGCACCTCTGGGGCGGGGGGGAGGGATCAGAACGCTAAACCAGCGATTCCATTTATCTACCGAAATATACTACAGATTTAATTTCTAAAGGCAATACTTTACACTGCGCACTCACTTTCGGTCACTTCAACTCAATTCGGAAATAATATTACCATGACAAAGTGCACTGCAAAGTTACACCACAAGAGAAAAAGGATAATGGATCAATTTGAATGATTTTAATGAAAAGCCGCTTTTATAATAAGAGAGCAGGCGCGGTCACGTGACGCCGTTCTCTGCGGCGCTTTAAACGTACTATGATCACGCAGCGACCCAATTAGCCCGCAACGCTGCCCTGCCCTATACAGACTTTCATCGTCGTTCATGGCCAGTTTTTAAAGTCACCCCCTCCCTTGCCTTTAGTAAGCCAACGCCAGTGGGGCACCTAGGGTCCGCGCTGCTCGGCCGCCGCCCCCCGGCCTCTGGAGCGCCACAATAACAGCGCAGGGTATCCAAGGGCCTGTGCGCATGCGCTCCGGGGATCCGCCGGAGTAGGCGGCGGTCGCGCACTTAGCTGTTTTACTGCGTTTCCACCAAGCCGTTCGCTTACCTACGTCTGGGTGGAAAGCGAAACACACTGTTGACGATCTGACTAGAACTGGGGGGGGGGAGACGGCCATAAAATGTGCTACAGGTCAAATATGCCAGTCGGCGCCTGGCCAGCGGGCTGCCAGACAGCCAGACGGTGTCGATCCTCCAGATCAAGTCAAATACCAGATTGATCAAACTGTCACAGGGAGGGGGCAGGTACGACACGTCGGCCCATTAACAATCGGATCGCACCCGAGTTACGCAAAACCTAAAAAAAAATGACGACATTTAGAAAAACGGAAGCAAATATCAAAACTAAGGAATCTGAATCTGTTGGTGCTTCGGTGAAGCGGCGCCGTCGGTAGCTTGATTACTTTGCATGCGTACGTGTGGCTTCTTAAACATCGCATTTTACGCTACGTCATTAACGTTTAGATATAGCAAGGAGGCAGTAAGTGGTTGGCAGACGCCGTACTCCTAAAAGGATCCGATCAGACTCCCCTGTTAGCTCAACACTAACTTAGAAACACATTCGGCGTGGACACAACGCTGCAGGTTTCCTAGCAAGGCTGGCAACCCGAAAGGCAAGCTAACTAACTGGAGCTCATATTTATGTATCTGACATCGGTTGCCTTTGCAATGCCCTAGACCTCAAAAAAGAAATGTTAAAGCAGAAAAGGCGTTGCACTCGAGGGGCAAAAATCAACAGCTTGGGAGAAAAGATTCGAGAGAGAGGTAAAAAACTTACTGCGGAGGTTGTTGACGAGCTCGGCGTGGCTAGCTCCTCCCGATTTCCAGGCCATCATTAAACACACTCTGCGGATCAAGTAGAGAGCGGCTGTCAGTGCCGCGCCTGCGCACACCGCCTTGCCCACGACGCTGACGACTTCCAGCACATCAGCGGGAGACACGTCACTCGACATCGTTGTTCCGCCGCGCTGCATTTTCCCGCGCTATGTTACAGACGACTACGCTGTAATTTGCCTTCGCGCTAGCATAATACATAGAATATAGTACAGTGAAGCACACACCTTAATTTCATATATCTGGCCAGTGGGCCGGCGAATTATTTGCATGCGCATATAGCTGCGTGTGATTACCATTAATGATTTGCTAAGTATCAGCTCTGACGATGCCTTCCACTAGACGGAGAGCTTGAGTTGTTGGCGTGGTCACATGATCAGATTATAAATATATATTTTAAATTAGAGCCCTGCAGACCACACACAATCCAGTTGACTCAAAATATTTCAGCAGTTTTAAAACACTTTTGTTTGTTGTTATATAGTGAGGATGCAACGGTATTTTGCTTAATGCAGTATATCATGTAATACAACGTTTATTAAAATAGTATTTTATATACAGTATCTTGGGAATGTACTTTATTATGCCATCAATTATACACATTTTGGAACTCCATGATCACCAATGATCAGATTATCACTAAAATCAACGAAGAATCGCATTAAATTATAGTAAGTAAATTTTATTCACGTCAGCACCCATAATATTACTAGCAAAATGTCGAACACTGTTAAACTGTATTTATAATTCGTGCCAGAATTAGGCGTTCTGTTTGTCCATTTTCGGCTGCCGTCTGTGGAGCACCAATGAATGGAAGCCATTCAGCGGATGAGGCGGGGCTCTGGGAGTTCGGGAAATAGGAAAGTGTGCCTGTGTTGGTTACCTGTCGTTTGCTAACTATTAATCTGAAGAAATATACGCCTTAATGGAGTGCATCAACGCAAAATTTGTCTCACAGAAGATAAGCAAGATACGATGGAGGCCCGTCTTATCTTCCACCCTACAGCAACCAGATATATTTGCTACGGGATCTTGGGACAACGAGGTATTACGCTAGCTAGTCACAACTCTAAGTGCCAGTTTACCGAGTTCCTCATCTATGTATGTTTAACAGTTAGGTACCTTGTCATCAGACTTTTCTTGTACTGTGTTGCGTATTACGACACTTTTAGGACAACAAAGTTTCCCTCTGGTCGGTTGGAGAGCATGGCTACTCGAAAATGGATGATGAATTCGAAGGGGACCCTCAGCTTCTCTGTGAGTACCAACACAACGGGGATGTTCTCGGCCTTCAGGTACGTCCCACGCCTCATACGTCTTCACCCTTCTTTACGAATACTGATGGGATGTAACGTGGAACGAAATATGTATGTGAATATATATTTTATTTATCTATAGGGTGTCTGGGTTGTACATCTTTCGTAAAAATACATAAATAAGTAAAATAAATATGCATGGATTCATCTCGCAGTCTAAAGATATTGTCAGGCTAATTGGTGTCTCTAAATTACCCATAGTTTATTAGTTTATTTGTGTATATGCGCGCACACGAATTTGTCCTATGATGGACTGGCATCCCGTAACCACAACCTTCTGCTCTATGATGCTTGGTACATGGTGCCCCCCCCCCCCCCCCCCCCCCCCCCCAAAAAAAAAAAAGAGACACCATGACGGTGATCAGGATGAGCAATCATGAGATGGATGACGTAAACGGGGGATACATGAAGTTTTCGGATTCTTTTTCCATGTTATATGAGTAGGGTGTGCCTAAGAATTTGTAAATGAGTTTGACATTCTCATGTATGACACAAACCACTAAAAGGTGCTAGATGGTGTAATCATTAAAGGCGGACTGAACTGGAGGTTATTAATTCATAGGAGGGGCTCTGATCTGATAATCTTGAGCAAAGTGTTAAACGTACAGTAAATTGTGCTAATGCCTTGGCATCCCAAACTATTCTTAGTTCTTGGACCAGGAGAGGATTGTTGCAGGTTCATCTACTGGATCAGTCACCATTTTTCGTCACCATCAGAATAGCCAGGCAAGTTCTGTATGGTTCTTTAATCGTTTCTTTGGCTGTATTTTTAAAAAGCAGTTTAAATTCTGTTTCAAGAAGAATCTACTTTGGCACCAAACCATGTCAGATATCTATTGTGTGCTTCCAAGTATTTTAACTGTTTACAGGAGATACTGTAAGCTTGCATTGACCAACAGTATAGCGGGTTAGTTTGCTTGAGCAATAACAGGATGCTTAATATGGATCAATCCTAGGACATCAATGAATGCGGCATTGCTTTTGTCCCCCCTCAGACACTCTCTGTGGCACAGCACTGGGACAGAGCACACCACTACGCTTGTGACAGTGCACCTTGCACAGGGGTGGTGTGCAACAGTCCAGAAATCGTGACAGTAGGGGAAGATGGAAGGATCATCCTCTTCAGAGTGGATCACAAAGGCATTCTGCGTACTATAGGTGTGCCACAGAATCCAAAGAGAGCAGTGAAATTGCCCTCTGCCTCACCTCACCTGTATTCATGTTTCATTCTTTTCCTCAGTCCATCCATCTGTATATTCCCAGTAATGGTTGTTGGGTCGCTGGCTTTCCCTTTTTAGACAATGCCGACAGCAGCACAATTCACGCCGCGACCTTCCTGAGAACCACGGAGGTCCTGACCGTCAACTCCTTTGGCCAGCTGAAACTCTGGGACTTTCGTCAACAGGGAAACGAACCTGCGCAGATTCTGTCTCTGTGAGTCGGCAGGTTCACCTCCTGCTGTTTACCACGATTTAAATTTAGGCGTCTGTGGAATTTTAAGTCATTCTTGGACATTGCCATTGCAGAAGTTCACTGTAATTCATTTTGTCTTTTTCTTTTTTGTTCCATAGAACTGGGGACAGAGTTCCTCTGCACTGCGTGGATAGACACCCAAACCAGCAACACATTGTGGCCACAGGGGGGCAGGATGGGATGCTGTGTATCTGGGATGTAAGACAGCACAGCATGCCCTTCTCACTGATGAAGGCGCATTCTGCGGAAAGTGAGGCCCTGCTTACTTCTGTTACATTACTGAAGACGAATAAAAAATGTACCTCTGAACTGCTGAGTGCCTTGCCAGTTTTTTGAAAATATTCCTCTTTGTCCCATCTAGTGTGGGAAGTGCATTTTCACCCGTCAAACCCAGACCACTTGTTTACATGCTCAGAGGATGGCTCTCTATTGCACTGGGAAAACTCCACTAAATCTGATACGCCATCATTTTTACAAGGTAGGTTGTGAAGAGTGATAGAGTGGCTAACCTCTTGTTTCAGTTGGTATTCATGCAGACGGCGTTCCCTGAAACAGCCTTGAAATGATTTGTGACTCATATTTTCTCTACAAAGGTGGACGAAACACGAGCATCATGTCTCGCAGCACAGTTATGCCTGCAGGAGGAAACCAGTCGCTGACCAGTTCTTGGCTTGGGGGAGATTCCAGTAAGGTGCACTTGGAAGCCACACACATGCTGCCCACCCAGACTCTGCCTGTGAACAGTCTGGATGTACTTGGCCAGTGTCTTGTGTGTGGAACAGATGGAGAGGCCATTTATGTGAACAAACGGGTCCCGGTCTAGTGTGGAGGCCATCGCAAGTTGTTGCAATAAACTGCAGTGGACCTTTCAACTCAATCTTTAAACCTTTCCATTTATTGAACTATTTTGGTTATTGTAGATATTTTGCATTTTTTGAACTCTTGAGTATTGTACAAATGTCATTTTTGCATGTGAATTTAATATTGCTTTCATAAGATAGGCTTGTATTGCAGTTTCATTAAAAGTGAGGCTTGGGTTCAAGAATCTTAAAGCGTCAGAATAAACCCAAAAACTTTAAATGCTCTCATCACATTTCTGCTCCCCTTTAAGGTTTCTGTTCATTCCACACTTTGCTTTTAATCTGTGCATTAAATGTTAATTTCAGTGTCACACAATGAAATGCCGCTTGGAACAAATTCAGGCTTTTTAGCCTTACAATTGTTTACTCAAACTACTCAAATGGCTCACTTATCCAAATGATTGAAAAAATACAACGCTGAGGACAAATTGTAGCATTTTGTGTAAAACTTAAGTTTATATAATTTGTGAACCTAGACAACAGATGCACACTGTTCATATGATTTAAAAGAAAAAATGATATTGATTGCTCATAGTTGACCATCTTAAGCAGACAGCACAAAACAGTGGTGAATACATTTAGTATTTATAAGTGCCAAGAAAAATTTATGTATAATGGATAATTCTACGATGTAAACTATACGAGTGCTCAGTGAACTGCTGTACAATACATGCTTAAAAAAATATTCATAAATATGTACACTCTCAATATGTATCTGCTGCTAGAGTTGACCAGATAGTATTACCCTTTTCGCATGCTTACATTGAATGCACTGGAATTCAGTATTGAGTAGAGAGCTGTCTGATGAGGTGCTCGGGTTGTACTTGTGAAAAAATGTAACCTACTTTGCAGAACATCTAAAGGTTGAACTTACTGGAAGCCGTACAATTTAAAAGGCGGTATCATCGTAGTCTGACAATTCCCGAAATACAGCGACTACATACCGCTTTATCCTATCGACAAGAACTACTCACATATTTTTCATATTTCTCATATCCGCGGTGCACGACGCATCTGTCACAGCCGAGCGCTTGAAATGTTCCCGGGAGACCGAGGGCTTAGGGGAAGTAACCAATCAGAGCGCCGGTGTCGCTGGCGTGCCTCCCGCGAGCCTGCGCGCCTCTAACACCGACCGACGCCGACCTCAGCCGAGCACTCGAGCCCTAGTCCGAGTTAACGACGAAGCCTGCGGGAGACGAAGAAAACTCTCCCCGGTGAAATAACGCTCGTCGTCCGGCAGAATTAACCCAGAGCCACCACGTCGTCCCTCCGTTTGACAGATATGAGACGTGAAGCCGAGCCGCGGTGAGTTCTTTGTGAGCCTTCCGCCAGGCAGCCGGCGGCAGGGGGGGGCGCAGGCCGCGCCGCCTCGGCCCTGCGTTATAGGTACCTTCGGGCTCGGGTGGAGGGAAGGAGGCGGCGGCTCAGACACCCTGAGGAGGGTTACTGAGCATCAGCGTCGGGCAGTGGGACGAAACCAAGCGCCGGCTATCCGTGACTTGTCCCGGTCAGCGACAGTGAGGGGAATCCAGAGCCCGCATTGTGGCGTCGTAGAGCCTCACCTATGAAGCTCGCAAAGCTTAAGACGGTGGAGGCCGGGGACAAAATGGAGAAGCTCGGCGCCGTCCTTACTGGCTAGTGCCCTTCATCTAGACATAAACCTGATCAAAGAGCTGTTGTGCTTTTGTTCTTTATCAAACACTTTCCCGGATGTTTCATTCGATGGCGTATTTTGTGCTTTTAAAGTCGTTTGTTTTATCAGCGCTGTCACATATAGCGGGTATTACCTTCGCTAGCCACCGATGCTAGCTAACGTTACGGCGTTGATGTGTGAACCTGAGTCGGTCTTTCATGGACGGATGTCGCTCGGAAACGGTGCTGCTTTCGCCGTCTGTGTTTAATAATTCCGCTAATCTGCTAAACGATTAACGTGGGGTCAACGCAGCTGTCATATCGGGATTGTCCCGGCAATTAAAAAGCGACGAAATGCCGCCTCATTTCTTGACGTCTTATTAAATCTCCAGTTTGGGTGAAAAGATGAAGCATATTTCCGTACTGGTCTGTGAAATGTTGACAGGTGTCGTTCTTAAACTACAATGGAAACATCTTATCGTCGTTAAAATGTATTTATTTTGCATAAAAACACTTAATGTATAGACATACATCCAAAAAAAAGCATAATGGTTTCGTACTTACGAAAATCTTGCAAAAGCTGTCAGTATTTGACATGTATGTATCCATCATACTGGTCCCCAAATAACTGATGAATGGTCCAGTTGATTCTGTGTCTATATGAATGTTTAACATTGATTAATGTTGAATAATTTATTAAAAATAAATGTTAGAGTTTTTATGTGTCCTTTTGTGCACTCAGATTATAGGCTTGACCTCCGACACTCCGATGTGAAGAGAGAGACTCTGTGAGCGTGAGCAGCCCCCCCACCTCATCCCAGCCACGGCCTGGCTGCCGAGTGCACGCCCCCCCCGTTCAGTCTCGCCTGCCCCCACATACATGTTCTTACATGAAGAGAGGGGAGAAGTCCGAAAGATACCGGCAGATGCGACCCAAGACCTTCCCCGCGACCAACTACAGCGGCAGCAGCCAGCAGATGCTGCAGGAGATCCGAGAGAGTCTGAGGAACCTCTCACGACCCTCCGATGCGGCCAAGGTGGAGCTCTGCACCGGAAAGGCCGTTCCGGAAGACACCCGGCAGCAGGGGCGTGGGAACAACCACAAAAGCTCCTACCACAAGGCCCTGCAGGAGATCCGCAAATCATTGTTACCGTTTGCCAATGAGCCCAGCTCCTCTAGCTCGGGCACTGAAGTCAACAGGCAGATGCTGGTGGAGCTGGTGACAGCCGGATTTGAGGAGGTGAAGCCTGACTTTGGTGACTTAGCATTTCAAGGAGTTAGGGTTTTTATTTATATATTTTTTTGCTCATTATAATTTATCAGTCAGAGATGGTTCAGTTACTCTAAAAATTCCATGTTTCCCAAACTGATTATGTAAACAATGACTTCATCATGGAAATGTCAGCTATGTTTCAGAATGAGAGCTGGTATGCGGCATGGAGAAAGAACAGAATTAAATCTACTTGCATTTCTTTTTTAGTGTTAATTTTGTGTGTGTGTGTTTATGCCTGACATCACACCTGTAGAAAAATATTTAGGTACAATGCTGTGGTATTATTTACTGTTTTAACTGGCTAAATTGCTAATGGCTATGGGGAAAAGAGGAGATGCCTTAGCTGCTGTCACTCCTTGTTTTTTTCCCCCAAAGTGAAATTGATATGAAAGGTATGGTATGTGGAATGACTGCTTTTGCAATTGTCACTATGCTTAGGGTGTCATTCTCACATGCTGGGGATGTTTATGACCACAGTCATGTAGTCATTTCTTTTTTTTCTATGGAATTAATCAATACAGTTAAGTAACTGCTTTGTCATAATCTTTATACTGGATTTCTGATAGGTGATAACTTTAGGACCTGTGTTCATGTGCCAAGAAAAGGCAGCCCTGCTGACGACTTCTATTACAGTTGCATTACTTGTACTGGTGTGTTTAGCTAGGGGCAAGGCAGCTAGACAGCAACAGCGTGCTTTCTGCATATCACACGTGCTTAACATGCTTAATGAAGCTGCCGAGGAATTAGTAAATACCAGCCGATTTCCCTCATCAGAACAAAAGCCAGCTACTGAAGATCCTTTTCATCTTCCGAAACAGGATGGGGTGAAAGTGAATTTAAACTTCAAAAATTAAAAATCGAATTGGCAACAATTCGCAAGGTTAATCATTAGTGGGCAATGGTCTCATCGTCGGTGTTGGGGCCGTTCAGTGACTTTGCTAATGTCAGTGTGGGTCTCTGTTCTCTCTGGTAACATTTCACGCTCCTGTGCAGGATATGGTGATCTGGGCCTTGAAGCAGACTGGCAATCGCAGTGTTGAGGCAGCTATCGAGTGCATCAGCAAGATGAGCTACCAGGACCCCTGGAGGGAGCAGATAGTGGCCGCAGCTGCCCGCCCTGTCAACGGCATGAAGGTTCCTGGTAGGTGCCACGTGTGGCACCCAGCCCCCTCGTGGGAAGCCAGTTCCTCTAACAAGCGCTTTACTGGGAACACGCACTGACATGCACAGTGGAAGGGCGCCATGTTGTTTTTAGGGGGCTGTTTTTCCCTTTGCCTGTGTATGGCCTTTACATATAGACTGCATTTTAAATAAGTATGCGTATATGCCCTCTCTCTATAGCAGATGATTTAATTTTCTAACCTCATTTACAGTGGTGGCCTTCCTTGCTCAGTGACGGACTTGTCTCCTGTGTTTTGTCCAGCTCCAGCTCACGCTCACATGCAGCAGCAGGTGAACCGGAAGCAGAGCTGGAAGGGTTCTAAGGAGTCTCTGATCCCTCAGAGACACGGCCCTCTCATGGTGGATGGGGTGATGTACCCCGCTGAGAGCCCAGCACCCCAGGGGGACATGTCAGGCCGTCAGCCCCCAACTTTTGCAACGGGTCACCCCGGCAATGGCCAACGTGTAAACCCATCCCTGCCTCCCCAGGTGCGCAGTGTGACGCCTCCCCCGAACAGAGGCACCACGCCACCCCCACCCTCTTGGGAGGCCAGTACCTCTAACAAGCGTTTCTCCGGGAACTTGGAATACCTGGTTCCCCGCATCTCCCCCGTCCCGCAGAGCGGCTGGCCCGAGAGCTACCCCACACCCGGTGGTCAGAACCAGAGGGGGCTGAGCCCGGGACCCGTGGGCCGCCCATCCTTCATCCTGCAGAACTCGGGGGGGAATAAATTCAGCTTCCCCTCCACTGCCTGGCCGCAGAATGGCTCCGGGCAGCCGGAGTACCAGACCCATCAGAACGTGCTGGTGAGCGGCTCCAGCCGGCAGGTGCCGCCCCCCCCGTACCCCATGGGCCAGGGAAACGGGCAGAGTCCCACGCCCTCTCAGGTGCAGGCCGCCGGACCTGCACCCTCCCCCACCTATGTCAATGGCGGGAACCTGGCTCCCGGTGCTCTTGCGTCTGCCAGGAACGGCCACAATCTGGAGCTGTACAGTGTCGGCGCGCAGGGCCTGCCCTCATCATGGCCCCCACTGCCTCAAGCCCCCCTGGGCAGCGGAACCAGTGGCCACGAGGCCCCTCCCTCCTGGCAGCATGGTGTCCCCGTCCGTTCCAACTCCTTCAATAACCGCCACCTTGCCAGCTCTCAGCCCTCAGCCACCACGGTCACTGCTGTGACCCAGGCTCCCATTCTGCAGCCCGTCAAAAGTATGCGTGTACCCAAGCCGGAGCTGCAGACTGCTGTGGCCCCTACCCACCCCTCCAGGCTGCAGCAGCCGGGACCCCCTACACTCTACCAAGAGAGCGCCGCCCCGGTGGCAGAGGTGCCAAGTTACCAGGGGCCCCCACCCCCATATCCAAGGCACCTTCTGCAGCAGGCCCCCACCCCCACACCCTGCCCTGCCTATGAGTCAGCCGCTAAGGCCCCCACTGTGCGGGAGAAGCTGACGGACGAGGAGGCTGGTGGCTGCGGGGACAGGGCCGATGGCGGCGAGGTCGTAGCTGCGAGCGAACGGGAGAAGAAGCAGATCACCACGTCACCCGTGCCGGTGCGCCGCAACAAGCGAGACGAGGAGCGTCGCGGGGAGGCACGCGTCCCCATGTACTCGCCGCAGGCTTTCAAGTTCTTTATGGAGCAGCATGTGGAGAATATTCTGAAGAACCACCACCAAAGGATCCACCGCAAGAAGCAACTGGAGAGCGAGATGCAGAGGGTGAGTCCTGCAAGTTCAGCATGCGCTCGGGTCTATCCCACCTGCTCTTTATGCTGTCGTCTCATCGCAGGATCTTTCCTGGTTCCCTACTGCAATTCTGTACTCTACAAATTGCCCTGTTTCTATCTGTATACTTTATTTTTTGCAGGGGGATAGACTGTAAAAGGAATTTAATCTCTGAGCCTCTGTCTTTCTCTTTTTTCCCCTCTCTGTCAACGCTGCTGCTCTTCCATCTTGGCTCATTAACAGCTGAGTTAGACGGTAATGGTATCCGGAGCTATCTGAGCTGAATTTGCTTCACAGTTCGGTTGACCACGTAAGCCAAGCTTGTTTTAAAAACAAAGTGCACGAAACAGCCCCTTACCCACCCTTCGCTGTAGTGCATGGTATGCTCCTGTGCGCTTCTTTAACTCCACCGGCAACGGCATCACCAGTATGCCATGAATGTGTGGTTTCAAGTTTGACAAGCTGAGTACCCGGACTGGTCTAGTGGCGTTTGCATTCAGATACCTCACATCAGGCCTGACTGCGTTTCTGTCATGACTTGTTTGTGGGTGGCGTGAAGTCATGCACTGCATTTCACTGGAATGTCTGTGGAATGTGGGAGACTGTCACCCAGAGTTTGTCTGTGTGTTGTGGGGACAGATTATGAAAAGTTACGCCTACAAAAAGACATTTCAAGCAGTTCCAATGTTTCAAGTTCCATTTTTTTTCTCTTTAGAAATGTAAAACTAAAAGCATTTAATTTTTTTTTCTATTCATCTGTGAAGTTCCTGTGGATGCGTCAAGTCTGTCTTTATTGCCTTGAACTGAGTCAATGGAACATCCCTGCAGAGTCAGAGGTACAATCATTTACGCGTCTGTGTGTCACTTGCAGGTCGGCCTGTCAGGCGAGGCCCAGGACCAGATGCGTATGATGCTCTTCCAGAAGGAGTCCAACTACATCCGGCTTAAGCGCGCCAAGATGGACAAGTCCATGTTTGTTAAGATCAAGACGCTGGGCATCGGTGCCTTCGGGGAAGTCTGCCTGGCCCGAAAGGTGGACACGGCCGCCCTGTACGCCATGAAGACGTTACGCAAGAAGGATGTGCTGCTGAGGAACCAGGTGGCCCACGTCAAGGCCGAGCGCGACATCCTGGCGGAGGCTGACAACGAGTGGGTGGTACGCCTGTACTACTCCTTCCAGGACAAGGACAACCTGTACTTCGTCATGGACTACATCCCCGGAGGGACATGATGAGTCTCTTGATCCGGTGGGGCATCTTCGACGAGGACCTGGCGCGTTTCTACACCGCCGAGCTCACCTGCGCCGTGGAGAGTGTCCACAAGATGGGCTTCATCCACCGCGACATCAAGCCCGACAACATCCTCATAGACCGCGACGGCCACATCAAGCTCACCGACTTTGGCCTCTGCACTGGCTTCCGCTGGACGCACGACTCAAAGTACTACCAGAGCGGTGAGCATCAAAAAACAATCAAGCCATACCAGCTCATCGGTTCAGAAATCCCCATCAGTTTGTTTTTTCAGTGTTCTTCCCTTTTTTGTTGTTGTTTTTTGCGTATTTTGTTTTATAACAAGACTGAGGAACTCATAGCTCCTCCCACCTACCTGTGATAAATAAAATAAGATATCAATCTTAACCAGCACTGAATTTTCATATACCAGTCATCATTTTGACCTTCACTTTGCCTGGCACAATGCGTTACGTATACCGTGTCCTTGGTAGAGTAGTGAAACCATGGTGATTACAGGAGATAATAAAGAGATTGTTCTCTTTCCATTTTTCAAAGGGATTGAGTCCAAAGGTCAAATGACTACATGCAGAAATCTTGGTATTACTGTCACTGTTGACTTAATTGTTCATGCAATGTCCAGGTCAGGCTGTCTTTCTGGATGATGGCAATAGAAGAACAGAATCCACTTCAGTGGTTTCTTTATTCTTTTAAAACGGTTTATATTTGCACCCTCCATCATGGCAGCCTTACACTCTCTCCCCTCGGTCCAGGGGATCACATCCGACAGGACAGCATGGACTTCAGCAAGGAGTGGGAGGACCCGACCAACTGCCGCTGCATAGACCGACTGAAGCCTTTGGAGCGCCGGGCAGCACGGCAGCACCAGCGGTGCCTGGCCCACTCCCTGGTTGGCACACCCAACTACATCGCACCTGAGGTCTTGCTTCGCACAGGTAACAGCGAGTCACCGAATGTTAATCCGTTGTTTGATGGTGCTTTGGTTAAGTGAGGTAGCAGAATTCTTTTTAAAAATGAATATTTTCGCAATAGTGATTAGTTTTTCTTAGCCTGGCAGTGATGGCATTGTCTCTGCTCTAGGTTACACCCAGCTCTGCGATTGGTGGAGCGTGGGTGTCATTCTCTATGAGATGTTGGTTGGACAGCCCCCTTTCTTAGCCTCGACTCCCCTGGAAACGCAGATCAAGGTAACCGTGGCCAGAATATAAACAGCTTTGCTTTCCTGTTTGTTTAAGGGATGCGAAACATTTTCACAGGCCAATATACTGAAGCAATTTGGGTCAAGTGCTTTGCCCATAGGCATTGATTTATCAGTTGGTTAGCTACTTAATTGACTTCCGTTTACCCTTGAATCATAGTAACTAACCACTGATCATCTGATCTAATCTCAGGTGATCAACTGGCAGACTACACTGCATATACCCCCCCAAGCCACACTTAGCCCCGAGGCGTCCGACCTCATCATCAAGCTGTGCCGGGGTCATGAGGACCGGCTGGGGAGGAACGGCGCTGAGGAGATCAAGGCACATCCGTTCTTCAGGACCGTCGACTTCTCCACAGACCTGCGGCAACAGCGCCAGCCAGCGCCCTACATCCCCAAGATCACACACTGCACTGACACGTCCAACTTCGACCCGGTGGATCCGGACAAGCTGTGGAGCAGCGATGACGATGGCGAGGGCAACCGCAACGACACTCTCAATGGCTGGTACAAGAACGGCAAGCATCCTGAACATGCCTTCTACGAGTTCACCTTCCGCCGCTTCTTCGATGACAACGGCCACCCTTACAGCTCCCCAAGGCCCATCGAGTACGAGAACTATGATCCCGATGACTTGGATGGTGAAGCCCCCATACAGGAGGTGCCCAACCAGGAAGGACATCCCCATGGGGCACAGGGTCGCGACTTGGTGTTTGTATAGGCTACCTGCGCGCAAGATGGATTTGTCCATCTTTGTGTGTCTAAAAGCTGGAGTCTGTCCCCTTGGGGGTCTGCTGTTTATTTTTATAATCTAGAAGGAAAATCTACCTGTAAGTAAGTATGGTCTATCTGGTCAGCGACATGCTGTTAGGGAGAGTTTAGTGTAATGGCCTCGGATGCTGCCGCCCATCTCGAGGGTGAGGAGTGAGCCTCTGACCACCCTGTTGTATTTATTATTAAAAGGTGTACAGTGTATGCCTTAATTGGGTGGCCTGAAGAGGAAAAAGACGTGTCTGGGTGCTTTTTATTTGAAAATATTTTCCCCCGGAAAAGTAAGCCCCCTTTTTAAGCCTTAATTTATTTAAAGTTATAAATTGATAATTAGCATATGATGAGCATTACACTACGGTTCCTTTGGTTAAAATTTGATTGCAGATGTATGTTAATTTATATGCAAGGGGAAATACCATTTTCGGGGCATGGAACGATTCAGCTTACATTTGAGAACCTTTGATCGGCTTTCTTTTACCAAATATGACAGAAACACAGACTGCCAATTGTTTAATGAGAACACTAGTTGCGGAAAGATTTAGTGGATTGTAATAGTTTATTTTTCCCTAATTTATACATATAAATTATATTTATAAATTATACTGTATAAATTTGATGTGAATAATTCTTTCCTGTCTTATGTCAGTAATACATCTCCGCAGGCCATTTGTTCGGCTGTCATCCTAGAAATTGTTTGCTATTTTAAAGTTGTTTGTTCTTGCCTTTTTCCCCTCTTCATCCATTCAACACAACTGTAACACTAACCCAGAAGTGGGGATTACTGTGTCCCTACACATTCCCTGTGGAACAGATGGCCTTGTCTTTGCCTCAACCAAAGTATGAAACTGGACTGTAAGTGACTCCTGATGTCGCCAGGAGTTTGCAAAGAATTCACATTGTGGAGGAAAGGAGCGACGCCAGGGGCAGCTGTGCATGACACTACTTCTGGGGATACCTGTTCATTCATTCAGATCGAAGAGGACACTTGCGCTAGCCTTTGTCTCACTCTGTGTAAACCGAAGGGGTATGTCCTTTGGTCTAAATTTCTGCACCAGGAGGAGAAATGAATGTAGTTCTGGAGGTTAGGAAATGCACTACCTTTACTGTAATCTTGTTAAAATGACATCCAAATGTGCTTATCTTGTGTAATTTGTTCGTGGGAACGGGGTGGAGGGAGATGACGGTTGAATAAAAAAACGTCAAGCACAAAAAAGTGGCATTTTTTTCTGTCCTACAGAGAGCACGTTTTGCGTACAGATGAATTATGGTTCTTTATATAACTAGGGCTGCGACAACTAATCGATAGCGTTCATAATAATCGGTAATAAAAAGTTGGCAACGAATTTTGTCGTAGATTAGGCGCATTTTGCTGGTAGCTGCATAAATCGCGCACGATGACGTCACCGCCTACCAACGTTAACGTCAATGCGTGCAATAGTTGGCAAGCTAAATATAGCGGAGAGTCGGCCTAAGACCAAAAACATCAGAATTGTGGAATCGCTTTAATCTTGCGTCGTCAAAGAAGTCAGTATGCTGCAGTATCTACCAAACCGAAAACGGTAGGCCTACATGTATTCGTCGTGTGCAGTTCGGTTGCAGAAAATGTACGTACAATGAAACGAATTAATGCATTTCTTGACACGAAGACAACTTCAAATCCATAGGTAGATGTTCAACACGGGAATCATTCTGCTAATTGTGACCAGGGTTCGGTTATGGTTAATACTGGACAGCCCAGACACACTCCCATTTCATTTAAATCAGCGGTTTGGAAACATTTTGGTTTCTCTGTAAATTACACCTACATCAGAGAGGTGTAATAAGGCCTAATTAACTGTGTGTCAGCGGTGTTATACCGATATGTTGCTGGAAACGCATCCAACATGCAAACTCATTTGAGACACCATCATCCGATTGCTTGTCCGCCCGGAGCAAGTCAGAAACAGCCTCTATGGTTTGTTTCCCCGTGGCATTTAAAGCCATTTTGCAGGGTTGCCAGCTCTCACCTATATGGCGTGACACTCACGGTTTCGGACCACCGTGCTCACGCAAGAAATCTTACGGCAATTATTCCATTGTAAACCTAAATTAACTGCATAAAATGACCTAACAGACTATTTGCAGACTTGTCTCGAATTGAAAATCTCACTACAGATACGCGACCATACTCTGTAGTAGATGACACGTGTTTAGGGTCATTATGATTGTTGTGGGCAGTCATATTTTTGAATAATTAACCATACTGTACGTTTAATGTGCAAATCATTTAGTTTTGTTTAAGTTTTTTTAGATACCTCGATAGACACATTGCTTTATGTTTGGTTTGTAACTCTTCCTGATTTGTGTTTGCACTTTTAACAATAATCAGTTTCAAAACAAATTCTGTTTTCCCGCTGTGCTGAAATCGCACCGAACCGTAAACCCAAAACCGAGGTTTCTGCTTATCGGTGGTTTTGTGTACTGCTTCACCCTTATATTCTCTCCACTATAATGTGTGACTTGAAAATACCTCCCAGTGTTTTAGACAGACATACAGACAGATGCATGCATACATACATACATGCATGCATACATATTTAGTCCCAGGTGGGGATTTATTCCCATCTAATCCATTAATTGATCGCCCGATCACATCATCAACCAGTTACCAAATTAATCGTTTTTCCCAGCCGTAATCATTAGACCTTCAAAAGTCATACAACGGTTTAACTAATATTCAAAATACATTTAACGCATTATTTTAAAAAGTGTCTCTTGTTCATAGTGTTAAAAAATGTGACAGGGAGAAACTTTTGATGTTAAAACATCAGGTTATTGTATAACAAGTGCATTCGAGGATCATCTTCTGCTTAAAGGGTCACGCAGTAGTTCATAAGAAACTGCAGCACTGAGCAATGTTCTGCATTTTTATTTCCATATATATTTCTTGTATTTTATTTGCAATCAGCAGTGAAAAACCCGAAGGAGCGCGCGCCCGCCCGCGTGGCCGGCCACCTCGGCCCGCCGCCCCGCCGTCATTTACCCAGGAAATGACGCCTCGCTTTACTTCAAACTTCCAGAGGCGGGCGCTGACCGCTTTTTCCTTCCCCGTCGCTGCTCCTCCCGAAAGTAGGAGAAAGGAGGAAAAAAAAACACTAAACTTTTAACGAGCGTTTCTTCGCCCGGTCGCGGCGGAAATAGCCGGTGTGCTAAGCGGGCTAGCTGGGGCGCCGCGTCCGCCCCGAATGGTGCTCCGCGTCCCGCGTCGTCCCCGCAACAGGTGAGCAGTTCAGCGGCTAGTTAGCGTGTCTGCTAACCTGCGCTATACAGCTGCACGTTTCCCAACAACAGCGACTAGTGACTGCTGGTGTATTGGAATATAAATCTCAAAACGCTAGTTAAAAGCCAAGTTTGTTTAACTTTGTTTAATAATGTTTGACTTCTAAGATATTTAAGCCGGCTTAGCTTGTGCTGGTTACACGTAATTTACGGTACGGCTCGGGTTACTGGTTAATTGACGCAGTTGGTAGCCTTTTCTAATATGTGTCATTTTCGGCTCCATCTCTGTTACCAAAAGCCGACAGTGAACGTGTAGGGTTTTCACCGGGTGGAAAGACGTTTAATGGTTAACTAACTACGTGTGCCAGGTAATTTATTCATTTTATGGAATGTAGGTGGTAATTCTTTCTACGCAGGTGAAGGTGGAGGCCTCGCTTTAATTTTGTTTTAGGGAGTTACTTCAATAACTTGAATGACACGGTTAAGCTGGGCTGCTTTGTCACGATCCGTGGTCAGGGAGATGCTTCCTCAGTTCGCCTCCTGGGGGCGCTACATCCCTGGGTTTGCAGTAGCCATCTACCTAAACTCTGCTTCATTGGGTTTTTACAAATTTTCTTTTGTTTGTAAACCGTTAAGATGAACATCCCACGGCTTATGTGCGTCATGTTGCTATGTTTTTCCTCAAATGGACTTTTACATGTTAATTTGTGACATATGAACAAAATGCTGGTTTCCGTCGACTTGCGTTCGCATTTGGGAGCAGTTTGGTCGTATCTCGGTAGTTTTAGTTACTGTACTATACTCGCAGTACATCAAATAATATACAATTGCAGCACCTTGTAATAAAAAGAGCTGCAGCATAATATTTTATTGTGCAGTACGTTTTTATGTAACAAAATAGCACAGTTCAGGTACCGTACCTGTGTCATCTGCTTAATGTAGCTGACTGTCACACACACATGCATGCTGTATTACGAGTTACATATGGACAGTGGGTCATTATACGGCTGGCAGCTCTGCCCATTCTGCACCTGTTACACTAGGCCAGCCTTGTGGAAGGTGTGTTCTGCTAGAAAATAGGTTAGGAAACACTGCAGTAAACGATACAGCCCTTAACATCCTGTTATGTCCACTTCCTGGCGTCTCCCACTCAGTGTATATTATTTAGTATGGTCTTCGGGCGTAAATGGGATCAGATTTTATTCAGTAGGATGCAAGTTGACGGACACCTGTAGTGTCAACGCTCACTACTATAATTTCTTCCTAAATGGTTATGGGTTAAAAGCTAAGAAGTGAATAGGATGGTTATCTGGGATGTACTCGCATGGTGGACATTAAGAAAGCCTCTTAAGTTAACCTTCTTAAACATGGATGTGTATGCTGCTACTGTTCTTGATACAGCTTTCTAACAGAATCATACTGTCTCCCCAGAATGAGTCTCCTGGAAATAAGTGAGAATGTTAAACTTGCCCGCGAATACGCCTTGCTTGGCAACTATAGCTCTGCTATGGTCTGCTACCAGGGAGTACTTGAGCAGATAAAGAAGTACCTCTTCTCTGTCCGGGACACAAGTTTGCAACAGAAATGGCAACAGGTAAAGGCAGACATTTGCGTGTTTCTGCTGCTGCGTGATTGCCCCTGCACTTTTGGAAACCGATCTCTGCGGAGAAGCTGACTTGATGGCTTGCACAGATGATGGGCGCTGATGCCTGATATGCAAAATGTCCCCAGGCGCGAGGTTCCTCTTTTATGGGAACAGCAGCTTTTAGTATTTATGCGTAACCTGTACTTCGTTTCTCGTCATCCGCAAAGATTTGGCAGGAAATCGGTGAAGAGAACAGACATGTCCGAGAGATCATGAGAACGCTGGAGAGCTTTCAGCTGGACACCACCCCTTCCAAACCAAGCAGCCAGGATGAAGACATTTGGCCAGTACAGGTGGAACGCAGGTATGCCACTTACTGTTGGTGCTCTGTTACACTGAATCAAAATCACTTTAGCCCACTAAAGCGCCAGTTGATTTATATATTAGATATATTTTTAACACGTATATGTTGATGATTTTTTTATTTTTTTATTTTATCTTTATAGAGTGCAATTACAAAATAATGTTACAATATATGACCAAAGATAGCACGATATATGTTGATGTTTGTAATATATGAAGCCACATTGTTCCTTAGCGTGTATCCTTTGGATAATAGTGATGTTACAATCTGGCATCACTTGCAGAGAAATCTGCTTCCTTGTGGGTGCTGGAGGACATCACAGGTCTTGAATATGTCCATGTCCAAATCAGACTGAGAGGTGAATAAGCCACTGAAAAGAATGTTATTCGTGTAGCGCCAACAGCTTCAGATGAAATCATATGAACCAGATTAGACCACAAGCTGGCCGCACTCGACCCGTTAGATTTCTTGCCGTTCCCCTTTAAGCGGGTCGAACCTTGGATGTCCGTGAGTCACGCGTGCTCTTTCAACTCGCCGTCACAAAGGTCGTCGCCGTGTCCAGCGAGGCGGCCGCCAGTGCCCTACAGGGAGGGTAAACCACTGAACAATCGGCTGAGCGTGGCAGCTCGGGCCCCTCACCGGCAGTCACCGCGAGGGGCCAACGGGGAACGCGCCAGGCCCCAGAAGGGCAAAGAGAAGAAGGAGGTCACAGGCAAGCCGAAGGAAGACCGGGTAATGTGGATACGCCGACGGGGCCTGCTATGCCCCGAGTTAAGCGTTGGCTCTGTGGGTATTTCCCTTCCGTTTACTCATTCCCTGATAACAATCCATTGTCTCTGGACGTTACCGTGAAGGAACCCATAGAAAGCCAGTAGTCGTACTTGTGCAAAAAGAACTAAGTCCCTGTAGGGTCAAGTCAAATGAGGCCTTATTGTCACGCCATCCATGTACAGTAACACAGGATACAGTGAAGTAAAATAAGTTCTCCAGGACTGTGGGGCTACATATTTTCTTAGAGTGCAGAGAGAGACACATTGACACACAATGTCAAAGTAAACTGTGATGGAATGTTTAGAACGGGAAGTGATGTAAAGCAGCAGAGTTGCACATAAAGTGGTCTAAGAGTAAATAAATATCAGAGATAAGCAATGAATATCGGTAACAGTGACAATAACGGAGCATATGGCAATAAAGTGACAAAGTGCTGATGGACAGCAAAATTAGTGTAAATTCCGAATCTGTGTAGAGGGAGACAGGAAAGAGTTCAGAGTCCGGATGCCCCTCAAATGTTCCTCATTTATTTTGTCCACCTAATGTAACATTTACACGAGTTTGTCAACCTGCAGTCAGTCAGGTGCTCCCTTGAGTTCAGTCCCTGGATGTTCTTCGCTCTGTCGTATTTCAGAGCAAGGCCGACGTCTCCGAGACTGAGGCCAAGAAGTTTGATGGGACCGGATACGACAAAGACCTGGTGGAAGCCTTGGAACGGGACATTGTATCGCAGAACCCCAACGTGAAGTGGTGCGTGGAGGCCCACCGCGCACACGACCACGCTCTCAGCGCGGGGTCGGCCTGTTTGCCGTTTTGGTAAAGCGTACATTTTCCATGATGCAGGGACGACATAGCCGACTTGGAGGAAGCGAAGAAGCTGCTGAAGGAGGCCGTCGTGCTGCCGATGTGGATGCCCGAGTTCTTCAAGGGAATTCGCCGACCCTGGAAAGTACGTCCAATTAAATCATTAAGGTGTTGGGTTTAATGTTCATCTGGTTTCTGAACCTTAAGTGTAAAAATGTTTTCACAGGGAGTACTTATGGTTGGCCCGCCAGGCACGGGAAAGACACTGCTGGCCAAAGCCGTCGCAACAGAATGCAGAACCACCTTCTTCAACGTGTCGTCATCCACGCTCACCTCGAAGTACAGAGGGGAGTCTGAGAAACTGGTCAGGCTGCTCTTTGAAATGGTGCGTCCTCTCGGCCCATGTCACCTATAGCGAGTGGACTGCACTGCTTTGAGTTGCCTTTGATCTGTGTGCCGCCTGCATTTACAGGCCCGGTTCTATGCGCCCACCACCATTTTCATCGACGAGATAGACTCCATGTGCAGCCGCAGGGGAACGTCTGAGGAACACGAAGCTAGCAGGAGGGTGAAGGCCGAGCTGCTCATCCAGATGGACGGTAATTAGCTGCTGACAGAAGGATCGTGGCCTAATGAGGATGCCGTTGTAGTTGTTTGCTGGCGAGTTATTCACATTACCATTAACATTACTGCATTGTAAATAACCCTCCCAGACATGCAACATTTCGCTGTCCTGTGGCAGGGAATTCTGTGCTAGATCCTGCTTTTTTTTCTGTAAAACTGACCAGGTTAATGCTCTACAGATGGAGGGGAAAAATGCTTTTTTTTTGTTGCTGGTTGGTCTGTACTTCTTCGGTACCTTTACACAGGGGTTGGTGGGGCATCGGAGAACGAGGACCCTTCTAAGATGGTAATGGTTTTGGCAGCGACCAACTTCCCCTGGGACATAGATGAAGCTCTGAGGAGGCGCCTGGAGAAAAGGATCTATATCCCACTGCCCTCAGGTATCTGCCAGGCCTGTGCTCTCCAGGCTCGATTTGGGCCCTGCATGCTCGGACCTGGGACGGGTATATTTATATCTGAGTTTTTTTTTTTTTTCTTTTTTCACTGACTGCAATGCCCTACTTGTCCAGCCAAGGGCAGAGTAGAGTTGCTGAAAATCAACCTGAAGGAGCTGGAACTGGCAAGCGATGTGGATTTGGCAAAGATCGGCGAGAAGATGGAGGGCTACTCCGGCGCAGACATCACCAATGTCTGCAGGTGAGCCTCGTCTCACTCACGAGGGGGGTGTTAGACGCCTTTACATCCAGTGTGATATACTTTTTGTGCAAACCTTTCTGCACACAATGATTGGCTGTAGCCGTAGACTGGGTGTGCTGGGATGGACTGGGCATGATGCTGAGACCTTCTCTGTCTTTGCTGCCGCAGGGACGCCTCTCTCATGGCCATGCGGCGGCGCATCGAGGGCCTCACCCCAGAGGAGATACGCAACATTTCACGGGATGAGATGCACATGCCTACCACTATGGAGGACTTCGAGTCGGCCCTGAAGAAGGTGTCCAAATCGGTGTCCGCCGCTGACCTGGAGAAGTATGAGGGGTGGATTGCCGAGTTCGGCTCCTGTTGAGGTAGAGCTGGGGTATGGGGGCCAGATTCCTCCCATCTCCCCCCTCCTCAAGGACCAAAGAAAAATGGCCGGAGGGACCAGTGGACACCAGTTAAAATGTGGACGTTCTGGCAGTTGGATAGATTTGCTTTTATATTTCCGTTAGTACTCTGATAACACGTTCAGTGAGCTTGGCCCCGCTTATCATTTTAGATGGTATCTCAGACTATTTCTATGAAACACAAGCTCCTTGGTTGAACTCTACCGCAAGTTTGAAGCTGTTTGAGTCGGCACAGAGTGTTCAGGGTGCATGTCAACACTCTGTATTGGGGAGCACTCCTGCCTTCTCGTGTGTCGGAGGGTTTTGTGCTGTGCTATGCTTTCTAACCCTTCACTGTACTATCCCTAGTACCAAAGTGCCCACTTTGTTGTATATCAGGGTTTTACTTTCAGAGTGATGCCTTTCAAGGATTCCTACTACTATCAGATGGATTTTTATATATATATATATATACACCTGATTTTTATAGATGACCAGATGGCTTGTCCATGAATCACTACATAGTTCAGATACCACAGGTGGGTGTCCAAGAGGGAATCATCATAGCATGACAACTTTTACATTTAATAAAGCTATTTAAAAGTAAATATTAGTCTGTCCTCCGTACATGAAAGTGGTTTACCAAGTGGAAGGGGCACCACAGCAGGATTTTGTCCATAAGTCACTAACCGCTTCTTTGGTTCTGCTAAGTCAGGGACCATAGACTTCTGAGGTGCATCGTGTAGGAGATGCGGCGGCACGAGTGCGAGCGTGTGGCAGCAGGCCAAGGCGCTGCACAACCCTCACTCTGACTTATAAACGAGAAAAGGAAGCCGTTGTAGCCTGCTGGAGATGGTGTGGGTGTGGCACCTCTCGCTATAACCCCGGGGTCATTCTGTGTTGTCGCTCGGCGTGTTCTGCTGGATCCCACGGTGTGTTGTTCCCTTCCTGCTGGGTGGGGCCACTCAGGACGCCGGGGGCCCCGGTCTATGGGGCACCCATTGTGAAAGGCCGTGCGCTGGAATGTGGGGCGTTTTCATAGCCATCCCACTCCGTATTGCCTGGGTGAAGCCAGCTCTAGTCAGCAAGTTTCTCTGTCCATTAAGCAGGCATGATATTCCTTTTAGAACAATGATGCCACATTCAAATGCTGGACTCCTGTTGTATTCTTGGTATCCTGACTATGCATTGTGACCTGTACAATGCTTCCATTTATTGTCCACCCGCTGTATTTGTATTTACCAAACAGGGAAAAGCTTTGTCAGCATCAGTCCTACTGAATATATCCCTCTGACTACTGAGGGATTAGACAGTCTGTAGTGTGGCTGTTTGACAAGGATAAGTTTCCTTTTTAATTTTCCCAGGACGGGAACATGCGCTGTAACTCACTTGTTGTTGGCCGTGTACCCTAGGGCAGGGGTCTCCAACTCTGGTCATGGAGAGCTACTATCCAGTAGGTTTTCTGTCCCACTTGGCTTCTGATGAACCACACCTGTTCCTGGTATTTACCTGAGAACAGGTGTGGCTATAGAAAACCTCCCCAGGACCGGAGTTGGAGACCCCTGCCCTAGAACATTCTCGGTGATGCAACTGAAGCACACCCTCAGAGGTGTTAGAGAAACATGTTTTATTTAACGGGGTTTTCAGCAATGAACAGTGGAATGGGGGGAGGGGGGGGTCTAAAACAGTCTGAAAATGTCACACTGCACACACAGACGTGCTGCCTCGCTCCGTCACCTCGTACACAAACCGGTGCGGTGGTGCAGGTGAGGCCCTGCCAGCCGCAGACCTCACTTCTCTGTCGCGATTAATGCAACTGCACGTCTGAGAATCCCAGCAGTCGGCTTTTGATGTGATCGCATTAGAGAATAACTGCTCCCCCCGCATCTACATACATTTAAACGTGGGCGCCCTAACCAGACTTAATGTTGGATGTAACGATTTCAGGGCCAGCGTCTCACAATTACATTGCTCCTCACAGCCGGTCCCATTAGCATAGATTCCATTATAAGTGCAAGGATTGGAACCTTCGACCTGTTTTATGGACAAAGTGCAAAGTGTTGGGCACTAGGATGATATTCATCTTAAGCCAATGACGGTGTGTACTGATTGGACGATTACCAAAAATTTGTTAGTGTTAATCCCTTAATGTTTTATGCCTCAAGCAATCCTCTCGGCAATATGACACACACATTGCCTCTGGTGCGGGGCCTTAATGTGTGCAAATAACAGGTAACATCTAAAATACTCTTAATAGCTAGTGAATATCCATTCATCCATTGTCTGAATCCAAACTGAACGGGGAGGCAGTGGCCTTGACGTATACAGGATTACCTTGTACAGAGTCACTTCAAATCAACATTGACCAAGCAAAACAAACAGATATACTGTCCTTTAAAATGAAAAATCAAAGGTATAATGGAGGCACAGAGATGTTGCAGAATCATTATATTACATACAGATACAATCTGGTGCCCTAAAATGCAAGTCTTGGTGCTTTTCTTTGAGATGGAAAAGATACAAAGGAATATATATAACTAATTTTCTCGAGGAAAAATATTCCTCTGGAAAGGAACTTGGGTCTCATGACCATAAGATTGCCGTGAACCCCTTACAATGATGGTGGTGCCTGCTGACCTCATTCCCAAGCCCTTCCTCAGGGCTGCTTCTCGTCCTGTACCTCCACCTTGCTATTTTCCAGCAAACACTGTTCGTCCTCCTTTGGCACCAGCATCACAGGACTTAGCGTCAGGATTCCTCTGCGAGGAAGACACAAAAAGTGAGAATCTCCCATTTCATTTGCCTAAAAGCAAAGACATCTGAGCCTTCCTCAGTTGGTATTAAAAAAAAAAGCTTCTTCCTCTCATATGTACCATTAAAGGACTTACTTGTGGTCACAGGAAGGGAAGACTACGTCTAGCATCTTGATGATGACCGCTGACCCAGCGACCCCCACCACCACAACCCACATGACCAGGAAGAAGATGGGCAGGGACTCGGCCCAGAACTGTCTCAGCTTGTCCCTCAGGTCCTCTACCCACCGACACAAAGCCTGTGGAGCACAATGGGTTTTAGGGCACGTCGATAAAACGAGGGGGACAAATGAACTCGCCAGGGTCTGTCCAGATCGCCGGCTCACATTGTACGAGGACAGAGACTCGGATCGGAGCGGTGTTTCAGGCAGCAGCTTGTCCGGGAGGCGGCCTTCCTCCGCCGTTGTGTCTTCCTCGTTCCAGGGAGCGGGGTCCATGCGCAGGGGTGTCTCGGGAAGCTTGCCAGGGGCCGCCACCTCTTCCTGGGTGGTCTCGGCTTGCTTGAGGGGGTAATGGCTCGTGGTGTGCAGGACGTCTTGGTCCCCCACTGAAAAAAGACGACGATGTACGAGTGGACATCAGCATGCGGATCAATGTGCATTTACGGGGAGCGGGGAACAAGCAACCTGCTGGTGCAGTCAAAAACAGTAATACAACAGCACTCTGTTTACATTTTTTTTAACATCCTGACCAACTGCCCGCCAAAAAAAACATCCTTGTGTCACTTAGTCCTGGTGGGAGTGGATTTTCTATCAGGAAAAA
Organism: Brienomyrus brachyistius; assembly: GCF_023856365.1. Classification (NCBI taxonomy): domain Eukaryota; kingdom Metazoa; phylum Chordata; class Actinopteri; order Osteoglossiformes; family Mormyridae; genus Brienomyrus; species Brienomyrus brachyistius. Next base: position 3,930,344 of record NC_064551.1, on the reverse strand, counting down.
ACACACATGGAAGAGATCTCATATTTTGTGTTTTAATTTTTTTTACTAGGATTTAATCCCCTGGTTTGAGGGATTCATTGACCGAATTTCAATATTTCCCAAAAGTCTTTATGTAGGTCAGTGAACGAGATGATTGTAAGTAATAATCTCTGGCTCTTTCCAGACATTCTGATACATTAAAAAGGCAGATTGTTTACTCTATTTTACAGTGCATTCATTTTTAAGTTAAGGTTCATTAATCACCCTACATGGCAAAATAAAATTGTGCCAAGGAACACTAACATTAATTTTATCAAAAAGTTTGTTCATTTACTGTACTGATTATTTAGAATTAGAATCCTTTATTGTCATTGCATGATGGTACAATGAAAATTAGCCTGTGATGATACTCCACGGTGCTGACAAAATACAATAGAAACGCAACAGATTTTCAAACAAATGCATAAATAATACAATTCATATAAACCTGAATATATACTCAAGCCACTTAAAGCCCCTTCATCAGTTGTCCAAAAAAAACTTCAGGTTATTGACAAAAGCTCCACCAATCGTACCGTAAGGAGTCTAGCAGTGTATTGCCCAAATAGAGACAAACAGCTTACCTTTTCCTGGGGCATTGGGGTCTGTGACAACCACATCACTCTCGCGGGGAATACTGAAGAGCATGCTCTCTGGCAGTGGGTACGAATACGTCGACTGTCTCAGCTTCTGGAAGTTCTTGTTCATCAGAATATTGACCTCATGCATGTCTGGCTGTTGGACCTGTGAAAAGAACACGATGCTCCATCAAGACAACCTCACTGGCCCGGTTGACAGGAATCCGCCATCCTTCACTCTCACTGCACTCCAGCCATGCCCGTGTCACTGCTCCTCCGGGGGGGGGGGGGGGGCACACAAAGTCATTTTACCTTTTTTCCCTCCACCTCAATTACTTCTTCATTGAAGACCAGCAGCTCCACCCGGGAGTCGCTCTCCAGTGGCCACTGGCGGATCAGTACACGGGTCACAGCCGTCACGAAGACGCCAGGTGTGCACCTGCTGCTGTTCTCACTACTGCTGTTCACTAGACCCAGGACACAGTAGTGACAGAAGACATCGCGATGCATACAGCATAGATCCCCAATAAACGGTCAAGCAGTATTTTGAAATGGGTCCCAGTGAAGCCGCCGAAATGCAGCAATACTTACAGAGCAACGCTTGGCAGGTTAGCCTTGTTACTCCTGACAACTTCACAGGAATGTCATTAACAAGTATTTGCTCTCCGACCACAGATATGTTAAAATTTATCTGGAAATAAATCAAGTAAACAAAGCTATTCACTCAAAAAAAACATGTGGAATATGCAGAACCTGCCTACCCCCACAAACTCTGTAAGACTTAAAATTAAAAGACTCTCTGCAGTATGCTAGGAGTCCCAAAATGGACGATGACTGAAATGACATGATGTACCTGGAGTCTTTGTGTCTCCTGTCCTGAATCCCCCACGGCCGTCACATTGATAAGGATGTTTTCCTATGTAATAAAAATGGACGGGAGGGTATTTTAAATGGAGGAGGAAACCGTTTTCCCGCATGATTTTCTTAGCAGCCAGAAATGGAGTGTCGTAGATACCAAATTCACGTCTGTCTCTGACACATTTAAACGCCGTGATTTAACTTAAACGTCCCATATACAGAGCACAATATTTTACATCAAGTATACATAAGAACATAAGAACTACACAAACGAGAGGAGGCCATTCGGCCAATCAAGCTATACAAAGCTACTATCAGATAAGCCATTAATTAGATTATATTTTTTTATCCAAAGCGACGCTCAAATGAGGCAGCAGGGTCCAACAATTTCTGGAACATCCTGAGCCTTGGTCAAGGGCCCAACAGTAAAATCACCCTGCTAGGCATGGGATTTGAACCAACAACCAACCACTTCTGCTTCCAGAACAGCTTCAGAGAAGCCATTTTGCCCCCTATTTTGTACTGAGCAGTTATATTTGCGCTTGAGGGCTTTCCTATTAGATTTAATGAGTCTGGCGATTATCCTCTAACCTCTCTCATCAAGGCAACCAGGTGTTTTTGTTCATCACACTGTTCTGCAGACACAGGAGGGTGGCTATCTCTGACATGCTGGAATCTCAAAGCATGGCACCGCCACATTCAAAAACCAACTTGGCCATTATACTACATAATTTATCAGCAAATGAACCCAGTCCGTGTGCTCTATGCGTTCAGTGGCATCTATTCCCTGCTTTTTTTGTGTTAACCAGCGAGTCCACCTAACAACATCTGCCATTTACACGAAGTACAGCGACTCTGCGGTTACGAGACGCCGAACCAGCAGACTATCCCGCTTCCCAGCTGTCATCGCCCGTATACAGAGACGTTGTTAATACCTAACCTTCAACACCCTTCCTATGTACAGCATGAGGCTCCGTCTCACTGTCCCAGATCCTACTCTCTAATCGGGGTTCTTATAATTTATTATATTCCGGGCATAATTATGCGCTGCCGGTTAGCCATCCACTGGGAAAAACACAGCACACACACTCCCGTTACTCAACCTTTAGCTATAAGGGAGATAAACCACATTTAATAAGATGGTTTATGTCAAACAACGAACAGGTTTATTTTATAATGCATGGCCATTATCCCCGGTAGCCAGTGTCTCGACAAGCTTGTTATTGCGATAAGTGGGAAATTGAGCAACTCCGGTCTTTCCTGGCAATGGCAGCATCTGCCCGTCAGCGCCATCCGCCCAGGCGGGGAGCAGCGCCCGTCCGCGACGTGTCAGCGCTCAAAGGCGGCCGCATAGAGGCGGCCGCGGATAGGCGCCCGCGGGCTCTCGGGGGCGCCGTTTACTGACCTTGTCCAGCTGTCTTGAGGCGGCGTTGGACGAGCCGAACAAGGCAAGCAGTAAGGAGCAAACGCACAGCGACAGGCACCGCGCCGCCATCTTGCCGCGATCGGACTGTTTACATCCCGACTGACGCCTTCTGGGTGCCGAAGGAAATGGGCGTCTGGCTGCGGCGCTGAACCTCCATGCTTTTACTCTAATAATAGGCACATTAATAACACATTAATGCCCATTATACAAAAGCATGCCTTGAAATATTAATATAAGCCCAGAGTCAGTTTTCATTAGTTTTTTTCATGTTACAATATCTCACTTTATTATGTTATTTCTAATAACAAGCAACAACACGCTGTAATTTCATTAAATAGCAGGCACTTCGTATTTTCCGATACTTCTAAATTTAAATTTAATTCAAGAATGCCTATTATATGACATTTAGTATACGTATCCATTGCAAAAGTAAATGCTTTTTCTGTGCCTCGTTTCGACAGCTGGATGTACAAGCTGCGGGTTGAGTTTTATGATTTATTGATTATGTAACGTTTCTTGGGTTGTGGAAAAACAACGAGCTGTCTGAATAATATAACACACAGGAAACGTGTACACTAATAATTTGAAAATACGGAAAACATGAATGATGAATGTTGTCTTTCCTTCCCATGTAATTCACTATAAAGCTCTTTCAGGAATCAGGTTTTACTCGTACTAATACGCTTGCTGTGCCCGACCTGGGTTATTCCCCAGTTGTCCCAAACCACGACAGAAGTGTATTTCAGATTTTACTGCAGTATGGAAATATTTAAATAATGCTGGAATTCCCGTGCGCTCACTGTTTGGGGAAATTGATTCACTGTAGGGCCACACTCCCGCCCGGTAGGTGGCGGTGTGCATCATTTCATTGATTTTTATTCCAAAACAACGTTTAGGACTCGTGCTTATGATGTCATCTTTAAGTGCCGCCACTTGCTGTTTGCGTAAGAATGGCGGTGCTACTTGAAACGACATTAGGCGATATCGTTATTGATTTGTACACAGAAGAAAGGCCGAAAAGTAAGCAAGCGTTTTTGGTTTTTCTCATGTAATTATGATAGCTAGGTGACTACGTGCTGGCATATAACAAAGGTCGTTTTTTTTCTCCAAATGCGTTAGTTCGACAGTGGTAGTAAATCATACACAGTATTAAAATTGCTAGTGAAATATCCATTGTCATTTATGAGAAATTAGATTTTTTTGTTAGTACGAACTATCATACAAAATGTACTTATACATCTCCTAGATATGCTGCTTAGGCATTTCGGCCTGCTCCAAACTCCTATTGGTTATGATTACTACCTGATTTGTTTTATTACTTCCTTATGAAGAATTATCTTTGTGGCTTTTTAATATATTGCTCTTATCTTTTTCTTATTTCCCTTTTCAGCTACCCTGAATTTCCTAAAATTATGTAAAATAAAATACTATAACTATTGCCTCATCCACAATGTTCAGGTAAATGAAATGAAACTCATAACATACTGTCTAGTTAAAAAGAAAGTTAAGTCTAATATAATTATTGTTATTTACGTTTGATGTCCTGTACGTTTGATGACCCCCCCCAGAGAAACTTCATTATGCAGACTGGAGACCCCACGGGGACTGGACGAGGGGGGGAGTCCGTTTTCAGGTCTGTGTTTATCTCCGTCTTCGTCTTGCAGACATCAGCTGTATGGCTTGCAAGTTAATGGGAGAAATTCTTTCATTTTTTCTTCAGCAAACTCTATGGGGATCAAGCATGTTTTTTTGATGCAGAGAAGGTGCCGAGGATCAAACATAAGAAGAAGGGAACTGTGTCTATGGTGAACAGTGGCAGTGACCAGCATGGTTCTCAGGTGGCCTGAACTCTGCTCACAAGAGGCAAAAAATCAGTTCGACTTGATTGTCATTATAGTATATGGAGGAACATTATATAACGAGAAGTGACAATGATATTCTAACAATGGTGAAAATGTTGAAGTCATTAATGATATACAATATATCACAAAGGTATTAACCTATCAGTTCCTCTGTTGATTAGTTCCTCATCACAATGGGTGACAACTTGGACTACCTGGATGGGGTTCACACCGTGTTTGGAGAAGTGACTGAAGGGATGGACATCTTGAACAAGATAAATGAGGCTTTTGTGGATCCGAATTTCATCCCCTTCCAGGATATAAGGTTTGTGTGAACACAAACTAAATTGAGCTGTTGTGTTTGCACTGAATGTAGCATAATGTGACCCATCACAACGAAATGAGTCTTAAGTTGCACTGGTAGAAATACACCCATAAGACTCATTTTGTGGTGATGGGTCACATATTTTGGATATTCTAAATTAAGCTTTAGGCTTCTGTAGTATACCATTGTTTTGTAATCTGTAATGCCGTTTAAGTTAGTTTATTTTCCGATGGATTCAGAGAATGCTCACTGAGTACCTTAGGTTTGTCACGTCAGAGTTTTTTTGTCTTGCATTTACAAATGTACATAGAACAATGATTCAGCGTACTATTAGTCTACCGTGTGACCTCTCAATTAGTGGCTGTACATTTGTTTCCAATAACTTGTTTGTTCAGTGTCAGTGATTTATACTCTGTGGTCAGATAGTGCCATAAGACAGTTTCTGTGTCATCTGCTCTCTTACAGAATTAACCACACTGTCATTCTCGATGACCCTTTTGATGACCCTGCCAACTTAGAAATTCCAGATCGTTCACCTGAACCAACCAAAGAGCAGTTAGATGTAAGTGATTCCATTATGAGCCACGGCAGCCAAGTGTAACTTCACACCGTCAAAGTTTGCAGCCTGAGAAATGTGAAGTAAAGGATTTCATCCTTGCATATTATCTAGCTGTTTGAATGGTTCTGTGCAGTAGATTTGAAATACTTAACATATGGCGCTAAACCACACCTTGTCTTCTCTGGCCAGAGTGGACGAATCGGAGCTGATGAAGACATAGATGACACGGAAGGGAGGACTACAGAGCAGCAGGACGAGTTGCTGAAGGAGAAAGAGGCCAAGACTCAGGCTATCCTGCTGGAGATGGTAAGCAGGGAATGATTGGAGGTGATGCTGATGTTGTGTACAGTTGGCCAGGTTATCTACGCACAAACCAATGGGGAAGTAAGACTACTGCACTTAATACTGCCCCAGATAAAGTTCTTACATGTGTTAACAATCAAATTTCATTTATTCCACGTGTAAAAGGTGGGTGACTTGCCTGATGCTGACGTGAAGCCTCCAGAGAATGTGCTCTTTGTGTGTAAGCTTAACCCGGTGACCACAGATGAGGACCTGGAGATAATCTTCTCTCGCTTTGGTTCCATCAAGAGGTGAATACTGCCACTAGGCTGAAGCTCCTAGTGTTAGGGACACAGTATATAGAGACGGCTTATGAAAAAGGCTGACGGATGGTCCTCGTTAGGGTTCATGCAGTCACTTTTTAAACCCTTTCAAATTGTGTGTGTGTGTGACCCTTGTGTTTGTGTAGCTGTGAGATCATCAGAGACTGGAAGACTGGGGACTCTCTCTGTTATGCCTTCATTGAGTTTGAAAAGGTACGACGGGATTTTTCTTCCTGGCTGTTATGATCAAAGTATTATGTTTAACTCGCTAACATACTGATAGGAGCTGATTAGAATTCCTCTTTACGCCGAGGCAGTACATGTATATGTGGTCGTTGAGGTCCTCCAGTTGAATACAAGTTGAATTTCCCTGTCTTCTCCTCTCCCCAACAGGAGGAGGACTGTGAAAAGGCTTATTTTAAGATGGACAATGTGCTCATTGACGATAGAAGAATTCATGTCGATTTCAGCCAATCGGTTTCCAAGATAAAATGGAAAGGGAAAGGTTACTCACACCCCCCCCCCATATATTTTCTAATTTCACAAGTTCAAAGTGCCTTCAATGAAAATTTTCTTTTTAATAATTTCTTTGTTTTTAGGGGGAAAGTACACAAAAGATGACTTCAAGGCATATGAAAAAGACTTGGAGAACAGAGAGAAACTAGCTATTAAGGACAAGCACAAAGCTATGCAAGAGTATCCTTTTGCCCATAGAGACGGAGAGGGATTTCCGAGTGCTGGTCATTCATAGCTTTATTTTTTTAAGCTGTACAAGACGTAGTGTTATACATGTATGTTGTTTATGAAATATTCTTGTTATGGGTTCACAGCATCTTTGATGGCACCTGTCAGAACCTGGTGTCTGGTGATATGATACAGGAGTGTCCTACTCCAGAATAGCACAGCACACCAGTTGGCTTTTACCTCAACATTGTCTGAAGCTCCAAGTATGAGCTCCTTTCAGACGAGGACGAGGATGGGGGAAGCCATCGGCATTCTGGGAAAAAGCACAAGGAGAAGAAACGTCACCATTCTGATGAGGAGGATGGCAGAAAGTCCAAGAAATCCAAGGTTGAGAAAGCCGTCTGAGCTTCCCGTGTGTGGAGGGAAGGATAGATTGTGCAACCAAGCTCACTGTAGCAGAACCATGAGACAGTACCTAGGAAAAAGGCACACAAGTGTGACTGAGCTGAGGTTTTATTTCTGTAATCATTGCAAAATAGCAGAAGAGAAACTAGACCTATATTGTGGTGTGATTCTCAATCTGGCTGCTGGGGCGGTGGGTATTTTTGTTGGTTGCCTGTGTTGATTATGCTGAAAATTTAAGGGTGATTTTACACCTTAAATATGAGGCGGCGTCTGTTTATCTTCTGGAGAAGTCGAAATTTTCATGTGACTTTCTCATCCATCAACCAGGTTACCAGCCTGGATCATCAGTTAGTGGCTGTAAAAGCTTGATGTCCTTAGCTGTTGTATTCCTTGGATGTGGAAATGCATGTGCTTCTGTCGGCTCTTCAAACTTCACAGGAACTTTGTATGGGAGAAGGTCTGGAACTTCTGAGACAAATCGCACCAGCTTGGACAGACGCAGACCTGGTGAACTTGATCACATTAATAATACTCAAAGTTCTAAAGATCTGTTTTTTTCTTTGAGAGGTGGGCCGAGTGTGTAGAGGAGCTAAAGTTCAGGGGGGTGGGTGGAACTGCCGGTAGTAGTTTCCATCAGCATCTAGTTATTAGGTGCCATCTAGACTTTTGAGGCTTTTTTGACGGTATTTCTGGGTCTGTAGGGTTCCCAGTGACATGTTCATTCCTGTGATGATTGAATCCAACCACCTTGTTTCTGGTAGCTGTTAAATACAGGGGACATATGACCTCTTTAAACCTGCAGTCTGCCTACTTGTGATTTAAGCTGGAATGGGGAAGCTTGCTATGAATTTCCACTTCCAAGCAGGAGGAGCTAGTGAACTTCCGACTGGACGGCAAAAAAAAAAAAAGAATATCCCACAGGCTATCCTGTCTTTCTCACCGTGCAGGACAGCGAGGACGGCAGACGTGATCGGAAGCCCGGCCGACAGCGCTCGCGCTCCAGGGATCGGGAACGACACGGGCAGCACAAGCTCAGCCGAGACCGGGACCGGCACCGGCAGGAGAGCCGAACCAAGGGCCACGGGTACCGGGACCGGAGCAGGAGCCCCAGGGGGTCCAGGGACAAGGACCGCCGCCGGCAGTAATGAATGGATGAAGAGGATTGGGAACATGGGGCAGTCCATTTACAGAGACTGTGCTGGATGCACTGTGCTGGTGTTGGATAAGATTCTGCATCACATGGACTTGTGTAATAAGAGTGTTCTTAGCATGTGAGTGGTTCATTATGCCCTTTTAATTAAACTCCCTCCCTACAGCTTTTTAGTCGTTAAACCCATAGCTTAATCATCGCTGTCCCCCCATCAATGCTGTTGATTGTTACCGATAACATTAAAGTGTTTTTTTTATGAGTTGCATATCCTACCAGCTACAGGAAGTGGAAACCATATCTTAAACGCAGTTTATCGGTATTATGATGTAAGGTTTCTGTACTCACTTCACAAACACCTACTGAAATTACTGTTTAACATCGTTTACTAGTCATTAGTTCCTTGTTTCTCTCTTAACATCTCCAGGGTCGGAATTTGCTGTCGAAATAGTTAAAAGCACCTCATCCGCTGCTCCGCTCAGCTTTTGGTTCTTGGCACTTCAGTTTTCGGTTACAGACACTGTTGGTGCCTGTTTGTACGGTTAATGAACATCAGGCCCAGGGAGCCCCAATCTCTCCTTAATCTCTCTGCCATAACTTTTTCATAAACTCTCATCGCAAATAGTAACCTCTGATTGGAAAGATCAGGCTGCAGATTAAAGAAAGTGTCGTGCGAATAGCATCATTGTGTTATTTTATTGTTCTGCATGTTTTACAGAAACATCTGGAAGAGCTTCACTGTGTGACTTCATTGGTTGGGTTACCCATTTAAGACATGAGGGGTCTAACACACAACTGTGTGAGTTTAAGGTTTTAAATTCAGGGCTTAGGGTCGTGATTTCTCTTTAGGGCATAAAATTAGGTCAGGCGTAGAATAAACCATGGGGGGGGGGGGGAGTGGGTAAGGCTGGGGGGTTAGGCCTCTGTGATTATGTTTGGAAGGTCACCGGTTTGAGGCCCATCCGGAGCAGAATAGTCACTACTGCTTTGGGTCTATGAACAAGGTCCCTAACCCAGCAGACTCCAGGAGTGCTGGATAAATGCCTGCCCTGCACTTGGACCTAAAGCTTTGCTCTCAACTGTATATATAGCACTGTGCATAAATCTTAAGCAGTCAAAAAATGTTTAAATGATCTTTATGTTGGTGTAAAACTGATATGGCTGTTAAAGTGTGTCAACTTAGCTGTTTCAAAACCTTTTTTCAGGAACTGTCTGATGTACCCAGACACACCCAACACACCTCTCATGACCAATCAATACCTCACTGAATTACTTAAGTTAAATTAATCATATGTGCTAGTGATGAAATTTAACGAATACAATGAATGACTGGGGTGCTTCTGAGGAGAGGTTTGGGAAATGAAGTAGTGTTCCAGCCGTCCAACCAGTAACTGATGAACAGAAGAAATGCCTGTTCATTTGTGTGCATTCAAATATTTTATTTTTTATTTTTTTCTGAGCAAATATACACATCACCCAGATAAATATCTTTAAGCATTTTCTTTGGCTGCCTAAGACTTTTGCACAGTGGGTTTATTTCAAAGGAGAAAAAGCAGGGAAGTGTGAAAACACGCTTTCCACTGCACTTGTGTAAATGGCAAATAAAGCATCATCCGGGGGCTCGATCCCACCAACTTCGACTGTTAGCAGGGGCACCTCCCTGCATTTAACATTCTGCTGGGTGTTTCCGTGAAATGCAGCTTCCTGGGTGAGGGTGATCTCCTTGCTGCCCCCTCATGTTTCCTCGGGACGCAGACAAGTTCTGAGAAACGGGCTCTGCAAATAGAAGTCGTGAGAAGGTGAGGATGCTGTGAGTGGGCGGGACCGTGAAAGATGTAGGCTTGAGGCTTGTTATTCTGGCAGCTTTTGTTGATTCTGAAACGGGGCCTTTGCGTGGCGGCGAGGGGAGAGACCTCGCACTGTGCTCTGCACCCACGCGTCTCCAGTCTCTGCTGCTCACCTGCTATCATAGAAAAACAATCATAGAACAGGCGCATTAGATGTGCTCATTTAAAAAGATTGAAATCCGGGCCTCGTCAGTAGATGCATGAGGGTCTTTGGATGAGAACGACAGGGGCAATTAAGAGGCGTGTCAGTCATGTCGTCGGCATTAAATTGCAATGAATTGGGAGCCTGAAATTCGTGGTGTTTGGTGTTGAGACAAATACAAAACTGCCGCTGTTACCGAGCGGTGATTCTGTGGCAATGACAGGACTCTAGCTCTACAGTCTGCTCAGAGATTGCTCATTTGTCCACATTCAGTGTGGAAGAGGTCCACTTTGAGGGCGAAAGTACTACAGCAACAGGAGGTTCTTGTTGTAGGTCTTTGGGAAAGGCTTCAGAATGCTGCCACGGACCATGTCTTACCTTCTGCTATGTTCTTGCACCCTGGGGGAATGTGTCTTTGATCGTGTAATCTTCTGTTTACTGGAAGCCTACAAAGATCGTTGGGCAAAGACAATACAGGAAGTATTTTTCAACAAGAAGTTTCCTCCATTTGGTTACCACAATTGCGAGTGCGTGTTGGATTGAGCAGGTTCCTGTACCCTTCCAGCAGTTTATTTTTTTTTTATTTTCATCAAAACTTGAAAGCGAGATTAAGAGATTAAGCTCTATATGTACTAAGATGCACCGTAAGAAATTGCTCACTGCATATCTTTGGTATGAATGTTCCAGTTTTGGGGCAACAAAGCACAAAAACATCCGATAGCTGCTGTTAATACTGCCTCACGAAGGCAAAAAGCAGTAACTACACTGACAATGAATGTAAGAAAGGCCTTCAGATTCTGACTGTCCACCTACATGTGTAATAGGTAGGTAAATGACAGTGTTTTCTGTAAAAACTGTAAAAAAAAGCTATTTTGTCGCAGGATAAAACAGCCTAAGAGACCCAATTTCGGTTGTAACTCACTCTCTAAAGAATATTCGGTCAGTGTTTTGCTTCTGTACGGCAGAATAAGGTTCATATGCAACTAGATCTCACTGCAGCAGTCGGTGACAAAAACATAAAAGAAAAAAAGAATCGTAAGGAGGATAAACATCCTGGGTGCGACTGATTTATCAATCCAAGAACGCGGAGACGATTATTTTTTATGTCTGATTCTAGTGCACAGGAAAACCCTATAACTGAGTGGGCAGAGGAGAATTTGGGCATAACCTTTACATATTGAAAATGAGCAGAACCCCCCCCCCCCCCAGCGGGGGATGATTATATAAATGTCAATTACAGGGAAGTCTTCAGAGAGGTACCCAGCATTATCTAAGTAAATATCAGCCTGCAGACTGGAAAGTGTGTAGGAGGGATCTCTCTTGGTTCGGGGAGAGACTCTTGGCCCTGCGTGAGTGGAGAGAGGAGTATCGCGGTCGGCCTTGGATTCCCCTCCATTCGTCTCACTCTGTTTGTGGAAACTTGTGCATATGGGATCTCCCCGGCTGCCCCCCCCCCCCCATCCGCCCCGGCACCGCAGTCTGGTACTACCTGCACAGTGGATCGAGCTGTGAGCCTGTTGTTGACATCTCGAGATGAGCATGTTGGCGCAGGTGGGGGGGTTATTCTCCTGTCCTATGTGATGTCATCGTCAACATCGGGCTCAATTCCAGAAGGGTCTGATGCCAAAAAATGTTTTCCTGGGGAAATGTCGTTCAACATTTTAACGATTCCACCGTGTTAAAATCCAGTTCACGACGAAAAGAGGAAAACATCCATCCATTCTCTGCAACTGCTTATACTAATCGGGCTCCAAAGGGGTTTAGAACTTATTCCAGAGGTTATGGGTGCAGGACAGGAAATAACCCAGTATGGGGTGCCAACCCATTGCAGGACACGGACACACACACACACACACACACCCTTCAGTGACTCCAATTAACCTCAACATGTTTTTGGAATGTGGGAAACTGGGGAACCCAGAGGAAACCCCACGAAGACACAGGGAGAACATACAAACCCCACACACTGAACCCTGGTCACGTAGGTGGGAGGTAACAGTGCTAATCACTGTGCTACCATGCCACTCAGAAAGAGAAAAGAATAATGAAATGATGCTATTTTGCGGATCTTTTCAAACAAGTGCAAATATAGCAGTCACCCACAGGATCTGCAGCATTCGTCAGCATCTGAGAATCAGCCCTCCTGATATCATCGCCACAGCACGGAGACCCACGTGCAAAGCAGGCAGACCTGATTGTGCACACCGTTATCCTGCAGCACATGCCCACCGAAGGCGACAGTGTGATGGGGGGAACGCTAGGGAATCATGGGAAGTCCTGCAGCCAGACCTACCGCCCCACGTGCTGTGCAGGCCAGTGTTTCAGACAAAGCTGTCGGTCGCTGTCATACATTTAGCTTCAGCTATGGGAGCTTATTGTGCTGCGAGCTGAGAATAGCCCCAGTAAACAGAGTCCTGAAGAATCTCTTTCTAATTTTAGCTTAGCCTCAGGCTGGGTGAATAGATGTCACTACGCTGTCGTTTGTTAAGTCTTTGTTGGCGGAGAATGCGTGTGTCATCCAGGGAGGAGACCAGGAAGGAGACGGCTGTTAGGATGGTGTCTGAAGGGCACCCCCTACAAGGAAATGCAGCTGAACTGTAACTGTTCCGCTCATTCCTCGTGTTTGAATGGACTAAGTACTCACTGGACTTCCTCCTATGACTCAGGCGATAAGTGAGACTCTCAGGCTTTCAGTGCGAGGTGTGCAGCTCATTCGCGCACAGAGCGATCCTTCAGGCAGCTCTACGCTCCAGCTGCCAGCTCCCCGGTCGCTGTAAGTAGGAGACGTTCATGTCCACCCTTCACCAGCGAAGATCACACCGCCGTTTGCCCTCCGTGGGGGCTTGTCGGTCTGCGCCATCCTGTAACTTTTAGCGGGTATCACCTTGGTGATTTTTGTTCGTAATGGATGTCAGTTTGATGACAATGGTCGCAGCGGGGGGGGGGGGGGGGGGGTAATGTTCCCTCTGTCAGGCTCTAAAAATGCACTGTGGTATAGACTGGACTTTTCCTGCAACTCGCACTTATTGCTACTGGCGTCTTTTGTGGGAAATTGCATATCTACTGCTGCTGTGATTTGCCTGTGTTGCTTTAAGAGGCCATGGACATTGTGTTTTGGTTTTTGAAGCAAAATACTATATAATTTTTTTGGCAGCTCTTTTGAAGAGCATAAGTGTAGTACTACAAGCACTGCACTTTGACAGAGAAGTTAATATTTTAGGCATTAACTGTACAGGGAACTGATATGACAAATCTATTTCAGTATTGAAATCCTGCTTCAGATTTGAAGTAGAAGCTTTAAACAAACTTCATAAAGACCTTAAACGTTTGATGGCTGAAGGAGTGTAAGCAGTAAGTCTGTTGACATTTTAAGGTGTGTCCATGTTTTGTTGGATCTGTTATCCTGCGACTGCTGTCCCACTTGCCACACGTTTGGCTTGTCTCACGTGGGACGGGAAACGTGCTTGCGGAGTCAGAACCTGAACTCCAGCCAAGTCAAACCATAGCTGAACTATGCTACAGTTTACAGTCGGATGGGCAGAGAAAATACCACGCAGGTCATATTTACAAAAAGAAACACCCGTGACATATTTGCTTAATTATATAGTTAGAGAAACTCGATGAGTCAAAATCATGAGATGGGGATTTAAAAGGGTACAGCAGCCTTTCAGACTGATCACTCATATCTATCGCACCTCTGAAACACGACTGGAATCTGTGGGGTTTTCCGGTCCCCTCCTTGAGGGAAATAATCAGTGAAACGCACATGTACTGTTGACAAACCTTGGGGGGGGGGGGTGGGGGGCTCGACCCTTCGAAGACTGAGTGCGTGTGTTTGCGAAAGGCCAGTGTGGTACACTGTGGGGGCTACGCACATGCAGAAGAAAAATGGAAGTAACTTCCTAATTATGGTCCCAGGTGTTAGTGACGCCAGCAAAAACCACTGATTATTAAAATAACCCAGAAAGAGGGGCTCTAATTGGACCTTTTGAAAGCCCCCCCCCCTCTCTTTGGTCCTTGCGGCATGAAGCTGGGGCTTTTGGTGACAGTGACGCAAGTGTGCATGTGTGTGTGGCTGCGTTGCTCACTGGCTGCAGATGCAGTGCTCTGATCCTATCATTGCACACAGAAACCTCTGAAAACCCCTAGTGACACCATCTTGGGCTTCCTGTGTTTACAGTGTCTCTACAAGGCCAACCACCATCCGTGTAGCCCAGCCCTCTCCACAACGTCAACTTTTCCAAAGCCGGCTGTTGCTGTGGAAACTCGCGCACGTGGACAAGATAAAAAAGGCCAGCGAGGCGGGTCCCCCAGCGACAGAAGCTGCTCAGGAGGTGAGGGAGGCACAGCTGAAGGGGCAGAACCATGGACAGACATCAGAGTAATATGGAGCGCTTTCTCAAACTCGGCTACGCCTACGGGGACATCCTGCGTGTGCTGGAGAACATGCACCACGATGCCCAGACCAACGACATCCTGGAGGAACTGCTGAAGACCAGCCGCTCCGCCAACCCCTCGCCCCCTGGCTCCCGCACTGGCAGCCCCCAGTTGGTACCCAGGGGGTGCGGCTCCCCTCAGCCGCACCAGGAGAATACAGGCGGTAGCACCGGTCTCCGGCCCATCGTCATCGACGGGAGCAATGTGGCCATGAGGTAAGGGTCCCGCTTCCCTTTCTGAAGACATCGGGGCTGCTGCAGGTGCTCAAACAGGCAGACGCTCGCGTGGTAACTAACAGCAGCACCCAGCACTAAAACCCCAGCACAGGCAGCATTTAACACTTTTGTCCCCTCATAAGTGCACTTTGGAGTGTGTTTTAAAAAAACTAAAAGTCAGTGTAACACTAAAGGGATGTTAGGGGTAGCGAACAAATTGGAGGGAGAATCTTTAGCAAGCTGCCCCGCCATCCAGCTTGTCTACAACTGTGGCTTTGAGTGACGGCGTTTGCCTTGAGTAATGCTTTTAGGTCAACATTCTCGAGACAGAATGAATGAGCGAGATTATTGCCGTGGAATGTAAGGGCAGAGACCGGAGCCAGGCTGTCCTTGGCAATCAGGCTCTGCACGATTGCAGATGGAATCATCCACACCTGCACCATGTCATACGTCTTCAGAGCTCTGACTGTCCAACACCTAGAGGGTTTACTGTAGAATATGTGATATAACTCTGGGTCAGACCCGTAAAACAACTGATATTTAACAGCCTAGAAGTTGGAGTAGCTTCCAGAAGCGCGAAAGGTCGTTTTGGGGGAGTGGAAATATTCAAATTCAGTGATGCAACTGAAACTGAGAGAACAAGGAACAGAAGATGGTGTCTTTCAGATTATTCTCTCTCAAAACACTTTGTCGAGAAAGGGAACCAGCTCTCCGCAGCTTCAAAGCAGGATGCCGTTCCTTACGTGGCCACTGCACTGTGATGTTTTTCTTAAAACTGTCCTGTGTGCTCGGTCGGTCAGATGAGATTTAGTGCAGCTCGTCAACACAGGGAGACTGGCGCAGAGTGCTTTGGTGTAGGTCCCACACCAAGGGGGCAAAGAGCAGCGTAAACTAGCCCACAGTCCCACTCGACAAAAAATGTCAATACTTCAGAAGACACAGCTTTCATACTCTATTCGCTCCATTTGAACGGGCAGCGAGTACCCCCCCTCCCCAGCCGAGCTGGCGTAGCGCTCTATGCAGAGTGGCGGACCACTTCCTGCTGGAGCAGGCTAACCGAGGGGAAACCCCCCCTGAGCAAGTCATTCTTGCTGCCTGTGACCTGAACAGCCGTTTTGCCAGTGTTGCTCAGGTCTGTGATCCATCAAGAGCCTCTGTCTGCTCTGGGAAACAAACACCTGCACAGCGCTCACGCGGCAGAAAACCCGCCAGTGACGTCGGTTTATTAATTCCTGCTGTAGCTGTGCACAGACACGTACTGGGGGCAAATCATACGCGCAAATCTTGATTTCGCTTTCATGTCTGCGTTGTTTGTTTATAAATCAGGGCTGCTCCCTGGGTCGAATGTTGAAGGCATTCTGAGCACGATTCTGTAAAAAAGAAAAAAAAAATTAAAAAATAAATAATGGGTGAATAGATAACGAAATCACATGATCTGGAGGAGTTGAGTCAGTCAGCCATCACTTCCTGAAAGGGAGAAATGGACGGGCACTAAAGAAAGTCACATTCTCGGGGATGTGTGTGATCTTGTCACGCTGGGTGGAGGGACTGCTGAAATTTCCATATCTGCAATTGTGCCGTTTGCATTTCCCTGATTCCTACTAGAGCTTACACTTTTTTGGCAAATGCTCGTTTCCCACGGGGGGGGGGAAGGTACCTACAACGGCGGCGCCTCTAATCAGGTTCGCCTTCTTTCATTACAGCCATGGCAACAAGCAGGTGTTCTCCTGCCGCGGGCTGCAGTTAGCAGTGAAGTGGTTCTGGGACAGGGGTCATCGTGACATCACCGTCTTTGTACCCCTGTGGAGGAAGGAGATGCCCAAGCCAGACACTCCCATCACAGGTAGCTCATCTTGCCAGGAGATAATCAACTTACCGATAACGTTGTACAATAAAATAGGTTTTCCAATAACAAAGAGCTGCCCTGCTACCTCACCACCTTAGGTGCAAACAAGATGCAATTACCAAGAACATAATACACCCACTCCTCGGTTACCAACCGTATGCAAATATGACCAAATTACAGTATGTATGCTTGACAGCAGCACAGAGAGAGAGAGAGAGACCTTTGAAGAAAGTGCCAAATGTTAAAAAAATTTTACAATGAATGACTGAGTCATAAGTACAGTCGCGGTCACGGCTAGGTCATCAACGGCTAGGTCATCAACGGCCAGGTCATCAACGGCCAGGTCGTTAAACGAGGAGTGATTGCAAAGAATTGACATTCATGTGCTAAATTTCCACTTGCACGCCTGTTGGGCCGCCATTGTTGCGTCATAATTTCTGGTGATTCCTGAACCTGACGCCCATGTCCCATGACAGACCAACACATCCTCTATGAGCTGGAGCAGCAAAACATCCTGGTTTTCACACCATCGCGCTGCATCAACGGAAAGCGGGTGGTCTGCTACGACGACCGCTACATCGTCAGGCTGGCCTTCGATTCTGACGGCATCATCGTCTCCAATGACAACTACCGCGACCTGCAGACCGAGAAGCTGCAGTGGAAGAAGTTCATCGAGGAGAGGCTGCTGATGTACACCTTCGCTAACGACATGTATGTGCAAAATAACATTCTGTTATTCACTGTCACGATGTCATCACCTTCATTATCAATTCGCATGATATAACAAAGGAATCCTGTTGTTAACGCGAGACGATGCCAGCTAAAATCCGGTCTTCATTTTTATAGGTTTATGCCTCCCGACGATCCTTTGGGAAGGAATGGACCGACATTAGACAATTTCCTGAGAAAGAGTCCAGTGCCCTCTGAGAGCAAACGGCTGCACTGCCCCTATGGTACGATACACCTTCAGATTTGCCTTTACTTCCCGTTTGTCAGAATCACAAATATTTCCACACAGCCGTTCATGGTCTCCCATCCATGACTCGAGCAGGTGTCCTGCAGGACGTATTTCATTTAGTCCATTGGGTGATTTTATTCCATTTGGAATGGAGGTGTTGTTAATTGCTACTGCAGCCACCGATGGCTTGAAGGACTGTCCAAATAGGTCTAAGGACCTCTTCTTGTCCTTAGTGAAGACACCCAACCGTGCAGTGCCATGATTTCACTCAAAACGACTTGTCAACAAGGACGTAAGAGCTGTTATGTGGAATGTTATCTGACACCCCATTTTCCTTCCCTCCAGGTAAAAAGTGCACGTATGGCATTAAATGTAAATATTACCACCCAGAGCGCTCAAACCAGTCTCAGCTATCGGTTGCCGACGA
Organism: Brienomyrus brachyistius; assembly: GCF_023856365.1. Lineage (NCBI taxonomy): Eukaryota > Metazoa > Chordata > Actinopteri > Osteoglossiformes > Mormyridae > Brienomyrus > Brienomyrus brachyistius. The sequence goes on along the minus strand of NC_064551.1, from coordinate 3,912,026 downwards.
GCTTCGGGCAAAAACTAAACCAGTTCCGGAGCTGGACCAGCCTGGTGACACGCGACCCTCCTCCCCTGGTCAGGCAGCCCCGTCAGACGTACTCTCCCTCAGGACCTCCTTGTCTGATCATGGACACAACGGCCATTTTTACAGCAGCCCCCCACCCAGTAAAGCTCCCACTTGCCAGGAGGACCATCCCTGCCGGCTCTCTCCCTCCAAGCAGCCGGACAGCCGGAGGAACTCGAGCAGCCCGGTCCACTCACGAAGGTCGCCCACTTGCCAAAGCTTTGAGAGCGACGAGGCCTTTGGCTCTCTGGAGTCGTTGGTTTCTCACCTGTACGTCCAAGAGCCGGAGAGTCAGGAGCTCCCACAACTGTACAGCCGGGGCCCCGGGAGCCCACAGCACAGCCAGTGCAGCACCAAGCACTGCTGCAGCTCGCGGAGCCAGTGCGGAGACAACCACGCGCCAGAGGGCTGTTACCACGGGTCTGCGCGCTGGCCGCAGGCCGGCCATAACCACAGTGCATTCAAGCACCATCAGCACGCCCACAGCCATTGCTCCTCGTACGGGGAGCCAGCTCGCTACACAGCACGCCGTTACACTCCGCCGCACGCCCCCTGGGGGGCTTTTTCCCTGGATCCCAGTGCACACGCCACGGAGTCCAACACCGAGCAGAGGAGGAATATGGACCAGGCCATGCAACTCTATCCACACACGATGAATATGTCCGAACTGGTTCCACTGATCCACCGGCTTCGAACCAGTCACAGCCGCTTCTAGCCTTTCCCCTTTTCATGTACTATTATTCTTAAATAAAAACTCTTTGTGTTCATTTCCTCCTCGTGCTGCACAGTCCTTTCACCATTAACTCTGCTGCCCTCTGCTGGATGTTCAGTGATGGGGCGACTCACCAAAGTACAAAAATGAACGATTCGGAGTAGATTTTTTATTTTTATTTTTACAAATAACTTATCTGTTACAAAGACCGTTTTCCCAACTAAACTCAAAAACAACTTTAGATATCCAAATCATTTAATCATTGTAATGAAGCTGAAAACTTCTATTGGAAGCAGAGCATGATGCAAGTGCTTCGGTAAAGACTCTGGCATTAGCTGTTCGGTTGGCTTCCGTGACTGAAAGATCCGTTTAAAAAAAAACTTTATATAATCTCGCAGTTGTATGGCCGAGTTACAGAATCACCAATGTAACTTTCAAATTAAAAATGTGCGCTGGCATATGAAGAGGTGACAGACTCCACGGATCTCTGCAGGGGTAGGAAGGGTAAACGACCATTCTCATCAAACCATTACCAAAGTCAAAGCTTTACGGGACAAACGGAAACGTCTGGGGGGGGTGGGGGTCACAAATAGGGGTTATATACACACCTTCACCTTCGTCACATCCCGTTTCACTTTAACATTGCATTTGTTATTTTGGAGACAGAAGAGAAAAGGCACATGGTGAAACGAAAAAAAAAACCTAAAAAAAAGTACAAATCTACAAATGGCAAGTTCTAATTCTCAATCCATATGGCATAGTAAACGTCCCTTTTCCGAAAGCCCCTAAAACCTGCCACCTTCCAAAGATGAGTCCTCAGTTCAGTCCCCAAACGTCCCCATCTCCGGCCCACCGTCCCGCAAAGGACGCGACGTCGCTCCGCACAGGAGTGAAAAGCCCCCCCCATCCCAAAAAGCCAAGCCTACATTCCAGTTGTCAGAAAAGATGGCGGCTTGTGACGCTCCGTAGGCTCCCAGCCAGTCTGATGTCTTTTGCCCCCCCCCCAAGGCAAATCCCCAGCTTCTCCACAGGTCGCAGTTGGGCAGGAGGGGTAAAAATGAACATTTACAGGGCCGACGAGCAGATCAGAGGGGAGAAAGTGTGCATAGTTTCATATTATTGCTCTTCTGTTATGCAAAGATTCACTTCTCCCAGATATCAAGTAAAAAGCTTAGAAAGGGACAACGTGCTTATTTGGTTGGAAAAAAAAAAAAGAAAAAAGTCTATTATGCTATACTTACAGGAAATACAAGTGATTCATAGCGTGAGGAGTTGCGCGTTTAAAGCACGTTCTAAAACTATGTACAGTAAAACTGGGCTACTAATCCGACTGTACATACAAAGCATGCCGTTTACGTCGACTGGTTTAACTGTGGATCGAAGGAACGGAATCTGACGCAGAAGGGACACTAGGCAACATTTTGGTGGCGGGAAAACATTCTTCCCATCTTCCTCTGGGAAGAAACCAGCCAGAATAGTCCAACAAAGGGAGAGGGAAATCTGTGTATTGGTTTGTTTTCCCGTCAGACGCAGTGCCGTAGCCAAGGCCCCTCCCCGGGTCCTTCTCTGTCCCAGAAGAAAAGGCGAAGGAACATGAACACCTTGGAGGAGTGAGTGAGAGAGCTCGCGCATGTGTATGTGTGTGTGCGCACATGCGATCGCGCCAAAATTACTACTCATAATACTGTGTGCAGAAGTGGCGAGCAGCCCCCCCCGAGCATGAGGATTCCCCAGACAGCAGGGAGCAGGCCCTGCACATACTGTCGACTCCAAGGTGAGGTATTATCAGGGCCTGCTGCCTTAAGTAACACAACCTGTAAACACGATCCAGTCAAGCCTTCAGCGGACCACATTCTACAAAAAATAAAAATAAAAAAAATTTTAAATCATAAATCCTTGCAGAGTGTCCATGTTCTGGAAATCCCCGTTCCTCAGCGAATCGCAGGCAGCGGTAGGGAAACGGGCCGCAGTCCTCTGGCGCCCCCTGGCTCAGAAGTGCCGTGGGAACTCGCACTGTTCACAGCGGTGGAGAGCAGGGTGGTTCAGAAAGGTGCAGGCCGTACAGCTCCACTGCATCCCTTCGTCTTCCTCCTGGTCTGCTACAGTCTTTGGGGTCCTTGAACTGGACTCTGCACGGTAGAGAGATGGGGGTGGGGGGGGGGGGGGGGGGGAGAGAGATCAGAATGGAGATACTCAAAGGGGGCCTTTTGCTACAGAGATCCTCATATGACAAGCCAGTTTGGAGTAGGTTTGGCCTCCATCTCAGACGGAAAGGGTGTGACTTGGTCTGGGGAGGGGGCTGTTTCATAACTCCGGCCCACATGGCTACAATAATCAAACAACCAATCCCCGGGACCAAATTTCACTGAATCAGCCTTTTTAGCCAAACAAAAGCTGAAATTGTGATCCTTTCACCATTGTGTGCACACAGGCTGAGAAGAATACTGTCTGTATTCTGCTGTGGCTTCAGAGATGTCAGGCTCCCTGACTGAGTAAAACGGCTGGCAAACGGGTCAGCACACTGCAGCTATGCACACACACACACACACACACACACACACACACACACACACACACACACACACACACACACACACACACACACACACACACACACACACACACACACACACACACACACACACACACAAGGCTGTGCAAATCACAAGATGGGTTAGCTGGAACTGGAAAATAACAGATGGCGTCAGATGGAAGAGGGACAGGCAGCAGGACAGAGAAGGGACAGGCACAGAGGGGGCACAGGCACAGAGGGGGGACAGGCACAGAGGGGGGACAGGCACAGAGAGGGGACAGGCACAGAGAGGGCACAGGCACAGAGGGGGGACAGGCACAGAGGGGGGACAGGCACAGAGAGGGCACAGGCACAGAGGGGGGACAGGCACAGAGGGGGCACAGGCACAGAGGGGGGACAGGCACAGAGAGGGGACAGGCACAGAGAGGGCACAGGCACAGAGAGGGGACAGGCACAGAGAGGGGACAGGCACAGAGGGGGGACAGGCACAGAGGGGGGACAGGCACAGAGGGGGGACAGGCACAGAGGGGGGACAGGCACAGAGGGGGGACAGGCACAGAGGGGGGACAGGCACAGAGAGGGGACAGGCACAGAGGGGGCACAGGCACAGAGGGGGGACAGGCACAGAGGGGGGACAGGCACAGAGGGGGGACAGGCACAGAGGGGGGACAGGCACAGAGGGGGGACAGGCACAGAGGGGGGACAGGCACAGAGAGGGCACAGGCACAGAGGGGGGACAGGCACAGAGGGGGGACAGGCACAGAGAGGGCACAGGCACAGAGGGGGGACAGGCACAGAGAGGGGACAGGCACAGAGAGGGCACAGGCACAGAGAGGGCACAGGCACAGAGAGGGGACAGGCACAGAGAGGGCACAGGCACAGAGGGGGGACAGGCACAGAGGGGGGACAGGCACAGAGAGGGGACAGGCACAGAGGGGGGACAGGCACAGAGGGGGGACAGGCACAGAGGGGGGACAGGCACAGAGGGGGCACAGGCACAGAGAGGGGACAGGCACAGAGAGGGCACAGGCACAGAGAGGGCACAGGCACAGAGGGGGGACAGGCACAGAGAGGGCACAGGCACAGAGGGGGCACAGGCACAGAGGGGGGACAGGCACAGAGAGGGGACAGGCACAGAGGGGGGACAGGCACAGAGGGGGGACAGGCACAGAGGGGGGACAGGCACAGAGGGGGGACAGGCACAGAGAGGGCACAGGCACAGAGGGGGGACAGGCACAGAGAGGGGACAGGCACAGAGAGGGCACAGGCACAGAGAGGGCACAGGCACAGAGAGGGGACAGGCACAGAGAGGGCACAGGCACAGAGGGGGGACAGGCACAGAGGGGGGACAGGCACAGAGAGGGGACAGGCACAGAGGGGGGACAGGCACAGAGGGGGGACAGGCACAGAGGGGGCACAGGCACAGAGATACCAACCGAGCGGGGGCGCAGGAGGGAGGCCACAGGGCTCCTTTAACTTGGAGGTGACATTAATTTTCCTTCCCCTCCTGTCTAAAGACCCCAAACACTCTGGCCCTGAACGGTTCACAGCAGCAGAAGATGGAGGGTGGGGTGGAGGTGACATGATGAGAAAGAGAGACAGAAAAAGAAAGAGAAGCAAAGAGGAGCAGGGAGTCTGCAGCAGTGAGCTGGCAAAATGAACGACAAGCTACGCCTAGTCAGCCAGACCACTGCGTAGTCAGTTTTGTCTGCATTTCTAGAAACTACGATCATAAAATGGGAAACTAATACCTGTCTTCTCATATGATCAAGATTTAGATATTGGGGATCTGGGTGTCAGGGACTGCACGGCGGGGGGGCGTCAGAGAAGGCCACACATAAGACAGGTCAAGCAGGGAAGAAATGAGTGCGAACCGGTTTGTAAGACTTACCCACAGATAAAGTACCTTTGGGTTTGGGTGGGACAGGACCTAGGAATCCAATGTTGTCATAAAAGTTATGAATTGCACTGGGATTAAAGTGTGGTCCTGTAACAAATCGAGACGAGTGATTATGTGACATTTTCTACACATGACACAAAAACAAACAAAACTCAAACAGTTTCCTACATCAGACAAACATCCTCAGAGAAAGGGAGCTTCCCCTACCTAGACGCCAAACAAAATACCCAGACTACACATGTCCCCCCCATCTCTCCAGCCCTCCCACCACACATTTTTCCCCATATTGCCATAAAAGCTACTCGAGTCTGGAGTTCCTGCTAAGGCACGTGAAAATGCTCATGCTTGGGCCACTAAACCTGGCCTGGGGGTGGGGACTGATGTCACAGGGGCCATGAACCCCCACTAGCCTTCTAGAGGCAGGATGCAATTCAGGAAACAAATCGCAAGTCGACAGCTCTCCTGCCCGGAGGAGGACCCATGAGGAGAGCTCGCCTCCGTCGTATAAAGCTGCCAGCAATGCTTCTGCATCCCCCCGATGCATTCCACTGATGTGTTAGCATGTTAGCGTTAGTCGGCAAGGTTTAAGGACTCTGCGGCCGGGTGCGTGAAGGTCAGTTAAGTGTCTCGTCAGAATTTCCTATGTGACGTGGGCATGCGAGCAGCACGGATTCGGCAGGCACGCATGCTCTCGTGGCGCGCTGCGCATTGCTGCCGCGGCGATGGGAGCGTGCGGTGAGCACAACAGGGCCCGAGTACCTTTTGTCTGAAGGAGATCGATTTCTTTGGTTAAGCAGTCAATGTCAATCTGCAGCATCCTGTTTCTGCAACGCAAGTTCTGCATTTCCTCAATCTGATAAAGGAGAGATGACACAAGGTTACACTTTCTACCCACCGTGGGAGAGCAGTTTTTTTTTTTTTTTTTTAACTTGTTTAATTAATGCAAGAAAAGATTAATGTTATGCTTCCAAGAGAGCCATGCAGGAGGTTAATTCCACGGGAAAGCGTTTCAAGCCATGTGTTAGTGATCCGCGTGATCTCTGCACATCTAATGCTTCCCCATCATCCAACAGGAGCCGTGCTTAATGTTTACTTCTCAGCGTGGTGTGAAGATCCTCATCCAGTTGGGATTACAACGTCCCAATACAGGAAGTGTTCTTTGCAAAGGCACCTTGGGGTCACTCCTCAAACTAAATTACAGGATGCGTCTCTTTCACATTACGGGCTGCGGCGGAAAAATATTGAAGCAGAGCTTCACTGTAATGGACAGACGGGTCACTTACGGAGGGTGTCTGGGAGATGGAATTGGACCTCTGGAGCCGTCTGCGGGTGAGGTCATTCTCCATCTCGTTGACCTCCTCCTTCAACTTCTCCAGCTTCTTCTTCTTCAGCTGCAGCTCGTGGCACAGCCTGTCCATCCGAGCCTTCTGGTGTATCAATAGAGCTGTGGGCAGGACAGGGGTTCTGCTGGATGACTGGCTCGGCGACCGTACGGCCAACTGGACCCCATAGTGTGCGAGTCACACAGAGACATTCAGGCATGCCGCATTCCACTGAACTACACCCAAAATAACAAATCGAATACCAGCCAATTCGCACAATCATGCCTTTTACGATACCCAACAACAGAAAAGTTTCTAGAGGACAAAACACCAAACTGCCTTTTTCCTAAATGGCTTGGACTCCAGACGAGACACCGGCAACCGCGGGGGAAGGGGATGCGACCCATAGTCACTGTGGGCCCATCAACGAGAAACTCCCAGAAAGGAAACGAAGTGATCCATGCAGGCGTGATGAAGACGCCAGCCCACTTAATGGCGGTGAGAGCCTACTCCTAAACCGTGAAGGTCTCACCCTGCTACCAACCCATTAAAGAGCCCTATCGAGTAGACCGAGGATACAAGAGCGGCAGCATATACAGTCTGCCTGAAATGCATTCAGATTCCCATAATGTTGATGCTACGTTAAAAACAGGCATAAACAACAGCTTGTGGTTAGATTTCCGTCTTGGCAAGAGGCAGTGGAAAAAGCATTTACTACTCGCGAGTAGAAACATACACGATGTCCCTCACGTGATCATACAAGAGCAACGTGCTTACACGTTCCCACAGAACGGCATCTGGCTCATGACTGCAAACTTGAAGGAACATGAATCGCTGGTTAGAGACGTCAGGCTCATTACAAAAGGCAGAAATCGTGGCAAAGGAGCACGAATTCACAGCAATGACCTCCAGTGCACCACCCAAAACTTACAATGAACGACACAGTAACATGCAGGTGATTTAATTTAAACTTAGAAAATGTCTGCACACACGAAAACTGTGAAGCTCTCTTTGCTGGTTTGCTTGCTGGCTCATTTACGACTCTCACCCACCGCCCCCCCCACCACAAACAGGCCCTGCCCCAGCAAACAGCCCCCACCTTGTGTGTAAGCGGCGTCGTCAGAGCTGACGCTGAGCCGGCGCGGTTCGCTGGGCCTCTCCCTGTGCGCCGTCAGCGGGTCCGACAGGTGATGGGGGTCTGTCTCGGCGAAGTGTTCCGAGGGAAGGCTGAGCATATTGGGGACCTCGAAGGTGGGGGAGACCACCCCGGGGGACACAGCCGGCGGCTTGTTTGGGGACACGGTGATTTTGAAAGTGTACTTGGTGTTGGGCTGGGTGACCACTACACGGGGGGAGGTCACTGCCCCACTGGCCCCCATCGAAGAGCGGGACTTGGGCGGGTGGTGGTGGATGTACGCGGGGCCCATGCTGACCTGTCCCGCGACACCGCGCCCGCCAGCAGGGCCCTGCAGCCCTGCAGAATTGGCAGAAATATAAACGGTGGGGTTGCGTCCACCGGCATCGTCGCCGGTTGCGTTGGCGGAGATGTAGAACTTGGGTTGGGGGCGGGAGGCAGAGGGGGCAGCGGCGGCATCGTCGGGCCCAGCGGTGGCGGCGGACGGAGGGCTGGGGGAGATGTACAGGGTGGGCTGGCTGCGGTTCAGGGCTGTCCCGCTGATGGACAAGGGTGCAGTGGAGCAGGTGCTGGTGCCCATGGGGGATGAGGAGGGGCAGGAGGAGGACGAGGAGGCGGCGGAGGCGGACGAGGAAGGTCGAACACCACCGACGGGATGCAGGATGGCGGCGGAGTTACTGCGCTGGGGCGATTCCAGCTTGATCTCGATCTGGTTCTTGCGGGGGCCCGTTGTGATGGCCTGTATGTTATACTGACCGCTGGAGGCTGCCGGCGCCTGCAGGATGGGGGGGGCCTGCGGGTTCGTGGGAGAGCTGATGGGCATGTAGACGTGGGACGTCTGGTGGCCCTGCGCCGTGTGCCCTGAGGTATGCGAGGAGCCGAGCTGGCAGGGCAGTGCCCGGCCGCCGGGCAGCGGGGACGGGTGCGAGATCTGGTAGGTCTGCTGCTGGGTCGCGGGGCTGTACGGGGACCAGGCCGCCTGAGGCTGTTGCTGCTGCTGCAGCTGTTGCCTGGGCGTGGCAGTCTGGCTGACGTACGGCCGGATGTAGATGGAATTGCCCTGGGGGCTGTTGAGACTGGGCTGGGGCCCACCGTGGATGTGCAACGAGGTGGGCGTGTTGCGGCCTGTCTGGATGTTGGGAGCCAGCGTGACAGTTATGGGGTTGAAGCGGGGTGCCTGTCCCTTGTTGCCCAGCTGGTAGAGACCCAGGTGCTGTGGGGGCTGGGGCTTTCGGGCAGCGTCCATTACGCCAAGTGCGTTGAAGCTGGGAGGCACCTGCGCGGGGGCGGACTGCGGCTCGGGCTGTAGGAAGTGCCCACTGGGCTGCGACCCCTGCAGGGGCCCGTCGCTCAGGCTGTGTGTGAGAGTCCGGCTGCCGTTCATCCTCTGGCTGTCCCGAGCCGGGGACACATGCACATTCTGAGAATGCAGGCCCAGGTTCAACTGGGTCATGTGATTCTGGAGTCTGGACAGGCCGGGCTCTTCCGGGAAGCTGAGGTTTCCTTCGCCGTACAGGTATCCTGTGCTTACCTGGGACAGGTACTCGCAACAGGCATGCAAGTTGTTGTTGTTCTGAAAGTCAAGTTCGTGATTTTTGTCACATTTGTGCATATTTATAGAGGCTCGTTATAATTAACGGCGGAAATGAAGTCACACAAGCAGAAAGGCACACAGGACAATTTGCGCTGTTGCGATCGTGCTGCGATGTAATCCTGCAGTGTATATGGCAAAGGTGCATGGGCAATAATCTCCAGGGCTTTAGATCTGGGGTGGCCAGTCTTATGCACAAAGGGCCGGTGTGTGTGCAGGTTTTCGCTGCGACTCCATAATTAGATTACTAATCAGAGGACTGATTGGCTGAAGAGTCCTCACACCTGTGTGTGAACAGCTGACCTAAAGGGTGTCCCAAAAACCCGCAAACACACCGGCCCTTTGCGCATAAGGCTGCCCACCCCTACTTTAGATGATGCATGAAACATTATTCCGGATGCTGGGTTCTCAGTACTTTACGGACGCCAGCAATTTGGTAAACAGATTGGTAATGCAATAACTAATCTGCAAAAAGCACCACCACAACACCGACATATTTTTTTCCTTGCTTATCTACAATGTCTCCTCTCTTTCCAAAGATGTTGTGGCAGTTGAGTTGCCCCTTGCTTGAAATGGAGACATTTAAGTCTGTTGGTGGATGAACTCCAAAAACTGGCATCCATATGACAAATTTCTATTAAATCAAAGCACAGATTCATTAAGTGCACCATGAACGTCCAGTGAAACTCCAGATGAAAGCCCCAAGGGTGGGGTGCATGACACCTCTAGCTAACTGCATACCCGCAGATATTTTTACGTCGGATGTATAAATGATCGTAAAATGTGTGAAGGATGAGTGGATGTCTTTTTTTATATTATCAAAAACTGTATGCTGGTCCTGGATTTCGTGGCAGCCTTGTGGGGTTTGGTACACGAGACCTGGAGCTCATGTATCCTTATATGGCGAGACGACCGAGCATCACGAATGGCCAGATAGCAGCTCACCTGCAGCACACACTGGGACACGACCCCCTCTGGGACTTCGGGAAACTTCTGGCGCAGGTCGTGAAAAACCTGGATGTCAATCTGCTGGCTTCCCTGGGCCATTCGTGTACAGCCGGGTCAGGACCGATTGCTCCGTTCAGCTGCCTGGGGCCTCAGTCGTGGCACTGCCCGGTCCACAGCTCGCGCATCTTCTGAAAGAGGGCGGGGAGGCGTCAACACCAAGTGTCACCGTGATTCTGTCCACAGCCTCACGTACCGTGCATGCAGACGGATCGGGCCTTAGGGGACCGTGCATGCAGACGGATCGGGCCTTAGGGGACCGTGCATGCAGACGGATCGGGCCTTAGGGGACCGTGCATGCAGACGGATCGGGCCTTACGAGACCATGTGTGGAAAACATCTCAAAATGCGCCAAATGTTCCACAAACTCGGGCAGAGATTTTTTTTTTTCATTTAAAAACACAAAATTGTGGTTAAAACCTTTCAAAACTATTTTTCAAAAAGCCAAATATCTGGGGTCCAGAGTAACATTTCCCCGCGGCCCAAGCCCTTTAGTGAGGAGGCAAAGAGGGGCCTCCTGGATCGGTCCTCCGGAACCTCATATGGCGCCACCCGGGATTGGGTCCTACGCCGTCCTGCAGCGCTGTTGGAAATGCCGCAGTCGGTCAGCGCATTACGGAGAACAGAACCAAAACTAGGGCTGACCCAAGGCGCGTGGTTTTGGGACAAAATCGATGTATCCCCCCAAGACCCCTGCTACCATCGCCGTGCCAAAACCAGTGGGGGAGGGGAAGCACAGCAAGCAGGAACAACCTCAGCATGTAACACAAACCTTTAAAAAATCCCACAAGTGGAAAGAGGAGGAGAACAGAAAAAAATGGGGAAGGTTTATATGGGGAACAGCTCAAAAGTCATGGAAGCGTTTTTTTTTTTTTGGAACCCTAATCTTAAACTTCCTGTGGACTAGAGGCCGAAGTCTGCCATTCGAAACACAGACAGGACAGGCTTTGGTGTAGAATTAAAGAGAAGTAACAGAACAGGACCAGCAGCGGCACGACCCCAGCCGAAGGTGCAGCGCTGCGGTCGTATGGGCGGGAGGACGACGGCAATCAGCCAGGCCCCTGGGGGTCTCTCCCAACAGATGACATTACAAGCAGCGATTCCTTATCGCAGCTTGAGTAACATACACGTGCGATGGCAGGTCAGCGCGGCTATAAATCCTGTTCGGCAAAGGACAGCCCAGACACTCATGCCGTCAGAAGTGGGAACCGGTGGAGAGACGTATTCCAGTACAGGGGACTGAAAACCAGGAACCGGTTCCAATAAGTACAATAAGTACTTGGTTAAAAAAGGAGACCAGCAGCAAACTAAAGGAAAGTCACCAAGTATCAAGTAAAAGGAGCAGGCAGCATCTTGGTCAGCAGCTCTCATATAATGTGCTTTCCTTGTAAAGGGTATTTCCACCATTATATTCCGTAGGACTTCTAGGTGTTGAGCACAAACGCCCGTTTTACAGCTTTATAGTTAACCTCATAGCCTGCGGACTTGTGAGTTTTTTTATTTTTATTTTTCATGGGCAAATGGCTGCATCCTGTGAGCAGCACGGGCAGGTGGGTGCTGTCATGCTTGATTCAAGCTTGAACAAAAAAGACAGAGAGGCCAGATCTAGAAGCAGGGGCCTAAACGGACCAGAGATAGCAACTGAACTGGAGATGGGAAGAAAGCGGGCGTGTGTGCTGCTTCGTTACTGCTCACAGCGGCGTCTGCTCGTGCTCCCGGAGCACAAGGAAACCTCCGAGCCCCCTTTCCATTTCAACACCATGTTTAATTCCAGTTTAATAAGCACCCCCTTCCCCCACACAACTCCCCGGCAGAGTGAAATGAGCCCAAGGGGCCATCAGACAGGGAAGGGGTATGGGGTAAACAAAAAGGCCCTTTGGCAGACCACTCCCAGCAAGCGGGTGCCAATCGGCTCCTCAATGGGTCCTTTTTCTCTCAGAACACCCGGCTGCATCACAGGCGTCGATCTAAATGAGAAGATCCAAGCCAATCAGGACAGGGTGAAGGGCTTATGGAGGCCTTGGGAACTACAGGAGATTCGGCCATGGACATTCCAGAGCAGCCTAGTGCTATATGACGAAATTATCGGTAAAATCGACAATATCAGACAACATCAGAATCCATCAGTGACTAAATGGCGATTATCACCTGTCGTGGAAGCAGGTTTAAGCTACGCCAAAAGATGGAGTTTTTGTTTTTAATTACATCGATTTTTTTTTTTTTAACTCCTTATATGGTCTACCAATGAACTATTTTCGGCACCATAAATCTCTGTTTGTTTCACCTTAATTTAAATTAAATGCCCAGCTTGGTGTCGTGTGTGCGCACTTGTGCCAGTGTGGGGTGGGCAACCACTTGATAACAGTTTATCGCAATATGACTGAAATATTGCGTTCTTTTTAAACAGCGGCCAGTCCTACTCTAGAGTAAAGCAGCCATCCCACCATAACTATGGAGAATTATACAAACAGCTGCAGAAGTTATAGGGCCCTGAATGGCCCCCAGTGCGTCTTTCAGCTGGTGCAAGGCACTGCGCTGTTTTCATTCCTCCAGCATGCAGCTACACTGAAGCTGACAGGTCCTGCAGGGAAACACTGGAGGGAGTGTGTCCAAGCCGTAGCTACTGGTAGAGAGTGAGTATGTGTGTGTGCGTGGGCGGAGGGGGGCTGCTCTGTTCATTCTGCACGGTTTTCAGACACACTGATACTAAACAGAGGAGTGTGCTGCACATGACAGCAAGGTCGCAGGTCAAGGGTGCCGGGACTCTCTCAACGAATGAGCGCAGCCCTGCGCGGCTCGGGGCTGTCACCTGCCTATCAGAGACGCCAGCAGAATAAACAAGGGAACTGCCTCACATAAGACACAAAATAATAATTAAAAAGAGACGCACACGTTCACGAAACACTCTTACTCAAGCATGCTCATGCACACGTGCAGACAGAGTCATGCTCGCTACCCGACAGCGGCGCCCAGTCTTTCACACGCCTGGAAAGTTCTAGCCCAGTGCCTGCAGCATATACATGGCCATGCACAGCGAGACTGGACACAGCTAAAGGTTAGAGGCCTTCGATATTATGGGCTTTAACCCTGAGCAGAGCACTGATAAAGCCATGACTGCTGGTAAGACTGACACTCAAAGACTCAAGAGCACGGTTTTAAATTACTCTAAAGGGAGCGTGGGAGCAACGAGCCCCTTCCTACACAATAACAGTGGACAAGAACATCCAGAACACAAGGGCTGCACCACAACCATTCATTTGCAAAATATTTACAGATGAGCTTCAGTTGCCTGCTGTGTGGCTTAGACCAGTGTTTCCCAACCTTTTTTGAATTGTGTACCCCCTGAGAGATTTTCTCATACCACAAGTACCCCCTTTGTCAAATGTGTTGATGATTCAATAAAAGTAGAACGTACAACTGATTATCAAATTTAAAACATTTTATTAAATCTCCATAACTTGAACATTTAATTCATTAAGCAACACATCCCAGATAGATTTTCTTTCTATACCAGGGCACAGCTAATGGAATGGCTGATAATATTTACCCATCATCAGGGAAATTAAATATAAAAATTTTTTCCACGTACCCCCTGTAATGTGCTCGCGTACCACTAGGGGTACGCGTACCCCCGGTTGGGAATCACTGGCTTAGACCACCTTCAAATGCATGCTCCACAGTAATGCGGGGTGCGCCTCTGATTACCACCCTGACGGAAACATGACCCAGACGGGCCAACTAGCTAACCCCCCTTAAGCAGACCAATGGCAAAGACACGGAAAAGCATGGTGAAAACATCCAGAGCACCACAAGCAGGACTGGACCTTCACAAGAAGGGGAAGCACACTTCTCTCTACTTGATCCAAGGTTTAGCTTGTTTTTGGAAATTCTGCGGTACCGTACCGTAAAGCATCTTAAATTCCTGTTGAGGTTTTGGATGCTTTGACTCAAAATATGCTTGAATATGGAAACTTCGCCGAGGTCCGGGACTTAGTGGAGAAATTCTGCAGCGCAAGGGTTGCCACAGATATCGCACGAGCCGCTATATTGCTGGCACGTTAACTGTCTGCACACTGTTGGAATCGCACATCACGAAGGCAGAAAACACAAGTTCAGCCAAATGATAGACTTTCTTGCATTGAAGTGAGAGCTTAATTTTCATGACAGCAAAGCACAAAGGCTTCAAGATGCACTGCGAGGGAACAGTGTCTGATACGTTACTTTGGCAAGGACAGCAGTTTCCTTCTTAGCCGTCTAGAGGTTGTTCCATCCCCGGAACACTGCATTCCCCACAACTCAGTCATCAGACCTTCTGGGTGATTCACTCCAAATCGTACTGCACCTACGGCACTCGTCTGCAGACTCCGTTTATTCCTTTCTCCTCGCATAGCCTTATTTTTTTGGATATGTTGCTAAGTAGAGCTGCAAATTCTCTGGAGTGAAATCTACAGGTTAAGCCGCAAAGGAGAGGAGACACTAATTAAAGCAGAAGGTCCTGAACTGGCCAAGTCAGTTACTGAGATTGGGAGAGAAATCTGCTCACCACAGAGGAAGCTGTAACACCTGGTGCTTGTCTCTTTCAACAAATACTCCCTCCCCCTCCCCCAGCACAATTACGTTAACGAAGCGGGTTTAACATTCTCCGTAGGGGCGAAATCAGCCCAGACGGAATGACTGCGGCTTAGTCTACTTGCACTGGCAAGTTCCACGAAACCACATTTCAGAATTTGCCGTTTAATAGCCTGCTATCAAGGAATCAAGACCAAGGCTGCAATACAGTACTTTGAATTAACAAGCAGAAATGTGCTTGCTGCACCCATGCAATCTTGGTTGAAGTAAAGCACTGGTGACTAGAGAAAACTGCCTGGTCAGCTTTTGCACTTGATGTGCACTAAAATGGACTAAAACAATACAAAGCCAAAAGGAAAGCATGGTAAGCGCGACAGCACGAGGCGCATCTGCATGACAACGTAAGTCACATGCAATATCACCGCACGTCTAAGGACGACAGAGGAGTCATGTGTTGCTTTTACAAATGAAGAGCCACCAAATGCCACAAGCAGCCACTCGGCGGATGCTGAGCATTTGGCTCTTGGAGTTACTATTGCTGGACAAAAACCAGTTCGGTGTTTTTTTTTTTTTCCTGCTGCAGGAAATACAACTCTGTGCACACGTGTGCGTGTGTGTGTGGGTCTGAGGTTTGAAAAGAAGAAAACCGAAATACCGCTGTGCTCCAGCACACAGCTGGCGTCTGATTAAGAGCAGTAGGGGTAAAAGTCCAGTGCCGGCTTGACAGGACTGTGATGTGAATGGAATGGCAAGCGCTTTAGCTTTGGGTTCATGCTGGGGATCCTGAGAAATGCCAAGGAGACCGTCAGTTTGAGCAGGACGTCACGGTCAGTTCATCTACCTTGCAAGACTTTCATGCAGCCTGTTTACTAGTCTACTATGTGATAACTAGCATCTGTGGGCATTTTTCTGTGTGGGAAAAATGGACATTTTAAATGTCACACTTTAAATGTCACACTTTAGCCAAAAGAAAAGCATGAGAACTAAGGCTATATGGCCAGTGTCATGAGCAGAACCACCAGTGATCAGAACTGTGAAAGGAAGCCAGCGATTAACGGGAGCAGGACCCGAGCGGAGGCCCTGTAAGGCTCAGCTCTCGTTCTTCAGCTGAGAGGATAAAACACACAACGGAAGCAGAGAGAAGAGGAGGTGCCTGTTGACAGAGGGCAAGCACACCTGGGGTCAGGTGACTGCAGGGGCAGCCAAGAAGCTCTCTAGCAACACAGGCCACGGCGTTTCACACTGCAGGACTACAACAGAATCTCGCCCCAGACCAGCGGGCTTCTGATGCGGATGTGGTGTCTACAGCAGAGCCAGAACCCTGAGTGTGCTGCCAAGGTCATGTAGGAGTCCAATACCACAGCAGGGTTCTGCTTTTCTCCATACCCAGTCCATTTTACCCAACAACTGAATATATTTCTTGGGTTAAATGGACTATTCCAGACCCACCCCCACACTCCTTAGGTGGTGAAGTAGAAGAGCCCATTAAAACCAGTTGGACTCAAGCCAACCATGCAAAGCACCCCAAGATGGCTTAGTCTGCCATGAGTCCCGGTGAAAAGCATAAAAACACACGCACTGGAATTACCCCTTGGTCAAACTACTTTCTTGACACCTACTTTTGGACTATGGTACATGCATGTGTTTCAAACAAATAAAAACATTCACGTACATCTACAAACTTACAATGGACAAGACTCATCTGTTGCATGCTAGTACAATTGCTGGCAGGGAAAAGAAAAATTAACATTTAACGCCAGTGTAATTTCCAAATTACCTGCCAGAGAGGTTGTACATAAGGATTGCTTGGGATCACCTGGTGCTTCCTATACTGCATGTGTATTGGGCCTCGCGCTAAAACAGAGGTAAGTCCTGCCTTTTAGTAAATAAATAAATAGAAACATCTCACACACTACATTCGCATGCGAGCCGATCGGCGCTATTTAGCAGGCCGGGTGGAGGGCCACGCTTCTAGCTAACGGCAAGTATGAAATGGGGGCGAAATACTTGGCCCGCTCCTCTCGACCGTATACTAAAAAATGTTTTTGTCCTTAACAAGGCCTTCGTCTGCCGGCATCCTTGAAATACACAGCTAATGAAAGACACACATTTAACACATTCAAAAGCACTCTTAATAGGGTAGAGAGTTTACAAAGCAAGTGTCTTTCAAACGCATGCAGATAGTCCTGCCCGTTTTGAGGACTTTCAGCATATGTGCATTAATAGCCGTACACTATATGGCCAAAAGTATTGGGACTCCTGCCTTTACACACAACTGAACTTTAATGACATCCCATTCTTAATACACAGGATTTAATCATTTATTTGTCAAGAAAAAAAAAAACATATAACCATACACGATATACAGGCCACACCCACTGGGGTGGTGAGTGGTGCAGCAGGCTAAGCCTCTGTATCTGTGATCAGAAGGTTGCTGGTTCAAGCCCAGCCTTGGCAGAATAATCACAGCGCAGACCCTAGAGCAAGGGCTGTGAACCCTTAAGAGTGATTGGTTGGAGGACACTAACACACAGAAACAGGTGTTGTGTGTGTGAATATTTTTTTGCCATTTTTGGAAAAAATTTGAAAAACGGACGGGTGTGTGGCTAATCCTCTGTGCTTGTGATCAAGTCAGTGTGCTCGAACCTGCCCTCAGCAGAATAGTTACAGGGCAGGCCCTTGAGCAAACTGACTGATCCTGCAGTGTGATCTCTCGCTCTCTCTCTCACACACACACACACACACACACACACACACACACACACACACACACACACACACACACACACACACACACACACACACACACAATGCATTCAAGGGCCTGCCCAGTAACCACTCTGCTGAGGGTGGGTTTGAACCACCAACCCTCACACATATGAACCATTAACTCTGAAACACATATGGGTCAGAGCAGATCCAGTTTACCGATCTGTGGCGATTTCTGAACAACTTTTTATCCGGATCCGGTTCAGACTCAACTTGCTATGTGAAGTTGGAGTGGGTTTATGGGAATTTTTGACCATTCCTCCAGGAGAGCATTTGTGTGGTCAGGCACTGATGTTGTACATGAAGGCCTGGCTCGCAGTCTCCGCTCTAATTCATCCCAAAGGTGTTCTATCGGGTTGAGGTCAGGGCCAGTCAAGTTCCTCCACACCAGACTCGCTCATCCATGTCCTTATGGACCTTGCTGTGTGCACTGGTGCGCAGTCATGTTGGAACAGGAAGGGGCCACCCCCAAACTGGTCCCACAAAGTTGGGAGCATTAAATTGTCCAAAATGGCTTAGGATGCCACAGTTTTAAGAGGTCCTTTCACAGGAACGAAGGGGGCAGGTCCAACCCCTGAAAAAAACCCCCACACCATAATCCCCATCCACCAAACTTTATACTTGGCACAATCCAGTCAGTCAAGTATCGTTCTCCCAGCAACCGCCAAACCCAGGCTCGTCCATCGGACTGCCAGACTGAGAAGCGTGATTCATCACTCCAGAGAACACGTCTGCACTGCTCTAGAATCCAGTGGCGGCGTGCTTTACACCACTGCATCTGACGCTTTGCATTGCACTTGGTGGTGTAAGGCTTGGATGCAGCTGCTTGGCTATGGAATCCCTAAGTTTTCTACGCACTGCTCTTGAGCTAATCTGAAGGCCACACGAAGTTTGGAAGTCTGTAGCTATTGACTCTGCAGACAGTTAGCCTCAGCATGCGCCGTTCCCTCTGTGATTTTACGTGACCTACCGCTTCGTGGCTCCTGTTCCCAATTGCTTCCACTTTGTTATAATACCACTAACAGGTGACCGTGGATTATTTAATAGTGTCTGAAGAAGCAGTCTGCATGCCTATGTGCTTGATTTTATACACCTGTGGCTATGGAAGTGGTTGAAACACCTGAATTCAATAATTTGCAGGGATGTCCCTATACTTTTGGGAATGTGGTGTATCTATGGAAATCTCAGGGCACATAAACACAAGCACAACAGCTGCAGCAGACCATCCGGGCCTCTAACCGAACAAACAGTATTTAAATATGCAAATCAGCATCCTTTCTAGCTAGAGCATTCAGAGCAGCAGCAGATAAAAGTCAAGACAGATCCTCACCCCGGCAAGGATGATAAGCAGACCCACACAGCATCGGTAACAGCCAGTGCTAGCGACAGCAAAATGAGAAGGCTGCGAGGTTCAGCGAAGATTGCGATTTCTGGAAGTCCGACAATGCTGCTGAATCCCACAGAACAGTTCCGGGACCTTCCATGCTGTGGTGCCGGAATGGCAGGGGCTACATATACATGCGTGGACATTTTTCCCCTCCGTGTCTAATCAGAACCAACTGCAACACTCTCAAGTAATCCACCACTCCGCTCAGAGGGCGGGGCGCTCTCATACCGTCACTGAGTGCAAGTCTGCAAGTGACCTACGACCCAGTTACACAGAATACAGGAAGAAGCGTTTTGAAAGAATACAGCAAACTGTGTCAAGCTTCCAAAAAACTGACCCCACGCTGCATGAGGTTTTGAACATTGCTGTAGAGTTAAAGGACGATTAAAAGTGAGTCTTAAAGCCTTAACATACAAGAGAGAAAAACAGAAGCAGTATTTCTCCTTGCTTCTGATAGACCACAGAGAGATGTGCTGAAATCAGGACATAAGCCTCTGGTCAACTTTCACACACCTCAGTACCGTGAAGCTACAAAAGACCTGAAAGCTACTCCTTGCCAAGGGCCCGCCACCCGTCCTCAAAGCATGATATGTCGAGAGCACAACTCAGACCAAAAATACAAAGTTGAAAAACAAAAACATCAACTTCAGCCACTAAGCATTACGTTTTATTTCCGCTACGAACTTGATATTTTACTTTTAAAAAAAGATGGAGAATTTTCAAAAGTAAAAAAAAAACTGCACAATTGAGGAAAATCGTTTGTAAGTCACAAAAATGTGCTATATGTTCATGCATGTCGTGCACAAAACAACAGCTCACCACCGGGCACTGAAAAAGAGGAAGGAAAAGAGGGTAACAGGGTTCAATCACGTTTAAGCTAGACAATTCACTTAGAAAATGTAAAGCAATATTGAGTGCAGGGACCTGCCCTCGTAGTCGCTTTAACTTTACAAAGTCATCTTGAAGCCAAAAACGATAAAATGATCCTGTCCAACGTAGCTAAATAATACCGTTGACACAGCTGAAACAATATTGTTCCAATTAATTAAGTATTTGTAGTTAAGGTCGCTGCATTTTTTGAGTGTCAAACGGCATTATCCCTTTATTTCAAAAACTATACCATAAAAGCGGGATAAGCACAAAATCTCATTAGCCTTCATAAGCTTTAACCATGACAGCCTACACCACAACCGCAACATAAACCTCTAGGTATGTTTGAATGTGCTGATCATTTACAAACAGGAGGCTGACATAAGCAAGTGATTCACCCAGGCTCATTCACACATTATTACATTATTTGCACAGCGAAAACTGGTTGGAGCCTAAAGCACTACTGCAAGTTTGCAGTTAACTAATGAAACTACCGCATTCCTTTATGCAAGATTTTTAATTCATTATCAAATATGACCAGCAGATCAATCTTTCGTTTTCCACAGAATAAAACACAAAAGTAATGTCTCTATCCACAAGCTCTGCGAGTTTCAATGATGCAAAAAAAAAAAAGAAAGCGGTAGGGATAGGCAATATTAAAAAAATTAAACGCGATATATACGAGATAAGCCCTCTCGGCACACATACATGCAACGCCAAATGCGGTATTTCTTTGATCAATGAGCAAGATTTAATTATTTAAAAGCAGGTCAGGGATCATATAAAACCATCTAAGAATCTAAAGCAACAGTTCGCAAACTCATGGTAAGCCCTAGCCACGGACCACCATTATGACCAATGTTTAAATACGCTGAATGTTGTTTTTTTTTTTTTTTAAACCATGTAAACTGTAGGCTAGAAGGCTGAACTGAAAGCCAATTCATAAATCTTTGCTATATTGTGCTGTGTGTAGCCTAAGCCTACTTCCCCAAAAAGAGCAATAATGCCTTTCTAACAGACATATGGAGCAGCCTTAAGGCGCAGACAACAGAACATGTCAATATGCTGATAAGACCGCAGTTACTGTAGCAGACGACATTCTCACCAGCCAGACATGTTGTCTTTTCAAACCCACCTAGCAGCATAGAGAGCTTCTGAACACATGGGACCAGAACAAAACGAGGAAATTATTTTCAGAAGGCGTTGACCCCCCCCCCCCCCCCCCGAAAGTAAATAAATAAATTCCAGAAAGAACAGGAAGTGAATTTCCCCCAGGCATTATATCGTACAGGTGTCAAGAACCAGATGATGCCTCATTTACCCCCCCCCCCCCCCAAAAAAAAACGAAACAACTCCCAAAACCTCCAGGACATGTCAGGGAGGGAGATCTCCAGCTACCAGTGTGATGGGAGAGCCGCTCTACCAAGGGCCACTATGGGAACTCCTACTCTATGGTTGCTGCTGTCATCACTTGTCTGGTAAGCAACCTCCTTAGGGCAAATGCAGATCAACTAACATGTTAAAAAGATCACTGTAAAACACTTCAAAGAAGCTAACACAACTTGATGTAATCTGTCATGGTAACAACTTGCAGTGACAGAAATGTATTTAATTTAGGGCATATTCACGTAAACAAAAAATTGCAACGAAGCACCACTTGGCCTATTCTTTACATTAGTTAGACTGCTGCTCGCTGGATACCAGAGTTTGTTACTAAGCTCTGGTGCCACTTCTATAATATAAAAAATAAAAGGAGCGACACTCACTGAGTAGGGTTCAGCTACAAAGTGCAGCAGCTTGTCATTTCACCAAGAAAGACAGTAGAGAATTGAAGGAAACATGCAAGTATGTGAAAGCTGATCTGTTAGCTGTTTGGGGAGAAGGGGGTGGGAGGGGCAGAGGGTTTACGGGGGGCTAAAAAAAGGTTCAGAAACAGTTGGTTCTGATAGATTTTCCAACAGGGGCTTTCAATGGCTTCCCTGGCTTTCTGCCTAGCAACACTACATGATTCACTCTTACAGACAAGGCCTTCAGTTGGCTCTAAAACCATGGAAACGACCCTCGGAACAATAACTTCCAGGTTGTGAGATTCGAGGATTTTCCTCACCAAGTATACAGGACAGTCATTTAGGATTTTAACTACAAACATATGTATGTGAGCTTATACTGGAGAAACACCATACAGATTGAGTTCAGTATCCCTTAACATATGAAAGCAACCTCTTTCAGAGCGGTATTAAAAACTGCACTTCCATACAGTAAAGGTAAATTAAAATAAGGTCTTCTATACAGTAAAGTAAAAAAGCTAAATGTTCCAAACCACAAAAGCTTCATAGAAACTATACATTTATATTAATATAATAGATGAATGCCATAGTTAGAGAAGATGATCAGGCGCCGAAGGTAGAAAACATACAAACCATGCAACTTCTGTCACAGTTAAGGCTACTTGGCAAGTGCACAACAGGCTTTGTTTGCAACACTGTCTAAACAAACATACCGGAAGCTGGCTGACACCCATCAGGAAGTGATCCCTGTGCTGTGGGCAAGAGAAAAATCAGACAAGCCTGTGTGACATTGCAGAGGGAGGCCTCCCCACACCTCACTGCCTCATCCTTGAAGTTCTCCAGAGCAAACAGCCCACAGGTTATCAGCTCGGTTCCTCTTTGGGTTGCGACACAAGCCTATTCCTGAAACACTGAAAGGCCCACTTTCCCCCGCCTGAGAATATCTTTACTTTATATATTAGAGCAGGCAGGCTTTAGCGTGTCTCAGGACCTCCATGTGCTCTGGTAAGGAGAAAACCCTTCACCGGAAATGCTTTCAGCAGCTGCTAGGAGTATTATTTCCCCACCTTGAGGCCAACCAAAAGATGAACTGCAGCCAAGTCACATGACACTACAAAGGTAAACCACCATTGGTGGAAAACGGCTCCATTCCTCTCTGCAGCAGTAATACGCTCTCATTATTGAGGCTTACGGCACATTCTCATTCTGCCATAGTAAACAGCAGTTAAGTAACCTCACTTGCAGTAAAGGCAGGATACTAAAATTTAACATTTTATATCCTCTTGCTCTTTTAATTCTGAATAAATAAAATGGTACACAATAAAACAAGGAAGGAATTGCAGAAGTTCTGCAAACATGTGGCCTTTCACGTGGAACCTTTAGTTCTATACTGGGCCTTAATAGAATCACTGAACAGCATCAGCAATGGCTGTCTCCCGCTACACCCTGTGAAACACTGCGACACCTGCCCGTTCACTGCCGTACAGAACGGGCTCCTCTGGTGCATCATGGGCAATATTAAGGACACTGCCGTGCAGGACAAGTCCCAATTGCACAGCACTGCTGAAACCGAAACCGCTGCCAGCCCCCAGTATTGGTCAGTAGAGCGGATCTTCTTTTGATCCATCTTAGCCAAGTGCACCAGATACGCATTTAAAAAGGGTATGTGGTAAAAGTTATGCAGGCCGTACGATAACGGTTAGGAATAAAGAAGCTCGTGCTCTCTCAGTCTGTGCATGTGGGTGCAGGGAGAAGGGACTGGCACTGACAGGTGGGATGGAACACGCCCAAAGGCTACTGGGTCATCTTCTCCGTTGGCCCAGTGGCCAAAGCCGCAGAACAGGGGTCTGCCAGTGCCGCCGTTTCAACGTCGGGGGGGGGGGATGGGACGTGGGCCAGAGGGCAGAGTCCCTGGTTTACAGAGGCTGGAGGACACAGCACAGAGACTTCATCTCAATCTGAATCAAACTACCTCCACCCCACGCTCCAGATACAAAGTGAAGAAATATTTCCATGGACCAGTGACAAGGAAAAGGAAAAAAACCCAAAACAAATCAAATGCTGATCCCATCCAGTGCCATGCTTGCATGCATAAAGGCCAAAGTCCCACCATAGCTGTACACTGCCTGACAGGCCATCCAGTGAATGCAGGAAAAACAAATCAAATCATTGATATAAACGTCACTTGCAACGCTTCAGCAAACCCATATTCTCATCCACGTCTGAGGTTATATCCCAGTGTCTCTCATATGTCAGTGGCTGTTCACTACTACAATACTACAACAAATAACCTCCCAAGTTTGATATGAGAAATTCATCAGGCCGACAGAGATGGCTTCCAGAAACTTCACTAAATGCAGCGCGACAATCCACTACTACTTTAGGATCTTCGGAATGATAGACCAATACAGCCAGACGCCCTTAGCCAAGGCTCCAAACCACAACAAACAAAAGCGCTCGCAAAACTGTGGACTTCACTGTCCACCACACCCAGACAATGTTTGCGGAGAAAGAGGGAGACCGTACATGACAGAGAAAGAGAGGGAAGAGGAGAGAGGGGACATTCTACAAAAGATACACTGAGTCACATTGTGCTGACAGTGCTCCAGGACATGGGATCAAAGCGAGGCATCTCAGTGCTCGCCGCCTTTAAACACTGTTCGTGCATAAAACCTGAGCAAGAGATGAAAGAGGATCATTCAAATGTGGGGAGGAATGATGAGCAACAAGCTTTCCACAGACACTGGCCTGCACAACCCCCCCGGTACACAAAGAAGCCAAGGCAGGAACGTCTGGATGGGAAACAGGAAGGAGTCTGCTGAAAACCTGACAAAAGAGCCCACTCCATGATATCTGGGTGCAGAAAAACAAAGACCTCACACTTTCTTTTGGATGCCAGGTGAAACAAAAGATCATAAAAGCAGAAATCATTCTACAGAAACGTCATGAACAGCATTGTGCCTGATCGTCCGTTTGAGTTTGGAAAATGAACAAGACTGTTACATACACAACACTAGCAGTCAAATGCTGTCCCTGACGAGCTGATGGGCAGGGAGCAATGCAGCAACTTCAATGGAGCGGCAGGCAGGACGAGGAGGGTTAGGGATCTCGGCATCGCCTCGGTTTTTTTGCTTTCCACCCTACACATGTACTTTCCACCGTTTCACATTCTTTCTGTAGGTTTGGAGAACTGCCTGGGTAAATACGGCTGAGACAAATATTAGTAAATCACGACCGATTTCCCATCTCAGAAACAGTAGCCTTGCGGAAAAAAATAATAATGAAAATCTGCACAAATCCAGCCGTGGTGGTGAAATTAGCACTGTCAGGGGCTTGGGAGGGGGGCCTTTATCTCAGCAATCAGGTGTAACACGACTCCAAGCTTTTCCCTACTAGAGAACATAGATGCACCCACCCTGCAGTACTCAATACTCAGCCCTAGAACTGTGTCCCCACTCCGTTTTTCCCTGACAAGGCTTTCTGACCACAAAATAAATACCCGCTCACAGTTTGTTTCCTCCGATTTCACAAGGCAGAGCCGTGTTGAGTGCCTGGCACACTCTGGGCCTTTAATTTTAGGCATCCTAAACTGGGAGGGTGGTGGGGGAGATACAACAGGCGAGCTACAAAAACAGCAGCCCACCGGAAGGGGCACCACCAAGGTTTACAGTACGGTTTATAAATCAGTCTGGCAGGGATGGAACAAGCAGACAAAAACACTGATCCCAAACAAACACAAAGACGGAATTAGCTGTGCCAACTTAAGGACCTTGAATATCTGGACATCCAACAAAGCGGCAGTGGATCCACTTACATACACTGCAGTTCAATTGTAAGTTGTGCTTTCCATTTATGATAACCACAATTTAGTTGCCACAACATAATTTGTCCTCCTTAGCAAGACATTTTGTCATTAACTGTTCACATATCACCCAAACATTGTCTAACACCAGTGTTAAAAACGAGGTTCAAAGCTTATACAACAAGCTACAGCACTCAAAAACAGGGCTGTAAGAAACTTGTTCAGAAAAAGCTCCAGGACACGGTACTATTTTTCACAGCAGGTCAGGCCCTCTCATTCCAGCTCTCACTGGACAAAAAGCATACAAAACACGCAAGTACACGTACAGGTACATTGGGATGCTTCTCTTTGCCGACACCATCTTGCTCTCCATAACTTGGGGGTCACGGCACAGGGTCAGCTAACGTGCAGCAACCCCTGGAGCTAGGGGGGGTTAAGGGCCTTGCTCAAGGACCCACGGACATGTGATTATTCTGCCAAGGCCTGGGCTTAAGCCAGCGATCTTCTGATCAGGCACAGACAGCCTGTATCACAAATTATTAGCTTGCATTGCTGGAGACTGCAGACACCAGTGGCACTCTAGCAGTGCTAGCTGACCCGACCGCCACACCTCCACCAACCCTACATGCTCCCTTCTCCCATTCTGGTGACGGTGATCAACATGTCAGTTTTACACTTCAGTCTACTAAATCGTAAAGTGGCCTTCAAACGTACTACCCATACCAGTCTCTTTAATGCCATCAGAAACTCCAGTAATCCGCTTTCCTACCAAGAGCTACTAGTGTAACACACATGCAGCTCTGTTTGCAATTAGGTTAAATAGTACATCCAGGGAAACCCAGCTGGGAAGCTCTACTAGATTCAAAATTGATAGTTTTCTCACTACTCACTTCACAGCACAGTTATTACAGTAGGGGAAATATCCTCACTCACTTCATTAGCAAGAAACACCACACATTAGAAAAGTAAAGCTATTAAATGCTTTACCAATTTCAAACCTGCGAGTATCAAGGTGTAATCAGTGAAATAGATTAAGGTTTGAAACTTCAATGGCTTAATAAAAAATAAAAGAAAAAACACTTAATCCACAGACCAAAATGGCACCAAATACAGCACAGAGGAACAGAATTCATTTTGACAGTATTACTGCCACTGAAAAATATGGATTTAAAGCGGAGTTCAGCTGTCTGCATTTGGTGAAAATCCTGTGTCTGCAAATTAAGATTTGCAGAGGGAAGATTTTTCAATTCAGACTCTTAGTTCTGACAGGAACTGACTGCTCAAGCAGCAGCAAGAGCCAAGACGACAGAAAAGACTGGAAAATTCTGAGTGTAATTACTGAGAGGAAAGAGCTAGATATCACCCTTGTTAGGATGCAACTGGAACTTCAGAGCTTAAAATGTTCAGTAGGGAAAAGATAATACAAGATGATCTGCACTTTGGTGCAGGGTTCCATCAGACATCTCACATTAAACAGTGTAAAATGAAAAGCACACAAGCCCAAAACAGCATTAAACATAACCATAACAAATTAACCTGTGCAATAAAAGAACCATCTACTTGAGACTTGGGTAAATATATATTTGAGTCCCCTAACCGCCAGCTTTCTGTTTTTGTGATAAAAACATTAAAACAGATACTTCTCATCCTCTTCCCTTATTCTGGGATTTCGTTTTGCAATCCTGGGATAAACATGCCTGAGACAAAAGCTTCTTTGAAAAACAATAATTCACCCAATTCACGTAACCAGTTTATTGTGCAAAGGCACTTATGCTAAACCACAACGCCAAATACAAAAGTTCTTGCTTCTTCTTTTTTGGAAAACCAATACAAACATGCAGCGCACGGACGACCCGTCCAGCCCGACGTGTTTGGGTTATGCATACCTGGTGTGTCAACATCCGTGAAAGAGCCTCCTGAAAAGAACTGCAGCAGAAGTACGCAGGTAAACACGGGGTGCGTAACTGTGTCGGTTAATCATGCCACGGTAAGACAAAAACAAACAAATAAATAAAACAAACAAATAGATATGAATAAATGGCGGCAAAAGCTTAAGACCACAGGTCAGAGTTCTAAGGCATGTTGGGCATCGCAGTGAATCACAGCAGAACTGGCGTCCAGCAATACTGGACCATGTTTGCCTCTTGGACCACCTGCTATGGCCTAAGAAATTACCATGTGCCCAGTTACTCCTGTCCTGCAGCACAGAGGCCTGCTTTGCTCTTGCAGGCAGGGGATGAAATACAGCTCGAGTACTGACTCCTGACAAACGATATGATTTTCAGTTAGAGATAATCGGATTTCACCTCTTAACTGGAGGAGTTGGTTTAAGGAATTTTCACATCTATGTGGATTTAACAAAAGCAGGCCACTAATTAATATCCTGTTTTACCCCTATTACAGGTTAGCTTAGGGATTCACATTCATTCAAGGCCTCAGAGTGAGTGAAAATAAGTGATTGGGTTACTGAGACATATCCCTCCAACCCAGTATTTACGGTTTGAGGAGGTCAGCACAACATAATAAATTGTGGCTACAGTAACCAGCAAAACACGGCATGGTTTTAAATTCACAACGGATCAGCATGTCAAATGTTCAGCCCCTCACCAAATCAGCCAGCAGTTGGACTTAAGAAAATCATAAACCATGACTTGTTCACTTATAATAAGAAATTCTCACAGGCAGGTCTGATTCTGTGGAGTTTTAGAAGTGGAAGCCTGGTAGGATCTCCATCTATCCATCCATCCATCCATCCATCCATCCATTTTCCAAACCGCTTATCCTAGTGGGCCGCGGGGGGTCCGGAGCCTATCCCGGAAGCAATGGGCACGAGGCAGGGAACAACCCAGGATGGGGGGCCAGCCCATCGCAGGGCACACTCACACACCATTCACTCACACATACACACCTATGGGCAATTTAGCGACTCCAATTAGCCTCAGCATGTTTTTGGACTGTGGGGGGAAACGGAGTACCCGGAGGAAACCCCACGACAGCATAGGGAGAACATGCAAACTCCACACACATGTGACCCAGGCGGAGACTTGAACCCGGGTCCCAGAGGTGTGAGGCAACAGTGCTAACCACTGCACCACCATGCAGTGAGAGGGCATCTCTCATACAATATTATACTCTTTACTGCTTAATCTTCCTCCATTTCAATGCTCAACAGAACACATGTAATAAACCCCTAAGTAGCAGAAGTTTCATACATGGACCATATGATCAGGTGAAAAGTGAAATACTTTCCACCCATGTTGCAAAACCGATATCCTGTTATTCTGGCAGTACAAAACCCTTGATGAATCACCAGCTATATCCAAAACAGGAGGTCAGCCAGAGTCCATATACTACCAGCCCATCTCATATGTTGTTTACGTTTTTAAAAAGATCACCACAAATCTAGAAGGAATGTTCTAAAACACTCATTTGCAAAATCTGGAACAGTAGGTGGCAGTGCTGGGCAGTCCCCCCCCCCCCCCTTTTCCCCCAAATGTAAGTAAGCCCAACACAAAGATGAGCTTCTTCTATTTTTGCGTATGTTATTTCCTGCTATATTTTTGGAGTACAGTAGGTCTCTCTACTGATTAATAGAAAAAGCAGAATTGATCTCTGAATACATCTTGGTGACACTACATTGGTAAAATATTAGTGACAAATGATTTGCTTTGAAAAGTTGTAAATAATTAAAATAGACATTACTAAGCAAGTAGTACAGAAATATAGTCCTTGGAATATATAGACAGATACTTCGCTGCCTTTCTTTAATGAGGTCCAACCAGCTGAATGTCCTTAATAAATTTCACTACACAGCAATGGAGAACATTAATGTTATTGGAAAACCATCCGTCCTTCGTGGGATTCCAGATATGTGCTTATAATCTTATCGACTTGCAGTGATTCAGCAACACCAAGCCAAAAGCCAGCTAAAGCACGCATGCACGTGTAACTTCAGCTATTCTCCTTGTTACATTGTGCGTGAGATTTCTCCCATAAATGGGGAATAGACATGCCATCAGTTTAAATATATATATATATTTTTTTAATTTCTTTGGATTTGGGGCTAAGACCACCACTATCAGAATACAACGTACTACTAAGGCAGGGGTGGGCAGCCTTATGCGCAAAGGGCCGGTGTGTTTGCGGGTTTTTGAGATACCCTTTAGGTCAGCTGTTCACACACAGGTGTGAGGACTCTTCAGCCAATCAGTCCTCTGATTAGTAATCTAATTATGGAGTCGCAGCGAAAACCTGCACACACACCGGCCCTTTGTGCATAAGACTGGCCACCCCTGTCTAAGGCATAGCCAATATCATGGCTGCCTTCGGACAGTAACTGAGGTCAACTTCAAAGCCCACTACTTCATGGTGCTGTAACACATGTAACTTGCAAAACAGTCTGCTTCTCCAAATAGTACAAAAATGGAGAAGGTGCGTTAGCTAAAAAACAGCACGCTTTCTACACATTCAAATGAGTTCCCTGCATTAACATTCAAGTCAAGGGACACCTAGGAATCACAATTACAACAAGCGGACGCTCCTTTATAGTCATGCAAAATAATGAAAGTCTTATTAACATGGAACCTGTCATTCTTATCCCCTAAACAAATTCAAAAGGCAGCTTGAGAAACTGGAAACAGGTTTTTCTAGACTGAGCATTCCAAGCAACAACAATATTCCGAAACACCACATGAAGTGCTTAAATAAAGCAGACAAAAACACCTTGACAAGCACCGACAACGGAATGTTTTTTACACCGCAAATAAGCCGTGACAAAGCAAATCAGCCAACAGGCCTAAGAGAGGACGTGTAATGTGTAACAGTGACACCTAAGGAAAGAAAGTAAAAACAGTTAATGCGTACTAGTATATTCTATAAAAACAGCCAATGCTTTGTCACACACCAGTCGACAATTTAGTTATTTTTAATATAGTACAGTTCAGAAATAGTCTCTTAAAGTAGTTCAGAATTCTTTCTGCTACAAAAAAAAAACATCAGCATGAATCAGTATCAGCCACAAAAAGACTGAACTCCACATCTGGCCAATCTTAGTGTATAAATGTGTGACTGAGCTCTGGACTTCCACTAATCAGGGCATGTAAAGTACACCCCATCCCCCCATCCCCCCCTGCCAAAAAAACTGGCGAGTCCAACCGTTAGCCTGCACCCTCCACTTAGCCATGTTTTCAGCACACATGGTTTCAGTTAGGGCTCCGCACCTACAAACAACCGGCCGCGGCGGCTCACGGGTCAGAAGGAGCGACTCTGACAGCAAGTCAGGACAGGCACACTCTGCCCGTGGGTAATTCCTTGAATCCACACCCCCCGACCCACCCCCAAAGTGCCATCATACATGACGGAGCCCTGGAGCAAACACAGGATGAGAGCCATAGCCAAAAATTTATATCAGAGTGCAACGTATAATTTGAAACGGATTCAAGTGATTGGTCTAAAAAGGCATATATGTTTAACGTGAACAGTATGAGTGTGTTTTCCAGCAGCAAGAGCAACGCTAACTACAGTATATATATTATATATATATATATATATATATATACACATACACACACACACACACACACACACACACAGGACACTGTTTTTAAAAACATACTTACAGTACTATATATGGTAAATAGCCTTAAGTCTGATGCAAATCTCAGGCTATGCATCATCACAATACCCCAGACTATCACAGTTCATTGGCTGAATCAGTTCTTTACTCAACTGCGGGCAGTTTTATTTTTATTTTTTTTATAAAAAGTATATACACACACAATTTCAGACCCTGGAGCCAATTTCCCCTCAAATCTAAGATAACATTATACCATCAAAAATATACATTAGGTGTTTTCATTTGATTATCTTGCATAGTGTGTATGTAGATAAGACTATTTATGTGATTTGTCTCTTCCTGACAAGTCCAAGAGAACATGCTGGCTCGACGTTTCCTCACCAGAACATGTCTGGAAAGTGAGCTAGCCTTGGATGTGAGAGAAGCCATAAGGGGAGTACAAAAGCAGCAACCGTATTCAGTGGAGATGAAACTGACCAAAGTTTGTTTGTAATAACTGACAACGGGAGCTTGTTTTACCTCGACTGCATTAGCTAACTAGCCAACATCTACAGACGGCTTTCAGTATTTTCACTAGCACTTGGCCTGGAGCATGCACCAACGTGAGATGCTCAATGCTCCTCAAGTCGTTCACAAAACCTAGTGCATTTGCCTTGGTGATGTTTTTATCAGTCACAATATACTTCGGATTAAAACAATTTGGTTATGTTAAACTGACATGCTCGACTGAGTGTTCCTAATTTAGTGATGTGAGCAACACCCCCCACCTATAAACAGACTGCTCGTCTGCCCAATGGATAGTCATTTCGGGGTGTCTGTTACTTCCTTCCTGTGCCCATCTTCCAAATCTATCTGACAAATATCAACACCCATAGAACAGCACAGCAGTGATAGTAGATGCGGAACTATGAAGCCAAGAGAAACATATGCAGGATTCCTGCATAATATTTAAGCATTTCAGTTTCAATGGATTACAGTCGAGTACCATTAGCAAACTCATACCAATTAAGAAAACCACACACTGAGCAAATTACAGTATGCATAGGCAAGGTAAATTCTAAATGTCAAAAATCTAGTTTTAACTTCATGTCGACCAATACAATGCGCACGTAATAAGCAACTGTAACGAGACAAAACCAAAAAGGAGCGTCACGGTTGCTTGTGGCGGTCTGCCTGGTATATATCCTTCATGCACAAAATCGTACCTGACAGCAGCATGTGGTTTGCTTACAGGAAGTGTGAGGCTTTCGTGATAGCACACAGGCGGACAGGTCCGGCCGAGGAGCTGCCATGCAGAGTGAGCTCATTCATACCCCGCGTGAAGAGGCACGAGCGCTTCACGGGAGCAGCGCGCCAAGGTGCCACGCTCCGCTCGCCTCGCGCGTCTTATTACATCGTAGTCTGCATTAACCCCTCTGTCCATATTTACACAAAAATAAGTCTGACCAGAAAACTAATGAGGGGGAGTCATACTAACTACGGAATTCGATAAGAGATAGATATATATGCATATTTACGCAAAGAATGGAAGTATTGGACTTCCATTTAATTTAAATTAACTAGAGTAGCGGATCACGGCGACACCACGGCACATCGAAGACACCTTCCCGGTTCCTTTTTAATTCGAGGCTCTTTTTACTCCAAGAAAGACGTCGGCTTCACTTTAGGGTGGGGGCTGGCAGCTTACTGCTCTTACGCCACACGAACTTAATCCTTAGTCATTACAAAAGCACAAGTATT
This sequence comes from Brienomyrus brachyistius, assembly GCF_023856365.1. Taxonomy (NCBI): domain Eukaryota; kingdom Metazoa; phylum Chordata; class Actinopteri; order Osteoglossiformes; family Mormyridae; genus Brienomyrus; species Brienomyrus brachyistius. Next base: position 3,879,272 of record NC_064551.1, on the reverse strand, counting down.
TGATATCATTTTCAGACGTAAACGACACGTACCAATTAACCTAGAAAATTTATACATACATACACAGTAGCCAAATTTCCGAGCCGCAGCAAAGGATTAATGACCAACTCCGGCAATAGGAAAAAAACTCAGAATTTTAACGTGACACAATAGTTAAGAAAAAGTCTCATTTTTAGAGTTAAGAATGTGAGAGTAGCAGCTAAGCGGGCGCAGTCCCGACGTGCCTGGATCCCCGCGGTGCTGCACGAAGGCCGAGGGGTGCGAGCACCCAGAAACACGCACTGTCACCACGTTTCCCAAAAGTCTCTCGCTAAATGACGGTGAACAAACAAGTTGTACCCGGTCTTCGCTCCGCACCGCCGACTCTACGCGGACGGCACCGACAGACTATGTCGCCCAGGTAAGCGATGTGCACAGAAACTTTTCCGACACCTGAAAACGTACTGAGATTTTTTTTCTCATCTCACGGGGGATGTTTGGAAGCGGGCAAATTGTTTTAACTACCGCTGAACGGCCGTCAGATACCTGCGTTTGACGGCTTAGACCTAGACGCCTAATTTCGTCCCCCAAACCCGTCCGATCCACCGGCAGGGCCTTTCTCACCGTCTCCGCCGCCGCTCCCCGGGCCACCTTCAATACCCGAGACGCCGCCACCGGATCTCCGCTGGGCCGGGGTGCCGACAGAAAGGCGGAGAGGAGCGGCTTCGCTGAGGGGAGGGGAGGGGGGGGTGAATAATACTACACGGGCCTTTTCTGTTTTGGTGGTTCAGTCGGGGGGAGATAGAGTGCCGCGGCCCCCCCGCCGTTTCGGAGACTCGGGAATTCTTCTGACAGCTCTTCGTCTTCGTCCCCCCTCTGCTCCCCCCTATTTTCTATTTTCCTTCCTAACTTCCAAAGAGATACGAATCAAAATACTGTCACACAATATGGCGGCCGCGCTAACGAGCGCCTATCGCGAGACTGGAAAATCTGAAGTGAGGGGAAAATGATGGCTGGGAAGACGGGGTGGGGGCTGGTCTGCGGAGGGAGAGGGGAAGAAAGGGGGGGAAGAGACTTTTAGTTATTGTTCAAGTGGAAACTGCCGCTAGACACGTGGGAGGAAAGCAGGTGGGAGGACCATGCGGATGCAGAGGCGACCCGAGCCGGGCGGAATATCCCGGGCGAGACGCTCTAAATGAATTCTGCGCTGAAATACTTGCACTCATTATTATGAAAAGCGCTGACATGATCCTGGCTGTTTTTCCATGCCTTGGATTAATACACAGCAGGTCATGGTCATATATTTGCGTCTATAATTTGAAACGTTGTGCACTTCGTCTTCTGTATGTATTCCCTTAAAAGGACAAATGTGCGAGCAACTCAAAGGAAAGAGCTACTGAATTTTCAAAACGCAAAATATAGACTGGCTAAAACATCAGCAAGACTGAACTGTAACATAGAGCTTTATTGCATTAATATATATATATATATATATATATATATATATATATATATATATATATATATATATATATATTATAAGCATGATACCTGGGCAAACTTTAACAAAGGGTAATTACCTTTTTTTTTATTGGCAATTACTTCTATCTCTTGTACCCACGTTGGACAATCAATCCTTTTACACTCCGTATAATGTTAATGTTATGCCTACTGTCACATAAGTTTGTCAGTTATGCACGGCTGTGTATAGGATGACTTGAAAAAACGTGTATTCACCCAGAAAATGCAGAAATGGAGCTTCATTTGACTGTTTATATGCTGCGCTATTCCGTCCAGTTTGCCATAATATTAGATTTTCTATAGATGTTTTTTTTTTTTTTGTAAAATTATTATGATTAGATTCTTTTCCTTTTAGCCTGGCTATAAACACTGGGAACTTTTGATGTGAAGTGTCTCTTTGCCTGTGTGGAATGCAAGATGGGGACAGAGGGCGCGATAACTGGACACAAAACCTCATGCTCCTTTTGTTCCTTACTCTACATTTGTCGCTAATCCGGCTGATGTTTGCTCCATTGATAAAGTTGCATGCCTATCGCAGCAATAAACATTAACTGAAGCTGTGGGATCAAAAGCAGAGTATTGTTGTTGACTCGATGTCTTTAATTTATAAGATTAATTGAAAATTGTCCTATAAATCACAAGTGTTACTTTAAGGTTATGGATAATAGTGTAAATGACCCTCTTTACCTCAGCATGTCGAAGCTGAGGCTGCATCCTTCAGAGGGTCAAACCCGGTAGACCACTGTCTTCGGCACAGATTATAAAGAGACATGTTCTGGGTAAGACTACGCTTTACATTTGTGGTAGCAAGTGTATTTTTCTGTGTCATTGAGCCCAGCCTTCTTGTTAAACCGTATGATTGAAGTCGTCTAGGACTGGCGTCATAAACAGGTGTGCCCTGTTTTAAAGACTCATCCCGGCAGATGCAAAGCCGCCAGCCTTCCTTGTTCCCTCTCTATTCCTGGCCGCTGCATCCAGACCCACACGCGAGTGTAAGTGAAAAACCATACAATTGCGGGAGACTGTCGGGGAAAAAACCGGGCGCATGTTCGTCCTCTGGCTGAATTGGCGTCCGCTTCATGTGGTGACCCGCACAGGCTGGCTTCTTCGATCTGTGGGGGCCTGTGGCCCACCCACCCTGGATGAGAGCTTGAGTGTGTGGTGGGCTTTGAGGTCTGAAGCACAAAGCAAGTATTGCCAAGCGTTCAGTATACAGTTTCAGAATGGAGGGGGTACTTACCAGCCATTCGAGTCCCTCAACGTTCCATATACTGGTGAAATCCTATTCCGCATACCGCTCTCTTAAAATTTTTGGTTTGTTGGTGTTAGGTGCGCATCCCAAGCGAAGATCTTTTGGCTTAGAATATTGCATTATATACGGTTATTATTGGATGGTGTGTGAGGTTTGAGTGATATTGACCACATGGCGCAACCATTCATTGAAGACATAAAAATTGACCAAAAGAAATCTGATGCCAAATATTGCCGACACTGCAATGTTTTGCTAGTGGCCTGTTGGGTGCAAGCTGTCAGTAGGTCTCCTTGACCGTTTCTGAATATGCCACATGCTCCAGATTCACCTGAAGAAGGAAATTAATCCAGCATATCACACAGAAGCTGTCAGACCCGTTTAATACAATCCCCTTAGATAACAAACTGGAAATGGAGAGAAAACTGTACCCACTGTCAACCAGAGCGCTCTTGTAATTCAGATGATGTCATGGGGGAGTTTCTTCAGCCAACAGAATCTTTATCTACCTTGCTGTTTCTTCACAGAAGCTTTAGTTTGCACATTGTCTACCACAGGTTTAAGATAACAGAACAGGCAGTTCAGAAAAATGGGTCAAAACTGTTGCAGTCGCAAAAAAAGAGAGGTTTTGATGAGGGTCCTAAAAACAGAGAAGCAAAGCTAAGGGCTCTGCGGCGATAAGGTTCCCGGGAAGGAGCGTGACCACCCACATTCCTGGCAAAGAAGGGGGCCTTTCTCACGGTTGGAGGACAAGCCCCGGCGGCTCAGCACTGAGGATGCGATTTGCGACGACAGCTTCAGGTCATGCTTCAGCCAGTTTAATCCAAGTGTACTTGTGCTATTTTGATACTCGTCTGGTGCTCTTCCTGCACAGAGGCTCTTAACCCTGCTCCTACTGGGCCACAGTGTATGCAGCTCCAACTCTCTTTAAAGTTCAGAAAGTAAGAGCTGTCAAGGAAGAGCTGTAATGGTTTAACTGGCATTGGGATATTACTTCACTGGAGTCCTTTTGCACTTGGGTAGGTTAAACCTGTACCTGCACAGACTGCAACCTACTATGGTTAGAAATTTTACTGTTCCAGTAATGGCTGTGGACCAGTCATGCTGGTTGGGGTGCCAGGAGATAGGACGGGGGGGGGGGGGGGGGTAGTGGTGCTGGGGGTGGGGACTGCAACCACTGAACATAAACATTGGTCGGAGGGACAGTGCAGTTCAAACACAGGCAGTCTAACCTTGCAAGATATGTCAAATTAATTTTAATGATTTTTTTTTTATCATTTCAGTTTTACACTATTAAAACATAATAACGTACAGGGTGAAATGTGATTTGTGTGATTTTTAAAAATAGAAACATATTTCAGAACCTGTTAACATACACGGAAATTTATCCGGTTCTCCTTATCATAATTCTAGCAGGAAGGAAGAGGGTCCTGCCTGCCCAGGATTACTGTATGGAGGGGAAGGACTAGCAGAATTAAAATGAGCAAGAAATTACTGCTGTAAAGGTCTACAAAAACGAGTGAAAAGTACAGCTGAAAAACGACAAGCTCTGAACAGACACTTTCATGACCTGGTAAACCCATGTGACATACGCTGTCATGTGACATACACTGTCATGTGACATACGCTGTCAGTGCCCTTACCTAGCACCCAAGCTACCAGGCTTCCCAAAATAAGGCATGGAAAGGCAGCCAGTCCAAGATTCAAGCCTTCATCGGCACCTCCGAATCTCGGTTTCTGCTGTACTTTTCACTCGTTTTTGTAGACCTTTACAGCAGTAATTTCTTGCTCATTTTAATTCTGCTAGTCCTATAGACTGGCTTTTCATGGTCTCACCAAGCAATCAGGATGTCAGCCACTGGGTGTTGAGCTTTGTGTTTCGGTTTGTGCCCACGTTTCCCAGCCCACCCTGCTAATGTGATTTCCTACGATAACTCCCTGAAGAATCTGGAAGGGGCCACCCCAAGACCTTGGTGTGGAATGTGCTAATCTCTCGTGAGAGCTGCTTGAGAGGATCAGCACTACTGCGCAATCGGAGTCGTGTGGACTCCGACCAGTAGCCTTATGCTGGCTCCAGGGGGCGTTACTCAATAATTCATCTGCAGGGAGGAGAACCTCGAGACCGAGTGAAAATGGGAACACATCTATGTTAATACATTCTGCTGTGTACCCTCCAGCTAATAAATTTACCCAAATGATTAGAGTATGAGGAGGGGGGGGCCGAGCATATTCTCCATACAGGCTCAGTAACAGCTTGATGTCATGACTGGCCAGCGGTTTCCCTGCTGATGTTTACACCGTTCTGTGGCTTTGTCCATTAAGCTAATAAAATGCACTAGAATGTGCCACCCATTGGATATGTTAAAATGAAACAAAAGCTTAATTAAAGGTTGATGAAATGGCTGCAGACAGTTATGTGACCAGGGCCAAGAATATAAGCAGATTTAGAAGAGGGGAAAACAGATATTATAGAAGCTAAACAAATGTGTATTTAGTGCGATATCCATTATTACTGTGAGAAGTGGAATCTGTTTGTGACACTATAGGAGAATGTAATGTCACCGTTTCTTCCCTATGAGTCGATATATTTTACTCTAGGCATCCTGTCCAAGCATACACAGTATAATTTTTCTGATTCATTAATTGATTTTGGAAATGAGTCCCACCTCCCAGGTTTATGCTTAAGAGGATTTGTTCCGAACTCCGTTTTGCAGGAAGGTCCAATTTTTCTAGCCACAGGGAAATGGCTACCGTTTTTAACGTTTTTAGAAAACTGCGTGGCTTGCAAAATCAGTCTGGTTAGTCAAAAGTAGCTCAGGCATATGTAACAGCGACACCTAGTGGCAGATACTGGGATTACCTACTACTTGGTTTTTCACGGAAGCTTCGCTTACAGTGACTGTCAGTGGTTAATGTTTAAGTGAAATTTTGTTTAGTGGCCTGGAATATAATGTTAGCACGCGCCCGTGGGGTTGAGCAGCCAGTTGACCTTGGACCCCCAGAGCTTTTTATCTCCCTCCTTGAGAATTTGAGTTTCTCTTCTCTGCAGTCATCTGGCTTTCTTTTCTTTTGTCTTCCCTTTTTCCTCTTCTTGTATTACTCTGTATATATGATGTAGCAATGCATTACAACACACCCATGTAACAGCTTGGGGCCACTTCTGTGAAAGGCGCTATACACAATAAATTGAATTGAAACACAATTGAATACCCCGAAGCAAACGACAGCAGTTTGGCCCCAGGTCATAAAACATTAAATTTACAGGAGCCCCAAAAGGGAATAATGATGACTAAAACAGTTTTTATCAAAGGGGGGTGGGGTTGCGTACCCCTATACTTTCAGGGGCCTTGCATGTCCCTACGACTGGTTTCCAAAATATGTCTCAGAAATCACAACCAGCTGCACTATGCCCATGCAGAAGAGCACCTGGGTACTGACTTAACTGACACTGACATCTCTCCACCCTTGGTAAACAACTCGGGCGGATCGCTTATAAATGATGTTTATACACTAAGCGAAGACATAAAAGCCAGACTAGTGCCAGGTGGTTACTGTCAATCACTGGTTTCCTGCCGCTGACTGCAGACGGGCAGTTTTCCCCGCTGCTTCTTACCATAGTTTCTCCTCGGTAGCATCTGGTCCCACAGCGCCGTCGTGGTCTGTATTACAGACGTGGCTAATGGCGTTACTTACAGTCTCGCTCTTTAAATCAGGGGATCATAAAGTTGGGACCGTAATCCAACGCTGTCTTTCTCCACTTCGTCGCGAGCTTGTGGGTGGTGGCAGAGTAGACATGTCACACGCGGGTGCTAGGCATACATCAGCAACTTGGGGGCGAGGCCTTGAAGCTGTAAGTCTGGAGGGGAGGAGAGCTCTGATTGGCTAAAGAACCCCAGGGGCCAGTCTGCGGCTGCCTCTTCACTCCCAGGCTCCTCCCTGCCAACAAAGAGTGTGGCACTAAGCGCCTGTGTGCCAGCATGCCGTTACCCTGACAGTCATGGCCCATCAAGGTGGGTAGTTCAGGTCCAGAGAGTAAAAGTCCAGGCTAAGATTTTGCGTCAGTCAACCTTTTGGTTGGTTTACACTCAACTGGTTGGTCTGGACTTTACTCTAGATATGTACTCATGAACAGCCATTTGTCAGAGATGGTAAGGCAAAATTGCAGTGATTTCCCTGGTGCAACTACATTGCAAACAGTGAGCTCGCCCCCTCTACGCGCACGTAAGGTCATTACCGTTGAATGTAAGTTAAATACACTCCAGCACACAAGAATGGCCCAACCGATACACACACAAAAGCACAAGAGATGTTTTCCACCTGAAGCAAAAGAGATTTTATTACAATAGAGGATATAAAATAAATATACATGACTTTTTCCTCATTTAACAGTCATTTGTACAGTGAAATCAGGACAACATCGCTAAAAGCAGCAGTAGAGTATAAATGATCCTTTCCCTCTGTACTGTGTTATTGCTATGGACACAGTTTAGTTTTTCTGATCTGTTGCGTATCCCACACACGAGTTTACACGCACGCACACGTGGTGATGCGGAGAACACGGGAGCAGAAAGACACTTGCCTGCAGAGATTTTCTCCCCCCCCCAAAGTGTGTGGAATGTGGGGGTGGAATAAACACTGGTATTGTCACGAGACGGCCTTCGTGAAGCATCCTTCACACAAATCATTGCAGAAGAGAACAATTTCAAGGGGCATTAACCACAAGGTCAGAAAACAGTTTGGGATTCGTTTGATCATTCTTTTGATTGCTTGTTCAATGCCCCACATGATACACAACTTGTTTAAAGTTTAATTGCAGTTTATTCCAATTGATAGTTGATGATCCAGATATGCCAACACACTGATGTTCTGCTGGCTCCCTTCAACTGAGAGCCAGGTTCTTGCGGCAAATCAACAGGAATCTCTAAAAGCAACTTGGCTGCAGGAATCACCTGCATGCAGACATGCAGAATGCATGAAAACTGTCACCCTGCCCTAAAGGAGCCTGCAGAAGGGAGTCTGCTGGCTTTGAGAGTGTGACCGGCTGCGGGAGATCTCTGCAGGCCAAATGTCTGTCCCTGTCCTCTAGTCGGTGTCATTATCCACTTGCAAAGACTGGAGTAAGTGCCTAAAAAGTTCTGGACCAGAAAGCACATGCAAGAAACATAAAAGGGACATTGTGAAGAGGTGCAGACTTAGGAGTGCACTATGACATGGATCTATATCAGATCAAATCGTTATGTGTTTATACATACATAAGACTCCTCTTCTCACCCTATTGTCTTACAACTGCCATATGTTTAGTGTCTAAACAAGACATTATATAAAAAATTAAATAGTATTAATTTCCTACTAAATATTTCAGCAAGAACAGTGCAGTAAGAACAATTATCATAGCAATGCATTACAATGAATCATCTCAAATGTACTTTAATGAAAAACAATATCGACGCATAGAAACAAAGTTAATATTTCATCCACTATGCTGTTGGTTTTTCTTACAATTTCCTAACATTGACGGTGATATTTAGCTGCTTGCTGCCTACGGTAAATAATCAAAATGATGAGGAGATGCAAATCAGTTATGAAAAAAACATACAAAGATAATGATAAAAAAAGAAACACACGCACACATGACACAAAAAGGCCAACATAAAACACGTCCCGGATATTGTACGAGACGGCAACCATGAGGTCAAAACTCAGGATTAAAAGGCACTGAGCATACGCTGAAATGTACGGTTTGAGTCCAAAGCTTTTAGTAAAAGTCACATCTGTCTGTTTTTTTTTTTTTTTTTGAAAAATGCATTATATATATGGGAAATAAAAGAAGAAAAGGCAGCAGCTGATAGGCGACACCGAATGGAGATCCAAGAAAGTATTCAAGCGAACTCCATTAGTATCATTACAGAATAAAATGGCAATGACATACTAAGCATTACACTAATGAAATCTTATTAGGTATCTTTTTACAGTGTAAATTATCTTCTATTATACGCTATGGCATCGACAGGCAAATTTACTGTAGTCCCATGATCAAATAAGTACTGTACTTGGGTTCTGTAAGACACAGATCCACTCCAGGTCAAAGTCTCTTAAGTGCTCAAGAAACACCTCGAAACATATATCTATGTTTTCTATATATATACGGAAATAATAAATATGATGGTATACTGTCTATATACATGCTCTCTTTTACAATATATCATTTAGAATATAATTCTCATAATGCAGTAATGAATGAGAAAGAGGAGATTATGCTAAGCTGTATGCCAAATCCCATGATTCAACATTTAGTTGTAAGAACCACAATAAGAAATCGATATCCAAATCATTTAAAAACCAATAAAGTTTCAACCATAAGAAACCTGTGAGATCCGTGCCCCTTAATAAAACCGAGGCAATACGCAAGTAAAAGCTTTTTTTTTTTCCCGTTTGTTTTGCATAGGAACTGTATGCCTGTTATTGCCCCAGCGCAACCAGCGCGGGCTGCATACAGTGTAATACTTTAAAACCTCGCTTAAGTAGTTTACTTCAGAGCAATAGGATGTGGAGCCGTTACGCTCGTTAACCATAATTTAAGCATAGAAAAGAAGTCTGCCAAAGAACTTCTGAAAAGCTGCTGGTTGGATTTCCCAGAATACACCACGGTTTTGGAAAGGCTGTATCACCTGGCCCTTTGCGTCTGACCGTAGGGTAATAAAAAGGTACAACGGCAACTTAAAAAAATAATTAAGAAAACAAAACGGCAACAATAATAATAATAATAACGACAGTAACAAATCTTCATACAAAGGACGTTTAGAAAACAGTCAGGACCGTGGTCACGCCCAATTGGTCGGCCAGTGTCCCGGCATCCATCCTGACGCTCCCAGTGCAGACGTGGAAAACTCTGAGCGCAATATTGCTAGTTTCAGATGAACCCCAAGAACATCAGTGTCGCGCTCCTGGAATAGGCCTCGGCCTGTTCACTGCAGGGCCAAGGCAGAAAGACAGTAGAACTTACAATAAAATTATAAAAACAGAACAAAGCAAGCTTTCGTCATCGGCGGAAAATGCCAGAACAGCCACTGAGGATGTTCGGTCTTGTATCGTCACTATCGCTGAATGATGACTGACGGGTGAGATTCTCCCGTGACGGTGTTCCTGTTAAAGACGCTATCTCAAGTGTGGAAGGTGGATGGATCAGCTGGCTGCTATCATGCCTATCAAGGCCAAGATAAAAGGCCTTTCTTCACGACAGGCGAGCACCGGGGGGCCGATACTTGCTCCAAGAGGAGCGTGCTGATTCCTATTACAGGCAAGCTGACTACACTGGCTGATCGCACAGCGAAGGCAGTTTAAAGAGCTTTAAAGATGCCGTCATTAAAATTAAAATCACCATTGACACTGCTGACTCTTGGACTGGCTGAGCACTGATATAAGAAGCTAGAGAATGATGTTGCACTTATTATACATCATACTGAGCGTTACCACCAGCGACAGCCTGTGAGAGGGATAGAGAGAGGGATAGAGAGAGAGAGAGAGGAGATTCTTAGAGGCGACGTCCTTCCCCAGCCAACATCGTTCTTTTACAATCCCTCTGCTCTGCTCCAAGAAGGAGAATAATATCAGTGCTCATTGAAGGAGAGGAGGTGCAGAGGGGAAGCTGGGCTCTTCACGCCTTGTTGTTCCTGGGTCCAGTGGAGATCAAGCTGCCAGTGCAATCCCTCAGAGTTCACTTAGAACAATAACAACAACAACAGCCGCAACAATAACAAAAAAAATTACATGTATAAACGGTGAAGCCCCGAGGTGTTGGGCTGATAACCTTTAGCTGCTCTGACACGCGACATGCTTTTGGCCTGACCTTTGACCCCTGCTGGCACGGTCGTCTACTCAGATGCCCATCTCCAGCAACTGGGCACGACTGCATTCGCATGGTCGATGCCATGGGACGTTTACATTCATATTGGATAATTAGATGCCACATTTCTTGCTTCTCGCACGCTCACCCCAATACACAAACTAGGGAACCATTTTTGTCAAGTGGAAAATACAACTGATGGTCTCTTGCTGGGGGTGGATTGGGGGGGGGGGGTCTTGGTGAGGAATGGCGCTTGAGAGGTACAGAAAGACAGAACTCAACGTGAATCCACGTCACTAACAGAGTATGGTTATAAAGCAGAGCTCACATCCCCCGCAGGAGCCACCTGTGGAGTCAATGTTCCATCTGTACAAAAGGGACTTCAGGACGACAGATTTATAAGCTGGGATAATTCTGAGAAGCTTGTTTTTTTCCTTCTTTCATCCTCAAACCCAGAAAGCACCGGGTTGATTTTTTTTTCCTTTATTATTTTCTCATTGATATTTGAAAAAAAAAAAAAAAATTATAAAATACGTAAAGGGAATCGTGCAGCGTGAGATACCATTGTGTGTAAAGGGCTTGTTTCCTGCGCTTCGTCCCGTCTGTTTGATACCAAAAAATATTTACAGACATAACAAATTAAACTTAAAAACTCAGCAGAGCGAACAAAACAAGTCCGTTGTCGAACGAATAGAAAAGGTGCGGTATATAAACGGACAGAGGTGCCACCTCCCTCCCGTACGAGTGCCTGGGGTCTGAGAGGACACCATGCCAGAGGCTCTGCGTGGCTTCTCTCTTCTTCTCTTGTCCTTGCATTTCCCTCTTCATCTAAGGGTGAGAGGGCTTGTTGTTTTTTTTTTTTGGTTCCTGTGTTGAATTTGCCTTCATATTGCAGAAGCCCTGAGTCAGGGCGAGGGCTAGACGAACATGGGCGGGGTTAGGTGGGGGGGGGTGGGGGAGTCTTTGGGGTGGGAGGCTGAGGGTCAGATCCCTGGTGGGGTCATACTAGGGGGTGCGTGTTGGTGTCAGGGATATGGCCTGCAGGAGAATGATCGGGGGAAGAGTGTTTGGGACTGACGGTTAGGGTTAGGGCTAGGGGCTAAGGATAAGCCAAACATCAGTAGCGGTGTGACTGGTGGGAATACTGGGAACTCTGCTGGGAAGTAGAGGAATATGCCATGGTGCTTTGGGACTGAGAAGAGCCTTGGACGTTGCCTTGGTAACCAAGACGGGAACTGGAGTGCTACGAAACAGGTAGAGAGAGATACGTTTCAGAAAAAAAGACTGAAAGACCATCCAATAGCTCATACACATCCGTACACATCACACGCATATCCATTGGTTACATTTTTACCAAGAACTGATTACGAATTAAAAACTGGTCATCGAAACTGGTGCGCGACCTGTACTTAGCCAGTTATGAACCAGCTCTGGACAGGCCAGAACGGGCTAACAGACCAGATAGTACCGGCCATAAACCATGTAGGAGTCTTAGCAGCGTCGGGCTCCTACAGCAGCCGGCCCCATCCGGATCGGGATGGTCCAATCTGTGCCTGGACAGAAGCTGCGTGTAGGCTGGCGCCATGCCAGTCACTGTCGGGATTTGAAGGCTCAGACAGAACGGCGCCGTGAACATTCAGTGACCGTGCCACAAGGGGGCGCTGCGGTAACAGGCACTAAATGAATGCCCTCTCAGCACTGCAACCCCCCCCGTGAGAATGTCAGCCATCAGCCCTCTTTAATCATGACTCTCCGGAGTGGGCCAAACCCAAGTGAAGGTATATTTATGCTCTGAGAGAGAGAGAGACGGGCCTGCATGGGCTGGTGGACTGGGAGGCCAACAATGAAAGGAAAGCCTGAAGTCTGGCCTTCTTGAGTGGTTGTGCAGCTGGGTACTCTGCCTGGCGGAGCACGGGGATATTTATACAACTGCTGAGATGTGACTTTGGGGCGGCCTGCAGCTGTCACCCCCGTGCCGCCTGGCCTGTCTTAAATATAACCACGACCCCCGCCGCATTATGACACGACGCTCGGGCAGCCCTGCGTAGATTGAGTCCGGACAGCTCTACCTGTCCTGCTGCTCTACGCCCTCATACAGGCTCCGAGGTTACTGGCACCGTCACGTAATCGCTGTGATTTATTGCTTGACCAGTGCTCCTTGACACAGGCATGAAACTCTCCTCTTTATTTAGACTACGAGGTGAGTTTGGGCGTGTACTCTGTAACTGGACGGTCTTTCCAGGCTGTCATGCTGAGATGGGACCATGGAAGAATTCCGCTAAAAAGCAGCAGGTCTGGTTTATGTCATTTATGGCAAGCTCAAAATTCCAGAAAAATTGCTAAATCATATTCCTGTCACGAGGAAATATGTCAGTCATACCGGACACACTACTCATAAACTCTAAGTCCAACTTCTATTGACACTTAAATTAAAGTGCAGATGAAACATTCCGCATAGTGAATTTGCAGTTCGGTTACAAGAATCTCTTTAGGGGATGAAGCTGTCGTACTTATTGATGTTTCTGATGTGTAACACAGAAGCACGAGGGTCAGAACGAGTGGATCTGAAAACACTACGATTTTCATTACGACTGAAGTGCAAAACTTTCTAATGCATAGTATTTATTACTTGACATGATTTCCGATAAACTGCTGGTGTGTCTCACATTCAGAACCTTTGCAAGGTGTTTAGGACCCAGGGGAGCCCAGTGCAACATCGCTATGGAAACAGCGAATGAGGTGACGCCCCTTCCCACCTGGTACTCGGACTGCATGACCCCAGTGCCCGAGGGGGCCCCCGAAGGCCCCATGCGTGGTTTCTTGTTGGGCGGCGCCTGATCCTGGCCATGCTGCAGTCCTGTCGCAGCGGTGGCCCCGGTCCCTGTCGCCGTGCCATTGGTCTGAGCAGAGCTCTGCTGCGATGGAGCCTGCTGTGCAGCGGCCTGCTGCGTCTGCGTCTGCGCCTGCGTCTGCTGGTGTTGCTGCTGAGTCTGGTTCTGTGTGGGAGAAGACGGGTGCGGGGCAGAGGAATGAGCTCCTGAACCAGATCTGCTCATCAGGCTCCACCTTTGAGACCCCTCAGGACTCATCTATTCTAGGGGCTCCTCTCCAAGCCCGATACCGTCCCCTGTTCCCCGTTCGCCCCTAACACTGCACTGCTCATTTGAACAGCAGTCTTATTAGGTTCTTGCTGTGTTTTGATAGATGTTGTGTAGTAAGTTGTAAAAATATTTCAAGGGGGTTGCTGCGGGGGTGGGGGGATCTCCAACAATAAAATTAGCACACGAGATTTATCGTCTGGACAATCGCGCCATCTAGATTAAACTGAGCTGCAGTTCAGAGTCTTCCGGCTGGGTATTTAAGGGGATTGTGAGGGGGGGGTGATATATGTCATTTTAGTAATTTTTTTCCACGTGGGGTCCATCCGTGTGCATCCCATGACAAACTGAGCTTGCACTTGTACCTGGCAATTCATTGGCAGCTCTGCGTAGTCGACCCCCCGACACCATGTATGGTTGTAATGTGCTATTTGTCTCACTCCTACATCACTTTTTACAAAAGCATCTGCCAAATAAAATATAAATGCAGAGTGCGGCTGGGGCAGTTACGATGAAATGTTAATAAATGTTTGAACAGATGGTGTTTAAAGTCACGAAATGTAACATAACTGGATGTATCCTTGCTTGGGTTTTGAAGTCCTGCGCAAAGAATGCTTAACCAAATCACTCCAGGAAGGCGAACAGCTGATACAGTACCCAACCAGGTAAACCTGCTCGCTTACTGCAAAATTTCCAGCTAATTAATGGTATCCCATTCAGGGCACTCTCCTGTTCAGTTCTGCTTGGCCATCCTACCATGATTCTGTAAGCTGGATGGATGGAATGAGTACCTGCAAACAGTGGCTTAATTTAGAAGAATTTCCTTATCCTTTTCCAATATGGGTGCGACCAGATGTAAACAAGTACTGAGGTAAACAGCACAACTCTAAGCTATTTTGGTGTTTTTTGATGTGAATTTGGTCTGGAAATGATTTGAATCTGAGTGGGACAATCTTGAGTAGTGGGAAGCTAATGTATTCAGCATGAAGAAGAGAGGACAATGTCCACCAGTGTGTTGGATCATCCATTTACAGGTACGGTGTGTTAGCTTAGCTAGATGTTATGATGGAGCCAATCCTGCTACACAGTAGGCAGTGGAAAAAATGAGGTTGGACATGTCTCTGTTTGGGGCATCGGCTAACAAGCGCTGCGTCAGATTACTGAAAAAGCAGCCAAAGAGTCTTTACGCAACATTACTGCCAGAATCCAGCTGTAGCGGCTGGATCTCATGTGCAGAGGCGGGCTTACCATAACGTAGGGGTAGACGCCTCTTGGGATAGACAAAGTTGCCCCCCCGTTCCAGCTGCAATGGACTATTCCTACTCTGAGACCTAACCCTCCCTAGCTTTCATGTCATACTGGATTCTGACGGTATTTACTGCCAGGCATACTGGCAAAGAGGAGCCGAACAGCAGGAAAAAAAAAACAGAGCAGAGATACAAGACTAATGACTAACGTCTCCTGTGAAGAGAACACAATTAATCGAATGTATGCAAAAATTCAGGACTAACCTTAGCCGCTGGGGCGGAGTCAGGCATAGGCTATACGAAGCTACAGCCTAAGGTCATGGCAAAAGGGGGAACGGTTAAACTTCTGAAATTTGGCCAATCGATCTGCTGACCCCCGACAGACAAATTTACCGTTTTAATTCCTTCACATTTTGACTCCAAGAAACAGCTCAGATGGCTGCCTTGGGGGGGCCCCTACCCATGTCAGTCTAGGCCCCCAGAGGGCACGATCCTTACAGATAGAGGTATTCCTCGAGAAACGAGTTTTTACGTACATGATTAAAATTATATAATATCCTTGCTGAGCTACGGCCAAACATTACGCAGGTTTTTCGCACTTATGAGTAACCAAAGCTTGTGGGAAATTCTCAAAGTTCACCCTGTGCCAGTGGCTCCACCCCCCCCCCCCCCCCCATTCTACTCCGCCGTTACTATATCTGCGCCTTCCCCGTCATGTCCTGCTCGCTGATTCGCATGTGCCATCCTGTCATACCATCTCAATTCATCAAACGCTTAAAACTTGTTCCCACCAAAATTAAAGGTAATTACGTTCCTGACTTATGAGATTAAACTTTACAAGCCAAATTCCTAGGAATGCCTTTGGCTTTTAGTAGAGGGATACCTACACTATTCTTTCCATGACATCCTTCACTTACACTATGATGTGTGTTGGTGTTATATATATATATATATATATATTTATATTGACACTTTTATCTAAAGTTTCATTGAGAATGCAGGCCCTTGCTCAAGAGCCTAACTGTGACCGACATCACTCTGCTGACCATGGTAACCCAGTCCCCGTAGAACCTAAATGCATCCTGGTTATATCTGAGTAAGCTTGCATTCTCCTCCTTGCATTCTCACACACAAGGTCTACTCGCACACATTAGGTCTACTTCATGTCACACCGGAGTGCCGCTATGGAAACGTTCTCCCCAAAGCCACCTGCACCCAGGCCTCTTTTCCCATGGCACGTGGGAGCGAGGGATCCGATAAGAGCCGGCCCGAGTTGTGGAAATTTACACCGGTCGGAGCTCCCATGCAGACCCGAACGTCAAGCTCACTCGGGAGACGCTTTTACCTTCTCCGTTTTCTCTTCTGGTTCGTCTTCATTCAGGAATTCCCGTTTCGGGTACGGGATCTGGCAGCCAGCGAAGACACTGCAATGACAGGGTGAGAGTGACGCTCACTCTGCTGGGGTCTTTAAGGTGACCACATGCCACCAGCTACAGTTAATACTGCCACATATTAATCAATATCCTCCCGAAAATATCATTACATGTGACCAGCACCAGATCAGAAGAAAAAAATCTTCATATTTAACTCAATATTTGATGTCATTTTTTAAGAGTTCTTGTGAATCAGGGCTAGGTGATTTCAACATAATGTGGATTCAGTTAACATTCAGTACGGGGTGAAGGTCTGGTTGCACTCAGGCTCACTCAGATGTAGGGAGAGGCTCCTCCAGGAAATAGGGATCCTGTAGAGCCTGCTCTGAGGTGATCCTTTTGGTGGGATCCATTGTGAGGAGCTTCTGCAGCTAGAAGGATCCAAACACACGCACAGTCAGAACCCCACTAAGGAAAGTCTGGCGTCTTCTCCATAGCAGTACGTATCAGATCTTACCCCTTAACGTCTCACATTAAACACAAGGCTCTTAGTCTAGCACAATCCCCCTCTCTACGATTTTAAGGGAAATAGAAGATATAGTAACCAGAATCTTATGATGTTCATACGCACACACACATGCATGCCCGCGCGCGCACACACAAATCACACACACACACACACACAGAAAAACATACCAACAAAAAAACTTGCTGTCAGGTTTCACTTTATGCTTCTCCATGTACTTGATGAGGCTACTGTTTGCATACCTGAGATTAACAGAAACACAAAAAGAGAATGATATGGCAAAGCTTTATTAAAGGACGCAGCAGGGTGTTTAGTAAGAGCAAGGAATACACAGCTACACACCACACACAATTAGATTCCTTACTGGAACAACTTGTTCTCTTGTCACTGTAATTTTTGCGACAACAACAGCTACACATTTGGGCCTGTGCCTGTGAGCACCTCGCGTCCGATTTTTACGGCGCTGGGGGAGCTGGAGAGCTCCGAACCGACTCGCAGGGCCGGTTCTGCACCGCGGGTCCACTCACGTCGTTCTCCTGAAGTCCTTCTGCAGCGTGGGATACTCCGGCATCTTCGGATGTCCTCCCAGTCCTTGTCTATAAAAAAAAAAAAACACAAAAGAATAGCTAAAGCTTTAGCCAGAGGTGTCTGGCAAGGGTACAAGTCAGCAGACGACTAGACAACTGAACGGTTCCCCCATGTACCTGTAACATCTAGCATTCGGTTTTCTTCCTAACACTATGGGGGGGGGGGGGGCTTAATTTCCGAGAGTCGTGAAATGCAAGACTTAGCTGACAGCAAATGGAGTAAAGCTATCAAGTAGAATGTGCTTCAGATTAAGTGTGTAGCTTGGCTGTTCATTTCACCCATTGCTCCAGGGCCACTTCAGGCCTGGTACCCGCTCACTTTTCCCGGAATGTTGTACTTCCTGCAGTAGGTCTTATTAGGTTCCTACTGTTAAGACGACGTACATGTAACCAGCATCAGATTAAATCACGTTACTCTGAATCTGGAATGTGCAAATTAGGATTGTGCAAATTAGGATTCTGGCTCCGCTGATATGTGGAGGATGGGCTCTCCCATTTGAGTCTGGTTACTCCCAAGGTTTCTTCCTTCTAGGGAGTTTTTGTGTCACTGTGGCCTCTGATTTATAATGTAAAAGTGCTTTAGGACAATGTTGTGAAACTGCGCAGTGCGGCGATCACACGGGCGATCACGTGGAAGCCACGGCAGGACAGATTTCTGGGTCCCCCACCTGCCGGGAAGCCCATGACGCTGAAAATCCGGTCCAGCTGGTCGTGGTGGAAGGGGTTGCTGGTCTTGATGTCCTCCTGGCGGCAGTGGAAGATGGGCTCCGACGTCAGCAACTCGGCAAAGATGCAGCCGATCGCCCAGATGTCTGCCGGGAGAGAGGCGGCGGTTGGTGGGGGTTGCCAGGGCGACACCCCATGTGCCAAAAAGGCGATGGTGTGCTCAGGTTTCAGAACAGGCCACGCCTCATGGAGGCGCTGTGTCGGCGAGCAGCAAGCAGAGCTGACGCCTGACGTCCACTGAAGCCAGAGGACTTGCATTTCTTCGCTAAGCTGACGTACTTAACTCTGTCAACTTAATTATCCGCTGAGAAATTTCAACACATGCACACCTACAAATGCTAAGAGGCGTTTTTCTGCATGACCTTGGCTGAGGAGCATCAGAAGCCCTAGGAAAGGCCAAAGTTTAAAAATGCACACAATAAGTCATAGATATGGCACTGAAAAGCACTGCAGATTAGCTCATGGCCAAATATGTAAAACAGCTAGGCACTTCCAGTGTACCCAGTATATACACTGGCCTGGGCATGTGGATCCAGTCCGACAGAGAAGTGCTGACAAAGCATGACAAACAGGTCCGACCTGTTTTTATGTCATGTTCCGATAAATATAGGTCGAGGATATATATATATATATATATATATATATATATATATATATATATATATATATATATATATTTGTATATATATATATATATATATATATATATATATATATATATTTGTATATATATATATATATATAGAGAGCGAGAGAGAGAGAGAGAGACCCGCTGGACACCGAGCAGAAACCCGACTGCTGTGCCGAGTCACTGAGCAAGTCCAGTTTCAGAGGGGTTTCCCCTAATCAGCATTAAGACGTCAGATAACTTAGCTAAAAATTCCTTAATGCTGTATTAGTTAGGGCACGTAGGTCTAAGCGCGAACTGTTAATTCAGTGACATAATCCAGCAGGATCTCCAAACCAGAAGCAAACACTGAACGTCACTTCCTGCTCTCCTCCTGGGGCTTAAACAAACACCATCTACTCTTATCTGCACTCAGCTCTATAACCAAAGATCTAGCAACATAGCTGTACGTGGGGCTGAGGTCATTAGTCGGTAGAATCAATCTGATAACATGAAGACATCGGAATTATGGTGACCAGATATTCCATGTCGGGGGGGGGATACTCTGAGCTATTTCAGGTGTTACTAAACACTGTAGAACTTAAAGGCTCCTGTGATTGACTAAATTCTGAATAAGTTCAGTTCTTATGCTTTGACTGGTTTGTCTTCTTGATTGAAAGACCAGGTTTTACATTAGTGACACGTGCATGATTAGAGGAGACTGACCAATCAGCACACAGCAACAACTCCGTGCTTAAGGATCCTGCTCATTGAAATGGTAGTTCA
Source organism: Brienomyrus brachyistius (assembly GCF_023856365.1). Lineage (NCBI taxonomy): Eukaryota > Metazoa > Chordata > Actinopteri > Osteoglossiformes > Mormyridae > Brienomyrus > Brienomyrus brachyistius. Next base: position 3,859,730 of record NC_064551.1, on the reverse strand, counting down.
CAAATCCTTAAGAGCACTTAAGAGTCGCCAGCAAAGAAACTTGTACAGAAGATGCGACATTATAATAAACCATTAAAACCATTATAACGTTATAAACATTATAATATTATAACCATACTCATGCAACAGCAGAGCTTATTGGACTGTGATGCCATTACATGCATGTCAAACAGAACCAGTGAGACCAACAGGGATCCAAAGGGAACCAGTGAGAGCAACAGGGACCCACTGAGATCTTTTGAGACCCACAGGGGCTGACTGAGACCCACTGACACCCACAGTTACCCACTGAGACCCACTGCATCATTCACCTCACTTCATTCCCAAAGTAATTCGTGTCCCTTTCCCTCCTGGCTTATGGCATTAATTCCCCCCCCCCAGCACCGCAGCCCTCCCAAAAATGTAAAATTTCACGCATAATTTCATACGGAACTACACCACCATGCCAAGAAAATGAAGGATGAATAAGCCATTTTGTTAGTTATTTGTTAGTTATTAGGGGGATCGATTATGATCAAAACGGGACGTGGCCTTTTATTTATTACTTAGATAATTTGCGACGTGTTCATGAGTTTCATTTCCTGGCCAGATTTAGTAAATCTTTCCTTTTCCACAGGATGAAGAACAATGCAACATTGTCCCGCTAATAAGTACTGGCAAGTTTCACCGCCAGCACCAGCAATATTAGACAAAAGTATATTGGTTAGCGATCAAATTTTCCAGTGCAGAACTATGGAGATGCAAGAAAAACAATTATTAATTGATGCATTAAATGTAACTGGAGTACAAAAATAATTCCATCTGCTCAAGTTTTTGCTCCACTAATTATATCTCTTTTCGCCGGACTCCCGCATAACTTCCGAGTTAGCGCCGGAGTTTATGGTAATCAGCAATTGTAAGCACCTCCTGAATAGTCTGTGTTTGAAGAAACAGTAATGAGCCTGGAGTAGGGACTAAAAAAGGGTTCTGGAACTGTCTCCGAGGAACGACAGTCGGGTAGAGTTCCAGCGATGTGAACATGACAAAAGTCCCTGGTTCTGGAAAAAGGTTCTAGTTCCTGAAATAAGTCATAACAGTGTGAAAGCACCTAATGACAAGCAAACGTAAGACTGTGAGGACATTCTTGCGCCGAGCCCATAAAACCACAAGCGGTGCCTGCATTACTGGCAAGGCCATGGCAACCGCTAGCAGTCTGGCAGTGCCGCCAAGTACCCACAGAGAAGCAAGTGTCTGAAACGCACTTTCAGTCTGTTTCAGGGTCTCCTTCTTCTATTTAAAACCCTTACTTAAAAATAAAAATCCTGCTCTCTCTTTTTACAGGCCGAGGCTGCCAACCCGCTACTCATTATTTGTATAAATAAAATAAAATAAAAATGTTCAGCTTGGACCAGAATAAAAATTATAAATATGCATTTGTAGTAATACATATATTAATCCATCTCCAGGACCTGCTTGTCCTTCGTGTGGCACTGTTACTGTTAAGATGCTGGATTACTCCATTTTTTTAGTGCTCGCTGACACTTTAATTCCCTTCTTGCTTTACACTCGACTCTTGGACACCCAGCTTTGGTTAAGCAGTGATTCTGTGTCATGTTTCCGATTGTGTGTAAACAGAAGTGTTTGACAAGGGCACCTGACAGTATCCTCCCTATTCGGGGTTACATGGGCAAAAGGGTGAGGTTAACATGACATGCCTGAACCAAATATCGGGGCTCACAGGAAATTAAAGAAATGCACGAAAGTTGAATTGTGAGATTTGGAAGTTCAAATGGGTGTATATTAATTGTTATGGAAAAACCAAAAAAAAATGTACTTTGTACATCAATATATAAGGCCGGACAAAACAATAAAAACACTGCATTAAAAAGGACTTTTACTCTGAAGTAATTTAATATAATTTAATTTCATTTAAATTTACTTACAAATGCACCTAACCGAGTACCACACATGCCAGAGTCATATTGCAGGTGCTCCCGTCACAGCAAAATTATTTAATGTGGAGGAGAACAGTCATAAGCATCATGACGGCATGTTCCAATCATGCAGAAACTGGACGGGCAAAGAGGAACAGCAGCCACGAGTCAAAGCTCACAGACAGGGATCGACAGACACTCAACAGGCCCGTTTCCAAGCAGCACAAACACACAGCCTCCGAAAAGACCCCGGATCTGAGTCAGAACCTCTGTGACCCAGAACCAACAAAAACCATACACGGTGAGACTGACAAAGCTGGGGTTCCTGTCTGGGCTGCTGTTGGGAGACCGACTGTGTGCAGGGTGAAAACCAGGGATGTGAAAGCAGCCTTCACCCCTTTCTCCTACACCTGGGTGGGGGAAACCACAGGACCCCCCCCCCCCAGAGATCCACATCTGGCTGTTCAGTGTGGCTGTATGAAGGCCAAAGAGCATCAGGCCGTTTTACACGCCCAGGGGCTCCTTACACTGTTCCCTGGTGATGGTCCCATATTCCCAGGTGATAATGCCCCCATTCTCACTATTAAAGAGATTTAGTAGCGATTTCACCAACACCGGGATGGAGTGAAATGATTTCCATGGCCTCACCAACCACCAGATCTACACAACCCTGAATCTCCACAGTTCTGACACAAATATGGAGGTCCACCTCATCCATCCATCAACAAACTGGAGCCGTTTCTCCTTGAAGAACAGTCCAATGTCCCACTACACACAGCTGAGGATGTGTATGACAGCATATTCCCATAAGGGCTGAAGGTGCTCTGAATGTCAAACTGATACACGTAAACAGCTCTGTCTCAAAGCTGATACCAGAATAACCATCCAAACACTCCTTTCCAATTCCCATACCAAGATTAATGAGATCCAAGTCTGACATTTAAGTGTCCCAGACTAAAACAATAGGCCCCCAACGCGATACACAGTGGGCTGTGGTTGGCAGAGCCATCTGCATTGCCTGCCCCCCCAAAACACGGCTGGAACTGCAAAATGTCACCCCCTGGCATTTAATTGGCTTCCGTTGCATAGCTGCTGAAAACAATCACACAGTCAAACTCTGGACATTCATTATTACTTCTTTTGCTTATTTATTACCAGACTTATTAATTGAATTCTAATGCAATTTTGACCAACTTTTCCTCATTTTGTTCAGGTAGATTTTTTTTTTTGCTTACCACACCACTGTCTGACGGTCCCATGGCACTGCTGACTTCAGACACATCCATGTGTAGTGATGTCATAGCGGTGTGGCCAATCTTTTCAAGATTGGCCACACCCCTATGACATCACTACACACACACACACACACACACACACACTTATTTACCTATAGCTTTGGTATAGTGTCTTGCTCCTAGCAGCAGTTCGGGGGCGCGATACCAGAATGTCACCACCACGGGATCCAGGTCTGCAAGCGGCTTGAGGGGCGAGTTAAAGAGCCTGGCGAATCCCATGTCCGCTGTGGCCAATGAGGGGAGAGAGGGACAGTGAGATACTGGGGTCTGGGAGCAGTGCACGAGCTTTACCATGATAACAGCAACAGCAGAGTTAACACAGGGTATGAGTTAGCATCATTGGCACTACTAGCATTATTAGACATTCACATCCAACATCCTGACATCAGAGAGGGCATTAAATGTCTGGAAAGGCTAACGTGAAAGCTAACATGGCTGTCAGAGCTATAAAAAAGAAGTTTGTTTTACAGATGTTGCTCAAATTTAGGTCACTGGCAAAACACGAATGTCTTGACATTTGAAAAAGATTAACCTTTTCATAAAAAGCTACGCCCCGCAACTGGCAAAACAATGACTGTTATCTTAGCCGGGCCGCTCTGTGCTGTTTCAGTTGCAATAAATTATGCATGTTGATAAACAAGGCCACCCAGAGCATGTTCAAAAAAAAAAAAAGAAAATAAATCTGTGAGTTCACAGTCCACTGGGGAGGGTGGGGCTGCCTTTGAGCTGAACCCTGGCCAGTAAGTAAGGGGGGACCTTCAAATGCATGTTGCATGTCGCATGTTATGCGACAATCACACTGCTCCTGTGAGATGGTGCATTCTGAGCCGCAGTTACTGCGTCGCCACTAGCCGGTCACCACATTGTGAGCAATCCTGCGAGCGAACGCCTGCCGACAGGGAGACGCCGCGCCCCTTTCAGGTCGATGGCCGATTCTATTCATGACATCGGGCGCTGGCACTGGGCACCAGGACAGCAGACGCAACCCACAGACTTCGCACCCAGAAAAAATGGCTTCTTTTTATCCTACGGATGTGCGCAAGATATTTAATGTATTCTGAGAATCCTAAACGGAGGGAAAGAATCTTTGACATTCGAGTGCTCTTAATTGCACAGAAGATCTTTTGGGGCTACCCATTTATGCAGAATATATCACCTTTCATTTTTCCTTTGCAGTCAGCCTGCAGGGAAAAAAATATCAGGGAAGGTGGGGGGAGGGGAAAAGGGTGGAGCTCAGGAAGGGGGGAGGAGCTGAACAGATTTGGGTGTGGTCATTAATTAATGGTGTGGATTAATGTTATTGTATTGCACATTTATTGTTCAGTTCTATGAATGTGCAAGTACAAAAATCCAACAGAGATTTCAAAAAACAGGGAAGTACGCTGGCTGCTTCCTGCACTTCGAAAACACGTGGTTGGGTGATGCTGCATCTGTCATAGTGCAGGATCGTGTGTGTGAGTGTGACTAGCATACTGTCCTGGACGTGACACCAGACTCACGTGTCTCTCTAACTAAATAAGAGGTACGGAAAGAGGACACAGATGTCTTAATCTTTATTTTTGCTCATATATACTGCAAGTATTTTTGCAAATATATTTTATATTACCATGACCAGGTTATAAGACGGATGATGCGTAGATGTTTATCATGATTCAAACTTCAGAAATCAACGTGTGAAAGTTGCTGTCACAGCCTGTCACTATGGTTACTCTTCGGACTCTCTGGTGCCCGTCTTGGAAGACCTTTCCTCCTTTTTGACTCAACTCCATGAGAATTAGTGTCTGTTTTGGGGAGGCAGCCCTCTTTAATTCAGGCCTTTCCATACCACTTCCTCTGTGTACATCCATTCCAAAACAAACAATCACATCCTCTAAATATTTTTTAATCTAGATAATCATCATACCGCACTGCCCACAGTCCACTTTACAGGGCAGACAGAGGACCTGATTGTTACGTTACGGCTCTGGATTCACAGTTCTGCAGGTAAGGGCAAGCTGCCCAGCTTCACCACTGGCAGACCAAGCCAAGCTGTGGTAATGCCGGGATAAGCTTATCTATTGTGTGGTTTCTTTTTTTTTGTTTTTAAATAGAACTTTTGACAGTCTCAATACCAAAAGAGAACCTTCCACAAATTGTCTAATTATGTACAGAGATGTATTTGTTTAAAAAGGCCACAATGCGTTATTTATATGGGTTTTGTAAGTTATGTTTCCAAAATCCAGATGCACACAAAAACAACTAGGATGCATCAATACTGGAGACAGTAATGGCAGGACAGAAATAGCAAGTGATCTATATTTGATGTGTGGTCGTGCTTGTCCTGCTTACCGATTTTGACTCGTCCCCGTTCAGGACCTTCTCCCATGACCAGGATGTTGGCCGGTTTCTGGAATGGAAAGATGGAAATGGTGTAACATACATGGTTGGGGAACGCCCTGCGGAGTGCTGTGCCCGTTTCGTCCCGCACTCGGAGATGTGCCCGCCGAGGGCGTGCCGCTGTGCGGCGCGGCGCCCGCTTCTTTGTGGCGTACTTCCTGCCCCCCCGCTTGCCGCCATGCCCCATATAGGGAGGGCACTTGGGAGGCACAGAAAAACAGTCAGATGTCGCTCTGACCAGAACTAATCTTCCTCCCTGCCCCCCAAAATACATTTGATCCATAATTTACTCAATGCATTATGATTATTAACTTTGAGCAAACAAGGTTCAGGAAAGGGCTTTATATTGTCTGAGATATTATGTTTTTTGGACTAAAAATATTTCTTTATTTATTGGTGTCATGGAAATGAGGTTCTCTGGTCTTTTTTCCTGATAACATGCACTGTAAGAGAAAACAGCTGGGACTCGGCATTCAAAAGCTAAAAGAAACCCAAGGATGATCACATACACACCTCCTTGAAACGAACTAGAGACTTTCCCTTGGTGTGGATTCACAAGCCTATGTGGAGCCCCCTGTTGCTGTGTCAGGGAGTTGGGCCTGAACCTCTTACTCAACCCCATCGCCTCCCCCGCGCTCACATGGACTTGAGTACTCAAGATCCTGTCTGCAAACCTAATATCTCTCTCTGGATGCAACAGACTCTACAGGCAGGGTGTTGCCATGGGAACAGCACCAATAATGAGCTCTATTATGCAAAGCCGAGACAATGAATCGCTATTATGAAACACGGTCAACCCGCTAGGTCCCCTTTGAGCCTAATTGATTGGGATTATCTTTGCATTACAAACAATTAGGATCATGCATGCATTTAAAAGCGGGCGGGGGGGGGGGGGGCGATCCCTCCAGAGATGTAAAATTTTCCCACAAATCTATGAGAAACGCTGGTTAGTGACACAAAACAGGAAACGAGTACAGCCAAATATTTTAGTGGTAAAAATGATTAAAGATGACGCATTTCTCCTATTATTTCTGGCCTCTGGCCTTGTAAACAGTTCAGGAGAAGAGAAAAGGCAAGTTGCTTAAGAACGACGAAACAACTGCAGAATTACTTTACAGTTTAAATAATTTACAATGTAAAGGCATATTTTACTATTTCAATGTGAGTGCTGTTATATTGTAATATCCATCCGTCCATCCGTCCATCCATCCATCCATCGGCAGTAAGGAACGCATTCTTCTCTGTCGATCTTTCCTTTTTGTTTTGAACAAAAATAAATAAAGGATTGATTGTTCCAGTCAAAGCAAGACATGAATGAGGGGGAGACAGGAACTGCATGGTCGCTTAAAGACAACACACCGGAGGCTCATGATTAATTTAACCCCCGCATCCTCTCTCTCTCGCTGCTCCCTGGTCACGCCTCATGATTAAGTCATGGTCTCCTCTGGCAGGAGCAGGACCATCAGCCCTTCTGCTGACGATGCCGTAACCCCACACGCGGCCCACCGCCGGCTTGCGTTCCATCGCTCCGAATGCCGTGCCTCGGTCCGGCTGCCCTCATCACTGCTGACGGTTTCCTTTGCGCCACCGGGGGCGACAGGTGCACTCTGGCTTTTTAGTTCTCGTCACGCTTTCTGACGGGCTGACGGCGAACTGGACTGAACGACGGCTTTTTTTTTTTTGTTGTTATTCGATCCAGCGATGGGGTTGAATCCGAATGACCTTTTTCCGGAAGGATTGCCCAACGGGCCCGTACGTAAACCTCTAAGAAAACAGCCTGTACTTTCTGTAGATTCTTCTGGAAACTTTCCACTTTGATTATTATGACCTTTTAACCTATGACATAACACACACACACACACACACACACACACACAAGCTCTCTCCAGCTGTTATTTAGCTGTAAGAACATAGGTGGGTGGCCTTTGCTATGGTGACCATAAATCACACCACCCAGTCAGTTTTCTCACGCAAGGGACCCATGGCAGATCGGGGCCCCTCTGAAACCTCGTATGGGGAGTATAGAAGGTGCCCACTGGGACTTGGGACAATGGCTGTAATCAGCACTGGGATGGGGGGAGGTTTCTGAGAGCAACAGTTAAAAATAACATGTAGTGGAGGCAAGGGATAACCCCCCCCCCTCCATTCCTGATGACACATGCTTCTAGGAGAGCGGTCTCTTAGGTAAAATCACAGTGTGTGGAGGTTTCAGTCTATTCAGGCACTTAAGCTCTCCAGCTAATTAGCATTCCAAATGGGCCAATGTGGACTCCGCCCCATAGCTGCCGGTGGTTTAAAGAGAGCTGGAACATGTACAAATACTGCCCCCCCCTCCCCCCAGGACTGGGCTCACACACTGGCTTTGCAGGGCATCTCAGTGATGTAGTGCACTGTGCCACAAGCACAGGCCACTGGAAAACAGGAGAGCTGCTGCGAATGGGACATTCTTCCCTGAGCCCTGGCCCGGATGCCTGCCCGTCCTATCTACTTCATGGTCTATCTATAGCTCCGGCAGGGAAACAGACGTCCTCCCTTAAATTGTTGATGCTTACAACATCGAGGCAAAATTCAATAAGTTATAAGCTGATAACGGTGTAATGGCATTATGTTTGGACATCACGTAACCGCTCGGCAACGCAAGCGGGCGGCACGTGGACACGCAACCCTAAGGGTTTCCATTTCTCAGAAAACTATTTTTTATTTGAACCCTCAGTGTAAGGTAAGAGAAGGGACACTCAGGAGGGGGGGGGGAGGGGGCTATTATTATTTGTAGCAGGTTTTGTAAGGTCACCACTGATTCATTTGTCACCGAGACGGAGTCAAACAGGGGTCGTTACACTATAGCGTCAGTCACACGCTACGGTGTTGGTGTTGAGCATGCAAATGACAGGACAGATCAAAAGTCCCACGCATACATGCAAGATGCATACAAACAGTTTCGTGAAGAAAACAAAGAAAGAAAGACGACCCGCAAAAAACACGCCAGCATGCGGGGCTGCGCACAATCGCAGGAACCCACCGGGGCAGGGTGGAGGGGGAATCAGATAGAGTACGGCAGCCTGGGCTCTTGGCGGAGAATCAGATACATGGCGAAAACGCTCAGACGAGGGGCACCAGAACCGGAGTCACTGAGAGCAGGAAGAACCAGCAACCAGATAAGGGGCTCTGGCCCCCGCTGTGAAAAACACAAAAGCTGCTGTTGGGAAAGAGAAGAAACGGCGTGGGGGGGGGGGGGGTTTCAGGACGTCCCCAAAGGCCAACAGCGTCTGAAATGCCGCCCATTTCAGCCTTGTGGCCAAACTCTTGCCCCAGACTGTTAGCCCATCTTCTAACCGTCGTCTCTCTTTACACCACACCAAGTTACCAATACGCTCCCAGCTACCTTCACCAACAGCGATCACCTACTGCAATATTCCCAACAGCTTGATTTCTTCCTTCGCTTTCTGCAAAGACAGTTAGTACCAGCCCAGATGCTCTTGTCCAGAGTAGTTCCTTAAAAATTTCAGCTGACTCAAATTATGCTGTTTTGTATGACCGGTCTTGCACCTTATGGGCTGTTTGAGATGAAGTGCCCATTCCACCGACGCCGTTCCAACCCAGAAAGGAAGCTTCCAGACTTCTTCTGAGGTAGCAGGTCACGCTCCGGGCAGCTGGCCCAGAACGCTGAACACAGGCGGGGGGGAGCTTGATTACCGGACCTGATTTGCAACAGCAGTAGGCTTTTATAAAACTCAGTCAACCAAAGTGCACCGTGATATGTCAAAATTCACTATCCACCTAAGCAAGCGGTGGGCTGTGCGCTTGATGTTGTGCAGGGAGGAAAGGAACCCATCGCTTTATGAATCTTTGATGAATTTTACCACAGTGTATCAACAACAGCGTAGTAATTTCAATGGTTGGCTTCTGTCGTAAGCACAGAAGCTTATTATATAACATGTGGTTTTCATGAGCAATTCGGGGGCTTAAGGGGGAAAAAAAAAATAAAAAAATCACACCAACAGCAGAGTATGTCACACGGCCATCAAACTTTGAAAGCTGAAGCTTCAAAATCCCTCCAAAGATAGAGATATGAGATATGGGGCAGGCGGAGTGACCCCTGACAAGGAGAGGAGAAGCAGGTGAATGAGTCACACAGAGGGGGAGAAAAGACAGCAGCAGAAAGATAGAGAGCTGTTCAAAGACATCTAGGCGCGAATGCTGATGACCCACATGCACGCACATAAAAACACACCTTTGCGTGTCTGGGGGGTTATGACCTCTTGCGGTAAACCCCACCACAAGCAGAAGGCCACAACCATCGTGATTTGGCTGATGACATCACGGCCCGTCAGTCTGTAAACATTAACAGGACTCCATTTGGCCAGCATGCACCAAAAACCAATGACATGCCACATATTTGGCAAGGCGGCCTCACCATGGAAACGTGCCACCTTCTCCAGGCCTTGCTTTGCACGTTAATGACCTGCTCCCTGTGCAGGGTACAGCTGTGACGGCCGGCCAACACACACCTCACGTCACGGAACTCTGCTGGCAGCTAATCCGAACGAGCTCACCTTGGCGCTCAGAACAGATCGGAACACAATCGCCTCTTTATTCATGCGCCCATTTATACTCGGATCCGTTTCAGCACACCTTTGTGGCAGGCGGCTATGGCCAGTTCAAAGGCAGGCTGCGGCGAAGTGGGTTTAAACTGGGCGGCAGTAGAATAAACGTCGTCCAAGCGCGGTGGGAGCAGCCAACGCCGAGCTATGCGTCAGCCAGTAGGGCGAAACGGGGGAGGAGCGATACCCAGTCACCAAATCGCACAATCCAAAGAAGCCAAGTACTCCAAGGTCCCTTATACTGCACTCCTTATAATGGGGTCGGAATCACAAGGACGGCAGGAAGAGGAAGCAACACTCACCAGATCCCGGTGTAGAACCCAGTTGGCGTGGAGATAGTGGATGCCGTCCAGTATCTGATACAGGAGTGACTTCACCATGCCCCGGGGCAGCTGCATGGGCTTCTTGTTGGCCTTCGAGGCACGGTGAAACTTAATAATGTGCTATAAAAAAAATAGAGAGGTCGGGGGGGGGGATGTCAGGAGCTTATTATGTGATGCGGCAAGGCCAGCGCAGACACACTTTGCATTACCCGTCATTATCATCAGTAATTTCACAAAGATACTTATCCTGCTCATTTATTCAGCCAGACAGTGGTCTTGTTCTATTCTGGTCAAATGCAAGTTAGGTCACCCAACTGAAGGTTTCAACAACTGGGTCCTGCCCTGGAACTTGAACTTGCAACCTTTGGTCATACGTACAACTCCTAAACCTCATCACTGCTGACAGATACTGTCGGACAGAGTCTAGTTCATCATTCATGAGGGCCCAAAAATAGCAGGACCTGAAAACGGAGCATCCTTTGGATCACTTACTGCAGAAGCGGAAGCAGGGAGTCATGCACCTTACTCTGACACTCACCCAGAGGTCGTGTTCGGCGTAGTCGAAGAGGAGCCACACCTTTCTGTCACTGTGGGACAGGAACACTTTCTGCAGGGCTATCACGTTGGGGTGCTTCAGCTCTCGCAGCAGCTGGAAATGTTGATATATCAACGGTGAACATCAGATTAAGGTCAAGTCAACAGTCAGACCAGTTGTTCCGCCACAAGGTCTTCTGACTCCCAAAGATGGAAAACAAAGTCAAAGGACAGATCAGGTCAAAGAGGTCCTTCAGATCACAACACTAGCGTAAAGCACAGTGTTGGGATGTCAACGGAAATGTTCAAAACAAAAAGCTAGTAAGCAAACCTACGTCAGACGATCCCGATGCATGTAAACATAAACTGGCCATGCATTAAATGCAATTTTTATAAGATTCTTAGGTTTTTTTAAACATGCTTTTTACACAGAAAGTTACTTGGCCTGAGCTGACCTTCCAGGTTGGGCTGCTGTTCGACAGGAGCCAGTGTTTATTAAGATCCCAAATGAGAGACGCTGGAAAACATTCCCACAGAGAACTGGGAGCCCATCTGTGCTTCGTTATCATCCCAGGGCGATTAAGTCAAACTGGGAGGCTTTGAGGTTTTCAGCTGGTGCATCCTTTGCTACCCACATAATGTCCCGTTGCCCTTATATTCTTCACTTAGACTCAAATGAAAACAGGCTGCTCGATGGTCCCTTTTTGTCCTTGTTTGTGCGAGTTGGGGGCTAGATCACCAAAATCTGTGTGTAACATACAGTTCGTTACAACCCCGATGAAGCCATCCTTAATAAATCCTAACAAATGGTTACCTGAAAGGGGATGTGGGGGTGGGGAAGGTGTGCGGCTGCTGCCGTGACGGTGTGAGCATTTCCACAGAATTAGTGCCACATGTTACCTAATGCAGTTACTCATTGCTACCTGAGCCAAAGCAGACAAACAGAGCCTTGCTCAGACCGGATGGCGAATTCGATAAGGGGAGCACCACTGTTTGGAACTGGGCTGTAATTTTAGAGCAAGCCACATATATCGTTGTATGAAGCTCCACCGGAACACAACAGACTGGAGGCAAAAGGACTACGATAATCAAAAGACCGTAGGTGTGCATATGGGGCACGGGGACATTGGGCTTAGCTGACTGATCCCCAAAATGCTGCGTCCCCATCAGTTACTGATCCCAAAAATAGAGTTTGTCCCTAAATATGAATTATGACCCCTCATATGCCCCCCTCCCACCTTAAAAAAAATCCAAGAATTGCTCCTGACAGACAGGGATAGTGAGATCAGCTGCCCACGGCTTTGGTTAGCACTCGATTGGGGGTCTAACTCCTGACCCGTGATGTGGGACTGTGTCAGTGAGCAACAGGCTCACGGCACCGTAGCTCGCCATGCCACACAGGAAAAACTGTTTTACCGGAGAGCCTGGCTGCTGACGTACGTCAACGCACAGACACACATCTGGCGAACCGTGATGTGGGCGGGAAAGTCGCACGTCCCTAGCAGGAAAACAAGGCCATCTCCACAGGTGGGCGGCCTGAGAACATGCAGAGGACAGCGCAGGCAGCCTTTTTTACCGTATCATTGAAAACAAAAACACTGGCTAAATCACAGGAAGCCTCGTTTCGACAGCGATACCGTCAAAGTAAAAAGTATGTGAACCCATTGGAATTTTCTATATTTATGAGTAAATTCCACATAAAACATAGTTGGAACGTCATGTAAGTCACAATAATATACAAACACAGTGTCCTATAACTAAAGATACACAGATTTTCAGAGAATATTTGACCATAAATCATTCAAACTGTGAAATTGAAGGTTGGAAAAAGTAAGTGAACCCCAAGCTAATTGGGAATTAATTGGGAAGTCAGAATTTAGCAAACCTGGAGTCCATTTAATGAAACAAGTTCAGAGGTGTGGCCTAGAATGACTTAGGTTGATAAAAACCACTGAAAAGGTTGAATCTGGGCTTTTGACACGAAGCATATCCAGATGGGAATCATGCCTCGCACAAAAGAGCTGTCTGAAGACCTACGATCAAAAATTGTTAAGTTACATATGGCTGGAAAGGGTTACAAAGTCATCTCAAAGATTTTACATATTCATCAGTCTACTGTTTGGCAAGTCATCTATAAATGGAGACAATTTGGTACTGTGGCTACTCTGCATAGAAGTGGGCGCCCCACCAAGATGACCCCAACAGCACAACGCAAAGTCATCTTTGAGGTAAAGAAGAAGCCTAGAGTGACAGCGAAAGACTTAAAGAAGTCATGAGAACGGTCTAACGTCTGTGTTCATGAATCAACAACACGCAAAACACAGAAGAAGAAAGGAGTCCATGGCAGAGCACCAAGAAGGAAGCCACTGCTATTAAAAGAGAACATTGCTGCACGGCTGAAGTTTGCGAAGGAGCACTTGGACACTCCACAGCGATACTGGGAAAATGTTTTGTGGAGTGATGAAACTAAAATTTAACTATTTGGGAGGAACAAGCAGAACTTCATCTGGCGTAAAATGGGCACCTGCATATCAACATGAAAACATCATCCCTACAGTAAAGTATGGTGGCGGGAACATCATGATTTGGGCCTGCTTTGCTGGGTCAGGGCCTGGACAGCTCGGCATCATTCAGGGGAAAATGAGTTCCAAACTTTATCAGCAAATTCTTCAGGATAGTATGAGAATGCTGTCTGTCAACTGAAGCTCAGAAAAGGCTGGGTGATGCAACAGGATGATGACCCCAAACATCGCAGCAAATCCACAGCACAATGGTTTCAGAAGAACAAAATCCACCTTTGGAGTGGCCCAGTCAGAGCCCCAGTCTCAATCCTATTGAGGTGCTGTGGAATGACTTGAAGACAGCAATTCACAGAAGACAGCTAAAGAATATAGAAGAGTTAAGGCAGTTCTGCAAGGAGGAATAATTCCACCTGTATGATGTGCAGGTCTGACCTGCAGTTACAGGAAGCGCCTGGTTGAGGTCATTACTGCTAAAGGAGGGTCAACCAGATATTAAACCTAAAGGTTCACTTACTCTTTCCACTACCACTCTGAATGCTGAATATGTTTGTGTAATAAAGACATGAAAGAGCAGAACTTCTTGTGTGTTACTGGCTTAAGCTCATTGAGTATATCAGTACCTGTGACTTAAATGAAGATCAAATCACTTTTTATGACCAATTCATGCAGAAAACCACAAAATTCCAAGGGGTTCACATACTTTTTACTTTGACTGTATCTTTAGAACCTCCAGCTCGGACTCTCTTTCTCGGACTCTAAACAACTGGTCGTCGGGATAACACAAAAGCAATTCTACAATCCAGGGCCATTGTCTGATAATCCTGACAGTTACGCTGACTGCGTACTGATTACGCATCCAGAAGTGATTTATTATGGAATTCTATATATGCTCTATAAAGTGAGCATGCCATGTAATTAGAATGAGAGATGGAGTATGAAGGGCTCTTTTGTTACTCTATGCAAGAACATACATATATAGTTTTAGTGCAATTACCAGACCTTCCTTAGTAATTTAGCTGTCCAGCCTGAAGGATAAAGCCTAATGAAGCTGGGTGCATGTTTTGAACTTCTAGTAGAAGGAAGAGCAAAAAAACAACACAAGCAGTTTGCCCTTCAGTTTCAGAAAAATGGGTCATAATTTTTCAGCAGCTGTGCCAAGTCCTGATTGGATGAAGGCCAGGAACTTACAGCCCACAGAAGAGACTTGGTGGCAAGTAGTGGCAACGACGACGGAGGAAAACACCTCTCAGATGGTTCAATGTGCCACTCATTCATGTGCGTTTTTTGGTTACAGGTTCGACCCTTTATTACCCAGCACTAAGAACTCAAGTAGTAGTAGGAGGCAGCAGGTCAGTAGGTCGTATATCGTGGAGCACCGCAGTGCGTTTTGCAGCGAACCCGAACAGGAAGGACAAAGGTACATTTTCCACTTCGTTTTGCAAAAAACACAGATGGGGGAAAAAAAATATATATGTGGGTTTTACGCAAAGGCCACTCCAGTGAACCACTCACCATAAACACGATTCTCTAATTAGATTGAGCTCAAGAAAAACTAAATGCTTAGTGTGGATTTGATGGAAGTCATCGCTGAGGAATTTGCGAAGCAATAAATCTGAAGGGTGTCAGGAAGGCACAGCAGTAGGCAAGTTAGCGTCTGCAGGTGGGCTGGCTGTTCTCGGCACCAAAGAAACACCCCGGAAGACAGGCGCAAAATTTCTTCAGTAAAATGGAGAAAGGGAATGAGCAAGTGACAAGCAGATACACATAAGAGCTCTTTTACTGGACATGTGCAGCGAGAAAATGCTTCAGGAGTTTGGAACCGACCTTGTTTCCATCAAACAATTCAGCCATTGTCTCGCCCGCTAATCCCCGATTGTTTTGCAGATGGAACAGTCACAATGGATTTTCGTTATCCAGAAAACAAAACAGGGCCGGAAATTTAACTGGACCGCATGTTCGGAGAGTGAGTAATGAGTAGCGGGGCCGCACCCAAACGTGGCTGCCATCAAACAGCACTCCATGCACAAACAGCAGCAGCACTTAGGACATGCTAGGCCAGGAACAAGGCTACTTCTCTGCTACCTCAACTTACTATTAGTGCTTCTAAACCACATGTTCTACCCTTGAACTGCATCTCCACTTTTCCTCTCTCATTTTGGCTACAACAGCTCTGAGGAGGCCAACAGCAACGAGGTGACCACACAGGTAACCTACTCCACCTAAATATTAGGACTCAACCTGCACCGCCCTTCACAAAATTCCTAAAATTCCACCCTCTGTCCCACTGACACATTAACATCAGACCATCCCAGCTACTGCTAGATTACTGGGAGTCAGTTTAAAAGCTCTGTTTCACGTCCTTGGCTAATGGCCACAGGCCTAGGAGGCATTAATGCTGCCATGAAATTCTTACTCATAGCGACAAAGTGAAGGATTGGACATCAGACTGCCGTCTCAGCAAACATAACTGAAATGTGAGTGGGTATACCTTCCCCCAGGATCCCGATCTCTGCTGGGAGATGAATGAATATATTCAGGGTGTGGAGAAGAGAACCAGGAGGATGCTGTGTTATGCATTAACTCCAAACAGCATGGAAATGATGGACGTGTTACATGTCTTAACCATAATGCCATCCTTCAACGGCCAAAATCGTAGCTGCTTATTTTACGATTATCAAACAAAATCCTTATGGGCGATGTAATACACTTAATACGTATGCAGAACTACCACTCCGCAGGCAGCGTAGCGATTTTTTAAGGGAATGCTTTGGTGCCCGTTTCGTGTCGGTCGCAAAGATTTGCCAGAATTTGTTTTCCCCCAAAGAAAGCCGAATGCGAGCAGTGGCCGAGATGTCCAGAAACATCCCCAGTTTCTCCAGTTTTGTCGTTGACGTAAAACATTATTTACTCGCACCTGCCGATTACAGAAGAGTAGCCGCCACAGAATGCAGTCATCGTGCAGGAAATGCTAGGTGTTCGCCTGGCAGTCTGACCGTGGATTACTCACACTCTCATTAACTGAACCTTCTAACCAACAACCAGTATTATTCCGTTCTGAAGTGCGCATTCAGTCATCGTGTTTGGGTTCACCTTACTGCTAGCTATTTCTAGCTAAGAGGATTATTCTCTTCACAGTGTGCATCTACTTCCATTGGTTTCACCTCTGTACCTGCTTGTCCAATAAGGTCAGGGAGGGTCCAGAGCCAATCCCAGAAGCTATGGGCTTACAGCAAAGAATAACCCAGGATGGGGCACCAACCCACCGCAGGGCAGCCCTTGTCAATTTCAAAGCATAATTGCCATCAAGGTGTGACATGCACTGTTTACACTCAGTGGCCTTTTCATTAGGTAACCTTACAGGTAGGACCACCTTTTGTGTCTAGAGCCACTTCAAAGGTTGACAAGTGATATTGTCAGTCATGTCTTTTCACACACCACTGCTCTTCTGAGCGGTTATTTTTGGACCTGTGACCTTGCATTAATGAGCAGCTGTACCAAACACAGCAACCGCAAAGTGGAGTGCTAATTAGCTGGGGTGTTTGAAGCTAAATTTACTTACATCTAAAGCTACACAACAACTGCATGTATGCGAATATTGCTGGATTTATCAGTCATCATGCATTGTAACTCATTTTCCATCCTAAAGCATCGAGCAGATATAGAACGGCTCGTGACACATCAGTCTTGCCCTAACAGAGACTAACAAACCAATAGTCTGAAGTAGGACTGGGACCACTTCTCGATTTATCGATGATTAACAAAAATGCATGTGAAGTCGATAAGTAAGACATACTGTTTTTGATAAGTAGCAGCCATATGCTACCCCAGTTTTGGTTTAACTTAAGGGATGTGCCCATATTGCGAGTATTGGAGGTGCAAACGCTTAGTAGCTGCATTAGCTCATTCTGGCTACGAAATGCCTCCTGAAGCAAAAAAAAAAAAAAAAAAACTATTTGCAAGTTGGTGTCACAAGAGTTTCCCCCTTTTCAGGCAACATCACAACTCACAAGCAAACTGGAATTGTGAGAACCAGAACAACTGCTCATTTTGGAGGAAAAAGGTCGACCCAAATCGAGCTAAAAGAGATCACAGACAGGATTGTTGATGTAGTGGTGGACGGCGTGCATCTTAACATAGTTGAGAAGGAGAATTGTAATATATTAACAACAGACATTCTGGACAAGTGTGAGGAATGAGTTAATAAGTAGAGAAGTACAGGTATCACCCCCGCATTGCATCCTGGAGGCAGAGATACGAAATAAACACAAGGCTAAACCAATTATACTGTTACTACAAAGCATGGAACGCAACCTTAAAATCCTCAAATGGTAAGATAGCGCTATCATTATAGGACTGGAAAATGTTTATGATACTACCGCTATGAAACTCATCTATATTTTACAGCAGTGTTTCCCAGTCTTGTCATTGAGGACCCGCAGACATTACACATTTCTGCTGCCTCCCAAAATGTGGACTGTCTGGCAGGGAGCAAAAACATGGACCGTCTGTGGGTCCCCGAGGGCCGGGTTGGGACTGGTAAAGGAAATGCTAAATAAAATACTGAATTTTATAATAAATGTGTGGTCAAACAAACAAACAATTATCACGTTATACCCTAGTCTGAACCTGTGTGCCTCATCTGATCTAAGATGGTTGCAAGTTCATCACCAAATCACAACACCAAGCTGCATGAGACCATCAAACTCACAATCACAGAAACAAGCCTTAAAGGTCATCGCTTGGCTTTCATCTGTGTTGGGCCACACATTGATTCCCCACAAAACCTGAAGAGGTGACACCAGAGGCTGAGTAATGCCCCGCCCCCCCCCCCCCCCCCCCCCCCCCGAACCTACACACTCACTTCCTGGTCTGCTCCACATGGGCTTCTCTTATTAGCCGGAAGGTTTCATCAAGTCACGGAATCCCATGGAAGACTGGAATATCCTGGCAGCCCTATGGTGTTCGCCCTTTTTTTTGCAACATGGAAGTTAAGGCCAAGTGATTGTGTCCCCTTGCCATTCCAAAGGCCAACTCGTCCTACATGTTAGCCAGCAGCGGACAATCTGGTCCTCCACCAGGGGAAATAAGGCATAATGACAATTGTGTTTCAAGTCAAGGTCTGTCCCTCTATGAACCGAGGTTCATTTCACTTCAACAAAAGCTATTGTTAATGTTAGTGGATTCCAGAGTACATACAGCAGCATATATGAGGCGTGAGAGGGTGGTGGCCCAAGGGGATGGATTAGGGTGGACTGAGGATCCAGGGACGCCACGGTCTCCGAGGAGACTCAGGGACCACAGTGATCGTTAGGAACAATCACGGCTTCAGATCTGATAAGGCAGTGTTTCCCAACCCGGTCCTCTGGGACCCCCAGCCAGTCCACGTTTTTGCTCCCTCCCAGCTCCGTGCCACACAAGTCTACATTTACTAAGAGCTGGAGGGAAGCAATAATGTGAACCATCTTGAGGGTCCCAAGGACTGGACTGAGAAACACTGTGATATGGGGATCTTTCTGAAAGTGATGAGCCCTGTCTTCGTTCTGTTGCCCTAACTAAGAACAGCATTAAAAGGCAGCAGTCCAGATGAATCATTTGCTCAGTTTGCTTCCCAGACCTGCCTGCCGACGCAAGAGTCCCAGGACAAGCGGCATCTGTGTACATCATGCAAATGATTGATAAACCATTATGTACAAAATGTCCCCCCACTTGCTTACAGATACCCTGTTTTGCTCACTCATCACATGGCAGCGGGAGCCAGTCCACTGCATACGATGGGGGGGGCGGTAGAACATATTAACATGTTATGACACCTCGACAGCGGGGAGAGGACCAGTTCAGGTTACTGCTTGTAGTCACTGCAGGACGAATCCATCTATTTACTAAACCCTGCCGGCTATGCCAAAGGTTTCTGGCCTGAACTCTGAATGAAGCTTGAAAGCTCTGGTGATAAAATGACAACCATTTTAAGCGAAGCTTTAGCCAATTTAGCCATTTTCACAAGTACAGCTACACTGGAATGCTCTGTACCACGTATAGCATCAAGCTCTCCTTAATATAACATGTAAATGCTTGAGAGTGAAACTTGGGGTCTGAGCACAGGGTCAGGTCATGTATCCGGTGTCCCTGGAGTGTTTTGGGGGGGTTAATAAGGGCCTTGCTAAACGGAGATGTGACTATATTCTGCCAAGGCCGGATCATCCAATCACAGGCAACCTCGGGATCACCGAGGCAACCTTGGGATCACTGGCACAGAGTCCAACCCGCTTAGCCACACACTGTCCCTCAAAGGAGTCATCAGCTCATTGACTATGCAGCGGCTGAATCGTTAATGGACAATAATACAAAACTGTTCTCTAACACAAGGTTTGTGTCCAGGACTCTCTCGAACCTAGAGCGGCGACGAGAAAAACAATCGCAGTCAACGGCAAACAGCCAGTGCCAAGGCAATGCTAACAAAGATTAGATTCAGCTTGTCCTTAAGCAGATGACCCGTGAAGCCGGAAACTTATCAGTCACTTTATTTTGGCTTTGGAAATGTCTTGAGACATGCTGGTGGAGGAAAGGCCAGGGAGTCTTAGCAAGTATCTTAGCATGCTACGACGATAAGACCTGGCAGGCAATGTGCGTGCATTCAACTCGGAGCACAGTGAGTGCAGACACAAGAGGCCGTTGTTCTATTGGACAGAGCGCTTCAGAGAGAATGCGAGTGAAGCTGGATTCTGTGGTGATTCTCTGGGCCTGCGGCCACCACCCATCTGTCCAAAGTGAGACACCAACATCGACTCTGCTGGGGGACTCTTTCCAGAAGCCGGTTTCCATTAGGGTGACAACCACTTGGATGGAGATGAGGAAATTCTTCCCGTTGAAGGACAAAACCTGTTTTAAACATACTAATATATTAGGCCTTTTCACGTGTCAACAACAGGATGTTGGTTCACACAGTTTTGGCTCTGGATTCATTATAGTCTCTTTCTCTTTAACTGAGAAATTCGCAAAAACAACGACGGGGCGACAGGGGGGAGAACAGGAACGGCTCGGGTGCACCGGTAGTCCCGGATAACCGACATCTGAATAAATTGGCCGCTGACACCGTTTTCCTGTGCTTGTTTGAGTACAGCTACAGCTAAGCAGGGATATTTGTTCATCTTTGTTTATTGTTATATGAAAAACTTCAGGGGCAAGCCAGGCCCGGGACTGCGGCTTGCCATCTGTCTTTGTAAGCAGCTGTTCAGCACGGGATTCGCTAAGCGCTGCGGAGGGGGCTGGCGACATTAGCGGGGCACAGCAGTCTGACATGTGTGTGTAACACACTGCCTCAGAAGGGTGTAACCAAGAGGGGTTCCCGTCGCTCGGCACAGCCGCCTTGCAGCCTTACAGTCGACGATATAGAATGGATTAGCACTCGGACCACAAGATTCTGATGAACCCTCCAAGCTAACTGATGCTAACGCTCCTACTTTTCAGACACATTACACCTTATTCCCCAGATTTGT
Source organism: Brienomyrus brachyistius (assembly GCF_023856365.1). Classification (NCBI taxonomy): domain Eukaryota; kingdom Metazoa; phylum Chordata; class Actinopteri; order Osteoglossiformes; family Mormyridae; genus Brienomyrus; species Brienomyrus brachyistius. The sequence continues at coordinate 3,838,673 of NC_064551.1, read as the reverse complement.
GTACTTGTAAATGCTGAGCCTCTGTGTGTCTGCAGCAGGGCTGAGCTATAATTTTCTGTGGAGAGCTTCATCGCGTCAGAAGGGGCCATTTTTAATAATTATATACATGTCCAATGACAGCTACAATAAAAGTAGCAAGTATTTGTTATCGTTACTATGGGTTGCTGCATTTACTTGGCATTATGGTCTATTGGAAGCACACAGTACAATGAAACTTATACTCCTGGACACACAAAAACAAACCGTGAACAGTGAAGGTTACACAGGGATAAAGTGCAGGAATGACACTCCGGTCCTCACACCTTAACTGTGACAAGAGGTGGAAATTTCAGATCCAGAAAGTCAAAATCCAGACCAAGATTTCGTTTCAACCAACCAGTTGAGCATAAAGAGTCAGTTACAGAGGACTCAACTGGCTGGTTGAAACAAAATCTTGGTCTGGATTTTTACTTTCCGGACCTGAAATTTCCGGCTTTGACTATGACACATCACTATGCTAACGCTGCTTAGTAATACAGGGATTTAAACACACGCAGGGAGAATTCGGTCATGTCTGAAAAACAAATTTGTCCATATTCACATAATAGCATTTCGAGGAGTGTGTGTTTGGTGACGGAACACAAATCCCTCAGTAAATTTCATATATCCATAATCCTAGGGGACTCTGCCGTGCTCCACACCTTCTCTCCTTCCTCCTGCAGCAGAACCTCTGGGATTACGCCGCAGCAATTATATTTACTATTTCCGTCCACGGGATTCAATTATGCGGGTAACTCTCCCCGCTGAGGCATAAGCAATCGCACGACTGCAGAGAGCCTCGTGTCGGCTTTTCTGCCTGGACTATGCCGGCCGGCCAGCCAGGATGCCTGAATACCGACTGTAATGCTCCCGATGGAAGCTACCGTGCCCAGCAACGGGTGGACAGTGACAAGCACATATCAGTGTGCAAAGGGATAAATCTAAAAGCAGCCATGATCGAACTCGTTGAAGGTAGAACCCATCAATGTGGTACAATACTCAGCCTCAGTGAATGACAGCGCTGCACTCATGTTTGCCATCTGTCTACAGCTGACTTATGCAGACTTGGGGGAGGGGGGGGGGGGGGGGGTGGGGGGGGGGGGACCAGAATCCTTTCCCAAGCAGAGAAACACGATGAATGGTGTGACTAATATTTAGTATCAAACAAATAAATAAACCATCACATCGGCATGTCTGACGGGAAACCCTGGGGTCTGATCCTGATATTAAAATGTTGAGTACCTCCCGACGCCAATCCAATATCCCCCCCCCTTTATCAACTACTAATGAAATATTTCAATAAATACATTTCAGTTAACATGACAAACTCTCTGCATTTCGTGATGCAGCGCCATTGTTTGAGTACGCCAAGAACAGGAAAATATAATGGTCAAAAGCTGCTCAAAGCTACACTGCAGGAAGAAATCAGTTGTTTTGATTTTGCACTGTCTGCACTGAATTGCCTTTTCAGATTCAAACGCTTGCATTATTCTGCAAAATTCTGTATTCTTTATTTTGTAGTACATTATATTGCATTTTTGCATTATATTGTACCATCTTATTTGGTATTTTTAAGCTCTGTTTGGTGATTTAATCTTGCACGGGGAGAGTTTCTCTTGGCACAGTAATTTCCCTCGAAATGAAGGAAGTTTTCTTATCTAAGTTCTGGCTCATCCCTGTTGTCATAGATGTCATTCTCCCAATGAGTAGCGTATCACACGCGTCCATAACTGTTTGTCCAGTACACGGTCACTGTGATCCTGAAGGTCATTCCAGGAATTACCGGGCACGAGGCAGTAGGCACCCTGGAAAGGGGGTAACCCAGTCCATCACTGGGCACCAGCTCTGCATTTCAACTTCTAAATACCATTAAGGCTGGAAAGCAAGTATCGCAACTGCAACCTAAAATTAAGCTCGACATCTACTTGGAAGGGGGAAAAAAAGCAGGCAATCGGTCATAAGTGGCTCTCATGAGATTTCCCTAAATGTTCCGGTGTGTTTGACGCCACACGCCCATCTCAGGGTGGTGGGACACGAGGGGAGAGTCTCTCATAAGAGGTAGTGCTCTTACATTCGTGGGCGGAAGAGTACTGCTACACACTTCAAATGAGGAACAATAAAATAATTACAACTTCTCCAAATTCTAGATCCTAGGCCTTTAAAATTGTCAGATATGTGTAACTTCCTAAAACATGTACAATGTTTCCATTTACATTAGAACTTTTAGCTGAAAATATACAGACTTACAACCTACGACAGAATTTTGTATTTTTATTTCTTTAAATTAAGTAAATATTTGTAAAGATAAATACATTTTGGGTGGCCATGCACCAGACACCAGGTGCTATATAGTACACTTTGTGTGCTGTACAAGAGTGGTGGGAAAGTACTGTATTATACAGCAGAGTAACCAAGTCAGTGTACCATACGGCACTCAGTGTCATACCTGCAAGTCAGTGCCATCACCCAATTACAACATTCGGCCGTTTCCAAGTGCACCGTTTGTTGGAACAGAATCCAGTCGTAAATTGGGGAGGATCTGCATTTGCAACTTTTTCATAAATGAAACAGGTTACCACAACAACTGCCAATCAGCCGAGCTAGCAGAGCTGAACCAAGACGAGACACCTGGCTCTCTGTACAATGGGAGAGCCCCTATGGATCCAGCAGCCCAGAAGTGACGTCAGCAGCCCTCTGCCTGTGCTGGGTCTCATACCCACAAGCCTCCACGCAGCCTCCCTGACTAAGCCCCAGTAAATCTGCCAATTCACGAAACACAAAATGGTTTGTGGTCAAGCATTGGACTAAAGGCTTTCCCAATCAGCAAGAACCATCGTTTTCAACACAGCCTCCCTTCCTTTCCGCTGTAGCGAACGCAACCGGCCGTTTCTCTTTGCATAACCTCGCTGTCCCGTGCCTCTGCTCCTCCATGTCAGATATTTCAGTTCAGTTCTGAGTTGCTAAAAACAGCCCAACACATTCCACTGGGTCAAAGGTCAGCCGCATCCATTATACCTATGAAACTTTTGCCCCTGTGTGTCAGTTAATGGTAATTTACCACAACAATTTTCATTTTTAAAGTAACACGTAGCTAAAAATGTTATGTCGCAAGAAATTCCACGCAGAGATACACCCAGTTTTACATGCGCCAGGTCCATATGTCTATTTTGAAATCCTTGTTCACAACGTAGGCAACTGTTGTTGTTCAACTGTGTTCACCTTCCAAAGTGGCATCTACATTTAATTTTTTTTTCTCCTAAAGCAGGACACAGTGAAGCAGAGAGGATGTTGCTTCTACCAGCTAGTTTTACATCTCTCGAGCTCCAGGTATGAAAGCCAGTACTCAGCAAGATAAGAAACGCCCTGCCAGGAACAACTCAAAGAATTTGTGGCATTTAAAACAAACCCGCTGCAATGTTTATGGAAAAGTATGTCCACCGAAGCAGTTTTTTTTTTTTTTTTTTAAATGTCAAGAATGCATGGGACGCTGACAGTGCCAATGAGGCGGCACGGTTATCGGTCACTGGTCGCCATGGTAACGAGGCTGACCTTGTGACATGGTTCCTACCACAGCTACAGATATCTGAAAGGCTGTAATGGAATGCAGACCCGTTTGGATCTGAGCGCCTACAATGTTTGTCTTCACAAGACCAGGCGAAGTGGCACCACGGAATAAACTCCATGTCCAGGGGGCCGCCCATGTAAAAACAAAACAAACTAACAAACAAACAAACAAACAAACAGAGATAAATAACACCACAAGGCTAATCAGGAGCTGCCCCGATTTCATTTTTAATGATTCCCAGAACTTGACTGAAATCCAACCCGGGGTCACGCCATCCTCACATGGCATTGCTTGCAAATTCGCACCTGCCATGCATCATCCCAACGCAGCTGTAAGAACACGTGCGGCAGGAACCGCGACCAGGATGGGCTTCGTCCCTCAATTTATGCCAAGCGCAGAGTGGCTAGCTGGGGAGGGGGGCTAGCTGGCGGGGGGGATGACCGATACTCACCTCCGTGCAGTGTACGTGATAGTCAGAACGATAAGTCGAGAATTAAAATTTAAATGCCGACTGAAATTACAACAAGGGCCATTGAAATGTTTAGTGTTGCAGGAAATCCACCCCCCATTGTCTGGGAAGTCGGAAACACTGACAACAACAATAAAACTGTATCGTACCCACCTGCATTTTTTTAAGTGATTTTAAGAAGGAGGTCGTAGAGGTAGCATGGAAGACATGGTGCTTAGCTCTTAGCTTGCAGTAAGCATGACTTCATGTAACTGAATGCTGAATGGCTCTCACGCACTGCCTATCACTTAACTCTGACTGGCAATCCCAAAACGTCTTCTCTATTTGCATGTTGATTGCAAGCAAAGCACGCATTAAGCAAAAAAACAGCTTTATTCACTTAAAAATCTGCAGTCACCAACTTTGCTAGAGAACAAGAGGAGAAATTCAATAAATCCATATATAGATTGTCGACCTACTAATCACGGTATGCATATCCCTGGATGGCTGCCAGGATCTGTTTCATTTAGTTACAGGTTGGCTGATAACTGTCAACGGCCCTTAAGGCTTTGACCTCTGACCCCAAAATGGGTGACCTTTGACACTGGCCATGAGGAGTAAAACCCATTGGCCAAAGAGCCATATCGATATCCAGGTCCAGTATGTCCACTCACCGCGATCTCCCTGCACGCAGACATCGATATTCCGGTACCTTCTATTTGTTTCAGTGCATACTCCTTCTCGTCTTTCCTGCAGAGATATGAAACAAGTAAGGGGAGAGAAAAACATTTTATCAGCAACCGCTTCGTATTTTCAATCATCTATAGTGAAGGTAGCCTGGCTTGGAACTACCTGTCCTGTTTCACTTCGGACACACTATTTAAAGAGAATAAATTACAGCCTCTGATCACTGGCTGTTGAATTCATTTTCACACAGTTAATTACATGGTGGCTAAATATTCTTTGTTTAGGAGTTCAAAAAAGTGAAGTTTTTGAACAAAATAAAAAAAAATAATAATAAAAAAAGGAAATAGGAATATTTAGAAGTCGAAACGATCAGTGTTTCCCAATCCGGTCCTCAGGGGTCCACATTTCTGCTCCTTCCCCAGCTCCCTGACAGATAGTCCACATTTCTGCTCCCTCCCCAGCTCCCTGACAGATAGTCCACGTTTTTGCTCCTTCCCCAGCTCCCTGACAGACAGTCCACATTTTTGCTCCCTCCCAGAAGCTGGTAGCAAAAACGTGGACTGTCTGTGGGTCCCCGAGGACAATATTGGGAAACACTGACACAGATGGATCAAAACTGAAACTTGTGCTTCACAACAAACATAAAATCGGTGCCTGTGGCCATCAGTCCCGTATGAATGTGGGCCTGTCTGCAGCCCGTGGACGGGCCCGTCTCCGCATGTATCTCTGTGGCGGGTGTAGACAATCGCCTGCCCCTGGCCTTTTCTCTCAGCCACAGAAGTGCGGAGTTGCTGAGAAGCCCAAGAGAGCCCACCCACTCCTCCACCCCTAAGAACTGGTGACATTATCTACACCACCACCCTCCATTATATAAACAAGCACACCAAGACCAGGCGAAGCAGAGCTCACTATCATACTGCCAACGTAGCACAACACACACTAGATCTGGGCTATTTTTCACCTTCAAACTGAAAAGACGTCAATACAATTTAAGAGTGCTTTTATTTTATCTCTTAGGACAGCTTAGGACCTTGGCATAACAAGGTTTATGTTGACAGTTGCACATGAAAAGCCTGCTGTAGTTAGCATAAAGGTAGACTGTTTTACACTGGGGCGAGTTCATTTTGTCTGAGTGTTAAGCTTCACTTCCTTAGCACTTAAAACGATAGTTTCGGATGTGCTCAGCTCCGCAGAAGGCAGCACTGACCTTATGCTGCCGTGCTAAAGGAGATTAGCAGCCTCGTGCAAAGCAGTTTCTCAGATCAGGTCTAAAGATTGAAGTGTACCGCAGTGGGGACTGAAAGTGGAATGACGTTCAGAATTGTCAAATCTCTGTCGGCGGAGGATAGTGTGTGAACAAAGTGTCTCGCCTGTCTGTGACGTTCCGAACAGAAATATCTGAAATAACTGAAGAGAACAATGGCACTGTGAAATACAAAAAGACAGCAAAAATTTTAATTAAACCAGCTCTCTCCCAACACTTTTCACTTTCTTTATATTTGTCATGGGGGATTGGCATTCAGACTCTTGAGGTGCCGCCTGTTCGCCAGTGTGTGCAGCAGAATCCTACAGCACGGCCCCCCCCCCAGACCCACTGAACCCTAAACCCGCAATTACAGACTCTCCACTGCTACTCATTTAACCTCAAAAACTGAATAAAAATGAACAATTCCCGTGCCCCTCTGATTTCAATTTTATTTTACACATGGTGCCTTATCTTCCAGAGGCTGCTAAATTTCATCATGCTAAAATAAGCAAATGATTTCATATATGCACAAGGAATTCATATTCGAGATTTTAATATCCACTGGATTATTATATGGAAATAGGTGTCATCTTCAGCAGGAAAATGTGTGACACTACATCAAGGCTCTGCAGAAACAGAGACTAAAGCTTATTACCTATAGCCAAAGTTATTTAATTCATTAACTTAAAGGTAAAACTCCACCGCAAAATATATTAAATAAAAGTGCATACTTTGCCTGATTAAAATATGAAATTGGGAGGAATCATTATTAGCAGGTGAGCTGACCTGCTGGATTCCCAAATGCATCATAACAGAGGGATAGATAAGCATCGATTTACTGTAGCTCTCATTCCTGATGAATTTCAAAATTCTCATTAAATTTAACCTGACTGCTTAAAATTATTGTATACTTATAGATGTCATCTTTAATAAAAAATCTGATGCTACACCAAGGTTTAACACAAACGGTGACTAACAATCCTTCAAAGTATTTCACAACATTTTCACATTCTGCTGCAGTTTAAAAAAAAAAAAAAGCAAAGTACTCCACTTGATCAAACTTTAATGACCCGTGCGGAATTACTACATCACTGTTCAAATAATCCCTAGAGGTTTCACAGACAAACCACAGTAAAAACTAGCAATCAAAATGAGTAAGTAAAAGTTTGGTGGTAGTTTCTTTAAGTTTGGTAAAATCTAGCTCCCACTTGAATTCTGATGAAGTGATGAAAACCTGCAACATTTTCATCCTCCACTCATTTAAATCATCTTATTTTAGACAAAGATCTGATGAAACATCACTGTCACTTTCCGCAAATGTGGTATTTATATTCGTGTATTATACTTTACTATTTGTATTTAATAACAATATTTGTATATATTATTATTATTATTATTATTACTGAGAAAAAAGTAACTGATTGCAACTTAAAAACTATAGTGGGATTAGGTTACTCAAACTAACATGCGCATCAAGCCTTGTTATCTTCCCTAAAAATATAAGCACATGTAAGCAAAAAAAAAACAACAAGTAAACAAACCTAAACATGTAAATATAAAGATACAAACGGCTATAGTCTACTTGCAACAGTTAGTGTAACAACTAACTTTCATGCAGTCGATTGCTGAAACCAAATTGTTATATGCAAATGCCATAAGTAGCTCCCTTCCTGTCACGGACTTTTTCCCCCTCAAAGTCTCTCTGCAAGAAAAAAAACAACCGGTTTTGGGCTTGGCAATTCAGCAAACTGGGCAAACAGAAACCCTTGTGTGTTAGAAAAGAAGAAATGTGACGAACCTGTAGCAAGCCGTGATAAATGATTCAATTGTGAAAACAGGTTTATTTTATTACTTTTATTACCTGTGCCCAAAGTTATTTGATTCATCAACTTAAAATGAAAACTTCTCTGCAAACTATATTAAGTCCAAGTACATACTTTATCTGATTAAAAAAATGTAATTTGGAGGAAGATAAATCATTATTAGCAAGTCATCTGACCATCAGGAGTCCCGCATCTGTCATCACAGAAGCAAAATAAGCATCAATTTACTGTAGCTCTCATTGCTGGGGAATGTCAGTGTTTTCTTTACATTTAAAACAAATGGTTCAAATTGTTAATCCTAAAACCCACCAAATTAGCAGGCAAAATCGTTCCTGAAGCATAACCGACAGCTATAGGATTAAAACATGCAGATGATCTCTACAGTTGAACATAAAGTAAATGAATCGTGGGTCCTTCAAGGTCCTTTTGGTAGTCTGCCAGCTTCTCGTTATTTTTTACGAATGACAGTGGCCCAAAAGGATTTAACACATGAACTGTATTTCCTAGCAGTGAATGACCATGGGTTATCTACAAGCAAATGAATAAAAAATATTTAAAACCAAGATGTGCATCGATACTACACTGTTTATCTTCTGATGAAGTTTGACCACCGTTGTCAATTCATCGCGTGCATCACGGCATCTGCAACATCTGGCTCGCTGATTGTTAATAAGGTTACTGATTTTTGACATCTTCTTTCTGGTGCATCGCTATTTTGCATTCAAAGCTTTGATTTGCCAGCAGAATGATTGCTGTCTGACAGGGTAACACTACAACTACTTTCCGCGAAAAGTGCCGAATGCCAACATTAAACCTCTAAGTTGCTAAATAGCTTGCTACATGCAGTAACCCTCTGCCCTTGCCCGGGCTGACAAAAATAAACATCATCACTCTGTTTTGGGGGAGGATCGTTATTGCTAGCTAAGTGAGTGCTTGCGTGCATGAAAACAAAACAGTCACAGGGAGAGCACGGGGCAAATCGAACCATTTCTATGCCTAATTCGCTAGTGAACATATGATCACAAAAATGTCCGTGTTCGAATAATAACAATAACGCTTTCAGATTCTCTTACCCGTCTTTGCGCTTAGCTTTATAAACATGACCGTAGGTGCCTCGACCCACTTTGCAACCTTCATATTCAAACAGATCTTCTACTTTCTCTCTTTCCGCCGCGAGCTTTGTTTTGAAGTCGTAATCCATTGTTACCCATAAATATTTCTTAATTTACAATAAAATAAAATATTAATTATTACATGCATTAATTAAATAATCTGATCGTTTTATTCCCCCACCATTTCCTTGTTTGGGATTTTGGTCTGCTCCGCTTAATGTTCACTGGCTCGTTGACGTTTCTGATTGCCCCGCAAGGCATTCTGGGGTCGGTAGTTTTTGATAACCGGCTCGGCGCCGTCAAAAGGCCCGACCCCCAGCTCATTAAACTACAATCCTCACACCGCTCTGCGGTTAACGCACTTGCGTAGTAACATGCACTAAAATACAAAAAACAATGCGGGTATACGTACTTCATATCTTGGATTTTTTTTTACGTATGGGATGAAAATGCAAGTTTATCATTAATCATTCGTTTTTTTCCCTCAAATCTTCAGCGATTTTGCACATAAATTTAAATTTTGACGAACATTTCATGGTTTCATTCAAAAATATTTATAAGTAACATTGTTCGCAAACTAGCCATAGAAAAATAATGACGTATGCATGCACTTTGGCGCTTTGTGCGTGTTTTGCGCCACAACCAAATAACGGAAAAACACATTAGAATTCTAATTAAGCAGCAGCTGTTTATTAAATATTTTTGTTTAATTAATTGCAAGACAAATAATTGACATTTTCTCTACCCAATTTAACATCAACACAAATACACGTGATGCCGATTTGCATATTTTTCTTTCATTACAAGTGTATTAATTGTGCAGAATCAAATATATCATTTTAATTATTACCATCACTCCACTGTAGCAAGAAAGTTCTGAATGTGATAGCTACGTTTTAGCTACGTTCACGAAAACCGAAATCTCAGATACATGGAACCACAACCTTATTGGAATATTTACAATGCATAGTATTTCTGATTTGTATGCTCTATATTATCTCTGAAACGTAGCTGATAAATAATTGTTTTTTTAGTTTTCAACTACTAGTTATCAGATATTTAATGTTTAATAATACATTATCGAAAATCAATTTAACTCGTAAAATTATTCGCTGGTATACACATAGTAACAGACGGTCCGTACCGCATGCAAGTTTTATGGGATATACTTAATACACGAATAATTTATATCACTAGTGGAGCGAGTCATGCTTCTTCTGCCATTCCCTGAAAAAAAAATGACTACTAGGTGTCACGCCCCTCTTTGAAATTATTGACAATGGCAGTAGCCAATCGGACTGCTTTTTGTAACTGCCGAGATCTGTGATTGGTGTAAATTGGAGACTGGCTTCTTGGCGACTGTTAAAAATCCTTCGCTCTTCCTTGCAACTCGGCTTTACACAGTATGGCCGGCGATATTAGCTAGCGCTCGCTTTACGGTATTCTCTGCAAAAGGGAAGACGGTAAACCTAAGAAAGCTATACCTGGACTGCTAAAGGACTGTACTGAAATATTAACTTAACTATCAAGGAAGGATTAATTAAGTTGAAAATAAGCAACGTGTGATTTCTGTTGTTGGTGTCTGTTGTCTCACGATGGAAGAGAACGGTGCACACTTCTTCGAGGGGACCGAGAAGCTGTTGGAGGTGTGGTTCTCCCGAGAAGATGAGACCAAAGGAACCGGGGACCTTCGTATCATCCCAAGGTTAGTATGCTCTAAAATCGTTTCCAAACACCTTTGACTGCATCTGTGGCGGGGTGTGTTGGGCCTTTTCTGAATTGAGTGTCATTGAACTGTCCAGAATTCGCGAGACATTCTAGTAGCAATTGGTTTGCGATCTTCATGGCGGTATTATTTATGCTGCCTTTCCTATATGTCGGTGGTTCGTATGGGCCAAATATGGTGTGGAGGTCGAAGCCAATTGATTGTACGGTGTTTATTTGTGCCTATTAATAATACCAAGGCCGTCAGACATCCCCACCCCAACGCTCATTCATTCATTTATTTCTGACTCGCAATGAAATGTGTAGCTGGCGATCAGTAATCATGATAAAAATGGAAAGAAATTGGAAGTAGTGCGCTAAATGCGACCGTTTTTGGGTGAGGGAGGACTTGGTAAATGTGTGAGCCGAAGCACAATCGGGTCCTTAATACTCATTCGTCATGTGTCGGCGCATGGACCTGCGCAGCTAGTTAAGATGGCCAGGGCAGATCTAATGCGTAGCGTTTGGTCTCCGGCCAGCCGCTTATCTAACGTCAAATAACGCTGCTGCTTCTCTTTTTTTTGGCAGATTTCTTGCCGTGCACCACTATGATTCCCTTCGCTGTTAGGTGAATTTGGAATTAACATGCTGGGTGAGAATCTGCGGATGGTCTCCGGTAATTTTCCGCTCGCTGGTCTGCGTGACGCGTGGGGCCCAGGCATGTGGCTCGGCGGCGCAGGCTCCCCTGTCCCTCTGCGCAGCAGGAAGTGCCGCATCGGCCGCCAGTCCTTCGGATTTACGAGCACTGCGGCGGCGCTTCTGCGCACACACTTGGGGCGATTTATTGCTTTGTGAAGAAGGCCGGCAGCAGTAAGCTGACGGTGAGACAAAACATGGAAACTTGGTCTGGCCGTGAGATCGGAAGCACCACGTGTCTTGCGTTGAACTGTAGCCAGACGTTACTGATAACGGGTTAGTCTTTGCACAGGTGCGCTCATTTCGCTTTAGTCCTTTGGCCGATTTAGTCTTTGTCACGTTGGTACCACGCTCTGATTTTAACCCTCCACTCGGAACGGTCCTTGTCAGCAGTTGCACTATTCTTTAATTCACGGTCATTCATTCGGTAGCAGGCAAGTCTCCAGCTTCGATTTAGACTTAACTAAGTCACGTTTTTAGTCCTTGAGATTTGATCTCTTTTGCTCCACCCTCGCCTCCTATTGGCGGACTTCATCGACCACTAAATGGGGCGCAACTGGTGTTGCGACACCCGCGAGTCGCCACCGTTCCGCTGCAAGGACACGCAGAAACGCGGCTGCCCTTAAAGGGACCGCGGCCGCGTGCATGCAGACGCCCGCCTATGTGCTGTTTGTCAAACGTGCTCTAGTTTACGCTTTTTCCGATTAAAATACTCCGCGCTAGCAGGATTTTGTGACATCCGGTGTGCCTTCTGGAAAACAATATTTAACAAGGCTGGATTATTACTTGGTTGAACGTTTTATGGGAATGGGAAGAACGTTTTGAAGTTTTACCCCCTTTAAGAAAAAAAGCCTTCAAAATAGCCCCCTAAAGAACTTAATGTTGCCACTTGTGGTCGACTATTATCATAACCATTATACACCATAACTAAAATGTCATGGGGGCATTATTTCGTGAAATTCTGCACCAACATCTAAGCATTATATGGAAATGGTATGTGCATTTGAGAAATTGCTGCTTTACCACCGTTCCATTGATTTGTCTCCCCCCATGTCGAAGGTGCGGCATCAATGCAGCAATTCCACACTTTGCTTATGTGGTGAGGCTACATGCAGTAACTAGATATTGGCTGCATAGATTAATTTTTGTAACATGTCAGAATATTGAATTCCTTTTGATGGTGCAATCAACGGGAAGATCAGGAACAGTTATCATTTTTAACCTCTCTGCCGTTACCCAAATTAGCACTGGCTTTCAATATGTTCCAATAAGTCTTGATGGCTTGATGTTAAGGGGGAATGTGTTTGCTTGAATGCTTCCAGGAAGTTTTCTCAAAAGTTGAGAATTTGTCCAGTTGCCCCTGTCTAGAGTTACTAATCACTTATTGGCAGCTCATCAGAATCTGAACTCGCTGTCAATGGAAGGTGATTCCCCTGTCTTGAGTTTCATGGGAGTGGCTGGTTCATCGAATGATGCCAAGATTTTGTTTGCAGCTCAACTGGATTAGCTTCTCCGTGTCAGTGGATGAGGGGTGGAGGCCTGCCAGTGACCGAATAAGTCCACAAGGACGTTGGATTCAGATCACTTAGCTGCAGGCTCAGCGGTTAAATGTAGCTGAAGAATTTACATGGAGTGGATGCTTTCGTCAACAAACACAGAAGTGAGACTAAGTGCATCACATGCATACAGCTGCACTGGAGCTACCTCTTGGAACGAGAGCTGTACAGAATACTATTAGAATCTAATGTCAGAAGGACTATTCAAATAACACCGGGTGCCATGTTGGGCATTTTGCACGTCTGAAAAACATATGTACAGCGTTGCTACTATAACATCTTCGACCTGACAGTTGGTTTTCACTCCCGAACCATTTTTCAGTTGAGGTGGAGGCTGTTTGTTAGTACTAATTAGGGTGGTTTTAATTCACCCATTAACACATACTTCCATAGTTGAGAATACATTTCAAATAATGGCAAGGTTAAAATGTAGTGAAGACTAAATGGCTTTATCATTTTGAACGTTTGATGAATGGAAGTAAGATGTTGCTCTAATAGATTATGAATAATTGAGTGGTGAGTGGGTAGCTGTTGGCTGCATGCCTAATGTTTTTATCCTGTATAGAGTTTAACTGTGTCGGTGTTAATTTTGATAATGTTCCTCTTGCTCTCTGCGAAAATGCAGATGACACCCATATGTTTGAACCGTTTCAGATCGACTGAGGCAGGGTTTTTCACCTTTTGAAATCTGCAGCATTTGCAAACGCATCTTCAGGCGTCGGAGAGATGTCCCACTGTAGTGTAGTCATGTGTAAAGATGGACATCCCTCATCCTTTCCAGGAAATCCACACGTGTGAACTGACTGCCAGATGGCATTACAATTGGGAGCAGCCGATCATGTCCGTTGAGACTTTCTATTGCGCCCTGTGCTTTGGACCTGGCAAACAGTGACTCATCGTACCAGAGTCGACTCTTTGCTCTGCTAATGCCTTAAATGGCCGTTGCCAGGTGCTGAAAGCAGCTTGTGAATTCCAGCACTTAACTGGCAGTCTACCCCTGTCCTATTTGGCCCTGGCTGCCTGGTCATGCTCCTGTGATAAGTGATTACTAGCTTTAGTGCTGCTTTATGTGAACTTTGTTCCCCTACAATGACCCGTTCTCGAGCCCGTCATGACTCTCATGGTCCCCCCTGTAGGCTGCTTCCTTTTGCTGTGTGCACCTTTGCTGTCGTTCATCTGCTCGGATTGTTGTTGTCGCTTTGTACTTCGGAGAGATGTGTCTTTGTAGCAGCTCATTAGGGTAGGTGGCCCATATGCTAGTGCCCCAACGAGAGGGAATTTCCCACCAGTCTAGACGGCCATGTTACTTTTGGATATGCAGGGGGCTACGCGTCTCCATTCTGATTAGAGGTGCAGTGTGGTGGACGTGTGGGCAGGTGTCTTTATGCATGACCTTGCCCTATTTCAGGCATATTATAATTCACACCATAGCTGACCAAACATTATGAAATTGATTTTTCTCTCCCCCCCCCCCTTCAAGGAAATCAAATGATTGTTTACTATGGTTGCCCTTTGTATCAGTTGCAAGTGTTATGGATGAGCAATAATAAAGGAGATTAGGAAGGGGGCAAATACTTTGTCTGAAGTTGTATGGCATGCTAGGCTGACCCTTTACCTGACCCATGCCCTTTACCTATAGGTGAAGATTCACCACCTGTATGTCATGCATGTGAAACTCCTTTAACTGTTAAACATTTTATTGCATTGATCTAACTCCCTTAGGTGGTGGGACTCCTAAAGAGTTCTTTAGTGAAGTCTTATTTAGATTGTTTATGAAGTTTTTCCTTTTTCGGATATTCAAACTGTTTTAATGCACATTTGTTCTTCCCATGAATTTAGAGATGAAACGGTATGAAAATATGATTATAGTGAGTAAACCATAATAATGTCAGTATTATCGCGGTATTGCTAAAATGTGCTGAGTTCAAACAGTACTGATTCACAAACTGAAATCATTTTGCTAAGTTTTATATTAAACACACACATTTAGCACGACTGTGCCTTTCGTTTGCATAAACATTAAAATGGCCAACACCGTATGTAAACATTTGCAAACCCTATAAAATGTGCATTGATATTTAAAAAATCTCAATCTCAGAACATTGTCTGGAATTTTGCCGTGGTTTACCATGAAACCAGTAACCGTTCCATCCCCACCACAAATATAGCCTTGCTTGCTGGCATGGTGTTGAATCAACATTTCAACTAATCTCGCCATAACCGTTTGCCCATGAGACTACTGTAGATTAACTGTGTGTGAGATTCTTCCTGTGCCAGTGCTGAAAAGGCTTCTTACCCCAGCTCTCTGTTTCCAGGTTTGAGTGGGACAAGCTGCTGGAGAATGTGCATTGTTTGATCATAAGTGTGACAAAAACTGACAAGCAGGAAGCTTATATACTCAGGTGAGTGTCCTCATCCGCTGCCGTGTCCTGGGTGGTGCGCTTGCTGACTTCTCCCCCTTTCTGCAGATTAGAAAGCAGGACTTGGACGCCGCGGCTCTTATCTCCGTACATAGCCCCAGTGCTGCCTGGAAACAGGCTCGTGTCTAAGTGCAGGCCAGCGCACATTGTTGGGTTGCTTGTAAATAGTCTTTTGAGCTGGGGAGTGTAGGGATTGGTTTTCAGCAGCCATAAAAGCCAATGGACCCTTTTCCCTTAGAAACCATGTCAACGATTTACCTTCCATTCCCCAGTTATGCATGGATAATATGAATCCACCTGCCCTTCTTTGAGCTCTGGTGGGGCATAGCATGTCCACACCTAGTTGAATCTTTGTAGATAACGAGATCTTCGGGCAGGCTGTCTGGTTGTCCCTCTTAGTATCCTCTGGGGGAACTTGCTATTCCTGCATCGGAGCTGAAATGGATATGGTGGAATCCACCGGGTTGGTCTGAGAAATCCACAATTCATTTAGGGCTCTAGCTTACAGAAGCAGGGATGTCTCCCAGAATGCCTTGCTCTGACTTGTATTTTGAGGCTTGGCCTGATTCATTTATTTTGGTGGCCCGGACAGCCTCGCGGCCCACTGTGCCTGATTATCTCTCCTGTCTGCAAAATGGCTCACGGCTTTCCTAGTGTGACTTCTTCATAGTTAACATCTTTCAGATCCATCCCAGCAGGTATATCCTGACTGCTCTTCTGCTTATGGATCTTAAGTGCTAAAACTGGCTTTCTGTGTTTCCTAGAACTAACTACAAATTTAGTGTGGCTTTATGAAGGACAGTGGACTTTAAACAGCTTATCGCCAGATGTAGATTCTAGAGATCATGCAATATTCTCTGATTTAAATGGGCTGTTGTGGTTTGGGGGGAGTGACTGCCTTGTCTGACTGACACCAGCATGCTGACTGTCTCTTCCAACAGTGAGAGTAGCATGTTTGTCTCCAAGAGACGTTTCATTTTGAAGACATGTGGAACTACCCTCTTACTGCAAGCACTGGTACCTCTGCTGGAACTCGCCAGAGAATACTGCGGCTTTGACGCTATCGAGGTACCAACGTCGCATGTCATGACTGTTTTTGTTGTTCGACTGAAAGATCCTGGCCATAATGCGCATGGTATAAATTACAGTATGAACATTTGTATGGAAAACGTACAATGATTTAACAACTGAGTGTGATTCATAAGTCATGGCTTTTAGACAGTGTTGTGATCGAACGGGAAATGTGGATGCCGGTTACGTCGCATGCTACAAGGCTGTTTTGGATCAAGATGGGATTGTCAGGACTCGAACTTTCACATTGCTGTAATTTACTGTTTCTACAGGTTTTTTGCAAAAGCTCTATTTAAATGCCTTGCATTTTCGTCTGTATAAAATTCAGGTCCATGCCAAGGAAATATTTTCCTGACACACTCTTTCGTTTCTGCAGAATTTTTTTTATTCCCGTAAGAACTTCATGAAGCCGGCCCACCAGGAGTTCCCCCACAGGAACTTCCAGGAGGAAGTTGAGTTCCTTGGCCAGATATTCCCAAGTTAGTATCTGGTCATTTGGGAGAACTGTGGTCTAATTTTGTAGGAAAGATGGCAAGATTGTTTATTCACAATGTTTATTCACAATGTTTTCTCCTTAGATGGAGCAGCCTATTGCATGGGCCGTTTGAACACTGATTGCTGGTAAGGTTACACTTTTGTAGTTCCCGTATGGACAGGTTGATCTGTGAATCGATTGTTATGAAGATACCCAAAACAGCTGCTCATTTTTGTATGAAAAGCTCGTGTGTTATTGCAGGTACCTGTTTACTCTGGATTTGCCAGAGTTATGGGAGAACAAGCATGCGGATCAGACCCTTGAAGTTCTCATGAGTGATCTCGACCCAGCGATTATGGACCAGTTCTACATGAAAGATGGTGTTTCTGCAAATGATGTCACTCGTGTAAGGATCTTTTTCTGAACGTGCATGAAGAGGAACAGATGTCGGTAAAGGTTTCTTTTGGCTAATTGACAAACGTATTTGCTTGGTCAACAAAATGTAAATCCATCTCTTCAGATGAGTGGGATTCGTGACCTGATACCAGGTTCTGTGATTGATGCCACAATGTTCAACCCCTGTGGCTATTCAATGAATGGAATGAAGATTGATGTAAGTGAGCCTGCTTTGCTTTTTGCTCCTCAAGCTTTAGTGCATCTCTCAGTATCAGACTGGGACTGCAGCAGTTCATTTAAAACCATTGTTTGCTCCATTGTACCTCCAGGGAACTTACTGGACGATCCACATCACTCCAGAGCCCGAGTTTTCCTACGTTAGCTTCGAAACTAACCTCTCCCAGACCTCCTACGACGATCTGATTAGGAAAGTTGTCGATGCCTTCAAGCCAGGGAAATTCGTGACTACACTCTTTGTTAACCAGGTATTGTACCTCAGCACGTGTCTCCAGAAAGGTTGTGTGTGTCAGGCTGTTGCGTTAGATCCTAACCCGTGTCTCTCTCGCCTTTTTCAGAGCTCCAAATGTCGCAGCGTCTTTTCTTCTGCACAGAAACTTGAGGGATACAAGCGCCTCGACCGCCAGTTGGCCCAATTCAATGATTACAATTTCGTCTTCACCAGTTATGCTAAGAATCGCCAGCAGCAGCAGCAGAGTTAAACATGAAGAAGCGCAAAAAGAAAGCTGTCCGCTGGGGTCTCCTCCCCGGGGGGCGTCTTCTCCGAGTTGGAATCACTCTGTCACTCTGCTGCCATCGTTCCAAGTTAACAGGCCCTAGTTTAACTTCGAGTTTGAATTGTATGTATTCTTGTATCTATGATTTAGATATCTTGCATGAAAGCTCTGTTCTCTGTTTAGATATGCTAGCCCACTCTTGCTGTAAAATTGAAGTGCATGTAGAGGAATTAACCACGCACTGTTTAAAGTATGCTTCGGGTGCTTCCTCACGTGCCCACCGTTGTGGCCCCTTCCTACAGGTCTCCCCCCGAATCCCTCACAGACAGGGCTTCCGTGCCCACTAGGGGGGGGCCCTGGCATGCTCAGATGGGAACCCGCTCGCATTGTGTGGTTACACTCCCAGCCAGCAGGCTTGCCCATGAATTTCACTTATTCCAGCCTGCATCCAATCGGTGTCTCCATGCCAACAGAAAGCACTTTAAGAGCACCTGCTCTGATGGCTTGAGCCTCGCACTCCTGGGTGGTGGTTTTTTTTTTCTCTCTCTCTCTCTTCACCACATGATGGTGTGGCATGGCTGGGCAGCTCGGCCGTGAGGTGAGGCCAAGGGAACAATCCCAGCCGTAGGTGTCGCTCGATGTCCCGAAACCAATAACATTGCATCTAGACTTGACCTGCTGGTGTCAAGGCCAGTGGGTCTCCCAACGGGCCCATTCCGTGGATACAGGTACAATATGCCACTTGGGTATATAATATAAAAAGCACTTTAGTGTGGCATACTTGAAGTTGCAGTTTGCTACACTTCCAGCTTTTAGCCCTCCAGTTTTTGTCAAGTGCGTGTCCTTCATTAACACGTACAGCATGGTCACCTGTCAATGAAATAAGCAGCTAGTACTTTCCCAGCAAGGTGTTAATTGGCTTTGATGGGCATAGACCCAAACGGGGGAGCTCTAGCAAATAGTAATACCGAGCAGGGCTGCTAATCCCGGCTCCTGGAACCCCCCCGTGGCACTTAGGCACAGCCCTCCTGATACGTCTCAGGTCTTTGTACAAGCATAGCTTCAGCATGGCTGGCTCTGATACTGACCTGGTGCTAAATTAGGGCTGTGCCTAAGCTCGGTGGGGGAGTTAGGTTCCAGGAACAGGGGGGGGCAGCTCTGTTATATTTCAAGGCCATCTAGTCATTTGTTGACTTTGAAATCTTTATTGGGGGGTTGTAGCATTCCTGCACAGTGTGGCCCCAGAATGCTGGCTTTTCCTAGTATGTTGTCTGACCTAAAATGGACATAATGAATCTGACCCTTTACCCCCCCCCCCCTCCCCTTTCCAGTTCTTGTGAATGACATGGGTTCTCCCAGAAATGGGTAACCACACAATGGATGCTTACCAATCTCAGCATGCCAGGGTCGTCCCGGATCATTCCACACGACTACTGCATAAACTGCCATTATGTTTTTTTTGTTTATTTTTTTTTTTACACTGTACACAGACATGCTTGCAGTGAATCGGTCCAGAATGTGACACTTGCAGTTTTTGGAGTAGCATCAATGCCCTTTGTTCAGTGGCAGAGGTCCTGTGACTCTAGTGCATGTGACTTGTACTGTATTGCTCGACAGTGTTGTGCGCTGCAGTTGTGTTCACTCTGTGTTTAATGCGCTTCATCCTTCCCTCATTCTCAGCAGCTGTAATTTAGTTGAAGCATAGACATCCTGGCTTTGACTGGGCATGTGGTAACTGAAACCTGTTCCCAGGGAAGAGTCGGGGAGGAGGAGTCTGATGTAATTGAACGCAGCTTCTTCAGTTGGGAAAGTGAAATCTATGGGAAAACGCAGCTGTGATGACTAGGCTGGCGTACGGAGCAACTACGGGGTGCGAGTCGTCGCGCTTCTCCAGGCAGAGCGCGCAGGTTGACTTGAGCACAGGAACAAGGGAACATTTGCTTTTCTGAGCTGCTTTCGGCAGATAAGTTCTCAGTTTCCAGCCGAGTGGCTTTTGGGATATTTCGCGAAGTGGTAACATGTTTCTAGCGTTTTCTTGACCAATGGGCCACTTGATTCTGCACTTAAAGCAAGGACCAAAAAAGTAGTTCAGAACTGCTTTCCCTGTACCGGGTTGTCAAAGCGCATTTACCCACATGTGGTTGGACTGTATGGTCCTTGCTGGGATTGCCCACTGCAACATTTTAACACCAGTTAGTCAATAGCAAGTGACGTGCAAGTACATATGCTCACCATACTGAACATGATTTTTTATTTTTTTTTCTCCACCCCATCCACAGTAATAGTTTCACAATTTTCCACTGCAAGGCTGAAGTGCTTTAGACCAGTTGTTCACTGTATTGTGAGCTAATTACAAATCCACTGATTTTGAGGCTTTGTAATGTACAAATCAGCTTCGCAGTTGGTCTGCCACCTACCAGTTCTCACTTGATTCTTCAAGAAAGCTTTCCTGGGTAAGATTTCAGTGAAGCCAGACGAGGATGGACAGAAGCATGAAATATCAGGATGTGCTGAAGGAAAACTTTGCTGTTAATTCTTTTGCTAGTCTTTGGTTGGTCAAGATGTGCTCATTATCTGTACTATGAACTTGATGCTTTAATAAATGCTTTTATTAAACAATTCCGTTGTCAGAGTTTGGAATTTTACTTTGAATTACATCTTGATTAGAACTCGGGAGCAGTATTACCATTCCACAAGAAGAATGTGATCCAAGGTGTCCGTGAAGTCAAGGAATAACCTTATAGGGTTAAATCCCTTGGTCCTACATTCATGCAACGTAAAGGCTGTGTGGGATTTCCCGAGAACGGCAGTGTTTCACAGAAGATAATTTGCTTACTATTCGTAAGTTTGAAATGCATTTCAATGTGTATTGCTTTCATAAATAGTCAAGCCATAACCAGTTCATAAATGGAAAACCATAAATGGAACCAAGCAAAACAATGTAGCATAGCATGAAAGTCTAAAGATGCCACATTCTGATTGGTTAGAAAATACTGTCTCTTGCATGTTGTCATTGCATGTTATCTGTCGAGTGGCTGATTTTAGAATACTAAACCTTAGTTCCCATACTGCTGGTTTTTTGGTTGTAGAAAAATATAAAATTCTGTTGATAATCTGGCATTCAGTGTACACTAGGTTCACAGAATATAGGGTTTCGGACAAGGACCTCAAAACACATGCAAACGAGGATCAAAAAGTAGCTCAGAACTGCTTTCTTTGTATCTGGTTCTCAAAGAACATTTGCCCACCTGCAGTTGGACTGTATGGTCTTTGCTGGGATTGCCCGCCTCAACATTTTAATGCCAGCTAGCCAATAGCGACCTCCAGACACAAGCTAAAACACATCGTCAATCTAGTACAACCACAGCAAGTAAACATTTAAATTCTGGAAAGCTCATTGTTCTGAAGAAAGGACAGTGTCATGAATCTTTTTTTTCTGGCCCCCTCCCTCCCACACTTGGCCCTGGGGGAGAAATTGGCTGGCTAACAACAATATGAGTAGAGACCTAGTTTTGAATATTTGAATATGGATGGATGAATATGACTAGGCTCTGTTTCCTGGCAATAACTAAGCACATGCATGACTGGTTTCAATCATCCACAGAAGACTGATGAACAACAGGAAAGTGAGTATTTATTACACACTTCTGCACCTTTTAGTGAAATGCTTTTTCACGACTCAATCTCTTTTCAATTTGGCCTCCATGTTTGTGCATTAACATTGATGCTCAAAGTAGCCTGTATCCCGACACTGGCCATGGTACGTGCTCAAAACACTTAAATCACCAAACTGCTTAGTGAAACAACATGCTGACCAAATGCAAACGAGCACTGCCAGAGCTTGTGAGGAAATTTTGATGAATTTATAGAAAGCAATGTGTAGCTCTGTGGGAGAGGAACGAGTGTGTGAATGGTAGGTCTCTAGCTGAAATCCTGTGATTGGTAGAATCGTTTAACCATTGTGCCCGTGAGCCATAACTGAAAAATGGTACAGAGGTGTCAGATGAATGGCTGGTTCATTCTCATGTGTATTTGTGTCTCATTGGCGGAAAAGACGGGATACTGAAGAATTGTGAAAGACTTGTGCAAATCTCAAATTATGCGTCATTATTAGTCAAAGACATGGCTTTGGTGACATAAGTATTTGTTTGTTGAACTCTGAAGACATCTAGTGGTTCTTTTAAGAACTATTCAGATACCTTGATACTGAATTGTCTTACACGAATTCTTACTGACAGCAGGATCCTGACAATGACGTCATGAATAATGATTAGAGACATAGAAATTGGTTTATAGATCAGGCACACAGCACAAGACGCTCATTGGACACTTCGTATGTTTAGACCTTGGTCGTTTTATTTATTCTTTTTCTTTGATATATTCTGTCGTCCATCGTGAAGTTGGGTAATTTATGGTTTAGAGAGGAAAGCTTGTGCTGATTAATTAATCTAATATAATTATTTAGTTTATTAATTAATAATTAATTAAGTTAATATAATTCATGTATATTCATCAGTCCAGGTTGTGGGGGTCGAGAGCCTATCCCAGCAGCCACGGGCACAAGGATGGGAATAACTCATGATGGGGTGCTAATCCACCGCAAAGCACACACACAATTAACCTCTGCATGTTTGTGGTGGGGAAACCCCACTGCGACGTACGGAGAACATGCAAACAAACGCCACACACATAAAGCAAGGAGACTCTAAGGCTAGTCCCGAGGTGAAAGGCAACAGCGCTAACCACTGCACCATCGTGTTCCCCCTTAAAACTCATATTAATTTTAGATTTTATATTTAAATGTGGACTAAGAGAGAAAATATTTTAAGAACAAGATCATATTCCCATCTTATGGGAAACCATATCTAACACAGATTTAGCTATAACATACGAGTCACGAGATGCATCGCTTCTCGCCAATCCTCCAAATAACCGTCCTATTATTGTGTTACATAGGCAGTGCTGCCAGGTCCAGCAAAAATCTCCAGCCCAAGGTCTGCTTGAAACCCAACCCACGGAAGCTTAAACTAGCCCAGTATCTGGAATCCCAGTATACTGTATCTCAAAGAAATAATTCGAGACAAGTCTGCACACACATGCACGCGCAATTACGTGTATGTAACTGTTATTACCTTCTAAATAGTCTGTAGGGTTTGCAAACTGCCCCAACGCTTCTGATGTAGCCAATTTCAGGTTTGCAATGGAATATGCGTGCAAAGTTTGCAACCCTGTGTCTGTCTGACTTTCTGAGGATAACAATTCGGCATTACTCAGGAGTAGGGGCCACTTGCATTCATAATAATTTCTTTTCCGCTTACATCCGCTGCCGAGGTAATTATGAAAACAGCTCAAAAAGCCGCCATCCGCGACCTCCTAATATTTACCCGCAACTGTATTTTCAAAATAGCCCAAACGGGCTGAAAAACCGCGGCCATAGTATCTCTGCCTATAGGTACATTGAGATGAAATGTCACAGAAACTGCTGCGGATATGACGTTGGTACACGCGCACCGATGGTTTCACTTCCGGTATGCTTTATCGCAGAAATGCACGTGGAGTTTGCTGGTCTGTAAAACGTCAAGATCGCAAGAATTAGAAGTCAGGTTCATCTATAAAAATGACGACCTTGGACAGAGTCGTGTGAGTTTTTACGTTTTGTCTGACGGTGCAAGAACTGATGATTTTGGTTTTCGGACCATAATACTAAATGTTTACGGCGTTGCCTAATAAGATTATTCGGAATAATACTAGACTACATCCATTCGTTTAATTTCCCACGAGTTTTACAAGCCATACAGCACCCCCAAAGTTTAGGATCATTCGAAATTATTCTTAATAAGGCATTTGAAATTGAACCTAACTATGAATGCATTTTATGTTTTACAGGAAACCTAAAACAAAGAGGTCAAAACGATTTCTCCAAAGCAGGGAACCAAAATTAACTGAGAACACAAAGAATGCCATGATAATTAAAGGTGGTAACACGAGCTTGACCGTCACAAACGCCCTAAAAGATATTGTAAGTATTGTTATTGCTATTGTTGTTTACAATTCAGCCTCTTGCAGTTTACTTGTTTTTCACGAGTTAGTGAATAAAATCTTTCATACTGCCATAAACTGAACGGAAAATGTTTTCTATCTTCTTACTTTCTTATTTAAATGTGTGTGTCAGGAAATATGCACAGAGCGATTTAACAGCCTTTCGTTTTTTTTCCAGTATTCCTTAAAGAAACCAAATGCAGTTTTGTACAAAAAGTAAGTAGCGGTATACATTAGAGTGTTTTGTTTAATACTTGTTTTAATTATGAGTTTTAACTGTTTAAACTGGCTGTTCTGCAGCATATTCTTTCCTGTGTGATAATGGGGGGCAGAATTTATCTGTGTTTCTTAGCCTGGTAATGTTTATTTTATGGCTGGTTTGCATCTGTATCAAGGGGCTGCTCTGATGGGGACTGACTGAGTTAACATGGTTTTGCAGAGGCTTACAGCTGTATGCATCTTACTCATGTTGCTCAGACTGCTGTGATTCACTGCGTAGATGGGCTATATATTATTCAAATAAAGTGATCACAGATGAGCCCTTTTTTCTTTCACTCTACTGAGCAGAGAGCCCAACGGTTAACCTTAAATGGATGATCATATGAAGTGCTCTTTTCTTTCCAGGAAGAATACAGCTCGGCCCTTTGAAGACCAAACATCATTGGTGAGTATCGAGCGATTCTTCACTTTTAGTCAGGTCTGACCTCTGACATGTCCGTGCTAATCTTCTGTGAAATCTAGTGACGGAGTAACCATTACAGTGTTACTGCTGAATAGCCGGTGAGATGTAATATTCAATATTATATACAAACAGTTGTATATAAGATATAATTTCTCTCTCTCTCTCTCTCTGACCTCAGGAGTTCTTCTCAAAAAAGTCAGACTGTTCCTTATTTCTGTTTGGCTCACACAACAAGAAGCGGCCAAACAACCTCGTATTTGGTAACACATTTTTCTTTTGTCCTCCACGTCCTCTGGTGTCAGATGCCTCATATTAGGACTGAGCGAAATGGAGACATTTTATCGTTATTCCTTTTTTCACATTAAACAATATTTCTAATTATCACAGTATAATTCAGGTGATTATTTCTTTATTTCAAGGCTCCAGTTTTGCTTAAAATTCTCTTTGGATTCCCCCTTAAATGGATTCAGAGAATGAAAAAGGGTAACGGATTGTAAGGACTACAGATTGAAATGCAGTTTTAATCAATGAATCATAAGAAAATTAACTTTATCATAGGGCGTAACACTGGAAAATGCAGCCAGTATATTTTGTTGCTGGTTTTCTCCGATTTCCAGGGAATGGACTTGACTAGGGCTGGACAATATGCCATAATAATGATGTTGCAGTATTTTCATAGACTCTCGCAATATTGATATTTTTCCACAAATTTTAAAATGCATATCCGGAAAACAGTAAAATATCGCAGGTGGTTCTGAGTTTTTCCTGATTGTTTTTGCTAATAGATATGGAGCATGTGACAGGAATAATAAACCATGCCAACAGCAGACCCTGGTGGGATTTGTGTAAAAACAGTACAGTATTAATTATGTAACAAAACAAGTGTTTAGGCTGTATCAGGATATTCAAACGATGGCGATATGAACGTTCATGATCGCGATGTGTTACTTCATAGATATATCGCCCAGCCTAACTTCAGTTGATATATCTCACCCATGGTTTTGTGTTACAGGACGCATGTTTGATTATCATGTGCTGGACATGATCGAGCTAGGCATCGAGAAATTTGTTTCGCTGAAGGAAATAAAGGTAAATTCATATAAGATGTTGCAAGGATTTGTCCGTCGGCACTGAATTGGAGAACGATCATTGTGAATGTCAAGTTTTTAAAGAGGTTTTAGCACATGTTTGATCTAATATTGCATGGGGCTTTGGGACGTGGGTCTTAAGGAATTACGGCTAATGGGGAGAATGTTTGACTGCAGCTTTGGGCTCCTCATGTTAGTCTTCTGTTGCGCAGAGTTCTAGCTGCCCTGAGGGGACCAAGCCACTGCTGGTGTTTGCCGGGGATGCCTTCGACACAAACGGGGAGTACGCACGTCTGCGGAGCATCCTCATTGGTGAGTTTAGACTTGCAGTACAGCCATTGGAATTTTGTCTTTGAATAAGCTTTTATAACTTGTATTTGGGCCAGTTTTATTATAACATATCGATACAGCATTATTGTAAATGGTTCCAGTCAGATGTGATTCTGACTTGGAGGACCGGACAGTGAGTGAGAGGTTTCAGGAAGGTCCTCTGAAATGAGCACTGCAGAGTGAACACTCACTCATTCCCACCTTGTGATGTGATTCCATCTCCCTTATTTACAGATTTCTTCAGGGGACCGACCGTTTCCGCCATTCGGCTGGCAGGACTGGAGCACATCCTTCACTTCACGGCCTTGGATGGAAAAATATACATGCGCAGCTACAGGTAGGTTCATGTCCCAATTCAGACTGCAGTGTTCCAGCAGCTACAGGTAGGTTCATGTCACAATTCAGACTGCAGTGTTCCAGCAGCTACAGGTAGGTTCATGTCACAATTCAGACTGCAGTGTTCCAGCAGCTACAGGTAGGTTCATGTCCCAATTCAGACTGCAGTGTTCCAGCTGTCCAGCTCCCTGCCTTCTCCCACTTACCAACACAAACTCCTAGCAAACGTAAGCTCACACCACATGCTTTCGGTGAATGATATACTCGTCTGCCCCAGTGCTTTATCCCAAAGCTAGAATCATATTGTGCTGTTTCCATTTGACCTAGATCGATGTTTCTCAACTGGGGCCTTGGGGACCTCCAGATGGTCCATGCTTTAGCTCCTGGGAACCGAGAGGGAGGAAGAATGTGGGAGCTGGAAGGAAGCAAAACCGTGGAGCATCTGGGGGACCCTGAGGACTAGATTGAGAAACACTGACCTAGATTTTGGGCATTTTTTGAAGATCTGAACTGAAAAGCTCTTAATGGAAACAACTTTCAAAACAATCCTCACATATTGCAAGAAGGTTTTTGCATTCTCTTGAGGTGGCTTTGTAAAGTCTCAAAATAAGTAATTTACAGAACTGCAATGGAAGTAGAATATGCTTTTGCTGACCTATGAAATTTGCTTATTTGTGTAAGAATTTAACGGAAGCTTAGCCCCTGATCCTTTTGTATCACAGTCTCTGCTGTAGGTCTGCGTTTCTTCAGTGACGTCGGCTGCTGTTTGCTTAGTTTGCGGAAGTCCTTTCTGCATTGTCCTCTCCTCTTTCCGTGCAGAGTTTTGCTGAAGAAGTCTGGCTGTCGGACTCCCAGGATCGAGCTGGAGGAAATGGGCCCCTCGTTTGATTTCATCCTTCGCAGAACGCACCTGGCATCCGACGACCTGTACAAGACAGCACACAAGCAGCCCAAGGCCCTAAAGGTAGGAGTGGTCAACAGAATCGGAATCAGATTTATTAGCTGAATATGCAGTCATACAAAACTTGACATTGTGTATTCGACAGGGCTGCAAAGTATCACATTGCAATTACCGTACCATTCATGTTGCTTCAACTACTTCAGTCATGTTGTTTTGGTGAGCTTGGCCTTGGAAAGTGTTCAGATGCGATTTTCCCAGTAAAGGGGGAACAGGTGGCCCTGCCAGTTGTTTATCTGTCTCTGGAAACTGGACAAAGAGAACTCAAAATTGGTGTTTTCTGTAATAGAAGTAGTACGCACTGTAAAATTAACTCTTTAATTACACAACTTTGCATGAGTGCCGATTGGTCAGATAATTATCCTGCTGCGTTTTGAAATGGAGGTGTCATAAGTCATTAAACTTATTGCACGCTGTTGCAGCCCAAGAAGAAGAAGAACGTTTCCCACAATGTTTTTGGCACCAAGTTAGGACGGCTGCACATGCAGAAGCAGAACTTGGAAAAACTGCGAACTCGCAAGATGAAGGGTTTGCGCAAGAGGGGTGGTGATGTCATCCAGGGGGAGGCCGCCGTGTCCCCGAAAAAATCCAGAGACGAATGAAGTCTGATCTGGGGGCTGCTTCCCAAAAACTCCAGTGAACAGAACTAGGAAACATGTGGGAGATGTTTAAGGTGAAAGGGGCTGGCGTGTATGTGAAGGTGCTCCGCTCATCTTTCCTCAACCAAGCTCAATACTCGGAGGAAGCTAAATGAAATCAGTAAGGAAAACGTATTTTATTGAATTAACTGTAATAGAATGCAGGATTGCATGTATGGCAGCCCTTGAGAGCCACGACCAGAGACCTTGCATAAAGTGCGCATCTGCGGTTACCTTCGGACTATTTTCTCACCTTGAGGAATGTGGGATATTCTCTTTCCAGCTCAATGCATTGTTGCATAATTGAATAAAATGAACTTTGATAGAAAGGCATGTCACTTGTCTTGCCATTTCAGGTTTATATCACACCATTTAGAATGCACCATGAAATTTGAGGAGCTCCATCAGATAAGGAGTTGACTGCTTTCTGATTAGAGGTCAATTTAGCCATTTTTGTCACATTGCTATACTGCTGAAGGCAAAGAAAAATACATTTATATAAGAAGGTAACTGCAACTCTCAACTGCGCGTTAGTATAATACACGTGTATCATTCTTTAATAGAAGCTTCCAGTATTTTATATCTTGGTGAACGCAGGGCAAAGGTTTGCTGAAGTTGGTAATTGATTTTCATATTGACCACTAGAGGGAGACAGTTTACACCCATAGAACCGTATTATCATTCAATATTGCAGTGCTATTCAAATCACGGTCCTAAAAGGCCCATCACTGCTGATTTTCCAGCCATCCTTTATCTGTGAGCCAGGTGTGAAGCTGCTATGGCCAATCAGAATCAGCATTTATTAAACTAACTGCCTGGAAGAACTGAAAATAACGCCTGGATTTGGGATTCAGGGCCAGATTTTAGATCCTGCAATATTGTTTTAGAATGTTTGAATCATTTTACAATTTATACATTCCAGCTGACTTTTTAAATAACTATATGAGTGAATTATAAAAGGAGGAGGTCTGGAAAAAAGGCACATTTCAGTTTGTGCAGACTCACCTGCTATACCAGCTTAACAAGAAACAACCAAAAAGCAAATGTGCACCTTGTCAAACTGATACACTATATGGACTATAGTCATGGGACACCTGACCATTATACCTACAGGAACTTCTGTGACATCCCATTCTAAATCCATAGGCATCAGTATATAGTTTGTCCCCCCTTTGCAGCTATAACAGCTGCCACTCTTCTAGTGATGCTTTCCACGAGATTCTGGAGTGTGTCTGTGGGATTTTTTGCCCTTTCATCCAGAAGAGCATTTGTAAGGTGAGGCACTGATGTTGGACGTAAAGTTCTGACATGCAGTCTCTGTCCTAGTTCATCCCAAAGGTGTTCGATGGGGTTGAGGTCCATACTCTGTGCGAAACAATCAAGTTCTTTCACACCAAACTCACCCAACTATGTCTTTTTCCACTGGGGCACAGTCATGCTGGAACAGCAAAGGGCCTTCCTTCCCCAAACTGTTCTCACAAAGTTGGAAGCATAGAATTGTCCAAAATGTCATGGAATGCTGAAGCATTAAGAGTTCTCTAGGTTAATGGCAGACGGAGTTTCTTACTGAAACAACATAGCATCGGTGACATTTACGCATTATGTGACTCAGTCTTCCGCTGTCTGGCGGAGTTTCTATTGTTTCTAAATGCTTCCATTTTACAATGATACTAGTTACAGTCACTGGAATATCTAGAAGGAAAGAAATTTCACAAACTGACTTATTGCAAAGGTGGCATCCTATGACAGTACAACTGAATTCACTGAGCTCTTTTACAAATGTTTGTAAACCTGACTGCATGGCTAGATGCTTTATTTTACACACCTGTGGCAATGGGTCTGAATCTAACACCTGGGGGTATTCCCTGAAAGCAGCTAAACAAAACCAAACTTTCCCAAAAAAAGTCAGACTCAAACTAGCTCCATCTCTAAACTTCCATGGAAGAACTCATCTCGTTCCACTAACGCGGTTCAGCTTTAACTACCTTAATCGAGGCTCATACATGACCGACTTGCATAATCCACTTCGTGCGCACACACGAGATGTTTAAGAAGCCCAAATGAACGATAGATCGACCAAATGAGTCGGAAAGCGTGTAAAACGAGAGCGGTATTTTTTCCGCCGCAGAACAAACGCTGCTGATAGAGCTATATGAAGAATCCAAAGATATAATCGCTAAAAAGGCAGTACTGTGGCCATAGATACAGCCAGGGAGTTGACTTAGTAATGAATTGCAGAAGGACTAAATGCGTAAGTTACATAACTGTTACCAGTACCTAATATAGTCATCGTGGTACAGTGGTTTATGCTGTCGCCTCACACCGCAAAAGTTTCTGGTTCGATTCTCATAGCCAACGGGGAGCCTTCTGGGTAAAGTTCACTTGTCATTCTTACTGTAAAATAATGCTATTATGTATTATTTGATCTCCGTAAAATACGCTCAGTCCCCTCCGTGTGAAATGTTCTGCACAAATATCCGTATCTTGTCTGCTTTTTATTAATAAACTTTCAGAGTGTGACTAAACAAAATATAAAAATATATTCCTGTTCATACTATTTTAACGAATTATTTTTTCATTGCAATTCATGTTTGACCTTTGTAATATGGGTACGCTTTTATTTTTATTATTTTGGAATTAATTGAAATGCTGAGACGTGATTTTTATACGCTTTTTATATTTATTACATGACATGAGTGGTGAGAGCGCCGAATTTCGTCCGACGGAATGATCTTTTGATGATCTCTGTTCCCACACGTCGGACGGTCTGTGAGACACCGCTTAACTAAGCGAGGCAATAACCTGGTCTGGAGCAGCGTTGGTCACTCGCGTAAGTTGCCATGGTACTAAAGCGGGGAT
Source organism: Brienomyrus brachyistius (assembly GCF_023856365.1). NCBI lineage: Eukaryota > Metazoa > Chordata > Actinopteri > Osteoglossiformes > Mormyridae > Brienomyrus > Brienomyrus brachyistius. Next base: position 3,807,792 of record NC_064551.1, on the reverse strand, counting down.
TCCTTTAAGACACTTTGAAGGAACGAAACTCCCACTTAAATGAGTCAGACTTATCGAAATAAGTTAGACTTTCCCTTAATCCTGCTTCATTGAATACCTCCCTGAAATCAGTGTTTAAACAGTGTGCCCCAATACTTTTACCCAAATAGTGTATATAGCGATTTTTATCACCACGGTAACTAATGCGGTCATTCCAGAAAATGCATTTATATGTTATTAAATGCTTTTAAACATTATATGGGAAACGATGATTTGATTCACCAGTCTTGCTAAATTAGGTTGGCAATATTGTAGGCCTACATTGAATGGAAATAAATAAATCACAACAAATTTACTCCCGGGTGAAACAATACACACCGATGAGGCAAAATATTTTTACAAAAAGGGGGGGGGGGGGTGTAAACGGAAAAAGCATTTTATTTGTCTATTTAAGTTGCTATCTTAAGACACGCCGTGGATGGTTCATGCAAGCGCAGCAACACACTTAAATTTTCTTAAACTTGTTTTGCAGGTAACTCCCCATTCCAAAACACCTAAAAAAATATTTCTATCTTTCCCTAATGAATTTCCGTAGGAAGTAATTGACGTTAATTCTAGCTATTTATTAAATAAGCCAGTAACACATTAATATGTGTGAGCCTTAACATTGATTGCTTAACCTCCCCGCGTTTGCGTGTCGCGGTTGTTGCGTGTGTGCGGTGCATTTAATTGCGGGCCGTAATTAAGGAGAACTTTAGTGTGAAACCATCTGTTCTCATCATCATTCGCCACTGCTGCGATGCCGCGGAACGTTTGTCACGTCTTCAGCCAACATTTTGTTTTCACTCTGGATGGGTTGAACAAATGGGCAGGGGTAAAGATTAAGGTGTCCACTGACAGGACTAAGCTTAAAAATGAGGTGGGGTGTTTAAATCAACATACTACCGAAGCCGATGGCGGTATATCATTTGGTGAAACTGAAAAGCTGACGGGCTCACGGTAAGACTCTGCAGGACTTTTCCCCTGCCCACCTCTTCTGCCTTCAACACATCAACCATGAGTACTTCATGTTGGTGTTATATGTGGTAGCCCTAGTCAAAACTTTTCTGTCTGCCTGTGTGTCGTGTCGTTTCTCATTCGGCAGGTTCTTATCCACAAGATCCTTGCCATCTTAAACGCCCTTTGAAATCTATTATTTCTATTAAGGCGTATTGAAAAACAGTATTACTGTCAAGTTAACTGGGGGGTGGGGGGTGAAGTTACTTATAGTAACTGCAAGACATTAAGTGCACTCTTTCCGTTATGCCAAATAACAGTGGCACATAGATTGAAATGGGCGCGAATGTTAAATTGCTTGAAGCAACATTATTCCAAGGTATAAAATAATCGTGCAAAAAATTTTTTAAAGTAGAACACAATCAAGACGGCAATCAATCAAAAAGGTGATATAAGCCTATTTGGCAATTTGCACATTAGGTGAATAAAAGCAAAAAAAGTTAAAATGACATAAGGGTTAATATTTGGTTTGTATGCTTGCGTTACGAAGTTGCATGTAACATTTGCTCAGTAAAAGCCACGGAACTTGGATATTAAAGAGAAACGATTACATGAAGGCTGCGATGGACTGGCCCCCCCATCCTGGGTTGTTCCCTGCCTCGTGCCCATTGCTTCCAGGATAGGCTCCGGACCCCCCGCAACCCATTTGGATAAGCGGTTTGGAAAATGGATGGATGGATTACATGAAGGGTTATGAAGGATGTTTCGCAGATGTGTATCGTTTATCTACACTAGATGTCGCTGTAAACTCCCATTAGGCATCAACAATAGTGTATATAGCATATTAACTCAGCAAGCCACGCACAACTGGTATAGTAGGGAGCTTAACTAATTATGTCAATTCTTTAGTCCCATATTAAAAACATTGACGTCCTACATTACTGCTTTTAATTAAGTTTTAATAAGTTTTAAGAATTAAGTTCAGCCGTTCTGAAATACCATGCTTTTGCAGGTAATACAGGACAATAATAATAGACAATTATTTGGTGTGACGTAACAATATGCGTGTTATTCGCGCACCATATAATGTCCAGTGTAAATACCTATAAATCTCTCATGTTTCTTAAAATTCCAAATTCGGAGCAGTCCTTTAACTGAGAGCACAGTGTCCAATGAGCGAAAGTCCCGCCCCTAAAATTGAGGTATCTATTTTACAGTGTTGCAATACTGCTTGTCACTTGCAAGCAGGCTGCAATAAGTGGGTACACTTAAATTAGATGGAATTCATATTTTGTTTTGCATTTTCTAACAAGATATATTCGACACGAAAATAAGCATTAAAGTGCGTTGACTGATGTGAGGAACACATTAAAATAATTCAGATCACTGCTTTATGTTTTAAGTTCGCTACCTGCTTGTAGAGTACACATTGAGGCGGCCAAAAGGCTTAAATCAATTTCATTTAGTGCTGCTATTATATGCATTTTACTGCAACAGTACTCAGCAGAAGAGCGGCGTGAGAAGACTGGAAGAAGCAATATGACAGACAATGATTGTGCTACAACAAAAGACGCGGTCGACACCATGCCCACGACGAAGCGCGAAGGGGTAACGGAGGACACGAGGGAGAATGGGGAGAGCAAGGGGACCACCACGGAGAAGGTCCCCGAGGCTGCCACAAAAGAGTTCGAGCACCCCGAAGGAGGATGGGGATGGGTGGTCATGCTGGCTGCAATGTGGTGCAACGGATCGGTGTTCGGGATCCAAAACGCCTTCGGCATCCTATACATGTCCCTTCTAAGAGAGTTCGGCTCCCCCGACGACGAGGACCTCAGGTTTAAAACAGGTCAGATATCCCAAAGGCGCGGCGCTGCGGATCCACGCTGCAGGCTCGCATATCGCTTGCATACTGTGATGTATATTAATGGTATCTTTCACTACTTAATACCAGAAACGTGAGCTTGTCGGTGGCCGTCCTTTCGGAAGCCCCGATTCAATTACGCTCGCAAAAACAGTTCTGCGTCAAACAAACGCCAACTTAAGCGTAAAACGTTCTTTTTTCCATAGTCAGTACTAGTTGGCAGCACACGTGTTACATTTCCTTTGGATTCGGGCTGGGGGGAGGATCTAAGGAAAGATTTCCTGTGTGTAAAAGTTAAGTAATGAATTTCAGATAAAGAGTACCTTTGTTATTCAAGTCCGTAATACGATTTTAAAGGGTATCAGATATGTATATGTCTCCCACTCCGCATTGTGCTTTTAGCTCAGCAGCTCACATGGTCTTCAGTGGCCGTGCGGTAACTGCGGCCAAAGCATGGATCGGCTGCATTTCGGCTGGACGCGACTGTAATCCCAGATTTCGCCAAGGGACAGTCGGCTAAACTAAAACATAGAAACCTGAGTGCATTGAGATCAAATGCAGTCAGATTTGTAACAGCTGTACCAAAGTACACAAGGATCCCTCCATATAAGTGCTGACCAAAAATAGTATTTACGTTACGTTCACGTTTCTTTAGCAGACAATTCTGTTCAATGCGACGTACAACGAGACGTATAATGTGTCAAATTTCAAATCCGTCTCTTGGGAAATAACGACGTTGGTGCTGTAATTACGGCCGCATGGCAAAGTTAAAGATGTGTAGAAATCATTTCAGCATTTTAACCATGCAGAGATCCTAACTGTGGGCCTCGCAAAATCAAACGTATGGTACAAGAAGTGATCTGTGGACTCTGTAATTAGGCTTTAGTGATCGCAGGGACAGGTAATAACGTTTTGCCGCTTTGAGAACATGCCGTGATATAAATAACAGGTGAGTGATCCGATATCGATATTCTTACGGATTGCTTATCTCTATATTTCTCGAGGTTACTGTAATTACATAACGGTGCAGTGCAAAGTGTAAAGTCCGTTTTAGACGGAGGGGAATAAACGAAACGTTATCTATACATTAACGTTATCTATACGTTATCTCTGTATTATCTATACAGAGATAATTGGAGATGATGCGGGCAATCGAAACGGAGATTATTAAATTTCTCACTAAATGGTTCTTAACGCTGCACCCCCCCTCCCGCCCTCGCGAAAAAAACTGGTTAATGGGGGTCTCCCACGACAATTTTCTTCGATCGGAGTTGGGGGACGGGCGGGTGGTCGTCACGGAAAGTTTTGCTAATGGATCTCCAACAGTCCATCGTTATGCTCTGGTGAGTGAGGTCTTTCATAGACATACATATTTCGCTTTGTGTATGTGTGTGGTTCGTTGTACCCCGATTTTGAAGCATTCGGAAAGCACAGGAAAGGAATGAGTCCTCCCAGTTTCTCCCAGTGGGTCCCAGTAGCGGCCAACGGCGGTCTCCGCACGAATTCCTTGGCCGCCAGGAGCAGCTCGCAAATCTCCCGTAACACCCGAGTCCCGTCGATGCTGAGTTTTATACGGCATCAGCATGGTGCTGGAGTTAATGTTCATTTTAGTTGTTTTAACATAACTCTGATGATCTGATGGTCTTTTGTGAAGCAATCAGCGGCGACAGTGGACAGGGGAAGGTCTAGCACCCACCCCCATCCTTATGTTCCGGACAGAAGTGAGCCGTCATGCTGAGTCAACCGCAAAAGGTTAACACAATGGAAACGGAAGAGTCAGAGCATCCTGTGAATATGCAGAAGCCTTGATATGAATCCCCCCCCCCGCTCCACCTTAATTGTGCCGGAACCTGATGGCCATCAGCTGCCGGAGAGTCGTTTCTGTCACCACGGGGGGTCGTTTATTAAACATCTCTGCGCAGCTGTCAGTCCAGGCACCCCCGCCATCCGTGTCCCACTGCAGCCGCCTCCGGTCTCACTGTGACTTTAAACGGGTGGCAGGTTCACTGATCAGTCAGCTTAACCTGAATCATACGGCCTGTGTCTCTCCGCTTCTACCTCAGTCAAAGGATTCAATATCAAAACCTGCTTTCGTTGTTTTGCAGATGTTTGTGCTGGAAACGCAATTAGAAGTATGGATGTATAAATTACCATAGTAATATTAGTATTGTAAATACTTTTACAGTGTTGTTATTACTATTATTTATTTGTCAGATCTTTTAGTCGAAAGTGATGCATGATTCGGATGGTAAGTTCAGACAGTGCTGGGAGTACCAGCCAGCCCGGGGATGCGAACCGACAACCTTTCTGTCACAGGCACTGCATCATAACCTGCTGAGATACACACTGCACCCTGTTTCTGTGGCTTTGCCCTGTAGGAACTGAATTTAAATCCAAGGATCTGTACTTTTTAGGTGCTGTGCTTGTTGTTTCAAAAAGAGCTCAGCATATGCCACTGTAATATAATCCTGGCTATACCCAGTGACGGTAAATCATACAAATTTTGGTAGCAATGACTTGTGGTGGGTTTTATTTTGGCTATTAACATTTATTAAATAAATCAAATTTAAATGAATAAAGATCACAGGCAGCACACACAAATTGTAAACCTTCCCTGTAATGTAACTTGGTTAAGAACATAAGAAATTTACAAACGAGAGGAGGCCATTCATCCCATCAAGCTCGTTTGGGGAGAACTTAACTAATAAGTCAGAGTTGTTAAAATCTTATCTAGCTCCGATTTAAAGGAACCCTGGGTTTTAGCTTGTGCCACACTAACAGGAAGAGTATTCCATACTCTACACGCACTGCAATGAAGAGCTTCCTCACATTCGTTTTAAAATGTTCTCCCGCTAATTTCCACTCATGGCCACGGGTTCTTGCGTTTAAGCGAATATTGAAGTAGCCATCTGGCTGAACAGCATCCAGACCTGTTAGAATCTTATATACCTGGATCATGTCCCCCCCCCCCCCCCCCTTAGTCTCCTTTGCTCGAGGCCGAATGGATTCAGCTCCGCATTGACTTAATGCCTAAATGTAGTGAAATACTGAGGAACACTAGGGCAGCTTGTGTGTTTGTTCTCATGAGGAGAACCGAGAACATACCTGTCATCAGACATTAAAATGCTGTTTTAATGTTTTTGCTGGGGGGGGGGTGGTACACTTTGATCTGCCGGCCTTAGATAAGACGTACTGCTATTCAGAAGCCTTTCCCAATCAGAATCAGAATCGTGTTTATTGGCCAAGTATGTGCAAGCACATACAAGGAATTTGATTCCGGTAGATGTCTCTCAAGTAGTGTAAAAAGAAAACAAAAAACAAAACAGCAGTGTGTAAGGATACAATGAACAATATCCAGAGCAAGTGTAAATACTATAATATACAGTTACAATATGACTGTGAATATGGATTGTTCTACAGTATAAGACAAGTGTTAACAGGTGTATGTAAGTGTTGTTTGTACATATTGTATAATAATATGTTTATACTATTTATAAATATATGTATAATAAATATATGTATGTATGTACATAGTATATATATATGTGTGTATAAATGAGCAATGAACAGTACAATAAAATAATCTAAATCTTATAAGCAGAAAAAAAAAAAACAGATTACAGAATAGATACCAGAATATATACAGATATATACCAAGGAGTGTACATAAAGTGCAGTGCAGTGCTGAAGGTGTTTGGCAGTGCGATAGTTCAGCTGTTTAGGAGGGAGATGGCGAGGGGAAAGAAACTGTTCCTGTGTCGGGTGGTGCTGGTCTGCAGGCTTCTATAACGTCTGCCGGAGGGCAGCAGGTCAAAAAGTCTGTGCCTTTATCTTGGGGTATGTTCAGTGCCTCTGTGGGCTGGGGACACAGGCACATTTGGAAATTTAGGGCACTTTACTGGTTAAGGACAGGGACTTTTAATCTGAAGGTGGATTGTTTAAAGGGCTAATACAATTATTTAGGTTCTTTTTAGTCCTATGAAATGTGGCAAGGAAGTTGTGAATTACCCAAGCACCAAAAAAAGGTAATATTTAGCTGATAATGCAACTGCAATAACACAGTGCATTCTGAGTGAACTTTGGTAATTTCACAGCATGACTTTAATAGTGTGCTAAGCTTTCCCTGTCTTACTTGAAATCTTTTATTTTGATGTAAATTTCAAGCTTGATGCTCAGCTATGTGTGTAAGGAGGGAAACCACAAAACAGTAACATGTATGGGAAACATGCTGCCACTTTTTCCCTCCTGTTTTTCTTAAATATTCATTAACCGATGTTTAGGCCAATCGGGGCATCAAATCCCCGCTTCTTGTGTGGCATTTCTCTGAAAACAGCAGAGACCCTTAACAACCAGTTTCTAATCTCTTGAAAGAAATGTTCCACCTACATTACTCTAGCAGCAGAACACGTTTGTTTCTGCATTCGCTGTTCAGCGTTTGTTTATAGAATAGAAATAGGGCACACGGTCTTCTCGCCGTTAATTTTATTTAGCATACACTTACCTGGGGCTGTTTCTGGGGCAGTTAGGGGTTACAGACCCGGCTCAAGGGCCCAAAGAGGAACCCGCTCTGCTGACTGTTGCGCTTGAACTCATGATCATGATCATGGTCAGAACTTTTGCCCCAGCCATTCCCTCTCACTGGTAGACAGCTTTTACTGTCACTGTCTTAGTCAACAACTTTCGGTGTGTGTGGCTCAGTGGGTAGGAGTGTTGCTGATGTTAATGTTAGTTGTTCCTTGAGTAAGACTTACTAACCTTCCCTTTGCTCCGAAACTGGCTGACTCAGCTTTCTCAATTGTACGTCATTTTGGATAAGAGCGTCTGCTAATTAAGTGCAATGTGACGAAATCTTCATGACTAATTCCCTCTAACAAGAAACGCTTGTAACACGACAGGTTAGCAAGCCACTGCTGTGTTCCAACAACGATGGCTTCACACGTGGGCTGACATGATGTCAAGGGATTTTCAAATTTCCAGTGCCTTGTTTCTGGAATTGGAAAGCCTATGCCCCCGATCCCATCACCCCCCCACTGAAGCCCCATGTAATCCACACAGCATGAACTGCTCCCCACTATGACCTAGACTTTCAACATAGCTTTAGCTTTGCCCTTTAAGGGACCTCTGAGAGTGGTAAACTCATTATTACATGTCAGTCAAGAGGTTTATGGCGCTAACATAAAGGTGTGTAAGGCTCTGAGACTTAGTTTAATTGGTTTACATCTTTTCACCTCCCATCTTTGATAGGTTGGTATTCTGTTTTATCCTGTGTAGGGCATACAGGACTAATATGGCCGCATTGACTGGGCCACATGATCCTGTACCTGTTCTGTATCATCCTCTGTAGCTCTTGTGCTGATGGGTTTTCGTTAGAAGGTACACCCTGTTCCTTCACTGTTCTCTGCCACTGCCCAGAGGAGATGGGTGACAGGAGCACTGCGTAAACGACCCAACACACTGTCCTCAGACATACCTCCCAAGAATCTTGGCTTGTTTACATACAGGCATCACCTGAGTGGTTTATAAACATTGAATGCCCGGTTGTTAGCGATGCTCAGCACGGTTAATATCACCTCTGACGCATAGGACACTAACCCCGAAGCCAGTAGATAAGCGTCACTGTCTGCAGTGCTGGACTTGTAAACACCACAAACCCAGTGCTGGTTCTGTAAACCTGTGGTCTGTACTACAAAGCGGGGTTACTGGCTTATCGGGGTAACTTGTCGGATTTAAGGTAGTCTGGGCAAAATGTAAGTGAACGAATATGAAATCCATTTAAACTGTGGTACCTTAAATCCCACAAGTTACCCCGATAAGCCAGCAACCTTGCTTCAGGGTACAGGCCACAGGATGCCTGTGGATGGCTTAGCTGGGGCGTGCTTCATGTAGCCTTTCCCCAGTCTTCCACAGCATCCTTCATGATCCATTCCTACGAATTGCGATCTCCTACCGGTGCTTTACAGCAACAGCCTTGTGGAAAGTGGACACAATAAATAGTGGATGAAGTCTAAAGTAACTTCTTGACAGTCTCCCCTCCATATAATAGACTCACCTTTTTAATTTGAACTTTTGGATCTTTGCTGGAATTTCTAGCTGTTCCCATCTTCACAAGTAGCGGAGGTAGGGTTGCGCTAATGAGGCACTTAAGTGCTGAATGTTTTTACCAAAGCCCCAAGTCCTTTTTAGACATGTTTGGTTTGCTATATGTATAATGAACCGCGACTCGTCAATAGGGTTCGGGCCTTAGCCTTGGACCCCAGAACCACCTCTACCTCCACTACAAGAAGACTTCTAAAATGTTTCTGAATAGTGATACAAGTGGGTTACTTATGATTCCTGGAGGCTCCTTGGCTACAGTTTGATAAACCGAGTATTTACCACAATGCATCTTGCCTGAAGGAAAAAGTGTGGTCTCTGCCCTGTCTGAAAGCAAGCAGTGGATGGAAGAGGATTAGGAGCAGGGAGGCTGGGTGGCCGCATTGGATCGTGAGACTGGACAGCGTGAAGAGCATCCTGTGCTTTGGGGGGTAGTTTGCTTTGCTGGCCAGCTCCACCTCCTGTCATATTCCGACGCGATTCGTTTGAAGCGCGCGACAGTATGAGACCAGGTCAAGGGGAAGTTCAGGGAGAAGTGGAGCACGTCACGGCCAATCACAGCGTCCACTGTCAGGGGGCGTCAGGCCAAATGTAAACAGGGGGGCTGCCTCCAACAGGTGACCAACCTATGTTTCCTTCTCTGAACATCCTCAGTGTAACTTCTGCTTCCCCGGGGCGTCGAAGCCGGTAGCCGTGAAAATGTTGGAACTAGACACTAGAGCGACAGTAACATTTACTGTTTGGACTGTGCAGAATCGTACATCAGCTTCTGCACGTCCCTAATCCTGATGCATAATTCTGGTTTAGTCTTACACTCAGGGGTCTAAAATACTGATTACTACAAGTGAGGAAGAGGTATTTGTGTATGTGGTAAAGTATGACTTCAGAACAAAATATTACAATATATTTTGTCTGATGTTGGGCCCCCTGAAGATGCTGTCATAATTGTATATATTTTCCTTTGCGTTCCTAGTGCCCTTTCCAAGCACTACGAACAAAACTATGTACATTCGATGCCATCTCTTGTGGACCCTGGTGAAGTTGACTTATTTGTTCTTTTGAGTCAGCCAGGCTTTCATGTCAAAGTATGCAATTTCTCTCTGTATAGACCTGCTATTTATTATTATAAGTGGAAGCTTGGGAATAGAAACTGGAGATTTAATTCTTTTTCATGCTTTGTCTTGTCCAGCTGTCCTAAGATGTGGGTTTTCACTTTTTTCTTCTTTCCTTTGAATGGCTTCAGTATGGTGCAACTTTTCTTGCCTGAAGGGGCTGATAACAAGGAAGTGACAGGGTTCAGTATTTCTGCGGTGCTGTTTCTTCATCCGACAAGACCTGGCTGAGTAAGAGCCCAGTGTCGAAGCTCAAAATCCATGGGTCGGTCTATTAAGTGGAAGGAACCACAGCCTTGTGATACTGTTCCCAACAAAGTCTGATAAGTACATACTATATCCACGGTCCACTTTAAGATCTTCAACACTTCAGTCTTTTTAATGCAAGCTTGTATCAGAAAGGTTGGGTTTTCTATGAAAGCTGCAAGATTTAGTTTTCTAAATTTTGAGATCAGCTGGATAAAGTTTAGAGACAAAAGAAAAGAGGCACTTGGAAGTTCTCTGAAAAAGTTTGTATGTGCGGTTAATTATTAACGGACCATTTAGTTGAGACGATATTAGCTTGACATTGAGCCGGGGTGAAGGCTGTTGAGAAGGCGCACGTGTGCAAGCCCACGAGATCAGGGAGCTGCCTCCCCGCTTAGCTGGGTAGGAGTTGTCAACATCACCCCATTCGGGTCGCTGCTGGAGAAGAGAGTCAACAAACAGGCAGGGTAAACACGGCAGCGTAAGCCCATGGAGCAGTTGAAGGCTGCCTTGCGATAGCTGACGTGATGTCAAGGGATTTTCATGGAGCAAAGGACAGGAAGGTGGAGAGAGAGTCTACAGGAACAACTCCCGCCGAACCCTGAGCTTGCTCTTATATTTCAGTAGCTATGTAGCATAATCCCCTTTAGCTGTGTTATACTGTAGCTACCTGCCTGTTACAGGAATCCGTCTGAAACATAATAGCGTGAAAGGCTTTCCTAACATGTGGTTAAACCTTGAATATGTCGGTTGATGCCTGCAGGTTAACTGTGATGCGTGTTCTACGGCACGTGTAGTCACTGGAACACTTGTCAATGCGGCCAGCCCCCTCTTTCCCCGTTCTGTAAACGTAACGGCAAATGTGTCCAGGTTCAGGAACGGAATTAAACTGAAGGCAGACAAGCAAGGCTAAATGACTGGGAAACGTCCTTCCTGAGGGCGAGCCACAGAAGTGGAAATCGGGCGAGAGGCAGACACGCATCCCACTGGGGCTTCGAACCCATAAAGTGCAGTGCAGGCAATTCTACACCCTACGTAGGGGGGCTCCAGCTATCTTATTTTTTTTTTGTCTCAGTCCCCCTAAAAAACTGGCATCCTGTATTTCTTCAGATTGAAAGTGGCAACCCTACTGAATTTCCCCCCCGAGAGTCAAATGCTCAAACCGGCCCTGAAATACAGTCTGCTTCTTTAAGTTGGTGGAAAATACCAGCCGTTGCATTGGAAAGGTATGTTTTATCCACATTCTGCATGTACTTTAAAAAAAAAAAAGCCAAATTAAATCCCTCAACGGATTTCTTTCTATGGAAAGTGTTGAGAAAAACACTGGAAGACCCTGTCCAATCAAAAACCACCCTCATTACTCCGCACTACAAATGCCTTGCAGCCCTTATAAGACCTTGCTAGGAATTATGGTGAAAATGTATATTTTTTTCCTACATATTAAAAACTCCATTCATTGCTTCGGATGGTGCACATGCCTGGAATAAGCAACAGACGTTGCTGAGATACATTTCACAGGTGATACTTTAAAGAAGGGTGGGATTCCCACCTCCCACATGTGAGGCCCTGCAGCACGTCCGAGTCACGGGCCCGTTGGGTGTGCCAGAACATCGTGTTAAGATGAGTACCACTAACCACTTCTCTGGAGCTGTGCTAATTAGGCAATTGGAGCTGTTCTTAATGCTTGACTTAACAGCGGAACCACGTGGTGCCTTGGCAGACTGAGTGGCATTACTTGCCAACGTGAGTGGAATGTTTAGTGCCACAGTTGGTTTAGCCAGTGCTGCACGTAAGAGGAAGTCAAGTGTGTCACCAGTGGGATCTCCGTTCCGCCATCTCCAGCGTCCCCCTACCCCCAAGCCAGTCCAGTTTCTGATCTCTCTTTACTTTTGTTGGTAGCAACATTTGTTTTTGGTTATGGCAACTGATTACTCAAGTTTTATATCCATTTATATCCGAGAGCTAATACTGACATTGAATTGTCTGACATAAATAGCTTTGGAATGAATGTATTCATGGGATGTTGTGCCCAGTGTGGTACCTGTCCAGCATCACAATGCTTCTGTGCACTTTAATGTACGTTAAGCCAAGGTGCCTACAAAGGAGAGTAATGGTGTCGTATCACATGACCTGGTCACCTGACCTAAACGGTAAAAATGGTTGTAGATGAGCTTGACCGGAGAATGAAGGAAAAGCAGCCGATGAGAGCTCAGCATATATGTGGAACCTCCTTCAGGACGGCTGGAAAAGCATCCCAGGAGGCCGCCTCATGGAACTGGCGCAGAGGAGGCAGTAGGGTCACCCAGTCCCTGGGGCAATTGGGGTTAAGGTAATTCCAATAGTGGAATCACTCTACCGACTTGGGTATTTGAACCAGCGACCTTCTGTGTCCCAACCCACAGAGATGCATCCCCTCCACAACAAACGTATATTTTATTGTTTAATACTTTTTGGTGCTTGATTCCATATTTATTTTATTGTCTTTATTTTAAAATGAAGAGAATCGTAGAAATGAACCTTTCTGTGGGTAGGTGTGTCCAAACTTTTGACTGTTGCTGTGATTACTTTGAAAAAGTGCTTCTCTTTCACTGTCAGCTTCCGTCATGCGGATCAAGTGACGGGACAGATGTCATAGACCTGCAAATGAACCGTTCTCTGCAGGGTGCCATAGTTGTGGAGACTTATGGGTAACATTCGGCGCCTGCCAGCATGGGGCATGGGTGTAATAGGAAGGATCATAATCAGAAATGGCGGTTTTGGCCTCAAAGCAGAAAAGCTGGGGGTTGGGTACAGTGGTGGGGGGGGTCCATTACTGTACATTATTAACTTGGCCTGGGGCCAAGGTTCACTATTGTCTTAGATTATTTCCCCTTGATGGAGTCTGAGTGGGCCCTGGTCTTAGATGTCATTAGTGGGGTTTTATAACGGAGGTGGGGGCTGGTCTGTGCTCACTGCAGGGGGGGAGTCTGGAATGGAGTCAGTTTGTCAGAATCGAGAAGCTTAACCTCTCAGATCAATTCCAGGTGCTGGAGGGGGAGACAGACCATGCCAGTCTAGGCAGCTGTGCTCCCTGTAAGGATCAGACCCTGTAGACCAGTGTTCCCCAATCTGGTGCACATGGACCCCCAGACAGTCTACGGTAGCGAGCAAAAACATGGATCGTCTGGGGTTTCTCCACAACTGGGTTGGGAAACACTGCTATAGACCCTAAGCTGATGTGTTCAGAGATCCTCACAGATTCTACATCGAGATTAAGAATGTTGTTCTGGTGCACTGGCTTCCTGCGGAAGGATTTTTTTTCTGAGCACTTTGCTGTCATTGGTGGATATCTAAGGTTGCAGTGTTTTTCTAATGTGTTGTATCCTGTTAATCTGCAACATGTATGATAGACCTGCAGTTTCTAGAGCTGCGTTTGAGCATGTTTGATTTAGTAGTATGTTCGCTTGAAGAGGTGGGCCCGGGCACGGTTTGCTGGACTTGGACACGGAACATTGACATGACATCAATAATGCGATTGGTGCATGCATGCATGCACGTACACTATACACGAACCAGACCCAGAAGGAACGGACCAGGAAGGCTGTACAAATGGGGTAGTGACAAACATTTAATAAACATGGAGGTAAAGGGACCACTTTGGTCCATGGCAGAGGTGCAGTGTTTGCTGGAAATTTGGACCGAAGAGGGATATTCGAGAACAACTGCATCAACACACAAAAGCTCTGAGATATTTGGTATAATAAGCGACTGTCTTCATATACGTGTAGGACAACTAAATGAAAATTGTTGCATTGCATATTCAGTAAATCTATGAGGGCCGTGTGTGATTACGCCCAAAATGATTCCAAATAAGCTACAAAATAAGGACATTATTGTGCTGGGCAGTAGTGCTTTACTTCCTATGCTTTTTTCACATGGGGCGGCCTGGTGGTGCAGTGGTGCCTCACACCTCTAGGACCCGGGTTCGAGTCTCCGCCTGGGTTACATGTGTGCGGAGTTCGCATGTTCTCCCCATGTCATTGTGGGGTTTCCTCCGGGTACTCCGGTTTCTCCCCATAGTCCAAAGCCTTGCTGAGGCTAACTGGGGTTATTTAATTGCCCGTAGGAGTGAGTGTGTGAGTGAATGGTGTGTGAGTGTGCCCTGCGATGGGCTGGCCCCCCATCCTGGGTTGTTCCGTGCCTCGTGCCCATAGCTTCCAGGATAGGCTCCGGACCCCCCACAACCCAGAAGGATAAGCAGTTTGGGAAACAGGTGGATGGATGAACGAAAAGGATGAAAGCATGCCAGGGCCCAGAATGTTTAACGTAGTGTGACTGCACCCCAGCAGGGGATCGGGGAGGGGGGACAATCGTGTTTGGGCACAACAAAAATCAACTGGGCCAAGTGTGAGTGTGTCCTTATATCCCATGAAATGATGTCACAATATGGATACGTATTATAGGTGACGTCAGTTGCTCTAAGCCGTCAGTATTTGGTCTAAAATTGTCATTTTGGTATCAAAACTGTCAAAAGGATTTTACCATTATCTAAGTTACATCATGTCTGGATTACTTTTCAGTAGTGTTTTGTTCACTGACTGATGGCAGATTTGGTATTATTGGCAACGTTTTTACATTGAGAATGTCTCCGGAGTGACATAATAATGAAATTTCCACCAACACTTGAATAGATTCTCACTAACTGTGCACGGCAGTGCGTACAGTTACAGTCCAAGATTTGTGTTCGTACTGGACCAGATCGACTGGATCAGCAGAGTCTAGTCAGAACTGAGTGAAGCATCTCCTTCAAAGTGGGGTTGCTTCGGGCTAATCCTTGAGGCGTGTACCTTCAATTGGAGCTCCTTGCCAGCGTTCATTTCTGGAATGTTCCATAGCATGTGGCCAAGGTGAGCGGCACGGCCAAAATAATGCCCCCTTCCTGGACAGCACTGGACTGTCACTGAGACCCTGCGATGTGGATTATCTGGAGCAGATGTGCCAAACTCCGCTCCTCATGGACTTGCTGAGAACGCTGGGTATCCCGTCAGACGGCCTCTTAGCACTGTTGCTTTGATTATGCTGTTAAGTCCAACACCTCAGTGTTTATTAAAACTATTTTCCCCCTCTTTCTTTAAACCACATATTTTTCCTTTGTGTTAAAGCACGTATGAGGTAACAATCGCGTGAAATGTAAAGGGTGTATTTTTTAAAGGATAATACTGAATAGCACAGTCATTCTCTGTAATTACAGACCGATTATTTGTGATTATAACAAAGAAAAGTAGCTTATAATGAATTTTCTCATTAAACTGGGTTGCCGTCACCTTAACTTTTAATGTATCACAGTCAACACCAATAATTAATTAATCCAGCTTTAATTTTAGGAGTGGGTATCTGTATCTTTGACAATTTTCTAAATGCAGTTAACAGATTCAGTTTAATATAAGCGTTCTTAGCTAAACCATTTGCATAGCTTTCATGTTATTTACTCTGCTCACTGCCAGATGCTTTACAATGAACAACCTGCTACTGTGAGAAATGTAAGTGAAAATCTCTTTGCAACTCTGCAAATTATGGGTTTCACTTCCACCCCGATCCTGAAATGAACTTTCAGACACGCAAACGAAGAAGTCCGAATTATGTTCGTTGGGCTCCCGTTTCCTGTGTACAACATAATTTTTTTTTTTCTGCGCACCAATTCCTCCCAGTACGACTTCTCGCTATTCTCGCCGCGCAGCAGCGCAACGTGCGTACTCCCGGCATCTTAGTTCTTTGCACTTGCATATACCCTGAAAATGACGTTGCATAACAACTTACGAACATTTGAAGTTACGACCGGCGACGAGAGAAGCATCTATATATATATATATATATATATTTGTAAACTGCAGCCTGGTTCTTCTCCGTTTCTCACTAATGAAGGGCTGCTTCCTTGCTTTATGGGTCTTCAGTCCTGCTTCTAGGAGCCTGATACACACTGTCCTAGCAGCGCACTTCACACCTGCACTTAACCTTTCCCTTTCCTTTCGAAGGTCACTTGATGTTTTGAGCTTGGAAGCAGCCTGCCTCACAGTGTAGCCTTCTGCCAGCAGAACCAGGATTAATCCAGGATTTTAAAATGCAGATTTTGTTTTATATAACGTTAAAAAATAGAGTGGTCTCTTCATTCCCATAAGGACTGGAGCTGCTCTGAAGGCCTTATTCTAGAGCTGTATGTGTCTAAGTAGGAACTTCTGAAATTCATGACTGTTCTTCAAGCCCAGCTATACAGGCATACCTGGCTCTGTTCTAATCCACCACACATTAGTACAGATTTCAAGGTGTAAGCCTTAAGCTGTGAGGTCTAAAGATGGACATCTGATGGTAGGAATTGAATGGATTCGAAAATCAACATCTGTTTCACTAGAGCCCCCCCCTTTCATTTCATGCCCACAGGGTGTGCGTGTATGTGACACGCTTGTGGTAACCTGATCGAATGAGAAGCTTTTCACGTTTGGCATATCTCACAGTCCCGGGCCGCTGAGATCTCTGTTCAGGACAGTCATTCAAAAGCGTATCGAGACATTAAATGGAAGAACAAGCTTAGAAGTTTCATTATTGATGTTTTACGTGCCGCCTCCTTCCCATTTCTTTTCTCTGGCCATCAGACCAGTTAAACAGTGATCACTTATTTTTTCAGCCAGAGAAATACTCCCTGAATCAGGAGCACAGGAACAGATGAGACTAGGAGGACATGCTCTCTGCTATGCCGTTGACCTTAAGGTTTCCTTGCATTTAAGCCAACAAATGAGTGACTGAAGAACACCTTTCTTTGGCAATATTTGTCTGGTTTAGGTATCTGGTGGACTTTCATGTCGTCTAGATAACTACGGCTCAGGCCCCGTGAAATATTTTGCTGCTGTCGCCAGGGAAGGGAACCTTTTGTGGGCATGAAATTGCTAAATTGATATTGCTGTGACTTGTTGAAGTGTAACTGGCAAACAGGTGCACCTGTTAGGGGAGTCATGCTTGCTGAAACGGAGCCAATCCCTGGGGGCCCAGCTGGCTCTGAACCCTGCTAAGTCAACCTAAGCAGCATAATAGGCTGATTAACTTGGAAATGATGGAACTCACCAGGGACTGCATTTTTCTGGGGAAATGTCTCTGAAATATCATTTTCTTTTTACACAGAAGCAAATATGTGTGATTAACATTTAGTAATGGAAGCCTAGTGTGACTTTCAGCATTGTACTGTAATCATAAAGTTGTGTGGGATCTTGTTGATGTTTCTAGATCAAAATGGATGTCTGTTTCCTCCAGGTCCCTCATGGAGATGGGCGATTCTAGGATTTTTTTGAGGTGGGGTGCGGGGGGTAAGTTCCATAATCCAAATCGAGGTTCCAACCTTGTCATTAGCCAATATATGTTTTGAAGCAGTAAGTGATGGGTAGGCACACTCTGGAATGTGCCTGTGGCCACGCCCCCTGGTATACACCTCTGCTGTGAGTGTGCCTGTAGCAAAACGCTTTACAGGACCACTTTAACCACCCCCACTGTGTAGCCCCACCTGGATGATGTGACAGCAGCCATTCTGCACCAGTATGCTCACCTCACAGTAGCTAAGTTCGTGAAGGGGCAGGAGAGAATCTACCATTCAGTCCAAACAGGGGGGAGACAGGAAAGATGTCTGAGAGTTTGGCTCAGGCAGTATTCAACCGCTATATCCGCCGGGCTCCTGGAAACCCTGAGCTCAGTCAGAATTACATTTTCAATATAGTAACTTTCTTGTTCTAAATGCAGAGTGCTGAAAAAAGGTGACCTAAAAATGCAGGACTGCAATTTCCTGTTTCTGCATAGCCTTTCAGATTTGGATGGACTTATGTGTTTGCTGTTGGCGGTGAATAAATTTGAAGCATCTAATAATATATTTATATGAAGGGCTTAATAATCAATAAGCAGCCTCAGCCCTTACGGGAATGCAGAACCGTATGTGGTGGGACGTCAGACCAACCTGCAAGCGGAAAAGCCTCCATTTCTTGGGATGAAAAATCTACTTTTGCATCAGAACTGCCTGTGAAGATTCAGGGTTGTGTAGGTCTGGTGGTTGGTGAGGCCTTGGGAGTCATTTGACTCCATCTCGGTGTTGGTGAAATCGCTATTCACACAGCCGCACTAAACAGCCAGATGGCTGCCCAACCCACAGACACTGGTCTGGAGGGGTCCTGTGGTTTCCTCTCAGCACAACCGCGGCCCAGATGTAGGAGAAAGGGTGAAGGCTGACTCAGTGCACCGTGTTCCGTTTTCCATTCCCCGGGGTCCTGGGGTCACGCTCATTACGCCAGCTTATTCTAGGGCTGGGAAATTCCTCGTTTAAAATTAATTAAAACCGACATTCAAAACCTCTAATCGACATAATGTTGCCCATGTAGGAAAACAGCAATTAGCTGTATTTATGTACACCATAATGTATTATAGCATATTTGAATTATACACAGTTCAGTAATTTAATTTACACAGTACTGTACTTTGATACATAAAGCAAAAGCAAAAAAAAAATTGGTTATAATGATCATCCGCCTATAGTGATCAATTTCACCCAAACAGACATGATTACCCTTGTAATTAACTTGCTTTTGACATTAAAACTAAAATGTGACCTTTTTCATAAGACGTTTTCATTTCAAGCAATTTATGCTTTTATTTCAGTTTGAAATATTCAATAAATGATAGATAAAATATAGTCTTTCATTACAAAAAATATCCCAGCTTTAATATTTGACCATATTTACAGTACAAACCTTGTCAGTGAAATATGAAGGCAAAAAAAACAAACAAAAACATAATAATCGTTCATTAATCGTAATTGAGGTACAATGTTCAGTTAATTGTGACATTGACTTGAGCCCCAGCTTATGCACCCTGCACACAGTCGGTCTCCCAACAGCAGCCCAGACAGGAACCCCAGCTTTGTCAGTCTCACCGTGTATCGTTTTTGTTGGTTCTGGGTCACAGAGGTTCTGACTCAGATCCGGGTCTTTTCGGAGGCTGTGTGTTTGTGCTGCTTGGAAACGGACCTGTTGAGTGTCTGTCGATCCCCGTCTGTGAGCTTTGACTCGTGGCTGCTGTTCCTCTTTGCCCGTCCAGTTTCTGCACGATTGGAACATGCCGTCATGATTTTTGTGACTGTTCCCTCCAAGACATCGATACAGCTGAAGTTCAAGCACTGAGCCCTTGGCATCGTTTGACCTCATGTGGCTTTGAAAACTCGCATATCAAAGTGCTGGTTGTCAGAGCACTTTAATAGCTGACAGATGCTACTCATTAGCGACATAAAGTGACTCGCTTTTAGAGGTTGCACTTGATATTATAATTAAGTGCCTTCAAAGTTAAACTGCCGTCTCTGTCCATTTAGTCATTTTTGTGCCAGAGTTAAATCTGAGGATAGTTCTATTGACACCGAACCAGGATTCGGATATTTCTGCATTGTCCTTTAAATATCACCAGTTGCTTTTGTGTGTGCATGAAATCAACACTGGCGTCAAAGTTAAAATCCACGAAGTTCTGTTTTACAAAGAGCGACGGAGAATGTTTCAAATAGTTCTGTTCTGCTCTAGACGTGGCCTGTAAAGTGGTGATTGTGTAAATATTAATGTTTCTCGTGGAAATGTATTCTGAATCGCAGATATTATCATAAAAAGAATCTCCTGATGTGAGGACGTTGGCTGTGCTCGGCTCTCATAGCTCCAAACGTCGAGCGTTGTGCTGCCAAAACCAAGATCCTGGGTTCGAATCCTAAAGAGCACACGTCTGCTGTAGCCTTTCCCTTTGCAACAGGGGTGGGGAACCTGTTCCATGGAGGTCGGTGTGGGTTTTTGAGATGGCCTCTCAGTCAGCCAATAATAAAATAGTGGTTCTCAATGCCAGTCCTGGGGACCCACTCTGATTGGCTGATGGAGAGGCCATCCCAATAACCTGTGCCGGCCCTTCATGGATCAGGTGCCACACCCCTGCTTTACAATAAGCCTCTTTGGATAAAACTGTCAGATAGATGATTTAATGTTTTGTAAACTGAGGGATTGCTAGTCTATTTATACAGTCAGGAACCGGATATTTGCCAATAATGTTGAGGAAAAAGAACGAATGGAAAGTTTATTGGAAACCAAAATATTTATATCCTGGCCTTGCTGATAAAGAGGAACTGGTTACTGGTGTGCATGCTGGTGGTTTCTGTGTGATGGAAAACGGCGGGAGCAGTGGAGAACTCGTCCAGTTCCTCACCTTAGCTCACCTTTCCCGTACCCCCTCCCCAACATCGCGGGGAGGGGGGGCAAAGTGCAACGGGAGCTTTTGCGTAACCGCGGATTGTGTGCTCTTTCACGTTTGCTCTCACTCGCCGCTTCTCTGTTTGTTCCCCTCCGCCTGGATAAGAATAAAGGCAGGGAAAAATATTTATGTTTCTGCCTGTGGTGTTTATTGTGTTTAAGGTGGTTTTTTCTGCTCCGGCGCGCCGCATAGCCTCGTTGTCAGGGCCCCCGCCTGCTGGGCAGTGTATCCTGCCATGGGACCAGCTGTTGGCGCATCAAATGTTAAGCCTGAGGCCGCCCCCCCCCTCCCCCGCAGGGGTTGACCTGGGATCAACGCTGCCTTTCGCACAGAAGGGGACTGAGGATTATGTCTGGGTCGCTGGATAATTCAACAAGGCTTATGGGCTTCAATTGCATGGAGCAGAATGGATGGTAATATGTGGTGTTGTTAATGTATAATTCTAAGCAAAAACCTCAGCTCAACAAAAGAAAACTTTTTATGTTTTTTTGATGAGGCCCACAAGTGTTCAGTCTTCAGCGTATTATCTACGGTCAGCTTTACCCAACCACCTCATATCTACCATGGGCCAGAGGGGTGGCTCACATGTACTGCTCCGACCGGCAGCCTTGTCTGCTTATTACACTTCCAGCCAAACTGTAGCGTGTGGGAGGGTTAGACGCTATAAGAGGAGTGACGTAGATCATCCCGCGGGCGGCTGGTGGCTCGCAGGCACTCCGTGGAGTGTCAGGCCCCACCCACTCTCACCCGCCTTACTTAGGTAGTAAGTACAGCGGTACCTCGGTTATTGAACACAGTCTGTTCCTTGTTCCTTGCTCTCCTCCCTCCGCTGAGGTGATGCGGTTCTAACGGTGGCTGTAAGATGTGCTGGCTGTCCTGTGCACACCGGCCTTCTGCTGACGAGTGATCTAACGGCCGATACCCGGCCAGCCGCTCCGATACCCGGCCAGCCGCTCCGATACCCGGCCAGCCGCTCCGATACCGGGCCTGCCGCTCCGATACCCGGCCAGCCGCTCCGATACCGGGCCTGCCGCTCCGAACAGCTCAAACAAACTGCACGCATCACAGCACGTTTTCCCACACTTCCAGTCCCATAATTCATTGTGGAAAAAAAGCCTGATATGACATGCGAACTACTGTGAGAAATGACTCCATACTAGCTGCATACTAAAGAATCCTTGTATGAGATTACGTAGACATTCAGCTGTCAAGATAACATTTGCAGTGGAGTATAGTGAGTGGTTCTTGGTTTTCAGCACAGTTTGTGCTGGAGTGGTGCTGACCTCATACGTGACCTACCCCCCCCCCCCCCTTCCTGTCACCCTCACAGCATGGGTGGGCTCTATCTCCATGGGTGTGATCTTCTTCTGCTCCCCCATCGTCAGCATCTGCACTGACCTGGTGGGCTGTCGGATCACCGCCGTGGCCGGTGCCGCCGTGGCCCTGGTGGGGCTGCTGGCAAGCTCCTTCGTCTCGTAAGTGGCCTCCTCCCATCCGCCCCCCCCCCCCCCCCCCCCAGGTCTTAGTTTCATAATCCCCATCCCCATCTATTCCCAGTGCCCGTCACTGTCTGGGAAAACCATCTGTGACATACAGCACCACGGACTCGAAGGACTTGTTGTCAATGTCTTGCACGCAACGACATTACGTTGGTGTCTTCCAACACTGTACAAAAATAATAAATAATACAGAAAAGTTGTACTTTTGTTGTACTTACAACTATGAAAGACTTCAGTGATAAAGACAAATGTAACAGGATCATAGCACAAAGGGCAGAAGTGACAAGTGTCCATTATTGTAGATTATCCTCCGTGATGAGACCAGCCAATTTTGTGCCCCTCACAGGATCATAAATAACCTCTGTCTGCGGTGAGATACACAAAAGGCATTGATATTCAAAGCTGAACTCTCAAAATCAAGCCAGCTCGGCCAGAACGCTTCTTAAAAGTTGCACAATGCTATTGGAGATGTCACAATGTTTATTAGTGTTAAACTGATGAATATTAGGATTCTCTATGAAAGTTGCATCAACTTGGGAGTTTGAATGCTGTCTGTAAATGCTTCTTCTATCCCTGAGCGGTGGAATTTCTTAGCTTAGTCTCTGTGACCTTCAACAATGCTGCGTAACTTCCAGTTAAACGCTCCGCAGCTGGGGAATGCTTCATCCTTCCATCACACTGATGTGTCAGCATTCCTGGATCGGAACCTCAGGACCTAAGGGCTGAATCATTGATGAGAAAGTAGCTGACTCCTTTTGATAATGGTGTTGGGTAACCGATTTGCTTCGCAGATCCCTGGGCGCCATGTACTTCACCTACGGCATCGTGTTCGCCTGCGGCTGCTCCTTCGCCTACCAGCCGAGCCTCGTCATCCTGGGCCACTACTTCAAGAAGCGCCTCGGCCTGGTCAACGGCATCGTGACGGCGGGTAGCAGCGTCTTCACAATCTCGCTGCCCTTCCTGCTGTCCATGTTGCTGGATCGGGTGGGGCTCGCCTACACACTACGGGCCCTCACCGTCTTCATGTTCATCCTCATGCTGGCCGGCTTCACCTACAAGCCGCTGTTCCCCAACCCGTCCGTTGCCAGCAAAACCGGCCGGCGCTTCCCGCCCATGAGCAAGATCTTCAACATCAGAATCTGGAAGTCCTTGGGCTACCGCATCTGGGCCTTTGGAATCCCCGCCGCGCTCTATGGATACTTTGTGCCCTACGTTCACTTGGTAAGAGTCGCTCTTCGTAATGCGCCACGTCATTAACGGTGAAACTCACGTTCAGCCATGGGCAGAAATTATGGGGGGAGGGGTTGTAACCAATAATCAAAACCAGCCAGTACAACCTCCTGGACCCCCTTAAATGGGTGGAGACCTCTACCCCCCCCCCCAATGCTGAACCTAAAGTTATGCCCTTGTATTGAGCATCTATTGAATGGAATGGTCTCATTTGATGCTGTTGGTCATCAATCAAAAATACCAGTTGTTTACCTCAAAAACCAGTTCAAACCAGTTTAGGGTTCTGTTCACTCAGACGGTTGGATATTTAAGACATATTGTTCTGGCCTAATGTGCTCCTCAAAGGTTAGTCAATCTCAGGGGTGCAACTGTAGAAGCTCAGAATATTGTTTACGTTGCTCTTTTGACAGAGAAAAGTGGAAGACAATCTTCTCGTAATATTGATATTATAGTTGACGTTCCTTATGTTTTGAAGAACTGATGCTCTGGTGAGATGGGCGTCTGAGGCGAGGAGGATTGATTTCAGCTCTCGCCACACTAGCTCCATTATTCCTCTGACCTGCGTTTGTTTGGAACATAAATGGGGAAGTGGGCCATTTTTGGAAAGGAGTACTTCAGCAATGGCAAGAAATACAGGCACCTTGAAGGGTTCAGCTGAACGATGGATACGAGTGAGAGGCGTCATCTCTGCCCACTGCGTTTGCTCAGATCGGTGTTTGCTCAGGTCAATTTCTCCACTTTTCCTTCCTTTTCGGAATGAGAGCTGCTTTCCCTTGAAAACAAGCCCCTTTCGAAGCGCTGTGTTGATATCACTATCAGTTTATTGATTTCTTTTATCATTAACTTACCTTCTGTCACAGTTAACCAATAAATAGTAAGAGTGGTGATACAGTTCAGCTCATGACCTCTGCTTTCACACTCTTCAAGAAATCCTCGTGATTCCAGATGTCAAAGGAAATACTTCTAGGAATACAATAGGACAGATTTCCCGAAGCGCTCTGGACCGTCTTCCTGTAGCCCTGGTTCTGGCTTAACCTGGAACTGTGTGACTATACATGGTGACCAGGGAGTTCCCTGGTACCAAGAAGACATCTGTTGCTTTGTTAATGGTCTGCTCCAAAGCCACCTACAGTTTCAACCCTTTTATCTCCTAGTGCAGTTCCTTTTTGCTCAAGGGTACAATTGCAGGGTAAAATAGCAGGGTGCAGTTGGTTTCCCAATTGCAGACTTCCTTCTGCGTCCAATTGCTTGAGCACCATGCCTGTTGCTGCAGAGCAAACGACTGGCTGGCAGCACGCAGAGATACTGTTCCTCTAGGGGGCGCCACAGTGACCCCACACGGCACTGTGCGGCCAATGGCGTATAAATAAGGCTGTTTGTGGCCACGCAATAATAGAGCGAATGTGCCTTGGAGAGATCAGCAATAAGGTGTAGGCTTTAGGGACTCGGAGAGTCTGAAGCCCGTTCACACACGGCGGTCATAGGTCCATACAGAAGGAAACTACAAGCATGGTGGTGGCGGGAAATGGGGGGCCTTGTTTTTTTCTCCATATCTCCCCTCATATGGTTTCCCGAATGAACTCCGTCACACGCCATCTGGATTGGAAACGCCGCATAGTTCTAAACCACATTAGGACTGACAGACCACCCGCTTTTGCCCGGAGGTGAAGTACTGTTCCTGTTATCTGCGGTGTACTAGCATAATCTGCACAGTTTAGCGGTCAGTCAGCAGATCGGCAGTTGAGATTCGCTGCCCAGGCCCAGAAGCATGTCCTGGTATCTCCTCAGGGCGGTGCGAGTCAAAGTACACCGATCCTTTAGGGTTAGATGACGGCCCCTTCTGCGCTGCTGTGCTTTGCCGAACTGCGTTTCTGCCGTAACCTGATGAAAAATTAGCTTAACCCAAGAAAGAAGTCAATATTGGGGACTAAATTTTGGCCCTCATTTGGCTTTGATGGTGTAGTTGTGAAGCCAGAGCCGGGGGGGGGGGGGGGGGGGGGGGGGCTCCTGGTAGGCCCGTGTAAACTGGTCTACAAAGAGTCTACATTGTATGTACTGAGAGCTTGATGCTTTTCAAGCATTTGTTTATTATACACGCTGATTATGTTGAATTTAGCGTGGCATTTCCAGCAAGACATTTTCCACTGCTGGAGCCCCTTGAAAGAACATATCTGATAGGCTCTGTGGGCCACTGGCTGGCCACGATAGGCTCTGTGGGCCACTGGCTGGCCACGATAGGCTCTGTGGGCCACTGGCTGGCCACGATAGGCTCTGTGGGCCCCTGGCTGGCCACGATAGGCTGGTTTCCATACCAGCATTCTGCCGTCTGTGGTTTTAATGCGCTCAGAATTTCACAGTACATTATTTTGGCAGGATGGTAAAAATTAGAGTGTTTGTGTAGGGGAAAAAAACGTTTTTTTAAAAATGGTATGTGAGCTTGGGTTAGGCACTGTGTGGAGATAAGCTTCTCCCAGCGCTAGTTAACTGCAGCAAACAGGAGGCAGGCCTGGTATCTCATTTGCGAGCCCTGCTGTTCATGAACAGATGTTTGTGTTTAAGTATGTGTGTGTGGGGGGAGCCCTTCGTGGGGTGTTTTTGTAATTTTATTCAGACTTGAATAGTTATAGATTTACTTGCTGTGGACAAAGTCGTTGTAGCATGATCACATCTGGTAGTGTAAACAGGCGTTTTAATAAAATGGGATGCAGTCATGATATATCAGTCAAAAGTAAATATAAATAAGTGTTCCTGGCAAGCAAGGGCCGTCCTTTGATGCATCCCTGTTTTGTTGCGAAATTCACGAGGGCCGAGCAGAGGTGCGATGGCTGGTGTCCGGACGAGAGCTTACGTGACTGTTCACATGTGTTCTGAGTGTAAACAGCTGAGGTTATCAAACAGAGACCTCCTCGATGCAGCTCGCTGGACAGCGGCGGCAGTGCGGGCAGGACCCACGACGCCCTTTGAGACCTGAACCTCAGGGTTCGGATGTGACGTGGGAGAGGTCCTCGCGGAATTCACGTTCTCTCTCAGGCACATTTGCAGGAAGAGTAAATATTCGGGTAACATTAAGGCTTGTCTACAGGACGGCCATGCTGACGGGTGTCTGATGGTGAAATGTTTGAATGCAGAAGAAGAGGCATGCCCTTTTATGTGTTATTGAACAAAACATTCTTAAGTAGCAGCTAAACCTGTTCATAACTGGCTCATAAAGAGAATGAATAAGGGGTTACGGCCCATGAGCTGTCTGTGATTAATTCGGGAAAAGCGTGCGATCAGTGTAGCTGCATTTTAGCAGTATACTGTGCAGTTGAACCGTTCAGGTGACTGTTTTTCTTCTTATTTCCCAACTACAGCAGAAGTCCGGAAGTCAGTAGGGCTGTTATGTGGCTTGAAATTAAAGAGCTTTGAAGTGTAAAGTTAAAAAAAGCAGAGTCTGTTTCATTGTGGCTGTTGGATAAAAAAAAAATGAGAAGGTAAGAAGGTAATCAACCACAATGTATCACGTTACTATGCACGTTACTATGCAATTTACTCGGTTAGTAAGTATTGCATAGAGATTAAATATTAAAATACTTAGCCAGTATTTTAGATGTAATGAGAAGCAGTTACTCAAAACAGTGTTGCATGCTCTTTAATTTAAAGAACAAAATATAAATTTGAAATTAATAAAGAAATGAAAATGAATCTGCGGTTTTAATTACAACCGCACAGTTACCATCATTTCCCGTGTTATAAAAGACACTGCAATCTTTAGCAGTTTATTAGTGATTGAAAAATGCACAGGAAAAAAAATAACAAGTCATTACTAGTCACCTTTTGTCATCAGAAGCAGAGAGGGGACACAAAGAGGTTGGAGCTGTTATTGTCCGGCAGAGAAAGGGCAGGGTTGACAGATGTCATATGTTGTTGTCAGGAGCAGAGAAAAGGCTCTTGTTCCTTCTGGCCACTAGATGTCACAATAAAATATTAGTAATGAGTTTTTCAAAGTTGTTTCATAATTTAATCTCATAAATAGAGGCAGGGCAGCAGGTTTGACATGCCACCAGCCGTCTCCTTATGACCCAGAATTGTTCCGAGGACGCCAAGCTTGCTAAAAAACACACGTGTTTCGTGAGATGTTTCCAGGCGGGGCGTAGGTGCCACATGAAGTGGAGGAATGTGTGAATTTACACCAGCTTGTGAGATGGCGTACATTAATGGTGCTCAGATGTGAGGTGGATCTGTCTCTGGACGACGCCAGCGGGAACACATTTCCTGATGAATCCACCTTTGAACTGCTGAGCTGGTAAAAGCCGCTTCCCTGGGGCAGCTTTTGGCCGCGATGGAAGTCAGGGAGGCTGCGATATGGCCTTCCGGACTCATGATTTGCGAGGCCACTCCGGGCCCCATGGGCCGCAGTAAATTAAAGTCATGTGTATCTGCCAGGAGAGAGGAAGGCCCCCTATCCCCTATGCAGGGGCCACTTCAGGCTCCTCCTGCGGTGGAAAGGGGCCCCACAGTTCAGGCCCCCTCACTGATCTCCACCCCCCATGCTAACCCATCATCAAGCACACACAAACGTGGGTAAATCCTGCACGGCTCACCAATAACATGGACTTACAGGAAGCTCTGGACATTAGGTAGTGGTTAATCAGCCCGCACAGCCAAAATGGCAGCCTGTTTGTACTTCCAGGCTGTATAACAGTAACTTTTTTCTTGTCCCTTTTGAAATGTAACTGCGATAATTTAATTCAGTCAAATTAAAAAGGCCAGGAGAGGTTGGATGAAGGCAAGGACTTGAAGGTGGAACGTATCGAAGTCATGTGTGCCGTCTTACTGTCGAGCATGTTGTAGGTTAAGTACTTAGCCTGATTTTTTAAATGACATTAATAGATATGTAGTAGCAGTGTTAATGAACAGGCACCAAGAGCCGTGTGTCTTAGCAATCCTGAGGGAACAGTGAAGGACCCGTGCTGCTCATGTGACAACTGCGCTTGCTGCCACGCAGATGAAGCACGTGACGGAGGTGTTCGGAGAGAACGCCAACAAGGAGGTGCTGCTCATGTGCATCGGCATCACGTCCGGCGTGGGTCGCCTCATCTTCGGCAGAGTCGCCGACTACGTCCCCGGTGTCAACAAAATTTTCCTGCAGGTGGGAGAACAGTAAAGCAGGAGTGCAGGAAAGCCATTTGATTGGCTGTGAACTTGTTCTCTAATAACCAATGGGAGGAAAGCAGTAGTATGATCTGAGATTGACTGAGATGTGAAAGATGAGCCAAATATGTTGCTATATTGTACAAATAAACAGTTGGAATAGTTGTAAATTATACTGAGGACTGAATTTGACATATTCAGAAAGGACATAGAAAGCATTGGATTAAAAGGGTTCAGCACTGAGTCTATCCTCTGTATCCTCCCGACCACCAGGTGTCCTCGTTCCTGGTGATCGGCCTCATGTCCATGATGATCCCGCTCTGCAGAGTCTTCGGCGGGCTCATTGCCGTTTGCCTTCTCATGGGCCTCTTTGATGGCTGCTTTATCTGCATCATGGCTCCCATCGCCTTCGAGCTCGTGGGGGCCCAGGATGTGTCGCAGGCCATTGGCTTCCTGCTGGGCATGATGTCCGTGCCAATGACAGTGGGGCCACCCATTGCAGGTATTGTACACGGCACAGCAGCTATTCCCTTTCTGGGGATTGTATGTGAAAAGTATTTTAAGTTACAGAAGTTGAAATGCATCCGCAGTACTGAGCCACTCGTCTGAGTAGCAAGTCCCTGGGAATCGGAAACTGCGTTAAGGTTTAGGCTATGAGATTTGCCCAGAATCAGTGTCGGGTGTGACTGTTTCTTTCAGTTAACGTGTGAATCTGCATTAATGATATCACTAACGCTCAGATTAGTCAGGGTTTGAGACAACACCTTTTTAACATGCAAACTCCACACACATGTGACCCAGGCGGAGACTCGAACCCGGGTCCCAGAGGTGTGAGGCAACAGTGCTAACCACTGCACCACCATGCCGCCCCTTACAACAAAAGTCGATCCCCAGAAATAAAATTACTATAACTTGAACTGAAATTAAAATGTATATAAAACTAAAGAGAAATATATGTCTCTAATAACTAATAAAACCACACTGAAAATGAAATGAAGACTAGCCTGGATTTCATAATAAAATTGTACATAATATAACATTAAAAACTAATTATAAAAATCTAAATTGTAATACCACTGAGTAGAGCTCGATCCCATAGCCTACGAGAAAACCGTTCCTTAAAAACGTTGGGAAGCTGTAAGGACACCCTGCAGGCATGCATGCCAGGAGATGTTTTGGAGGTCATCTCAGCTATACGGCTGTTTCTACATGTGTAATAAACTCGTTCTCCTTGCACTGCTTTCCTTTGCTCAGGTTATCTGAGGGACAGGCTGGGCTCCTACGACGTAGCCTTCTACCTGGCCGGTATCCCTCCTATCGTCGGAGGGGCTTTGCTGTGCCTCATCCCCTGGTTGGAGGCCAAGCGCAAGAAGAAGGCATTCGAGACTGAGAAGGAGGCCGTGCAGACAATGCTGGAAAGCAAGAATTTCAGCAAGTGTCCAGCAGATGGGGGCAGTGAAGACAAGAGCTCAGACCCAGAATCTGTCATTTGAATCGGAAATACTGACACGCACATAAACATCCAAATAGACATATACACATACAAACATTCATACATGCAATCAATCGAGCATCAAAATAGTGTTTTTTTTTTTAAAGAAAGCTGCTTTTGCAGGACAACTAGAGGGAGAAGTACTACCACATCGGTGTTACCTAGTGATGGACAATGTGACGCTTCATGAACCATTAGCTGGATTTTTGACCACTAGGTAGTACGCATTGTCCAAAAAGGGCTTAAAGCATGCACCAAAGCAAACCAAGAGCACCATCTAGTGGTGTCAAAAAATGTAGCAAATGGTTCATTAAGTGTCATTTTGTCCGTTACTAGTGTAACCTATTTAATTGCACAACCGTTTCTAAATGAGTGTGATTCTAATACCCTATGCATTGCAATGCTTTTCCGAGTGGCATATGCCTACTGAAAACATTAATGCCTTTAAAGCTTGCTTATATATAACAAATATGAAGCCTTGGAGTACATTAAATATCAGCCTCATAGCACTGCATCCTTGTTAACTTGTTTTTGAAAGGAACATTAGGAAGCCATTACTTTAAAAACACTTATCCTGCAATGCTCAACCCAGTAATACACTAGATCAGTGGTTCTCAAACCTGGTCCTCGGGACCCACTGCCCTGCTTGTTTTCCCAACTATCCCTGCCCTACACATGGCTGATTACCTGGATCAGGTGTGTTCAGTCAATCAGAAGCTGAAAGACAGCTGGGACTTGTGTGTGGGGCAGGGATAGCTGGAAAACAAGCAGGGCAGTTGGTCCCGAGGACTGAGTTTGAGAACCACTGTACTAGATAATAAGTTCCTAGTCAGATGTGTCATAAGGCCAACCAAACACTTTCCGTGGAAAGAGTGGAAAATGAATGTTGTGCATTTCTGTGGCCAAAGAGATTGGAACTAGCTGCTAAGTTAGCAGTTTAAGCTTGGTGTGTTGGAGACAGCTATGAACCAAATCCAGAAGAGCTGAAACAGAGTTTGAGATGTGATTGTGAGGTAAATTGGGCTGATTTAAGGCTTAGCTGAGATGTGGCCAGTGGGCGTGATCCCACTAGAGAACAATGTTGCTTATTCATCTAAGCAAATGAACTCTGTTTTTGGGAATACTTTTTAAAAAACCAACTTATGAATGTATCGTTAATTTGCAAAATAACTGGGCATAGAGTATTGCTTCAGAGAAGTGAATTACAAAATATCAATGGGATTTTGTTATTTTTATGAAACTGGTGCTGTGATATACTAAGCAGCTTTTAGCAGAACAGTCGGTCTCACTATGATAAACACGTTAAGGGAACATACATGCATCACCTCTGTAGGCGTTCTGCATGTATATCTTCCCAGCTGTTAAAAACTCAAATTTCACATTTGTGGGGGTTTTCCCCTTCCGTTATGCAGTTGAAAATCCAGTTCAGTGCCAGTTCATTTTTTTTTTAAATCACTGTTTCACTGAAATGTTAGCTGATGCAAAGAAAGCGTGTTTCTATGGTTGACTTTCTATGCCTGGTTTCTCTATGCAATGTAGATGTAGATGTCTCCATGCTGACTGACATGGGCACTTTTACGGGAAACAGTGAATGGATGAAGTTGTACATTCAGTCACTAAGTACATACGATATTTAAAGGTGTGTAATCTAATACCCTTAATACATCACTTTTCCAGTGATACCACTTCATAGTCTACCTCAGAATACTTGGGCAATCTTGGGATATTTATCTTAAACACCAAAGGGCACCGCTGTGAGTCACAATTTCATTCCATTTTGTAAAGTCTGACATTCAATCTCACTACTAACTTTCAATTATTGATGTTTTTGGGCCAACATTTGACCCCCTCCTCACACCTCCCATTGTAATACGCTTTTAATTCAGCAGACATTCAACAACCAATGCCTGAAAGGTTAAAATGCAATCTAAGGAAATTGTATGTAAAATCCCAAAACAGATTTATTTTTTTCTATGAAACAGCACCATTACACTTTCAATATCCTGCAGCGTTATATAGTATGGAACTTCAGCTGCATGAATATTTGGAATGTGTGCATTTTACTATAATGCATTATATTTGAAATAAACCATTTACCATTCATTTTTGTGATAGTCTGGGCTTAAACTGTGTAATGAGCTATGAATATAAGCATTATTATTAGTATATTTATTAGTGTTTCCTGATAGTATTTTGAGGAAAAACACGGAATATCATGGAAAACCCCTTATATACTTGTGATCTATTTGTACAACAGATCCTTTTATATGTATGTTATATAACGATACATATATGTTTATCTTATTCTGCTCATGTTGTTTATTTATGTACGTTATCTTTCTGACTTACAGTGTTTTCATTGAAGAGTAGAATAGACATCTCGTTGTGTTAATGTTCAGTAGCACCTCAAATGTTAAAGTATTTCATAAACATTCACTCAGAGCTTTGTAACGAAGTTGGCCAAATTCTAGTTTGCAGCGCATTGTTGGAAACAGCGCCCTCTGCTTGTGGAGGAGCACCAATACCCTTTTTTTCTGTCAGATTAAATATTTCATTCACACTATCAATCCAAAGATTTAAATGTCAAGCGTTACTTTAAAACAAGTATAGTATATATATTAGAAATTTAGATGTTTCGAAAAATTTCTTTATATTTTTTTGAAAGAGAATTGCTAACTACCAAATAAGATTATATATTGGGAATAGTATATATTGAGAATACAAGGAATATTCTGTTAACGCCATATTGTGTGAAATTGAATCTTTTCAATAGCTTATATGTTTCTTTTCTCAGCTGTATCCAATAAGAAAAAAAATATCTATTCTAATGCATTTAAGAATCTGGACGTACATATTTGGGTTTTCTGTCGCTGTGCACTGATTAAAGTGCTACCCAAATTCCCTGTCACGCAAGGTTGTTGGGTTATTTTCATCATTTTTTGTGCCTTAAAGCTTTCCCTGAGCATTTACGTGTGACATGGAAAACATAAGTATTTGAAAATCACGACATATTTTGTATTAACTTTCAAGTCCCTAATTCCTGCATTTGTATCTTTTTGCTGATTGCATCATTTTTTTTAATGGAATTTTCTAGTATGCAATGTACATGTCCGCAGATTGTATTCCGATTGTACGATCACTTGGTTAAAGAGTAAAGAATTGATAAAATTTTTTCATAATTTAAATGAAATGTTTCTTGTCTCTTACAAATGAAAAGCCCATACATTGCAGTTACTTGGAAAAAGCCTGATTTATCACAAATATGTCTCTCATCCAAAATGTAGTCCACGTATTAGGAAATATCACAGATACATCCCATTTCACCCGAGTCGTAACTGAGTTAGGGATCATGAAGAAAGACGTGCGCCTGAGTCATTTAGACAGATTCAGTACAGTGTATTAATAATTAAGTATATCTCTACATCGATATTCAAAACACTCATCCTGGTCAGGGGGTGGGGGTTCGGTGGTGATGTCTGGAGCCTATTCCAGGAAATATACAACACAAGGGAAGTGTGCAATTTGGCTGTGATGCCAGTCTATTCTAGGACATTATTCCACAAAGTAATTCATCCATCCACTTATCTTGATCAGAGTCATGGGGGCGGCGGCGGGGGGGCTGAAGCCAATCCCAAGCAACATGTGGCACAAGATAGGGATACACCCTTGATTTGATTCCTGTCGTTACTCCACAAAATCATCTATCCGTCCATCTTCCAACTGTTTATCATGTTGAGGGCTGCACCAAACAGGTACATTCTGGATGGGATGCCAGTCCCATGTGGGACAATGAGTCCATAATTATTACTGCCGACTCGTTTCTTCCCATACAACATCACCAATCTAACAATTTATCACCTGTGACATTTGCTAGTAAACAATCTTACGTCATTTACTCGGCGCCCAACGCTCGGAGGATACGCCGTCCCAAGTCGCTGATTTCAAATCGGATCCCGTTCCGCCGTCCCTGTCTTCAGCGTATTTTAGTTTAGGCACAGAACTGATCCCGGATCGGTCGCGTCACGGCGTCGTGTTAGCTTCCTGTGTGCTGCGGCTCAGTCGGCTTTCATTTGCCAGCTGGCGCACCAGACGAGCTGGTCCGAGGTAGCAGGCGGTCCCTTCGCAGCTCACCTGTCAGCTGGAGGCCGGCCGGAGTGAACATGAAATATATGTAAAGTAGCTGGTCTGAAAGCGGGGGTCCCTGTCATTTCCTTGCGCCGACCACGGCGGCTGCGTTTAGCGCAGTTGGTCGGAAAGCGGCCGCGGACGGAGCACCATGTCTGCCTCCGCCACCGGCGAACCGGCGGCGAAGAAGAAACAAGTCCGCTTCGCCCGGGTCGGGGAGGACGAAGACAATGAAGACCAGGATGAGGACACGCTCTTCGATAAGAGGAAGGACGCCCGGGGCGGGCTGAAGGGCGTGATGAAGCGGGTCCGCAGGCTGGACGGAGCCGGAGCCCACAGGGTGGCCGTGCTGGGGCCGGACGGCAGCGCCCACGGGACCTGCAGTCAGTGGATGGTTACGGTTGCTCTCTGCGCCTCCTTTCTTGGCCTGGTAATGTACTTATTAATATACATTACTCTTCTGAGTTAGACGGAAATATAACGAGCCGTCATGTAGGTTTCGCTCTGTGTTTTGTCACTTCAACATTAAGCACCATGTAATCTGATCACTGAATACACGCACTTGTCACTGTTTCTGTAAGCTGTCGTCAACTGATATCCTGGAGTTCAGAATAAACTCAAGGTGGATCAAGAATAAACTCGTTGTTGGTTGAGAAAGGATCTGGTACGAGTAAAAACATTGGGGTTCTTGTGGTATAAGGTGTGATTTCGTACGGCATGGTGGTGCGGTGGTTAGCACTGTTGCCTCACACCTCTGGGACCCGGGTTCGAGTCTCAGCCTGGCTCACATGTGTGCGGAGTTTGCATGTTCTCCCCATGGGTACTCCGGTTTGGTCCCCACAGTCCAAAAACATGCTAAATTGCCCGTAGGTGTGTGAGAGTGCTCTGCGCCCTGGGTTGTTCCCTGCCTCGTGCCCACTGCTTCTGGAATAGGCTCCGGACCCCCCGCGACCCGGTACAATAAGCGATTTCGAAAATGGATGGATGTAATGCTGTGTTGGTTCCATTATGCACTCCAAAGACCGAAGGAAAATAGACTAAAAGACTTTTTAACTTAATTGTGATGTTATGTTGTTATGACACTTTTGTTATAGGTAGTCATGTTGCTGTACAGAAACAGTTGTATGTGAAGGTTTTATAGGTTGACCATCTAGTTAACCTTAAACAGCATGCCCTCTGCTGAAGTTGTTTTTGTGACGCATTTCCATGTGAAATGCATGTGTTCGGTATTTAAGTTACAATTCTGCCTGCAAACCAGCCTGCATGGTTTTTCCGTGCCGTAAATGTCCCGGTGACCCATGTTGGTGAATGCCAAGCATCCAAAAAAGTACCTGTGACGTTTTTCTGTGGGATGTGTCACAAGTCCCGGGGAGTGAGTGCAGTATTCCCTGCAGGGCACTGCAGAATTTGCCTGAGTGAACGCAGATATTTGGATCTCACACTTCTAATAGCATCCCTTTTCTGTGATCAGGGTTAGCCAGAGAACTTCCTGCTGAAATTCCAGTGACGTTAGACTATTTTAACTCTTGGACCTGAAGGGAAAAAAAAATAAAAATCTATATTGCCGATTTCAGTGCTTTTTTCCACAGTTGTAGGACCTGACTTTCTTAGTTTTATATACAGCTGATAGACCTGAAGCGGATTAGCTGTTGCAGATACATCATTATTTCTGCGGCCGTTTTATTTACATTTTATTTATTTAGCACCCAGTTTTATCCAAAGCGACGTAGATGTTCTTAAAGGAGCTTGAGGGCCTTGCTCAGGGGCCCAATGGTGAAATTACTGTGCCGACCCTGTCATGTTTCAGGGAATGAGCATCTCAGTGCTGGGCCCCACGTTCGGAGACCTGGCCACTAACGTCAGACAGAGCATCAGCAACATCTCCTACATCTTTGTGGGGCGCTCTGCGGGCTACATGGGGGGCTCGGTGGTGGCTGGGTTCCTCTTTGACATCATGAACCATCATCTGCTTCTCGGTAAGCCTCCATGTCGGCTGCATCGGTGGGTCTGCTCTCGCATGGGGACGCATTTACTTGCCCTGCATTGGTTTATTTGAAGCCCCTTATGTCCGGAATGGAACTTAATGCCGGTAATAGAATTGACAGTTGGCTAATGTGGGTTTCCAGCAGCCATTTTGCCTGCGGTGCTTTCAAAAAACGATTTGAGCAGTTTGTTCATGCAGACACATTTATTTAGTCGCCTGTTCTCCGAAAGCAGCTGTAGGTCCCTGGAGGTGCGGTGATGCTGCGTTGATTTGGCAGCCACTGCACCAGAGTAAACTTTGCGTTACTTTTACTTGTTTATTTGCCACTTTAATCCAAAGCGAGATACAAGTGAGAATCGGTGAG
Source organism: Brienomyrus brachyistius (assembly GCF_023856365.1). Taxonomy (NCBI): domain Eukaryota; kingdom Metazoa; phylum Chordata; class Actinopteri; order Osteoglossiformes; family Mormyridae; genus Brienomyrus; species Brienomyrus brachyistius. The sequence goes on along the minus strand of NC_064551.1, from coordinate 3,771,397 downwards.
CAGGGTCACACTGTTCCGGACATAGCTAAAGATTACGGGCCTTGCTCAAGGAGCCTGTGGTGGCATCATTCAGCCTGCCGGGGGATCTGAACTGATGACCTTCTGATCATGGACACAGAGGACTGCTTTGCAGAGTTGTATGTGATGCTGTGTTGGGTGCTGTGCCAGCTGTCTAGCTGTTTGAATATGAGTTATAAATAAGGTTTTGGACAGGATATTTGTGCATGCATTTTTTTGGTGTACCGCTGTTCAAGTATTTTATTTTGCTTTTATTTATTTAGCACTTTTAAACACATTTTTTTTAAAACCTCCAAACCATTTTTTTTTTTTTTTGAGAAAACGATGATTTGTGCCGACCTTGGGCTTTGAACCAGCGACCTCAGACAAACCATGGATTGTGAACACAGTCCCAAGCCGCTCAGCCCCGCCCTCCCATTACGCACAATTATAGTCCTGATTTTTCTTTTTTGTGGAAACTGACTTGTCTTGGGCTTTATAGAGAGCAGTAATCAGACAAAAGGAGACACATTTTAAACCCATTCACTTGATATTTAGTTGCATGTTTGTTTGACAGGAGCCTTGTTCAGTGCAACACAACACTCTCCAGTCCTCTTTATTTATGTATGTGTGTTGTGTTTTTTAAATAAACCTAAATTGCATAAGAGAAAGGAATTAAGTGCCTAGGGTGCTGAGAGATGGGGCGTCTCACGGGAGACGAGCTGGACACCATGTTGTCAGACGTTGTGGCCCGTAGCAGACAGAACCACACGATTCCCGATTCATCTCATGTTTCTCTCCTCGCTGTCTTTGCCAGGCTTGTCTATGCTGCTCACAGCTGTTGGCATGATTGGAGTTCCCTTCTGTAAAAGCGCCATTCTGCTCACACTCCTCATTTCCTGTGTTGGAGTTTCGATGGGGTTTCTAGATACAGGTAAGGTTACTTGAGCTAAATCTGTTCAGTCTCAAGCAAAGGAGACTGAGGGGGGACATGATCCAGGTATATAAGATTCTAACAGGTTTGGATGCTGTTCAACCAAATAGTTACTTCAGCATTAGTTCAAATACACGAACTCATGGCCATAGGTGGAAATTAGCGGGAGAACATTTCAAACTGGATTTAAGGAAGCACTTCTTTACGCAGCGTGTAGTCAGAGTATGGAATAGCCTTCCTGATAACGTAGTGCAAGCTGAATCCTTGGGTTCCTTTAAATCAGAGCTAGATAAGATTATCAGAGCTAGATAAGATTTTAACAACTCTGAGCTATTAGTTAAGTTCTCCCCAAGCGAGCTTGATGGGCCGAATGGTCTCCTTTCATTTGTATAGTTCTTATGTTCTTATGTAAGAACATCTGTAGATGCAGGAAGGTGACAGTCCATGTTTTTGCTCCCTTTGGCAGAGAGCTGGGAGGGAGCAAAAACAGGTACTGTCTGTGGGTCCCCAATTTTAAAAAAATAAACTCGTTTTTATAGTAGAGGGGGGAGAATATGTGAATTTAGTTTTGTTTTTCAAGAAATCATGTGTGATACCCTTTGATTTGGGGTCATACATTTAATAAGCTTTTAATTATCTTCATTCAGCAGCATGCCGCTATTTGAGATGTTACTTTAGTAGTTCAGTGTTTCCACCTGCCAGCATGCTGACTTGCCTCTGACTGATTTGTTTTTGTGGCTGTGAGTATTTTTTGCTTCTCAGTAGCTGTATGGCATTTTGTCATTTTTACAGTTCTGTCGAGCACTGAGTCGTACTTGTATTCCCAACCCTGCTGTCCACCCCATGCTTAGGTGGCAATGTCCTCATCCTGAAGACGTGGGGGGACCGGGCCGGACCGTACATGCAGGCCCTGCACTTCAGCTTCGCCGTTGGGGCCTTCATTTCACCCATCATCTCCAAGTTGCTGTTCGGGAGCACCGATCACTTGGAGAACAGCAAAGTCTTCGGCTCGACTACTGAGTCTTCCCCAAGCACTACGGAAGGATCCGTGCCTCCTCTGAAAGACCCGACGAGCAAACTGATCAAATCCACCCTTCATCTGGCCCATGCGCCTATCTCCAAGTCCATGTGGGCCTACATTGTGATTGGGGTCTTTTTGCTGCTGGTCTCCCTCCTCTTCTTTGTCCTCTATTCCCGGAGCAGCCCAGCTCAGGACATGGCCAAGATCTCCCCGGGGAAACCGCGGATGGCCAAGTACCACAATGCCCTCATTCTTCTGCTCTTCTTCTTCTTCTTTTGGTATGTAGGAGCAGAGGTAGCCTACGGCTCCTTCATCTTCACTTATGCCAAGGACGTGACTCATATGGCCCAGTCTCGGGCTGCTGGACTTAACTCCCTCTTCTGGGGCACCTTTGCTGCCACCCGGGGCCTGGCTATCTTCCTAGCAGCCTGTATGAAGCCGGGCACCATGATCCTGCTGAGCCTGGTGGGCTGCACGCTGTCCTCCCTGCTGATGGTGCTCTTCAGCCGCAACAGGATGGTGCTTTGGTCCTGCACTGCCCTCTATGGCGCCTCCATGGCCACCACTTTCCCTAGCGGCATCTCCTGGTTGGAGCAGTACACCACAGTGACGGGCCGCTCTGCGGCAGTGTTCGTGGTGGGGGCGGCACTGGGAGAGATGGTGCTGCCTGCTGTCGTGGGATTACTCCTGGGGATTGTGCAGGAGCTCCCAGTGCTGATGTACCTGTCCCTGGGCACGGCCACCATCACCTCCATCCTCTTCCCCGTCATGTACAAGCTGGCCACCTCGCCTGGTGGAACAACCTGGAGGCCACGCGACAAGCCTGGGGCCGATGACAGTGAGCACTACCAAGCCCTTCTGGACACCGGCGCCAATGAGGAGGAGGAGGAGGAAGAAGATGAGGCCGACCAGTGGAACGACACCGACTTTGAAGTCATCCAGATGGACGACGCCAGTCTCAGCTCGCCGGACAGAACGACGTCTTCGGCGGCCGCTATGGATGCCGCAGAAGCCCCTGAGGATTCCCCGGTGACCCCGACGACAACCGACCTTACGCCCGAGCCAGCCGATCCCCTGGAGCTCACCAACTCCCCAGTCACTCTCCTTGGAGACTCTCCCAGGGGGTAACCTCTCATTACCCTGGACAGAGAAAAGAGAGACTAAAGACGCTGTTGCTGGGAGGTTGACGAGCTCGTGAGAAAATCATCGGAGGACATTCTGCTGCCCGTCTCCCGTTCGCATGCCCCCAGATGTCAGGTCCTGCCCCCTGAAACGAGCTCAAGCTCACAGACAGCGGCAGCTGCTGGGTTGGTGATGCTTCAGTGTGGGGAAAAGTTACTCGCAGCTTTGAGGAAGCTGTGTTGAATGTACCCTGTATTTCTTGAGTATGTTCTGTTACGTGTCCTGGTTATGCTTAGACTACGAACCACAGTTGCTTTACAGCTGTTTCTCTCAGAGCAATGTAGGTAATTGACTTTTTCTTTTACAGACTTATTGTGTTTGTTATGAAATGATATATATTATATTTTATGCGGTAGGCCCTACTTAATGGGCAAGTATGATGCACAACATTCAAGGTACGGTCTGTATATTAGCAAAAAAAAACAATTTTGGACTTAAATGTAGGGTATAACCATAGTGCAATTAAATGGTAAAGCCATTATACTAAGTATAATCGTTTAATATATATTTTGGTATAGGTTTTTTAAAAAAGTAGACCCCTGTATCCCAATCCAGTCCATGTTTTTGCTTTCTCTTAGCTCCCGGCGGCCTCTAACAGGTATTCGGTGTTCCTGATTGGCTGGGAGCTGGGAGGGAGCAAAAACGTGGACTGGCCCACGGACTGGATTGGGAAACACAGAAGTGGGGAATGCCATGAAATCAGAAATCATTGTCAAATGCTCATGCAAATAATTTGCTTCGTGCTGCTCTTTACAGCATCACCCTGAGTTCCATCCGTTTTCTGTAACTGCTTGTCCTCTTCAGGCTTTCGGGGGGGGACTGGAGCCTAGGGAAGCACTGGGTACTCGTACACCTAGAGGCAATTTGGAAACGTTAGCATGTTCTTGCACCATGGCGGGGGGGGGGTTAGGGAGACTGGATTGTGCACCTGCATGCACACACATACATACCTTGGTAACCACAGGGTGTCCTTGGACCATGGGGGGAGTGGTAGCACCGGAGGAACAGGCACAGACTTGGAATCCTGGTGCAGATTCGAACCCGGGTCTCAGAGGTGTGAGGCGACTGTGCTAACCACTACACCATCCTGCAGCCATGTCCTGTTGGGTTTGAATGTCATTTTGTCTTTTTAAATGGTCAGAGATATTTAAAAAAAGATAGATGCAGACCATGGGGGGAGCACTGGCAGAGATTTGAACCCGGGTCTCAGAGGTGTGAGGCGACTGTGCTAACCACTACACCATCCTGCAGTCATGGCTTGTTAGGTTTGAACGTACTTTTGTCTTTTTACATGGTCAGCGATATTTAAAAAAAGGATATATGCCCCTTGGGGGGAACACTGACAGAGATTCGAACCCAGGTTTCAGAGGTGTGAGGCAACTGTGCTAACCACTACACTATCCTGCTGCCACATCATTCTAGGTTTAAATGTAATTTTGTCTTTTTAAATGGTCAGTTAAAGATATATATGGACCATGGGGAGAGTGAAACCAGAGAAACAGGCACAGACATAGAACCCTGGCGGAGATTCGAACCCAGGTCTCAGCGGTGCGAGGCGACTGTGCTAACCACTACACCATGGGGTAGCATAAATGTGTTCGAGCATAAATTTGTCTTTTTAAATGGTCAGACAAAGATACACATGGACCGTGGGGGGAGAAGCGGCACCAGAAGAACAGGCACAGACATGGAACTCTGGCGGAGATTCGAACCCGGGTCTCTGCTAACCACGACACCATGGGGTAGCATAAATGTGTCTGAGCGCAAATTTGTCTTTTTAAATGGTCAAAGATACGATTCCTCGAATGTGAGCAAAAATGTGTTGTCTTTAATATTCTGGGTTATCTGTGAGCAAGTTGTGCAAGACATCACAAGTGGCAAATTTTTTATAAACGTACACTTTTATTTTGTATAGATTGATATTTAAGTGTACAATGTATTCCAATGTGTGTTATTAATAAAGTATAAATTAAGAAGGATGGTTGTGGGACTGTTGTCATGATTCAGTTTCATTGTGGACTTTTTCCAAGATAAGCTAAAAATAAGCAAAAGCGACATATTCATAGTGCAGTTTTGAAAGGGGAAAAAATCCACAGAAAAGTGTCCCTCTTTTAGACTTTCCTGCTCAGAATAATTTGCATAATGGTTCTGAATGTGTGGAGTGTTTTTTAAATAGACTCGAGCTCAGGCAGCATTTTTTTAAACAACAGTCAACAGGTTCATGTTCGTACATTTAATTTTATTATATCAACTGTTAACCTCCATCCACAGAAATATCTATTAAAAACAAACACCGGCCATTTTTTTTTTTTACAATTATACAAATACACAGATCTTGTGTACAATTGAGATATAGAATCAGTCTTTACATAGGTAGGGAACATACATATAGCATAGAGAAAGCATTAGAAATGTGTACAAAATAAATATGCACAAAGAAAATAATGTATACTTTGCCATAAATTATCAAAATACACTATTGCAGCAAGTCCCAGGAGTTGGTGAAATCTCGAACGCGAACGTTCTCTGCTCCATCCTTTACCAACGACGACCCAAAGAGGCTCAGAGTTTTAAGGACTATTCCGTGCAGAAAAACGTACATAAATAAAACCATCTCTCTCAAGGAAAAAGACATCGTGAGACAGGAAAACGACATGGTCCCCCCCCCCCCCCCCCCCCAGCCCACCCCATGTTTTTAATGCAGGCGCACACAGATTTTAGATTTACAATGAGAGAATTTCTACATAAAAAGGTTTTTATATATTTATACATATATAAAAACAATCTTTTAATCAGTGGTTTTTTTTTCCTGCTACCTTGGAGTCAGAAGGAGCCCCATAAAAAACATTTAGACCTCAAAGTTTTTACAAAGAGTTACAGCGCGTAGAAAAACCATAACGCAGAACGGTCCTCATAGATCCGATTTCCCATAATGCCGAGCGACACTCTGAAATATGCCAGCCAAAAAAAAAAACCAAAAAAAAACACTGCTTTATGTACAACCAATAGCAGCCGGGAACGCGGTGAACGAGGATGACCGGCCAGCCACCACCTGCACCAGCAAGCTAGCAGAAATACTTGTATAACAGAAAGCGACTAGGCAAAAATTGAAACCTAACCATGTTAGATCAAAGCACCATTCAAAACCAAAAAAAAAAAAAAAAGAGAGACAAACACAAAATCAAAACAGAGACTGGGCGTTTAGCACCACAACGTCGCCGAGTGTGAATGACGGGGATCCGGAACATCAGAACTGCTCCAGGAGCTGCCGGAGGTAGGGGCCCTTGGACAGCTGCCGCGTGACCCGAGACAGCTTGTACAGAACCGGGCAGTCCAGTGAGACGCATGGGACCTGGCGTTCCGCAGCGCCGCTGCAGTTCCGGCACACCTGTGGGGATGGAAATTTCAAGTGGGCGTCAAGTTCTGTTGTAGCGTGTGGGGGGGGGGGGGGGGGGGCGTCGCTACCACAATGTCTGCGATATCAGCTGTGTCAGGAGAGTGCGTACAGGGCGATGGGGACGAGGGCAACTATGCAAAGACAGGACAGCTGGCGATGCAGGGAATGCGTTACAGTGTAGCGAACAGTCATCGCAGTGCTTGTTAACGCCGCAGAATTCAATGGCAGTAAGGGCTGGTGTGATTTTGATCAAATGGATTAAGGTAAGCGTCGCAAGAATTAAGCCTGGCCTGTAGCATTTCACTAATGCGTAATCGGCAGGCAGGAGGCCGCAGGCTTGTCCCGTGTCCCAAACGAGTGCCGTGTTTTCCAATGCAAACAGCAACAAACGGGAACTCTTATGCAACTCCTGACAGTCGCAAAACAGCCATGTAAAGGTGTGCAAAGGCCGTCACCATGCCAACAGTCCCTTGTTGTACCCGAGCGCCCCTCACCTTCAGCAGATGCTCTTGCTGCGCCTCCCACTGGCGCAGTTCCTGCTGCAGCGTGACGACGACGCGCTGGGGTTCGGCGCGGCAGCGGGCACACACGCCCAGCTGGGTCAGCTCGTCACAGACGGGGCAGTGCAGGGTGGTGAAGTACTGCGAGATGGTGCCCTTCCTGCACACCTCCTCGTCGCCAGCGCCGGCTGTGGAACACGCTTTCTGGACCTGAGGGTCAGAGACAGGAAGTCAGACAAACAAGAGACAGGACTCGGCATTAGCACAGAAATGCTAAGATTCGATCCTGAAACTCCAGCACAGCTTCCATCTGAGCTATGCAACGTGCGACAGATTCAGGTCAATGATAATTTGGCATCATCTGAAGTCTCAAAGAAAGACATTTAAATTTTTATTATTTTTTTAAGATTCTTGAAAATTTCCCCTGATACTCTCAGCATTTCCTTAACAGACCAAAGTGCACAGCAGTTCTCAAAAGACAGATCTTCCTGTTTGCTGCAGCCCTGGCTGGCCTCGCTCCGCTGTCGGAGGGCAGCTTCCTGTCCTGGGAATTCTGCCCATGTTAACAAATCACCACAAGGCACAGCCTTGGACGCTACTTCTCATGGGTGGCCACTAGATGGCAGTATCGGCCCACGTTTAAAAATTATACAGAATCCTTTATTGATGTTCACAACTTCAGCTATTTGGAATAGTTGTGGCTGCTCTTAAGAAAAGCATGAGTCATGTCGATGTGGCTCTTTATAATATTTTCAACGCATTAACTGGAGGTGTGGAAGAAATGACCAAGGTTTGTGTTAATAATAATAAAAAAAGACAAAGTTATTGCAACCAATAGAAGAAAAGAACAAAAAATGATTAAAGAATGACCATTCGTACTGCAATAAGATTAACTGGTAGTGCCATTTGCCCTTCAGGGCCCCAACTCCTGCTCCAAATGCCCTAGGGGCCGCTCACCCGGGGCAGCTCGCGGTACCAGTCAAACACGTCGACGCCGATTAGGGCGAAGATGCGGTCCAGGGGAGGCAGGATCTGCTTGGAGATGTAGTAGGCGCTGTTGAGCCGCAGCCCCGGATCTTGCAGCACCTCCAGGGGGCGCCGTACCAGCTGGATGAGGGGAACGCCAGGCATGCCGTACACGATGACGTAGGGCACCCTCTCGCCGACACGCGGCTCCAAACGCCGGTCGTAGGCCAGCATGCGCCTGGCAAGGTCAAAAGGTCACGGTGGGCAGAGTGCCTATGACTACAGGCTATTAATACAACCTTAAATTATGTCATAATTATGAAATAATGACAAGAATATGAACTGCTATATGTTAACTGCTCTTAAAATAAAGTCCATAACAGCAGTTTTACCGCACGTTACATTTTGTTTTGCAGATCTCAAAATACACTACATTTGCAGCAAATCCCACTGTTCGTATACAGGAATGCATCGCAGCACTATGCAGGAACGGTCTGTACAAAGCAGCGGAATATTTTCCCTTTAACAATAACTCGAAAGTCAGATATATTTTTTTTCTTTCTCCATATTAATGACAGTGTTGCTAGGCAACAGTTTCAGGTACAGCGAAACGAACAGCCTTGTGCAGACAATGGCTACTGGGGGTGACGCGGAGCAGATTTACACACAGCCAAAAGCGTGCGTGTAGACAGGCAGACAGTCAGACAGCAGCTGTCCAGGGTTCAGCCGGGGACCACCATTGTTTCAGGCTGGGTACCAGAGGATTACCTGGTGAGCTCCAGAGCAGGAACGCAGGCTCCCGGCCTGTAGGAGGCGCTGCCCCGATACTCCTTGGCAAAAGTGAGGTCCTGCATATTGGCTCTGCCCTCCAGGACCTTCATGCATTGCCGCTGGACGTACTGCTTGACCTGGCTGATGTCTCGCGTCTCGAACAGTAGCTTGATGGATCGCTCCAGGATCTGGGGGAAGGTGGGAAGGGGGGGGGGGGGGGGCGGTGAGGACGTGGAGAGAGACAAGAGCAAAGCAGTAAAAACGCAGTGAGCGGCCTCGCTTTGGTCCAGGACCTGCACATTTCAGACCACACGCTCCATTTACCCGTTTCATTTCCATGCCTTTCCTCTCGCACTCGACACCCCCTCCCCCACCCCTGTTCCCCGAACGATGGCTGGGAGGGGGGAGCACGTATGGGCAAACTGCCACGGCCACGAGGTGAAAGAGGCGCCTGAAATCCCCCTGGTTACCTTGGAAACAGCTGGGCAGCCGTCTCGGCGCACAGTCTCAATCCCCTTGGCGTCGAAGACGGGATCCTTCTGCTCCAGGGTCTCGTACATGTAGCCCACGTAGCGCTTCTTCGTCTGGAGCACGCAGGGAAGGTAAACCTGGGGACATAGGCAGGCAAAGGGGCGCACGGGGGGGACAGGCACAGCAAAGGGCCTGTAAATAAAACCCATTTCACGGTTCAGGCTTAATCATACAGCCATACACTGGTCGAATTTAAGGCTGAACTAATCACTGATTACGCCCCCACCTTCTCGAACTTGAGCTTGACAGGTTTAGGGTTGGTGGCAGTGACGGCTTCGGCGATCTCGTTCCCGATCTTGAAGGCCTGTTCCTTGGTGGCTCCTTTCAGCAGCACGAACATGCTGAGGGACAGAAACGTCAAGTGGAGGGGGGGTGTGACCGGACCGGACCGGACCGACTGAGCGCTTGGCCGGGGCAGCCTCTGACCCACCTGTCGGTATCTCCGTACACTACGCGTGCCCCCCACTTCTTAGTGTCGTTGACGAGTTTGATGGCACTCTCCAGGGTCTCCCTGGCTTTGTGGACGATGCTGTCACCAACCTAACGGTGCAGGCAGAATAACACACCGCCATCGCTCTTACAGGAGTCTTGGCAAAGGGTACGATGGGGGCCGTATCAAATGTTTCATTGCGGTACACAAACAGCAAATATACCGCAGTATAGTGAGTAACCATGACACCACACAAGCCTACCTGGTCAAAGACAAAACTGGTTACATGAGGCCTCCTGATCAAATTAGAGGCTTGAATTATGTCATCCACTGTTTGCGAGGAGAGCTTAAGGGTTATTGCTTCAAACTATGACCCAAGCGGCTCCAGGAACGCCCTGGACATGTGTCCCTATATGAGGTGTTGAGAGACCTGCCAACAGCCTCAATGTAAGAGGTGACTGAAGATGACTGCTGAGGTTGAAGGTGCCGCCAGGAGCTCACCTCCACGCAGGGCATTCGGCCGGAGAAGCCGGCGGACGTGTAGCCAAAGGTGACGTTGGCGATAAGCTTCAGCCCCAGCTGCCGGGCGTCCAGAAGACGCGTCAAAACCCTGTCGTGCTTGTAGGCCTTCATCGACTGCTTGACCATGATGCGGGTCTTCAGGATCTCCTCCAGCATGCTGGGTAAGACACCCTTACGTACCGACGGCTACGTCCAAGGAGGAACACCAAGTCAGACATGGGGCGATGGGGAGATGGAGTGTGACCACTTCTAGAAGACGCTTCTCACGTTACATAAGATGTTTACCGTGTTACATAACCTCTGAAACACCACACTTCTAACAGTGTGTCAGGAAATTTCGGGACTGTCGTTAACCCTCCGGAGCCGACGGCATCGTCTGCAATGCCGCGTCTATTTCTCGTGTACTTCAGTTCATGACTCGCTGCAATCTTATTGTAGAAACATGCAAAAAAACCGAATAAATGTAATGTAACTGTAATCTGTCTTTTCAAAACGTCCACTGCCGGAAGTATTAAAGTTTTTAAAATTGGGTTAAATCAGCAAAAAAGTGAACCATGTCACCTTACTTTGTTTTGCCTGCATCGGGGACGTGTAGTGCAGCCCTCACCTGAAGATCGCTATTCACATTCTCAATAGCCGCATTACCGCGTATTCAAATCGCATTCGCATGGTGATTTCATGAACAACACAGCAGTGAAACGCGATCCGGATACATCCCCATCGGCGCCATATGGGGGGGGGGGGGGGGGGAGGGGATGTGATGTCAAATTACAAACTTCACATAAATCTGACATATTAACAAAGTACACCAAGATTAAGATGGGTTAAATGCCAAAACAAATATATAAGAAATAATTTGCCATGAATAAAGTTTATGATATTGAATGAAATGTGTGACCATGCCCCAGTCAGTAAAAGTGTGCTCCCTACCCCTACACCCCAGAGGGTTAATAAAATAATTCATTTATTTGTTACATATCTTTGAATGTTATCCAGGCCGTGTTTACCTTAACGAAGGCGATGCCGTTTGGAGAAATGGTGATGTCATGGCGGAACTGAGATAAGATGTCAGGAGGAAATCTCAGAGATGTGCAGCCAAATTTATACTCGTCATGCCTGAAACGGACAGAGAACAATGCTGGGCTCCCCTGCAACTCCAACTGCAGCCACATCACCCAACCGATTTCTATAGCCAAGCTCCAGATTACAGGACATTGTCAGACATTACTTGGTTCAGTGGATCAGGTGTGATATTCTCACCATTTGGAATCACCACAAATGGAGAAGCGTATTTTCCAAAAAACGCATCAGGAAGTCTCCATTGCAAACCCAAACTGTGTCCAGCCACATTTACCTGCATGAACCCAGCATGTAAGGTGGGTCATTTTCAGCACCCTAAGGTATCTGGTCGCATGTCACATGAGAACACATTTTCTTCCACTCGGACAACAAAAGGGAATACAGGCATTTTTCGGATCGCAATTCATCTCATCTCATGCTGGAATAAACCGATTTCCAAGCAAGGCTCGGAAGGACTAACTGAAGCCTTTCATCCTGCGAGGCTAAGAACATAGGCCCAGTTGACTGGTCTTTGACGAAGACAGCCCCTGTGTGAGTTAACCACAGAACGGCCAGCTTAGTCTGCAAGCTGCCCCCAAAGTCCAGGTGGACAGCAACTGTCTGCAATAAATATTTAGGAGGGATGTCCTTGCATTTCACCCTGTACTCTACATGGCTGGAATGACAGCAGCTCTTGACTTGACCACTTGACTCAACAAATAAAAACATTGCAAGTAATCCAGAGCTTATCTCAAAATGACACTGGACATTACACAATCTCAGGGCATCTCTCCTCTCTCTCTCTCTCTCTCTCTCTCTCTCTCTCTCTCACACACAAACACCCTCCATGTTTACCCACACAACAAACACTACACTAAGGATTTTCCACCTCGTGTGGTGCAACCTTAGTCAAACAGGAGCCCAGCGAGGGTGCAGACGAAGATAAGGGAAGCGTCCTTACGTGCCCAGACTCTCCACGTGGCCCAGGCAGGTGGAGTAGCAGTAGTTGTAGGCGATGACGATGGAGGGGTACAGCGACTGAAAATCCAGCACTACCACAGAGTTGCTGTAGAAACGGGATTCTGGTTCCATGATCAGGGGGATGCACTGGGGCGCCCTCTGCTGGGCCCTCTGCTGTACGCTGGGGGACACTGCAATGTAGTTGAGGGGCTTGACGATTCGGAGCATCATGGACTCCACCCGGTACTGGGGGGGGGAATCAAGAGGTCAAACACAAAAGTTGGCTATCTATCCACACGGTGCACAAATTTCAGTTTCATGTAATTCAAACAGCTCAAAGATAATCTCACACCCAGGTGTGCTAAATGAAGCAAAAGTACATTGTCTACAGTGTGTAATGACCGTCACGCACGGCAGTCCTTCATGTTCATATCATCATGAATTTCCCAAGTGACACACAGGTGCCAAACTCAGCATGACTCCAAACAGGAAATAATGACGGGTCAGAACCACTGTCCGGACAGACGTTTGCAAGATGAACGCTAGGATCTCATAAACCAAGCAGCTCACGATTCCATTCAGGCGCGATTAATAAAAATCTTCGCCAAAGGCAGGAATTCTGGGACATCTACTGGAAATGCGGAGAGTCTCTCTGGACTTCTTTTCCTTTTCAGTTCCCCCAGTAATGGAATCACCGCCAGCTTATCCCATTAAACCCACACAAACAGCAGATCTAAAGAAGGAGATTTATGGCGGCAGATTTCCAGCATACCAGCTACACTTATGACCAATATATTTCTTAAAACCTCCCAGCCTGCACATATCCCACTGCACTGTTGAAACAAAGGGCTCTGGAAGCAAACAATCACAGGCTGGCGTATCACTAATGGTGTTTTCACGTCACCGGCGACAGAAAAGCATGGCCGCTGGGTTTCATTATCGTATGTCGGAAACACAAGCCAGCGCACTCAGGTGTATTACAGACTCTCTCAGCCGTAAATTCTTTCTGTAATTAAAAACAAAATTAATTCACACCTGTCTTGTATGCTATGGTAATCAAATTCATCTCCGTATGACCTACAACTTCAGCAAACGACGCCAAAAAGCTTTTAATCTGACACCTGACACAACGAGAAAGGAGACAGACATTTTAACGGCTTTCCAACACTACAACAGTAATCAAAGAATATCTTAAGAGAGCTTTGGCACCTCTGACCTGCCAACTTCAGCGTAAAGATGCGGAAATGCTCTCGGAGAATACAAAGATGGAAGGACATAACGTGCAAATAGTTATTAAATATGACGACTCTACACCAACACAGGATAATGTGCAAAGGGTGGTTTGGGAGGCTGCCCTGATATTCACTGAACATACATTCCCAATGTGAAAGTCCATCAGTGCGGTTATTATTACAACCCCTGCCACAAGGGGGCGCTAAAGGTGGAGCACAACCTATCCTTGTAGAACAGTGATGCCACATCACTCAGGTTCAACGCTTCGGTAAGCTGGAGGAGATCAGTCTTCATACATGTGACCTACTGCATGTTGTATATTGGTAGAGATCTTTCTCCGAAGCCACCTACAGGTCAGGACTGATGAGGCGTTTTCACACCAGAGGAACCATTTTCACAAACCAGAATCCTTTCCCCTAACCAGGAACTTTTGTCATGTTCCCATCACAGGAACTCAGCCTGACTATAGTGCCTGAAAGACCGTTCTGGAACCTTTCTTTAGTCCCTATTCCAGACTAGGTACTTTTTTTGTTCAAGCACAAACTGCTGGGGAGGCGTTTACAGCGATTAACTTGCTGACTGGTTGACCACAAGTACTGGCACCAACTTGGAAGTTATGCAGAGGTGCAGGAAAAGACAGAAGTAGCGGAGCAAAGAAATGAGTGGGTGCAATTATTTTTGCATCCCAGTCACAACAAATAACAAGTTTGAATTAACAAAGACCTTTTAACTTGCATCTCCATATTTCTGCATCGGAAAATTCAACCAATAACTGACACATGTGTCTGTCTATTTCCGGTACCGGTAGTGAAACTTGCCAGCACTTATTAGTGTAATAACGTTACACTGCCAGTTTTAATAATGAAATATAAAAATTTCACAAATCACAAATAAAATACAAATAAAAGACTGTGTCCTGTTTTAATCGCAGCCAAGCTCCCAAGTAATCAACAAATAAAATGACTTTTTCATCCTCCCTTGTTTTGGGGTGCTGGTGTAGTTTCATACGCAATTACGTGTTTAGTAGTAACCCTCCAGGTTTACTTAGCTTACAGGTCCCAGCTCTTGTTGTGCGGCGTGAAGGTGAGCTTACAGAAGTGTCCAGTCAAAACGGCCCAGGAACTTGCACAAAGGAACCAGGTTCCGGAATTTTGCTATGAAAGTGTCCATGGTAAGTGCATTGTGGGCCAGACAGCGAGCCACCACCAGCACGTCTATATATGGTGTGGAAATGTATCGCTCACTACAGCCATGGTACGACGCTTACGGCAACTTAGGGTGCGATTTGTGCCTTGAGGACATGGAAAAACAGATCACTGATAAACGCCTGACATGTTCATTTCTTCCTCTGAAAGGGAGAGGAAATCATCCACAGCAGACCCAAGTACACAATTAACAAGCTTCCACAAAGTGCCACTCAAATCTGATTCCCATCACCAGGACACACACACACACACACACACACACACACACACACACAGGCCTTTGTTACAACAATGGCCCCGTTAAACACTAATGGGCCAATTTCACTAGAAAATAACTTTCAGTTTGCAAAAAAAAAAAAAATGTGAAGATGTACTTGAAAGTATGAAAAGGCGCCGTGATTACTTTCGAAATACCGAAAATTGCCACGATTATATTTTTCACGTTTAGAGTGAAAAAGTTATGCCGTTCTTTACAATAGCTGGATCCTGGACTAGAAGACTAGAATAAAATCTGCATTCTGCAATGAGGAGAAACACAAGCTGCAAAGGATGATTGGGAGGCACCTTTGTGTGGGTTGCAGCACATGCTGATTGTGCAACAACTGTAGGCGAAATGGTACGGCACCAGTAATCAGGGGTGGTTCGAACCTGAGATCCTCTGGTCAGCACGTGGTAGAACTGGATCCCAAAAACCCTGGCCAGCTCGCTGGTCCTGCCGATGATGTCACGCTGCTGTAGCAGCTGCATGGTGGCGCACACCCGGCTTATGTAGTGGTCCACCACCTTCCACCTGAAAGGCCAAGCCGGGATATGCGATGAGGAACTCGTGTGTGCATGCATGTGCATATGTGTGTGTGTGTGTGTGTGTGTGTGTGTGCGAAACAGCCAAAATCTTGTGAAAACCAAAGTCAAGTCAAACAGCAAAATTTAAAAAAAAATTATAAAATACAGCAAAATTTATTTTTGTGTCAACCTTATAAGAGGAAAAAATATGCATGGACTTTATTGCAGGGGTGCCACTAAGGCTGTTCTGTGGGGGGGGGGGCACAGTCATCTAAAATTTGGTCCTACACCCAAATAAACGTACACTAAATAGTGCTCATTCATTTTCTTGGAATTTTAGACCCCCCCAGTAAACTGAGGTTATACTGGGCACCAGTAGCGAGAAAGCCAGGAGGCCAGGACAGACCTGTACAAGTCGGTGTGGTGGTCGAACCAGTCGGAGAGGGTGCGGGCGCTGAACAGGGGGAAGCGTTGGTGCAGGACGTGGAACGCCACACTCTCAAAGCTGTAGCTGTTCAAGGTCACCTGAAAATCCAGGCGGCAAGACTCACTCACATACACTTGTAAGTAGTTGTGCTGATCTTTTTATGTCCGTGTTTCCCAAGTCGGTCTTCTGGGACCCACAACCGGTCCAAGTTTTTGCTCCCGACTGGGAGTTGGAAGGGAGCAAAAACATGGACTGTCTGAGGTCCCCAAGGACCGGATCGGGAAACACGGACATAAAAAGATCAGCACACCTAGACTTTCATTGGGCAAAATGCCAGCGAGCACACGGGCGCCTACCTCCGTCTTCATTACCCGCCACAGGTTGATAGTGATGCGGCCAACCAAGTGGATCTCGGACATGGTGTCAGAGCCGTACTCGTCCCGCTCGGCGGAGAACCGGTTCTCTTTTGAGTCACCTGTCAGCAGACAGACACCCATTACAGAACCAGGGGAAAGGCAACGCTGACAGCATTGGACGGCACGTCCCGGCCCGGAATCATCACAGCTTCTGTCTCACACGGCCACCTGTTGTTTTCATGCAAGCTAACTGGAATCAGCTCATTTGATGTCACAGCAAATTATTACTCTGACTTTGAGCTGCAGAACTCGGCAAATGCGTAATCCTGGGCAGGGTCACGGGCTTTCTGTAAATGCACTGTGTATTTGCATTGTCACCGGGTTTCAATTATGTCAACATATATAGGGCAGAGAAAAGGAGCCGATGTGGGGCGTGAAGGCCCTAGGGCTGGAACCTACAGGGGGGGTACCACAGGCGCACTAACCCCAGTCGAAAACACACTGGTCCCCAGGGTGCCCCCTCCCATCGCTCGCCACATATGATTGGCTATTGATCAGGCTAGGCCCTCTGTTTAAATTGTGGTGATGATTACACCCCCCGCCATAAAAATATCTGAGAATCACGGCTGGCATGTAGTGTGAAGTGGCTGCTACACACACACACACACACACACACACACACACACACACACACAGACACACACACACACACACAGACACACACACCCACAGACACACACAGACACACACACACACGGACACACACACAGAGACACACACACGTGTAACCACAGAAAGCACCATGGCTTCCACTTAACCAGTGTTTCTGTTTGTGGGACAACATCACCATCGTGAAACACAAACGTCAGATGACATGCGACGCCCCCCATGTAGATGCCCATCACTCTCGCTGATCTTACCCGGCACTCGTGACAGCTGCTGACACAGGTCCACCCCCATGGCCGCTGCGCGCTGCAAGAGGTAGCCCCAAGAGCGCATCTGCACCTCATACCCCAGCAGGATGTCTGGGTCAAACCTACCACAAGAGGGCACTGTTAACACGAGCTGCAGAACTCCTCCATGGCAATTTAATAATTTGAAGCATGTTTCAGATATTAGCACAAACTGTCTGCTACTTCCAGGGTTGTACTTGAATGTTTAAAAGCTATTATGAGTCGCTCGATTTAGCTCTTACTCACTTCAGATCATTTAGCAATATGCAACTAAACACTGAACTCACTCAATGCCAGCACTATATCTGAAGTTTCACAAAATCGTGACCACTAATGAAATTATGGGTTTTATGCTGTTCTGTATTAAAGAAAAGATTCACACAAAGTATGTACCTTCTCATGATGTCAACGACTTCCTGGAAGAGCCCCTTCTCATCAACGGTGTAAGTGACCTGCAGGTTGGAAACCCCCGATCTTACCAGCAGAGGTGCTGTGCTTCTGGTACCTGGAGGTGGAACACAGACCTAATCAGCTTCCTTGTACCTACCGAGTTAACTCAAACTAACTGAGATGCTGTTTGAGCGGCAGCATCGTGTTCCTTTGACTGTTTTCTATTATCACCCTTTTAGTGTCTGTGGTTACTTTTCCCTTTGTTACCCCTATGAAGTATGAGGTCTGATCATTTCCAGATTCAGTCAAATAATGTGTCTGCGTAGTTTGAGGATGAGCTATCAAATACTTTTTGAGTTATGGCACTAATGAGATAGTGGGCAAGTTCAAAAATCATCTGTATTCTCAATCAAGGGAATATAATACACAAAAGCAGATAAAATGCAGTTTCCAAGGATGTGCCCAGTCACAGAGACCTACAAAAGAACCTAGCTCGCTGCCCAAGCTCCTATTCCTTCCCAGCATTATTTAGTAGTCACTACGTGGCACTTCCTTGTCACCTTGATCCCAACTGCCGCTGTCCTTGTCCACCACTATAGCACCAACCAGCTGGGTCCTGTCGGAACTGGGCAGGGGTGCGTCACAGTTCAGGCAGTAGAATAAGGCACATATCGGGTCGAACTCTGGGTCAGGCTCCAGGTCCCGGCGAGTGCGAGCATGGAGTTCCATGCACATCAGAGTTAGGTACTGCACCTTTAAGGGAGGTGGGAAAGGTGGTCACATGCCTTCCGATCACATGTCCCATACGCTTAGGACACGGGCCGGTACCTCATGGAGCGCTTTGGCATCTTGCAGGTTCTGCATGCTGACTCGGAATCCATAGGAGTTGCTGATGGATGGACCTTCGATCTCTGAGCTGTCTGCCTTTGGAATGTTCAAAGCGGTAAGCTGGTTCTGATAAAGCAGGATAAAACCAGGCAGAACAAAAAAAAATGGAGGGTTTGTTAGATTATACAAAAGAACATGGAAGACTCAAGCCACACCTCAGCAAATTACCTGTTAATGACCAGCACTTCATTTCAAAACTTTCCAGACAACACAACAGAAGACCAACAAATAAATCTGCTATAGAATATCATGGTTAAGAATCCCTGTGAGTCTGGAAACACGACCCCATAATGTCGCAGTGCTGGCATTTTAAGTTTACGATGGAAGTGACTATGGGGAAACATCTCCTCGAGTTGTTAAGGGACGGGCATAACAGAAGGAGCAGCATCTATGGGGCTGACCTTCATGTGAGTGGTGAGGAGCACTCTCCTCAGCGTGCTTGCTGCCCCGACTCTCCGCTGCTGAAGTCTCTGTGATCTCGATTCTGTGTCTGAGGTCAGACCAAAAAAAAATGCAAAAATTATTATTAAGTCAAAATCCAAATAAGGGAGGGGGAGAGAATGGGGAGGGGGGCTTGCAGGAAGCTGAACCACTACTGAAGCACCATAACACTTTGCAAACAATTTCATGGGGATTTCCTCCAATAAAATTTCATTTAAAAATTACCATGACAGATTAAGATTTCAAAGAGAGCTTCATTAGCCAATTATGAAGTCTTTAATGATAGCCATAAAAATTGACACTTTGCGGTAAAAGGAAAAAAAACCTTAAATGTGATAAAACTTACTTTCGGAGCTACTACACTACTACAAAACATAAGGAGAAACCCATTACCTTCAATCACAGGAGTGCTGCAGATGGGCTCTGAGTCACCTTTGCTTCTCCGCCTCTGAATAACTGGCGTACTGTGGAGCAGGATGGGGCTGACCTTCTCCCCACCATGGGCCGTGAGGGAGAAGGGGGAGGGGCAAGGAAATATATCCCGACTACTTTCAGGTGACGGGTAGAGTGGGTCACCAGAACCAGTGAGCCTCTGCAGCAACAGCTCTGGCACCAGCTCTTTCTTCTCCAACTCCTCCACGGACTCTGCGGCAGCTGAGCAGGGCCAAGCTGTTTTCTGCCAGGGCGGCAGGTCCGGCAAGTCTGGAGAACTGGACTGACCGGAGTACTGGTCATCCTCTTCCTCCTTCACTGTGCCTTCCCTTGCCCTAGCACCAATGCCATGTTTCTTAGGAGTGTGATGAGATTTTACTTCCAAAGGAGAAGTTCTGAGGCCCAGGTCCATCCCCCTTTTCTTTAGGGGCTGTGGGCTGGTGGCTTTTTCAGACTCATCTTCCTGGATCATGGTCGACTGTTCTTTACATTCTTCCACACAATCTGCAGTCCTGCTTATGCGCTCATTCTGATCCCGATGTGACACAGCCAGGTCCTCTAGAGCTGTCTTTCTGTTCTCCCTGTGAATGTGCTGGAATTCCCTCCTGGTCTGCAGCCAGAGTTGCACCCGGTCCCGACTAGGCGCAGTTCTGCAGGGCAGCAACACCACCTTCTGATCCCCAGCTGGGCCAGGGCTCAGGTCGGCCCGGGTCCGGGTGCACTCTGTTACGCCGGGTCCATGTGTTGACGGTGATCCGGGATGCGTCATGGCAAAGAAGGCAGTCTTCCAAAACTGAATACCTTCTTGTGAGAACTCCCCATTGAACTCTGACAGCTCTCTTGTTAGCCTGGTCTCAACTGCCAGCTTCCGTCCACCAATTTCCCTGAAGACACAAAAACATTTTTTTAAAAGTCTAAAAATTTAACAAAATATGAGGTGAAGACAGTGAGTAAAAGTAACTAAAGTTTGCAAATGAACTTTTACAGTGAAACTGACTTGCCTAAAGTTTGAATCATTTTATGCAACTTTTTTCCTCCAACACTTGAACTGTCAATACATGATGTTTGGTGTGTGTGTGTTGGTTGACACTGATAGTACCTGGCTTTTCCTGGGGCATCAGACGGATCACTGCAGTAAGGTTCCTGGTATGTCGCTTCTGAGAGATCCAGGTCCAACAGCGTGGTCAGTATCTCATCCCGGCTCGGAGGAGACATGAGGGGCTTCAGAATGTGGGCGCCTCCGGAACCTCTCAAAGCCTGACTGCCCATCTTAACGTGCGACAGTGAGCTGACTGACCTTGGAGAACTACTAGGTGTTGTTGTTGTTAAGGTGTCATTCCCTTCCATTAGATCCCCAACAGGAGATCCAAGAATATCTGCAAAGGTCTTTGAGCTCAATGAGAGCGGCAATAAAGGGTCAAAGGCAAGTAGCAGGTCTCGTCTCTCACAGTGGAAGCCCTGAAAGTGGCTGAGGCCATGGGCTTTGCCAATGGGTCCCCAATCCCTGGTTTTCATAATCCTGGCACCAGGAAGCTCCTGGCCACTATCGGAATCCAGTAAAGATGCTGGCAAGTGAGTTGGGAGGCCCTCCTTGTTTTCTGCAGATCTGTCGAAGAGGTCAGGGCTGAGCGGCCCCATCTTGTGCCATTCCGAACCACACTGCAGCTCCTCCCCCAAACCAGAGCCCTTTTCGGCCATCTTCTCTAAGCCCAGGGCCATTACCGGCATGGGCTCCTGGGTTACATCACTAAGGAACTTCTGGGGCAGGTTTTTGTCAGCTAACACAAACTGGTTCCCCATGTAAAGGCTGCAGAACTCTGTTTGGCCTATGGAGTTGATGTCGAAGTTGTAGTTGTGTGGGAGTTCGGGAGACAAGCTATCTTCAAAAGAATAACAGCTGTCAAAGCCAGGGTCTGACAGGAAGGCCGGGCTGTCATCTGATAAGTGAGGCTCTGTTTTCAAAGGCTCCTCCTGTACTGCGTTTTTACCTTTCCGACCCCTAGGTTTCTTTTCCTTGGGAATTTGCGTCTTGGGGACTCTAGGCTTCCGCGGGGTGGATGAGGCGGCTTTTTTTGCTTTTGGAACCTTGTCTGCTGGGTCACTTGTAGCAGGATGGACTTCACACACTGTCCCTTCCCCTAGCATTTTCTGTTGCCTTTTTTGCAGAAGCTCTTTTAGGACAGCAAGACCAGAGGGCATTTCTGGAACAGAAAGTCTTTCTCCATTCCTGGGAGTCGCTTCTTTGGCAATTTCCTCAGTACCTCCTGACTTGCATCTAGACGCAAGCTTGGTTTTAGGAGGCGTTAAATCAGCAGCTGCTCCTTTTTCCTTCTTCCTTGATGCACGTCGTTTAGTCTTACCTGGCATTTTCCCTTCTGAACTTAAGGACTTTTGGGTTTCCTCAAAGCTCAAAGGAACATCACTTTCAATCTCCGTTTTGATTTCAGAGGGTTTTGTGGAACTGCACACTTCCGCTGAAGTGCAACTTTGAGGATTTGAGTTCGATCTATTGTAAGTGATGACGGAACACGGAAGGCCGATGCTAGGACCTGATGAGCAACGATCTTGCAATTTCACATCCTCTGATGGATTCAGCATCTCCTGGGAACTCGCAGATGCTACACTGGGATCATTCTCACTGCACGCATCACTTCCCTGATGGTTGACTCCTAGTTGCTCACAAGCTTCAGAGATTGAAGTCTCACAGGTCTCAGACTTTAATTCAATGTCGGATGTCAAGGGTTGACTACAGGAACTGGCAACATACTGTGAACAAACATCATCCGTGCTTTCTTTCTTGGACACAGGCACCTGAAAAGAAGGAAGATCCACAGATGAAGCCCCTGTAGGAGACAACTCTTCCTCTTGGAACAAGACTTGTGAGCCACTGGGCTGCTCACTCAAGGGCGACTCATTGGATGGCTCTTTTTGCTTCTTCTTGCGTGGCTTCCTGGGTTTTTTTGGAGCTGCTGTACTCTGGCCGTGTCCTGAGCCTTGCGTGTTCTTCGCCTCTTTCTTTTTACCCCTCGGGGTTCTTCTGCTTCTTGTGCTCTGCTTCTTAATGGGCTCCTCTGCCACTGTCTTTTTTGCAGCCTTGCCCCGTCTCCTTCTCGGGCTGCTAGAGGTCAGCTTACTGGCACGACCTCTGTTTCGGGCTCCTCTACCAAGAACCTCTGCGGTGGGTTCCTGACACGAGTTAAGACAGGGGTCATTCAATGGGTTCAGCAAGTGACTGTTAGAGGCGTCTGTCTGAGGCTCACTGGGTGACCAACAACGAGGAGGTGAAGAATCTGTAGGGCTGGAGGCTCTTTCCGAGAGGTAGCCTAATTCCACCATGACGTCAGTGTACTCAGTGAAGCAATCATCGGCACACTCGTTGTAAAATGGTGATGGAGGAGGCAAGGTAGGTAGAGTCAATGACTTATTTCTGCCTCGAGTTCGTTTTATCCTAAAACCCTTGCCTTTTAATTTTTGTGGGGTATTGGGTTTTTTTGGTGTGGGGTTAATCTTAGTTTTACGTTTGGGGTATTTCTTTACCTTTGGCTCACACAGAGGATATTTGACTGCAGTAGACTCCGGAACCTTGGGCCAGAACTGCTTGAGTGGCGCTAACCTTCTATACTCCTCCAGCCTCTCTGGGGTCAAAACTACCCTCTGTTCTTCCGCGTTCACTTTGGCTAATTTAACAAGCATATTCTTCTGACCTTTGAACCTGTTGATGATGATGTATTTGATGATGATCGGTGGCTCCTTTTTTGAGATTCTCCGGCGCTTCTGATACTTGTATTCATGGTTCCCTATCAGATAGGCATCTCTGAGACTGTCTCTCGTGGCAAGTCCTGACTTGATATGGTGGAAACTTGCAGATGACTCCCCATCCTCACTATCATAGCTCATCTTGCGTTTTGCTCTTAATGTGTACTTACTGCCAGGGGCACCTGATAGTTTTGGTTGACAGCACTGTGCTAGTGCAGTGGGTTTAGCTGGTGGAGCAAGCCTATATTCAACAAAAGTTTCAGCAGAAGCCCGTGTGCCACTCAGTGGCTCCGAAGGTCCTACTGGAAGGTTTTCCAAGGCTTCCTCACTCTTTTCGGTAAGAGGTTTTATTGATAGGTTGGCCGTTTGATTGTCCTGAATCTCATAGCATACATTTCCTGCACCAGACATCTTGAACTTCTGGCTTGCCGCTGCAGCCTTTCTCTTACCAAGCTTCAGCCTGGACCTTCGATGTTCTTGCTGAAGTTTACCGCCACTATCGGCCAGTTTGCCGCTCAGACACTTTTTGGCAGGCCGGTTAAGGCAGTTGGAAAGTATCACACTGGGGAAGAACTTGTAGTGTGTCTCCTGCTGGCCCATTATGGTTCTCTCCGTCTTGTTCTCCTGATAGTCCTCATACCTGATCTTAAGCTCCCCTACATCTCCAGCCTCACTGCTTTTTTCCATTTCATCCTCCCCCGGGGCTACGGTATCTTCCTCATCTGCTGGGCTTTGGCTTGAGTTGACACCTCTCGGCAGTGTACTTTTCCCGTCCTTTGGGCTGAGCTCGGTCTCTGCCTTGGTGGAGCAGTTTTTTCTCATCTGGGAGTAACACAGAGAGAAGCTCCTGCAGTTCTGCAGGACTGAAACCCGGTCCTTTTTCATATTTTTGATGCTGCTGTATTTCTTCCTGCTTTGGGTGATCTTTCCGTTTCCAAAGGTTAAGCCATCTGGGTCAGACTTGTTTGGGGTACCTGCTCTATTTTCATAAGTGTATAGCGGCACTATGTCCATTTTGCCGGCGTCAATCTGAGAGATCTCAGGTTTACTCGCAACGTTGCAAGTAATGGGATGTTTCACAGGTTGTATGTATGGACTCTCATTGTTCATCTTAAATCCAGTGGAGTCATTTTTGCTGTCCTGGCTGATGGAAATCTTGGAAAGGAAGTGCTTGTCTATAGGTTCCTCTGAGTCCAAGGAGAGGGCTTGCCTGTGCTCTGGGTGCTTGCATTCCAGTAGCACCTTAGCTGAAGATGGAGGCTCCAGCTGCACGGTTTCTGAGGGAAACAGGTTCCGTTTGCTTAAGATCTTGTCAGAGACTGTAAGAGATGAATGAGTCCTAGGCCCGTTGTCATTTAATGACGTATCTAGGGAAAGAAGAATAAAAATCACTTCAGTAAAAGATGAAGGAGGTTTGCGTGCACACTAAAATGTTGACGTTATTTTTTTTGCCCCATTAAATCAAACCCACCGCTATTTTCGTCTGCGGCGCCATCCAGCTGTGGAATAGATAGATTAGCGAATAGAGTGTTCCCACTCCAGTCCATGTCTTCATCCGATGAGTCTCGTTGCTCCTCACTAGAACTGTCGTTTACGTCTTTCACCGACAGTCTGTGATGGACAGTGACAGACATATTTCAAAAGGGATTACATAGTTTATAAAGAACCCAACGATTGAGGGATTCCTTTGTCAGTTCCTATATATGACACAGTGAACATCAAATGCACACCCTAAGCAATAAAGAGTAACCTGTGCTTAAGAAGTTTTCCTTTGTCACATGACTTAGCTGCTAGGAAATCAACCATTAGACTATGGAATACCTCCGCCGTGATGAATGTTCTGGGACATCAGAGTCCCATCTCTGTGACATCATCATACTAAGCTCCGCCTCCTGCCTCTCCAACTCAGGGGCAGTCTCCTCCTCATCGCTGTTGTAATGGCATCTGGCACTTATCGACATGCTGTGTTGAGAGCTCTTCCTTGGTCTGTCAGCTTGATAGCCATCATCCTCCAGTCCTACAAGCAGGTCCACCATAGCCTGACTGTTGTCTGCGGGAGATGGAAGTCAAACTCTATTGGATCTCTCAGATTCCTCTGTTCCTAAGCATTATTTGCCTGTATACTATGCATATAGACCCTGACTGAAAAATAGATTAAAAAAAATAAATAGGACACTACATACCCCACTGAGTGACAACCAAATAAATCCACATGATCAATAGGTACTCTACCAAGAATGGGTGACTGGGCGACTCCTTGGGAAAGTGGCAAGAAGGTCTGACTGTTCTCCAAGAGACTCAGGATTGCCCCCTCGTCCACAATTGCCTCTTCCGAGTCTTTACCACTTAACCTTTTAGCATCTATAGAGAAAGGAAAGGACAGACAGAATAGTTACTACTAACCTCAGTAGTAGTTAAACAAGGGATTTGATAAAAG
The DNA here is from genome assembly GCF_023856365.1 of Brienomyrus brachyistius. Classification (NCBI taxonomy): domain Eukaryota; kingdom Metazoa; phylum Chordata; class Actinopteri; order Osteoglossiformes; family Mormyridae; genus Brienomyrus; species Brienomyrus brachyistius. Next base: position 3,745,826 of record NC_064551.1, on the reverse strand, counting down.
TGGTTTAAGCAACCATTCCAAGACTGACCCTAATTCTTCATCTAGAGCAATGTTTCCCAACTTGATCCTAGGGGACCAACATACACCCCAAGGACCAGATTAGGAAGAAGTGCTCTAGATCAGCACCAGGAAAACGATGAGTGAAAGGAATACCAAGGCCTTCTCTTATTATGAAGAAGCCATGGTAAGGGTGGGGGGCGTCTCTGTACTGGGGACTGAGGTTGTGGACCCACCCGTCTGCGTGTCTTTGTGGACCTCTACCAGATTGGCCGGGGTGCACCTCAGGGCCTCTGGGGTCAGGACATCAGGATGCAGGGAGAGCTCAACAGCAAACATCTGCGACTCATCTCCGACGCCGCACACCGACCCCGACTGAGTCCTGGGCGCGGGAATGGAAATGCATTTGGTCCATTTGTCTTTGTTAGGCAGCAGCACTGTCACTATACAACTGTCACCTGAATTCGGATGCCCTTTGCAGTCACAAGGAAGCACAACTTTTATTTTTAGCATCATGAAAATGGTTACAGCCTGTGCCAAGAAATGAATGGAAGACTGTCAGTGGATGACAGCCAGTGGACCAGGTCCAAACGCCTCTCAGCTACAGAGTACCCATAATCACCACTGCCCCCCCCCCTAAGATGGACGTAGTGCCTCTGTACACTAATGAAAATTAAGCAGTTACCCCAACCAACGTTCAGCACAAGGTTGACCTATTCATACAGATGCACCTAAGATATTCCTCTTTACAACGTTCCTCTGAAAGATATTATACATGGGTACATATATACCCATAATGTGCAAATGTCTTAGATAGTCAAAAAAAATGTTTAAATCTGAGTAGTAAGTGCATATTTTTTTCAGGAATAAAAATACAAATTAACATTGAAATATATGCAAATGAACCGTAACACAATAAGATGCGTTACGTTCTCCAGAAAAGTTACTGATATCTTGGTGGATGGCTAGATGAACACCGCTTCAGTTGCCAAACCTCTCCTCACAGGCACCTCAGCCATTCCATCGTATTCATTAATTTTTTTGCCACCAGCTCACTTAGCTAGTTAGATAATTTGAAGAAATACTAATAGGCCAAACATAGTATGCTAGTGGTCAACAAAAACGCAGATATATTGGGAGAGTCGTAAATACTGGGGGGGACTTTAGGAGAGGCTGTGAAATAGCTAACTTGCTTTCACAGATATAATACGATTACACCAACATGATGATTATATAAACAATTTTCTTTCTTGAAATTCTGTCTGAGATAATTAGCCATGTTGCTAGAGTGCGCCATCCACATGCCGCGGTGCTGACTCCGCCCTTGTGGGTGGGGCCACACTCAGGCCATTCCATTACATGACCTACAAGCACCGCTAATGCAAGGTGATGTGAAATCCGAGCCCCAAGCCCCTGCCTGTATTTGCAGCATCAGGCCGCATGAATAGAAAACATCTGCTACTTTGTGCTTGACGAGGAGAACGAGTGAGACGGACGTCAAGCAGGACTCCACGTTCTCAGATGCCCAGGGACACATTTGTGTATGTGGACCAGGAAAAACCCGCGTCAATCCTTCCAGTAGTCTGGCACTAGTAAATAAAACCAATCAAGCACTAAAATCTAAAAAGTACAAGAACCATAAAAACACAGAAATAATGACTACTCCGGGGGTCACAGTCTGCGTTAAGGGCAGGCTGTTACTCGACATCCGTCCAGATCAGAAGGGGGGGTAAGAGGATGAACGAGATGGGCAAGCATTTAGCTTTGATGTCACAGAATTCAAACACATACACATAAACTTGAGCCAGAGACCTGGAACTATGATTAGTCATCTTGTCACAATTAAGCCATTCTTCACTGTGGGTGAGCTACCGTCTACAAAGCTCATCAAGGACTTTTCCAGTTATTTTTTTGCCACAACAGAGCTCGTGGCTTCAGACAGACAATACGAGCAGCTCATAAAAAGCCAAAACTCAAACGGAATGCGTAGACGAGCACTGAGAACAGGGCTGAGCTTTATGCCGACTTTTCTCTCATCGATTTCCCGATATTGGGTACTTAATATAAGCTTCAGTAATATAAAATAATACTACCCCAGCAACAATGTAAGAAGGAGAGAGATACAAGCAGGCTGAGTTTGTTGTGGTCGAACCGTGAAGATGAATGGATTTCATTGTGTTGCAGCAAGACAGTGTGTCACATAACAGGGGCAAACAATTGATTAATCGATGCAGTTCAGGGCTCCTCCTGTCTTAAAAAGGCCAGTAAGAGAGGAACTTACAGGGAGAAGTCATTTTCCCTCAGGATGTCCTTCAGCCTCCTCATGAAGACCCTCTCGCTCTCACTGGAAGCCACGCAGCCCCGGTCTGAGAAGCAGAAAGCAGCGGGATGTCCGTTAAACTCCGAAGGCAGCCGAAGTAGGCGCGGACGTTCGGGTAGTGCGGGGAAGGAGAACCTGGACAAGCTTACGATACCCTTTAAGGTTAAATGGGAATATCGAAAGGTCAAAATCTAGATGATGCAGACAGCGCCCCCATCTGTGCTTGTGTGGAATTGCTGCTACACCAAAAGAGTGTGAGATTGTTGGCTTGCTACCATGCGAATAATACTTCAACTGATGACACAAAAGGGAAGAGCAGAGTTAGCTTTCATATAACGGATGCGATGTCTGCCTCCTCCGACAGCCTAGCTCGTACAGCAGAGCACTGCGGAAATGTTAAGATGGAAATCCTTAGGTTTGCTGGTTTGATTCAAAGATCACAGGAGCGCGGATTCCCGGCCGGTAGGTGACTCAGCGGATTTGGACGCTATGCCTGTGATTAGAAAGTCGTCAGTACAGAATGCTGTCATCGTTGGACTCGTGAGCAAGGCCCTTAAACCCAGTTGCTCCAGGGACCTGCATGCATAACAGTGTCTGCTAAACAAGCAAAATGTAAATCCTTCATAGTTTAATAATTATTAGGCTTTGATGCCCTTACACACTTCCAGGGATTGACGTTCCAGGTTCCATGTGGTTTTCGAGCACCATATTGCCCCAGGCGCCTGGGTCCTGCACAGCTCAGGTCAAACACTGCGGCGAGGGGGCTCACGTCACTCACCCTGAGATTCGGGGGTCTCGATCTGGGACGACTCGTTCTTCTCCCGACGTCGCTGCTTCTCGTCCTCCCAGATGGCCTGCAGACCCGGGTTCCTGCCGATCTGAGCTGAGGGAACATAACAGCTGAGCCGCCGGAGTGCGTGGATACGCACTCGAGACTGAGCCCCCCCCCCTGCTCACACAGGGACGATGTCCTGAGAACGCGACTACATACACGATTCCAGACAGCAATCTACTTCAGAAGGTCGCCGAGAGCAGCCTTCGTGAGCTTCATATCTTCTTTACATCACATGATACATTTTGGCGCTTGGAAAATGATCTCAAAAGCACACATACAATAACTACCAAGAGTCTACAACCATAGCAGGAAACAAGCATGGTACTTGACATATTAAGAAACTCTCAAATCACCACCCAGCTTCGCTTGCTGTGGAAAATCCAACTGGATTACAAACCCCTTACTGGCCATCTCATGCATGACCTAGAAATGCTTCCAGAATCACCCGATTCCCCTCCTACTTTCCCCATCAAGATCCGCCATAATTCTGTCTGGGACCTCCTACGATGACACAGGTCATCAAGAACGTTGGGGTTTGCTCTGAGGCTGCAAGGAGTGACAGTAACAGGTCTGACGGGCAAACTAGGGACAGAAGATGTAGTGGGGAAGGTGGCAGTCTGCTCTGATGACAAAAGGGAGAGTCACAGCGTTTGGACCTCCTCCAGCAAAACGCACATGAAGACCACACCCAGCCCAATGTTCAGGAAGCATTCATCTGCATCGCTAATGCGCAAAGCATTCATTCGAAGCCAGTCCTTCGCATACGTGCCCAAGAGCAGCATTTTAAGAGCAGCCATGAAGATCATAAATGACGCGAGATGTCTGCAATGGACCATCATATCTCATTTAACGGTGAACGTGGAGGTGGAGCTGCTCGGACAGAGTTTCCCCCCCAAGTCAGAAGCATGTGCTCCGCCCGACCCTTACTCTCGATCTCCAGCCGGTTGAGGATGTCCGCGGCCACAGCATCCACCTCCAGCTCACACGTGCTCTGCTTCTCCACCTCCTCCAGCACCAAGGAGCTGGGGCAAAGACAGTGGGAGAGCGGTAAAAAAACAGGGACCAGGAGACAGAAACAGACGTATGGTGAGAGCCAGCTTCCCAGGAGCACGCTCACCAGGGAATGGCGTCCTCCTCCCAGCGGACAATGCTGCCCCCTAGTGTGGAATCTGACAGCTTGGGGGTAGAGGGAGTCTTCCTGTGGCAGCCAGGGGTCCCCCTGCCAGCCGCCTGTCCGTCCTGGGGGGTGGACGAGGTCTTCTCTGTGGATGAAAGACATGGACAACGATGCTAGTTACTGTCACAGAAGTGGACTTGCCGTTGAGCCTTCGAATATTTAACCCGAATGATTATAAAAATGGGGCAGAAATTCAGCCTGACGTTCCAAGGCTGTCACTGGAGTCGGTGGGTTTCATGTTCCACCCAGGATCAGAAGAAACTGCCCAGAAGACCTCATCTACCTGCCATTCCTCACAGTCAATAAGGCCAGAAGGCCAGCGTTCCGAAAGAAAATTAGATATAAATCAACATGCAGCAAACTTTTGCTTTTCTTTTGTTGTCGGACCTACAGCATGGTGACCCAGCAAGCAGCGGATTAATCATTAAATTCGGCTCCTCTTACAATCCTAAGAGCCTGTTGATATCAAGGTGGGATTTCCAGCTGCCTTGCTGACTTGTTTCCAGGCCTCAGGCCCAGTGAAAAAGGCCCAGGGAAATGCAGAGGCATGGACACAGTGGCCCCCTGTCCCACTCTGGCAGGACAGGGGATTAGCGCCTCCTGGGGATCAAACCGTCCCGGGCGATTCTGTCCCCTCAATCGCTGGCATCAGCGGGGAGGCCGTGTTCATGGGAGATCAAAGGATAGACAGGAAAGGTAACTGGCCTACAGCTCCCACTGAGCAAAGGCTAGAGAAGATTATTCCTCCCGACGAAGTGCGGGATGGCACTGCAGCGTACCCCAATGTGGCATGTATCACCCAAGACAGAACGGACATCACCAGATTTGAGTTCGACTTGGTCCTGATTACCTCGCTGCTGCTGGAACATGCCTGTCAGCGGGACGTGAACCACACTCTCTCTCTCCTCTCTCTCTCTCTCTCACCGAACACGTCTGCAGCTCAGTTGATCCTGTGAGCTGGCGTCCGTCCAGAGCATTCCCCGCTCTCCGGCAAACACACGCAGATCCTCAGCCGGCGACCACCCACCGCTGCGCTGAGCCAGCCGGTCCCAGTACTGCTGGGTCACTCACCTCCCCTCTTTGATAGGGGGGAGGTGCTTTTGGTGGACGTCCTGAAGTGAACCTGCTCCTCCGTAACTGGCTCGTGTGCCTGATTGGCGGAGCGGTGCCAGGGGGAGGAGCCACGCCCCTTTCTGGCTGCCAGGGGCCCGGGGGGGGGGGGGGGGGGGGGGGGGGGGGGCTGCCAGGCCGAGGAGGAGGGCAGGACAGAGCCGTATGCGTAGATTCATTGGTCTGCCGGAAGAATGGCACACAGCTGCAGACAGCCAGGCCTCCCGGCACCTCAGACGTGTGCAGGAATGCTCAGAGGCAGAGGGCGGGACCACGGGACTTAAGTTGAAATAAAAAAACGAGGCACCGAAGCTGGATAAGAAACCGACCGTCCACTTTCAGGGACCAATCGGCTGCTTTTAATGGAAGGACCGTTTCAGCTGAAACCGAATGTGACGCCATTATCACGCCGAGATGCAGGGAAGGTGACCAGTCTGCTGTGGGGGTGTCCCGCACCTGAGAGCCGTAACCCCCACCCAGCCGTAACCTCGGCCACGAGTAACAAAATACGAAACCTTTTCCATTTTTAGTCTTTTGATTGGCGATAGATTTTTCACTTTTCCCCTTGTCCCCACAAGGTCAAAATAACAGGTTTTTTTCCCGGACACACACACAGACACACACACAGACACACACACACACACAGACACAGACACACACACAGACACACACACACAGACACACACACCCGAAAGCAACTGAGTCACCCGAATGCAATTAAAAACTGAGAAACCACCATGAACAGTCAGCATTTTGGCTTCTTTAAAAATCACATCAGGAGTTTTTTCAGTTGGGTTCAAACAGACACGCTCATGCTCCTGCCTGCCCACAAGCCCCGCCCACAAGCCCCGCCCACAAGCCCCGCCCACAAGCCCCGCCCACCAATTCACCTCCACGCCACGTCCGCCGGAATTTGACTGCACCCAGGTTGATCAGGTTCATGCCGTACAGGTTGTAGTCGATGAACAGCTGCAGCAGGTAGGGGATGTGAGCTTCGTGGGGCTGGTAGCTCTTGTTCATGACAGCGCCGCCCTGCAGGAGCTCGCAGACCCTGAAACAGACACACATGCGTCCAGGTAGGTTCAGCTTGAAGAGGACTCCATAAAACCCTGCGTGGCGGAATGTTCCAGATCCGTGTAATGAACACATAGAGCCAGCAGGGGGCCACAGATTGAGCCCCACTGATAAGCAGGTAGGCTGGGGGATTTCCCTGCCGCTTTTACTAAAAAACGTCGTAGCTCAAACTTGGAGAAATATCCCTGGTGGGCCCCCATGGTATAAACCGACCAGAGAATGGCGGGGGGACGGGGGGGGGGGACTCCATATGGAGACAGATGTTCCACAAGTTCATGCAGCGTGAACAAAAAGATCACCTTTTCACCATCTGGGGATTGTAGAGATAGATCTTCAGGAACTGCTTCTCCTTCGCGTGGAATCCGTAAAAAGGCCTGAGGAGAAAGGGGCGGTTAGCAGGTTCTCCTGCGTTCGGACCTGTCACACAGGCCATGGTCTGCAGCGGTTCCTTATATGTTCCTCCTCACTGGTTCTGCGCATCAGCTGAATGGCATCCAGAAGTCGTACGGCATGACCTTCAGAGATCTATGATCCAACACTGGACTTTTGCACAAAAATACCTCCACATTAGAATCGATGAAGGGGGCACCATTTATGAGAAGAAGAGCATCATTTTTATTTATATTTAAACTGGTCCTCGGGGCACTGAATGGATCCACACTTTTCTTTTATCACAGTTCCCAGAATACCTGACCCAAGTAACCAGGATACCTTACAGGTGTGCTGGGAACTGGGATGAAACAGAAGTGTGGATCCATCCAGCATACCCTGAGCACCAGTTTGGGCAACACTGGGCTACACTGATGTGGCACGCAACCCTTCAGGTCAATCTGCTGAATGCATCGGAAACACTAGTGTAGCCAATATAACAGTCTGCACTGACAATCTCAAAGAATCAGGCTGCATGAATAATCTGTTTATTCCCCCAATACAAGCTGACTAAGTAACGCTTCACTTAACCCGACAACTTTTACCCTAAATGACTTACAGTGGAGGGACATTTAACATTGGCTTCATGGGATTTAAACCCACAACCCTTGTGTTATGAGATAATGGGGAAAAAAATGCCCTTGGATGGCAGAGATTTTCCAGGAAAAGGGCTGAAATTGAGGATCAGGCTCTAATTTTACCCAAACAGACAAACCTAAACGAATTCATAAAATGGCAGCAAGTAATAACCCAGGACAAGGCACCCAGCCATGACGGGAAAGCCCCTCGCGCTCCTCGCAGATGAACGCACACTTACATGCCAGACACCAGGATGACTTTGAAGACGTGCTGCGAGTTAGACGAGGGACTCCCCATGGATACGTTGACGGCGCGGTCGATGCTGAAGGCCACCTGTCGCAGGAAGCGGTCCGGCTGCTGCCCGTAGCCATCGTAGGGAACGTAGATGTAGGGGAAGATACCGTGGACGTGGAGGCAAGTCTTCTGGCCTGGAGGACGGGGGACAGAAGGGGGTTGGTCAGGTCGTCAGGACTGCGGCGAAACCTGCGACTCAGGGCTCTCGGCAAAGCCCGTCACATCCCTCCGCCTCCCGACACACAACTGAGCCAGAGGGTAGGGTAACAAAGCCTTCAGTAGCCATGGTAACAGCATGCATGGGTGTAGATGCGTGCCTATTTCGCTCGCCGACGACGGGCGAATTTTAAGCGAAGAGAGCCAGAAGACACTGTTATGGAGACGAGCTCACGGCGAGTTTCCTCATGTCGAGGAGACTGACCGTCTGTGACAAAAGGGAGGGGAGTCTGGCCCTGGGCCCCAAAGCAGGCGAGACAAACAAACACCCCCAACGTCACGCCAGCGGAGACAAGGAGCAGAAGCCGGCTTCGCACAGCAAAGCCACTATAATCTCATGCTGAATATCACGGTGAAGACCGATTCTCACGCATCTCTCAGAGGAACATATGAAAATCACTGAAGAAAAAGGCCACCGGAGCCCACAAGCTGCAGAGCTTCATCACATTATAAAGGTCAGTCTTTCCAGCTAGTTTATGACCCTGCTGATGATTCCTCTCCGACATTCTGAAACCTCCACACCTCCGATTTCGACACGACTCCCCACAAACCCAAACACACATTTCATCTCGGAAGATCTTCCAGTGAGATTTACCCTTGACTGAAGGACCCTTTTCCTGTCTGAAACCCGTCTTTGTATAAGATATATTCCGATACGATTAAGCAGATTAGGTCACGCTGAGTGGGGGGCCTTTAAAGTTACGCCAGATCTGCTCGTGTCCGTCAGTGATCCCCAGCCCTCTCTGCGATATCCAGCTGCATGCCCCAGAAATCACAAACAGTGAGACTATAAACGGCGCATTAAGCCCCAGCATCTGGCCCCCCGTCAGCCTGTTTCGGCAGGATGTTGGAGCAGCACCCCTGAGGGCTCCATGTCTGTGGGGGCAGGGGGGCCCCAAGCCCACCTGTTTCCTCTGCCTGCAGCAGGTGAGGTCTTCCTGCTTTCACTGCTTTCTCTTCTCTCGCTGCTCCTCACATGCTGCACCACAGACATGCCCCCCTCCCAGCCAGCAGGGGGCACACCGTGGTGTTCACATCGAGACCCCCACCCCTCAAACTCCCAGCGTGGTCCCTCTGTGATGCGGCACCTCCTTAACCCTCAGGACAGACAGCCTCCTTTCAAAGGAGACTCCCCCCGGAAGCATCTCCTTGTTTCCACGGTAACCCCTCTGGTCCATCAGTACAAACTTCACTGTGACCCTGACAGATGTGCATCTTTTCTCCCTGGCTTATGATGATTAGTCTGAGAGTCTTGTTTATTTTTTTTAATTACTCTCATTTCCTTGCTCATTTTTCAGCATGTACAGTCTTGTTTGCTCTTACTTGTACTTGTTTTGGTTTAGTTTTTTCATTTTTTGGTGTACTTTGTCATTTTAAATGTGCTTAATAAATACATTCTGATTTGATTTGAAAACAATACAGACAGAAAATGCAGTATAAAATGAAGCAATACGCAGATAAAGTATCAGATAAAGTACAGATGCCATGTGCTGCCCATCACCTCAAGTGTGCCTTGATACGGGGCTCAGGTCCGTCCAGACATCCCCTGTGGTCCTGCGACCCAGAGGCCCAGCAGGCCTGACTTCAACTCAGCACCAAACGAGAGGGTCCGCCCGTCTGTACAAACCCGCAGCCACTGTCCACCACGCCACGTTCTCAGGTCTCAAACCCGGCCCATCACCGTGGGAATGTCACCTCTCTGGGGGGACGTAGCCATCAAAGCCACCAGTGCCAATTAGAGGTGTGAAAAGGACCAGACGGTGGCGGCAGCAAGGACCGGAGGGGCGAGGGGGAATCCTGCTCACAGGGTAGGGTGCAGAGAATCGGTGTGTGGCGGCAAACACAAAGGCAGACGCCCCTCCCCAACACCCTCGGGGGGCAGCGAGCGTGTGCTACGGTGGGCCCGTCCGTGGCCGCTGCCGAAACCGAGCCGGGTTGCTAGGCAACTGTGCCGACAAGCGCAAGTGTGCAGATAGATGGGCAGGGAAATATAAACAGGCGATTGTTTGCATCCAGCTGGCCCGAGGCTGCAGGGAAGACGTCCTTTGATAGGTGCTTCCGATGGGGACACTCTCACTGGCGTGCTCTGCTTTTTATGAATGAGCGAGGACACAAAAGGACACAGTGTGTGTGTGTGTGTGTGTGTGTGTGTGTGTGTGTGTGTGTGTGTGTGTGTGTGTGTGTGTGTGTGTGTGTGTGTGTGTGTGTGTGTGTGTGTGTGTGTGTGTGTGTAGGGCTGGCAGGCAGAGTCCCCAAGCACCTCCCCAGGTCTCTGCACTACCCTGCAATCCCGCTTCAACAGAATCCTGCCAGGAGTGAGAAACCCTGGGTAATACCCTTGGGGGGGCTGGTGGAGGTTTCCGGAAAACAGCCTCTTTCAGCTTCGCAGTCTGGAAGGGCTCCCACCCTCCACGACTCGACTCCCAACGCCAGCTGCATGGTATCAGGAGTCTCGCCCCAGCATCTGCGAGGACAGACACACTGTTTCCAAGTTCTGCACTGCAGGTTCAGGGTGTAACAAGACAAGCATGTGTGAAGTGTCACGTATCCGTGGTGAGGTTTGGGCTAGGAGCCATCAGCCGCTCCGGCCCAAATGAATCATTGCGCAGCACTATCCTTGCTCTCGATGAGCTGTAAAACTGAGGGAGAGGAGAGACGACACGGCGCCTTAAAAGCACAGGCGAGGGAGGGGAGAGACGACTGGCGAGGGAGAGGAGAGACGACTGGCGAGGGAGGGCAGAGACGACTGGCGAGGGAGGGCAGAGACGACTGGCGAGGGAGGGCAGAGACGACTGGCGAGGGAGAGGAGAGACGACTGGCGAGGGAGGGGAGAGACGACTGGCGAGGGAGGGGAGAGACGACTGGCGAGGGAGGGGAGAGACGACTGGCGAGGGAGGGGGAGAGACGACTGGCGAGGGAGAGGAGAGACGACTGGCGAGGGAGAGGAGAGACGACTGGCGAGGGAGAGGAGAGACGACTGGCGAGGGAGAGGAGAGACGACTGGCGAGGGAGGGCAGAGACGACTGGCGAGGGAGGGCAGAGACGACTGGCGAGGGAGGGCAGAGACGACTGGCGAGGGAGGGCAGAGACGACTGGCGAGGGAGGGCAGAGATAACACACCGTATGGATGAACAGACAAGGGAGAGATGCCGTGCCGCCTTAAATGCACGAGCGAGGGAGGGGAGAGATGGACTGGCGAGGGAGGGGAGAGACGACTGGCGAGGGAGGGGAGAGACGACTGGCGAGGGAGGGGAGAGACGACTGGCGAGGGAGGGGAGAGACGACTGGCGAGGGAGGGGAGAGATGACTGGCGAGGGAGGGGAGAGATACCGCATCGTATGGATGAACAGACAAGGGAGAGACGCCGCGCCGCCTTAAATGCACAGGCGAGGGAGAGACGCCGCGCCGCCTTAAATGCACAGGCGAGGGAGAGACGCCGCGCCGCCTTAAATGCACAGGCGAGGGAGAGACGCCGCGCCGCCTTAAATGCACAGGCGAGGGAGAGACGCCGCGCCGCCTTAAATGCACAGGCGAGGGAGAGACGCCGGGCCGCCTTAAATGCACAGGCGAGTGAGAGACGCCGCGCTGATGGTGTGCTGCCATAAACCCACACCACCCTTTTCATTTTTAAGCACAAGGAAGGCAGCAGATAATAAAGGTAAAGGATCCAGAGAACAGTGATGTTCCAAAAAGTACAGATTAGGGACAAGAACAGGAATGACACAGACACATGAGTGAGGCATCTAATCCATTAATAAATCAGTAGGGCAGATGCTCACTGTCCTGATTGTCCTGAGAGCGACCAGCGGGCAAACTATGCAAGGAGAACACCAAAGCATTCATTTCCAAGCCTTTAATCCTGGTCAGGGTCACCGGGGGGGCTTGGAGCATATCCTAGACACCAAAGGGCAGAAGGCTGGGGAGACCCTGGATGAGATTATCAAATGAAGGTGAGAGAGACGGCAGGAGAGAAGCAGCCATTGGCTGGGGTAGCGAGGGCCAGGACAGGGACAAATGAGGGGCACCGCCGCGGGTCCGACATCCGGCCCACAAGAATTCAGACACGCTGGAGGCCCCGACCTTCAACAAGCAAAATTATTTTATTTTACATAATCATTCAGGAGAAGGAGCAGGGCAGGACACAGAGAGATGGCAGGTGGGGAATGGGGTGAAGCAGGCAGGATAGTGGGAGGGGCTCAGCAGTGGGGTTTGAGGAAGAGCTGGGGGGGCAGGTGGGCCACCCTGGCATGGGGGTGGTGCTATTTTTAGCAGAGTGTATGACAGTCGGCACATGGGGTGTGCAGAAGGGTGTGTGTGTGTGTGTGCGCGTGTATGTGTGCCCTTGATTGCTTGCCCCAGGGCGAGTGGAGGTTCCGGGTTCCATCAGCGGTCTCAATGCCCGCCCTGCCGGACACGCCCAGGCCGCTCTGCTACAGCCCAGTTCCATTCCTCAATCCCCACGGCGGGTGGAGGAGGCTTGATTTTAGTCCTGCTGGTGGCGGCTCAAGGATGGCAAGCCCACACAGGCCACTCGGGGAGGGGGGGTAATACTGCCCACATTTTATTATTCCTTAAATCTGACAGACCCAGACTGGAATTACAGGAACGTAATAAAGACAAAGAGAGCCGGACGAGCTCGCATGGGGCTGTCGGTAGTGAGGGCAGTAAATCGTAGCCCCCGCCCCCCACCGCAGTGGAAAGCGATTAGGCACAGTCAGGCCTCATCAGGAGCACTGTAATCAGTGCTGCAGCCCACTCTGCCTGAATGACACCACCAGCCAGGGACCCTTCACCAGAAACCCCTCGCCTCAGGAAGGTGCCCATTCACAGCAGCAAGGAGCTGGATTCCTGGGCAAAGTGCAGACCACATAGCACCCCCCCCTCCCCAACAGGGTTGGCCAATCAGGTTTCAGCAGAGACGGCTTTTCAGGTGTCGCGTGAGCAGGGGTATCCCCCTTGGGGTCCACTGCTGGCGGTGCTTGAAGGAACCCTTCCCAAACAATGTTGGAATGTTCGCTGACAGACAGCCATCAGATTCGCGGGGATGAGGAGCTAATCGCGGCCCGCCACTCTGCAGCGCCCCACACCCCAGAATGAATCACCGCATACGTGTCTGTTACTCCCCGACTACCAACTAATCAGCTGTCAAGCTAAGCCCTAATTGGCCAATGAGCTTTCAGATACAGCAAGCAGTAGACATGGGGACACAACCACTGACCCCGCCCCCCCGGACACGCCTCTCCACCTGAATGACATCGTCGATGCAGGGCGGGCAGTGAAGGGGAGGAAGCCGTCGAACCCGGGGCCTCTTCGCCGCTGTGGGCTCCACACACAAAGGTGCGTCTGTCTGGAGAGTTTCAGGAAGCTGTTACATCATCCCCAGCCTAATGGGGGGGGGTCAGGCACCCATGGGGACAAGGAAGAAGGGGACAGTGCAGAGAGGGGAACAAAAAAAAAAGGCAGATGGGGAACTTAAATTTGCTAATGCATGAAGCATCTGTGGCAGGCGGGGGGGGGTGGGGGGGACTGTAGGGAGTTCCGGCTTACCAGGGTTTTCCCGGCTGCCAGCTCTGCTGCCGGACACCCAGAGGAGGAATTCCCTCACTCTGAAGCTACGGGTGACAGTTTAGGGATTTCAACCCGGGCATCCAGAACGAGTTTGCCTGTCGTAGGTGTTTAATGCACTGCAGCACTGACTCACTGCTCAGCTCTGAGGGAGAAGACAATCAGGCCACTGCAGCACATATACAGTGAGGCGCGGGCACCAGCAGCATGATGCCACTAAGCCGCCACCCAGGACAACGACCAGTCTGTTTAAGTGACAGCTTACGCTTCCTGTACCCTGAGGAAGCGCCGCATTGCAATGCACTGGATTCCAAAACCCTGGCGATCGCCGTTAAAAGGTGACATCACAGAAAGTCCCCGCAGCGAAAACAAGTTGCCGCGCTGCCGCCCGCGGGAGCCGAACGCGGAACGAAGAAGAGACCAGGCCCCCTCATAGGGTCAGTGAGTGTCTACACTGAGGCGGCTAGAGCGCCCCCTACTGGCAGAACGTTCGTGGCCTCTGTAGCAGAATCACTACGAATCCCAAACGAAGTAGTTCATGCTCGCTGGTATGGGGAACATGGCAGACGATAAGCATGTCATCCAACTGAGATCGACCATGTGGCCCTGTCTCCACAACAGCATCGTCAATAAGGTTCCAGCCACGAGCCGCACTTTTCAGGGGCAGAAATTTTGCACGATCAGGGGTATCCCCCCCCCCCCCCCCCCGCACAGCTGGATGTAGTCGGCAACCACTGAGCCACACCAACAACAATCGCAACTACCGAAGTATCTTCATTAACATCTACGCCGTCTGTCTTCCTTTTCCAGCATTCCTTGCGGACCTCATATTTCGGGTGTCGTTTAAGGAAAGAGGATGCATGAACAAGAGGAAAAACAAGAGGGAGGGGGAGAGAGCGTGTGAGTGTGTGAGAGGGCATGAAGAGAGCAGGAGCAGCAGGAGGAGGTAGGATCCAAGGAGACGTGGTCACCAACCCTTACGGGAAGCTCAGCAGGAGACCAGAGATGGAGAAACATCAGAGCATGAATAACATGGCCACCGACACGGGAATCAGAGCATGAGGTCCCTGGCAGGCAAGGCGGAGAACACTAAACACGGGGGGGGGCACACTCTAGGAAGGGGCCATTAGGGCAAAGTGAGAGCACATGGCGTGCCGAGATCCCGACAGACATCCCTGTGTGGGGAGCCGATCGATCACGCCAGACTGCGGCTTCCATTACACCTCGGCGGCTACGGTCAGGTCACCACCGGCAAACTTTTTACCCTGAAGCCTTAATATACTGTCTTTACGTCGCCTCTCTCCGTAAGACGGGTTCATTCACGTCCAGGAAACGACGCATGAGGTTTTAATTATCATAACACGAACGACAGCAACAACAAGTAGTGACTGAACCAGCTGCGGGAGAGAATTCCCTCTCAGAAAAGACAAAGGAGAGAAACAAAAGAGAGAGAGAGTCAACAGTGAAGGTCTGGCCTCCTACAGCAGAGAGACGGGCGAGGACCGGGCAGAGAGACGGGCGAGGACCGGGCAGAGAGACGGGCGAGGACCGGGCAGAGAGACGGGCGAGGACCGGGCAGAGAGACGGGCGAGGACCGGGCAGAGAGACGGGCGAGGACCGGGCAGAGAGACGGGCGAGGACCGGGCAGAGAGACGGGCGAGGACCGGGCAGAGAGACGGGCGAGGACCGGGCAGACAGACGGTCGAGGACCGGGCAGAGAGACGGGCGAGGACCGGGCAGAGAGACGGGCGAGGACCGGGCAGAGAGACGGGCGAGGACCGGGCAGAGAGACGGGCGAGGACCGGGCAGAGAGACGGGCGAGGACCGGGCAGAGAGACGGCCGAGGACCGGGCAGAGAGACGGCCGAGGACCGGGCAGAGAGACGGGCGAGGACCGGGCAGAGAGACGGGCGAGGACCGGGCAGAGAGACGGGCGAGGACCGGGCAGAGAGACGGTCGCAAAAATCCTATATGAGACTAGATCGGGGGGGGGGGGGGGGGGGGGGGGGGGGGGGGGCAGAGGCTCGTTTTTTGAAGATACCATTTGTCGGCATTTCATTTATCTCCAAACAACAGGAGGTCCCCCCCCCCCGCAAAATGTCTGCCTTTGGCTCACTACTCGAATCTTCGAATCTACTGTTGGTCGCATGTCTGTCTATTCGCTGGGGGGGGGGGGGGTGGTCCAGAGACATGTGCAGCTGGACTGGTGGGGTGTGTGCAGGGGGGGTTCCGGCCATATGCATCCCACCCGCTCCGATGAAAATGTATGCACAGGTGCTATTTTTACTAACAAGCCGCAAAAAGCTGGCGTGAGAAGCGGCGTCTCTGCGTTTGCACCCCTGTCTGTCCGGCCTCCGCAGGGCTGTTTTGTTGCAGCTGCTGTGTATCGGGGGGCCAAGGCCCGGCCTGCGACCGACCACGGTCGCAATAAAAACCAAGCCTAGCTATTTTTAGCACCCGCCCCCTCATTAATAAGCTTGTTCTGATCACACACATAGCGTGCCCCCCCTTAATGACGGCAATCCAGCTGCCTGGAAGCGGGGGGGGGGGCACTGAAAGTGCAACGTGCAAATGTTTACACAAGGACACGACGACCGAGAGGGGGGGCCCTCCTGCTCCTTAGGGCTCCAAAGAGGGGGGGGCCCATTCTCTCTTTGCAAAATGGTCGGTGTGTGGCTTTGTGGCACCAAATTGCCACTCAGTGAAAATGCACTTATCATTGTCACACTGACCAGAGGATCGGCTCAGCTGCCCCGTCCGGCCTGGCTTAGATACCCCTGTGCTGCCCTCAGCTCTCGACGTCGCTGCTGGACCACCGCTGAAGGCTAACGACATCTTTAAGGGCCAACCGGGAGCGTATAATCCCCCGTCGCAACGACGAGGGTGCGGAGCGGCAGGCCTGTCGGGGAGGAGGAGGACCGTGACGGATCGCTTAACGTCCCATGAGCCCCTGCTGCCGTACTGGTGATGACCCAAACAATTTCTGTAACCGTGGAAAACAAAAGCAGGAGGTACCGGCGATGGAACACCGGTCACAGGGTCACGGAACGGAGAGGCTCAAAGACACCGAGGAGCTGGAGGAGACGCAGAGGGATCCAGCGTGGATCCAGGCAGGTCGAGCTTCCAGCACAGAGCCACGTTAACAACTGCAAAACGCACCAGGGAGTCCGCAGCAATCCACCTGAAGGGCCGGTAAATGCGGCAAGAAGCGCAATTACAGGCCAAGCAGGACGCAGGGGAGGGAAGACAGGGACCCGGGGGGCGGGACGGGGAGGAGTCAGGGGAGGCCAAGAGAGTCGCAAGTCAGGATTCAGGAGTCAGGAGGACTCAGAAGCATAACCCCAGGGTTGCAGGTTCAAATCCCAGCTGGATCCCTACTCCAGTGTCCCGGGTTAATGCACTAACCCTCAGGACTACTGAAAATCCAGCAGCGTAAATGGTTACTTTTAAATACGGCTCTGGCCAAGAAACAAAAGCACTGAAAGCAAACACTGCTGATTATGTCACACCGGGCGACAGGCCTGACCTCTTCTGAAGGGGGAATATTTCTCAGGTCTTTAATCCCACTGAAAGCCTAAAAAAAAAAATCACCCAGCGGCACATTTAAGTGCCCGGTGTCGCGTAACACGTCTCCGACCCGCAATTTGAACAATCCGTTCTTCCGGCCAGTTTTTCAGTCACCACCACACACCATCCAAGCGACTGGAATACAAATGCCGGCTAATGTCTTCCATACGTGCTGCGGAGTCACATGCCCAAAGCACGACGGCGCCCCATGACGTCCGTAGCTTTGGTTGACCCCCCGGTCCAAAGGCAACCCTGGGACCCAGTCTGGGGCTTCCCCAGGTCGGGCGTGGTACACAAAATGCGGGCCAGTACAGAGCACCAGAAAGCATGCAAGAGACCACCATCACTTTCTAGAAATTAGTGATTATGGGAAAGAGCTGACCAATGACACACAGCAATCTAAACAGCCAATTAAATAAAGCGATTCAGAACAACCAATACATACTGCACATTATCACTTCTACCACTAGGGGTGCTGTAGGGCCCTGGGTGCCCTGGCAGAATCAGAGGCCCCAGCAATTTACAGGGGTCCTCGAACACATAAAATCATAAGTAAAATTGGTTGGGGGGGTGGGGCAGGCACAAGGTGACATTTTGTCAGGGGGCCCTGCAATGGCAGACATACCATGGCAACCAGCTGCAGGAAGACAGACGGACAGACGCACTTTGCGGCAGGAAATCAAGCGCTTTGCACGCTTTGACCCTGAGACAGAAAGGTCATACTTAGCAGTACAGCAGGCTGCCTGTCTGTCACTTGCCATGGAAGTGCACGTGGGTAAAGAATATGAAAAAAAAAAAAAAAAATGTATTATTATTTTCAAGAACCTCCCCCCACCCGTCAAAAAAAAACCCGCACACTGAATACATCGCCATCCAAAAACATGCAATTTTGCTGCACTTGACAGACACAACGCGAGGTGGGCATGGCACGCCAGAAATGCATGCATGAACAGAGTTTGACATGCCAGCTTAACGAGAATGGAAAATATCCGCACCTTAAACAAGACACGAAGCCAAAGAGTAATAAATGCGCTTTTTAAAGGCTGCCCGCGTCCCCTTGGCGAGCTGGCACTGCGGAGCTGACTGCGGGCACCCCGACCCAGAGGTCCCTATACATCAAAGCAGGAGACGGCTCCCTCGGGGGTGCAAGAAAAATAAAGACGATTGCAATCTGACAGCAGCAAACCCGTACCTGATACGGGTGATTTTATACACAGGGGGACACAAACTTTCGAGCATGAAGAGAAAAACGTGTTGCATTAATGAGGAAAATAAAACCATTAAGTTTGTTAAAGGTGAATCCGCTGCTCGTACAGAAGACAATGCCCTGCATCGGTGAAGACGCGGAGGATGATTACTATTCTCGGGGCAGGAATCAGATCTGACTGTCAGTAACAGTAACGCAGTAACCCGGTCTCCAGTGCCCGGGCACCGACACCAGGACCAAAACCGTCCTCAGCCAGTAATCAAAGCGCTTCGTAACTGCTTCCGACGGAGAGAAGCACTTCGGTTCCCCAAATAAGGAAGGGAAAAATAAACTTGAAAACAATAGCGATCCAACAAGAAAATGCCCTGGACATGTCAAGTGGTCACCGTGCAAGTTTGACCGAGACAGGACCATGATCAGATAAATGGGGTCAGCATATGTATACTCCAGCAAATAAAAATATCAAGTCTGCTCTGTCTGGGTCTTCCGCTACACTGAGGACCTAGACTGCATTTTAATATTTTACAACAAAGAGGCAGCTTTCTATAGCTCGATGTGTAATAACCTGATAATGATTTGCATGCACCGAGCTACGAAGGAATATGGACATGCTTTTCGTTCACTTTGCTAAACGCCGGGAAGGGGCTGTCATCCCGTTATAACCCAAATGGACACACACACACACGTACCTGCCGGTGTGGCGCCGAAGATCCGGACCACCGGCACCCTCTTCACGTCGCTCTCCCTGAAATCCGAGTAGCAGACGTCCAAGCCCTCCAAGGGACTGGCCAAGTAGTAATCAGCGCTGACGATGCGGACGGCAAACATGATCGCCGTGACTGAGACCGAGCTCTAGCGGCACGCAGGATGGGCGAAACGGGGCAACATTACACGGGGGGGAAAAAAGACGAGATTTCTTTGTCCCGTTCACAATGCTGGCGAATAGGCTGTACAGAAAAAAATATCAACACCTATTTACGTACAACAAGCAAAAAAAAAGCATGTATCTTCATCGAAGAGCCTTGCGGGGGTATGCCCCTGACAGAAACGCAATTTCTCTGCTACCTATGAAGTACGGCTGATCGGCTCTACAGCTGTCCAGATCATCCCGTAATGGTGGTGCGTCCCCCCCTCCCCGACAGCAGCCGCCGTGTTGCTCTCTATACCGGCGACGTCCGATTCCCGGGAAGCAAACTAGAGGCGGGCGTCTATAAACAAAACAATAACGTGTCTCCTGCTCCGGCCGCGCTGCGGGAACTAAAAGCACTTTCTTTTCACTCCGGCCGTGTCCGAGTTTCAGCCCAGGTCCATGCACACGTTTTATTCTCCCCTCTTCTCCTGCAGGCATTAATCTCTCACTCCCTGAATCTGTCGTGGTGCTGAGCAGCCAGTCCTTCGCGGGGAAAATCCAATGTGGCAGCTCACCCGTCCCTGGCTGTATGGCTCCAATGTGCCATTACAGACATTGTTTCCCCCCGTCTCTGTAATATGATCTCGGCACTCCTCGGTACCCCTAATCAACACCATTCCCCTCGGCAGACCCTCCCCTAAAGTCCGCCTCCGCCGGTTAGCTACTGACACACTGCAGTATTCCCCACAACACGCAGGTCACTGTAGCCATAATCCGCACCCGCGAGCGAGACGCAAGAACCGTGCGGCGTCCGGCCTCCTCATTGGTCCGCCCACGTCGCCATGCGTGTTTCTGATTGGTGCCTGATGTACTGCGGCGGGATTTCTCCCAACCAGATACATAAATTACACATCGGACTTTCGGTTTTCACCTTCTAATTTAATTTTTCTTTTCAGCTTAAGACAGCGTTGAACAGAATAGCACATTATTAGCTTTCTTTGTCCGTTGATTTAATGTCTTGAAAACTGAATACGTATAATTAATGCTGTCCGTATTGCGAAAACTACGGCGATTAATGCCAAAATACCAAATACGGTTCCATAGCCTCGTGTTCAGATCCAATCGGATGTGCACCAGTAGGTCAACGTTCCGCCCTATCACAGTATAAGCCAATAATAACGCAAGATTATCTAACAAAGCAACCAATAAAAACGACGGCTGCTGTTGATTCTTTGCTAACATTGTAGAGCAAGTTCAAACATTGGAGACGCAAGGCACCCTGCTGGCCCATACTTCAGCTATTGGTTCTCCTTAATGGCCAGCATTTTGATCGACTGTTCTGTCCACAAATGGGATTGGTCTACAGAGTATTTACTTTTTCGCAGTAGCTCCTCCCTCTCTCTTGATGCTTGATTGGATTGTTGCTCTCGCCCTATGCGCTGACTGGGTGTGAGACCACGCCGTCCGAAGGCGACACGCTTCCGGATAAAAGGGGGAGAGAAACTTAACACATACCCGCCTAACCGGTTGTTCATGCGAGACGAACGTCTGGGGGGGGAATAGTGTTTCCTACCGTTTTAATCACAGTGATTTTCCTACGTTATAATAAAAATATATTTTGACACATAAATTAGTAAAAAATGTAATTTGCATCCTGCTTGTGATGAAGGACATAAGGGAGCAAACTCTCCTTTTAGCTTTTATTACTTAGAGGAATTGTCGAAAGTTTGAAACCGTCTGGATGATAGACTGTGGACTCATTGTCCCAGTTAGCATAAACCTGGCCCATAAAGTAAATGGTAAACCTACAATTAAATAAAAAACACATAAATGAGAAAGTGAGAGAACTGATTTTGGGGAAAGCAATAGATGAAAGACTTCATGTAGCATCCCTGTGGCTATGTGTATACACATTTAATAATACCTGTGTTATTTTCTCATTTGATGTATCATCAACCATTTAACAATGATTTTCCTGCATGGTCTGTTTGGAGATTCTCACTTTCATGTACTGTTGCACATCTTTAACAGCTAAGCCACCTGCTGCCCATCCAGTATGTTGCAGTGTGGGTCCCACTGCAAATTCGTAGCAAAACCCGGGACACTGGAAGGGAGACCTCATCATGCACACACCAGATCACAGACATCCCAGCTGCTCAGTCCTGGGGGGTGGGACAGGGGTTACATCCTCATTTCCTCCAGAGCAGGTTAGTCCTCTGCTTGCCATTTACTTCCCTGGCAAGACTCCCAGCTGCGTGGTTCACGTGAGGGCAGTTTGCAGAGCTCGCGAGCGTGCAGGCGCTCATCCTGGCTATCCA
Organism: Brienomyrus brachyistius; assembly: GCF_023856365.1. Taxonomy (NCBI): domain Eukaryota; kingdom Metazoa; phylum Chordata; class Actinopteri; order Osteoglossiformes; family Mormyridae; genus Brienomyrus; species Brienomyrus brachyistius. The sequence goes on along the minus strand of NC_064551.1, from coordinate 3,724,289 downwards.
TATCGGTTTCATCAGCTGCCTCGGGAAATGGTATCATACATCAATACGCAGAATCAACATCATATCATGTATTCGTCTTCCACCTATGATCATACATTAGCACGTTCTCATTTTAACGTACGATAAAATTCACTATAGAACAAAGGCATTTCCCCTCAATTATCCTTCCAAGGGAGAGGAGCCTAATATAGGTTTATAGAAGAATCAGAATTTCTCTGGCACAACATCACAGATTTAATGCGAAACATTGCAGCAGTGCAGGTCACATGGTGAAGGGGCTTTTCTTTCCTGTCACAAGACGCCAGGTTCGCTGCGAGAACGGTGCATTTAATGACTTCCTGATGATGAAAAACGGTTAATTTGTATTTAGTCCGGGTCGAGGGGGGAGGCCTGGCAGACGACGATGTGAGCTGACCTTGAAGGGGGTTAGCCCGAGGTAGACGGGGAGCGAGAGGTGGGCCCGGCTGATTAGTACTCTCCCAAACAAGTGGGCCGCGCCCCTGCAGGGCTCCACTGCACTTTGGAGCTGTGGGAGATAAGGAGCTTTCTCCTGGCAAAGCTCAACGGCTGGGTTTACTACCAGTTTGCAGTTTTCAGTAGGCTCAGCCTTTACTCCTGGGGAAAGCAAATACATACCACAAGTTTAATCAGTCAGGTAGGAGTAGACTATGCATGGTCACAGTGGGCTTTTGTTCCGCTGTGCAAAAAGGTCCATAAATGCTGACCGATTTCTATGTTTGACATATAGATACACAGAACTAACCGCTGGCATTACTCTACGCTCCTGTCCCGCAGAAAGCTCAGTACAACTTTTTGTGGCATGACTGTGGTATCACTCTGAGAAGGTGACAGCTTCCATTTCAGCAGAAAAGAAAAACACAAAACTGAAAGCCTTCTCTTCCCCTTGTCTGTCAAACCTGGGTTTTGGCTGCATATGATAAGGTCGAGATGTATGCAGGTACGTGTAGGACCACTGCGGCAAAACCATGGAAGAAGGAAACCACAGAAATGATGTTGCATGTTGCAAGTTACCAGATGGATCGCTGTGATAAGCACACACTTACATACGGCTGTCATTTTACAAAGCCTATCATGCGATACGCAAAATCTATCTTATCGTGGATGTTTTAGTTAAAGTTAATGAAGTCAATATTTTTAAGAATTGCTTTTGACAGTATTACTGAATGAACTTTGTGACTTATTACATGTCAGTTTAGAGGTTTAGCGGGTTTGTTGCTGGGGGGGATGTACAGTTCTTCGACACGTCTTCCTGTCTATCACGTGAAAAGCAGAACAATGTTACACTTTCATTCATTATTTGTTTGCCGTTATGATTACTGTGATGCTTTTCTATCGTAAGCGCTAATAGAGATAAAGAAACGCGATTTTTATCGTACTGCTGTGAGATTTCCATTTCGCCTAGTAGACATACATCATTCAAACAAATCTGGTTGTTGTCTGCGAAGGATCAGGCTACTTGCTCGCTATATAATCTTATTATTTCAGCCATGCACCCATCAACACGACTCATTAGAGAGATCTGGAGAATGTCACACACATAAAAAACACTAGCCAATGATACAAACAGCCAATGATACTTCATGGCAGTAATAATCAGCCATGAAGGACCGAACGTGATCATAAATTCAGCGAAGAAAGTAGTCGGAGTGCCAGCAACGAAATCGCGCCATCTTCTGGCCGAATGTTTAATGACCGATGTATAAATGATAAACCTCGAGCTCTGACCGATCCAGAAACACTTGCGTACAGGTAGTTTCATCCCTCACTCTCTGTGATTATCTAACCTAGCTATCCAGCTCTCGAATCTATACAATTGAGGATCAGAGCCCCCAGCCTCGCAAAAGGCTATTAGAAATTTTGGTGTTGACGCAAATGCAGCAAAGATCTAAAGCAAGAATTGTAATCAGTAGTAGAAAATATGACATTACAGCTAATGTCACTGCACAGACATCAAAACGCAGGTCAGACTTGGCATAGTTAAACTTACTGCTGCTGTGCTCATGAATATATCTTAATGTGTGCAACCATTTATGCACGGCGATCTATGAAGCTAAATCTCTGTAAAGCATTCTGTGGTGACTGTTTGGAAAGAGAGATCTGTTTACAAATGGCTGGTCGAGATGCATGTGGAGACGCATGTAAATGCCATCCAGGTGACCATGGATGTACTTAACGCTGCCCGCTAGAGATGGGAGCACCCAGGACACATGTTAATACCAGTGTGAACTGGGCCAGATGGACATGGTGGCTGGGGGTTCGAGGTCTGCAGCAGGGCGGGTCAAAGGCTGTCTTCGAGGGCTGATCAGTGACACGATCATTCTTCCAGCCATGGGATTTGAACTTGCAATCTTCCAGAAACAGACTCAGATGCTTAACCTGCTAACTGCTGAACCTCATACTCCCCATCGGGGGGGGGGGGGGGGGGGGGGGGGGCTGCACTGGCCACGTGTAGCCTGGGACTGCAAGCAGGAGCCTGTTATCATCAAAGCAAAATGCTGCTTCGCCATAATGATCGTTCAGCTGCTCCTACACAGATCCACTACATCACTAAGTGTTCTAAGTGTTTGCTGTCATGGTAACAGTGGAAAGAGCAGACCTGAGGTGTCCAGATGGAACATGTCTGCTTCAAGATCAAATGCGCAAATGAACTCAGCAAAGCGTCCAACTATTTCTATGAGCTGTGGATACTGAGAACTGAGAGATCTAAGATCCAAGGTAAACAACCAAAAAAAAAGAATAATTGCACAGTAGCCTGGGTTCCAGAATTCGGTAACAATTTATTAAAATCAATCCTTTAAGCTTTACAAAAGATGTCAGTCCCTAATAAAGATACTTTCATTGCCATTGGTACAGGTACATAGAGCCTCACACTGCCGTGTTGTAACCTGAGTGGAAATGAAGTGGCTTCCTGCATTTACTTTACAGGTAGAGCCTAAGCACTTACAAGGAACCAGGAAAACGAGACAGACATTTTACAGAAGATTCGATCATTTTATGGTCAACCAAAGCTCCAAGTTCTGAACCTTTTAGTTTGCGTCTGTACGGTGACTTATCAGTAGTATTTTTATTAAAGACCCATACGACAAATACGAATGGACCGGCGCATACAGTGAAACTTATAGACATCCATTATTCATCTTCAGTACATCTAGGCAACTAGATTAGATCCTTTTTCTAAGAGCTAGAGATACATTATCCTCCAGTAGCACATCAGCCAAACTCAGTCAGCTTTGGGAGTTTAGTGAGAACAACGTTTACAGGATCTCTGCTCGTGGGGGTCCTGTGGTCCGCCACAGAGAAGACCTTCATGGTGCTCTGTGTGAAAACGGAACCCACCTGCCTGATCCGGGCACCACAGCTAAGCAGGTGCGCCACCTCCTGGCGGAACTGCCTGCTGACCACGCAGTAGAGAACGAAGTTGGTGGTGGAACTGAGGTTTTGCAGCATGTTGGCCAGGTCGCTGGCCACGTTGATGGGCAGCCCATAATCATCGCGATTGAAGTCCTCGCGGTTGTACACTGTGCGGAGGAGACAGTAGGTGACGAATCGGGGCACGCTAAATGCCACAAACGCTGCGGACACTGTTCCCAGGAGCAAGACGCTCCTCTGAACTCCACCTGCGGAATTTCTCCCGGAAACCTTCATGGCTCGAAGCTCCTCCTTCGTGAAGAGGCGGTGGGCCTGCACCACGTGGCTGACGATGAGCGAATTGAAGAGAACGACGAGAACGATGGGCAGCCCACTGGAGAGGAAGGTGGTGACCCAGACCACTGTCGTGGAGTAGGGACCCTCCATGTAGAGGCACCGGGGGCTGGAGATGTTTACCCCGTCTGGCATAGTGATGTTGATGCTCACAACAGCGTTGATCCAGCACATGGGAATGGAAGCCAGGTGGGAAAGCAGGACAATGGTCATACAGGTGAGCACAGCTGTGGCGCGACTCTGGCGCCACCTACTGGCATAGGTGGAGCTCAGCACCAAGTAGCGCTCAATGGTGAAGGCCACCACGATCCAGGAGGAGCTGTAGAGTGAGCCGAACTGCAGGAAGGTCAGGATGCTGCACCAGGGGTGCGAGTGCCAAAAAGGCTTCTGCTGCAGGAAGGTCAGGGTGAGGTCTAAAAGGATCACCCAGAGGACATATAAGGTATCCATTATGGTGAGGGAGCCCATGTAAATGACAGCTGTCACCGACATCCCACATTTACGGAAACAGACCATGTAGAAAGTGAAGAGGTTGGCTGTTGAAGACAAACACAATTCTAATAGCAAAAAAAAAAAGCCCTGAGTCTTTGTACGGCACTATATCGGCATTGTAATCATAGCCACTCTCACGTTTACCATTAAGCCTGTGGCCATATTCATATGCGTGTAATTTACCATTGAATTTCAGAGATATGGAAGGTGAATGTAGTAGATACATAGCAGTTGAATAATGACTGTCATTATCTACACTATTTTTATATGGGATCTTTAGCGAGAAAAAAAGACGGGTTCAAACCTGGAATTCCCAAAGTACACAGGAGGGGGTAGTAGGCTTTCTGAATGGTGATGAAGACATCCATCTCTCAGTGCTGCACACCAATAGCAGCTCACATGCTAATGTTTACAATAAAACCATTACCGTCCGAGATATGATAGCGGTATAGGTTTAAGATAAGAGGTACCAGCAAACAGTCACTACAATAAAAGATAAATGTCTGTTATTGCATCACACAGCTTACGTGTAATTTTCCTTGAACTAATGCAGGTTTCTATTTTCCTTTGAATTGCTGCATCGACTACACAACTCTGTCAGGATTATACGACTGTTTTTGTTGCATTTCAGCGGTTTGTATTTTGCTTACATGGATAACTTGAAAGTTAAAATCTAGTCAAATCAGACTACTTTGGGAACCACTTTTCCCCAGAATAAATGTTCTCATTTCAGCAACAATATTCTGACCTTTGAATTGCTTTAGATACATACAATGGACCATAATCACTTGCCAGGACTTTCCTAACCTAGTAAATATTTTAGATTTTAAATTGGACGATTACCAATTATATCAGTCTTCATGAAAATTGGACTATGAAACAAGCACAACTGATGACATTTAAAAGTGCATTGACCAAATGCTTTATTGTGTTAGTCTTACCCAACACAGAGCAAATATTAATGTAAACACTTCATTGTTGTATTGGAAATAAATCTTATGGTGCTTTTTGTAACTTCATTAAAATTTGCATATGAAAAAACGAATCCAAGGCTTATGCTGGTTCGGTCATGGGGCCCATTAGCAACAAGATGAATAAAATCACTTCAAATCCACACTACAGCTACGCCCAGGAACTGTGTGCCTTTGCGAAGGTTCCTAGCCGCTCATTCTGGCGAGCGTGGATGGATGGAGGTTCGGACGCAGCTTTACACGCGCGTCTTTGGGGGAGAGTAAAAGCAGTATGTTCTTATTTACAGGACAGATTAAACGAGGTATAATGGGAATAGTGGGGGAGCATTCACTCCGTCCTCCGCATGAATTTAGGATGCGAATCCTGTCAGGGATGACGACAGCAATGCGGTCCCCAATCTGCTAGCAGAGATTCCAAGGCAGCCAGATTATAAAATTGACTTTATATCAAAGCATCTTCCTTAATCCATGACTACAATTATTAAGGTAAAATAAACCGATAATTTATTTACTGAGTAGTAATGAATGGGAAAAAACTTACGCCACTCTGACAGACGTGAAGAGCATCAGTTCGAGCCGAAGGTGCCAAGAGACAGAGGTAGGATGAGGGAGAGGATCATTAAAAACGCCGGCAGGACCTGGCTCCAATCAATAAGGCGGCAGGCAGAGTCCGCGCAGTCACGCCAACAGCGGCGGCACATGGCAGGAAAAGCGGCACCTCACCTCGTCGTATGGCCAGCAATTGATCCGTGTAATGCGATGCGTTTTACGCGTGATGGCGTATTTATCGTGGACCAGATGCCACGCGATTATTTGCCTGTGCAAAAAAAAAAAAAAAAAAAGCATTTACACTTAAGTGCATTACATTGGTAGACTAGACTCGGATGTTACAGCAAACCCTTAGCAGTGTTTCTGGAACAGCTTTCACGGAAACATGCTTATTATAATAGATGGTAAAAGAGCCACATCGTGAAACCAACTCCTCCCTCTACTGGGCATAGATGGTTGCTGCAGCCTGTCAAAGTTAGTTGTACGTAAACGCTGGATACACAGCTCTTGTCCCAGAGTTTCTGTCCTCGTCACATGCATCAGATTCTCTCCAGCTTCAAGAAACACCTCAAGACCTGTCTGTCCTATTAATTCCTGTTACAGCCCAATTCCTCTTTACACGGGCCACTGCACTTCCGGCCTTTCGAGAGACTTATTCGGCTCTTTCTTTGTTAGCAGTCTTTGTGTAGCTCCTGCTCCAATACCGCTGACACTCAAACCTGGTGTAAGGAAAAGTAGTAAAGATATGCCAGGGTCCTTGGTCGGTCATTTGAATGCAGTGTCAGCAATTTATGATCATGGGGACAGGGGCGCTGCTAAGGATTTTGGGCCCCATGAAAAGAATCTTGACAGGGCCCCCCAACACAGTTTATTGGGGGCTTCTCTGGGCCCCCTCTCAGTCATGGGCCCCGAGAATCGTCATCGTTTACCCCCCTTTACAGCGCCCCTGCATGGGGAGGTATGGGAAGAAAAGGCAGTTCCATTAGGCTGCGATTAGAAAGCAACTGAATTTATAGCCGTCAGAAGGTCTAGTGTCCTGCTCCACCTCTGCTTCAGGCTCCATGTCGTCACTCTGTACATGCAAATTCACTCACATCATTTATACATGGTACCTTGTAGGGGAGGGTCTTTTGGGGAATAAAGGGGGCAAAAAACCGCTTAACCTTTACCGCATTTTGTCACCAACATTACGAAGTTGCTCATAAATGTTAAGCTAGGAGGGGGAGGTCACCTGTCACCCAGACAGATTGGTCAGAGAGTCACATGTGAAGACCAGGTTCTAGGTCAAGGGGGACCACAACAAAGAGGAGTATGAACTCCTGCGCACAACGCTGAGGATCAGCAGGAACTTCTGGTCACCTCCTTACTTCAGCACACCCTCCTGCTGCACTCGGCTACTTTCGTACAATTGAGTAAAAGCTGCATTCTGGGACAGTGAGGATCTTCACCTTGCAAACAGGACATATGCAGATCAATAACGGACAGGATACAATCTACACACGGTGTCCATGGCAACCACCCACGGCAACAAAGCAGGCTATATTCCAAAAACAGACCACTAAATTGAAAAGAGTGTAAAATGTTTATTATCCTCATTTTTAAATGGCAAATTACTTATTTCACAAAAAATAATGTTAGAAATTGAACATGGAGGAATAATGAGAAATAAAAGCCATGGACAGTTATATTAAAAACAAAATGTGAAATAATAATAAAAAAAGATGAAGCTGTTTGACAGACTGCAATGTTCCCTGATCTACTACTGTGTCCAACTTAAGCTCAAGTCTAAACTCTAACCTTTGGAACCAACCATATGCTCACTGATCAGTCGATCCAGAACAGTTCGCACACACACATCTGTGATTACACACACACTAAGAATGCATTATTGATTTACAAAACAATTAAAGAGGCCTGACAAAGCGGTCAGGAGAGGCGTGGGTGGCGTGCTGCAGGACTAGAGTGAGTGGTACGTATGGAGCAACGGCAGATTCTGCGGGCTGTTACAAAGCGATTCTTCATGTAACACAAATGAAGACACAGGATCCACTGGAACGGCCGTGAATCGAACGCTGTACACAAGTTAAAAAAATATTTTTTCCTGCTTAAATAAACTGCAAGTCAATCCCATATACACACCTCTTCCATAATTCCAGTTTTAACGGCACCCAGAGCTGACGTCTAGATGCATACACAGCCCGTCTGAGTGGCAGAGAGCCGCTCACATGCAGACTTCCTGCATTTCAAGCTGCAATTACAAATAACCCTGACACACTCTCACCAGTCTAACGTCTATCACCTTGGAAGAAACGGCCTTTTTACAATGACAGGTCAACAACAAAAGCTACTTCTAACAAAAGCTGGAAAATGAGGGAGAACTTTGTCACACTTGGCTGAATCTCCTGCTTATCAGAGGACGCAGCGAATGAGCATGTAACGCGGGGCCACTTTCTTGCTTTGGAGAGAAGGGCGTTTTCTCTCTCTTCACATATTGTGGGCATTATGCTACCCAAGAAAAAGTGAAACCGAAAATAAGAGCCAGTCCTATGAACGAGAAAGCGGGTTTGAATTAATGCCCAGGTCTGAAAACCTCAGCAGGTTAATTGGTTTAAAAAGAGTCGTTACCTTCATTATTCCTGTTATTTATTGTCCCAGATGAAAATAAAGCCTGTAGCAATATATATACACATATATATAAAAAATTAAGAAAAACAAACGAAAAACAAAAGTATAAGTGGTCAAGTAGCTTTGTATTTACACTACGCACAGGCAATTGCCCATCAAATCACATGCCAGCCACCCTAGAAACCAAGCCCCCCCCCCCCCTGTGAAAATCAGCTTCTCAGACACCGTGAAACTGAATTTGTTGAGTCCCTTTCTCGCATTGGCCTGTACCCATCCGGGGGCAAAGGAGCTCGGAAATAGTCGATGGAACTCCTGAAAGTGTCCCACGCCTTGGCAGGTCCACCTCTCCCCCACCTCAGCCCAGGCCGGGGCTGTGCGGTCCATCGCGGCCCGGGAGAGCACCCCCTACAGGTTGTCTCCGGGCTGATATTGAGGCTCAGTGGCGGTGAAATAGTCCTCCAGGAAGGCCTGCAGGTACTCGAAGGTGGGCCGCTCCTCGGGGTCCTTCTTCCAGCACTGCAACATGAGCTCGTGCAGGGAGATGGGGCAGTCCTGCGGACAGGCCATCCTGTAGCCGCGCTCCACCTGCTCCAACACCTCCCGGTTGTTCATTCCTGCCAGGTGATGGAGACACACAGGCTCAGCAAATCGGGGCCGGTCACTCGAACGTGGGAAAATGGAGCTGAAAGTGTTTCGCCTCCGGAAAAGAAAGCTCCACCATAGATGTTAAGGAACAGAAACTGCAAACAGACTACTGGCGATCAGGCCTCGTTTGTAAAAAGGGCTCTGACATGGGCTTGTATATATGTGGGCCTAATTCTATGGAAAACTTAAAACAGGCATCAAAGGGGGGTAGGGGGTGCATTATTCCCCATATTCATTATCCACATCTGTCTCAGGGAGGGGGCAGGCTGACTCACCAGCCTACTCAGGAAAGCAAATTAGCTCATTCAGACTCACCCCATTGCATTACCTCCTCTCTCGCCTCCCAAGGTGGCCCCTGCAAACTTGCTCTCAAATTCCGCAAAAGCTACCATCTCACCAACATTGCGCGTGTTATAAAAAGCGAGAGCGTCCCTGATAGACATTATAACAGTTTAGCGTGAGTATTTTTTACTCATATATGTTTAACTGACATATCACATGCTGTAACCAGGATCATTCACACCCCACCCCACCCCCGCACTTGTGTACATATCTCTGTACATTTTGTACATATCTCTGTACATCTTTATTTATTTCCAAAACTTTTGTACATTTGTATTTATATCTTTGTGTATCTACCTGCTCCTATTGTTCTATATTACGTTTTGTGCAAGAGCTCTGTAACACCTAAATTTCTCATTCGTGGGATAATAAAGGTTTATTCTATTCTATTCTATTCTATACGGACATCCAGCTGCACTCGCAGCCTTTATTTATCTTTAGTAAAAAAAAAAAAACACAACGTAAACGCGTGGCATTATCTAAGAAAAACCCTAACAATATTAATTGCCGATGAAACTTCAAATGGAGGACGGAGGCATTATAGAAACTCAGAAATGACAAACAAAACAAACGAACAAATCCGTGAGCTGCTAGTTAGCCACGTATCGTAAAAGCGACAGGTTGCTCTTGTCTGCGGGCGCCAGAGTACTGTGACTTTGTACTCAAGTAAAAGCAGTGAAAGGAGGAGCGGCATCACATACCGGCTGGTAAGCGTCAGGGGCACTTTAAGGCGGCATTACCAGCCAGGGCATCACGCTGCATTACCAGGCACGACCACACCAAGCGCTCCCTCAAAAGGACACTAATAAAAGCAGGCACTTTACCCATCATGCGTCACACCCTCACCTGGGTAGGGGACTCGGCCCTTGGTCACGAGCTCAGTAAGCAGGATCCCGAAGGACCAGACGTCAGACTTGATGGTGAACCTCCCGTACAGCGCTGCCTCGGGGGCCGTCCACTTGATGGGGAATTTGGCTCCTAAGATGATGGTGCAGAGGGGACAGACAGGAAATGACATATGTGGCCACACCCAGTGGGTGGAGCTAGCTGCTGCAGTTCAATAACTAGGCTCCCATCCATGGGCACCCAGGGGACGCCGAGTGCCTGGCCAGTCACAAAGTGTGATGAAAATGTTAAATCAGGCAAACGTCCCGGGTGGAAAAGCAGATGAGAGCATGATGACATCAGCCACAGCTGCGCCCAGGACCCGCCCTGACAGAATGACATGTGGTCCAGGCCCCCTCCTGTGCACGACGTGTTGGGAGGAGGGCGTCACTCACCTTGCCGTGCCGTGTACTCGTTGTCCTCGATGAGCCTGGCCAGCCCGAAGTCGGCGATCTTGCAGACCAAGCTATCGCCCACGAGGATGTTGGCCGACCGCAGGTCTCTGTGGATGTAGTTCATCCTCTCGATGTAGGCCATGCCCCCCGCCACCTGCAGAGACAGGGCCACAGCGTCCACATCGGCTCGTGAAGTGCAGTGGTTCCTCCGCGCCACAAGGTGGAATAACCCAAGAGTGTGGTTGGACCGCTGCCACCTATGGGGATCTGGGCAAAGCCCACTGCTTCCTATGTGTTAGTGACGAGGGTGATGCCCCCTATCTGTCTGCGCTACGAGCATCATAGTGAGGCAGAGGAGGGGTGCAGGTCAAGAGGCGTTTAAACAGACGGCGAAAAAAAGATGCTGCAACAACAACAAAGCAACAACAATAGTACTGAAGCTCCTTGCGTTACTGTACATTCAGTAGCTATCGAATGTTGAATCTGTTCCTGGGCAAGCGATGCTATAGGATACCCTACTGATGGTGGGGGACGGCAGAATCCACACAGCTGTGCTTCCAGTCTCTAAGCTTAAGCATCTCACGGTGTTGAATAATGTATCGTAATGAAGTCGACGTAAACCTCTTTTTCGTACAGTATTGTAATAACGAGATAAATGAATACAAGTCTATTACTTTTCATTGACTGGTATGTAGTTAAAGTATCTATCTATATTTGAATTACGATATTTTCAACTTACGCCGGGTTCACTGGAACGTAACCCAATCGTAAACCCCATCGTAAGGCGAGCAGCATGTGTAATAAGAAACTGACACAATTATAGGCAAATTAATAGGCAATTATTTCATTTCACTAATAATTCTCCCTCATACCGATTTCTGACTGCCAGCCCAGTTCTGAATGTGGCAGACTGTCAGAGAAGCGTGAGACAGGGAACACAGCAGGTCCTGCCACTCTGCTAGGAGAACCGCCTGCTAGGGACTCACTTGGGCTGCCATGTCCACCAGGTTTGGCAGCTTGAGAGCGCGGCCTTCCCCGTCCTTCAGGAACTCCAGCAGGCTTCCTGGAAGCAGGAGGACAAACCGCGAGTCAACAGACAGGCACAGTGTCAGAGCCCCGCCCATCACTCTACGGGGGTGGGGGGGCTTCTTTTAATGCCCGGAAAAGACGGGCAGAGCGAACGGATGTCTTTATGATCCTCAGAACTGTTCCTATGGTTCATCTACACACGTACATTTAACGCCACTATCTTCCTATTTTTACTGATTGTCTAAATGACCGACTGTCATACAAGGCAGCAGGTGGTACCAAATCAAAGCGAGTGGCTCACAGTGACACTCCGATACTGAGCTCAGCGCACTGGAGGCAGCGGCAGTGACCTCTGACCTTTGCCCATGTACTCGGTGATGATGTAAATCGGCTCCTCGGACACCACGGCGTACAGCTGCACCAGCTTGTCGTGACGGAGCTTCTTCATGATCTGCGCCTCTTCCAGGAAGGACTCCGGCGACATGGTGCCCGGTTTCAGTGTCTTTACGGCCACCTTAGTGGTGCCGTTCCACGTCCCTGCAGCGCCAAGCAAACACCACCGTCAGGGCGCATGCAGTGGATACAGAGAGCCGGCGTGGCAACGAAAGGGTGGGATCTGTGAGCGGGCGAGCGTTCGAGTCCCAGGAGGGAATAAGCTGTTTTAGGAACAGCAGCAACCTGCACTGCAAACTGCTGCAGCAAACACTAGGCCTTATAAAACAACAAGCATCGGAAAATATCAAATTTTCTATGAAAAACACTTGCATCTCAGATTTTGCTCACTGTTTTTAAGAAGACTTTTTGAGTTTTTTATTTCACAGAAAAGGATTGGAAATGCGAACAGAAGAGGAAGAGAAGCGACACCGACTCTGGGGTTCATTTGCCTTTGCAGCAAACACAGACGAATCATGGAGACCAGGGCGTCTGACACCAATGCGTCTGCCTGCGTGGGACCAGACGACGGTCTGACACATGGAAAGGGCACGGCGGCCCACCGCCTGCCAGGATAATCCAACGCAGGGTGATTAACATAAAGAGCGGCGCCGCAAAGCTCCTCTCTCCGACACGCCATCTGCCATGGCGCGGGCATGCCTCATTACCCACAATTCAGTGTGGGCCGACCCGCTCACACCCACAGACGCTCACTGATCAGAACAATTTCAAGGGTCTGGTGAGATGGTGCTGAAGCCAAACAAACCCCAGTGAAGAACCTAAAGGCTCCTGTCAGGTCTCACTCAATGCTCCAGCGTATTGAAGTTGGGTTGTTAAGAGGGGAAGGCCTTCCAGAGCTCCGTGCGGAGAGAACTGATTTTACGCATTATGGTATTTCTAGCCCTTTAGAGGGCGTTAAAAAAAAAATACGTTTTGAGACACCAGTAAGTAAACCAAAATTCAATACGCTGCACTAGTTTTAATGGCAGACTAGGAAGGAGGAAAGAGTGAGTCGGCACAGAAAGTTTCTATTAAAAGGGAAGATCTGAGAAACGGAAAGTCTGTAGGAATTCAGGATACCCTGGAAAAAGCCGAGAGCCCACGTCAGTCTGCCCATCGCGAGGTGCCGATCACATGCTGTGGAGAATAGGCGGATGGATGGCCATCCATACTGCTCGCAGAGGCTAATTAGTGTCACACGACTCTTTTCCATGGGGAACATGGTGTGGGTTCTCGGATTTTTCCAGAAGGGTCGTTACAGTAAAATAAGAAGTCGTTTCCTTACCAAACCAGACCTCAGCGAAACATCCAGCCCCAAGCTTAAGCTCCAGGGCTAAGGAGTCGCGGGAGACTTCCCATGCATCGTGGGACAGGCCCACAGTTTCGGGGGATAGGTTCACACACACGCTTGTTAACTGATAGCACAAACCATCCGCGCTCTCTATAGGGGAGGGGAGGGGAAGGGAGGCAAGGAACAGAATTAACTATCAGGGGGATAAACATGCAAGCAGGGAGGTGGAAGGTGCAGGCCTCATCCTGGGTGAGCAGAACGCCCCCAAAAATCAGCATCTCTTAATTTACATATGCGTCCGTAATATAGCAGAAGTCCCTCATTTTCCCGTGGCTGAGTCATGTCTTCATTACCCAGAACGCACAGTTCCGCCTCCCAGGGCTGCACCTTCCACGCTGCCTGAGGCCGGTTTCCGCGGCGACGGCGGTGGGCATGCACGCATACCCATCCAGACCTCCCCAAACTGCCCATTGCCCAGCCTCTTGATGAGCTGCAGCGACTCCCGCGGGATCTCCCACACGTCTTTGGTTTTGACGGACAGGTCGGCCAGGCGTGGCATGCCCTTGTGGCAGGGCACCACCAGGCGGCAGCACAGGCCCGCGGCGCGCTCTGCGCGAGGAGAGAGCGGGGGGGGACACAGGCAGGCGGCGTGAGGGGGAGGAAGAGTGCGGGGAAGAGCGGGGGGAGAGAGCTGCGAGGCGAGGGGGGCTCCAGAGACTGGGTGGCCGCGTGGCGAAAGCAAACTATGCCAGAGCAGATGTCAGTGTGCAGGACATCCCATCCACGGGCGGAACCGTGACGATTTGGGAGACAAAACAGCGGATTTTAAACATCTCAGAGATACTGCAGGGAGAGAGACTCAGAGAAGGGACTGAATATCACCCTTGGAGAGTGCAGGCGCTTATAGATCTGCCGTGCGCTGTGTGACAGGAAACAGCAGCAATGTGTATATTTTAATAAAGTCATTCTATAAATTACAATTAGCATGAGTGTGTGGTCTGAGGGGCCATTGCACTGGTACTGACAGTGGTTCTGCCATTAATGGGCTTGTATGGTCTTCCTCTCCTCGTATAACAGGATGGCCTGGTTCACCCCTTCACTGCATAGGGTGACCATTTCACACTCCGGGGGGGGGGGGGGGGGTCTGCGGGTTCCAGCCTGGACTTTGTGGGCTGCGGGTTCCAGCCTGGACTTTGTGGGCTGATGCAGACTGAAAGGGAGGCAGCAGAGCGTGGCGATTTGTGCCGGATTTCTTGGCACGTTAGGGAAAGTGGACAGTCAGACAGTCAGTGAGAGAGCAGGCGGGGGTAGGCATGGTGCGGAATGGTAGCAGGCCTGCTGAGGAGGGGGGGCGGTGCTGCTCTCCTGTAACCCGGAGCCCCGAAACCCTTGATGCCCTACTGAGGCAGCCTGAGGGCTGAGTGACGCGAGTCTGCATGTCCCCAGGGGGGGGGGGGGGGGGGTAAGCAGCTGTATCCTGCTCCCAGCATAGTGCCGCCCCTCCCAGAAGGAGGGATCAGCCCACGGGTGGCTCTGCAGCCCCAGTTCTCCCTTTTACTTCCTTTATGAGCTCTGTGCTGATAAAAAAGAGCCAACAGGATCACAGAATGTCACCTGGTTAGAGTAACTAGGTCAAAGCCTGTTCAGGGAATGGAAGTGAGCAGCAAAACTTTAGTTACACACTCCATCTTTTTATCCTTTTGTCTTTAAAACCATTTTAGTATTAAACTATATTCTTATACTATACTGCATTCTCTTTTTGGCATTTTTTAAGGTGTTGTTTAATCTCGCACAGTAATTCCCGCCGGGATGAATTAAACTGGTTTTCCCTTTATCTTCGCGGGCCGAACCTCACCAGAATAGTGGTGCACCAGCTGCTGGAGGGTCTCAAACTGCGCCCTGGTGGTGATGTAGTAACCGCCGCTGTCCAGCTTGCGGATCTTATAGTGCTTCACGTGCTCCCCTTTGATCTCGTCCCAGTCCCGGATGGACAGGGAGAAGGCACCTGCAACGACAGCAGCGGCCCGGTCCGGGCCCGTCACACTGACAGCACCACGCACCGTGGTGTGTGTGTTGCAGACCGGAATTACAAGCTTTCAAAAGGACAATCTCGCCATTTCCTTAAAAATACAAAGCAGAAACTATCGCAGCAGACAGACCATCTGGTAGAGGTTAGAGAGTTTGGGTTCGGGCCGGTCGATAGCCAGCCTCCTCGGCCCGCCTCCGGGTCGCCGCGGTTACCTTTGGTGGTCTCGCTCTCCCGGATGAGGTAGGTTCCGCGCACGTTGCCGTTGGACAGGAGCTGCCTCTCGGCATCCTTGCGGCCCAGTTTGCCAAAGTACCAGCTGGAGGGAGGAACGGAGAGGTTAGAGACCACGGATCCTCGTGGACTGGGGGGGGAATCTCTGACCGGTCCCCTGTGGGGGTGGGGTGGGGGCATCTGCAGATGGGGAGGGTGGGGCACTGCAGGCCGCGCCATTAATGAGCCCCCTGAGGACTGGGGTGGGTTCCAGGAGATGATCCCACACAGTTCATGAAAACCTACTTTAGCCTGGCTAGCGGTAAGTAGGGAGTCTCCGAGGGACCTGGAATCTGTGTTCAGAGCCCCCCTTTGTCTCCAAATTGGATCATCCCTCCGCCCCCCACCCCCACACACCACAGTTAATTTCAGCCTACGTTACTGCATGTGTGTAATTGGATTCCGCCTTGGCATGAACCAATAAAAGGACATCACCACCAGCCCTGGAGATAGACGAAGAGAGCGCCACCTGGGGGGGGGGGGGGCGTTTCGAATCCACCCCCTACAGCCCTAACCACCCCCCAAGGCATTCTCTAACCAGATATAAAGTCCCAGTCCCCCCCAACCCCAGATGGGCCTGCTGCTCCAGTAAACATGAGAAAACATTTGTATGGCTTCCCAAACCATGACTGAAGCCCCCACACCCAGAGGTTTCGGGGGAGGGGGGTTCAGCTGGTCCCACATGAGCTTGACAGATGGGTTGGGGCCCAGGAGCTGAGTGGGGCGGAACCACGCCCAGTTCTGGCGTAGACTCACTCCTCGGCCTGGATGGAGTCCACTGGAGCCACATAGTTACTGGGGATGTATCCGGTTCCGCCGGTGGCAAGAGATCGGGCCTCCCACCAGTCACCTTCACTGGGGGGGGGGGAAGGAGCATGACGGGCCAGTCCGTTAGCATGCAGTCAAATCTATGCTAATACATCACAGAGATAATGTCCCCATAAGGTTAAAAGGTTTTTATCACATTGTGGGGAATTCTGCTGCCTACAATGGAATAATTACAAAAACGCAGACAGACACACACAGACACAGAGACACACACAGACACAGAGACACACAGAGACACACACATAGAGACACACACACATACAGACACACAGACATGCACGTCAGGTATACCTATCCTTATGGGGCCCCGCTCATTCAATTATGTGTGAAAAATGCTAACGCTAACTATGACAACCTTAACCCCCACGCTGCCCTAACAATAACCATAAGTAACCAAGAGTTTGTGCATTTTTAGTTTTTTCATAACAGTCACATATTTTTTTCCCCTTATGGGGATCAGGAAACACTGTGTCCCCATAAGGATAGGTATACACAGACACACACACACACACACACAGACACACACACAGACACACACAGACACACACACACACACACACACACACACACACACACACACACACACACACACACACACACACACACACACAGTCCACCCCCAGGCATCCCTGTGTCCTGTCCACACCACCCGGCGATGTACAGCTTTGTTTAGTCACTCGCTCCGGCTCTCTCTCTCTCTCTCTCTCTCTCTCTCTCTCTCTCTCTCTCTCTCTCTCTCTCTCTCTCTCTCTCTCTCTCTCTCTCTCTCTCTCTCTCTCCTCCCCCCACCCTCTCGTTGTCTGTCTTGCTGTCGCTTGCCTGCTGCCTTGCAGACGAGGTGGAAATGCAGGCCAAAAAAAAAATAAGAAAAGAAAACACTCTATGAAAGGAGGAGCATGGAAGAGTGGAGGGGGGAGTGGGGGGTGGGTGGGAGGAAGGGAGGGGGCCCTTTCGTTCGCGCGGACAAACAGCATCATCTGGGGACTGCGTGCGGCACCAGGAATGTTCATGGATTCCTTTGTTTCCAGAGGGAAGCAGGATGACAGGGAATCCTCGGGCGGGAAGGCGAGGGCCGTACCCGAGCAGCATGGCGACACCCTCGGCAGGGGGTGCTCCAACGCCGTAGCCCAGTGGTACCGAAAGGACTCCTCGCAGAAGGGACAGAAATGGCAGCAGAGACCCCATGGCTCCCCTACCTTCCTGTGTAGCTGCGTGCGGGACATCCAGAAGGGGGACATCCAGAGAGAGGATGTTTACCCCCCTCACTGGGGACAAGCTGGGGCTCCTCACTCACCAATCACAGCCCCCCGTACCCTGCGACCTTGATAGCCCCATAGCCACAGTCACAAACCGGCTGTTTTGTTTTAGCATTAAATAACGGTGGGAAAACTGTTTGCCCATCCAATCGCAAAGCCGAATAACATCAATAATCCCGACAGCATCTCCCAATACCCAAACAGGGTAAGCCTGCCCTCCTGAGAGCCCCTTTATATGGCGCTCGGCAGTCCCACCCACACCCCCCACGATGCAGCGTCAGACCCATGCAATGCTGCCATTCATCACAGCTCCTGGACTGTGCCATCACTTTTTACCAGCAGGGGCCCCAATTCAGAGGAAGCCCGGGGCCAGCAGCTGGGGGGGGACAGGCGTGGGTGGGTGACTGAGTGCCACGACTCCGTCTGGCCTCTGACGAGACAGGTGTCCCCGCATTCCCTGCTGCCTCCTCTGAGGGGCATGTTACTTGTGCCTGGAAGTCAGAATGATACATCAATGAAAAGCCGACAGGGAGGCTGCAGGGTGCATCGGAAACGCAGCAAGGACCACACCAGCCATGATAAATGTACACAAACCCCAGGAACTGCTGGGGGAGAGGGGTGGCCAGTGGAGTGTAAAGAGCCACAGTCAACTGGTTGGTTGAAACAAAATCCCAGTCTGGACTTTTACTCTCTGGACCTGAACTATCCACCACTGGAGATGGGAGCTGAAAGGCTTAAGAGGCATTCAGGGCAAATGGGAGGGGGCCTTCGGACGCATCCGAGCAGCTTTATGCCAAGTGCGAGACGTCTAAGAGGAGAATCAGCAGCTCCAAATCCACAGCTCTGATGTTCCCTGACAGGAGAACGAACTGATCCTTTCAAGGGGGTGGGGAGACTGGGGGGAGAGATTGGGCAGCTTGGTATCCTGTCTGCGAGTAACAGCAAGATAGAGTGTGAGTATGAGAGGCAGGTCAACTCCTCGGCTTCAGCTTTGTGTTCATGTTGGTCAAACGGCACTTGAGACACTCTGGTTGTGGTCAGGAGGTGTGGGAAATGACTGAACCAAAAAATGTCATGAGTATAAGGTGCTGAAACAAGGCCTCTACGCAGGATGAGGAGTGCAGAGATCCGGAGGGACCTCAAAACAGCTGCTGGTGCTTCAGATAGAGAGGAGTCGCCTGATCGACTGCCAGCGGGGGAGATGTTCCAAGCATGCCGCACTGGGTGGCTGCTGGAGGAATGACATCACACCAGTGTCTAGCGATCCCCCAGAAGGAGCCTGCCACCATACCAGGAAAATCGTTCATAAGATGATGGCAATGATGAGGAGGATGATGATGGCTATCCACTACGATGCCTGTCACATATGCAGACAACAATGATACCTAATCAGCGAAGTCGATCACTCAGAAAAGTTACAAAGGATCAGCTTAATGAAGGGGGGGGGGGGCGGGGGTGACAGAATGGAAAGAGTGACGGCTGTAGCCTGTGAAGGACGCTTCTTAAGCTCGTTCCAGAATGATCCGGCCCCAGACCGCACAGACTGTGAAGGGAACAGAAGTCGGTACCAGGCGCACTGAGCACGAGCGAGATGAGCAGTCAGGCGCTCGCCGCTGCGCCGGAGCGAGGTCCTCGGTGAGCAGCGTGGGCACGGCGACCAGCGAATGCTGACGGGCAGCGTGAGGGCAAACCCACAATGGCCGTCTTGTTCTTTTGTGAAGCACGAGGCCCTGGCACCTCCATAACAGCAGCGTGTGCACACACAGACACACACACACACAGACACAGACAGACACACACACACACACACACACACACACACACACACACACACACACACACACACACACACAGACAGACAGACAGACAGACACACACACACACACACACACAGACAGACACACACACACAGACAGACAGACACACACACACACAGACAGACACACACACACACAGACAGACACACACACACACAGACACAGACAGACACACACACACACATTCGCACAGACAGGTAAACAGACAAGCAGACAGACACAGGCACACGGACACAGACAGACACACAGATGTGCATACACACAGGCACACACACAGGCTTGCATGCGCACGCAGACAGAGACAGACAGACACTGACACAGGAATCCTCAGGCAGTCATGTTACAGCTGTGGTTATCCTGCAACACCACACTCACGTGCTGTTGAGAATCTGGAACTTCTCCCCCTTCCGGAACGTGAGATCATCCTCGGTCCTGGCCTCGTAGTCGTACAGTGCAACAAAGAGCGTCACGCCTGCGGGACAGAGTGGGGGCACCATCACCGGTCACACCATTAGCTGCAAACAGACCTTAAAATAAACCTTATCTGTCCAGACTGAGCACCACAAGTCGATTTTGCATGTCACACAGTGCAGACTGCTCACTTTTTAATGTGAGGAATTTAGCTTACAGACCACGGAATGCAATCCGGGAACGGCACCCCAACAGAAGCCATTCGGGGAACGGCACCCCAACAGGATGCATTCTGGGAAAATTACCCGACCCGATGCATTCTGGGAACGGCAGCCCAGCAGGATGCATTCTGGGAGCACAGGAACCCAGCCTCAATAATGCAACCAACCAGAGCTTGTACATGCCTGGGTTCTTATGAAAACAAAGTTACACGACACTGTTCTTCAGTCATAAACAAAATAGATGTAACATGATGGAGAAAAGGGCAGTGGAGAAAGACCTGGCTAAGCCAGGATCTCCCAAATCTCAGCCCCCGCCCCCACGGCAGACTGACACAGCAGGGAAGGCGCCTGCAGCCAGACGCTGGACTGAGAGCTCTGTCCAATTAACGAGTCCCATGGGGCCAATCATCGCTGCCCCTCGTTACCCTCCTAGCCCTCGTTATCCACCTGTAAGCCCCTGACAAAGGAGACTTTCCAGCATGAGGCCATGATTTTATGGGTTGTAAGCGACTACAGCCTCTTAATGAATGACCAAGCTCCATAAGGTTACCTGTGCCTGTAAAATCCTGAGCGGCTGATTTATTCTGCTATAAATAAATCCACAGTGACCTCCTGAAAATGAGGAACATCCCCAGAGCTCTGTTTTGTGGTGTGACAGGTTCGGTGGACCTTGAGGGACAGTAACCCAGCCGGCGGCTGCAGAGACATCGAGACGATGGTGGCCGAGTAACGCCAGCGGCGCCCGGGTGTTATATGCTACGGAGACCAATGGCTGGTTACCATGGCAGCTACACAGCGCGACGGGGTGCGGGTGTGCCTCAGGAGCGAGCACGGCCTTCCTCTGTCCCTCCCAACACCGGGTTAACCCAGGAACCCGCACCCTTATATAATAAAAACTGTCAAATGTAAGAGCCCTGCTAAAAGGTCACCGCAGACCTAAACACAAAGCAGTCTGTTTATATCCACTGTCTCCGACATGCCGAAACAGTCTGCCCTGGCCTGCTGTCACTGACGACGTCCCTGCCTCTGTTCCCTCACAAACTTGTATGGCGCCGTGGGACAATTACAGAGCAGAGAGGCTGCTAGAAAGATGCCAGGGAGAGGAAATGGGAGGCTAAGAAGGTTCGGCGAGCATGGGCTCAGAGGCGTTTTGGGCAGAAATCACCGGATGGGTCCAAGCGAGAAAGCCGCGACTCCCATTGGGAGGGGGGGGGGGAGATCCCATTGCCCCTCCTTCCACCCTCACAGCCTGCCCCTCCCTCAAACGGAGCTCCGGCTTACCGGTCCCGCCGCGAGAGCGCAGGGTCCCTGTGTGTGCCGACGAGTTCAGGCCCCCGAAGACGGTCATCCTCTGGCTGTCCAGCACATTGAAGTTGTTGTAGTTGGGGATGGCAGTGACCCCGAAGGGAGGGTAGGGCTGGGGGGCAGGGTCCACCCCATATCGGTAGCCGGTGTTCTGGGAGATGCTGGCGTCCCGCTCGTCTGTCAGCTTGGCCGCCTCCTTATCCTTGCATTGCACACAGCCCATTATCTACGTCCTGACAGAGAGAAAGAGAGCGGGAGAGAGTGCAGGTGAGATGGGAGAGCCGGCATCTGGGGAGGGTGTGCAGACTGCCGTGCGTTTCAGACACACGACGCAGCCGACTGAGAAGAATGAAAGTCTCAGCCTGTCCGAGGGGTTAGTGAGATCCCCAGGCACCAGGAAAGTGGAGCGGCTCTCTTCCCTGTGCCTGACATTCCATGGCCGCTCCGGAATAACTCAATCCTGGTACTGGTCCGAAACCCTAAACTGAAATGCAGATGCAGTCTTCGCATCCAGCAAAGCTCCATCTGAACCGTAGCTAAGCGGCCGAGCATCCGGCTGAAAGGCGAGCCAACCAGCACCCATCCCCATGGCACTGACCGGACCAGAGCGGGATTCCCGTAATGGAAGATGGCCGACCAAGGGGCAGGAGAGTTAAGCCCAAACCCAGCCCTAACCTCATCATAAGTAATCAATTAAATTACAAAACTGTTGGCACTTTTAGTTTTTTGATTGCAGTCGAGCATTTCTATAAAACTCAGATTATCCTTGTAGGCATCGAAAAAATGTCCCCACGAAGTAAAAAGAGGCTATTATGACACTGAGTGTGAAGCATAACGAGGCGTCTGTCTTGTGCCTTACGGCCGCAGACACCGGGCATGCCCCGCTGGTCCAAAAGAGCAAAATCGATGGTGACGTCGAGCCAAGCACAGGAGTGCGGGGGCAGAACACAGGCGGGGGGGTGGGGCGACGTATTGACATGGAGAGCTGAGAGGCCAGGGAGGCTGATTAACCTCCTCCACTTTGATGGATGTCAGCTCCCTCTGCGGGAGGGGCCGTCGGGATGGCAGACTTCAAAGGAAGCTGGGATACTGCTGGTATGTGTGTGGGAGTGTGTGTCATGTACATATACATTGTTAAGACCAAATGTTCCCACGTTGTGATAAAAATCTGTCATTTTCACACGGTGGGAACCATTTTTTCAGTCCCCACAAGGGGAAATTCAGTTCTCTGAAAATCCGTGACTGCAGTCAAAGAACTTAAAATGCCAAAAGTCTTGTATTTTGTTTGGCTACCTATAGTGAAGGTTAGGGCGGGTTAGGGGTTAAGGGTTTCATTGTTGGGATTCGGGATTTGCCTACATAAATGAATGGATGGTCCTCACAAAGATATGGATATAAACGCGTTTCAAAACCTCTGATAAACAGCAGTCACGCAATATACCTCTGTACTTTTTGGGCATGTAACCACTGCAACAGGTACCAAACTTTTGGTATTGGGAGAAAGTACCGAGAGGATGGTATGTCAAGGCGTTAGTTTTCCACTGGCGTAAAAGCTGATACCGGCACCAAATGACATCACAGCGCGAGGCGGGTATTTTGTACTGAATTTGAAAACCAGCTGTAGTATATTATGAGGTTGGATGATGTGCGATATTAATACCAACATCTCATGTAATGCACATGCAATTCTAACATTGCTATTCAGCTAGTTAAAGGGCGCTAACAGCCACATGCAGCATTAACCAGCTCCACGGCCATAAGAATTGCAAGCACCAGAGGGTCAGAATTGTTAATATCGAGACATCAGGAAAGAGAAAGGCAATTGTGCCAAACAGCAAGAGGACAGGAGCAGGACCAGCCCCCAAATCCTGGTGTTCTGCCTCCTGAAGGGCAGCATCCACCCAGATACAAACAGCGGCATCCTCCACCCGAATGTGGATTAAAACCCGCTCTCTCTCAGTCATGGGGCATCAGGAAGCCGCCTGCTGCTACTGCACATCCGCACCCCCACCGCTCCTGTCCCCTTTACAGCACATGCCCAGCGGCATGCTTGCGTCCTTAACTACAAAGCAGCCAGGGACACCTGTCCTGAATGGTCTTACTGGCGTAGGGCCTCAGTCACAGCCAGCTATTAAAAGCCACACCCACAAACAGGAAGCCACGCCCACACGATATAGCACACCAACATATAAAATGCCACACCCACAAACAGGAAGCCACGCCCACACGATATAGCACACCAACATATAAAATGCCACACCCACAAACAGGAAGCCACGCCCACACGATATAGCACACCAACATATAAAATGCCACACCCACAAACAGGAAGCCACGCCCACACGATATAGCACACCAACATATAAAATGCCACACCCACAAACAGGAAGCCACGCCCACACGATATAGCACACCAACATACAAAATGCCACACCCACAAACAGGAAGCCACGCCCACACGATATAGCACACCAACATATAAAATGCCACACCCACAAACAGGAAGCCACACCCCCGCTGAGCTCCACAAACGAATGTTTGAAGGCCAATAGACATCCAGGGAAGGAAAAAGGGATTCCTCTGCATGTCATCTCAGGGAGAGGGAGAGGGTGTGGGTGGTGGCGGCTGCAGTCACAGGCAGTGACACCATTATGTCACAGCAGCTTCGCGTTAAAGCAAAGCAAAGGCCACAGGAAGTCAACGCTCACAGTGCTGCCTGCTATCGCAACGTGGGCCCACTTCGAGTGGCGCGTGTGTCCGGCGCATGACAAACGTTTATTCACGCAGGACGTGTCAGGGGAGGAGAGAAACAGCACATTTGATAGCAGCAGAAACAAGCAGAGTGACTGAGGTGACAGAGCAGAGCAGCTCAGGGCCCTGCGTCAAGCAGCAGCAAACTAAGATTACACGTCAGGATGCTGATTTTGTAGGTCACGCATGTTGACCGCAGAGATAAATGGGACTGCAGAGACATTTGGTGCTGTTATTCTGGTTACTGCCTCAGTGAAAGACCATTTTTAAACACACAATTCAAACTCGGCCCGATTCTCAAAGTAGACCTCAAATAACGGCACAGACTCTGAAGAGACTACTTTGCAGGTACGGAAAAATTTTATTTCTTTATAAAACCGATCAGATTTCAGACTTTTCATTGCAAGGATGGGGGGGGGGCTGCGATCCATCTTTATCTGCAACCCCACCGATAAGGTCTGAGCGAGGGCCCACAGCCCAGAAGCGAGAGAGAGAGAGAGAGAGAGAGAGAGTGTGTGTGTGAGTGAGGAGCGGCAGCCCACGCATCCTGTTCCCATCACCCTTCGTGGCAAAGTCGTCACCATTTCCATCATCCATTGGCACCGAGGAGAGAAAGCTGAAATGTGGGGTCCAGGAAGCGGTGTTGGGTGGGGCGCTATTGTTCCCAAGGTGCTCTGATTTCCTCAGTTTCCTCCATGCTGGCTGGGGTGGTGGCCACAGTATAGTAACTCAAGGTCAAGGGTGGGAGCAGGGAGGCCAGCGAGATGGTGAGCAAGCAGGTGACACACACACACACACACACACACACACACACACACACACACACACACACTGTTGTCTTGCAAAGTAGTGCGCAGATCACACAGTGTTTAGCAAAGAGCGATATCAGAATTTCTAAAAAAATTGCAGAAACATAAAAGAGTATGGTGGCTTGTAAACTGGGGGTAGTGATTGCACACACTCCTCCGGGAGGATCGGGCCAACGCAGCCCCTGCTCTTGATGCCTCAACGCAACGTGGCCCAGGATAAGGATGCTTGAGAAAGCAGTGAAGAGGACATGGTTCTCGTTCACGTATGGGGGGGGGAGGCAACCCAGCCTTCTCCCAGGGTGCATGCAGTCCCACTGCAGACCCTTATGGACGTCTGTCATTTTGCGATCAGTTGCCGGGTTACAGAGTTCTCCCCCTCAGATTAAAATAAATGGCATGCTCCCTAAGAGCGTGTTTCGCTATTACACAGCGCTTGCCATTTCCGAGCACGAGGCCACTGCTGCAGACGGCGAGCTGGGGGGTGGTAACAGCTGTAAATAACAGCACACGCACAGCACGCCCTGCTCTGGGGCCAAGGTACAGCCTGATACACCGTGTCTTCCATTATTCATGAGACTGCAGTGAAAGCCTCCTGGCACAGCGATAAAACGGCCCCCATGCAGACAGAGATGAGCCGCCCCAGCCTCCCTGTACCCTTCACTGCTGGAGCTGTGTTTGTAGCGAACGGTGGCCTGTGTTCCTCAGCTAGCAGCCAAAAGCCAGCTGCTGCACTCACAGAAGAAAAAAAAAAGCCCAGTACTTCATGCCCACTGTTAGGAGCAGGCAGTGCCTAAGACAGGGGAGTCAGAGCAGGACTCACTCGGTGACTGAGGTAGAGTCAGTGCTGGAACCTGAGGAAGCAGAGTTGACTCTGCCAGTGCCTAGAGCTGAGTCAGCACTAGCCTCGTCAGTATTTTAGGAGACGGGCAAGCAGGGTGACCTGGCCCAGATGGCGTTACGCCTTATTCTAAGCCGTTAACCGTTTTGCAGAACACCAAGCATCATGGGGCCACTACCACAGTCAACCTGGCAAGCCGAAGCCTGCTTCCCCCTCAAGACCTTCTCACTGCACGTCCGGTAGAAGCCGGAGTATAGTGCAAACCACAGCGGCAAAAGCCACCATCACACCTCTTCTGCACAAGCGATCACATGCCTGCCGCACAGCCTATCAGGGCCTTTCCAGAAGCCCGTCTACGCTTTGCATGTGAGACCTCGAACAGCATGCATTCAACAAAGCAGCCCATATCCTGCAATCAATTTAAAAAAATACTCCTCGTGTCATCAGCCAAGGCCAAATGATCTACCTGGTAGTAGTCAGACAGACATGAGAGTTTCTAAAAAGTATCTGCTAAAAGTAGACAGAATTACATTGAAATTGCTTGGCTCAAGAGTAGCATGTCACTGACATAACAGGAAAAGGTTATGTATTCGTTTTTAAAAAACCCAGAAGCATTTGGTGACAACGATGACCACATACACAAGCAACAACATCCTGAAGAAATTCTAAAAATAAATGGTTCTCTTTATCTTTGAGTACAGAGCTTCAATGTGATTGAGAAATATATTCTACTGCATAAGTGTTTACTTCATGCCTTTCCTCATCAGATGCCACAGAGCCAGAAGTGATTCAGCATCTGAATCCATGATGTGATCCAAAAAAAGCAGACCCTTGTAACACCATTAGCGTCACACACTAAGGACAGGCCAGAAGAGAAGAGGCAGAGACCAGGACCGAAGTGGTTACAGAAGGGAAAGACAACTGCCTGTCCAACAATCAGGGGTAATGGTGACATCAAATTTCTGGTACTGTTTAACTTGACAAAAATAAAAGAATCCAAATGTAAACCCAGAGGTTTATTTTACTGGAACGAGGGACCAAAACAAAAGAAAAACAAAAAACAAATCTAGCATGACACACATCTGTGTAAACAAGGCAGCAGATCAGCAAATACTTTAAGAGTGAGACGCGAAACGTCTGTCTGATTTTGCATGGTTTATACGGACAGTGGGCGCAGCCTGTTAAAGCAAGGTGGTCTGGGCTCAGAAGGTAACATTAAATGCAAGATTCAGGTGCCAAACGCAGGAAGGTGGCAGAAGAAACAAAGTGAGAGAGAGGGAGGTGGACACCTTCAGCGAGGCAGACCCCTGCAGACGAGGTTGAGGAGAGAGTGACAGAAACAGCTGCAGACTCGCATCGTGGCTGGAATGCAACAGCACTCCAAGTGATTGTGTGGTTTTCTAATGTATTAAAATGTTCAAATCGAGAATTTCACTGAACATCCAAACTGAAAAGCGCCCATATTATGGAGGGAGACGACCCAGGCAGAAATAAAGCTGTAAATCCATTATGACAAGGATGCTGCTCATGGGCGACCAGGAATGAGCTGTCTGTGGTGCAGCTGACAAAAGATCTGCCTGAAATCTACTGTCCCCACTTTCACTGGGAGAAAAACTATTTAGACAAATTCACAGGAAGTGTCAGGACCACAGCTGCCTGTTACAATTCAGTGTTAATGACACTGACGATAGTGACTTCAGACTGTTGGGAGAAAATTTAACAATCAATGTTCATGACACTCTACCAACATATTACAGAAATATATAAATTTCAATAAGACATGATGCTGTCACACACACACATACACAAACATACCTTTTTGGGGATTTCTGACTTCTATGTTTTTCTTGACTCCTCTCCCACCCCCCACAATTCAAAAAGAATAGGTGGAGAACAAAAGATCTGACACCTGGGTAGGGAACAGTCTACGTCTGAGGTGCTACATGTGAAAATATTCTCACTATTTGTCCCCACAAAGATGACAGCACAAGAGCCTAAAGACGGAGCACGTCAGTGGGACTCATTATTTCCGTCACCATGCCCTGCTTAAAAAAAGACAGAAAAACACAAAGAACAACAGATGTACGACGTTGAGGCAAACAGAATTAAGACCGTGACACTGCCCCCCAATTAAGCCCCTTTTAATTAAATGTGAAACATTTCAGTCCCTCGGATGGCTGACATCAGCGGCACTGCCGTGTGTTCCATCAGCAGGGAAGCAGGGACACCGCACCACACAAAGCACACTTGTGTTCAGTTGGCAAACATGCCCAAAATGACACGTCTGAGCCCAGGAGGGTTGGGGTGGAGGGGGGACTCGCCCCACATGACAGCTGCAGCGCACCCCCCCCCCCCCCCCCCCAGTGCTAGGACAGTGTTCCCCAATCCGGTCCTTGGGGACCGACAGACAGTTAACTTTTTTGTCTACCGGGAGTTTGGAGGGAGCAAAAACGTGGACTGGCTCTGGGTCTCCAAGGAACGGACCGGGAAACACTTGCCAACAAAGGCAAGATGCCCAGTCACTCCACCACATGGATGGTCAACAGCTCAGTCAGCCCTGGTCCAACCAAACTGCTCCCCTCCAAAGCAACCAAAAAGGCAGGCTGGTCCCACCTTGGGGAACAGGTTTCGGAAGCAGCATTTTCTGTTAAGTATTCCTCAAATTGTCTTTTTGGGTATAGAAAGACCCAGTTTGAAATACTGGGGGAGGGGGGGGGTCTGATCACTATGACACCATGCTTGGGATTTGAACCTGCAGGTCACAAGGCCATGGCTTTCATCGGCATTCCATTTTACAAAACTAACAGCATGGAAAGGGTGCTGCTATGGAAATCAATGCAAACCTGAGATTTATAACTAAAACGAAGCCTGGTAAGTTAAGCTGACTCATTCATCAAAGCTGGACATGGGCAGCTTAAACTATTTTTTCTGCAGCGCATGACAGTGAGGAGTTAGGTCAGCTGAGCAGGTGGCGGGCATTTGTTAATGGGTCCTTGACTCAGAGGGTTTCCCTCCAGAGCTACAGGGGCAGACACAGACACACACAGACACACACACACACAGACACACACAGACACACACACACCACTCTTTTGTGCCTTCCCAGCTCTCCTCAGCTTTGTGGAGATCCACTATACCCCTATCCTAACAGCTTAAACCACAAGGCTGATATGTTCGAGTCCACAACACCAGCCACATGCCAGCTGACATAACCACCCCAACACCCCCGCCACTGACCCACTGTGCATTGTGGTTCAATGCAAAAGAGGCCCCAACTGTGTGTCAAGCACATCATTACAGAAGCATCTGAATAAATTACCACCCAAGTCAAACGTCATTGCGGGCTGGACAAACATTCACCCACCGTGAGCTGGCACTTCCCAAAAGGCCCCAAACGGCTGAGCACTAGGGCTGAACGAGTTCGGGAAAATATCTAATTGCGATTTTCTTGACAGATATCCTGACTGCTATTTATTACATTAAGTTAACAGAGAACAATCAGATAAAATGATGACGAAATCAGTGACTGTGTTAAGTTAAAATGATAAAAATACAACAATTCCAGTAAAAAAAAAAGTACCCAATGCTGCTTGGACCTCGAATAGCAGGACCTGTCTGCAGACAATTCTGACCATGAAATAGGCAGCTCATTCTCCTGTGGCACAGCACCGTCGATGTAATGTTTGCCTTGCTTACACAGATGTTTGTCCTTGCATTTTCCGTCTTTCTTCTTTCTGGACGTACACACAGTTGCCTCAGGCCTCCTCTCTTCGGTGAGCCCGGCACGCGAAGCACGTGGCCCTTCTGATAGGTGACAGTGACTGTCCACAGGGAGGACGGCATGAATTGGTAAAACTATCCTCACAACAGTTTTAAACCCTGAATCAGACATACTGTATAATGCATATCCTACACCGCAGCTTTTGTGATTTGAAAATCTTGTTAATTGAAAATGAAATTGAATAAAAATTGCTCAGCCCTACCAAGCACTAATTGCTAAGCCTGAACACAGGACTACAAAGCCCATTTGCAGATTGCTAGTTTCTATCCTCAGTAAACATCCAGCCTGCCTGCAATCAGACTGTAGCCTGTTATTGCTTGTGCAACTAATGCCCAGGGTGAAAATGTCAGAGCAAAGGATGATAAACATATGACACCTTAAAAAGGCATCTCAACCATGTGGTCGCATAATTCCTTATCAGAAAAGGGCATTGGGTCACAGAAGGAAAGGGGGCTCTCAGGCAGAAAGCTGCTTACAGCAGAGGCGGCCACCAGCTCAATCCTGAAGTACTATGTGAAAGGAATTTCAAAGGAAATGTTTAAAGCTATTTATCTACCCAGTAAGTGCAGATTTAATAACCAAAGACAATTTAGCATCACAACATACGTAAATTAACAGTAACAACATAAAAAAATAAACAAGAGTTTCTTCTGTTCTCCAAAAACTGATCTTGCTGGACGGCGAGATGAACATCGCTTCAGTTCCCAAACCTGGGTACCTCAGCCATTCTGTGTATTCATCAAAATTTCAACACCAGTGCAATTGATCAATTAATTAGTCAGTTAAATAACTCAACGAAATATTGATTAGCCAAACAGGGTGTGCCAGAGGTCAAGTAAAAAAAAATAATAAAAATACACACAGGTGTATTGAACGGTTGCTGCAAATATTAAGGTCACTTTAAGAGAAGTTTTGAAATGGCTAAGCTGACACACTCTAACAGAATCTCATAGTTTTACACCGACATGAAAATCATTTAAACATTTTCTTCGGCTGCCACAGACTTTTGCAAAGTGCTGTACAACTATCTTTGATCCCCGTCTTCGTCAAGATTAAATATGATCAGGACTGCTCCAGCAGCCATCCTCTGATTTATCCGCAAGTGTCCGCTTTGTGAATTAAAGTCGGCATGTCGTATGTTCATCAGGGACATTGACATTAAGAGTTTGTGGTTATTCGCTAATCGGAAAAATATAATGGTCCTTATATACAAGTCTCCACTAGAATGTCACTTCAAAAGCTATAGTTTACAGTAAAATAAGAATTCTGTCACTTTATATAGCAACTGTGTGTCCATCCCTTTAAAATATGTCAGTTGCTCCATTTGTTTTCATTAGCATCACCTTTCACTGGTTCCTCTTGTGCAGATCCTCTTAAGCAACCTTGCGCCTCATTAAGTCCGATTATTTCTCCTCATTACACAATTACCTCCACCACATAAATGGTAATAAATTTTATAATATCAGAAAAACAACGGATTAAATGCATAGCTTTACTCGCCACCCACTTGCGCACCATGAAGCATTTTCATTCTGCTGTACTTATTTACTCACAAAAAAAATGTTGACACAAATGTTTTTTTCCCAAAAGCCGATGTAACTGATAAACTGCCACACATGAAAACCCAGAAGATAATACACTCTTGGCCGGATGCACTTATCAACTGCCTGGTCCGATTAGGATCCGTGGCAGCACAAGCCTCTGAAACATTAAACAAATAGTCTTCCAAATTAATGCCTCAATTTTCACAATTTCAACAGTGGAATAACCTTGGCTTAAGGACCCAATGGGGGGGAAAAAACTGTAGCCTTAAATGGGATATTCAAGCAAGTAGTACACAAGGTAGGAGGACCCCTGGAGAGATTGGCAAATCAAGTAAACAGCACTGTCAACAAGCTCTTTATGTACAATGGCTTTATAGCTCAGCACTGGCACCCTGTTCTTTAGCCCCCATTTTATTCCAGCAGCCTCCCCCACGCGGCCCAATCCGTGCGGCCTTCCCAGCCGCAGAGGGCCCAGCCCTACTGACATTTTTCAGATGTGCCACAGCCAAGCGTACAAGAACAAGCTGGCCTTTTTGGGCCCGGCTGCTACTTGCATGCCGCCTGACGACAGCTGACGTCGGCCTTCCCCGTCGTTTCTTGATCCGCCGCGGAACGACAAAGGCGGCCTATAGCCATCCACTGAGAAACAAGAGGCCCTTATTCATCTGCCCCACGCCCTCGAATTTTGCATCTCTAATGTGGTCCAGTGGAAATTTTGCAGGGCATCTGTCACATGTGTGATGGCAGAGCGGACGTGTGCGCGGATGCTACAGACCTCGCTGCAAATCTGGTCAGCATTTAAATCTCTATAATCCCTCCGTGTTGACTTCACGGCTGCATCCAGGCTGACAGTGGCTGGGGTGCACGTGTTCTGTGTGGACGGGAGACTATTTTGCATGGTGTACGGCCAAGCATAAACCCAGGGCAACACCAACCAATCGTGCAAGGGCGCCAGATGTAAAGGCCAAATGAACGAACTGATTGTTGTCCCCCTGCCCACACTGGCAAGTCCATAATAAGGGTGACGATCTGGAATGCCGTTAGTCTTCCCTGGCCTGAATATGTACCTATCAGGCCTCTCAGTGGGTCACTGATTCTGTGAGGAACAACGGAACCAGGCAGCACCCTCTGTCTGGTCCTTAGACGCCAGTCATGCCAACCAATCAAATGGCAGTGGCGAGATGCCTCACTGTAATGAGTGTGTGCTGTTCAGAGCCACACCCACCCACTGATGTACATGCACATTAATTTGAATAAAACACTTTAAGTGTACATAGGTATGGCATCTACAGTCCACTGTAGAATCACACAGTGAATCAGCCTGGGAAGGACAGACAAGACAGAAGACAAAAACGCTACAACTGCAATTGCATAAAAACGTCAGACGCATCTGAAAATAGTGGTAGAAAATTAGTATGTCTGAAGAGGATGGAGAAAAAACAGCATCAACAAATCATGTGAGAACAGCGGGCCGCCAGGGACCCACCCCTATAGCACGCATAAAACAGTTATGTTCATCTATGATGCTATTCTTATTTTTAAGGTTTTGCTGCCCACTTTGAGAGCAATGCGTGGTACAACAAGAAATAATTACATATGAACCGATGTAGAATATGCATCTCATCTGCACTGGAAGACCGCTCCATAATTTGAATAAACATAAAATACATATTAGAAGACTTCCCTCTAACATTCGGAGAGCATGTCTTGACAAACTCAGCTATATATTGTGTTACCCTGTTAAATACTTGAAAAAGAAAACAAAAATCAAATAATCTTAAAAAATGATCTGAAATGGTATGATGGACCAAGAATGGCTCGTTGGGGCTTTAAGTTTCAATATTAGCCTTTCCTTTCAATTGAGACAAGAAACTGGACAAGATACTATACCATACGCCTTTAGGAAAAAACCAACAAGACAAACAAACATTTGTTTGCTCCCTAAAATTGTACAAAAACATACTGGTATTTGTATACTACAAAGCGTGCTAATAGTGCATCTAAAGAAACTGTAGATGTTTTACTATTCACTGACAGATTCATGTAGTGTTTTTCAGAACAGGTCTTCCCCAAGCTTCTCTATCAAGTGCGCAAGGAGGCTGAAAGGCGAGCAGACGGGATGTCAGCATCAAAACCTGAACAGGACCCACCTTTAGGTCCAACGGTGGCAGGCGACAGCTGGCGAACTAAACACAGCGGGGCAGGGAAGAGATAAATGGCTGCAATAAGATGAGAGCTCTGTAAACTGTTCCATGCATGTTCATAAGAAAGCGGGTGGGAGTCTCCTGACATTTCTCAGCAGCTAACGTGTGGGTGCTCGTGTGCAGCCAGTTCTCAACTTTAGCGGAGAGACTTGGAGGCGCTACCCACGGGCATTCTGGGGGGTGGAGAGAGAGAACAGAGGTATTGCCCCTAGACGAAATAACCTCCAACTCATTGCCTGGCCTCAGATCCTCCAACAGAGAGGGAACTCCTGGTTTTGGTCATTCCGGCCTGCACGCGAAGACAATTTCCACAAAACCTCAATTGGGTTTCATTTTGCTTAGTGCCAAATCCTGCCTGTAGAGTAAACAACCCTTATTAAGATGGGGGGGATATTGAGAGAAAAATGCAAACAGATGTTAAGAAAACAAGCTGCAGCTGAAATAGACCAACAATGGTATGATTACATTCTCTTTAGTGTGCGAGGTGGGAGCGGCCAGATGTACACCGAGTCGCTGCAGCTCTTCTGATTAAGTTAAGGTGGCTTCCCAAGGGCTGCAGTGGGGCCACCATGCATTGTGTTTCCTCTGGTGTAGGACTGAAATGACCAGTACCCTGACTGTTTTTAGTCAGTGCCTGCAAGAGAAGCAGTTAGCCCAATAAAACAAAGCGGGAGAGGAGGGCCAGGCAAGGCCGAGGGAGCCGGGCAAGACGAGTGGCACATCAGCACATCTAGTGACGGAAAGGACAAGAAGGGGTGACGTCCCTGATCCCTAAAATGCCATCCGCTGCACAAACTAGCAGCAAAATGAGCTACAGTACAGCTGCAGATGAGACGTATGTTAAAACGTGGACATGCACGTTAAAAATGGCTGACTGATCCGTGCTTTTGATGGGGGCCACTGCACCGTGTTGGCTTTCCATTCCGCCGCCCCTGAGGAATGCGCAAAAAAATAAAAAATAAATAAATAATCCATTTATAGCGTGCTGTACACTAGTGCAGTGTGTTTTCCCACAATGCATTCCTTTTGGCTGGGGAAGAAGCCGGCGGGATGTGCACAGAACCCCAAACAGGAAGGGGGGGGGGGGACCTTACAGCCTTTGACAGGCTTTGCACGGACATCTCAGAGAGGAGAAGAGAAAGAAAGAAAAAGTCATTAAAGACGTTTAGAAGAAACGTGAAAGAATTTCACTAGCTGAAGCTAAATCAGGACACTGACATGGTACACTGTGAAGTGAAAACCCGGGTGATAGCGGACGTGGTAATGGTGCGGCGCTTGCGTTGGCGCTCACTGCACCTACGGGTGTTGCCACGTCTGCTCAACATCAGCCATGAAGCCGACATTTCCTCTAGCCCACTGTCACACTCTTGTCTCCGTTCGAAACCAGTGCGTTGACAAACACCACAACAGTTAGATGTGACAAACGAACAAGCAAACACATCACCTTTCTCATGCCTTTTTATGCTACTCTTACGGCTCAAATCTATGCGTCATACTTTGGGTTAAGCACACCGTGGATAAATGCCAATATGATTTTGCCCTCGTGCTGACAGGCATTTGGTAAGAGCAAGCATTTTGATAATGTTCCTTCTGGTAAAGGGTAGTAAGGGGGTGGGCAGGGGGGGTGGTGGGGTTCCGAGGACCTGGAGTGGAACTTTACTCTCGAATCATACCAGCGGAGAGGAAAATGAAAAAGAGCATCCACTCACAGGTCTCCCACGATGCGGCAGTTCAGCTCATCAGAGCGCAGGCCAACGCTTCTCATAGTCAGCTTGCTGGGCAACTTAAAAGCCAAGAGGGACTCCTGTGTCACGGGCGCAAACACTCAGCACAACAGGAGGCCCGTACCGCCGCGTGGGGGGCGGACACAGTGATAGCAGGAGCTTGCGCTAACAAGAAAGCAGCTCCGAAAAGCCTCCTCAGCCTCACCTCTGTGTTCCCTGTATTCGGCCTCTTTACTCGCTCCACATTGCTTGGCATCCGGCTGAAACGGTGGCCCTACATGGAGAGGGAAAAAAAAAGAGAAGGAAAAGAGCTAAACTAGTCATGCTTTCAATGAAACCTACTCCTAGGGATAGGAGCATTGCATGGATGCATGGGTGGAGAAACACTGGATTGGGCCACTCAGGCCTATTAAATCACGACCGTCCTGCTAAATAGTGAACCAGCATGAACACACCCATAGAGAAAGCCAAGGAAGGAAACTCCGCTGGCCTAAAAATGCAGCTTTTTCCGAGCTGACTGACTTCCTCAGTCGGGGAGAGTTCATGGAGAAGTGAAACAGGTCACAGGTGCCATACACAGCTCAGAAGCTTCTAGAAAGATCGGGTTTGCTCCCTCCTTCAGACATCCTAACGTTTAATAGTTATAGAGGCTGCACATTAGGCTCAGTGCATGATTAAGCATTCTTCTCAGACAACAAGAGCGTGGACAGGACAGTCGTAATAAGACGTGCTCTACTTAAAGGCACTTAAGCTAAGCTGATGCCTTAATGGGGATGACCGGGGATAACAGAGGTGTTTAGGCAGGAGAAAATTAACTGGCTGATATCATCATGTAGGCTTGGGGTATTGGCCAACAGCCCCAGATAGAATCTGTCGTCTTCTCACCTCTTAGGCGGTGAAAATTGGGCAGAGACAGACCTAAATGCTCCCTTCTAAACAGACAGGGTCCTCCCTTCTTAGGCCATCACATCAGTAGTGGCTCGTTAATCGGGGGAATGTGCCTTTCAGGCTATCAGCCTTTACATGACACCTACAAGCTCTTTATGCTAGCTTAACCACCCATCAAGGCAGCACAGAGCCATCAAAAGACCAGAACCTGCCATCTGGGAAAACCCGCATGTGTATCCAGGTTAACCGACTGTTAAATGTCATGCTTGGGTAGTAGGCTTACAACCTCCACCTGGGGAAAAAAACACAGTTCAATGGAGTAAAGACTGGAGTGATGACTGTCAGCTGTAAAGAGGAATCCTGACTTAATTACGCCGGGACCTCCTTGGGTAACTGTCAGATACACAGAGAACAGGAAAACGGTGTAAAAGAGATGAGGATAGACGGAAAGAGAGACAGACAGGTAGGCAGACAGAAAGTCAAGTAGTCAGACATGCTGCCTCACTACAGAAACCCGCTGAGCTGTTACGGGAGAACAGACGGTGACTCTGCAGAAAAGGAGGGAGGCTTTGACAATTGCACACGCTCATCTATAAACGTGCTTTTCCACTGCACCAGACACCATACTTTTGGTACTTCAAAAAACGACGGTACTTCTTGTGTTGGTTGTCCACTGGTGTAAAAACTGGTACTGGTGCTGAATGACAAAATCATATATCTCAATTTTCATATTGCAAGGACCGCTATAGTCAGCTGGGCTGAGTTCAGGCTTATTCATACTGTCTGAACATTATAGTGCAAGGGCTTTAAGTTTCACTAAAACATCTTTTCAAGATGGCAGATGTATTTTGTTTGCATAACCAATCAACAATAAACATGTTTGCTAGTCCTACCCCAAAGTACCGAAAAAGTACCCCAGCTGGTCTGGTATCTCAGGTACTGGTACCAGACAAAAAAAAAAAAAAAAAAAAAAAAAAAATCAATGGAAAAGGGAATTCTTAGTCCCAAAAGTAAAGTCCCTGGTGCAGTGGAAAAGTGCCCCAAGACACACACAAGTAAAAATTTAAATCAAAATGGGCCATTTCCGAAGAGTCAGCCTAAGACCAAAACCTGCAAAACACCCACAGCCGCATGCTAAGCATTCTGCCGAGCGCACTTTCAGTGCCGCAGCCAAGACGAATTTAAAGCAGAGGAGGGCAGCCGTCAAACTTTATTTCTGGATGGAAATGCACCGGCCCTCCCCGGTAAGGGACGGAAACATGTGATTTTCTTCCCCCGGCAGCATTAAACTGCCAGTCAGCCTTTATCCCACACATCACGAGGCCTTGCCCCCTTCACGGCAGCTGAAACAAACCCCCAGCAGGGTCTCGCACTCAGAAAGCTGCTCCGGGGCACCGCCTG
The DNA here is from genome assembly GCF_023856365.1 of Brienomyrus brachyistius. Taxonomy (NCBI): domain Eukaryota; kingdom Metazoa; phylum Chordata; class Actinopteri; order Osteoglossiformes; family Mormyridae; genus Brienomyrus; species Brienomyrus brachyistius. Next base: position 3,686,833 of record NC_064551.1, on the reverse strand, counting down.
ATCCCCCTTTCATGCGGGGCCTCTTCCACCGGAGGAGGAGAATAATAGCCGCGGGGGTGTAGCTCGCTGGCATGGGCAGTCACGTGACCAGCCAGGGCACAACAGACGCAGTCATTCCCCGGCTATTTACTGCGTCATCCCGGCAGTCCCTGACGCCTGGAGCTCCAAGAACAAAGCCCGTGCGATAGAGGCCCCACTAAGGGCGGCTCCCCCCACACAAAGGCGGCCTGACACCCAGCAGGGAGACAGGATTCTCCCTCCAAGGCCGCACCATCTATGCCACCTTGACATAATCTACCACTGAAGGCAGTCACCTACCTGCTTTTCTCTGCTATTTCGTCACCTTAGATACGAAGTACAAAGTATTAACTTAATTGGTTGCGGCCTGGAGTTTAAGGGTAGTCAACCCCCCACCCCACCCCACCAACCTCACTGCCATGCTTCTCAGCTTTGTAATAACATAATAATCTTTAATATGGTATGACACCATTTGCAAGGGGAAGGATGATCGGCTGCCTGCTAGTGATGTACGATGTCAAGAAAAAATTATATCTGATATTTTTATTTCAAAATATCATGATAAATGATATCATCAAGTCATCCAACACCATGACACCTACCCACCCACACAGACAGACAGACAATCGATCATTGTTTTTTAGTCTCTGTGGAAAATGATTGATCGGCGGGCCGGATTTCATTGCAATTTAAAAATATGTTGTGGCCATCAAAAACTGTCTAAAGCAATGGTTCTCAAAACTAGTGTACCACCAATAGTACACTGCTTGTGTAGCGGTGGCAATGGTAAGCTGTGGGTTCCACAATTATGACCAACATTGACATGGACTGATACCATTGTTTGAGAAAATCTAATCTAAATGTAAATAAATAAATAAACAAACTTTAAAAGGAGTGGAAAAAAAATAGACATGCTTGTTTAAAAAAAATAATAAACTGCACTGGCCGAACTGACAGCCACATCACGTTATATATAAATTAGTTATATATAGCTGTTATATTAGTGTGTGTAGCCTAAAGGCTGATTCTGTGAATCTACGTGGTCGGAGGCCTATGGCACAGACTGATGTGCACCCTCCCCAGAAATGCAACTACAGCTGTCAAGATACAGCATGGGCCATGTGAGTATGTGGCTACCATCCACCGTTTGCATAGATTCTAGTATAAATCAACCTTAAGCCTGGTTCCCAGACAAAGGCAATGATCGCCGGCCAGGTGGTGAGACACCGACACCATGTCTGTTACTGGTGAGTGTTGATAATACTGTCACATTGTACAAGCCTACTGCCTACTGACATTCCCACCTAGCCCTCGCAATGGAACCGGAAAGCATGAGCTCCGAAACAGGTACCCTTTGGCAGACACCATCAGTTTATGCACTGGTCGTCTACTTGTTCTGTATCTAGACTAGTAGCTATTGCCATCACCATAAGCAGCCTCAGCATGCAATGTAACCTGACGAGAACGGGGATTAGGCAGAGGATGCCTGAGCCCTTCCATTAGGGCAGCCTACACAGGGGGTCAAATGGGGGCCCGGGAGAATGGCTGGGGGTCGGGCTGGACCCCCAGCGGCCAATGAGCCGGGCTGGACCCCCAGCGGCCAATGAGCCGAAGTGATCGCTGTCGGATTTCAATAGTCTGGATAAACACTATGTACTAGTCGGTAAGTCCCCTATTTATGACCCACGGGGTTTCTGACATACTTTAAATGATCATGTGACTTAAATGATCATGTGATTTTCTTTCAGACAGCAGCTGTCTACTACCAGAGATTCATTCCAGGAAAGCAACATTAAGTGATCTGCCAGGGAAAAGTCATGCAAGGAAGTAACCTGCCAGATGACCATCTTCTGGTCTTGGGAGCAAATCGCACCTCGGGAATGTATCCACCTGCCACAGAAGACAGATTCTCAGGGTGGGTGGATCTGGTTAAGCCCTTCAGTGCTCATTCTGGGTCCAGCATTTTTGTGCTTGAGATGATCGCAATTCACATTCCTCAATAAATAATGCAGATAAACTCACAGTGATAAAAAAAAACAGAAGATAAGGAAGACAAGAGGTTCCAAAAGCAGTATTTTACTTTAAAAAAAAAAAAGTTAGCCCAGGTGCTGTGGGCCCTGCTGTAATTAATAAATTAGCTCAATTTATCACAGACTGAAGTTCCAAAAGGCAAAGACCATCAATATCCCTCCATGCTGTCATAACACCAAAGAATTTTAACAGGGGAAAGGCTAAACTGCTTGGTCCCATCTGGGGTTAGATAACAAGCAGGAGTGCAGTGGTATCTTCTGCCAGACGCTGACAGCTGCATCAGTCTAAGATGCAGCCTGATGGTGACTGGGGTGGGGGGTTAGGAGCCAGCTCCCCAGTCTCTGCATGGCCCAGTCTCAAGCGCCCATAAGCGTTACCAAAACCTCAGCTTTAAGGTACAACATAAAATCTGTCCAACACCACCACAACAACCCAGCGACAACTGCAGCATCGTATTGCCCACAATGCACTGCTGACTGAGGCATCATGGGAAAGGATTAGGCCTGTACAACACCCTTCACCAAACCACTGTGACACCAAGCTTCTTTAAAGCTTTCACAAAGAAGCCTTGCTGTTCAGGGTTTTCCTTTGAAGTTTCCTTCACGGTTAAGGTTCACCATTAGACAATTCACGAGGGAACAGGGTTTCGCCCGAGTGCGGCAATGGATCATGCCCAGCCAAGAGGAGGACAGCACTAGGTTTCAGTGTTCCTGCTGATTACAGTGAGGACAGGAGAAGCCCATCTGAGACGTGCAGAGGGTTTGAATAGGAAAGAGAGAGGGGATCAGTACCCCCCCATCCCCAACAGGAAAAGCCTGCCTCACCCACACAAGGAGGATGGCTGGGCAGACACAACAAATTCTCAGTTCAGCTTTATTTCTTTAGATATAACAATAAATGATTTCCTTTATTTCAGACCTGGTTATACAATTACACTTATCAGTAGTTAAACTTGTTTTAACTATTCATATAATGGTTATACACAGGCTCCATCAAGGGTTACATCGATATAACAAAAAGTACGGGACAACCACCTTTGCTTGATAATCTATTTCATCTTTAAATTAGAATAAGACTTTTCTAAGATTGTGTTTGTTTTTTTTTTATAAAATAAAAGAGCGACACAGCTGTTCCGTGGGCCAGGCAATCTGGCAGCAATCTGGCCGACTTCTACGTCAAAGGCATATGGGAGAAATCTGCTATAGGAACCGCCAATTACCGCCACTGCAGTTTAAAAGTGGTAAGGACAGCGGTATTTATATGATCTTAAATATAGCGCTGGCAGCTCCAGCAGCATACTCCGCAGCGACAGGGACAATAACGCGTGCATCACTGAAGGGGAGCAGCCTAGATAATGTTCCCAAAATGAACCTGAGACTCTGCCCTCACATCTAAAATACAAAAAAAGCCCACACTCATTAATTGTGTCATTTACTCCTAAACCACTACACTGACACTCTAGTTTATTATCATTACAACTAAGCACCAAAAGGCAGGAAACCAGAATTAAAAACATTTTTGAAGACTTGAAATATACATATTTTTTTCTATATTTATGATTCTGATACTTCAAAACATATCTAGAGAAATTCATTAACATTTTTACTGAATTAACACCTCCCACTTCTCTACCAGCCCAATGCATTTCAGAGACAGATGGGAGCGGCGGTTTGAGGATCGGAGCCCCAGCCCAGGTGATCCTTCTGACTAAGAGACTCCTTGGTGACTGTATCCCCCAGAGATCTGCCCCAGCAGACCTCACTGGTGTCCCCTGAGATCCGTGTCCATTTCATGGTTTCATCACGTATCGAAAGTGACCTGCAGCACACCCTGCAGCCTACCCTTTACTGACAGCGAATTGCTGTCATAAACACGTGCATAATCACCGGTCTCCACATCGCATCTGAAAGACCTATCAATTCTAACAGAGTACAAAGCAGATTGAGCCAAAGAACCACATTCCGAGGGAACCACGGCTTATTTTTGTGCTTTAGTGCTGAACAGACTCTCGGTTTGAAAGCGATCGTCAGGTCTGTGAGTGGACCTGGTCAGTAAGTCACCCGTGACACAAATGTCCATTCCAACTGCTTTAAAAAACACCACATTTTGTCATAGCTCATGAAATCCAATGTGCAATTTCAACACAAAGATGGAGAGGTGGCGAGAGAGGGATGGAGGAGCGGAGGGAGCTCCTACGAAGCCCATGCCCTTATACCTGCAGCCAGACTGTAACACAATTACAAGGGTTGCGGCTGACATAGTTTTAAAAGTGACCTCTGTGACAGTCCAAGGCGCTCCCGAAAACATGAGCCAGTAGAGAAAGACAGCTGTGGCCCCACCCAATCAAACCAGGACAGCTCTAAATGTGGAAACCTTTCGTTTAAAAAAAATTAACCCACGACTGCAAAGAGGCTCAGGACTTGAATACTAATGTTACCTGGCCCATGTAATTACCGCCATCCGTACAGCGGCGTGGCAGCCCCAGTGCAGATCTTTGTATTTTGTACCTCAAGTGCATACTGAGGAAATCCTTTAGAAAGCATCACCTGCATCAGACATTCTCCAACGTACCAAAGGGCAATGGCATCCATTATGGTGTATAATAAGAAAAGGTATAAGTGATGCAACAAGAAGGGCCTCCAACTAACTGCCTCATCACGTGGTAGAGGCCTAGCGACCCCCATCTCCCACCCCGCTACGGTGCAGAGAAAGCTCCAGTGAATATTCAAAGTGATGTTGTCAAGCCGCATATATTTTTAGCATCTCCAGCCTGTACGTTGGTCATTTGCTCCATCTGACTGCGTCATGTCCTCCTGGTCATTTGCCAGTCGCTGACATTTTGCAGTAAATGCCACAGACGGGCAAACAAACCAGTTACAGATTTTTAAAGGAATCCTGGTAATTCCGGTTGTCATCAGTACTGTGGTGCAGGGGTGGGAAGGCAGACTAAGTGTTTTGTCTTTCCTTGTCTGCATAAACAGAGTGCATCAGCCTTAATTTAACCGACCAGAGTAATGAGTGTATAAATCAGCAGACCTGGTGGTTTCGCAGACTGAAATAAGATCAGTTTTAAGGGGGCCTTTCGGAAAGTGGCAAGAGCAGCTCCTGTTCAAAGCTCTGCTTTGAAAGGGGGGCAGGCAACCAGCAAGTCGAACCTGGACTGACGCAGGTGGGCCAGCTGATGCAAGTAACAATCACTGCGGTCTGTCACGCCCCTGCCAAGACCCCATCCACATCTGGTGCATCTCCACCAGGTCCTCCGGAGCCCTTGAAGCTGCCCCTCCAAGGGGGTCATGAGAAGAGACAGACTGCTACAATTGGAGGCTGACGGTGAGGGGCCAGGGCTTTAGCTGCTTGCTGCTGTCAAGGGCTGGCAGGGCTACGTGACGGGATGGCCTACATAGCAAAACCCCATCTGACCGTGTCCGTCAGAGTCCATGCCCCCCCCCCACCAAACAGAGTGCATGAAAGCCAGCCATGCCACACAGCGCACGGACAATAAGCAAACGTCAGCGTCTGGCACTATGAGGCAAAGGGGCTTCATGCTGTGAGCACTGAGCTGAGATCTGGGGCGGGGGCAATCAGGGTGTCAGCCACTGAATTACGGAGCCAGGAGACTGTCACTGGTGACTGAAGTAACCTGACTGAAAAGTAACTCTCAAACAAGAATGAAAAGTCACTAATATTAATTAGTAAACAAAAAAACATGAATAATAATAATGATAATAATAATTTTATAAAACAATTATAAAATCATTCAGATTTGGCCAGTTCCATGAAACAACAAACTTGTCAACATGCATTCACTGAGTTCACACGATTCTGATAGCGATTTATTTCTTCAGACGCGAGATTGCGGTGGATCTTGTAAACGATTAACTCTTTCACTCATTGCTGCCCCACAGAAAACTGCAGGTTGGAAATCCGCAAAGTCTCTTAATTTCTTATTATACACCTAACAATGTACAAATCAAAGAGAACAGAAGGGTTGAACTCTGAAGGACGCCAATAACCCAGCTGAGACACACTAACAATCACTGCATCACACACTAGACAATGTGATGAAAGAGTACCTGTCACACTGGGGTGCGGGGTGCGCGAGTGACTGATACATCCGCTCTACTCGGAAGCAGGAATTACACAGGTTCGTGGGCGGTGCTTGCGACACTGCCGGGCGAGCGCTGTAAACCCAGCAGCTCGCCACCAAGCTGCAGAAAGCCTCTGTCGCACTGCGTGGGCTCGATGCAACCCTGGACGACTGCACCACCTCGACACAGAGCCGTTTCCCGGAACGACAGACACTCCTTAAATAAAAGTCCGAAGCATGACATAGCACATCCTGATTTATTAACAGTGTACTTCTAACAGAAATAAAGCCATGTTAACACATTCACAGCCATTTGAAATAATCAGACCACATATTTGGGTGGGAGGTAGAGTCAACAGGGACAGATCAGTTAGTCCTATGAGCTACCTGATAAATTGTACCTTACATTTAACCCATGGTAACAGATTAGCATACACCAAAGCTGACCACTGTTACTTTATAACAGGGAAAATAAAGATGGGTAAATGTGCACCAACGGCGCCAATCTAATACTGGCCATGGAAAATACAAGGCAATGGAAAGTAGGTCTCCTACTCTTTTTGTGTGATCGCTAGGTTTGCATTTAAGATGTGATGACCGACGGCTCACTATGATCTACTGCTACCTGAATTAAAAGGGGCATTTTACAGGAAACCCAAAGGAAATAAGAACTTGGCTTTTTTTGTTTTTAAGGAAACCCACAAGCCAGGGACTGCAAGCTATTTCTGACATCAGCTTCCTCGACAGGAACGCAGACTACGCAAAAATGGTACAAGAAAGAGCATCACGACACACATCCACTTAACCATAAAAATACTGAAAAGTCAACTATTCTGATAGCATGGCGGCAGCACTCAAAGCTTCAGTGCTATATTAGGACAGAAGCTGCCCTAATTGCCAGGGAAATGGAAACTTACGCATATCTTGGTGCTTAGAAAACAGCCCCAGATGACAATGTGGCGCATTCAGTGATACAGCTGATGGCTCCTTCCAAAATTCGGCATCCTTCTTCCAACCAAAGTGGCCATTTTCACAAGTGTGGCTCAGTCATGAAACTGTTTGACAAACGTACCAAAACAAACACCCACAAAACACTTCCTATAATCTCAATCGCTCAAAGACACTAGCAGAAAATGACTGCCCCATTACTAACACATTCACACAGTGACTTCACTGATAAACAGGTTTCATAAAGGATTTAAAATGCGACAGAATTATTGGTCCAACGTTAATACGAGATTTATAATTAAACAGTCCGCTACACATCTCCAGATTGACACATCCACTCTTGATTGTCTTCCCGAATAACGTTTGACTTCACGTCAATGTTGCGAGTCAAACACACAGAAACCTAGGTGCAAGACATCTGACAACGGAGGAAGGCGTACATCTGCACGCATTTCATCAAACATGAAGAGAAAAGAATGTGTTCGCTGCAAAAAGCAAGAGTCTGCAATCTTAATTGATAGAACACTGACACAGACCTAAGCAAGAATGAAAAGGTTCAGATATCGAAAGGTAACCGCGCGACTCATCAAATAACATCAAATAAACTCGCAAATGATGTCAGAATAAACTGTGAATACAGCATAAAACGACGGAGAAATTTTCCACTTGCACATGCCCTAGTTATGCATTACGCCGGATTTTACTGAGAACAAACAGAAAATACTATAACAGTTATCTAGTGGTTATTAAACTTGTTCTAAAATTATTATTAATTCATGTTAGTCCATATTTTTATGAGGAATAATGACAGAAATTAAGAAAAGTTTTAAAAAGACGCTGCAAATGGAATGTTCGTGATGCAGGCTGCATACGGGGGACAAGGACAGGTATTATCTAGGACATTTAAATTATTGCCGGGAGGTGAGAGTAAATGAGCGAAGCGCACGTCGCTAGCAGTCTGAGCCGCACAATAAAGATGCTGTTGTGAAGCGCACAGGGATCGACAATGGGGGCTTGTGGCACCAGGTTGGGCCCAGGAATGTCACGTCGGAATCCACGCATCCGCATCCCAGAAACTATCCCCCCTAAACAGTGCGACTCTGACAAACAATGGTAACCTTCAAAGCCCAGACAACGGTAACTCGCAAAGGAGGAGAGGCCGCCGTGTTTCCCAGCCAGCCGACGGCTAGAAGTTTGCCTGGCTTCAAGTTGCTGCTGGCCGCGTTTCCGCCGTATTGCCCCCTTTTTAAACTCTCTCCTAAGAGCAGACGGTTGCCCACCGGCTCAGCGCGGCGGTCCCACCTCCCCGTCTACCGCATCCCAACCGCACCGTCTCCGGCTGCCGTCCTAAATCACTGTGGAGCCCGGGCACCGGACAGCCGCCGTGATAACTCCCGTTAAGCTCTTTTCACACGAAGCCCACCGGCTGTCCGTCACTCACGAGCCATAGCGCCGATATACGTATTAATCTCACTCGCCCATTAGCCGCCTAGCCTGCTATCAATTAAAACGGCGCCCGCCGCCTCATAAAGCGAAGTAAACACGAATGGAGGGGGGTAAAATGACCCCTTACCTGGATCAAAGGCGTCTACTGCGCTGGAATTACGTTTCCCATCATAAAGACCGCGCCAGGGGGGGCTGCTTCTATTTTCGGTGCTATTTCTGAGGTAACGCACAGGCAGCTCCCTCCGCACCGCTGGCTGAGCGTAACAGAGGACGGCGTCGCTGCAGCACTCTGGCGATGAGGCTAACGGGAGCAGCGCTGTAATTGACAACAGCTCGCAGCCAATCGGATGCGTTGCTTCCTCGCCGACTGGAGGCGGCGGCGGCCCGCCGGTGCGTGGCTCGTGATCGGCTGCAGCGCTCTCCGTTATGTTTATTTTGCTGCCGGACCATCGGACGGCCCGAGAGTGCGAAGCATGGGCCCCGTCGTTCTGCTCTGGTTGCTTAAAATCAGGAGGCAGGACGGAATCGTTTCCAAGCGCACGTGGGAGTTTTTAAACCTTTTTGTTCGGATACTGTCGGCTGGGAGCCCTGCTGAAGTTATATTATTTGCAGTTGGCGTTTACTTTGGGGAATAACGTCGTCATTGACCTCTATTTTTGAAGTACTTACTCATGTATACGGCATCTGATTATTAAAAAAAACGTTCAATATAGTGTGGAGGAAAAATCTGACACATCGGAGTCGTATTGATGTAGCTCATTTTTCTTTCCATTTATGTGGTCGTTTAAACATGTTTACCCAGTACCCAAACCACATATTGGCCTAAGAGCAGTTATAGGCCAACATATAGTCATCAGTCTCCTTTTGATTTTCCCTTAATCGGTTGTTTAAATATTTAAGAATATTTAAAGAACTCAAGTGGAACATTTTCTCATTCAAACCAAAGCATTGTTAGAGTACATTCCATCTCACTTAAATCATGACTACAAAATTGAATTGAAACATCTTCTGCAGTCTGTACATAAACGCACAACAATTAAGGTCAGATGAAACCAAAACTAAACGTTTATCTTTGTAAAAATGAAATACTAACGTTGAGCGCCATCTGCTGGTCAGACTCAATAAATGGAATTATTTTCGGATTTTTATTTAAACGCTTTAAATGTCAAAAACTAGTGACCCGAACGTTTTTGAAAGTACCGAGCTGCCGTGTCTTGTCAGCTACATTTATCACTTTCAATATTGAAATAGTTTAGCACTGTTAAAACTCTTCCAGCACTATGTGTCTACCGATTCTGTAATTACGGCCATAACAAATATTTATAAAAAACGACAAATGCTACCGTTTGCTTACAATTTTTTATCTCATTATTTTGCGTTGTATAAGGAAATACAGCTTAATTGCTGAAACTGTCATTTTTCCCAATGCGGACACGAGTTTTAGGGTATCAATGTACTTAGTTTTCAGCTCAGTCGCTCGGCAGCAGAGTAGGAGGCCGGGGTAGGAATTAGGCTAAAGGAGACAGCAGCTGTTGCCTTTGAGGGCTTTTTGCTGCTGTCTAATTGAAATCCCAGTTGTCTAATGTCTTTACAGCAGTGCGATCCCGACGGCCCCGTAGCCAGGTCCAGATACTCACCGCACTAGTGCGCAACCCGACGCCCGTTTCCAAGCCGGATAACCTGGAATCGACGATCACTTAAGAGTGTAAAAAGGCACGAACAAAGGAGGGCACCCTACTGTAACTGTGTGCATAATTGAAAAAAAGAAAAAAAAACCCTACACATTAATGTCCAGTCAAACATATGATAAAACAGTATTTAATTTTGATGTGATTCATACTTTTTCAACAATAAAAACAATGACCTGCACTCAATATTATAACACAGGGGGAAAAAATCCAGACCGTAAAAATAGAGAAGCTGTATGTCACGTTGATGTATCAGAAAAGGAAAAATTAAAATACCACTTTTGTCCATATGGTGGCAATAGTAGGTTATAAAGTAAGCATAGTCTTCTGTTTTCAGCAACAGCCACGTATCCAGATTAAAGAGTTTATGTTGGAATGCAAAAGGCGAAATGCAGCGCACAGCCCGGATTGCATCTGCAGTGCACTAAACCACCAGAGAGTGAAGACATTCATCTTCCATATACTCTTGTCCAGTAGAGGGTCGCGGTAGTAGGTGAAACAATCCTTACTTAAACAACTAATCTTAAACACTTAAACTTAAACTAAAAACTAATCATAAACTAATTTGGGTTATTTAAATGTATTACATATCAATGGTGCTAGATATGAAATTACCGTATGTAATAAAGTATTGTTAATAGATTTAAGAGAATATGTTTTATATATATATATATATTGTTGAAACTAAGAGTTCAAATTGATTAGAAATAATCCATTTATCCAATAGCAAAATAAACAAAATGGAAGCAATATCTCCACCTCACTGTATGCACCTTCACTGTATATACCTTCACTGTATGCACCTTCTCGCTGTTTTAATTGTCCATAAGTCAATGTCTTCACACTGCACTGTCATGCTGGTCCCTAACATACACTTTCATTCCAGAGCAAAAGGCCACATTGAAGTCATCAAGAAGGTTAAAAACATGAAAATTGAAATACATCCTAAACTTTTATTACAGTAGCCAAAAAACATAATAATAAATATAACCTTCCGGAAGTCCAAAGAACACAAGTATGTCAAATACAACATTCTGGATGTTTATTTAGTTTTGTGTTTGACTGCAGCTGTTCTGGATTGGTGTATTTTCAGATTTTTCAGGGTTTTGTAGGATAAAATATATTTTAAAAGACTGTGACAGAGGCTGAGTGGGATTGCAAACACAGCAGAATGCAGAGCAGGCCATAGGCTGAAACTGCTGGAGAAGGTGTCACTCTGCAGTTCTCAGTCATATTTTTAAGTGGTGGTTTGAATATGCAGTCTCTGTGATTTTGTTAACACTTATTATTTAATCGGCAAGACTGTGGCCCGTGAGAAAAGGAGTCGTGCATATTATGAGATACAGGAGTATCTTGAGTAATCTGCTGGCACACAGTATTGGCCGGAGAAATCATCAGTACTGTTACTTAGGTACCAGTACAAGAGGCATGTGGATTCTGCACTTTGCTAATGTTACAATGTATTAAAAATGACCATGTCATTATGTTAACGGATAGGCTAAAGCTCTTTACTTCAATGAAATAACATGATGTTGATTTCTCCTGTATGAAATTCTCCTGCATGTTTTTTACATGATTTCCTGGACTGTATATAATCAGGAGTGATTATGATTATTTTAAATAAGGTTTGTTTTTTTTTAACCAAAAAGTAAAAAAGTATGGACAACAGAAAAATTGTATTGCATTACATGAAACAGTTCACATGGCACCTGGCATCAACAGATTTGTGTCTATTTTAACATTTTGTAACATTATTGTAATAACATAACTCCCTTTGGTCATTTAATGAGCACTTTGTGATTTACGGTTCACTGCACACAGAAAGGGGAAGACTTTCAGGGGCCCAGATACTGGGGGGGGGGTGCCTTGGAAAAACGGAACTACTGCCGGAACCTGCTCGGCAAATGTTATCATCAGCACCCTCCAACCCCCCCCCCCCCCCCCAAAAAAAAGGGTTGGGGAGCCCGTTCAGTAGAATTATCTTTGTCTTTGTGTGGTCCTGACCACGGGGGGCGGGGGCTCAGATCATGACCTCCAGGGACCGCGGGGCTTGCTTGTAGAGGACCTGTTCTGCATCCTCTCTGTCAGGAGGTAGACATTCTGCATTACAGTGTTTCCATGGAGACGGGCTATTTACGTTTCCAGCACTGTTTGACTAATGTTATACCTTAATTTTCCTGTGCGGATTAATAAAATATTTTTCTGTCTGTCTGACTGACTGCATATCCATCTATCCATTATTCATCACCCATCCATCCGTCCGTCCATCATTCCAACCATCCATCCATCTGTCCATCATGTACAGCTCTGTGCTATGTGCTGCCTCCACTGAGAGGAGTGAAAATGATGCAAAATACGTTGTTCTCAAGACCATGCTGTCACATAAGCCATAGGCTTCTTAGGGGACAATGAGCAAAAGATGTTTTCTAGCGCACACTACAGTAAAAATACCCAAGGAAGCAAATAACCAAATCTATTCTGAATTATCAGCATAAAGATAGACTAAAATATGGCAGTTTAGGCCATGCCAGTATTTACACTAATTCATTCTTTATTATTCTTCTTTATTAGTAAATCTTTCCCTGGCATCTTTTATCTGTTTGTTCAACTGCACCCCCGTCCTGCCGTGAGTGAAAAATGTCCCCTCTGCAAAGACTACCTGCACTGGGTCTGCTCCACATCCTTGATGGTGTCGGGCAGGGGCTTGCCGGCAGTTTCGGGCAGCATTAGAGCAAGGGCAGCCCCCAAGAGGGGGCAGACGCCAAACACTGCCATGGGTACCTCCTTCCTGTGGCTCGCCAGCAGGTGCATGATGGGAGAGATGATGCCTCCGGTGCGGGCACACATGGACGACACGCCCATTCCGTTTTGCCTGCAGCAGGAATGGAGGTTTCAGCGGCACCTACTACATGTCAAAGGAAACTCCTCGCTTAAAATATCCACGTTAAATATCCACGAAATAACCTTTGATATATATTTCTTTTAATCTAGGAGAAACTAAAACAGAACTGATATACAGTAGCTGAATTCAAGTATTCAGCTAATTTAAAATCAGTAAAGTATCTGAAGTGCCTGAAAATAACCGGATTTTCAGAGGTTAAGGGTCAAGAGACAAATATCTCTCATGTGTGGCCTGTAGTATACAAATCACAGAATAAACCCACAGAATAATGCAGAAGATGCAAATATCTTTCTAGGTAAGAGTGAGGAATCCCCTGTCTCACCCAATGCAAGACCTGCCATGGCGATACGTAAATGCCCAAACCACTGCTGAGTGCTTAGTGTCCCTGACGACAGGCTGTGCGCTTTCTCTCACGCAGTCAGTGTGTCAGCCGAAGGAGAACGTGCGGGGACCCTCACCTGATGACCGTGGGAAACACCTCTGCGGAATAGATGTATATCACAGAGACGGAACCCGTGATCCCGAATTTTCCGATCATGGCCAAGAGAATCCTCAGAACGGGCATCTCTGCGAAGACAACAGCGAAGGCGGCAGCCCCAGATCAGACGGGCATTTCAGGAGCTGTCCTCGTATGACTGAAGTACAATGTTCGGAACAACTGTCCATAAACATTCATGTAAGTCTTGGATCAGGACTGTGTTGGAAACACTCCTTGTGGCCCCAGTCCTTTTATTACACCCATCCCTGCCATTATAACTGTGCTAGGGACCTTGGGTATGTTTGCTTGTATACAAAAGAAAACCAGAATAGAACCAGTTTATAAAGTGTGCATAACGTGCCCAATGCCTGTGGCTGCCACATACATAATTGCAATGCAATACATGCAGTGATGTCATTGTGTGCCTCTACTGAACTCATTTAGGCTTGGCCTTGAGTCCAGCATTATGAGTCATGGAGGAATCCTGGAGGATCCTACAGGAGCACAATCACCAGAACTATGAGGCCTGAGAGGCCAAACGTTACAGTGAGCTGGACCAAGACCATGCCTGCTCTCGGGGCAGTATGTATTTATTAGTGTAGACTGCGTAGCATGTACCTGTGAGCTCAGATTGTATTACTGTGAATGAGCGTATGACGGACAGATAAGAGTTGAAATAAAATAGAATTATGGCCTAAGTTCTCTCATAAATTATGTTAGTAAATTATGTTAATGACAGTAGCCTCATATGGGATTGCATCATATGGTCATTTCAAGGGTCATGCATTAGTTTATGAAATGACACTTACTGTCTGGAACAAAAATGGTTGAAAGGCATGCAAGCCCTCCGGTGACGAAAAAGCAGATCAGACAGATCTTCCTGGATCGGTTGATGGTGAAGAGGATGATGGTGCGGGCAGGTATTTCCACCAGTCCGAAGATAAACTGGGTGAGGTAGATGTTCATGCCAAAGGCGGTGATGTTCAGAGACAAGCCATAATAAACCAGCGAATTAACAAACCTGAGGACAACAGAGAGGGGAAAAATGAAGAAAGCGGGTTTGTTTTTGTAGGTCACAGGCTTTGTTTTCCCACCTTTCTTTGTAGACAGGAAGAGCTTGACCGACAAACATGGGGTGCAAAAAAACAGGAAATGGTAAAAATGTGTGAAAGTACTGTCCCGTTAAAGGGCAAATGGAGCCGTTTGATGAGACACGTCAAATTCTAAAGCTTAAGAATTCTCAGATTTACAAAAAGCATTTTTGTTTTTCACAAGCAAAAACAAGCGTAAAGAACAAAATTCTCTGCGTTAGGAATAATGGAAGCTTTTTGCATTTGCAAACATGTAGGTGTGTGTGTGTCTTCACATGTGTGTCCTTGCCTTTGCTCCAAGTCAGCAAAGTTTCATAAATGAAACATGACCGTGGCAAGTTCAGCCCCCCCCACTCTAAGGTGACACAGTGCGTGTATAAATGATCCTATAATCACAGAACATCACGAGAAAAAAATGCGTGTTTCTCAAATGCTGCTGGATGCAGACAATCACCACAAGCCTCATTTCATACCATAGCGAATTACCCGGCCCTATCGCTGCCTTGCCCATCCGGCTTGGTGTGTACCGAGCTAAATGCTTATCCGACACGTCACCTGTCAGCACATTACGTCAACTACATTTACGGCAAGCTGTGTCTTTGTTGCGATCAGAATGAAACAGCTTCGGCCTATGACTGGGCAAAGGTAGGATGTTCGCTTCCATGAGCAATTTCAGCTACAATTAGCCTTTGAGGAAATGGTTGTGAAATTACCAGAGGTAGAACAGTATCAGCGACCGCTTCCTCATCCTCGAGGTGCGGACAAGGTCAATCAGGCTGCCCTTTTTCCTCTTTGCCTCTCCGTTGAGCTCATTGGGTTGCTGTAAAGCAGATGGAAAACGTGTATCTCATTAGCCTCGTGGATAGTCATTACTGAAGGCTAATGAGGAAAATGTTGCGCAAAATGCTAGCAAGATCACAGTACATAGATACATACATCTGATCCCACTTGTATGTTGGTCTGGTAACACTTTACTTGATGGGGCGCAAATACTTAGTAATAACTCAGTTACTACTGAAGTACAAATAATAAACAAATCATGAACACGTACAGTCGCTACTTGAGATAAAAGATGCGTCACGATTCATTAACGATGAACAAACGTGAGATCAGTATTTCACTTGTGTTGTTCATTACTCGTTCCTTAAATCACAAAGGTTTACAGAATTAACAGATATAGTAACAAATATAGTAACAGCTTGAGATAAAACATACGTCACGGTTAATTAATGATGATTTAACATGATGTCAGTATATAACTAAGACTTAGTTTGTAATAGCACAATACTATATTATTTGAGCCCTTTCAAGTAAAGTGTTGCTGTTTGTCTAGGTGACAAATAAACACTGGACCTGAAACAGCTCAAAATTGGGGGGCAGCGGGTTTCTGTTCCTTATTGCTGCTTTTTGGATTAGATCCACGGCTTCCTCCTTCTTCCCTTTGGTTATTAGCCAGCGGGCAGAGTCAGGCAGTACCCTGTGGGCACACGAGCAGCGGGTGTCAATGGTCAAGCTTTACATGATCCCAGGGCACACATCAAGCTAGTAAACCAGAAGGTCATCCAGATGTACATCCTGCGTATGGAAACACAGAGAAAAAAATGACTGAGGTGTTGTAGGTCTCACCAAATGTAGAAGAAGAACAGGAATTCAGGCAGAGATATGGCCAGCTGCAGTGTCCTCCAGTCACGGATCAGATACGCAACTCCAGCCAGCATGATGTACCCCAACCCAAAGAAGTAGTCGGTGAGCAGGCCGGCGAGCATCCGATGCTTCTGCCCCGTCCATTCCGTACCTGGAGTCCATGTCGAAAAACGGATGGTCAAGATTCAAGGCCAAGCAATTAGCAACCTTTAGCCTCAACTACTCATGACTGAGATTAATCCCACATGATAGTCTTGTGACGCTTGCTTATTTCAGTAAACATATTGCAAATTTCTTTGGTTTTATAACAAAAACGGATTACACCAGACATTTGTGTTTGAGTCCCTTTGGACACTGACCTGAATATTTGCCTGAAACATAATATATATATGGGGGAAGAATAGAATGACATGGTGTTGAATGTGAACTGACCTAAAACGAAGATGTTCATGATCACTGCAGCAACAGTCATTCCGACCACAAAGCGCAAGAACATGTAGGTACAGACATTCGGGGCAAAAGCGGCACCGACTCCAAAGGTGGCCTGAACAGCTAAGGCAACAAGAATGATGATCCTTCGGCCGTATCTGGAACAAGACAAAGTTACAGGTTTGCAGAATGATTCCCATCTTTTCAAAGGACAGAATGTTTGCAATATATTTGACTTGGAGGCAGAATGTGGTTGAAAGCGTGTTTCAAACTGAGTCGGCCACAACACCCTGAAAACAGCTGTGACATTCTGTCGCACAGAAAGATCAGATAAGACCGATTTTATACTGGGTTTGCAGGTGTGGTGCATGTGATCCTGGAAAAATGCCTTTGTAATATCTGGCTGCTTCATTGCCCCTTGAAAGGTTTCTACTGTCAGCCTGAAACTAACATTTTCACCATGTATGCACTTTCATGTTATTTATGGAAAAATTATGCTAGCAGCCTCATAATACTGCATGTGTACTGGAAGACTGCATTAGGTATTGTCTTACTGCCATTGTAAAAATTTGCTTTCCGGGATAGCTTAGTAAATGAATTTAATATACATGCCCTTTTTGGTGAGATTCAAATAAATTTCATTCTATCCATCCATTTTCCAAACCGCTTATCCTACTGGGTCGCGGGGGGTCTGGAGCCTATCTCGGAAGCAATGGGCACGAGGCAGGGAACAACCCAGGAAGGGGGGCCAGCCCATCGCAGGGCACACTCACACACCATTCACTCACGCATGCACACCTAAATTTCATTCCCAGTTAATATTTTTATATCCTCATTGTATTCCCTCCACCAGCAACAATGGAATTTAAGCACCGTAACTGACAATTTTTTTTAAAGGCAACTTTGCAATGACAGTACAGTAGCTTTGCAAGCAGGTAATGCCTTGGTGGTGTATGTGCCCTGTCTGTCTGCAACAACCAGGGGCCTTGGAAGAAGCTAGAGCTGCATCGTTAGTGTTCACCCTTACTTATCTGCCAAAACTCCAGACAGAAGAGCTCCAACCAGAAGTCCGAACATGTAGACTGATGATGCAATAGTGTTCAGTTTGGCTTTATCGCACACAAGATCCCACTGTGAACAGAAGAAGGACATGTGGCACAAGGACAAAATGAACATGTTTTTCTAAGAAAAGGAAACCAGATCGTACTATTAGCCACATGTTCTATCTCACTACAAGGCAAATAGCACCCAGAAATGAGTTTCTCCTATTGCATCATCATCATCATCATCATCATCATCATCTTTCCACCGCTTCTCCTAATAAGGGTTGCGGTGACACCAAACTCAGCTCAGCTGTCCTTTTCCATGGCCATAGACAGGCTCATTCTGTGGGACCCCTAAATGTTCTCTAGCCAACTGAGAGCTATAATCCCTCCAGCATGATTGCAGGTGAGGACAGCGACACAGACGGCGATAAAGCACATCATCATCTGCAAAGAGCAGGGCTGACCCTTCTAGCCCCCCTGAACTGGACACCTCTCCAGCTATGTCTGTACTTTGATATCCTGTACATGAAAATCCTGAGCGGAAGTGGAGAAGATGCCAACATCCTTTCCAAGTGGATTAAACTTTCTGCTAAGGATGTGGCCACAACTCTTACTGAATTTGTCGGGGGTCTGAAGAGCCCCTAATAACAGCCTAGACTCTCTATATTGCTACAAGCCCCCACTGCATTCCCACTGCATGTGCCCAGACTTCCAGTCACATGCCTTCTCCAGGTCCACAAAGCACATGCAGGCTGTGGCAGCACCTTGGAATCCACACCTCCAGCCAGCCTGGCCCCAGGGTTTCGGTGTGGCATAGAAGGGAATCCTTGCTCAGTCCGGAATCCACATTTTCCTCCCGAATCCTAGGGGATTTTCCTGTCCAGCACCCCAGCTAGGTTTTCCCAGGAACACTGAGAAGTGTGATCCCTCTATAGCTGGAACACACCTTCTGATCCTCATTTTTAAAAATAATGATCTCCACCTCAGGACAGATGTCATCGACCCCCGCAGCCTTTCCTCCACCACCGTAGTAACTTCAGTCACAACAACAGGCTCCTGCTTTGCCTCCTGATGAGTTCCTCAAAGCATTCCTTCCAGTGCTTGACAATATCTCCGGAGTTGGTCAGCGGCTCCCCACTACGGCTGGAGAAGCAGGGGAAGTTTTTTTCTGGTTTTGTATCGTACATTGAATTCATCTTCTGCAACACAGACTGCCCAGACATTCCCCACAAGTCCTACCTGCTCGTCTGGCCTCCTTCCCACATACCAACTCACTACTATCGCCGATAAACCTGATCATTGATCTTTGACTTGAGGCGCTTTGTTATCATGTACACTTATGGACATTTGTGTGTTTTAATATAGCTATATACACTTTTGATCCGCTAGGCTTTCCTTCCTAATCTCAGCCCTACAGGCATCACCATCACTCTGGTGAATACTGAAGTCTCCCAAGAGGACCACAGAATCTCCGGGTCCTTCCAATCACCCCGGCCACCTTCTTTAAGACGGCTGTGTGCTCCACACTGCTGCACCACCCTCAGCCTGAGTATCCCCACAGATACCTGAGGTCATTCACCACAGGGAATTCCAGAGTTGGAGAGACTGTCACTGATCAAGAAGTCTGGTAAAGTGGAGTATATCTAGCTGATGCCTTTCTATCTCTCACAATAGCTTGGGCTACCTTTCCAGAGAGGTGAAGTTCTACCTTTTATTACAAGAGCTTGAAGAGGACAAAGAAAGCAAAGCCTATACTACAGGAATCTTGAGCTTCTTCCAGCTGAAACCTGTTTTGGATATTATTATACACATTTTCTCGCACCCAATAACTATGGTGGCAGGGAGGTCCTCACAACCCTAGTTTTCCGAGTGAATAACTATGATCATCTGCTATCGACAGACACGCCGGCTTTCGTGCACATCCTGCCCACTCACCTCAGTCACCACTGTGCTGGAGAAGACCTCCTTGCTGTACTCCCAGCCGCCTGCACAGCCCTCTGTCGTGTGGTTCTTGCTCAGGACTATGACACTGCTAAGGTTGGCCAGCTCTTGGGTATCAAGGGCTGTGCAGGAGAGGTCAGGAACCCCCCCTGGTCCAGCGGCTTGGCTGATGTTCAGGGGGAGGGCTTGGTTACCTGCCAGCGGCCATCTGGAGCGACATATGTGGGGGGGCACAGCCCCAGTGAAAACAGACATGAGCGTGTGGCATGCCAGGAAGATCTGCGGGAGGCACATCCATACGTGCAAGGTCTTCTGGAAGTTTCCAAAGCTGCCAATCTTGTCGAGAATATCATCAAAATTCATGGCTGGTGCTTTTTTCCCTACTTCTTCTCCTCTGGAACCAAAGCAGTGGCTGCAAGTGAAGGAGTAGTTTGAATCTCACCGAGGGAATTATAAAGTCATGATTGAATCAGTGCTCTAAATGAACCTAAAAGAGAGGCACCCAAGCGGCTGAACTGGAATCCAGAGAAGGCAGCTCGTCCGGCTGCTCAGGTTCGAGCGATGTGCCTATGAAGCCAGTTAAGTTCGAGAGTCATCACCTGTGGTTTGATCGCAGAAAGGGAGCAAGGGATGCCTTCCTCCGCACACCGGCAGTGTGCACCGCACACAGCCATATGACTCTCTTTTGCTGGGAGTGACCTGGCTCTCCTAGGTGGAGTCATCACAGGGGAAGGACTTTCTGCTCTAGAGGAGTAAAAGCGCCGTGCTGATTTGCCTATTTGTGTGTGATGGTCTGAGAGAGAGAGAACCTTCAACAAAAAGGCTGAAAGAATCACCAAGAAGAAGAGGAGAGCACTCCGGAGGCTGTTAAATATGAACTGTTTGGTTTGTGTTCTTGTAAGAGTGTCGCTCTTAAGGATGCATCGCAGGTTGGATTTCTATCTGTTCTGAGAATTGTTTTTTCACGCAGTGACATGCAGATAGTTAGTCAATCCATTGGGTGACATAAGCAGCCATCTAGGACACCATCTCCTGAGGGCCTCCCACCTCCTAACCCTAACCCTGGCAAAGTTAAGTTTCGGGGATGCTTATGGCTCTGTTTGGGGTTCCCAATGGTTCCCAAAGATGATCAGAGGTGAAATTGTTAGATTAACTAAACTTGCATAGACAAATATGCCATCAAAGTATGACCACTATCTGGACAAAACACATAGCTTACACACACGCAACAAAAAATCTATACATTCCTTCTGTAGAAAAGAAGCTATAGAATACAAAAACCCAGTGGGTGACAGTGATCTGTAATCCGTAAATTATTTGCACTTTAACTGGCCTGAAACTGCTCATCACTCTCTGACTATGCGTGTGGTAGTCAGAGAGTGATGGGTCTGTCTCACTCATGACATGGATTCCCACAATCCATTTAGCCACACCAACATCATCCTCCAGGAGGCAGAATCGAGCACACTGGGCTGAACCCTCAGCAGCAGCAACCGACGAAGGTCGTCAAACACAATCTTGCTGAAGATGTGGAGCCTCTTGCAAGTACCTGTTACGCTGCACTCGTTCTCCGACCGATGGGAGGCAGCGTAAATGGATGGTATGCACTTATTGGAAATACGTCATATGCTATATTTGTCAAGGCAGCTATTCATTTCCTGACCCGGTTTTTCAGGACTTTCAATAGGATTTTCAAGCCAGTTCTGGGCACCAGGACTGATGACTCCTACTTCAATGGGAAAAGGATGTTCAACCATTTGTCTGCTTCTGTTTAGCTGCCAAACTTGACGCAATCCAACGTGTGCTCACTTTAATGTGAAATTGCATAATGTATAAATCTGAATAAAACACAATTTCTACATCGATACTGAATTATACAGCAGGGATATTCCATACCCACCCATGACCTTGTCCAGGACAAGTGGTAGGAAGATGGACCAATATTTAATGCAACTGTATGAACACAAATAAATAAACCATAGAAACTGTAGAGGCATACAGTAGGTGCTAAAAACAAATACTGCATTATATCTTATCAATAACAGCTTTCAGCACATATCATACAGCTTATTAAAGCTGAGCTGTGTCCATTGATCCTAGTGCCTCCGCTCAAGGTCTCAAAATATTCTCCAGCTTCCCACAAAGGAGTGTGTTATTCCAAACAGGAGCATACATTTCTGGGTACACCCCCAGTACTGTAGGAGGCAGTGAAAGGGCAGGGCAAACCGATGGTAAGGTGTTCCCCAAATAGGTCGCAGTCCAACTGCTTCCAGAAGATCAGGCCACACCTGCAGCCTGCCTGGCTCCTGGGACACTGTTTCAGTGTGGCACAGAAGGCAGGCCTCTAAAGAGCTGATAACGAGGGTGTAAATATGTGAACCCCGGCATGGGGGGGGGGAACCGCGGAGAGGCCAGGCCTGCTGGGTCTGCACAGCGAAGCAGACAGAAAACCCAAAATGACAGACGGCAGTAACCATGGAGACAAAGCTGAGAATGAAATACAAAACCAACGGGTGTGAAGATGGCGGGAAGCAGCACGCAATAGTGGCGGAGCTGCCCTCTGTCACGTAACAAGACAAATCGGCAGAGGCTCCTCCACACTCTACGCAAAAACATCTATCTGTGAGTTTTACCCCTAAATCAAGAGGTTCGCCGGCACAACAGAAGGAGTGAAACACCAGCAAGATGCGATTAAATATGCATACGAAAGAAAGAAAGCTATTCTGGTTTTCTCCCATGGGTATTAGAAGGCTTTTTTAATTCACGCACTTTATTGTCATTGTGCAACACAACGAAATTATTCACTATTACACTATTATGACGAGGTGCATAAATTAATACAAAACCAACGTAAATAAAGAAATAAATTAAAACAAGAAAATTGTAGAAAATATGTTAAAGAATCTGCAAAGATGCCATATACAAGGTTGAATCTTCGAACAGATTATCACTACATAGAACTGATGACTACTACCCAGTAACATAAATTATTCACATATTGCACATATTAATAAACAGCAAACAGTATATTGCACATCCAACATAACTTACTGTACGCATTCCACGAGAGATTATTTCAGATTGCTCGAGGGACGGATGAACTCAGAGAAGCGAATTTATACAACCTATCCATCCTTATTCTAACTGCTTCTCCTGAAGAGGCCTATCTAGGCAGCACAGGGCACAAGGAAGGTGAACACACTGGCCGGGATGCCAGGCCACCGAAGGACACACCTGCGTATTTTTTGGATGGCTGAAAGAGCCTCAGTACACACAGTAATGAGATTCGAGCCCACAGCCCTACAGGAGACTAAAATACTTCACGAAAATTCACTCAATAATCACACTCCACCATAATTTCCGCAAAGAAAGAACGCTGAATAGTAGACATGGCTCCTTTCAGAGAGGCAGTGCTGCTTTATAAGTTCTGCACAGAAGCAAAGCTGTAGTTAATGGCTCGAGACTCGCGAGCCATGCTTTGGTGGGTGTGGTACTTCTTCTGTGTGTGAGCTGGGCTGGGGCAGAGGAATGTCCCTGAAGGTTTTCCAATAAGCCCCCAGGGGCCTAACCACACACACGAGACATGACTCCCAGTCGGCACGGTTCCTTAAACAAACAAACTGTGACTTCTAAGTGTGGCCATGTCATCTGGCCAAAAAAAAAAAAAAAAAACGTGACATACCACTGTCAGTTTCAGGTGCTTATGACGAAGCAGAAGATGGATTTTATACCTTTTACCACCATTGTAAAAAGTATAAACATCTCTCCATTTTTACACAGGTTTCTAGTCCTTTATGACCACCTCCTTTAACAAACTTGCTCTGAATGTAGATGCTCTTAATGTGCCCAATGAATTTTAGCTACAGGAAGGATCATTCACCTATACATGCCCATAAGCAAAACCGGGTCTCACCCGGTTCCATGTAGTATTCTATTGTACTTTGTCTTAACGTGATTCTCTATTTAATTCTGACGTGACCTTCAATGTCCTTTTGCGTCTCTCAGGGGTGTCACCAACCGCACGCTTAGGGAGCACTATCATAGAAACCTAACACATATATCGCCGGTCTTGAGGCACCGGTCTTTCACATTTCAGCAATCTGCACGAATTCTAATTGTTTGTTCATTCCCTTGTTTTGTTTTCGACTTACTGCAGCCTGAACTCCCTATGTGCTAAAAGAGCACTAGCACTGTTATGTGAAGCTCTGCAGTGCTTTTCACATGAATCATTCTGATTATGTTCATGCTTTAATCAAGTTGCAATTTTAGCGCATGTGCTGATGAATAAACAGATCTAACCAAATACAGTCAGTGACTTCCGAACAAAAACATCTCTTGCTGACTGACATGGCCGTGGCGACCTGGTGATTGGCAGATCCCACAGTAACACCACGTTTACCCCGCACACAGTCTCTCGGTCACCTTTCCAGTTAACCCCCCTCCCACCTCAACATCACACAACAACATGAAAACGGGAGATATTCCCATTGCACAGCCCAAAACATTTTGAAGATGCCACTATGTCTAAGAGCAGTCAGTCACACACCACCCAAAGAGGACATCTTTGGACTGTGGTAGGAAACCAGAGTATAGAGGGAATCTACCAACAAGAGGATGGGGAGAACATGCAAACTGCACACACAGCAGTAGTGTGAGTCAAACCTTCAGGCCCGTAGATGACAAAGGTCAATACAATTCACTGAAGCACCATGCTGCCCTCCAATATAATGAGCGATAAATTACATGCAACTGAAGATTGTGCTTTTCTGGAGCAAAACATTTAGAATGAAAATAGCTCGACTGTTCCTCTATCCTGCAGATTCCTTAGTTTCCTCTAACAGTCCAAAGTGGGGCTGGTGTCCCTAAAAGGATCCTAATGTGCTATTGAGTGTGAGGAAATGAATGAATTATTCAGACATTTTCCTCCTTTCATGAACTCGAAAACTGTGACTGGGAGAAAAAGACGTGAGGAAAAGATTTTCAAAAAAAAAAAGAAAATGTCATAATAAAAATGGTATTTTCAGAGAGAGAGAGAGACATCAAATTAAAATTTCAGCATCAGTAAACAGCACAGCCCCAAAGCCTAGAAAAAGGCAGAATTATTTCACGGAGGTTGTAAAGATTTGCCAGCTCGCTCCACGTGACCCTGTGTTTTAACGGATAAGGCTACAGTGTAGCAACATACACAGACCACAGCTGTGGCTCTTTGAGGGAAGAGGGAAATATTTCACGTTTGGACCTGTGCACCAGGCGAAGGTGTCTCTGCCTGGGAGACAGAGGGGGGCTTTGTGCCCCTCCGCTAGGTCAGCCCTCTCTCCTTCTCTCTCCCCCTCCCACTCGCTCTCTCTCGAACACACACAACACGCTCCCTCGATCTCCCGCTCCCTCCACACTTCACTTCCACCGCTCGTTCAAACGCTGTCCGATGCGAGTGCTAATAAGATGTCCCCGCTTCTCCGAAACGCCCTCCTGCTCGTACTGGCGCAACAGGTAGGAAATGGCAGATATACCTTCTCTGGCATAACTCACAGGCGGCAGCTGTGTGGGATGCTCCTCCAGACGCGTTACGACAAGGTGGTGGTGGGACGGGGGGGGGGCACTTTTATGACACGACACCCTTGTCTTTTAACAATGGGATCAGACAGGGGACGGTGTGACAAGGGGACATGCTTGCGGCAAAGAAATTAAGTACAAGAGAAGCTGATGATGTAGAACTTGGCAAATATCCAGAACGGCACAAAAACAGCAAGTACTACCAAACACTCCAGAGGGTGAAGTAAACAAACGATGTCACTCTAGAAAGACAGAATATTACATTTGCTAGGATATGCTACTAGGATATTTCAGTGGGCTGGAAACAAAAGTATTATTTAAAGGGCATGAGATGTTTTTTTTTTCTCCAGTAGAGATGGATAGAAAGCTGAGTGTGTGGTGTAAATGGTGACTAAAACAGGCTGCAATTTGGGGGTGGGGCTCAGGGTTTGGATGGATGCTGACTAAAGAGAGGTGGTTCGGTGGGGTTTGCATTCAAATCGAAGCGTTCTTATGGTCTGCGGGGACCTCATTCTGTAAACCTGACAGAAAGGCCTCAAACGGTTTTTTTTTTTTTTTACACGACCTTTGCCGACCCCGAGAAGCAGCAGAGTGTCGACACAGTTGGACAGGCAACGACAACAGTGACAGTGCAGAGATCTGAACAGGAGTAAACAAACCTTTTTTAATTTTTTTTTTTCGTTACTCACCTGCAAATGGTCACTTTTTGGGAGTGAAACCAAGAACATCTGCAGCATGAACGCTGAGACTGTTAACCGGAGATGATTACTCTGCTGCATGTTGAATTTCAGTGAAATACCACTGAGCTTTATGGTACAAAGAAGCCAGTTGTTTACATCGAGGGGGGGGGGGGGGGGTGGGATCTGAATCCGTTTTCTGTGCTTGCAGGCCACCCTTAACTTGCTTCTTTCTAAATAAATTACTCTATTAATGGCTGAGCGGAACGCATACATAGCATTCGCTTTTTATCGTTATCCATCATACAGGATCCATTTTTCCCTAGATTCTGTGCAGCAGTTACTACAAATAGACCTTGTGCTACACTACTTTAAATTAAGCTAACGAATAGGGGGTACATTGGGTAAACTTTAATATACAGTAAATATAAGTTTTATAACGGTAAAACAGGCTTTACATTCCGATTCGTTCTGCACTCGGAAGGAAATTTCCTGGTTTCAGGGGGCTTGCAGATGCCATCCTGATGCCACTGTGTCCAGATGTTCTGCAGGGTGCGGAGTCAGGCGCTGGTACCGGCACTGCACACGGGTCCGGCCCCGAGCGATCGCCAACCGCTGTGCCAGTGGCCGTGCAAATGTGGCCCCAGGCCCCAGTGCCCCCCAGGGGTCAGCATGGTGCTGGACGGCTGCAGCTGCTGCAAGGCCTGCGCGCGGCAGGTGGGCGAGGCCTGTGACGAGCGGCATGTTTGCGACCCGCACAAAGGCATGTACTGCGACTTCTCTGCCGACCGGCCGCGGTTCCAGATCGGCGTGTGCGCTTGTGAGTACTGGTCACGTCACCCTCTTAAACCGCATTAAACATTGTGGAAGCTGGTCCTAAGCTTTTAAGCAGCAAATCCCGACACTGCAGATTTTGGTGGTTCCACCTTGTTCAGCACTGATTCTGAAATGTGTCCAGGATTCTCATTTAATGATTTCAGGAATGGGTGACCTAAACCCAATTGTATTAGTGATTCACCTTTGCTTTAGGGCTGCCATTAACGGCTATTTTGCAGACGGTTCGATTAATCTAAAACCCCTCCTGAAAACCAAATTTACTGTTCATTCAAGTTAGTCTGTTGTCATTGCTGGGCTTTGGATAACGGACACCAGCTTTTCGGCACTGTATGGAAGTGACTTACGGCAACATTTTGAGAAGCAGATTAGTAGTACGTCTTAAAAATATTAATGAGAGGTATATTATGATGCCGAAAAAAGTTAGCAATCTGTATAAATTTATTGATGTTGATGCATTTTCAGCGTCAAAGTCATTGCCTACGTTGACTAATCATGGCAGCCCTACTTTGCTTCCATGCAATCTGACGGGTTCTTACCAAGCCTGTTGATACTGGACTGAGCACGACTAGAACTGGTTTTGGGTTTACTGCTATGCGGCAGTCATAGGCACCATCCCTGTTTCCCAGACATGATGGCTGTGGGCTGTGACCTGAATGGGATTCTCTACGACAACGGTCAGGCCTTCCAGCCCAACCCACTCTACAAGTGCATGTGCATCGCGGGTGCCATCGGCTGCATGCCGGCCTTCACCCAGAAGCCTGCCAGCCTGCTCGGCCCCGCCAACCTCCGCGCAGCTGCCAACACTGCTAAACACCAACAGGACACGAATTACGGGACCATGCCAGGTGTGTGTTTGCACATTCCTAGTATGCCTAATGTGATTCTCTTTTTCAGGCATCGGTTTGTCAGCATGGAATTTGAGCAGCACAAATTAACATTCCTTTTAAAAAACAAATTTAGCTTATTTTTTGACCAACAAATCTCAACATGACCCCAAATTTCAAAATCGAATGTAAAAGTTTCACACGTAGTGCGTTCGGTGGGGTACAAAAGGTGTGTGCTGATACCGTCCCCAAGGTGCCTCTAATACCGTCCCCAAGGTGCCTCTAATACCGTCCCCAAGGTGCCTCTAATACCGTCCCCACGGTGCCTCTAATACCGTCCCCACGGTGCCTCTAATTGTAATAATGAAAGCTTACAGGGATCGTCCTTTAGCCTGGAAGAAGAACTGCCTGGTCCAGTCCACTCCCTGGAGCCCATGCTCTCGGACCTGCGGGATCGGCATCTCCATTCGGGTCAACAACGACAACAGCAAGTGCGAGATGCGAAAAGAGCGGCGCCTCTGCCTTCTGAGGCCATGTGACAAGGCCACGCTGAAGAATGTGAAGGTGGCTATTCAAAATCCACACGACTTAAAGCCTAAAGTTACTGTCGAAATCACTGCGTCTTTCTGCCTGCTACGTGCGATCTCAGAATGCAGGAACACAAGTCAGGGTACTTTTTTTAACAAAACAAAAATAGGATTTAAGATCCTAGCTAGATGCCCATTTTAAAACTGTGCCAGGCCACACAGAGCTGAAATACCAGTGGCCTGCTGAAGGAAGTGTAGGTGAATCTCACCATCACTGTTCTAAGGCTGCCTCTATGTTGTCTGACCCATAGATTGCCAAAGGAAAGACCTGCCAGCCCAAGTTCCAGGCAAAGAAAGCAGAGAGGCTGCGGCTCTCGGGCTGCTTGAGTGTCCAAAGTTATCGGCCCACCTACTGCGGCGTGTGCAGTGACCGCCGCTGCTGCATCCCCAACAGCTCGCGCACCGTGTCTGTGCGCTTCAGCTGTGCACCTGCGGGGGGCAGTGCCCCCACCAGCGTCCGCTGGAAGATGCAGTGGATCACGTCTTGCGTATGCCAGAAGGCGTGCAGCCGACCTGGGGACATGTTCACGGAGCTCCGTCTCCTCTAGAACTCACCTGCATGGAGGCACCACCACCCCCCACCCCCCCAACCCACTGCCACGGGATGCTGGGTAAAATGCTGGGTCACCTGCTGGCCGCGTTCACTGACTGATAGCGTGTTAAAGAGTGAAAGCATTGTTTAGAATATAAAAGGAACTCTTGGTTGCAAAATAAGGAGATGTGTGTGTGTGTTTTTTTTAACACAAATTGGGAATCATTTCCCCACTGTGAATTACAAGAACTTCAAAAGGGGGGAAAAAATAGAGAAATGAACTCAGTTGAACTCATGGTAAACTGAAATGAATAAAAAACATCCACATGTTTATAACACTGAATGAGCGTCATACTTCAATTTATCGGCAAACAGGAATTATTTAAATAATACACAAACATTTGCAGCTTAACAAATTTGATTTGCCAACAAAAATAGTTGCTTACAGAGAGACTAGCTAGATATTTTAGTAAATGCTTATAGGAAAACTAGCTACAGTAGAATCTCCAGTCAGGGGTATCCAGAAATTGTCAAGCTTTCATAAAATTACACATCAGGGTTGCATTTCGATATTTTAAATGTCTAGTGAATAAACAGAACAAGTCATTTCTACATGAGTAATCACGACATGTAACACATAAGACGTCAGTAGGATTATGATGCATAACATCATTAAGTGACGCCTGCAGAGCAAGCTTAAGTCGCCACAGACGACGCCTCCTGGACATGCATTCGACTCACTTGACCCAATCAACAGTCACTGTGGACTTACAGAGGATAACAGCGATTACTCTGCAGTTGCATCACACCAGGCTTCCACAGCACACCGGCACAAAGCAACCCGACAATCCAGCTCCCGGCTGAACACGACTCAGCCAGCTGGCAGGAAAGGAAAGCAGAACAAGCCCCCATCATTTGTTCCCCAAGGTAACTAGAAATGACTCATTTCATTTAGAATTACTACCTGTGTGATGTTCCTTCTGTAATAAACGGAAAGACAAGCAAAGACATTAATCAGTGTAAAAGACACCCTCAATTAGTATTAAACACGTAATTGTCACGCACTGTCTCAATAAAAATGAGGAAACTGCCTTATTACACTTATGTTCACTTGAGCAACAATTCTCATGTTACCACCGATTGCTTTCTGGATGTTTGCTTATTGTTTTTTGGGGTAAATTACATCATACACTCTGCACACAAAACCACATCATCCACTAATCCATCAGGTGTTATGTTTTTCAAGTAAATCATTTCACTGCAGTGATTGCGATTGATCATTTATTATAAATGATTTACTTGGGCCTAAAGACATGCGTTTAGGAACAAGCAAAATAACATTATAGTATAAATCTATTCACAATGACCAGTTAAGCACAAGTATCCAATTACAAGTTTGATCTAAGATGGCTGGTAAATAAGATGCATTTCGCTACAAGGTCAAACCCACACAGCCACGCACAAAAAACATACATGTATACATTGCTTATAGTGAGTACATTCATTTTCCAACCGCTAATTTGCGTTTATGAAGTATAGAAATATGGAAATATTTCTCAGCTGACCGTAGGGGTGCAACAGACCTTTAGGTGGCGATAGTGAGTCTGGGTGCATCTGGGGTCAGTGTGCCCTTAGTGGCGTCCAGTTGACTGTATTCCTCTATCAGTGAAGATAGAGATGAAATGGCCTCTGTGAAACAGCCCTGTTCCATGCCCTCAACATGCAGGTAGTGGTGCAGGTGAGCCTGGAGGTAGAAGAGGGGCAGACAGCGGGCTCTCAAACCGAGGGCGTTCTGCTCTTTTCCTGCAGAGTCTCCTGATTACTCAACTCAAGTGTGCACCAGAGTTAATACAGTATCAATTTCTTACGCATTACTTTAGCTAAATAGTAGTAAAAATGGTGCCGGAATATATTTCATGTATATTTGTATTTTAATTTCGCTAGTTTCGGAAACAATATATGCAAAAATGTTTTCGTATAGTTTTAGTTTTGTTAACAATAATAACCCTGGAATAAAATCCATAAATACAAAACAAAATATCAGATATAAACATGTACTGTAGAACATGGCACAAGTGACAAAAAGTAGACCAATGAGGGACGTCACAAAACCCCAAATCCATGTAGACTCAGACCACTGGTTTGACCCCTGCAGAAACCCTTTAGTCCAGAGCCTGGACAGATGTAACCAAGCTCAGCGTGAGCTTCAGGGCGGAGCCACGCTCAAGGCGGCATTTTCGCCTGAGGCTACACAGCTCAGGTGCTTTTACCTTTTTCCTGTAGAGCTTCATGAACCTGTCCTTGAGTTCCAAGAAGGTGGGCTTCACGCAGGTGTTGTTGGCCAGAGCCAGCAGGGAGTGGGCGTGGCCCACGGGGGGGACTGAGCACAGGCTGGTTTTCCAACCTTCCTGGTTCCAGGACACGAACGGCAGGGAGGGCTTCAACCTGCAGTGGGGGGGCAGGTCAACAGCCAAAACAAGATGCCGTCGTACGACGTCTGAGTTTTATGCGTTATGAAACAACACAAGGTCACTATCTGCAAATAACCTTCAAATAACGTCCCTGACTTTTTATATCAAGATGCACATTAGCTTCAGGATGCAGATTCACATGCCTGATTTACAGCTCGATGAGACACAGATATGTCCTTTCATACGGACATCAGCTTCTCTTGGCAAATGACCATGGGGGTGCGTCTTACGGGAACAGGCTGAACGCCACCCCCGTAAAGTACAGATTTCATATTTTGCACCAGTGGTCTGCAGTGAATGGCAACATTATATCAGAGTTGTTGGCAATGGCACAGAGTGTAAGAGTCAGTAAAGTTTCTGCATGGAATGCAGAAAGGCTCCTTTAAGCAGGGCTGCTCAACCCTAGAGAGCACGTGGGCTCACCTCTCGATGTTCCTTCGAAGGTCAGATACTTGAACATTGCCCCGGACAACAAGGGCGCAAGCCAAGTAGAGGCTGTGCTTGGGGTCTGCCCGGATGAGCTGGTGGTCTCTGCTGAAGGCATCGGTGAACATCTGATCCAGCCTGAGCAGCAACACAGCAAGACACTAGTTAGGATAATCATTCCGGTTTGGCAGCTGACAGCGTATTTAATTCATGCTGACATTCTGAACCTGAAAAGATAAACCACTTCACTATGTTTACAATCTCACCATTTTTCATTTAGCGCACCTGCCCAATACAAAGCATACTTTACACGCAAAATATCAAAATGTGGGACACTCATCTACTTCTGTGGTTACCTCAGGTAAGAACTTTTGTTTGACCTGGCACAATATCGCCCTTCTGGCAAGAAGATTCTCATTCACGGCTGTATATAAAGAAACTCTTTAATACAGAACAGCACAAGATCTCCAAGAGGAGAGTGGCGGCGTAAAAATCGAAGCGGGGGTAGCAGACAGACCTCCTCGGCGGGACGTTGACGTCCGCTAACGTGTACAGCGGGGTGAGACTGGGGACCAGATAGTGCAGTCGCGGGAAGGGCACCAGGTTCATGGCGATCTCGTTCAGGTCCATGTTGAGGGATCCGTCGAAACGGGCGGAGCTGCGGGAGTGACGAGGAGTCAGGCCGAAGCTTTCAGCTCGTGTGCCCAAGAAGTCGCACTTAAACAGCAAACGCCTTTTATATTTATTCGAAAATTTGAAAAGTGCCTAGAAAATGAGTCGCAGTGTTCAGAAAAAAATAAAACCTACTTTTCTCCATCTTGCTCTGTTTTAATTCATAAGCTCAAAAGCAAAGTGAATTGAATATATTAATTCGAACACATAATTACCCAAAGTTTATTTCAGTTTCAGTATTCGGCTGAGAAAAAGATTTTTTTTTTATGAAATAAATAAAATTAATTTACCATAGGGTGTATGAATAGCTATGGCTGTATCTCAGCGTCACCTTTTAACAACTAATTTTGTTTGGTGAGGCAGTAAAATTATGTAAATACTGCACTAGCTGCCATTTCTGTTGCTGTGCAAGTCAAGCCTCCCCTGCTGACGCGAAAGTGACACAGCGCGACCTGCAACTACCTCGTCAGATTAAGCAGCAGGTTTGCCACGATGTTGTTCATGGCATCGAAGGGCTTCTCGGCTCCACCGGCCCCACCCTGGCCTGAAATGATGGTGCTGTCCTTCTTTATCACATGGCCAGGCTTTCCCTGGTGGGACATGTACCGAATCTTGTTCACTATCTCGACCAGGGACTGGGGGGAGCAGAGAGAAGAAGAGAGGCGGGGAAAGATGAGGTGAAGCTGAGGGAGAAAAAAGCCCCGGGAAGCGAGAGCAGAGAGCGAGGGAGGCGCCCTGGGGAACGTGCCGCCCACCTGGTTATCCACAGGCAGGACGCAGTCCGCGCGCTCGCTCAGCTCTCGCATGGCCAGCACGCTGTTGTACGGGGACGTGATCACGTCGTCCTCAGCGGAGGGGTACACGGACGTCACAATCCTGTACACCTCAGGGAACTCATCCTCCAGGAGTCTCAGCACGTAGGATCCCAGGCCAGACCCAGTTCCTGGCAAAGAAATATTTTAAAACAACAACGTTCTAAGAAAAACAATGTTTTAGCACAGACAGAAACTGGTAAAAAAAAAAATACACATATATATTTAACATAGGGAGCAAGAATTTCAGCATTGTTAGAAAAATATAATATTTGTGTTATGAAGTCTGCATGTAGGCCAGTTCTGGACAGAAAAATCACACAACATCCATACTCATGTTCTCTTCCTGCATCTATAACCATTTACGTTGCATCCATCTATCCGCTAACTGCTTATCCCCGTCAGTGTCACAGGAATTTACATTACAAATTGTATGTAATTATGAATTACATACTGTATATTGCAAATTCAAACATCAGTATTTACAGCAAAGCATTAAGCGTTAAGGTTAGCATCAGCATTAATAAATAGCATACTTCAATATACATATTAAGGAATAAATAGCATAGAGCAATACAGGAAGTTCTCGACACGCAAACATAATCCATTCCACAAACACTTACTAAAAACGCATTATGATCAGTGGCGTTATAAATAGGGAGGCTGTTAGTTTAACTATATTTTCCAGCAGTGAGGTTCTTACATCATCATTATTTTCAAAACCAAGTAGCTTTTATATAGCGACGCTGTCTATGAAGCAAAGTAGGGGGGTAAGTACTGCACCACTATGTCTCCCCGGACAGATTCACATTCAATCGACCAAATCATGTACATTGTGCTACTTCTATTTCAATGCATGTCTCCACCCAATTAGAATCTAATGTCACACCCACAACTTGCTCAAAACTGGCTCTATTTTTGGAAACACAGTTTTCAATTAACTGCCGTTCATCATGTCTGCGGAAGCTACAGTGGCAGCATGAGCAAACCTCGATATCGTCATTATCGTACATTATTAGAAACGACGGAAAAATCGCACTTATTCAAACGCTTACTGCGCACTATACAGACAAGCAGTCAAAATCAACGATGTTGTTGGTGATTTTCCGCTTTTTTTTCAGAACTGATTCTAACTGAACGCAATGGCAGTGTTTCTTATGAGAACTGTGATGCAAACACGTCGAGCCTCTTTTGCAGGTGTTCTCAAGTCACCCTTTATTAGTAGATTTACATTTTTTTGCTTTCAAAACCAGTGAAGAATATTGAAGACAACAATATAGACAGCAGCGTAGAATACTTTTGTAATAAATACTTGAAATTTTTGGGAGATCATTACATTTTACAGTAGCTCCAATGTAGTTTTGCTACTTTTGCTATGTAGCCTAAATTTCTCTGATGTATAGAATGTAGCTCAGCTATATTTTTGGAGAATAACTAGCAATGTAGCTACCACATTTTGTAAGTAGCTAACCCAACAGTGATTATGATGAATTGATTATTGAGGCAATTCAATGCATCTGTAAAGTTGGAATCAATTTTTGGGGATATAAAAAATGTTCCTAGTTCTGGGTTGCGTGCCTTTTACGCTCACATGCTACAGGGAGATGCAAAGGGAGCAGTGCTGGCACGCAGATTTCCAAAATAGGGTTAGGTTCATTAATATTACAGTTTGATGATCACTGAGCTATGACACTCTTGGGAAACTTGCCACTGAAAATAATATTGCCACTATGTTCCTTTTGGGAAATGCCTCTGTTTCGTAATGCAAAATAAGTTCTTTTTGCAAGCTACAGTAGCAATGGTCAAGACCGGGAGGAAGAGAGCTAGCTAGCCAGCTAAAAAGTCACGCTAGCCTTAGAGACTGCATTGGACGTTTCCCGTGGCGGAGCGTGAGGGATTTTGTGGGCTCATTCGCCACTGAGGTCTCAAAGCATCAACCTGCAGCATGTTTATAATTCATTATTTATTCTGATCCACAGATCAATCTTTTAGTTTCCTTAAAGCAGAAAACACACAAGCCAAATATATACTAGAAATAAGTAGGAAAGGATACATATAAAAAAAAAAATTACAAATCATAAATTAATCTGTATGCTGGCTTTTTGCTTTAGTCTAAAAAGGAACTCTATATCTTGGATATTTTTGTGTTTACAAAAGGCAAGAGCTGCCTGTATCACAATATTTGATATAACACACGATGTGAAATGTAATGGTCCTTGCCAAATACTACTGTGTGGAAGGATAACAGTGCAGGCAGAGAGGCCCTGTTCTGGAAGGCACCCCCGCAGTGGCGCACAGCCCTAGCGAGCCTCACCTCCCCCCATGGAGTGGATGAGGAAGAAGCACTGGAGGCTGTCGCAATGTTCTGCGGCCCGGCGCACCTTCTCCACCACCTGTTCTTGGCACGCGGGCCCATATATCCGGTGTCCGACAGCCCTGTATAGGAAAATGAGGTAGAAGCTGCACCCATTCGTATTCACCTGTGAACATGCAATGAATTCGGGGACCCAGCAGGACAACAGGACAAAGAACTCTGCAATCTGTCATTAAAAGAGCTAAGTACATATGACATGTCACTCAAGCCCGAGCTGTCAAATGCCAACACCCTGAACAGAGGCAACAGCCTGAGTCATAACCAAGAGATGAACTGTCCTCCTGCTTGTAATGAAATAGAACTACTCACTCCACCTTTAATGACACTGCAAGTACAGGACTCTCTACTAAAAGTATACAAAGAATAGACTACACGCACTACAAAGGCACACCTGAGGGCAGGGAGTCTTTGTCCAGCTCTACAAAAGCTTAATTATCGGTGCTGGTTGAGTGTCAGATGAGTCACTTAATTAAGATTAGTAAAAAAAAAAATGCTTTCAGAGAAGCACTGATGTTCAGACACTTCAAATGACACCCCAAAGCCCACAGTGCCTCGATTCTGTACTGTCACGCAAATTCACATTCACTTATACTGACAAAGAGTTCGGGCACTCATGCTCATCCGCACCAGTTGTTGCCAGATCCTGACACATCTGTCACCAGCTGCGTGCTGTCGAATACGTCTCGCAGAGGGCCCTGCAGAATCTCGTTGACGACACCTTCCTCCATGTCAATGAGGACTGCCTGTGAAAGGAGCAGAGGCTATCTGACAGCATGGCGGAGAAGGTGGGGTCTAAAGGGCCGGGTAGGGGTGACAGAATACGGGCGAAAAGACACTAACACCTAGGGCATTGTAAATCACAGTCATCTACCCTAGCTTTAAGGGATCGGATCTTTCCACCAGTGATGTCATTGTTCTCCCCGTCACTTCTCCTGCAAAAAAAAAGTCACACAGAAAAACTTTAGCTCTAACTACTAACATGATGTTTCAGATGAATGTTTAAAGTGAAAATCCATTGTTACCTGGTGTCAACATTTCTAAAGAAATTGCTTAATGCTTCATCATAAATTCCTTTCTAAAAACACAAAAGCAATATAAATGCAAAATCCAAACACTTAAAGCAATGTTGAATTTTTCAACACATTTTTCAAACTAAAATAGTGTACATTAATGCATATTTTATCAAACAGACAGGCATTTGCAAACTTCTTGTAATCTGGCTGACAGTCTGCCAGCCAAGCTGTCACGTGTAGTTACACTTACTTTATTGACGTGAGCGTGTTCCCGTAATGCCAGATCCCAGAACCTGCAGCCCACCTGATTACCACACTGGCCGACTGGGGAGAATCATAGTAAAAACACCGGGCTAATAATCAGAAGGCAAGCAAGCGTTTTCTGCCAGTCGTTTTTTAAATGTTTAATTTGCTTAACCTGCGCAATATGATACCAAAATAACTAAAGTATATTTTTAAACAGTTCAGTCGTATTCACAAAGTACTGTAATCGGCATTTGTTCCTTAATTAATTAAAGCTAGGACGAAAACTTGACTTAATAAGACAGGAATATACGGCAGTAAATTTTTGTGGTCAGCTAAATCCTACTAGGCAGTAACTTCAAACCAGACGTCAGTGATACACTATTTGTCTTACCTTGCACAATAATAGATTGTGTCATCTCTTTTTAGCATAGCTACGGTATAACAGAACAAAATAGTTCTCGTTCAACATGTATGCCTGGATATGTTGTTCGCTAACTTATAGCTCTGTTTTTGTCAGCTGTGTAACCACTGGATACCGCCGAAGCGCGAGGCTCAAGCCAAACCGTCGTTGGTTGATGACGTTACGTAGTAGAAGCGGGAAAGGCTGCTTCCCAGCGCTTAGCATATCGGGGGTCTGGATTGGTTAAAATGTGTCACATGGGTGAATTTCGCTAGGCAGAAGGGTCGGCATTTCCACTTAATTGCGTGGTTGCCCACAAGATGGCAACATACTCACAGATTTGAATTAATCGTTTGAGCTGCTGGTTTATTGTATGAAAAAAAGAAAAAAAACTCGTGCTCTGTGTAATTAGTAAGTATTTTACGGATGTCTACACTTAGGGATGTCTATCAATCCTCCAGATGCTGCCTGGATCCTGTCCCAGGATGCAGAACCTCATAAATGAATATCATATTGTTTCCTGAACCCAGACCAATACAATTATGTTTCATTCAGGGGCCCTTGGAATTGTCCCAACTCTTTTACGGCCCCTGAGCACAGGCCACAAGACTGGGGAACATCCTGGATGGTATGCCAGTGCATCCCAGGGCAAATGCATGCACACAAGCACACACTACAGGCAATTTAGACACATCTGTTAGCGTGACTGCATGTTTGGGCATCGAGACTGCCAGACAGGATTCAAACCCCCAGCCCTGAGCTAAATGCCAAACTTTCTAAGACAATTAATCAAACACTTTTCTTCAAACAAATGACCCTTTATTGTGGTTTATCGACATACAATGACACCAGCAACAGCAAAAAAAATCATATGTGAAAATACAGTGTGTAAACAATATGGCTTGGTACGAAAGTACTATGCTGCTGAAATGCATAAAAATATGGCGGTGAACTGGCTTTGATCATAGCTAAAGTGAATGACTTTATTAAGGTTGCCGTGATAGATCATTCAAAATGTATTCTTTGATTTATTTTCAAGGAATAAATGAAATGAAGAACACCATTTTAAAGACAATTAGTTTGCGGAAGACTTCTGCACTCAACGGCATTTTTTGAAATGAAAGAAACAATAATACAACCTTGTGTGGACCAATTAAGTAGCCAATTAGTGGCAATAATTAAATTTCATTTATACAATAACCATAAATGAAAAAAACATTTCCTGAATTTGATGGAAGTCCTGAGCCTTTTTTTTAACATCAATTAACTCAGATTTAAGTTTTTTAATACGTTGTGAATGAATGAGGAGATATTAGTATGTAAACTGAAGAAACCAAGATATAGTGACAATGCAGTTTTGGGCACTTTTCTTTATTTGAACGTGTCTGTCCGCGGCATTAGCTGTTGCAAATCACTATCAAGCAGCTGGACAGGAGCCGACAGCGACTGCCCCACTGACCAATGCTGCTTTGCTGAAGCTTACTGGTGTCTCATTGATCACCACGTTTCTCATGCAGCCAGTGAACATCCTGGTAGCTGCAAGGGATTGTGGGAGCAGAGTTCCTGTGGAAAGAGAAGGCAGGAAATTGAAGACATGTGTCTTCATACAATGCAGTGCTGGTTTGTGGACAAAAAAAATATATGATATATATTTAGGGTTGAGTTGATGCTTCAATTGACCTTATATTAAAACTAAAGAATTGGTACAGTTTAATGACATATGAGGTGGGATCAACCAATCAGATATCTTGGTCCCGCCTCCTCCATTGCTTCGACCAACCTCCTCTACAATCTGATTGGTTTCCTGTCTGAACCAATCATTTTTCCTTCTGCCCTCAAAACATTTTTGTGCAAGTAAAACTTCTATGAGCGCTCATACATCTTAAGTAATACTGGTATGAGTAACAACACCCCTGGAGGCAAAGCAAGAGATCAGTGAGAAAGTTTGGGTGTTTTAGCTCTGCAAGCTAACCTTCTTGCCAAGAAGTGCTGACTGTTATCGTTATGATGTGGGTTTGATCCCCAGACAACCCAAAGCTGTTATTTTGTGCACAATCTACACTGAAAATTTACTGGACCACCAACCTGGAGCTCCCCCAATAAACACAGGGGCCTTGGCGTCCACAGCCCTGGGGTTCAGAGGTCCCACAACATGGTTCACTTCTGAATCCACGTCGAGTTGCACGACACTCGATTCTCTGATCACTGTGAATTGGAGACATGTAAAGGTCACAGAAACGCACGTGGGGAACGCAGTAGTTCTGTAGGCGTGTTTGTAGCTTTCATATAGGGCTGGCAGGAGAGCTATTTTTAATGTCTTTGAAATGCCTACAATTGGTAGAGGATAAAGAGTGTGAGATTTAAATGGGAGACATTCTATATTTAAACATCTTTTGTTTTTCCCAGTATACCTGTGATTCTGTGCCACCTGCCATCGCAGATTCCTTGTCTGGGAGAAACTCGAGTGGAGAATTCTCGCACACCATTGTTCAGCACGACCACGACCTTCAGTGGGAAAGAGTGGAACTCTGCATTCAGGTCGCAGATTGTAAATGAAGGCGAACGCAGGTTTGATAGTTAGTTGGCAGCTGTATCTATCTCTGCAGCTGTGTCCTGGGGAGCCACAGGGCTCTGCGTACCTCTCCCTGGTGCATGTACATGCTGAGGTAGTCCTTCTGGTCAGTATAGACGTGAAGCAGAATGCCTGAGGCCACATGGGGGCGTACTTCCAGCACCAATTCAAACTTCAATCCCAGGTTGAAAGAGTCATCTGAAGGTGATGAAAAATAAATCGTTCAATAAACAAACCAGACAAGCTACAAATCAGGTTGTTTGCCTCCTGCACTGCGGATGACTTGACACCTCTGGCCTCTGACCTGGAATGTCAGCCTGCAAATTTTGACCGCAGAGGCATGCACGTGGGTGAAACCGAGATGGTCGCCGCATGGTGCGAAATCGCTCTGGGCTTGTTTAACAGCTGCTGCTCTGTTGCTTGGACCTTGGGCCCTGAACCTGTCTTCTATTTCCCTTCGTGTTCTCCTCACAGAGCTGTCAGCTGCCCCTGGCGTGTCAGCTCACAGCACACCACATGCGCTTACGTTTTTTTCCAAAGCAGATATAAAGAGTGCAAATGAAAATGATGCGTAGCAGACACAGCCTACTTAGAAACACATGAAATCTTTTCAACGTCTGAATGTTAGTCAGAAAAGACAACAGATGTTGCC
Source organism: Brienomyrus brachyistius (assembly GCF_023856365.1). Taxonomy (NCBI): domain Eukaryota; kingdom Metazoa; phylum Chordata; class Actinopteri; order Osteoglossiformes; family Mormyridae; genus Brienomyrus; species Brienomyrus brachyistius. The sequence continues at coordinate 3,646,436 of NC_064551.1, read as the reverse complement.
ACATCCTGCTTTGTACGCAACACGATGTCTCCCTCTGGTAATGAACGAATTACCCAGGACCACGTATCCCCCCTCGTCGGAGAAGAATGTTCCGGCCTCGGATGGGCCTTCGAAGCACGGCGTGACCCCGAAGGTGTGCGATGCTGAGGGCAGGCGCTGGCCATCCAGCTGCAGGTCTCGCATGCAGACCGTAAGGCTGTACGCAGAGTTACGCTGGTAGGGAGAGGAACAAGGGCACTCATAAGTCGAGGTTGGGGGTTAGACGTCCTGCCTCTCACCGAGTCCCAGCACTGGCTTGGCTGGTGTCAAAAGGGTTTGCGCTTGCTGTGCAAATATTCTAGCCTCCGTATGTCAACATGCAGAAAAATTTACTGCGCGAAGTCATTCTTCCATTTATGCCATTTCTATAACTGCTTATGCACAAGCTAAAGTGATAATACTAACAATACTATAGCAAAATACTGGTCTGGGACATGAAAGTCATAATTGTACCTTCAGTTAGACCTATAGGACAGAATTTATAGTAGCTGCAGTAGGAAAATGAAGATCACCAGAATGCATATCACGCAGGCTGTGTCCAGCTCCGGCTGTTTTTTAGCAGCTCTGGACATGCCGGCCATACCTGGATATTTTTACGTGCCCTCCCTGGCGGAGTCCCTCCGACATAGAGGGGTGCACCGACGTGCCACGAGCCAGTGGATTCGGGAGCACGATCCTCCAGAACCGTCAGTCCGTCGATTACCAGTCGGGCCACGTTCCCTTCGCGGATAAAAACGACCTGAGGGAGAGAGCCGTGTCCTCATTCCAGGCTGAAGTCACAGTCGAAGGAATGTGCACTGGAAGTGCCGCCCTGTCAGGCGCAATGATGGGCCTTACGTCATGCCACGCTCCATCGTTAAGGTTTTGAGGGCTTTTGATCTTAATCTTGTGGTGGCCCACGTTAAAGGTGTACACCAGCTTCCCGTGGGCCAGGAAAGCGGCCATGTAGTTCTTCTCGTCCTTGTCTGACACATAGAAGACCACACCAAAGGATGAGTTGGTCTTCAGAGACATCGAGAAGCGAGACCTGCAAGGTACAGGAATGCAAAAACGCACATCCATTTCGTGATTCTGATAATGAGAATAAGAGCATGCTCGAGAAATGGTCAGGAGCACAGCAGCCCAATGGACTGCAAGGACATGTGTAGGATAAGTCTTCGACTAAAGAAAAAACTAAAGAAAAGAAGTCACCTCTGACTGAAGGATTCTGGGATATCCATGTACTCCTGGCGGCTGTTGCTGGTGCCCCCGTAATGGTAGGCGTGGTGGCCGGCCTGAGGCTTTTGGGGTGAGGAGCAGGCCTCTGCAGTACTTGGCACCAGGAGGTCATTCTGCACATCTTCTAAGCCTTGAGAGGGGCTCGGCTTGTCCCTGCTCAGCTTGGGAAGAAGAGTTCACCTTGAGGTCGCCTTGCATTTTTAATGCATTCCTGTCAGTGGTTGTATTTAGATCATCTACGGTCTTAAAAGCACAGCATAGCTGCATATTTATGTGTCTCTGAGAGTTACTGTGACCCACAAAGTGCAGAGAATAGAATCATCAAGGCTTTTGGAAAGTTTTTCTCTGGGGGTGGTTTGTCTCATATGCCTGTGAGTTCTTCGATATCTATTTATGCATGTGTCACACTTATTACTTTAAAGGCAAAGTTAGTGGATGTTTTTAAGTGAATTTGACTGTCTCTTCGAGGCTTTCATGTAAATGTTTGTAAACAAGATTTCTTCGATGAATGTGCCGGCACCTTCCTCGGCTGGCTTCTGCTCGTTTTCAGCTGTAGGACCACAGGGAGCTTCTGCACGGGGCAGTCTTGAAAGGAAGTCTGGACCTTCTCGGTGTACTTCTGGAAGTCCTCCAGCTCAATGTCTCTGTCCTGCCTGCGGGGGAATGTCAGCAGAAGTGCAGGGCTCAGGAAGGTCACTCGCATGTCACGGGAAACTCCCACGGCGTCCGTCTCTGGGGAAACCAAATCTACACAGATCACCGCCTTGCAAAAGGACAGCAACTTGGAAACTCCCCACCATCAAAAGGGATAGAAAAAGCCACAGTGCGTTTTGTGGTGCACATGCATGCAGTAATCGCATGCATGCAGTAATGACGTGCATCGCGCATTGTTTCGCTTTGTTGTGCCGCCACGAACACACAAAACTAGAAACTTGTGACCTTTGAGCCATAAACCTGGCATCCCGACTGGCCTCACACTGGGGCGAGACGTCACCTGCTGATGTAGGCGTAGCTGATGCAGCCGGTGAAGTTGCTGATACTGCTGCTTGGGGAGCCCCCAAAGTAGAAGCTTCTGACCGAGGCTGGTGACGGGCCGGGGGACGCGGCCGGCCGATTCTTCTGCTGTTTGTCCTTGTCGTCGATGACTAGCTGACACCTGCCAGAAACACAGATAAGCTGGATGATCTGATGGAGAACCACGAAGAGTCAGGCGTCAGCGGGGCACGGAGACAGATACAGGGGGCCCAAACATCTCCCAAGAGCAAAATCAATCAATGGACATGCCCCCACTCAGCATTTTTAATCTACCCATATTGCCTCAAATTGAAAGTGCCAACCCAAGAGTGGCAGGGCGGCATTTTGTCAGGGACCCCCCACTTATACTTTTACGAAACGTAAGTTGCTCACGGGAGCTTTTGGGAAACGTGCCCCCAGAATGAGGCATTCAAACAGCTGATCGATTGATCAGAGGAGAGAGTGGTGTGATTAAGATAATTTGCAGAGTACAGCTAATAGTGGATGTGTGATTTTAGCGCCTTGCCATCCTGGCCAGTAGCAGAGATAACCAGGCTTACTTTCGGTTAGTGACTGAGGCCACCAGGAAATGAGGTCGGCCATCATGGTAGCGCTTCATTTTCGACTTGATTTCCGTCCCTGCGCAGTTTAGCACGACACCACCGTTGTCCACTGAGATTGAGAATACACGGTCCTGAAATTGCATTAAAAGATATTTTCACTGTTTAGCTGAACGCATTCATCTAAAACGACACACATTTTTGAAAAAGCAGGGTCAGTTCCTGGAACGATGGAGGGTTAAGGGCATGGGATTCGAACCGCCATCCTTCTGATCACAAATCCGGGAGGCCTTACCTCACTGCTGTGGTAGAAGAGCAAGCCGGTGGGCTGCAATGTGCGGAAGTCAAAGCCTCCTTCGAAGTCCTCGAAGGGCGATATCTTTGCTGAGGACCCCAAGAAGCTCTCTCCATTGAAGTACGCCTTGTGGGACATCTGTGAAACACCCGTGGGAAACCATGGAATCACTTACCCAACCCGATTACAATATTTCACTTTGTGTCACAGACAAACAAGTCTTGTAGAAGTACTTCAAATCCCATGGTAGCAGCCATATAGGCAGTTCAGTAGAGGAAATTTCCAGGACAGCGGTCTCAGTGTGAACATATTAACCTGTTATGTTCAAATTCAAACAACAATGTCCATCTAGGAAGAACATCCTAGAAAAAAAAACGATTTAAAAACTGAAACTCAAGCCATCCATCCATGAAACTTCTACTGTAACCACTAACACAGTGAGGGTCATGGGGTCAGCGTAGGTGTATTTTATTGTGAAGTGCAATGAACTTAAAGTCGTGAAGAGCTATGAAGACGATGTAGAAGTGCGCAGGTGAGTGGTGCCTGCCGTGGAAGGCCATGCATTAGGGCAGGTAATCGGAGAGCTGGAGCAGGAGTCGCTGGCATTGTTGAAATGTTGTGCCTAATACGTACAAAGAAGTCTTCCGGGCAGCCACTGCTGATGCCAATGGTTCCAGGCTCCTCCAGCAGATTAAAGTCTTTCCTCTGGAACTGGAAGCCCTTCACACAGCCCCTGAGTCCAACTGAGGAAGAGAGTTCTGGCCTAGAGGGATATTCAAAAGGATCATTACCGACAACACCCCCAGAAGCACACCATCCATTCCAAGGGCAACGCTGACACCTACAGTCTATTGTGTCACTGTAAAATGCCTCCTGCAGCTGCTGACATGTCACACCTAGCCAGACTAAAATATACAAACTGAAAAAATATTGCCCACGACTTTGCATTGTGTGCATGAAAAATACACCATCTATTTTCCAGCATCTTTCCCAGTGCATATCCCTGGAATACACAAGGCAGGAACCACTCATCCATGGCAGGGGACACACTATGGGAGAATTAGAGAGGTGGAATACAGACTCCCAGTACATGTGGTGTGAGGCAACAAACCTCCCCACTGGTGCTGGCCTGTGCGGTAATAACTGCAGTATATAGGCATAATATTTTTCACTCAATCAGTGGCCTCATTGATCTCAATTTTCCCTTTGTGCAGAGTTGATGGAGGCACAGACCTGGACAGCAGCACACTGGAGGGGGCCCCGCCAATGTAAATATCTGAGAATGGCAACGTTTTTTTCTCATTTTCCAAAGACTTCACGTGACTTCTGTCCACCAGGAGAATGATCTTCCTGGAGTGGTGATAGATGATGGACACCTGGGAAGCCGCAGAGTCGAGGTCGTCAGCAGAAGCCTTTAATGGACCATAGAGTAACAATTCACAATAATGTGGCCTGGTAACTTACCTCATGGTATCTTGCATCGTTGATCTGCAGTTTTGTTAAGTTGCTCTCCATGACGACTGGACCCCCGCTAAATTCGAAGTCATACGTAAGATGGAGGAAGCCGTTTTTCAATTGCAGTATGAAGAAGTTGCCCTGAAATACCATAGGAAGAGGAACTAGTTTTACAAGGAAAATCGGTATATTACAATTTAGCCACAAAAGCATTGTTCTACCACTATAATAATATGACAAATATAAAGGCAATCAAGAAATATTTTTGACTGTTGTCTCATGCATCATAATGATTTTCTGCTGCATTTTTCTGCTGAAAACCTCATTTTCTAACAGTGTTTCCCAGCCCAGTCTTCTGGGACCCACAGACAGTTCATGTTTTTGCTCCCTCCCAGCTCCCTGCCAGCTCCCTGCCAGACAGTCCATGTTTGCTGGGAGGGAGCAGAAACGTGGACTGACTGTGGGTCCCTGAGGAAACACTGCTCTAAAACAGGCACAAAAACCTTGGTCTCTGAAATTGCATTTACCTCCTTGACCATCAGGAAAAGGATGCCATCGCTGACCACGGTTCGGACTTCGATGTCAAACCTGGTGACGATGCCGAACTTGCCTCTCCTCTCGATATTGTTGACGAGAGCGTAGCCCATGCCGTCAAAGAGATAGCTGGTGACCCGGCTTTGTGAGAAGGCAAACTTGTACCTGGCAAGGCAGACAGACAGGAGAACAGCGGAAGGACACTCGTTGGACTTTTCACCTCTTGCTGACCCTGAACTTTCATTTATTGACAATCTCTGGCTCTTGCTTAAAGAGCAAAGGTCAACAAAGTTCAGACTGTGAATTTGACCTTTAAGATCCATAGAAAAGAGAAGCATGAAGTGTTGCTGTCACTAATGATCGCCAGGAATGAAGATCCCCCAGAAGAGACATCTTTGAGGTGTGTGGGCCTACAAAGCAAGTAAACATGTAGGTTGACTGTATTTTAAATAATGCGTGAGCATACCTCGGACAAGGTGGTGTTGCAGCAATGTCCATGTTGTGGGTTTGCTTGAAGTGGTACAGGCTGGTGACATCGTTGTTCAGGGAAGCCAACTCAATGCAGCCCACGAAGGGGGGCAGGTTCAGCTTGGGGGGCAGCTGGACCAGCAGAAAGCAAATCAACATGATGAACATCACCCTGAAAGATGACAGCAATGGTTTGCCCCAGGTCCACCTGGCAGGCCAAGGCTAACAAGCATACCCTGACGTCTGTAGGGACTCCGCCCACGTAGAAGACTGTATTGTTGGCGTCGAGGTCCAGCAGGGAGTCTGTGCTGTGAGCTTCGCCCTTCTGGATGAACTTCTGCTCAGCCGTATTGCCCTGACTGGGAACGGTCAGGAACACTTTCCCGTGCCGGCCCAGTCTACCGGAGGTGAACACAGGGGGGCGCTGTTAATTTCAGATATTTGCTGGGTGGGGTAGGGGTAGTGGCATCAGAAGGAGTTTGACACTGGAGGGACCAAATCTGCCCCGAAGGTGGGGGGGTAGCTGGACGGGAGGGATGTGATGATATAATGGGTACAAGTGCAATGGTAATGTTGTGAAAGTCTACAATGTAAGAAAGATTTTTAAATCGTTTAAAAATAATAAAGATTTCATCATTTAAAATAAGACTAGCACTGTTTGGGTTCTGTTTCACAACTAAAAAAATAATAAAAAAATAAAACTGACCCATATGATAAAATGTTTTTGCCTGAAATAGGACTACAGTCTTCGTTACGTATATGTTACATATATGAACTGGCCTTGGTGACGTGAGGATTTGTAATGAAAGATAAGGAACACGCTCTTAATTCGCCTTGCCTGTTGTATCTGTGACAGAAACACTTTAATTAGCAAAATGCGCTGTTATGAACGGCTATCGCGAAACCCCAAAATATCACAATTAGATTTTTTCCGGTATCGTCCAGCCCATAATATACATCTGTTCATGTTTTTTGGAAAGGGGTGGGGGGTGGATCTGCCAATACTGGGAGGAAGTGTCCCAGCCATCCGCCCTGTTTCCGATGACCCAGATTAGGGGAGTGGAAGGTGCGCATTCCGTACCTCTCCACCTTGACGAGGTTGAAGATGGCCGGCCATGTGTTGACGGGCTTGGAGCTCAGGGTGATTTCCACGTTCTCGCCCCCGAGGTTGTAGATGTAGGCCAGGTTGCCATTCCTGATAACGAGCCCCATGTAGTCCTTCACACCCTTGTAAGATGAAAAGCAGGTTTTCAGTTGACATTCTATCATCCATTCATCCGTCCTGGTCGGGGTTACTGCAGACCTGGAGCATATCTCAAGCAGCACCCTGGATGAGATTGCAGCTGGCAGGATCATCTATAATCTAAAATTCCTGGTGTGTGCAGTTGTACCTCGGCAATAAAGTGAATTCTGATTCTGGAAAACATCCAACAGCCAATTCACTTAACAGTTCACATTTATTGGATAAAATGTGACTTAAAGCACTGCTGTTGAACAGTGACTGAGTGGACATAGGGAAGTATATCCCCCCCCCCCCCCGCGAGGGTTTCAGGGGCTGCTTATGTAAATGATCCTTAACTTCGAAAGCACTCACATACAATCAGTGCACTCATGTCCTGGAAAGCTGTGAAAGGCCCACTGTCTACTCTAAAAGACTCATTGTCCAGCCCATACGATCACAGCGGGACACTGAAGCCAGCCAGCCACGGTTTGCCTTTGATCTCAGTGCTCCTGGAGGTCCGAACCTCCCAGGACTGAATAGCCCATCTGGACCTGAAGGCACCCAACGGAAAAGCTGCCCGGCTTCCACACAGTGACAGATACTGGCCTCCCAGCGATGCCTCGAAACCGCGGCGCTCCCTCACATTTCTGTCGCCAAGGTAGAAGACCAGGCGATCCTGGATGGGTTCATTCTCCGGCTCCACCTTCATGTACAGGCTGACGGAGGTGACCGTCTTCAGGTCCTCCACGTTCGTGGGCGGTTGCACCTCCACCGAAGACTGGCCATTGAACTTCATGGACACTTGGACCTTGAGACACGACAAACAAAATGACCTAGCAGATCAAACTCATTTCAAAACTATAAAATGCCAAAACTTTTAAAATACTATGGGTAATCATTTCTAATAAAGCTCAGAAATTAACTTACTATAATACTGCCAACATTACATAAAACAGGGCTTTTAAACTAGTCCTAGGTATGGAGAATAAGATACAGCATAACTTCTGTGGATCCTCTGATTTCCCAGAATGCATCTGACTATAAAGCAAATATAATTTTTTTTTTTAATCACAAAACTGTAGATATCATATGGCTCTCCATTATGGAAAATGCCTGTCCAGCACTGCACCTTCTGAACTTTAATTAGCAGTTTCCTTACACATAACTACTAAAATGAAGCAATGAAAAAGCCTCAATTTACTTCATACTGTGATTAATTTCGTTTTCACATGAAATGAGCAGCTCTCATTGGCTGAATTGTTCACAGGTATCCAGGTTGCTGTTTGTTTGCATCCTGACTGGCGCGGCAGTAAGTGGGTCGCGTCTTGCCTTCTTGGCCACGCTCCTGGCCTGGGCGATCATCTCTCGAATACGCATGATGTTGGTGGACACGTTGGCCGGTCTCTTCTCCTCCACCACTCGCAGTTTGTCCAGTAGCTGTGGCACGATGTCAAACAGGCTGCTGACTATGAAAGATGAGTGCGGAGAAGTGAAATAAATCACAACGCGTGATATATGAGAGCCCCGTTTTTATCAAAGAGGCTCATGGTATATCATGCCTGCTAATCCATCTTAACTGTGATTTGGAACCTTGGAAATGAATGGACAGGTATTCCATCATGAAAACGGCTAGTCAGCTGAGACTAAATTATAGCATTTTCCAGCACCTGTCTCCCCGGCAGTGTAGATTGCCCGCTCGTAGGCAGCAGTGGAGTACTCATTGTTGTCCATGTTCCTAGACCACTCCTCTATCTTCTCGGCCATGGGGGTGACACTCTGCAGGACTTCGGCAGACTTGTTGAGGGTGCCCACTGCCACCTCCTTAGCAAACTGCAGCCGTTGCGTCGTCCTGCCTGCATAATTTAGCCAGAGGGGGGCGCCAGAGAGGCAGAAGTATATATATATAACGTTATTACGCACATCATGTACATGTTTTGCCCTAAAACCACAGACTACATCCATCTCTCAATGGGATTAGAACTCCAGAAATCTCCTGCAGAACTCTTTCATGAAAAAGTAGCAACGTCTGTAACTATTTCTAAGGCTACGTTCACACTGCTATGCTGAAGTGACTCAAATCGGATTTTTTGCCTTAATGTGACACAGATCTGTTCTTTTCAGGACTGTGTGGACACACAAATCTGGTCTTTTCAAATCAGATTTGTGTCACTTTCATATGTGGTACTAAATCGGATACGTATCCCATCCGCGGCCACGCGACCTGAATGTGAACGCTCAGATCGGAATTCATGTGGCTTTTTGCTTATACGCCTGCACTGACATCATCAGCCTGCGCCGGCAGGCTCGTACCCGCACATCTCTTGGTGCAGCAGTTCCAGCAATAACTGCGAAAACAGAAAAAGCTAGACGCCTGACTTTTTTTTCTCCTTTTTGACCTGCTCATGTACAGCTGATTCACGGTTTGTCGTCCTCCAGAGCAAAGTGCGATACATGCGTGAGCTGCTGACGCCTCCATTTTTAATGTCATGAATCGTCCCACAGATATGATGCTTTTTTGTTGCTGGTGACGCAGTTGACCCGTGTAAAAATAAATCAATGCGCGCATGCGTGACGTTTCGGAGGGCCGATGCGTTCACATTACAGTCAGATGCAGGTCACTTTTAGTTATGAATGTGAACCGTCAAGATAGACAAATACGATCTGAGCGAAAAATCGGAAATGAACAATGTGGCTGGCAGTGTGAACGTAGCCTAAGAGCCACACAGATGTTTGAAATGTCGTACCAGGGAGAAGCCTCACCATTCTCTAAGGTGCTGATCCCTTCTATTATGGCCTTCAGTTTCCCTTCTGCTTCCACCATCGTCTCATTGGTCTCCTCGATATATTTCACATTGTCGATGAGGTTTTTTTCCACCTCTGAAAATATCAATATTGAAGCATCGCCATTATATAGGCATACAATTCGCTTAACATACAAAAGAAGAAATATCGGCATAAGCTTATCCCCGTGCTGAATAAGTCGAATAAATACTTCATTTGGGTAATATAACCAAATTTAGTGGGTCTGATAAAGTGCGTTACCATCCTCCTCCGACTGCAAGGTGACCGACTGTCTGAAGACACTGCTGCTCTCTGTTTTCAGGCGACCAAGCTGGGTGTTGATGCCGGTAACGGCCTCCAAGGCAACGGCGAATGAGAAAGTGTCAGTACAGGCAGCAGCAGGGTTTTCGGGCATGAGAATACCGTATAACAGAAAGGCACAATGGCTAACGAGGATACAGCATGCTGCAGTAGGGAGGGCTGTGTAGCCCAGGCCTTGTGATCTGCATCTGGAAGGGTGTGCGTTTCAGTCCTTACACCCATCTGCTCCTGAAAGGCCGGCTGGCCAAGCTCTCTGACGCTAGATCTTGACCTCAGGTGTAAGTGATGGTGTCTCTCGTAGAGAGTGAGATGTGAAAGCTACCCAGATTCCACATGGGCATGAATTAAGTGCTGCTACCGTGTAATAAGTGCTACTATGCTTAGCAAATAACGATGGCTATTCGGCATTAAAGATCAAATCATGAGAAAACACATTGGTGCCTCATAGATCTTCCTCATTGATACCGATGGTCATTCATTTACAAATGCCACCCCATCGAAACAAGATACTCTTCAGGAAATGAAGGAATGGGACTTAGAAGTGTTAAGGCAAACCATGCAGAAATGTCCAACCCATCAGCATTGTTTGAAACTTACATCAAAAGCTCTCTCTGCCAAGTGCAGGGTGACCACTGAACTGCTATTGGCCTCAACGATGTACTTCACGATATTATCGTACACACTGGATGCCTCGAGTGCCTTCTGCACAAAGCCGTTGGTATCACCGTCTGTCAAAACACTGGGCGACGGAGGATTAGCGTCAGAGAACAATGTCTATCTTAGGCATGCTGTTACATAGCACACCCTTAACTCAGGCACAGTCAGTCCAGGAAGGCACAGAGGCTTACCGCGCAGAGCTTACCGCGCAGAGGCTTACCGCGCAGAGCTTACCGCGCAGAGGCTTACCCATTGAGTTTTTCGGCCAGCTTGAGCAGCCCCTGGGCATGGTCGCTGGCCCTCTGCACCAGGTCTCTGTCCGCGAGGGAGATGTTCTCAGTCTTCTCCTTCAGCAGCTGGGAGGCTCCGTCGATTGCCGCGTGGAATTCGGTCACATTCTCCACGTGGGAGCCATACGGATAAACAAATCCTTAATAAAATACCCTTCCATCTAGGGCATCTTAGAGTCACTAATCCAGATAAGCCACTCAGCTTTAGAATGTGAGTATAAACAGAAAACCCATACAAGCACAGGAAGGACAAATACAGAGCACTTGGCTTGAAGGTTCGGGAACACAACACTGACGGACGTGTGACTACAGTTACAGGCAGTAATAGAGGGACTTTTTGAGGTATTCAGGCACTATTTACCTTGACCATAACCATAAGGTCAGTTTCTACATCTTCTGTGTTGGCGATGATGTTACCAGCCATCCGTAGGGTGCTGTTTAACTCCTCAAAAGTCTCCCTCAACTTCTGCTGAAGAGCCTGGATAGATTGAACAGAAGCACTAATCTCAGTATGCTATCTACCATGCTCACACACGTATGCATACACACACACACACACACACACACACACACACACACACACACACAGCACACAGGTATTCCAGGACCCCAGAAACACTTTCTACAAAGTACCTCATTTGAGTGAAATGTCACATGGGGGGTCCTTACATCGAGTGTTAAATTGCCGTTCACAATACCAAATGTTTACGATGGCAATTTGATGTTGTCTGGATTTTAAGTCTGTTGAGATTAGGCGTGTTTTTTCTGTGAAGGATTTATAATGACGATTAGCCTGACAGTAACTGAACCTCCTGACTCTGCCAGTGTGCTCTGTGTGTTCGGTTGAGGGCAAGCTGTTTGAATTAGCAAGCCGGTGTACTTAAGTGGCCATTTGTGGGCAGTGGTGTCTTAATGCTTAGGGAAGCGCACTTGCAATAAAAAGATTGCAGGTTCGAGTCCATGACCAGCAAGGCACCATTGAGGTACCCTGAGCAAGGTACCGCCCCCATTCACTACTCCCCGGGAATTAGTGAATTAGCTGCCCCCTGCTATGTCACATTGACACGTATGGGTTAAATGCAGAGGACACATTGCGGTGTGTCAACAATGACAATTGATCACTAAATTCACTAATACATCCATCTTCCAAGTGTAGGGTCAGATGGAACAAATTCCAGGCAAATTCGTTCGCAGCACTGGGCTACCCTAGATGGGACAGTGATCTGTCACAGTTTATACACACATAACAGGCAATTTAGAGATACCAGTTTGGCTAACTGCAAGTCTATGGATTCCCAGGAAACCCACAAAACATGAGAACACAGAAACGCCACAGGCAGAGAGGATGTGGGAGCCCAGAGCCCTGCAGGAGGAGGTAGCTGTGGTAACCACAGAACCGCTGTGATACAGCGCAAAATTTAAGGATTTCTTTAGAAACTAGAGGGGGACCTGCACCTCGAAAAGTCTGTGCACGGCACTGGCTGAGCTAGCCCCTCCTCCTTCCCCAACCCCCAGCCTCCGCAATCTCTAGTCCTCCTACACATTCTCCCCATCTTTATTAAAAGCCTTTTCTGAAAGCGGTCAGGTTCACCAGATCTGCGTCTGAAGCTTCCCTTTGCTTTGCTACCGCTACGCACCACTGCTTCAGCTCTACTGTGGTTTGTCTCAAAATTTGATCGCCTCCGGATCTTCTCCCATACAATGTGTCTGCGGAGTCTGAACGAGATTGTGAAATACTTTTTGAGTTACCATGCTAACAAGCTAAGCGTCCGCGACGGCAGACGATCACAAAACCATATGCATTCCCAGTCTGGGGAATACAATGATTGTTAGAACAAAAACTGCATATTGCGTATCTAGTAGATTATAGAGAAAGACCATTTTCAGACTCTTATTGCCCACCCTGTATCTAAGCTTCTCCATTTCTGCCAGTGCTGTTCATTCCTCGCTGTGTATGAAGGTCGGCACACGAAAGTGCGCTTTTGGATGGAGCAAAACTCCATTTTTAGTGGTGGCCCCAGTGAGGAACGTCTGGCCCACAGATAGCAGGCCACGCTGGCTAACTGTCAGCCAACGAATGACACAACAGTTCTCACGGTGTCGCCATAAACCTCCCTGTTGGTGTTTGCAGCTGAAGGGCTGGTCTACATTATGGCGTAAATAAAGTAATCCCAGAATGAAAAATAAGTCCGGACCACGCAGCTTGTTTCTCAGATATTCCCAGAACGATAAATGACGTTCTTCTACAATAATTTTATGTTCCCCCACTTTGCTAGTGCTCTTTTCTCTCACACGGCTCTATCGGCTGCTTGCAGCTGCAAATAATTGCTACACACAATGAATTCCGCACTGTACTCCACCTCCACAGTCTGCAACAGCTGCGTGCCTGTACAAAAATTCAGTCTTAAGTAGCTTGGGTGATTCATTTCCCTGGGTCATGAGAACTATTCTCCTACAGTTGGCTGATAACGAGCTATAGAAGTTGCCTCTTAGAGATGAAGAAGAGCTGAAATCCCCAAAAATAAAACACAGTGATTAAACTGGAAGACCTTTTCTCTTAACTGACGCACTGGCAGATCCTGCCCTATGACTGTAAAGAAACATGGATCTCCCGGGGTAACGGTGCCGCAGTGTCCGACAGCAGGTTAATGAAAGAACGTTGACAGGCAGGGGGTACGAGGACCGGAGAGGAAGTTATCTGGGGTACTCAGGCACGGGACTGGGAGGCAGTTACCTCATTCCTTTGGAATTTGAGCATGTTGGCTTTGTTCTTGTCCTGGGTTTGCTGGATGGTGCCCTGAGCTTCCTGGAGGAGGTTCTGAACACTGGACAGCTTGGCAGTGAATTGGGCGAGGAGTTCCCTCAGCGGGAGGATTCGTTCAGAGGTGACCATCAGCTTCTTCTCTAGCTGATGGACCCGCTTGAGAACTGAGAGCCAAGCACAGAGTCGCCCACAAATGAAGAACATGAGTGTATGCTGGTTTGCCTATAATTGTGGGGGGGGGCTCTCAATTTAATGAAAAATATAATTTCTCCACCCCAATAGAAGTTGGGAAACAGAGAAAAGCTGATAAATTTCAGCACCTACAATATCCCAACGGGTTCCTAACACTAACCCTAACCCTAAACCTAACCCTAAGCCTAAACCAAACATAACATTGTGCTGCCTTACTCAGTATTGCTACAACAAAACTTTAAAAAAATAATGTGGGAGGGGGGTGTTATATGGCAGTAACTCCCCACACATGTATAACCACATGTAAAACAGTCATGGGAACTTTCTTATATACACCCATACAAACACAGAACTCTTATGATATCCATACAATTAAAACCAGGCCTGCTCTGCATAAGTCCCAGGCCCGGAGCAAAATTACTTCAGCTGGGCCCCCATGACACACAACCTCTCCCACCTGGACCCTCTCCTGCACCCCCCTTCCACAGTTGTCCCCCCCCCCACCCCCCAGATGGCTGGCCTGACACAAGACCTTCTAAACTCACACTCATGGGCCTTGGTGGATTCGTCCATCGCGATGGGTTCACTGGGTGACAAGTCCAGTTTCCTCATCTTATGGACCATGTTCTCCGCTTCCATAGTCTTCTGCTTGATCACCTCAGGGTCCACATACTGGTGCACGCTGTAATGATCCCATTCGCTGACCATCTCTAGACAGACGGAGAGGAGAAGAGGAAAGGCAGAGGCGTAAGAAAACAATGTGCTGATTTTCCTGAGCCGTGACTCAGCATCGCCACTTTGCTACGACACCAGTCTTCCCGCTGTCACCTTCTATCAGCACGTTGAGAGAGGTCAGGTTGGCAGCCAGCTCGTTTGCCAGAGTGAAGCTTCGACTTGTGTCTTCATCCATTGTTCGTCCCAAAGTCTTCACAGAGCTTTCCTTCACCAAACAAAGAAAAGCGCCCCAGGGATGAGGACCAGAACAAATTTGAAATGATTTAGAATATAGCGCAAGCTTTGGCGCTACACATAAAGCAAGTCTTCAAATAAACCATGTCCCTTGTCCTTAATATAGAAATAAGCATGCTGTAGCCCAGATCCTGGCCAGGGACTGACAGTACCTGCATTTCTAAATCCTCGACATCTGCACTGAGTCCATCTAAATCTCTCTCCAGTTCCAACGTTTCCCTTCTCATCAGGTTGGACTTGTCCCTCCAAGCCAGAAACTGACTCTGTCACAAAAGCAATAGATTGCCTGTAAGGACACCTCACACCTCATATCCCTAAACAGAATTTATGACCAACAGTCTGGACACATACAGGTAGCACTGAGACACACCTATATAAATATGGCTGTAAGATGAGATCAGAGGGTGACGTGTATTCTACCTTCAGCTGGAGAGCGGTGTAATTGTAGTACTTCAAACGGTCGTTGGCTGCCGCCCCTGTAGAGATGTTTATCACGCTGACCTTGGCCTCATCCAGGGTCTTGTTGGACAGTCTGATGTCCCCAATCAAGTACCAAATGCACTCGTCACAGCCTGAAGGAGCAAAGGCAAGTGAAAGTCAGTGCTCAGGTGATTTTCTTAGAGTGTGGAGTTTGTGTTCTACTCACCGTTAACAATTTCAGTTTTAGGAAGGTTTTTGAAACGCTACAATTAATGTATGGAAAAGTTCAAAGTGTCCAATATTCCAGATGTTCCTAGAATATCTTACTACTACAACTAAGACTAATAATGCAGCAGTAGCTGGAAGGTGTGGTAGAACAGCAGAGACCACCGTTATGTTGCACCCCGAAGGCTTGCTGGTTGCGTTTGAAGTATACAAATATCAATTTTCAACAAAACCTTCCGGTAAAATGAAATAACATTCCATCAATGTTACAGCCAGCTTTGAAAATACCGCAACATAACGTTAACTAAAGTTCTAGGAACGTTCCCTGTTAGCTGGGATGGTGTTATTTTAACTCCACAGTCCCATTCAGAGGAGAATGAAATAAGCTGGGTGGCATTAATTCTTTCCACTTGAAATGACCTTTTGCTTATCAGACAAAACGATGCCAGTGAAGTGACCCAGCATTGTTGATGGGTGTGGCGCTTTCGGCTGTGGTTGTTTTATATCGGTACACTGAGCCGTGCTTTCATGCCGTGATTTAATCGTCATTCTTTTCGTTACTCACTGATGTTGCAGACGCTGCCCTGGGAGGACATGCCGGTCCCTGGCAGACACTCTCCCGTATGGATGTCGCATGGTCTCCCAGCGCAGTCGCACCCTGCGTTTCCGCAAACAGAGAAGGCGTTCGCCGTGAGCGACCGCTGGCTCACAGCTCAAGACATCTGCTTAATGGCCAGGCAGCTGTGTGAATGTAGGCAGGGTCTAGACGGGGAGGGGGTAATCCTTGCAGCAGATGGTCTGTGGGCTCAGGGAGCCAGACACTGGCCCGTGTTCTGATGTGTGAGCCTGGATGTGGGGCCGCTGCATTGCCCTGAAAGCTTCTCCGAGTGAAATAAACACCCAGGTCCCGCTGGGGTACTTAGATGGGTGCAATAGAGGGACACAAGTCCTTGGACCGAGAAAATGACACTTACGTGTGCAGCCCTCGCTGCTGTAGCCCCAGTATCCGGGCAGACAGCGCTCGCAATGCCGGCCTCCGGCCCCTTGGTGGCACTGGCAGCTCAGGGTGTGGGGGTCACAAGTGGGCTTGAGGGCAGCTATTGCACACTCGCACTTCCGGCAGCCCATGCAGCTGTTAAATCCAAAGTAGCCGTCCTGTGCCCAAAAGGGAGGGGGGAAAAAAAGCCAGTGTGAAGATATGCAAGGCTACACGAGCTCCTTCTGTGTTTACATTAGCATTTACAGAGCAGCTGAACTGTTTATGCTGGCTGATGATTAATTAATGCCCCCTCACCTCACACTGGTCACACAGTGGGCCCGTCACCCCTAGCTTGCAGTGACACACCCCTGTCCTGTCATCACACGATGCTGTGCCACACTTGTTGCACTGGCACTCTGGGGGAGAGGATTCAGAGAACCATTAACAACAAGGAACTTTGAGAATCTGTTGCTTACCCAACCCTTTTATCAGCAGCAGCTTACTGCTTCACCCATGTATATAGTTGGGTATTTCACTAGAACTGTTCAGGTTCAGTAACTTGCGCAAAGGTATGACTCTGCACGTGGCTTCAGTCCCACAGTCCCACAAGTCAAACTCATAGATTAACAAAAACTGAATCCACCGGGACAAGTTACATCGAGAATATATATAGCTGTTTCTTCTCTGATGGACCTGTGCAGCTCACACTGATTCAGCCGCTGCCAAATCCTAACTCAGCACTCTGCTTAAGCGTGCAGCATTTGGAAGTTATACCATGTTTGGTTTACAATTTGCTACTCTGTTCATTTTGATCAGGAGGCAATTTGCTGGAGAGAATGGGGTTAATTCTTTACACAAAGGTACAACAGCAGGATCCAGCAAAGCTGGTTGTGGCTTTTAAGCACTCGGTAATCTGCAGCCCCTGATTGTGCGAGGCTCATACAGCGGTGCACGACACGGGCTCGGCACACCGCCCGGTCCACGCACCCCGGCAGTCCTTGGCGCTGATGGCGTCGCCATAGAAACCCGGCGCGCAGCGCTCGCAGTAGGCACCGGCCGTGTCGCCCCAGCAGTTCAGGCAGACGCCGGTCACGTTGTGGCACTCGTCGAAAATGAGGTTGGGGTCCGAGTTCCCGTTGCAGTCGCACCTCTTGCAGAAGTCACCGGGGACCATGGGGTTTCCATAGTAACCGGGAGCACACCTATTTGACATAAAACCTGTCAGCGGGACTGTAAAGCGGCACCGGGAGCAAACGCTTCAGCTCTGTGGCTTCTCGTCATGCTCTGCTGGTCCTTTTAGGACTGACCTCTCGCAGTAGTTTCCCGCGTGGCCCTCCTGACAAAGGCACCGCAGGGCGGCCCCCCGCTTGTCACAGAGCACGGCAAAGCTGGAGGGCCGCAGACACAGGAGGGAAAGGTGTGAGTATGAAACAGAGCCACCGGTCCTGCCCCTGCTGCCCCAAAACGGCCCACTATAGAACCTGAGACTCACTTGTTG
The DNA here is from genome assembly GCF_023856365.1 of Brienomyrus brachyistius. Lineage (NCBI taxonomy): Eukaryota > Metazoa > Chordata > Actinopteri > Osteoglossiformes > Mormyridae > Brienomyrus > Brienomyrus brachyistius. The sequence goes on along the minus strand of NC_064551.1, from coordinate 3,628,535 downwards.
GAGGGAGTAGCAAGGGGGCAAGCGCAGGGAAGACACTCGTGACCGTCGTGCGAGGTATCGAGGATGAAGCCGTCCTGGCATCTCTCACAGAATTCCCCGGTGCTGTGGTCCTGGCAGTCCTGCAGCAGAAGCATGAGGAAGATGGAGGATCTACATGTGGCACATTTTAGTTGGTCTAATTTGGTCTAAGATGGTCTTAGATGGCCTTAGATGGTCGTGTCCCAGCTCTTGCTGCTGGGTATGACCAGCAAGACCAGCTAGAAAGACCATCATATACTGGTGTGACCAGCTACACCATCAAATCATCATGTGAAAACAAACTCGAAGCTGGTCAACTATCATAAATTGGTCAACCATTTTAACGAGCCTAAGCTGTTTTTTTTCAGCGGGGATGAAACTGCTGTGAATGAACAGCGATGACAGCGATTATGATAAATCTGTCCCCTTCCAAGTTCCGCCCCTCAAAGTCAATGTCAATGTCAACTTTATTGTCTGCAACAGAATGAGGTAGTAGACTCCCTTAGTGCAAGCATTACACATAGTGTTAAATAAGACAGTAGAATAGACTAAAGGGCTTGGGGCTTAAATGGAGTCCATTCACTGTCCATCACACCCAAAACCTTCCCCAAACCGGTGTTGGCTGGACCATGTTGAGTTGTAACGTTATCACAAAGACTCAACAGCAATTTGCAACTGCTGGGAAATTCAACATGACTGCAGCAGTTTCACAAAACAATGCAGAGCTATTCCTCCGGCTGAACACGGTGAGCGTACTGAACACGGCGGATATTTCATGCGTCGCGCGTAACAGACACTTACTATGCACATGCCCGTAATGTCCTCACAGCTGTCTGCGTGGCCTTTGCAATTACACGGCAGGCAATGGTTTTGCTCGCTGCGGAAATAGCCGTTCCCGCACACCTAGAAGGAGGAAATCAAACACAGTCTGAGGTTTTGGGATCACCGGCCCAGAACCGAAAGTCAGTCCTCTGAGCTTAAACAAAATGTGAGGGAATGAGATAAAATCGTCCTGCCGTAAACAAGTCCCTGTATGACCAGGAGCTTGTATCATGGAGCCAGATTTCTTGCTTGGCCGGATAACTTGTCAGATTTAAGGTTCCCTAGTTTAAATTGACTTTATCTTCATTCACTTGCACTTAGCCCATGCTACCTTAAATCCGACATCAGGCTAAGCAAGAAATCCTACTTTGTGAATCTGGCCCCAGAGCTTCTTTCTGGGTACTGATTGGCCATGGAGCCACGTGTGGCCAATCTGTACCTGGGACGTGCACCTGGAAGTATCATTTCTCTGTCCTTGCAAAGTGATACTGTTTTGCGGTACTGCTTTTCCCTGGCTGTAAAAGCTTCCATGTTTGACCTGTTCCGTCAGAAATTTGATACACATGTTACAAATTTTTCCGAGGAGCTCTGCATCCGGTGTAAATACCGTATATCTTACATATCTTAATTGTTTCGCTCTGTTTGCTCAGAGGCATGCTGTCGTTAATCCCAATGTAATGGAGAAGGAAGTTACAAATGGATTAGTGAGAGTTACGAGGGACCCCTAATCATTGGCACCACTCAGAGAAAATAGCCTCAAACTCTGTTTTGTCTTTAACACAGGACGGGCTTGAACAGAGGAACAATTTCATAATCTGATGTCACCAGGAGATGTTTTGATTCATCCTTTGAAGTTAACAAAGGCAGACAGGAAGCCTACGAGAATCAACAGTCTACCTGAAGTGCAAGTTTGGAGACTGCTGGAAGAAGACAAAGGAGTTATATTTGAACACACATGCTGCCCAGTAATATCACTATCCATTACTATGAATTATTACGCATTCTACCACAACAGCAGTTCCTTAATCTGTTTGCCATGTGTTCTTCGTGACGCGGCTCGGTAAATTGTAGTCAGGATGACAACAACGTTTTCACTGGGAGATCTGCCAGCCACTAAAGGTAACCAAATAAATTTTATTGGTGCAAATTTTCTACCACAGTAAATGTTACCAAGCCCATACAAAACAAGCTGATGTTGCTAAAACTTAATGTTGCTGAGAGCGAAGGCGTACCGAGAGGAGACAACACAGAACGTTTCAGAACGGAAATGCAGAAACGGGCTTCTTCTCAAAAACAACTGGGGAAAAGAAATTTACTGCCTGAGGAAGAGCCAGGAATTTATACCATGTGAACACAGCACATATTTTATGCTTATCGCTCTAAATTGTGATGAATGAGGCGTTTCAGAAATGAACACTAAAGTTATACAAGTTTATATGTATATAACACTGCCAGCTTTAAAAATGACCCTATGTCTGTAAGTTTAGTTGTGGCACTAAATACAGAATGCCTCAGGAATTGGTAATGTGAGGTTTTCAGAATAAAAACCCCAGGGACCCTGCCTAGGACAAGTAGGTATGGGATGGATGGATGGACTAAAAATACAAAGCAGACTGAACACTTTCTAAATCCGTTTGCTAACTTAGTTTGCTAGCTAATCAGTTTTTTTCCATCCGAACCATTACGTGCCCCGTGCCGCCATCATTGTTTCGGCTTTAGTAGATATTACTCCACAGACGTAGGTTATAATAGCCTCTGATGACAAATCCAGGTTTCCCTCTTCATGCCGCATGTAACACCTGGTCTTTCTGGCTCCTCTCTGCCGAGCGGCCGTGCCCTCGCTGTGATGTCAGAGGCCTGTACTCGCCATTCCAGGCCGCTCACACCCCTGCAGATGTGCCCGCTGACACACTTAAGGGTCACCGTTGGTCCACAAAGCGCCTTTGTTCCCCCGAGGGCCGCCGGGACGCCCCGGCCCACCCGCTCGTCTCGCTCGCTCAATCGCACAATTATGCCGGGCTGGAGTTTTCTGCCGTTTGACGCATTCCTGGAGTGCGGATCCGCTATGCACGCACAGTCCCCTCGCTTTTCTTACTCTCAAGCTGCAGCCAAAGAGATGGCCTCTCTTGTGAACGAATGTGGGATGTCCTGCGAACAGGCTGACCTTGTCTGTTAAAGGAATGTTCTGTGGGCCCTTCCTGTGCTTTTCCAGACCTACTGGAGAGAAAAAGGCCTGGAACCACATTCCTATCCATCCATCCATCCATCCATCCATCCATCCTCTGCAAGACTTTTCCCATAGTCTTTTCCCAGAATGTTTTTCGGATTTGAGGAAACACATTTCCCCCAGTTGCTATTCTGATGCATTCCAGCATAGAGCTGTCAGTACAGGACCTGAACATCGCGACTGCAGGATGTGGCCGCATTAGAAACGGAGGTTAGCTAGTGGGGCTCCTTCTCATGTATCACCCATAGATACAATCTCAGGTCACAGTAGCTGCAGCTTCACGGGGGACTCCAACGAAGGTAAAATCGAAAAAGTACTGAAGCAAACCACCTGCTTATGGAAAACGCTGCCGAAGAAGTGTGACTGATTTGGGGTTTTTGTCAGATTACTCACTAAGAGTCTGAGTTTCTAGCCCAGGTGCGAGACACCGCATGGTGGGGGCGGGATTTCCCTCACAGACATGCAGGTGTCCCGGTCGTGATGGCGACACACATCTCCATGGTAATAGGCTACCAGAGAGCAGAGGCATGCTTCCCTATCTCAGTAGGGCAGAGAGTTTCGCTGGCCCCCTCCCCCAGGTCGGAACCCCCTACTGTGATTTCTCTGGCCTTGGTCAAGTATTTAGCCGTTGACCTTCTGGCATGCGTGTCTCCTTACTGAACACTGACCAAACAGCATGCAACTTTCTAGCTCTCTTTCACAACGCTCTCCGCGAGCTTCACTTTACCACTTGAATTTGATTGCACATGTTTTATAAACGTTAATAAGAAAATGTCCTCTATGTCTGTCCCAGCTACATTACCCCCCGGTTGTCATAATGGAGTCATCGTCTGAGCAGAATACTGACATGCCTAGCCTATACTGAGAAGAGTGGTATTACGTTTCAGCCAATCACAGTCACGCAGGAGCTCAGAAGAAAGTCTGGAAGAAGCTGAGAAAATCACATCAGAAGGCTCTGGAAATCACTTGTATAACGTAAAAGGGATAAAGACAGCTCTCACTGAGATCTCTCACTGCCTGGGAAGATTCCTAGGCCCTTGTTTGGCCGATTCCTTATTTCGGCGGCACAGCGTGTCAATTTGCACCTTTCCTGAACATCCGAGCACGCCCCTGCACATCCCGTGTGGCCCATCTGTGGAGGTGTGTGTGCCGACGGTGACACCCAGCAACTCCTCCAGGGGGGAGACAGGGGGAGAATACGGAGCTAAGGCTTACAGGTCTGCAGTTTGCCTGCAGAGGCGATAATCTGCTGCAAGGTACCGGCACAGTCCTCAAGGACTTCCTGACACATTAAGGTCCAGACGACAACCTTTCGCTGTCCTGAAAAACAGACCTGAGAACCAAACCACACCCAGCGTGCCGCTTCGAGTGCCAAAGATTAAATAAACACGATGTTCACGCAGCATCCCTGAGCAGAAGCATATGACCATAGCAGCTTGTAGGGCCTCCTCTCAGGGGCTCCTCTTAGCCAAGCTGCTCCACCCCAGACCAGCACACCAAAGCCGCCTTACTTGCACCACTGTTACCAGCTGCTCTCCCCAGGGCCCCTTGGTGGAGGTGGGCTGGAGAAGCGCCCCGACGACAAGTAGGAGGAATGTGGAGGAGGCCGTGGTCCCGGGAGCCATTTCCTGCTGCTGATGTGGCCGTCCGCAGATCTCCCCTTTTCTCCGTCGTTCCCCCGTCTGCTGGAGACTCTGGCAGCGTCTGTCTGGGAAGCCGCTCCCCTTCACTCTGGCAGCCTCAGACCCCGCGTTACTCGCCCGCCCCGGCCAGCCCAGAATCCCATAAAACAAACTGTATGTGCTGCCCCCCCTCCCGATGGACCCCGCCCCCCCGCTTGCCAGACCTCGCCCGGATCCTAAATAGCATGCAGATGGAAAGTCAGGAGACAGGCAGCAGGAGAAAGAGAGCGAGAGAGAACAGGGGAGAGACATACAGCGAAACTGTGGCCCTTTACAGCACAAACATACATGCTTTTTGGTTTATTGATACTTTGTTGGCATTCGTTTTAGGATTAAGGATTATATTGTTAATGTATGGTTGTTTTTTTTTTTAAAGAAAAAAAAATCCCATGCTTTGCCAAATGCTTAATTATCAAGCTCAGACAGCACAAGAAGTGAGCTGAAAGAGAGGCTGTTAGCAGAGGCCAGCTGGAGAGAGGACAAAAAAACAAGAGAACGACAGGGACAGAGAGGGGACAAAAACGCAGGGGAACGACAGGGACGGAGAGAGGACAAAAACACAAGGGAACGACAGGGACAGAGAAAGGACAAAAACACAGGGGAACGACAGGGACAGAGAGGGGACAAAAACGCAGGGGAACGACAGGGACGGAGAAAGGACAAAAACGCAGGGGAACGACAGGGACGGAGAGAGGACAAAAACACAGGGGAACGACAGGGACAGAGAAAGGACAAAAACACAGGGGAACGACAGGGACAGAGAAAGGACAAAAACGCAGGGGAACGACAGGGACGGAGAAAGGAATAAAACACAGGGGAACGACAGGGACAGAGAAAGGACAAAAACACAGGGGAACGACAGGGACAGAGAAAGGACAAAAACGCAGGGGAACGACAGGGACAGAGAAAGGACAAAAACACAGGGGAACGACAGGGACAGAGAGGGGACAAAAACGCAGGGGAACGACAGGGACGGAGAAAGGACAAAAACTCAGGGGAACGACAGGGATGGAGAAAGGACAAAAACGTAGGGGAATGACAGGGACGGAGAGAGGACAAAAACACAGGGGAACGACAGGGACAGAGAGGGGACAAAAACGCAGGGGAATGACAGGGACGGAGAAAGGACAAAAACTCAGGGGAACGACAGGGACGGAGAAAGGACAAAAACGCAGGGGAATGACAGGGACGGAGAGAGGACAAAAACACAGGGGAACGACAGGGACAGAGAGGGGACAAAAACGCAGGGGAATGACAGGGACAGAGAGGGGACAAAAACACAGGGGAACGACAGGGACGGAGAAAGGACAAAAATGCAGGGGAACGACAGGGACGGAGAAAGGACAAAAATGCAGGGGAATGACAGGGACAGAGAGGGGACAAAAACACAGGGGAATGACAGGGACAGAGAGGGGACAAAAACACAGGGGAACGACAGAGACAGAGAGGGGACAAAAACACAGGGGAACGACAGGGACAGAGAGGGGACAAAAACACAGGGGAACGACAGGGACGGAGAGGGGACAAAAACGCAGGGGAATGACAGGGACAGAGAGGGGACAAAAACACAGGGGAACGACAGGGACAGAGAGGGGACAAAAACGCAGGGGAACGACAGGGACAGAGAGGGGACAAAAACGCAGGGGAACGACAGGGACGGAGAGGGGACAAAAACGCAGGGGAACGACAGGGACGGAGAGGGGACAAAAACGCAGGGGAACGACAGGGACGGAGAGAGGACAAAAACACAGGGGAACGACAGGGACAGAGAAAGGACAAAAACACAGGGGAACGACAGGGACAGAGAGGGGACAAAAACGCAGGGGAACGACAGGGACGGAGAAAGGACAAAAACGCAGGGGAACGACAGGGACGGAGAGAGGACAAAAACACAGGGGAACGACAGGGACAGAGAAAGGACAAAAACACAGGGGAACGACAGGGACAGAGAAAGGACAAAAACGCAGGGGAACGACAGGGACGGAGAAAGGACAAAAACACAGGGGAACGACAGGGACAGAGAAAGGACAAAAACACAGGGGAACGACAGGGACAGAGAAAGGACAAAAACGCAGGGGAACGACAGGGACAGAGAGGGGACAAAAACGCAGGGGAACGACAGGGACGGAGAAAGGACAAAAACTCAGGGGAACGACAGGGATGGAGAAAGGACAAAAACGTAGGGGAATGACAGGGACGGAGAGAGGACAAAAACACAGGGGAACGACAGGGACAGAGAGGGGACAAAAACGCAGGGGAATGACAGGGACGGAGAAAGGACAAAAACTCAGGGGAACGACAGGGACGGAGAAAGGACAAAAACGCAGGGGAATGACAGGGACGGAGAGAGGACAAAAACACAGGGGAACGACAGGGACAGAGAGGGGACAAAAACGCAGGGGAATGACAGGGACAGAGAGGGGACAAAAACACAGGGGAACGACAGGGACGGAGAAAGGACAAAAATGCAGGGGAACGACAGGGACGGAGAAAGGAGAAAAACGCAGGGGAATGACAGGGACAGAGAGGGGACAAAAACACAGGGGAATGACAGGGACAGAGAGGGGACAAAAACACAGGGGAACGACAGAGACAGAGAGGGGACAAAAACACAGGGGAACGACAGGGACAGAGAGGGGACAAAAACACAGGGGAACGACAGGGACGGAGAGGGGACAAAAACGCAGGGGAACGACAGGGACGGAGAGGGGACAAAAACACAGGGGAATGACAGGGACAGAGAGGGGACAAAAACACAGGGGAACGACAGGGACAGAGAGGGGACAAAAACGCAGGGGAACGACAGGGACGGAGAGGGGACAAAAACACAGGGGAACGACAGGGACGGAGAGGGGACAAAAACGCAGGGGAATGACAGGGACAGAGAGGGGACAAAAACACAGGGGAACGACAGGGACAGAGAGGGGACAAAAACACAGGGGAATGACAGGGACGGAGAGGGGACAAAAACGCAGGGGAATGACAGGGACAGAGAGGGGACAAAAACACAGGGGAACGACAGGGACAGAGAGGGGACAAAAACGCAGGGGAACGACAGGGACAGAGAGGGGACAAAAACGCAGGGGAACGACAGGGACGGAGAGGGGACAAAAACGCAGGGGAACGACAGGGACGGAGAGGGGACAAAAACGCAGGGGAACGACAGGGACGGAGAGGGGACAAAAACGCAGGGGAATCTCACAAGAGACCTCACCTTATCTCAATCCCACAAAGCGGCTTGCTCTTGCAACCGCCCCGTCCCTTCAACAACATTGTGGGTGGGGGGGGGGCACTTGGGGTCTGCCCCCCCCGGGGGTTTGATGCCCCCTCTTTGGCTCTAAAAAATCAATTGCTGGTTTACGGAAGGCTGACTTCCCCAGGGTAGGAGATCACCCTCTGGTGGAGGAGTATATCACATGTGCTGCAGAGGTGACTGTTTGTCCACAAGAGGAGGTTATGAAGGACATGGGTGAGATTCATGGCTGGTCCACACAGGAACTGTAGGAGTAAATAAATGATAAAGTGGTGCCTGCGGATTGTAGCCCCCGAACTCTGCACCCCGTCCATACTGCTCTGTGCTGCCTTACTGTTTGTTTCCTTGGTTCTGGCTGACAAAGAAGGTGCCAAATGTATTAATAGGGTGTGAAAGGCTCAGAATTCGTTTGAAAACGAGAAAGCAAAACGTGAGAGAAGCAGGGATGCGATTTCAGCTGCTGCTTTCAAGTACTCTGTCTGTGTGTGCCTGTGTGTGCCTGTGTGCACCTATGTGTGCCTGTGTGTGACTGTGTGTGCCTGTGTGTGCCTGTGTGCGCCTATGTGTGCCTGTGTGTGCCTATGTGTGCCTATGTGTGTCTGTGTGTGACTGTGTGTGCCTATGTGTGCCTGTGTGCACCTATGTGTGCCTGTGTGTGACTGTGTGCACCTATGTGTGCCTGTGTGCGCCTATGTGTGCCTGTGTGTGCCTATGTGTGCCTGCGTGTGACTGTGTGCACCTATGTGTGCCTGTGTGTGACTGTGTGTGCCTATGTGTGCCTGTGTGTGCCTATGTGTACCTGTGTGTGCCTGTGTATGACTGTGTGTGCCTGTGTGTGCCTATGTGTGCCTGTGTATGACTGTGTGTGCCTGTGTGTGACTGTGTGTGCCTATGTATGCCTGTGTGTGCCTGTGTGTGCCTATGCATGCCTATGTGTGCCTGTGTGTGACTGTGTGTGCCTATGTGTGACCGTGTGCGCCTATGTGTGCCTGTGTGTGACTGTGTGTGCCTATGTGTGCGCCTATGTGTGCCTGTGTGTGACTGTGTGTGCCTATGTGTGACTGTGTGCGCCTATGTGTGACTGTGTGCGCCTATGTGTGCCTGTGTATGCCTGTGTGTGCCTATGTATGCCTGTGTATGCCTATGTATGCCTGTGTGTGACTGTGTGTGCCTATGTGTGCCTTTGTGTGCCTATGTGTGCCTGTGTGTGGCTGTGTGCGCCTATGTGTGCCTGTTTGTGACTGTGTGTGCCTGTCTGTGAATGTGTGTGCCTATGTGTGCCTGTGTGTGATTGTGTGTGCCTGTGTATGACTATGTGTGCCTATGTGTGTCTGTGTGTGACTGTGTGTGCCTATGTGTACCTCTCTGTGACTGTTTGTGCCTGTATGTACCTATGCGTGCCTGTCTGTGACTGTGTGTGACTGTGCATACCTGTGTATGACTGTGTGTGCCTGTGTGTGACTGTGCGTGCCTGTGTATGACTGTGTATGACTGTGTGTGCCTGTGAGCGAACCTACTCCCTTCCCCTTCTAACACTACGCACAGTACACATTCTTTATCATCCCATCATTACTTTAACTAGCAAACAAATCATGGTTCCTTCGATTCTTCCTATACTTTCTTCCTACAAAAAAACAGAAGGGAATAACAAATGAATCTAAAAATAAGTCAACCTCCTGATAGTCTCATGATAAAAAACAGTAAAACAGGCATTAAAGTAAGATACAAATATCACCCATTAACAGATTCTGATTTAAACTCCACTCCTGTCCTCCAGAGAAAAAACAGATGCAATGACTCACAAAGACAATGCCAGCAGACTGTTTACAGAAACACATCAGTACAGAAATACCAACATCAAGCATTTGCCTTTGTAAATGTAAAGGACAATAAGAGAACCGGTTAACAATCTCTATGGATGGTATGTCCAAAAGAATCTATGAACATATTCATAACACATTATAATGCATTCATAAAGCATTAAAACATGGGCATAAATATTTATAGAAAGGCATAACACATTATAGCCATGTTTATTATGCATTATGAATGCTTTATGAAGCTCTTATCTATAATGCAGTATAGATACCTTCATAATGCAGTACAAATCATCTTTAAAACTTATACCGACCATTACTGTATAATGCATTATGAAGGTATCTATAGTGCATTATAGAGGAGAACTTCATTGGAGCTTATGAAGTATTTCAATTAACATTATGATGCCTTATGACTGTCAACAGAAGATGCTGTAATGCTTTATTAATTATTATACTGAACATTATAATGCATTATGAAGGTATCTATAGTGCACTCAGAACTCAATGCTAGACTTTACTACTTTATACGGTTAAACACTGGCATGCATAGCTAATTGGCACTGCATACCCTTGCTAAGAAAAACAATACCTCTGAAGCAAATGGACCCTTGTAAATGAGCAGTGGGGTGTGATCTTGTCAAGAACGGCGGGATGACATTAGTTACTTTCAGTAAGGCTGTTAAACTGGTGAAGGATGTGCTTCTTATAGCTGGGCAGCCAAGACTTGCACGGGAAAAAGCAAAGCAAGCTTGGCACGGTGTATTCACTGACAGCTGCCACATCGTCTGTGGGTGTTTCTGCTCCCAGGAAATGCATGAAATACAAAAACAAACAAACAAACAAACAAACGAACGAACGAACGAACGAACAAACAAACGCACAAACAGACGATGTTTAAAAAATAAACGAAGTAAATTGGTTTAGGGCAGTGTGTGGCTCAATGGGTCACGATGTTGTACCTTTAATCGAAAGGTCACTGTTTCAAATCCCTTGGCTGACAAAGTGATGTCATCATTGGGACCCGCAGCAAGCCCCCCAATCCTTAGTTGCTCCGGGGACTAGCTGACCCTGCCTCTCCCAACTGCACATCAATTTAATACAAAGTGTGCACTAAATTAAATAGGTGAATTTCTTTTTAATTTTATTCAACTGAATGATCAGCAGTGGTTCGAGCAGTTATATCGGCATTGTTTTTTTTCATTTGCTTACTTTTGACCACAGCGTCTCTTCAACAGCTGGAATAACAAGGCAAGGAAGAGTTGGAGACATGGAAATTAAAAACAACAGAGGTGCCTGAAAGTCCCTTTCAGCACGTAGACACGTCTGCTGGAGGCCAGAGCCAGTCACTGAAGCAGAGCAGTCCTTATAACGATGGCCAAAGACATAAACGGCTGCCTGGGATTGGCTGCAGAGCGCTTATGCAAGATGGACGGATATCAGTGACCATCGGAAACAGCAAAATAAATGCCTTTGATCACCAGAGGGGGCACTATGGAAAACATGGTTTTACAGTGAAAACTAAATCTGCCCCTTTGAGTGTCATGTTTGAGAGTTTATATAAGAAGTCATGAGATTATTGTCAAACATAAACGCCTGTCAAAAATTTGGGGGGAAATATATTTAATATTTTGAAAGGATATTTGATCTGTTTTATTACTGGCACTGTAACAGGCTACCCGGGCTGAATCCCAGAAGCCCTGGGACCTTTATTGCACCCCCCTCCCCCCACACTGACAACAGTTGTCCCCATCTGACAATTAAAATAGCCTTGGGGGCCTTGGACCATGTGCCTCTGTCTGTATAATTCCGTATTTCTGCCAATCACACCCACATGTACCTTGTTTTCTGAAAAAAAAGTTTTCCTTACCTGCTCACTTCATCAGGCATCTATCAGTACTTGGTTAATCATAGGTGCCCAAACACCAGCTGGTAACCAAGCACACTGTGCAATTTCTTCACGGTGCCTGCAGTTAAATCTTTGTTGTGACACCTCAGCACCATGAGACAGGACCAGACTGTCAGCGTGCTCAGCCACCTCAACACCATGAGACAGGACCAGACTGTCAGCGTGCTCAGCCACCTCAGCACCGTGAGACAGGACCAGACTGTCAGCGTGCTCAGTCACCTCAGCACCGTGAGACAGGACCAGACTGTCAGCGTGCTCAGCCACCTCAACACCATGAGACAGGACCAGACTGTCAGCGTGCTCAGCCACCTCAGCACCGTGAGACAGGACCAGACTGTCAGCGTGCTCAGCCACCTCAGCACCGTGAGACAGGACCAGACTGTCAGCGTGCTCAGCCACCTCAGCACCGTGAGACAGGACCAGACTGTCAGCGTGCTCAGCCACCTCAACACCATGAGACAGGACCAGACTGTCAGCGTGCTCAGTCACCTCAACACCGTGAGACAGGACCAGACTGTCAGCGTGCTCAGCCACCTCAGCACCGTGAGACAGGACCAGACTGTCAGCGTGCTCAGCCACCTCAGCACCGTGAGACAGGACCAGACTGTCAGCGTGCTCAGCCACCTCAGCACCGTGAGACAGGACCAGACTGTCAGCGTGCTCAGCCACCTCAACACCGTGAGACAGGACCAGACTGTCAGCGTGCTCAGTCACCTCAACACCATGAGACAGGACCAGACTGTCAGCGTGCTCAGTCACCTCAACACCATGAGACAGGACCAGACTGTCAGCGTGCTCAGTCACCTCAACACCATGAGACAGGAGCAGACTGTCAGCGTGCTCAGCCACCTCAGCACCATGAGACAGGAGCAGACTGTCAGCGTGCTCAGCCACCTCAGCACCATGAGACAGGAGCAGACTGTCAGCGTGCTCAGCCACCTCAGCACCATGAGACAGGAGCAGACTGTCAGCGTGCTCAGCCACCTCAGCACCATGAGACAGGACCAGACTGTCAGCGTGCTCAGTCACCTCAACACCGTGAGACAGGACCAGACTGTCAGCGTGCTCAGCCACCTCAGCACCATGAGACAGGAGCAGACTGTCAGCGTGCTCAGCCACCTCAGCACCATGAGACAGGACCAGACTGTCAGCGTGCTCAGTCACCTCAACACCGTGAGACAGGACCAGACTGTCAGCGTGCTCAGCCACCTCAGCACCGTGAGACAGGACCAGACTGTCAGCGTGCTCAGTCACCTCAGCACCATGAGACAGGACCAGACTGTCAGCGTGCTCAGCCACCTCAGCACCATGAGACAGGACCAGACTGTCAGCGTGCTCAGCCACCTCAGCACCATGAGACAGGACCAGACTGTCAGCGTGCTCAGTCACCTCAACACCATGAGACAGGAGCAGACTGTCAGCGTGCTCAGCCACCTCAGCACCATGAGACAGGACCAGACTGTCAGCGTGCTCAGCCACCTCAGCACCATGAGACAGGAGCAGACTGTCAGCGTGCTCAGCCACCTCAGCACCGTGAGACAGGACCAGACTGTCAGCGTGCTCAGCCACCTCAGCACCATGAGACAGGACCAGACTGTCAGCGTGCTCAGCCACCTCAGCACCGTGAGACAGGACCAGACTGTCAGCGTGCTCAGCCACCTCAGCACCGTGAGACATGACCAGACTGTCAGCGTGCTCAGCCACCTCAGCACCGTGAGACATGACCAGACTGTCAGCGTGCTCAGCCACCTCAGCACCATCCGCTGGACTTCAGCCACCGTGATGACAGCTAACAGTAATGCTGCCTTCCATTTACCTCGGAGACTGGAAGTCCCAGCTGGGAATGGGTCTCAAAAACCACGATTTCTTGCTTAGCTGGATAACTGGTTGGATTTAAGGTGCCCCAGTTTACCCACTTTATCTTCGTTCACTAACACTTAGCCCAGATGACCTTAAATCTGACAAGTTATCCAGCTAAGCAAGAAATCCAGCTTTGTGAATCCCACGAACCCCAGTTCTAGCCAGATTCATTTTTGGTCACAGATAGCGGTTGGACAGTACTGTGTGTATGGCTGATTTACAGAAGCACGAATAAGACACAAGTGCTAATACACAATACATAACTACAGCGTTCACTTCTGTTGATGAAGGGCGCCGCCATATTGAATTCTGAGGTTGGGGTTGCCGAGGTTCCTCTCATTTTTCGAGTCAGAATTCCAAATTAAGGGGGCACTTCAGTTCAGATTTCCAACTAGGAACTCAGAAATTCCGACTTACCAATGGAATGCAGAATCGGTCCCTCACCATGCAACAGGCTAATCACCTTGTGGTGCTTTTCTATCACCTCCTTCAGATGTTTCCTCCTAAAACACCGTTCGGGTGACATCACCAGCCCCTAGTATCAAGACAATAAAATATTTTACCCTTGAATGGTTCACACAATTTAAAATGCCATTGTAAACGAATAATAAAGTGAGACTCTAGCACTAACTCCGTAAACAATAACATTAACATGTTAGCATTCACGCCTCAACATCATCTTTCATTCCCAGCCAGCAATCCTCTGATCCTTCGCAACGGAATCCCATTCGGCCTGATGTTGATCAGTCATTCCCCTGCCCCACCGGGCACAGATGTCGTGATCCTGCAGTAGTGTCGACCTGTCATTTACGTAACCCACAGCAAAGGCCGAAGGTGGCATCAATCTGAAAAAAAAAACAGGATTCTTCCATGACAACTGGGAAAAGGTGCTATTGAAAGCAAGAGGCATTTGTTTTGATAGAGTTTTTTTTAGAGGGGACAGCGGACACAGCTGCTCGTAATTACTGCACGCGCCCAAAGGCCTCAATAGACTCTCAGACCTCAGAGTCCTTCCAGGAGAGGCTGGGTCCTCCACCAGCAGCTCCTGTCCAGCTTTCCATCTGACGGAGACTCAACCCAGCTGGGTCCCTGGAGCCAGGATTCTGTTACACCAGACAAATAAATGGGTCCCACCATCTGCTGATATCGGAGAGGTGCCCCAGAACGGAAATGACTCATTCTATTTGGACATTACTCCACTGAAATGCTAAAGACTGAGGGGAATATGAAGGGGATGGAGAGCTGCTGAAATGCACACTGAAATACCCTCACAGTGACACTGCTATTTTTCATATGTTGTGTAAGGTGATTCTAGTTCTGCCTTTTTATACATCTGGATTTTACAGCCACAATTCAGGCTAAGCACCTTGCTTAAAGGTATCACCATAGGGACCTTTAATTCATAAAAGCTACATCAGGTGCTCCTCAGGCAAGTTAAAACTCTACCCATATGCACAGGGCTGTTGTAACAACTGTGACAGAGGCGATGCAAAGTCCAGCAAACATAACAAACCTTCTTAGGTTGCATCTTCCTGTTATTATACAGTAGCATAGCATGGAGTTCTAAGGAACGTGTTCTCTAAAAACACACGGCCTGGTTCATTTCAATGTCCTGGGAATGGGATGTAACTGGGGTTTCTGGGCTGCTCAGTAAACTGCCTTTGTTTTGCAGTGGGGGGGGGGGGGGTGCTGGTGGCAAGAAAACAGGGGTTAAAGTCCGGCTGCCTGGGGCCAGCGTCTTCAGCACAGTCGTGGCAAACGTCACTCCTGCATGGTACCAGCTGATTCACAATAAGAAACGCAGGCAGAACAGCAGGGATGGGACCGATCGGCTTGTGCCCCCGGACACAGGGCACCTAACCGCAACTGGAAAATCCCCTTAGAAAAGAAACACAATAGAATGATCCAAGGGTAGGATTGTTCCGAGCAGGGGCTCTCCAACCTTCTCCACAGGGATTGGCCTGTCATGCCTAACTAGGCAGCGTCTGCTCACATACCAACCCCCAGCAGTTACAGAGATCCCGTGAGAACTAATGGAATCAATATCAGATGTAGAGCACAGATGCAGCCAATACGGCTAAAACATAACACACATTCCGGAACACATCCTCCCAGCTTCTAACTTTACTGCCACTAATAGTAAATCATGACAGCAGGGGTGTTGGACAGAGTTTGACATTGGAGGAGACACAACTTAATACTTTAAATGCAAAGATCTGTTTATTGGGGGGGACGAATAAAGTCACATTAAATATTAGGGGGTACACCCACCCTCCCCTCCCAGTTCTTATGCCCTGCTTGACAGTGACCCATAGTCCCAGTTAAAAAAGTATTTTAGAAACACGTAAAGCGGCTTAGAAAGATACAAATGCTCAGAAAATTGTTTTTTTAATATCGTAATGCCATCTTGGGTTGCAGAATTCCCACCAGATGGGGGCGCTCATGAAGCCGGGGGAGGATTCATATGAGTGTCCGTTTTGTATCCCACTCCTCTGAGTTAATGCCTACCCCCCCCAAGGGAATAGGCTGGGGTCAGGGGGCTCCGGAGCAGCTGCTCCAAGCGGCTGGCGATTCTGATTAAAACCAGATGCGAAGCAGTTAAGGGAAGTGAGGAGGGGGGTGGCCTGAGAACAGCCGATTAACCCCGAGAAGGGGGGGGGTCCACTTTCGTGGGAGAATGAATCATTCCAAGTCCTGTCGATGAGAACCGGCCTTCGTCACGGAAACGGCGTTGGAAGCCTGAGTGAACCCGACACTAACCGGGACAGGCGGACTGACCACCCTGTCCGGCTGACTGGAGTCTGCTTTTCATTTTCGCTCCGCTAATCACGCAGCGCCCCCCCACCTATAAACATGCCATGTTATATTCATGGTTTGTCATCGTTCTCCGCACGGTCAGCCACCGGCCTTTGAGATAAGCCCAGACTCCCACAAAGCAGGGACACCATCAGCTGATCGCAGCATGATTATGCCCAAGGAAAGGTCTCACGTGGCCGCTGGAGGAGAGGTAGGAGGAGATGAAGAATCTGTTCATTCAACCCCCTGGGATTAAAGTACTGAGTTTTTTTTTTCCTACGAACTGAACTCAGGAAGAGCACTGACATGGTGGGACGCAGCTGTGCATGTGTGTGTGTGTGTGGGTGTGTGTGTCTGGGGCTGTTCGTTTGCTCCGGGTTTCTCCCGTGTCTTTGGACAGCTGTGTCAGGAGGGGGGCACTGAGATTAGCTCACACAAAAAGCCATGTGCTTAAATATTTGCCCTATTTTTTCAGCAGCTATCGTCTATTCTTTAATGTTTTTGTTATGCCTTTTATTATAAAAAATAATAGATGAGAGAAAATACTTGAAAACCGATGAAACAATTCTCAATACAATGTTTAAAATTGTGTTTACTAGTTATTTCGTAACTTTGACTTCGGATCATAGGCAGTGTCTGACGACCACTGACAGTTGTGAGCCAGAAAAAGTTGCCCTCCGCCAAAACCTGCCCGGCCAGTACCGGTTTTAAGTGCTAGATGTGCGATAAGGGTGACACTCGGACTGCCAGCCCGTCCGCCATCTGGCTGTATGACAAGGGCCCTTTATCAGGGACCGTCAGGAGCTGTCGCTGATGACCGCACCTCTGCGTCTGTCTGCCCTATCATGCCACTCATTTCCGTTCAAGGGCAGCTGAGTAAAATTTAATATTCATGTCACAGCTGCTCACCCCCAAGCAAAGTACTTCAATCCAATTAGGACATTTTATTTATAAGCAGTTATATGGATAGGTTACAAAATATATCGCGTACCTTATACATTATTAAATACCGTTCATGGCAATATTAACGACAAAACTAAATTATTAACGCGTGTAACATGAAAGGTATCGTAAGCAGAGAAGTGACACGGAAATGGAATCGCATTTAAAAAATATGAACCTGAATTTCTCAAGGCGACATGTGGACACACTAGTACTGCAAGAGCGCCATCTGCTGTAGCCTACGATACAAAACGAGGCGCTTTGGTCGCACAAAGCGATTCGACCCAACGCTGTGTTCTCACCCACACGTTTGCTTCTTCGAATAAAATGCGTTAAGATATTTGTAGTTTCCTGTTTTAATTCCCGTTAATTAAAACCATTTTCATGAAAGTGAAAGGAAACACGACGACAGATTTAATTTCCTTTAACGTACTGATTCGCTATAAACGGTCAAATTAAATTGATTGAATGTCAAGTGCTCGTTTTCTTTTAAGTGTTATTATTTTAATCTCTGATGACATAGTACAGAAATATTAGAATTTGGGTGAATTAAGGTGAATGACATAAAAATGAATGATGGCTTATTTCGTAGATGTGCCGCCCTGGCTTTGTAATTGAGAAGTGCACATTCTCCTCGAGTTACAGTAAAATAAAGCGATGTTCGTGGCGGTAAAATTACCTTTAGTTTGTGCATGAATGACTGAGCTGTAATTGGCCTGCCAGTCAGGGTGCACCCTGCCCTATGTTCTGAAGGGTAGATTTTGAACCATCAGTAAAAAGAAAATGGCGGATAGAGTTAATCAAGGTCAAGCTGAACTTTAACGATCCAAAGGGGAAGTTCCTTGATAATAACATATATAGCGTCTTTCATGATTTCTCTCAGTTGGCATTTGCTTGGTGCTTTTAAGGGATTGTGAATGTGCTTCTCAGTGGTGTTGATTGGCGAAGTCATTCTTTCATGCAGCTCAAGTCCACCCATCCATCCTTCCATCCATCCTTCCATCCATCCATCCATCCATCCATCCCTGCTGGTCCTTTGCAGGGTCACTGGGGTCGAAATTAACTCTATTTTGTAGGCGATCAAGGTTTAATTCCCAAACCACTATGTACGTGTGAATGTTCACGGTTGATGTTTCTACTTCATGTATAAAATATTCTGTTTCATTTTACAGATTCCACCATTTCAAAATCGGCTTGCTATAACAGAAAAGCCCTTGTCCTCAGCACCATCTTGCCACTGTATGATGCACCTTTGCCATACTGTAGTTCACGGAACGGAGCATGACAAGGCCTCTTATGCAGCATATTCAAAAGCGAGTGTCGTCACTGAGGATACGAACTTACATGGAGCATGTAACTGACATGTAACCTGCACTGACACTGAACGCTACTTTGTTGCCACAATGGTTTAGATAATTATTGTGCTAGATGCTTACATATCATACTTTAAATGACATTACAGAAATCATTAACATGCCTATGTATCATTTATCGAATCATAAATTCTGCATCATTTGCTTTTTCGGGGCATGAACTCCTGTCTCGCTTCTTGTAAAATAAATTCGAAACATCTGAAATTCAGTTCTGCCATCAGTGCGAATCGATGGTGCACCTTTGTCACTGTTACAGAAACAATCCCGTGTGGGCCTGAGATCTGAATCTGAGTCGGGTCTTTTTCTATCCACTGTGTTATTTCCAGCGGGCTGTCGTGTCCGGTACCAGTGGTGATGTCTGCCCCACATTTCCTCCGACGTGCATTTCTGGCTAGACACCCTAGGTGGCAGTGCTGCTTATATTTTTGCCAGGGTTGGGTCTTGGTCATCCCCCAAAGGGCTTTCGTTGTAATAGGAGATAAAAAAGACACGATGCCTACCATTGTTTTTCATTTGCCGCAAAATCGGTCCGAAATTAGAGTATCTAACGCTTTGGTTATACGAAATAATAATTTTAGGGTCTTATGGATACATGCATCCCCAGTTACACATTAATGTATATATAATGTACTAAAATGATTACAGGGTTTTTGCAGGAGGTTGATTTAACGCACTGTGGTAGTCAGTGTTAAATAGGAAATTATTTCACCATGGGGTTTTTGGCGTGAAGCTCAAAGTAACACACCCACTTAATCACATGCAGCAATGCACCGTAGAGCTACAAAAATTTGAATACTGATTAATTTGTTATTGTCTTTTAAGAGTTGTGGAAGCGCTGTCAATGTCAAATGACTGTCATGCCTCCCCATGCGATTTTGGTGAGATTTATGCTCATTCTACGCGTGCTCAAAGCTCTCACGCTGCCTGTCACTGTCCTTACCCTCCACGGCGGTCTCTCCCGCTCAGGCGTGTGCGTCCTGGGAATAGCAGTGGTGCACCACTCTGAATATTTCATGGCAAATGCATACTTCAGCGTCAGCATCCAGGTGCCGAGAGGTCAGGAGCAGCGCGACCTAAGCTCCTTTCCAAAAGCGACGCGCCTGCTTGGGACGCGCCTGCTTGGGACGCGCCCCGCCCTTCACATCTGCACAGGCGAGGGAGGGGCGGGTGCACTGAGGGGACTTCAGGAGGCGACACACTGCAGGCACCTAGACAGCCCAACCCTCCCCACAAACAGTGGCGTGCTAATATGTCTGGAAGTGTGCATCCCTTTGCATTTCCCATGTCATGCATACACAACACTGGAGGCCCACCTTCCAATATCACCTTGTTAAATACGTTCCCTGTGTTGCAATGCAGTTCAGACTTCCTGATTATGGGGAAAGGATGTTATTTAGTGCAACCCCACACTCACACACACACGCACACACACACACACACACACACACACACACACACACACACATACACACACACAGACACACATACATAAACAGGTTTGCAATTATTCTCCATTCATTTATATGGGGAATTCTCTAACCCCAACATGAAGCCCTTAACCCCCACCCTTATCCATAAGTAAGCAAACAAAGTGCAGTACTTTGGGCATTTTTAGAGCCACACTTCCCATAATGCAATTCTGCGTAAGACAGAACTCAGGCACTGTCATAGGTCCTCCTTCACAGAAGGGTGGATGAATGTTAAACCTTCTTGATAATTTATGTAATGTGATCTTTCTTGCAAACCACACCACGCCCCTCCCCCCCCCCCCCGCCCTCATGTCTGGTCCCACAGGTACCCACCCCCGTATTCTGGATAATTTCCACGCATACCTATGAATACATCATCCTTGTTACATCTCAATAGACGGAGGTGTGGCCGCTACAATAATCAGCCATGTATATCCCAAAGACACTAGGTGACTGTATTCCAAACATTAATTAATAAAACCACCAAACACTGACTGTCTTGCTCAAATAAATGGTTTTCTTTGCAGAGGAAGGTTTTAATTTTTTTTCCTTCCAAAATTTGTGGAGTACAATGGTTAAAGAATTACAAATACCTCTTTAGGATTAGGTAAGCCTCAAAGATTGATTTCACATTCCTCCCTGCAATATGCTGTCCTTGGTCAATTCTCAGTTTTCTTCTTGATGTTAAGCACCGATTTGTCGAAGCATGGCTAAGGTTCGGTTTGCACAGCAAAACAAATCCTCAGCAGGAACACGGTTTTGTAACGTAGGAAGTAATTACGACAGCAAATCTGCAAATCATTTCCTAGAATGTGTAGGGCGAGAGCTATTTCTTAGTCTTTGATTGTGCCTTTAATTTTTATTAGTCAAATAATAGCATTTGCTTTGCAAATGGAAACCAGATACAAGATTAATTAAGTATTCAAATTCCTTTTAGACTGAGAATGTTTTTCTTCCCAGTCTGTTACACCCATATGGCAAATTCCTAGAAAATGCTGTTTCTTAAACATAAGTATTATGTATGAGTGTTGAATCTGAATCAAAAATGTTATGGTCATACGCATGTCTTAAGAACACTTTCAACTGGCTATTTAAATTGACTTAATATTGTATTATTAAAAGGGTGCCTGAACGAAGCAGTCCCCCCTCCCTCTGAAAAAAGTGCTTGGTCTGTCTTCAGTGACCTTCCATCATGGACAGGGTCTGTGCCAAGCATACCACTATGGTTCTGGGGTGGGGGTGCATCTGGAGGGTCCAGTGGCCACTGACACATGGACACAATTAGCACCTTCGGTGCTGCTGGGTATTAAGTCTCTGCACACATGCCAATGATAAATGGACACTGTCGGGACTTAAACCCATTGCTCTCTTACAGTTGTTGTTTACATCCTTATGTAAACCCATCAAAACATCTGATTAAAGAGTCACCATGCTCAGAATTTGCCCAGAACCCCACAATAAAATACCATCAAACTGCTGTCTTTGCGTGTTTCTCTTCTGTGTTTCCGCCGTAATGTCAGACTGAGCTGCCGAAATCTATCACCCACCACTGGAGTGGTCAGCATTATGAGGTATTATTACGTAAATTGATCTGTGCTGACAAAAAAACCTCTTTCCACAAGCATTAGCATTTTTTCCCCCCTAGTGTCGATCTTCGCGATGGCTTGCCTTGGATAAGTTCCATTACAGTGCAAGAGTTGAATGAGTTTTTAACATGTCCCCAAGTCTTCCCTCGTGAATCTGGCAGTACTCATACATCCTATAGGCCTGTCTACAGCTGCTTTTAAAATGCGTCTTGGACAATCGGACTGGAAGTAGACAGCTGAGGCACATTGCTGATAAGCACCTGTGTCTGTCATGCATCTCCACGGGGTCCAGCTGACCATTAGTGTTCGGATTGTGTTGCTGCCTGGCACACAGTTATCGTGATGTCCTTGTCAGGGACTCAGAGGTGTGAGTGATCAGATCACAATACGCGTTGGCGGCTGCTTATGCTTGTATTTAATGCTGTCTACTTTAAGTCAAGTCAAGTCAAGTCAAGTGGATCTATTTCATGATACTATCTAAATGCAATTTACAGCATTCAGTGGCACGAAATAATGCTCCCACATAAAGTGAGGAGATTGTAAACAAGTGCAACGCATGAGGGAGAAGAGGAAAGGAGAATAAAAGCTAATAAATAAAAATAGAGAATTTGCATAGACTGACCCACAGGGGAGCTGAGTGTACCCACACAGAATATCAGATACGGTGGCTACTGTAGGTGCGATGCGATTGCTGAAGACGCATTTTAAAACAAGTGTAATCAGGACCAAAGATGCTTTTCTTCCAAGAAACAGTGTCGGAAATGGTGATAACAAACAACAGAAGTTTGGGGACAGAGCGTGGAAGTTTTTTAAAGTTCAAAAGGCAGGAAATTACTTTGTTTTCCTGTTGGGTTGGAAGATGTGCAGTGATTAGCTCAGATTTAGCACCTGGGTGCATATATCGGTATGGTTTGAAATTTAATCACCCAGAGGAAGTGGGCAGAGTCTTAGCTTTGTGCTTCCTGAGGGGAACATGACGATCGAAATGATTAAAACAACGCTGATTTACGCTGAAGGGTAGGAAACAACTAATCCTCACAGTTTCCTCAGAAATGAGAGGGCCATGTTTTTCATGAACAGTGGCATAATGCCTCTGCAATAAAAATTCCTTGATCTTTATTCATAGCCTGATGTCAGTTTTTTTCCCCCCACAATTATCTCGGTGTAGATGATGACCTCCGCCCCTTTGAGGGCACGGCAGGATGGGTCAGCATGAGTGGACCTTGCTGAAGTGGCCCACACATGGAGCTGCGAAAGCAGGCCTTCCTGGTGACTTCTCGGCAGGCCTCGTGTTTCCTGCTGTGTCCTTCCTCTCCCAGGACTGCGGCTGGGGGTGGGGGAGAGACGCCATTGCTGCTCCGCCATCTCTGTGCACATTCCTGCTTCCCACATGTCCTCCTCCTTCTCATGAAGTCCTCAGTAGCTTAGCCTTTTTGCAGCTGTACCATGTTTCTGGTAGATTAGCGAAGGTCTTCTTCAGATGACTTGAGCCATCATTCTTTTGTGTTTTCGTTTTAGTTTCTCAGCTGCTTTTGTCCAAAGCGACGAGGTAAACAGCCCATTTACGGCACTTGGCAGACGCCCTTAGCGACTTACATCAGTGCTTAGGAGTATCATCAGTGAACACATTCTGATACTGTTTCAATAGAACCTAAGAATTTCATCACTCGAAAAAACTCTGTTGGCAAGTAATCCTTTTTTTTTATAATAATAAGAGTATAATTCTGGAAGTGCTAATCCAAGTACTTCCAAAAGAGGTAGGTTTTTAGTCGTTTTTTGAAGGCACCCAGTGACTCGATGCATGTGAAGGCACCCAGTGAAGAGTGTCGATGCATGTCTTCCTTGCGCCTTGAAAGAGGGTCGGGACCAGGTGAGCGGTGCTGGAGGATCGGAGAGAGTGTGGTGCAGTGCGGGGGAAGAAAAGCTTTTTTAGGCAGGTGGGTGCTGGTCCATTTTTGGCTTTGTAGGCGAGCATCAGTGTTTTGAATCTATGCGGGCAGCTACAGGAAGCCAGTAGAGGGAGCGTAGCGATGTAGCAATGATGTGATGAGAGAACAGGGGAGGGCTGAAAACAAGTCGGGCAGCTGCATTCTGGATCAGCCGCAGAGGACGAATGGTCCTCAGAGACAGACCTGCTAGGAGTGACTTACAGTATCCTAGTCTTGAGATGAGAAGGGATAGAACAAGTATGTCCAGGCACAAATGTCAGGAATACTGAGCAGGAGCTACACCATATCTTCCAGACAAAGTGAGAACCTTCACATTAAGACACTAAGAACATTCAGACAACATGGGGCCAGTGGAGGTATTCCTGGATCAGATTGGTCTTCAGGCATTTCTTGTTCTAGGAATCCCTCCACTAGCCTGATATCTCTCCATGTTCCCTCAATATTCTTAATGTTGAGCTCTCTGCTCCATGCACCATCATGGCTCCATGCTTGTCTTCCTTTGCACCAGGTCCCCGTGGATGTCTGTCTGTCCTCCACTCCAGGCTGCAGATGCTCCGCTGCTCATGATCCAAACCTGTTCAGCCATCGCTGGTGTTTTATTTATCTGTCACTGGCCAAACTTCGTCACACAGGGGAAGGATATCTCATAAACATACTATGGTCACTAATCTACAGTTTCTCGGGAGTGGGGGGGGGTGTTTGCCTGATTGCACTGGATTTCAAGAAAAAGAGAAAGGAGTAAGCAAATCAACAGTGCACAAGAAAAACAGAGGAACATAAAGATAACGAATCAGGGTAATAGATTTTTCAAGATCTAATTTTTCACAAGAATTCAAAAGTCAGTGAGCATTATACTGCAAAATCTGGTAAAATAATCTGATTATGCTTTTAGGGATTAAAATTGTTTACACACCACTGGATGCACAGTGCCATCACACAAGCCCTCTTTTAATTATTTTGTTTATTTTTCATGATATATGTCATAATCAGATTACACATTTAATACAATCGTAGAAACATGCATTTAAAATCTGTTATAGGGGCGAGTTACAATGTGATGAGCCAAATGAAGTGAATGTATTTTTCTAAATCAACTCTGAGCCACAAAAAAATGCAAAGCAGATATTGTAAATGTTTGTGTAATATATAAAGCATGTTCCTTGACATTTCTAGGACACGCTCAGTAAATAAATCAGGCTTTGCTGGTGTGAGAGACACGCAAGTTTTCCTGCACGTGTGGGAACCTGGAGAACGTAAGCAGGTGTAAAGTCAGGGGTGGCGTTTTCCTCCCTGCAACGCTGCGTACTGTAGTTAGTTAGAGCACTGGTGTACGGCTGAGTGCATTCTGAGGGGCCAATTCAGGAGACTCCCACATACATGAATGCCCCAGAGTACCTGAAGGAAGCCCGGATCGACATGGGAAGAAACGGGAAATTCCAGAACTGGAACTGTGTTCAGCTTTCTTCCCAGTGGTATTAATGTGCTGAGGACCGAATATATACCTTCTCTTGTTTTCGCCGTAGAATGGCCGACCGGTGGAGCCACTGACAGCCTCATGTGTCAAAGCCTGTCCTGTCAAGTAGCCCCTCTAGCTCTTGAGGCTGTACCCCCCGACACAAACAGTGGGGGGCGCCACGCGTGAGCCAACAGTAGCACGCCCTGCTAACGGGAGGATGGCCAGCGCCCGCCGAGGAGGGCAGACCGAGGGGGATTCTCCGAAGCCCTACCCATCTGCCACCAGATGACCTTGGGGTTGCCCTTCCAGCAGTCCAGGGGCCCTACGAAGGGGCAGGAGGCAGAACGGCAGCACCTGCGTCCATGCGGGGGCTCTCCGGACCCCTTGTTTCAAGCCCTGACCCTCACAAGCCAATTCGGGTGGGGCAGCTGGACCACTGACAGGTGGATGTCAGGTGAGCAAGACTTCAGCTCACCCGGGCACATGCATCCACATGACGCAATGAAGTTCATTTACCCTGCTCTCTGTAATATCCGCGCCATAACCTGGACTGGGCTCATCAAGGAAAACTGAGAGGCTGCGGCACCATCTGCGAAAAACAGACGCCTGACAGCCTCTTTCCCGTCACCAGCCTTTGAATCACCATCGAGAGAAAAATATTTGCGTGGCTCTGTCCACCTGGCGAGTACAGTGTGCCACTCGGGACAAGTCACGTCAAGACCAGCTGGGCGGAGACAGAACAGCGGGGCGCGAGAGGGCAGCATGCGGCGATATGCGCACCTTCTACTTTGACACGGGGGGGGGGGGCGGGGGGAGGGAGGGAGAGTTTGGAGGAGGTGGCGGTGGGGCAGGAAGGTAATGGAAAGGTGTGTTGTCGCGTAACTCGCTGACAGCCTGCCGCCACCCTAATGGCTGTCATGTGTGGTGTGGGGGAGGGGGGGGGGGCAGCTGCCTCACTGCAGCCATCCCGCACCGTGCCTCTGTTCTCAGGAAGTCTGTTCCCCCCTGTCCCCACATTCCTACGGCAGATGTTTGACAGAAAAAATATTTTTGCAGCTGGGAGGGAAACGCATCTTACAATATATCACAGAAGAGGTGGCAAAGGAAAGAAGGCAGCAGACGATGTCACACTCAGTTGGCGGCTCTTTCGTCTTCCGCGTAAACTTTCAGCAGCGCAAACCCAAGGTAGTTATCGTATTTCCACTCGCCACACTCTGGTTCCCGGTACTTAATGGAGTGATTTTCTTTTCATTTCTTTTCATCGGTTGGCTGGAGGCCTGAACTGTAGCTTGGCCAAACTAATGACGAACAGCCGGGGGTTTTTAGGGTGCCAAGGGAGGTCTAAGTGGAATATCCGTGTCTCCTGAAGTCAAGGATCAGTTTCGCTACCATGTCATCCACGTAACTTCACCTCCGAGCCGCTAACAGATTACAAAACAACTTTCCGTAAACATACCATTCATTGGGAGCCACCCTGGGACCCTGCTTGGCACATTCTGCATAATCCTAATCCCACTCCTGCCTGGGATTGTTCCGTCAACTGTGAGAATGACTGTTGAGGAAGTTTAGGATGCAGTTCACATTGCGGTCCAGCGTTGACCCCGGCTTAGAGTTTCCAGCGTGTGTGATCACAGCTGCGTTTGCGAGTCCGAAGGTTCACAATGCGAGGAGGAAAATGAAGAGGAGTGGAGATCGCCCTTCTTCCCGTCATTATGTTTGGCGTCCGCCGTTGGGTCATGAGGGCGATCCAGTGGGAAGCTGTCCTCCATGGGTGAAGGTCTCATCACGAAGCCCACCTTACCCAATAGCCTGGGCCAACCATCCAGACCGACTTTATCTATCCACAGTCCCCAAGATGTATATGAGTTGCACAGTTTGCAGAGGTTGCAACCTGAGATTATAAATCACCGCTATAAGATTATAGCATCAGCACTACCGCACAACTGTGAAATCGGATACCAGGGTAGTTTAATATGTTAACAAAAGGGAGGATAATGACGGAGATGCGCATTATGATGAAAATCATAGTCATATCAAATCGACGGAGGTTAATATCTTAAGCATGCTGCTTAGAAATGTGGCTTTTGACGTTTCTAGTGAATGTATCCTCGTTGTAAAAAAAAGCTATGGGGAAAATGATGATGATTCAATTATTATTAATTAACATCATATTGAATTTCCCTATTTTGGACTGGCATCCCATCCTGTATTTCCTGGATCAGGCTCCAAGCTCTCTGTCTGCTTGTACTTGTCCAGTGCTTATAGAAGATGGATTGATGGAAGGAGAGACGACATATTTAATGAATATCCACGACTATGGCAGCTATTAAGACAGCGTTCCTTCTACACAGCCGGCGGTGTGCTTAAGGCTGTTCCCATCCTTGGTAGGAGATGACTGAGGTACTTCCTGACTGCCACCAGTCATATTTCCCATGCTACACGCTCAGCAAATCTACACTCAGACACACACATGCAACGAAAACACCAAACATACCTTTGGGATAAAACAACCGTGAACCACCAATACTTTTTGTAATGGAGATGCTGTTCAGACAGCAAATGGTACGAAAAATACACCTGATATGGCCAAGTATTCTACGAAGGTGTGAAAAAAATCAGTCATAATAAAGGGATCACGGCTATAAAGTATAAATGAGAGGCCGGTTTATATTAAATTAGACATTATTCTGTCTCTCTAAACGAAACAAAAGATGCGTCTCATTAGTGAAGGACTTTACATTAAAGGCATGAGGAATGGCTTCTGTAGGTCGATCGCTGACTACTTTGCAGACTCGGGTTTCAGAGTCAGAGTTCCGGTTCGATGAAGACGCGGCGTGGTGAGCAGACACGGCCCCCGCACACGTGTGATCACAGGCAACAAAAGTCAGAGACATCCTTCACCGACGAGCAGCGCTTCCGAGATCAATCACACCGTCCACAAATCAGCAGTGCGAGCAGAGCTAGATAAAGAATTGAAAATTATAGATTTATTGTCTTTTTTGGATACATATATTACAGCAGGCCTGGAATTTGTGTTTTGTCCATTACATTAGCTGCATCATCTTCATGATGCAGCTAATGTAATGGGCGGCATGGTGGGGGCGGCATGGTGGTGCAGTGGTTAGCACTGTATGGGGTGGCATTGTGGTGCAGTGGTTAGCACTGTATGGGGTGGCATTGTGGTGCAGTGGTTAGCACTGTTGCCTCACACCTCTGGGACCCGGGTTCGAGTCTCCGCCTGGGTTACATGTGTGTGGAGTTTCCCCATGTCATCGTGGGGTTTCCTCCGGGTACTCTGGTTTCCCCCCACAGTCCAAAGCCATGCTGAGGCTAATTGGAGTTGCTAAATAGCCCGTAGGTGTGCATGTGAGAGTGAATGGTGTGTGAGTGTGCCCTGCGATGGGCTGGCCCCCCCATCCTGGGTTGTTCCCTGCCTCGTGCCCATTGCTTCCGGGATAGGCTCCGGACCCCCCGCGACCCAGTAGGATAAGCGGGTTGGAAAATGGATGAGGCTTATCCTCATGAAATCTCTTCATGAGATTTTTACCCTGAAATGTTGATCATTGCAAATCCACCCTGTTGTGAATTGTGAATTGAACATCATGCATCCATACGTCTCTGATGAGAACTCGCTGTCTCTGCGATGCCCAACTGATCCGCGGGGCAAGGGAACGTGGACAATGGGATGGGGATAGTTATTAGCATTTGCTGCCAGGAGAAGATAATGTTGTTCCAATGAACATTTTGCTCTTTAATGTAAACAAGCTAGATGTTAAGCCTCCACAGCAGAGCTGCCTATCCCACCCGCTCACTCCCTCTCTCTCTTTCTCTCCGTCTCTCTCTCTGTCTCCCTCTCTCTCTTTCTCTCCATCTCTCTCTCTGTCTCCATCTCTCTCTGTCTCCATCTCTCTCTGTCTCCCTCTCTCTCTGTCTCCCTCTCTCTCTTTCTCTCCCCATCTCTCTCTGTCTCCCTCTCTCTCTGTCTCCCTCTCTCTCTTTCTCTCCCCATCTCTCTCTGTCTCCCTCTCTCTCTTTCTCTCCCCATCTCTCTCTGTCTCCCTCTCTCTCTGTCTCCCTCTCTCTCTTTCTCTCCCCATCTCTCTCTGTCTCCATCTCTCTCTGTCTCCCTCTCTCTCTGTCTCCCTCTCTCTCTTTCTCTCCCCATCTCTCTCTGTCTCCCTCTCTCTCTTTCTCTCCCCATCTCTCTCTGTCTCCCTCTCTCTCTGTCTCCCTCTCTCTCTTTCTCTCCCCATCTCTCTCTGTCTCCCTCTCTCTCTGTCTCCCTCTCTCTCTTTCTCTCCCCATCTCTCTCTGTCTCCCTCTCTCTCTTTCTCTCCCCATCTCTCTCTGTCTCCCTCTCTCTCTTTCTCTCCCCATCTCTCTCTGTCTCCCTCTCTCTCTTTCTCTCCCCATCTCTCTCTGTCTCCATCTCTCTCTGTCTCCATCTCTCTCTGTCTCCATCTCTCTCTCTGTCTCCCTCTCTCTCTTTCTCTCCCCATCTCTCTCTGTCTCCCTCTCTCTCTTTCTCTCCCCATCTCTCTCTGTCTCCCTCTCTCTCTGTCTCCATCTCTCTCTCTCTCTCTCTCTCATATATGGTATGATTCTACTTAATACAACAATCAAATAATCACCCATGAGTAGAGGGACGGCCCCCCACCCCACCCCTTTCCCCCAAACACTCACGCCCTTCCATGGTTTACAGCCTTTCCCGGAATTGCTTTTTTGCACTGCCTATAAATTATCGGCTTAATTATAAAGCTCAGTCACACAACTGGTTGTAGCCTGAGGCACTGTTATGTTTCTCTCTACGCTTTGTGGTGGCATATATCATCTCTGGCCTCCATGTGAACGGGACGCCGTTGTGGACCCTGTGCCCTAATGTTTGTGAGCAGATCGCCATTCTTTCGGGGCTCAGGGATCCTATAGCAGGAAGGGAAGTTGATCGTTTGCTTCCGGTGTGCGGCCCGGTGCACATCGCAGATTTCTCACACTTGTACATGCTATTGTGACCCTGGATAACTTCAGGAACAACTGGCCTGTGCCCCTCCCCCCCCCATCTCCTTTACTAGAAGAACTAGGGAAAAAAATCTTTGGCAGGAGGAGACAGGAAGATCTGCGGCTGTTAAATCTTCACCCCGGCTTTTTGGCTCACGTAGACTGTCACTTACACGCCTTTTCGACTAACGACAGTCAACTTAATCTCCGCAGTGCGTCGACACTGTCGTTTATCTGCTTGATTAACTTGTCAAGAGCTCTAAGACTCCCACTGTTTCCAGAAAAGCCACTAAAGTAGAATGACGCAATAGCAGCCACCGACAGACCTGAGCCCACTGACTCGTCAATAGCCGTAACCTGAATCTATAATTTGGTAATTATCCGCAGCAAAGCAGACCCAGCGAAGTCACAGAAGGTGGTTTCAAGCCGTTTCTGTCCAAGCTGGGAACGGAACGATCTCTTACTTCCCTTAGGGGCCAAATGGCCACATACTGGGGATGGTAGCAAATGTGGTGCATTATGGAGCCCGCGTCAGAGGGAGGCGATAGCGAGACAAGCAAACGGAGGCTGACACCTCACCAAAGCCCGACTTCCTTTCATTAAAAGGGGGGGGGGGACGAAGGGGGTCATCTTGCTGGTCAGCACCATTTCACAGGGGGAGCTCCGAGTGCAGGAATGTCTTGTGAAAAGGGAAGACAGTTGCTGGAAGACAGAAAAGTGATTCACTAGTGTCCTTGTGCCCCAGCACCCCTCTCCCCCCAAGAGCCCCCGGTCACCCGATGATAGTGAACAATGGGATGGTACGTTCCGTCGACCTGCCCGGATATATCCCCTCGCGCAGGCGTGCAGGACTTCCTGCCATTGTATGCGGACGTGGCCATTGTGCCTGGGCTGTACACGCCCCCCCGCAGATTCTTCACACTGGGGGAGCGCTTTCAGCCTGGGTCAGGAAGCACGGGGCCTCCCAGGCACAGGGCCAGTGTGGCCTACAGCAAAGTGACATCAAAAGGGCCCCCCGAGGCTGGGCTTCCACTCAGGGCCCTTCTCGGGCCCCACTGGGCCGTACACTCCGAGCACCACAACTTATGGGAACTGACGGACTGAGCACGTTTGTGGAGGATTCATAGGAAAAGACACAAGAGCATAAAGACTCTCTGCGTGCGAATCACTGCCTGCAATGTGTCCTCTCTCCCCCCGCCAAAGGGGCCACTATGTCACTGTGCAAAGTACAAATACCACAGGATAGTTTGACATCTAATCCGAAAATACAAAATAATGCAAACGTGCTACAAAGAACCATGAAATATTTATGTGTGAGAAACAAAAAGAGAAGGTAAGAGAAAGTCTATCTATCTATCTATCTATCTATCTATCTATCTATCTATCTATCTATCTATCTATCTATCTATCTATCTATCTATCTATCTATCTATCTATCTATCTATCTATCATGACTATTTAGTGTGGGGGCACGCAGTCCATAGTCATGGTCGGCTTTGGGTACAGATTAGGTGTAGCGTTGAGTGTTCAGCAGGGAGGCAGCTGAACACAGGGCCATTGATCTGAACAAATCAAGGTCACATTTGTATACTTTTGAGCAGTGCTGTGGCCTCAGGACCCCAGGGCTTTGGCCTCATTGCTGGCCCTTGTTCATGAAGTTATCCATCGCCCCCTGCCTCCCAGTTTTCTCCCACAGCCCAAAAATGTGTAGACCTGGTCACTCTGTGTCTCAAAATTGCACTTTGTGTGTGTGTGTGTGTGTGTGTGTGTGCAGTAACGGACTGACACGGCCTCTCTCACACCCTGGGCTGATATGTGAAATTGAGAACCAAAGCGGGGAAGATATTCTGAGGATAGTTCCGGAAAACTCCCTGCTGACGTCTGATGGATTCGTAGATTTGTAGCCGTATTTGCCCAAACGAGTGGACATGCCGCATATTCATTCAGTCTCTTTAACTGCTAAAGTTACGGTGCATTTGCTCACTCACACACGGAACACGCTACACGTCTGCAGGAAGTCCTCAAAGCCCCGGGTGTTTTTTTCCGTACTGTGCGTGATTCACTGCAGAGACACTAGTATGGAAACAAACGTACACTCACCCTAGAAAGGACGTCTCTATTTTTCCAAGCCTCATGTCTGTCGGGGCGTGAAATATGATAACGAGGCTTCACAATAAAGGTGGGGGGGGCCTTCAACCCGCAGCCACTGACACATCACACGATGTTCAGAGCACTCTTTGGAACAGTATACTGTGAAGAGCTGCGAAAGTCCCTCAGGTGCATGCCAATGTCAACATTTACATGCAAGATTGAGCGCAGGTACGACAATGATAAAGGCTGATCATTACTTGACACTGGATCCGCTCGCTTTGGTACATCTGACCTTCCTTTAGACCAGATGTCGACTGTTGTGTTGCTATTCAACCCCATATCATACTTGAGTCCTCGGGATTTGCCATTTTAAGTGGATGGCTTAGGAAACTGACTCGTTCTGCAGCTTGCTTGTCTTTTCGTCGACCCGAAGGTTATTTTCTATAGGTGCTTGGATAAACACTAATAACTCAGCACAACAGCAGCTTATTAGCGTGTATGATTTGTCTGCAACACCAACCCTCCCTTTATAATAACAACAACATGCAACAATCCTTTGTTTGCCATTTGCACAAGTACACGTGCCGGTACACTGGGATGCTTCTCTTTGCCGACACCATCTTGCTCTTCGTAGCTTGGGGGGTCACAGCACAGGGTCCGCTAACGTACGGCGCCCTTGGGGTTGGGGGTTAAGGGTTATGCTCAAGGGCCCACGGACATGTGACTGTTTTGCCAAGGCCTGTGCTCAAACCAACTGATTACAGAGACTGAGCCTGCTGAGCCACTCGCTGCACCCCCCCCCCCGCCTTATGACCTCTGACCTGTAATTGTAAATCAGAGGATGACAAGACCTCTTCAAAAGGCAGAGAGCAACAAGCATTTTAATAATGTATGCAACACACACAAGAGACCCACCCTTTTTTTTCCATGTTCTAAACACCTTCAGACGAAAATGCTCACAATGTAACTGGCAGAAGACCTCAGTGACACCTGCCCTAGGTCATCCCAGATGTTAAATAATAGCGGCAAAACAATCACTGTTGTTTTGGGTCTGTTTATAATTTTTGAGTCTGAGTTCTTTCTTGAACAGCTATTTTTTCTGTCTAATGATTAAACGACACACAGTACATTTTACGATTTTCAACAGTAAAAAATAAAAGCGTGTTTTATCTGTGGTGCTTACAATATGTCAGATCCATAACGACTGGTGTGAAACCATGATGAAAGGAGAAAAAAATACCCAAACACGGCCTCACATGTCACTTCTTTGCATATAATCATATTTTTAATTCCCGTGTGTAAGCAAAAAGGTGACATCTGGAAAAAAATCCAGCCCCCTTCATTTGCTTTGTCACTTGGTTACGGTGACCATGGAAACAGAGCTGTAAAAAAAAACAGAGCTCTTCCCAAAAAAAAAAAAAACATCTAAATTTTACTTTTTTGGAAAGAGAGAATTGCAGCTTTAAGTAAAACAATATTTTTGTCTAATGGGAGAATATTCTCCTCAGCAAATACGTACACATTCAGTTTGGAGCGATTAGGAATTGTGTAAGCAAAGCGAAATTTGAAAGACACACAGGCAAAATAAAATGTCTCCACTTTGCCGTGCCGAACGTCTTCCCTGCGCGCGTCTCTAACACTCAGGACAGGAGACGCTGGGTCTGCGTCTGCCTCGCTTTTCCTTCCTGTCTCTCGATCTTTCTCTCCTCCCTCGAACAGCCATCTTAAATCCATTCAGGGATCTCTGGGGACTGGCTCTCTGCATTCTCAATATGCTCGCCGCTCCCTGAGCCCGCGTGGTCGCCATGGCAACTGTGGACCACCTCTGGCTCCCGGTACATCTGTTGGCCCTCCCCACAATCCCACCCCCAGCCGGCTTTGTGCGCCACCCCGTCCATGCGGCGAGCCGGCCCGCTGAATGCCTCGGATTGTTTATGCTACACCCTGTGGCAGATACTGGTTAGCTAAGCATGGTGCTTTTTCATGACTAAGGAGCGCTGATGGACACAGACACTGCGGGGCGTCTTTCATCCTTTACGGCTAAGAAACCTCCATTTTATCTGCACTGAGATGGAGACGAGCCCACCAGCTCCAAGCCCTCCCCTCGTCTTCATTTGGCTGACAGGTAATGCCGGCACAGCCTGGAGAGGGCAGACGTGGTCTTCTGTCGCGTGGTGCAATGAGCTCTTCCTGCTGAAGACCACAGAGTCTCCCCGTCTCCGGGCAAACATGCTGTGTCACAACACAACCCCTCTGTCCCGGACCACCCGCTCGGAACCGAAATCCCTCACAGGGCTTTATGCCCCACAGTGACCCAACCCAGTGTGAGAGGGGGCAGAAAAAAGTCAAAAAATCCCCAGAGAACCTCGACAGGCTGGCGGAGCACGTACGCGTTTGGGGACGGCTTCTTCCCACGCACCCCGCCGCCGCTTGCTTGCATTGCGGCACCTTCCGGAACAAGCTCGTTTGCTCTGCACCTCCTCTGTTCCTCCACCACAGATTTCATCCCATTGTTATTCTTCGGCATCAACCCCCGCCATCCACCACACCACACCCCACCCTGGCCCCCACCCCCCTGCACTGCGTCGAAGCACATAAGGGGGGGGGTGGGGGTGGGCGGGGCTGGGACAGGGTTCGGGGAGGGGCATATCCTCGTTTTGTAATCCACAATGCTGGCAGTCGGCAGTATAGCTGGGGTGTCACCATCCCGAATTGATTTAACCGTCAATGGCAGTCTACATTGAGGGCCGGAGGCGCTTCTCCCCACCTTGTATCAAAAGCCATTGTGTCCTGGGAGGCCCCCGGGGGTCAGCCGTCCGCCCAGTGGGGCGACAATGGCCCGGCCGACGGCTGGATGAGGCCCCTTGCAGAACGTGCTCGCCTGCTGCCTCCTCGCCATGTGACACACTCGCATTTTACTCTGCATTCTGATTCGCAGATTGTCTGAATCGCAACAAACTGACTAAATTAGGTAAAATTTTTATGCCACACCCTCACCCATAGACCTGCAAAGCAACAAACGAGCATTTAACTGCAATATATTAAATGGTAATTACATTGAATTTATTTATGTAAAATAACAGGGATAGAACATAGGCTTAAATCCAATCTGTGTTGCGGGGGCGTTGCGGGGGGTGGGTTGCGGGGGCTGTGTTGCCGGCTGAGAGCAGGCAAACCTGTCCTAAAGTATGTTCATTCACAACAAAAAAAGAGGCAACAGAAATACTACACAACAAGTACTGTAAACAGCAACAACCAACCCACTTAATCACACAAACGAAATATTCATACTCAGAAAACTACAGTATCTTGACTGCTTCTTTATACTTAAAAAAAACAATAATATCGAAAGGTTTTCATTAAATATGCCGCAGCAGTGTGTGATGATTGTAAGGAGCCTCTCGCTCTCGGCTCATATCTGCGAGCCGCCTTCAGTGTGACCGGCACACGCAGGCACATGATGCCTACATTAACCGCACACGGAAATAAGCCATAGCACATTATAAACATTAACGGACGCCAGGAACGCTGAGTCAGGAAACAAGCAACTCTGCGTATTGCTCTCCCATCCTCTGCAGCGTCCAAACCATCTGGACTGGGGGCATATTTTAGGTGCAAGAATGTCGGAATGTGCAATAACCCTGCATCCTACATTTCTGTGGTGAGGCTTCCGGGTGAGGGTTGTTTAAAGTTGGGGGGGGGGGGGGGCGCCTAGGGGTGGATTCTCCTTCTGCAAAGTAGCTTCAGGAGGCAACAATTATGCATGAAATATCTTTGGGTCGTGCCCAAGCCCCAGAATGCAAATGAGGGCGACTTTTCACATGCTTCCTGTCCACAAAGAGCATCGCTGTCTATCACCCAGGGAAGGCCGTCGTCGTGACTCCCTTTATTTCAGCTTTGCTTCCCCGGGTTGCCATGGAAACAGGTATATCATTCAGGCCTGGCCGCGGGCGGCCATCGCAGGTGGCTCGGTCCACGCACAAAGGGCGCCGCAGACGCTGGCTAAGCCCCAAACAGCGCCAGGCCAAAGACTCCTCACCGCCACACTGAAGTGCATTGACGTCGAGGTCATACGCTTGTATATATCCTTTGTTTGCTTTAAAAACCCTGGCAACTGTGGCAAGTTTATAAATAAGCTACATAATATATGTGGGTCATGATTCTTACTAATTTTTCACAGAGCCTTTGGGCAGCGCTGTCCTGCTTAAGAGCGATTCATTCCAGGTATGCAGTGCAGGTGTGAAACAGCTCTGAGGGGACGTTCGCGGCAGGGTGATCTCATCTGGAAGCTGTAGAGATGACGCACGCAGGTCTACATACCTCTGCCTGAATGTCTGCGCGCCTCATCTATGTAAGATCAAGTTCATACTTCAGGACATGAGAACACAGAGCTAACAGATTCCGTGTTCCTCCCTGGCGAGCGTCTAATGGTCCTCCGGGAATCACTTTCGGTTCAAATAGCAGGACAATGGGGACAGAAGACAGCTAAGTTTGGTGGGGGCTGGGATGGTAATGATAGAGTAATAAGATTGTTGTAATTTAAGTGGATTTCTGTGCTGTGCTTGTAGCTGAGTAACCGGTTGGCATAGCAACGTGGTCTCACGGCAGTGTCTCCCTCAGCGGTATGTGATCTTCATTATGGCGGCCATGAGAGGGCTTTTTTAAGGGCCTGCGATATCAAGGAGGCTGGGATAATCTGCGCTCGGGCAAACACGCGCACAAAGGCGGGGGGCTGGGTCGCTGTCACCTGCCATATGTCCGCGCAGTGGGCCAAAATGTGACGTCACCCTCAGCTCTCTCGCCCCCCAGACGTGCCTGGTGCATTCTGGACAGGGGCAAGCTCTGTGAACCAGACCCCCTAGCTAATGAACTCACCCCTTTCAGAACCTGAATGCAGGCCGAGGAAATAACTCACGGCCCCGTACTGAAGGAGGCACGTCCGTCACCATGGAGCCTTGTACTCCCTTGTAGTGAACGCCAAGCGCCGATTGCGAAATTAGTTGGGCTGGAGCACAACGCTTAAACCAACTGCGGTGAAAGAAGATTAACACCGCAAGGAGATTTATTTGAGCCAGATGTTAATCAAAATACCTGTCAGTTTTCAATACCTCTAATTAAACGTTTGCAACGTTTATTGATCTTAAATAGTTTTCTTTAGTGAGGCCCACTGCTGAACCAAAAAATATTAATGACATACAGTATAGAACTGAGAATAGCTGTCAGTGTCATGAATGTTAGTAATCAAATTCTGGTCCAAAATTCTTTTATATTTCTATGCTATATAGTTTACACAACTATAGCACCCAAACAACGCTTCGTCTCAGGCTTATCTTAGTAAGCGTTTTTAGTACCGGCTGGGAATATACTATGCTTGTCGTTAATTGTTAACACACCACCCCACCCTAGTTGTCACTACAAGCGATTTATTGTGGTTCATGTTTTATGTGCTGTTGTTTTTTAAAGAGTAACCACTAAACTGCATTCCGAGACATCCAGTCTGTGTTTGAGACAGAGAGACAAACATTGCAGAAGAAATGAAGGGAGACTATGGGGTTTGTTTGGAAGCAGGTCAACCACACGCAAGTGAGACACATCCCTCAAATGCTAAGGACATCGGTAATAGAAGTGGTGCCTGGCGGGGACAGACGATGTGGTTATCGTCGAGGAATGAGCTTCTGGGTGCCCCATAACTGTAAATCAATTGTCCTTCATTTTCACTTAAATGCGACTCATTTATAGGTCGTTCAGTTTTATATCTACGCCATGCAAATCGGATGCAGATCACAAAGGGCCGTGAAACATTGCACATGGCTCCATAAAGTTATGAGTTTCCCGGGGGGGTGTTTTTGCAGCCAGAAAGCATAATTTTGCAACCACAGAAGAGAAGTTACGGCGAGCTGAGTCACAGTGTATTCCGCCTCACTGTTTGCTGCGTGCAGCTTCACATCACGGGCGGCTGCCGAGGCAGATTACGTGCTATCACTGACGCCCGGGTGCTTTCCGTCGGGGGGAGAATCACCGCCGGGTTTCCCTCACAGCTGAAGGAAGCAGCAGCATCTGAACTTTGAGGATGAAGCTGTAAGCAAGTCTACTTCCCAGTCTGCGTCAGAGCGCTGCAACGAGAGCGATCACGACACCGACGTCCACCACGCGGTCTTTCCATTAACGGCTCCTGTAGCGCAGCAAGTAGAGCGTTGTGCTAACAATGCATAAGTTGTAGCTGCTCCAGGGAGAACACATACATTTTAGCTCGCTCTACTATATCATGCTTTGGATATACTTGTCAGATGAATTAGCATTAAAACAGTTTTCTTATACAAAGATATTTATATTTAAAAGCAGAGGCTCCTGTCATTCTAGGGAT
Source organism: Brienomyrus brachyistius (assembly GCF_023856365.1). Taxonomy (NCBI): domain Eukaryota; kingdom Metazoa; phylum Chordata; class Actinopteri; order Osteoglossiformes; family Mormyridae; genus Brienomyrus; species Brienomyrus brachyistius. The sequence goes on along the minus strand of NC_064551.1, from coordinate 3,589,926 downwards.
TCAGGTCCAAATTGAATACTGGGGGGTACATACCTCCCCTCCCCCATCTCCCTGGTTCCTACACTCCTGACATATTTTATTTATGTATTTTTTTCATGTCTGAAAAAGAAAGGGTGATCTCTGCAGAATATTTCATCTAAAGGACGTACTACAGCTGCCACTGAGACAATAACCGGCCAGCTAGCTCCACTCTCTGATATTAAGAAGCTTTTAAATTCAGCCTCTTTTGGGAAGAAGGACGATATCAGTGCACATTACGATCCCCCGAGGGGCTGCAGTACAGTCTATAAACAAAACAAAATGAGTTTTACAGGCAGGAAGATGGATGCTTTGCTGATTCTTTTTGTTGGACTGATGTTTGTATTACGATATTCTGCTAAAACAGGGACCCGATTCCCAGTTTCCACTTTTGTTTCTGGCATGGATGCTTTTTGGGAGTTAGGCTGGATCATTGCTTTATATATACAGGAGTTATGTTCTCCTTGGATGGGCCTTCAGCTTTCACTAAAACGCCGAGAGGGCTGGAGCTCTTTAACCAAATTATCCTCACTCTGGCGATCAATAAAGGGACTCTGAAGGGTTTGCAATCAAGGCAGTTCATGCATTATTCATTTCTTACAAGTGTGCACTCAGAAAAAAAATTATAATTTTGTTTTAATTAATTGATTGGCTGTTTCTTTCATGAGAAATAAAAACTCCGCTCTGCACATTTAACACCATGGGGAATCTTCGTCTCTTCCAGAGGTTTCAATACTGCCCATTCACAAACATAAACATGATGTGTGAAGGACTGTATAGAGATAAAAAGTCGGGGGGGGAGGGGTGGCAGATGGACTCTGTTTTCAGAATCACTTGGGCATCCGTGTGACGTGTTTCCGTTCTCGTCAGACCTTGGGATGCATCGGAAGTAGAGGATCGATTCATTTTTCATCAGCTTCTGCCTGAAAATAAGGGAGACAATCCAAGACAATGGCACTAAGACATCTGGCCCAGGCTGTGCCGTGTGCTGAGAGAGGCCAGGCCTGGCCGGTGAGGCAGAACCAAAGGGCTGGAAAATCAGTTAGGTGTCACAAAAGCCCGTTTGTCCGTGGCGTGATGCACAGGAGCAGCTGGAGTGCCCCGCTTAATACTGCGGCCAAAGCCTGCATGCCGGGAAGCCTGCGACCCCAGCACATGTGACCGCCGCTGCCGCTGCAAGACAAATGCTGTAGCTGGGGGACCGAAGCTGTGGTCGATGGATCCGCCCCTTTAAAATAAACAGGCAGAGGAGCTAAAACTAATGGTGTAGTGTCGCTTTCGTACTGGATTGGTTGAGAACGTGCTTGGTTGAGAACACGATTGGCCGAGAACATGATTCGCCAAGTATGTGATTGGCTGAGGAATTTGTGCTGGCACCGCCTCAGCCCTGACAGGTAGAGTGATAGATCTGTTATGTCACACACACAGCTGTGCACAGTGCCCATTTTGTAATAAGTAGACACAGTTTTGGATAGTGCCCAGGGCAAGTGGATAGCATCCATTTCTTAGCGATTGACGCCAACATTTCCAGCTTTTCGGTAACTGACAAAGACAGACAGTGGTCAGTACTTTTGTTTGTTGGAAACAGTGGAGCTGTCAGTTGTCTTAGCAGCCCAGCCAAGAAACCCCGCTCAGACCAAGAAGTGTATTAAACAAAGTTATCTGGCACTGAAGTCAGCCTCATCCATTTTAATTGCCCTTTTAAAATAAGCCAAGTAACGTTTTCTATTGACTGGAAGGGAGAGGGGAGAACTGAGCTGTCTGTACTCTAGCCAAGACGCTGGAAGGTGCGGAGAGCGGTCCTTAGGGGGAAGGCAGCCCGAATGCGACGCGTTTAACGCCTGAGCATCGGTTAAGTCTGTCACAGTCAGAAGGGCACTGCTTGCAGACTATTGGTTTCACAGCGCTCGTGGTCGGAGTAGCCAGGCGATATGTCACCACATTAATCACCTACATAGCTGAAGTAGCACCAAGCTCTAAATGTAGGCAGCGCCTCTCATTTTCCTGTGGTTACCAGGCCTGTGGTATTATATTAGTTAAAAATATAAAATTGACCACGTGTGTCCTACCTAAACCATGTGTCACATGACCAGAGAAAAATCTGCACTTTTCTCTGTGTTTCAGTCTCTGAGGATATCAAACACACGTGGAACGCATAGCTTTTACAGATTCTGTCATCTTACTGCTTTATTACAGTGCGAATTGAATCAAGACACATTGAATCATTCCCAAAATCTGCATGAAGTTTTGTTTTATTTTTGAGTCTCGGTACTCTGGCATAACATTGAAAACTCTGTAAAAAAAATAATATGAGAATCTGGTACCCAAAAGGTCTGATCCTGAGCAACCATGGCTTGATTACTAAAGATATCAAATAAAAAGTGTCACACAAAAAACACACAACAATACGCACAAAAAAATAAGTATTAATAAAGGATCAGAACTCCTAGCATCAAAATCAAATAATACAATGGGTACGGCACTCTAAATCTTACCATTATACCCATTGATTTGATATGTTTTTGATATCTTTAGCCGTGATCCATGCCAGGGCTAACAATGCTCCTCTGAGCTGTCCCAACCTTCCCTGTCATCCTCATTCGTCTTTCGAACCCCTTGAACCTTCCCCCAGTCTCCCCCATTAAATGGCCTTTTCTTTTCATTGAACGCTGACTTTGGGCCTTTTGTTACCCCCGGCTGGCTACATGGATATCTTAATTAGCTTCTGCAGAAACAATAGAGTCAACAGGGATGTTTTGCACAATGAGGAATCGTCTTTCGGTGTTTTGTTTTAGTTGGGTTTCACGTTTTTTTTTTTCCTGGCAATACACTGGCAAACATTTGTGTTTGTGAGTGATGTCTGTGTTTGTGAGTGATGTCTGAGTGCATCAGGCCAAAGGAAAGTGCTCTCAGGCACGACCTTCCTGGCGCCAGGTACACAAACTATATGGAGTTAGCATATTATGACAAGACTCCTGAACCCTGTCAAAACCAAGGATGGCCACTGTCTGTGAAAGAAGATGTCAGCGGGCAAGAGTTAAAAAATGTAGCTGGAGTGGTCATGGACCAGCAGTACTTTACACACACATGGATTGAGAGAGAATCTCGCCAGTGCGTAACATTCTGCTGGCTGAAAATTATGTGGTGGTGAAAGTTGGGTAAAGTTTGAGTTTGTTTATTTTCTCCAAAGTAGGAATAGCCAGTTAATCCCAGCATGCCCTCCTCCCCCCCCCCCCAAATAACGATAAATTCAAAGGAACATTAACACACAGGAGCACATGGTCCCACGTCCTCTAGTGTGTCTGCCGCCGACCACCTGCTTCCTGTCACGCTTCAGGCTACGCGTCTCGTCAAGTGTCGTGACGGGCTTGTCTGGTAAGACTAATCACTCCCTTCCATGCCTGGTGGACTAATCTGTACAGCAGTAAATCCGATCAACACGGCGGAGGCCAGGCCAGTCGCCGCACTCGAGATTCATGATGCTTTATTGTCGTCTCACTATGTAAGGATACTTGAGCGCTAAGATTTGTGTAACGGGCCCTAAATAGCTACCATGACATGTCGCTTCTCCGCGGCCACTGCGCAACTCGAGGCAATCGACGAGGCAGAGAGTCTCTGAGTCTCCTCACCACAACCAGCTAATTTGGAAGGTTGGGGATCAAACCGAGATGGTCGGACTGGTGTATCTCCAGATTTGGAGTTTCTAATGTTTTTGTTTTTCCCCGATGAAAAGCAGGGAGCCTGTTCAGGGTTAGGCCCAAGGACTCGACGATAGGACACAAAAAGCCGCTTGTTTACGGAACAGATTGCTCCAGAAGAAACTCAAGGCTAACGCAGCCACTAATTACAAATTAGCTACCTGTGGGAATACCTGTCAAGTGATAGCTATGCGACTGGCATTGACTTAGCCACTGGAGATAAGACTGATGCGAAATTACCGACAGGTAGAAACAAAGAAGTCTGATAAACTGGGTGAAAACACATTTTTTACATTTTTAAATTAAAAAGTTCTCATGCTTCCCAGATTCTTACTGCTGCATCAAATGGTTCACCACCATATATCAGTGCACGGTACTGATTATGCTATTAGCTTTATTTATAAAAGAATGTGTGCTTTGTTTGACCTTTTTTGTTTTTAATTACATACATATAGTTTTTAGTATATGCCTACAGAAGCATTCTGATTGGCTAAATTCCCGATAGCATCAATAATCCCACGTGAGGATGAAATGCCTGTGTGTCTCCACTGGGAGCACGACCGCGCGCACTAGCGTCGTGTAAACAGAGCGGACCGGGCCAAGTACTGCCAGTCGTGCCGGGGTCTCCCATGCAAACAGAAAACAATCCGCCCCCACAGAGTCGTCTCGCAAAGGAGGCCAGCGAGAGACATTCCCGGGATAATGCTCACAGTCCGCTCCAGCAACCTGAAGGGCAACAGCCGCCATAAAATACCTTTGCCCTGTTTTTCTACCCGAATAACATATAAACTGAAACTGCACACTAAGTGTATTCCACTGTTATGAATGTGACCTGAAATTCTGGGGCCTGCTGGCCACAGTCGGCTCGTGCCCGGACAGACGGTCAGGCTCGGCTACAGATTATTTCTGCCCTATTTGTTTATAACCTCTGCTGCAGCTTAGAACCATGCAGTCCAGGAGCCGAGGTGGTCAGAAAAATCATTCCTTTGTTTGGTTTGTTAGGAGTCATTGATGCTGTCTAATTAATGCAGTCTAATCCAGCTGATTAACGGGAAGGAGACGGGCAACAAGGAAACGGACAGTGAGCGAGCCTGGGCCAATTAAATATTCATGATATAAGGCACAGAAGTGTAATTTTAACGTGCTGCTGGGAATTAAGATTTATTTTTAGAGTCCTGCAGTTTTCCATTTCTTTTAATAATCTACCTTCAGAGAGCAGGAGTCACATCTTTTTAGCAAACTGCCCATCTCTGTATGTATGGTCACATGCATGTATGTATGGAGGCGTCATACCTGTGAGACTGCTAAGTAACAAGCGGGATGCAGAACAGCCTTCTCTTTCCCGACTCCCTTTCGTCATGATCACTCGCTCGTCTTTCTAATTAGATCTGCACACCCTTAGATTATGGTTACAGCCGCACTATTCCATCATAAACAAGCAAACAATCGATAATTAAATGGCAAATTTGTAAGTGAGGACTTGGCATGATGATATCCGATACATAGTTAGGCAACAGCCATTCACAATGCAGAGGCAGTGACAACGGCCATCTAGCGACCACTCGGAATGCAGATTGAATTCCTTCTTACATATGTATAATTGTTACTGAGTTAATGCTTTGTTCTGTCACCCTCATGTCAATTTCACTGACATCACCGGAAATGGGAAGAAAGGTGTGATTATGTGATAGACACCCCCGCTCCCCCCCACTCATAGAATTTGACCATGATTTCCCTCTGCAGGGGCTGACATTTCAGGCTACACGCTGCCCTTCACTAACCCTGAGACTCCATTATGAGAGGAAGGAAAGGTCAATTTGCCACACTTTGGGAGAAAATGAGCTTTACCGGGAGCTGGTTAACGCTCTTAATGTGGCTGATATTCACGGAAAGCTAAACGGGGACAAACGGCCACTGCTCAAGCCACTGAGCAGATGAGCTGCATACTAGGGGTGATGTTAATGAACAACCAAAATACAGTTATTTAATAAATCATTAAAAGACACGAAACACTTCCAAATAAACACACGGTACACTTCCAGTCAAAATGCCCAGCTTAAAAACCTTTGGAGAGAATGGAAAACTTGCAAAATCTAACGTTTCAGACTCAAGACAGACCTGCTAGATTAACTTACTACCATTTGACACCAGCCACCCTTCAGGCTGTCCACCCAGATTTAGTCATAGGTAGCAGGGCTTCAAAAAGAACTATGGAATGCATCCAGGAGGACAATATTACAGCGCAATATGTGACCATTCTGCTCCTTATCAAAAATATTCCCTTTGCTTGGCTCCATTTTTATGCCTGAAGGTATCGCTGACCTTTCAAGAATATATCTGAACACCATCACGCTGCAGAAGTGGGATTCAAAATTAGAGAAATAAACCATAATAAGCCAGAACAGGGTATGTATATTGCAGAGTTGTTTTCAAATGATCAGTCGTGAGCAGAATTTACAGGACCAGGATGCTGAGAAAATTCACATTAAACGCATTTGCTGCACGAGGCAGTGACTAATAAATGTTATTGTTAATGGTTAAAACAAGCAGAGCTTTCCCAAGCATGACGTGTGAGTAGAGTCACAGGGTAGATAGATTGGCACATAATTCCGTCCATCGTCGGGAATAGGCCTGAAACTCATTCCAGCACAGAACAAAAGGCTAGGCTACACCTTAACGGGAATGAAGACATGCTCTGTTTTGGCAAATTACATGAGCTCTTTTTCTGGGTGTCGATTTAATTTTGTGCTCTAAAATGTTGCGTCATGCCGTCCTTTTTACAGTCTTGCAACAGGAATGAGTGTACAATTAGCTTAAATAAATATAAACATTGTTCTGGCACCATGGAGAAATAACTAAGACTTTAATAGCCTTGCCATGTGGCCTATTTGCAGCTAAAAATAAGGTATGTCATTACAAAATGGTTATTGTGAGGTTATGTATTATGTAGAAATAACTTAGAGTGAATGGATGGTGACACACTGAAGAAATTCCTAGCAGGACATAATGGTTTGTATTGTTTGGTTAGAATACCAAGCGGATGACAATGAAACTGTCACACACATAATGTCTTAAAGTAATTTCCTCTGGTTATAATTCCAGCTTGTGGTGGTGCACACAGTGCCCTTTTTGGCCTTGCTATGATAAAGGACGCAGCTTAGACTCCTTTCAGTGATTCACTCATTTTGGAACCGGAGTCAGAGGCTTTATTCACCAGGGACAAAAACACAAGCGATTTCCTTCGGCGCAGGTGGTGGCTTGACAATTAAACATACAATTAAATATACAATTAAGCATATTTCAAGGATTCGAGGTTTTCATTGTCATGTGTATTAAAGTACAAAATAAAATGAAATTCCTACTTGTGTGTCTCCTTGCAGCATGACACTTAAATGGTAATAAATACAAGTATACAAGGTTTAGCAGCAATGAAGGTGTAAATAAATACAACGTAAACAGACAAAAAAATAAATAAATACAATTGGCAGCAGTACCGAGGTGTAGCAGGACTAGGGTATAGTAACAGAATGGTATAAATAACAAAATCACGGTGCCAGAAACCTATTAAATAAAAGGAAGGCAAAAGTAGTAAAACTGAAATAAAGATGCGCAAATAATAAATAAACATGTAGACATAAATAAAGTGGGACAAGCAGGTACTGGGGTACAAGCCGCTTGGGGTGAGGAGGCCTGGGTTCAAGCTTCCCCGCCCCAACTGCCACGTTCATCCGCTCGAAATAAACCTGCCGTGGTCCTGCTTTTGGAGGGAGATGGTACTAAGTGGCTCACACCCAGATTACACGGGGGTGTTTTAAGGGACGTTTTTTTGGCACGTGCCATTCTGAAATCCCTGAGCGGCTCACTTATTTTCCATTTTCCGCTACCCTCTGCCATGCAGAGACCCTGACATGAGCGGAACAGGTCACACCGGTCTGCTACTGGCTGTCGCCTGTGGCATAACGCCGTGCTGGGCAGCCCTCTTCTGCACCAGCATCAGCGCTTCCAGGAAGCACCCTGATCTCTGACTGAATGAGTCATTGCCCCCCCCTTCACATCAGACTGAAAAGGGCTCTTTATCTGGCCCCCCCTCCAGCGCTATTCATTACATAGTATGTTTTTAAGTGACTCATGTCCTGTCACAGATGCGATAACGAACGTCTCATCTCGTCTTAGAGCGACAATGACATTAATCAGCCCTTTGTCAGATGTAAATGAGGTCTGCTTCTGGGGACACAAACACAGAATATTCTAATTAGGAATAAACAGCTCATTGGTTATGGCTGCTTAGAACAAAAAAAGGTTATTCCAGTTTGCTAATTTGTAAATTGGGCCTTGTGTGGCGTACGTGGAATCTTAAAAATAATCCCAGGTTATGGATAACATGTATGATACATTTTCCAAGCAACATTTTGGTGTTTTAACCGTGACATTATAAACAGAAGTGAAATAAACAGTATCAACAAAGGTTAGGACCATTATTTACTGGATGTGTAGATGGCTAATCTCTCACTATAAAACCTAAGCATGAACGTGGGCATGGGGGGGGGGGGGGGGGGGGGGGTGTCTCAGTAATTCTCAGACGTTCCAGCTCTTTTTCCCTAAATTTTTGGCCTGTGATGGGGGGTATCGAAAATAAAACGTACCCAAAACAAAATAAAACACCACATATGTACTGTATAGGATTGTATTTGTCCCTGTAAGCTAGCAGGAAAACGTATGGTGTGGAAAACGAGAAGCACATTTCCCGTTTGTTTGATCTAACTTTAACATATTTGTTACCCTTTAAATATGAACAATACTTGCGCAGCTTCTCCAAGAAGATTTGCTCTGACTGAAATAATTCTGCCAAGAAACAGATCTAAGCTCAATTTTTGTACAGTTATTTTTCAGAAGGATAATTATATCTTACCCCAATTTTTATGTTTATGTACTATATACATATTTTTCAGGAATTAAATAGCATTTTCCACCTTCATGTGCTATGCTTAGACCTATAAAATCCATCCATCCATCTATTCATCCATCCATCCATTTTCTGCAACTATTCATCCATCCATCCCTTTTCTGCAACTATCCATCCATCCATTTTCTGTAACTATCCATCCATCCATCCATCCATCCATCCATCCATCCATCTTTCCACCCATTTTCTGTAACCTCTGGTCCTATTAAGGGTCGTGGGGGGTCTGGAGTCTATCCTGGAGGCTACGGGCTCAAGGCCCTATTGACAACTTGAAACTTGCTTGTGTATCCAATACAATAGTATCAGTAGTAAGTTTCACTGGATGTATCGCAGTGCGGATGGGTAACATAGCTGGTCAGGACCTCGATCTGCTACCCAGAAGGTGCATGGCAGTGAGTCCATCATCCGGGCAGCAGCTACCCAGGCCACGCCCACTTCTGATTCCGGGCTTGGGGAGGCACTACCCGCCTCGGGGGCAGCTTCCTTCCCCAGGCCTAAATACCCAGTGACCTGCATCTCTCCCAACTTTATTGCATTACATTATATTTCGCACTATTGTCAATATTCCACTATTTCCTCACTTCAATAGTACATCAATGTCTGTATCATCACCTTTATGGCAATCATTGCATATTCATAGCATATTTATTGCATATTTATTTACTTATTGAAGAATGATGTACTATTTTCATACATTTCGCCAACTGCCAAAACATTTGAATGTTAAAGTTGGTCACGACCTGTGAAATCATCGTTGCGTCGGAAGCATATTCAAGGTAAGAAAACGGCATCTTGCATTTCTGCGTTTGCAGTTTTATTTCACCTAACGATGCATATTTCATTTTTATTTTACTGATCATACACATCATTGCCTGCAGTTTGGCTTTGTCAGTGCATTGACTGAAAGGAGGAAAGAGGAAATATTGGATTTTTGTCCCAACAGAAATCCAATATTATAGTTTTTTTGAGATAAAAACAGAACAAAATATGTAAAGGGAAGGGTACTGTGATATAGAGGCCAAGAGGAACTTATAAATGCATTCTTATGTAAATGATTAAGAGGTTATGTACTAAGTATTGTGAAAAGGATTCATTTTAATCGTACGCTAATATAAAATTATCACTATAGTCTTTGGGATAGATTGTTCTATGCAAGTAGTTCATGCACCTAGACTTTGGTGCACAATCCACTCTCTTTGGGCTAATTAATTTCACAGATACTTAACCAATGTCTTCCATCTGACTATGCAAATTAAGCCGACCACTTCGAACTGTCCGTCATGCACCACCGTGAATCATGCCTTGGAAGCTACTTGAATCTGGCAGAGGAACCGGTCAGAGAGCCTTTCACACATTAGCAGATGTCAGAAAGGCCTATTCTGTGACCATGAGCTTTTTGAATTAGGCGCACATGGGCTTTGCCGAGTAATTTAGCTAATGCTATTTATTCTGCGCAAATTTTACAGCCCATCGTGTTTTCTCAGTGCATCGACTTTTTCAGCCACTTCTGACCAAGCAGTGACTCGACAGACAACATCTGCAAATCGCTATGCATCATTATTTGGCTAAATAGCATTAATTAGCTAAATAGCATGTAAGTTTTCACATACTCCAGCGCCAAATTACCAAATTTGTTTATTTTTGACAGCCTTTTCCTATAGTTATTTCCCAAATAACAATCCATTGCTTCTGAAAAAAATATAAATGTTATTAATGATGGAACAGCCAAATCTCCACCTCTCCATGAGACAAAACTTTGCATTAGACTTGTTCATTAAAAAGTATACAGCACTGAATTCATCCTTGAATTGTTTGCACCTCCCTAAATGTCCTGGGTATGACGTTAAACTGCATCCGGCCCTGCAAGCGGTCCTCCAACTTGCAGGGAAACAATTTTTGGGGATTGGTGGCGGGATTGGCCACCATAAAAAAACAACGCACAACTGCTCAATTTGAACACGCTAGATACTATTCTGCTCTCTGCGGCAGTAGCTGTGCTGCAGCCGCCCGCAGGAAGGCTGCACGCACCATGAAGGGGAAGGGGGAAAGCCTTCAGGAGCCCCAACCCTGGATGAGTCAAAACCGTCGGAGAGCTAATAGGGTCGGGCCTGTTGGGGTTGGGGGCTGGTGTGGTGCTGAGGCGTCGCCTGCTGCATGACGGCACTCGGGTCCCAGTTTGAGGCGACCCATCTGGGAACGTCTTGTCTCTCCGGCAAGATGACCATCTTCCTCTGCTGTTGGGGATGCTTCCGGGGAGCAGATCTCTGTAGGTGGCTATACCTATTTTTGGTCTGGTTGGTCTGACAGCCACCGTACTCAGGGAGTAGATGTTGCTGTAGCGGATCGGCTCCTTCCGATGGTGTCTGTTGTCACTCCTTTCAACGAGAGTATCATGAGATTCAGGCTCCTTGGGTGTCTTGTCTGTTGAAGGTTGCTGAGGGCTGTGTTGGTGTTGCCAGTGCTCCCAGAAGGAGGTGTTTCATCTCACAGGGCACCCTGGATATTATCGCAGCGCACGACTGGGTGGCAACTCCAGTCTGTACCGGGAACTGAGAAGGATGGCTGTGAGGCTCTGAGGGAGGATAAGGAGGCCTTTGTTAGACGAATTTCTGAGCAGTTGACGCACCATCTGTGGTCTAGTGACCCACGTCCTGTTTACAGAAGAATCGACGCATGATGCACATCTGAATCTGTTCTTCAGAGACTTGCAGTTGGGACGGTCCCAGGTGATGGGACGGTCCTTACGGGTGACACTGTAGTTGTGACCCACTGGGCCGGCTACTTTGAGCAGCTGTTTGAAGCTGATCCTCTGGCTAGGATGTTGGACATCTCTGGGTTTATGGCCCTCGTGGCTGATCCTCCGATCAGCTGTGAACCAGCCAATCTCACTGAGATTGCACGGGCGGTGAATCAGCTGGGGGTTGGCCTGTTTAAAATCAACCAAACATGGTACCGAAGTGCTGTACACAGAAAGAAAGAAAATAAAAAAAATAATAAATAAATAAAATAAAAAGCAAGTAAGCAGAAACTAAATAAATACAAATTAAGCAGAGCCATTTAAATCCAAAGAATAAAAATTATTTTTTAAACGTGACTTAAAACTCCAGGGAGGGGGACAGCCCAACATGGGCCTGCAGGCTGTTCCCCAGCCTAGCAGCAGCGACAGCAAAAGCCTGCTTTCCTTTCGTCTTTAATGCAGAGTGAGGAACCAGCAAAGTAAGCTGGTTCCTTGACCTTAGAACTTGGGCAGTGGGATAGATGTGGAGCATATCAACAATATAAGAAGGAGACTGACCGTGCAATGTCTTAAACATAATTAATAAGACTTTAATTTCGACTCTCTGTCTAACTGCCAGCCAGTAAGACCACGGTAGTAATACGTTCCATTTTCCCAGTAGCAGGGGTGGGAATTTTGCAAAATTTTGGGGAGGACAAAGGGCCCTATTTTGTATCTGGCACTAAGTGGTGCCAAGCGAGATGTAAGTGGTTTTGCTAGAAATATATGTCATAATGGTTAGTCATAATATTCACCAAAATTAGCTAATCCCAGTAACGATGAACATTATTAGCCCAGTGTCCACCATTTACCACAGTCCAGAAAAGGTTAGTAAGTTGCCGAGCTAGTTCAGGCTGTAAGCTGGTGAGTACCTACACAGGGCAAAGATTTTTAAACAAATAAATTTTCTCATTACAGATTACATACAGGTACATTAAAACATTTTTCACTATAAAACATGTAACAGTAGCCTATGCTTATCCTTTGTTTCTTCGTCCTTTTGTGGGATACAAAAAAACATGATTTTCACGACATCCCTTGATACGCAATATTTTTTCTGTTTCTATATCATCTCTTGATAATTATGCTAAACCGAGTCCCTTTCATTCGAGAGAGTACAGTACTGCATAATGATGTACAATGCGCTTCATTATTACTGCATTTAATGGTGTTAATTTCTTGCTGTGCATAATTTATCACTTAGCCTAAACATTACCATATGTATGCTACTTGCCATACACAAAAATTATGTTATATATGTGGGTTTGCGGATGGTTCGCAATTATCCGTAGTTTTGCCTTTCCGTGGTAGGTCTTGGAATGCATTGGGGGGGGGGGGGGAGACTACTGTAATTATTATTATTATTATTATTATTATTATTATTATTATTATAAAGCTCAGGGAGCTTTGATGGAATACTGTTGTTGCTGTAGGTAATCTGTTCGTGCACTTTCACGTTGAGCACAAGCAGATCCATTTCCTCTGCAGAGAAACGTTCTTTTCTACTACCTGGTAGATCCACCGTTATAATAGCAATCCGCCGAGGTGTACATACACCTGGCTCTTAAAGTGAATGGGAGATGGCACTCTGGCTAGCATGTGGCAAGTTACACCCAAAACACAGCCATGACTAAATCCGAGACCATTCCGGACCATGCTCCTGGCGCTGTGACTATTTTTCTGCCATTAAAATAGGGCTCAAAGTGCTTCATCAACCATCTTGTGCGCGAACCCGGGTTTCCACAAAACTACCCACCACCACGGATATTCATGCCAGTGTTCATTCGCGTCAACTGAGGCAGCATTGCTCAGGTCCAAGCTGGCATCTCCGCTCGAGCTTCATTGGCACTTTGACTGGCAATGCCAAGTCACGTTGGACTCTTCAACCAAGCGTCTCAGAAATGTAGACCGAAGTTTCTCTTTCCAGCCTAGCTGTCTGGATCAGAAGTAGCTGAAAGCCACAATCAGGCGAAATTGGGCAGAACTTGAAATCGCTGTCATCGTGGAGATGAATAAGCACCTTGAACAGAAAAACAAAACATGTTTCTTGACAGCCTCTTGGAAATAGGGTAAGAAAATGTCTTAGGCTATGATACAAAAAAAAAATCCTAAAAAGAATAACACTAAAAACTTTTGATACATCGGGAATAAACCCTGTTTTCATACAAATCGTTTATTAATACATTTTATTAGCTACAAAATGAAACTTGAAAGTGAAAACCGTGTTTCCAAAAATATTTACCTCTGTGACCTTGCCCGTTACTAGGCAGTACTTTTCATATTTATTACGCTACTTTTATAGCACCATGAACAGGCGAATCCATGATATTACAGCTGATATTACTCTGAAGACAAAAAAAAAAAACAATTTGTTGTTAATGAAATGAAACATGAAAACTAAAAATCAAATTTGACGCTTCCAGCCTCCTCACCATCGAGTTCATCTGCTTTTGATGTCTTTCTTATTTTCACATGCCGTTTACAGATGGATGTTTACGCGTTTTGCTGTACGCGTAACTGTATGCGTAACTGTACGTGTAACTGTACGCGTAACTGTACGTCGGTGTGCGGTAGCTCGCTCGGAGCTGTTTGCAGTTTCAGAACGTGACAAAGTCGAGTATTTATTCGGCATCCTTGTGGCATATCTAAGTCGGTGTCCTAAACGAGACAGACATACTGAAAGAGCCACATCTTCCAGTGCTTCATACAGAAAGAAGCAGATGTGAGAAATGATTCCCATGCTTTTTGAAACTTCATTCTTAACGGCAAAAAAAAAACCTCCTCAGACTTTCTTCTAGCAATATATAGCAGCAAAACATTTCCCAGGATAACATATGTTGGGTTGGTGTCAGGATTTGCAACCCCAAAGACTTCTGGGAAATCAGGACTAGACAAACTTAGAAATGCCACAGGATTAGGCCTCTCGACACAAATGCCACTCTGCTGTGCGAAGGCTACGTCTCTGGCCCAAACAACATAGCTAAGAATTTTATGAGTCTCCACAGTGAGGTGAACCACTCAGCAGTGGCCTGCTGTCATCGAAATTCCAGACACATGGCTTATTATGTTCAAAGCTGAAATCACACAGAGAGATATGAAAAAATGTAAATAAACGGCAGACCCGACATTCCTGGCATTGTGGGCACTATCGTACCAGAGATAGCTTTTCTTGACATGCAACGATTGAAGGCAGCTCTTCTGCTCTTGCCAGTTTGGTTTTTGATCTGTGGGGACCCAGTTCTGGAAATTTCCAGCGACTCGAGCAAATCCAGGCCGAGGTCCCAGATAACAGGCCGTCACCTCTTAATGGAATGGTGTCCATCCAACATCCTCATTTCAGCACATGTCTTACTGATATTCCGGTTACAAGGCTATGTGGAAATTACAATCTCGGCCTGAGTTCACACTCACGTTTCACACTCCGTGTCACCCTAGGCCACTGCTCAGCAGACAGTTCACCAGATATAATTGCATTCCCCCCCCCCCCTCTTAGAAGATTCCCTACATTCATTTTATTAGAATATGTTCATCCCCTGCACCTTGCATCCTGGTAACTCTTGCTGTGCTTCTGCCCTGTTTCATAGCTCACTTGGTAGAGCGGAGTTGTGTAGCTTCTGCTCCAGTCCTTCTTGCACTCGTACCTGGCCACTCACTGGGAGCTCAGCCTAGCCACACTAGCTGAGTCAACCCTTCCACAGCACAATTCATCGTTTCATTCTTTTCTCAGTTTATGGGTGTTAGTCTGTAAATAATATTTATTTTTTGTAAACTGCAGCCTGGTTCTTCTCTGTTTCTCACTAATGAAGGGCTGCTTCCTTGCTTTATGGGACTTCCGTTCTGCATCTAGGAGCCTGATATGACCTCCCCCAGCAGTACATTTCACACCTTCCTTTTGAAGGTCACTTGATGTCATCTTCCAATTCATGAGAAACTGTCATATAAGTTAACAGTCATCTCTGGTATTATAAAGTTGCTTCTGCCCACTATCTGGCTGGGTTTTCCCAGTGTCTCCTGCTTCTCCTTGCTCTTGTCTACTGCCGTCTTACAAATTTTGAACCTGGAAAGCAACCTGCTGTGTAGCCTTCTTGCCAACAGAACCAGGGTTAAACCAGGATTTAAAAATTCAGATTTGTTTTCAACAGAGTGGTCTGTACATTTTTTCCCAGATCTGTATAGTTTGTAATGTGCTGTTTGTCACACATAAAAAAAATAAATAAAATTAAATAAAAAAATAAAATGTAAACATCTGTAGTGTTACAAATAAGTGACAAAACAAATGAGTTATCACACGGAATAAGACAAGCAAGGCAGCCTTGATCCCTTGACCAGTCGATTTCATACCATTAAATTTCCAGCTGCAAAGGCAGATTAGGGAACAAATTTAATCAAATTAGCAAGGACTATCGGAAGCTATGAGAATGATATCGGTATGATATAGCAAATAACACTGAATTTACGGCATAATATTGGATTTATCTGAGTGTTGTTGCAATTAATCGCTCCTAAAAATATTAATCAAGCAGTACAATAGTGTCACGTTCACTCAAGGCAGAAGGGCGATCGTGCGGGTAGGCGGGTCAGGAACGAGCCAGGCAGGCGGAAATCGGGAAAACGCTACGGGTTTATTCGGGGACTTCGGAAACAAGAGACAGGAGACCACAATAACCATCACCAGACCACATCAAACCACACCATTACCTCAATGACAGACAGGGAGACAGGTTGGACCAAGACTTAAATACAACAGGACTAAGCAACGTAATCAGACAGGGCTGGAGACAATCAGGGAAGCACACGTGGGTAATCAGGGGGCGTGGCACACATGAGGAGCAGACGAGCAGGGCATGACAAATAGAATAACCATGACAGTTATCAAATGCCCGAAGCAGAAGACTGCCTTGAGCAGCGTGACACTGTGAAGCCAGCTGCGGCGCGGCTCATGCAGGAAGCGCATGCATTGCGTATGACGTCAGCCTTTGGCTGATTATCTCTCGCACTGTGTTGCCCAAATTGGGTGGGTGGGTGCCCAGGGTATAAGCTTTTTTCATCATGCCTCAACACATGATCACGTGACATGCTTTATTCATATTCCAGGGCAAACTAGAGGCGTGCTTCTGTACGAGCAGGCATAAATCTTTAATTAAAACCCCTGATTACATGTTCTGTAGTACTTCCACTGAGTAAACCTGATTACCTCCCATTAATAATGAGCATGGCGTTCACTCTGCCAAAATCAAATGAGGATTCATAAAAATGACTTTACAGGCTCACAAACTGCAAATAGCAGAACCATGAAATAATTAACACGCTCTATGTGGGAATTTCATGTGACTAGATTAAGGAAACTGAGTTAACACCAAAAATGCAGTCATGAATGTGCATTCAGTACTTAGCTGACCAATATGCTTAATAATAAAGAATGGTTTTATTGTAGTAAATTTCAAAAGGCTTGTCGTATATCTATATATAAAGGCGTAATGCAGAATGAAATGTATCATTCGGGCTAAGATCAGAGGGCGGGACTGGAAGCCTGTTCCCTCCCCGATATTGCATAACCAGTATAATTACAGGTTACAGTGCCAAAACTAGGAATTAAACATGCAAAAAATATATATTTATTTTTAGCATGGATACAGCAATTGCATTTAATTAATCTCATTGTACCGGATTTAATTCATTCAGTTCCATTGTTTTTCTGACAATTAAATCTGATTGTTCCTACTCAGTATTGAGATGTAGAGAGGAATGATTGGATGTGAAGTTAACGTGTAGCATGCAGACTGACAATCCGCACTTCTTAAAGGTGTTGCCCTGATAGACACCCTTACCCAGCAAATAAAAATCTAAAACTATATCGAAAGAACTATGAATATAATTCAGATTGGGTTTTGACAGCCAGTGTTTATGTGAGTCATTTATAAGACTAATACACTAAAACCTAAACGATGTGGCTGATAAAATGGATACTCCCAGTATACATTCTATAATAGGACATTTCGTTCATATGACGTGTGCTATTTTCTGTTGGTAATAATATTTCAATTTTAGTGTGACTTAACACTAAATAAAAAATTTCTGGACGTCGCTGAAACATTTATGAACGCATACAGCCATATTTCTAGTGTTAAACTGCATTCAGAACCCAGGTGATTCAGCGAGATAATTCTCTTTAGTCAGACTGGGCTTATGTTACAGGGCCCGACTCAGCAGCAAGACAGACGTTCGGACAGGAAATCCATTCCAGCGGTCCCTTTTCTTATGGATCGATGTACCAGATAGATTCATTTTACTGGAAAGGTCGAGAGGTACGCGACGCATTGATTAAACTCTTCCACGAATCACATCGCATGTTTTATTTTTTGTGGAGGAATGAAACAGGAGTGGCTCAGGGAGCAAGACGAGAGAGTGAGGGCCGAGTGGGAATGGAGAAACACTACGAAAAATTCCAGGCAGGAAACCACTCTTCTGGAGCAAGATAAAGATCACATACCACAAATACTGTACTACCACGGGCAGCACTGACACACGAAAAAACACAAAGCAGATGGTCACTAATGTGGGAGGAATGAGTTTGTACATACCAAGAGTTATTTTACATGCATAAATCCACATGCTGTATTGAGGACTCTCGTTGTGAAATATTAGACCTATCGATAATAAAACACTGTTGAGATTGTTTACATTCTTGAGTAGGACACCAGTAGGGTCACACTGGTGGAATTTTCTCTGGATGAACTTATACTTCATCATCATTATATAGTTTAACTCAGGTATACAAACTTCCGCAGAAGTTGTGCACCCTTCTGTTTATATGCGTAAGAGTAAGTCGCATGCTGAACAGCAGGTTTTAATTTCTTGCTCCAATAAAACCAACCATTTTCCAAGCGATCCCAATGTCTCTGCCCCAGGGAGCGGGCCAGAAAGGGAGAGGCCTTCTTTTCATTCGTGAAGTGACACTTAAAGGCAGAACAATAAGCAGTTGCGTGTCATTTCATCAATATGAGCTGATCATTGAGTAATATCTGACCCCAACATGCAGTCAGATCACTTAGGATACAGACACAAAATCATGATGCCTCTTACTGAAAATATGCTGTAAGATCATAAGACAAGAAGGCCAGCGTGCAAACGCCCAGAGAAAACCAATTAATGCTAATTATTTAGGTAATTATGAATGGGTTAGGTAAGGAGTGTTAATACTTAGCTGTTAGCACAAGGTGCCTAACTAACCCACATGACATTTTCATGAGTAACATCACCAGTGAGTAACACCGCCAATTTTCTGTCCATTTTGATTTCTGGCAATGAAAAGTCATTTAAAAATTACTAAATGTAAGCCTTACACTGACCAGAGTAAAACACGAGCATATTCTAATCATACATCTGAACTGTTTAAGTATTCAATTTCCCTGTGCAAAGGCACAAAAGAAAAACGGAGTGTCTCTTTCTTTGACATATTATTCAGTCACAATCACTTAGAGTATCTCTGGGGCCCATTAAAGTCTTTATGCTTGTAATGAAGGTTTCCCAGAGTAATACCGCTGCATGCCACGAGTTATTGCAGCGCATGGACGCATGCGGAGCCAGGATGGGAGGAGGTGGGCCGTTCCCGGGTCAGCCTGCTCCCCAGCCGGCCGTGTGCCCGCGGCGCCAAAACTGCTGAGCTGTCAGATCCCGGGCGCGGGCTGCCGGCAAACGGGGGGCTTCCCCGCAGGACGAGCTGGCGGAGAGCGGCGCATGCCAGGTTCTGCGGCAGGAAGTCGGGGGACGCTCCTGGCGAGGGGGGTGGGGAGGAGAGGGGGCTGCGTCCTTCCGAATCCCTCCCCTCCCAAGGCCGTGGCCAAAACAAATAAAAGCAGACTGCCCCCGACCTCCACCAAGTCCATCACTCGGCAGCAGCTGTTACCGTTTAGCCGGGGGGGGGGGGGGGGGGGGACACCACCGACATTCCTCACCCAGAATGTATATGTGACACATGAGGCTGTGATCAACACGCACATTCCTGGAGTGTGGTTTCACTCCAGCGATCTCTCCCCTTCTGAACGTAAACATGCTGTAAGGTAACGCCAAGGCCGCTCACATCGTGACTTTGGGACATTATGTTTCTGTTTCGCTCGTAAACAGTTCGCACTGTTATTATGCTGCTCTGTTACATGCCGCAGCTACTGCGACCATCCATAACTTAGACTGTTGTTCAGTACACCAGGTATGAGGTATTTGTTTATGCAGAAGCAAAATGTTTGGGAACCACACTCTGGAATTCGGGATAACAAATTAAAGCAAACCCTTTGCTATTTCAAACATGGAAATGTACACACCGCATGCATTGCCGCACACCATAATGTAGCTTTGTGCATAAATTGCGCAAAAGGCAAGATTTTCAGATGCAAACCTGATTTGGGCTAAACTGTCACTCTTTACAGTTAAGCTAAATGCAGTAGGCCAGATATAAATGTTGATTTAAAAAAATCTGCAGGAAATTAAGACGCATTTCAGTTACGTATGTATACTGGTTGGCGAGTGTGGTGTCCTCTGCCTAGGCAAAACAATTAGGAAAATGTGCGATCAGTCAAAATCAGGTCTGCCCAGCTCACACACTTGGAAGGACAACTCAGAATAGCAGACAACGTGTTCACAGGTTCAGCCCGTTGCTAAAGAGGGATGGTGGTCACGACGATGATGCAGTTCGGCAAATCTCCCAGTCAGTGCCCTTATCATATCACTGGGCATCAGAAAAAACACACGATTCGGGCCTAAAATCGCCACACGCAGCCTTCGCTGTGCACCAGCTAATGACCGCTGATGGCCCTAAGCGACAGTGCAGATGCACACCGTTACGCATGTTGCCGTGCGATCGCGCCAACCGCCAGGTGTTGAGAGTAAAACCCTAGTCTGGAGTAATTTACCACTTTGGAAAGAATCATGACAGCAACCCGATGTTTATCCTCAAATGCATCGAGGAAGTGCCGTAATTCGTGCCTGTCGCCAGCTCCTCGTCCCCTGGACCTTCCCACGCTCAGCTGTGACATCCTGAACATATGGATGGTTTCCACAGAGGTTCTGCTCATACATCTGCATCAGACGGTCCGAGTGCTGTGTTTGTATGTCTGCTATCCCAGGAAATAGGAAAGAAGGCAGTCTGCTTTAAAGAGCCGAATCATGCAACCAATGTGTACAGCATATACTGCCTTTCACATTGCATTTCATGGAGTGTATAGGTGTAGAAATATTGCAACACATCACAAATACATACCACATGGACTCACGGCACTTTAACATCGCTCCCATTCTCATTTTGCCATGAAACATTCGTTCGTGCTTTTCAGCTCTCTTTGGGCGGGCCAGTATACAAAACAATCGCATGCTTGGATGTGTTTATTTTCATTCCTGCGACGTTCCACAGGTTATCGCAGCCGTGCATTCGCAGTAATTGTGCTTCCACCTTACAGAATGGTTATGCTTTAGGGACTCTGTTAAGATCTCAAGTTTTGTCTAATTGCATGCACAAGCCTGCCTGAATTCCCCCCCCCGGCCCCCTGGGGCCATCTAGTCCGTTTCCCCTATGTTTGTAACGTACTCCTGAAGCATCAACAGTGGAGGGTTGCAGGACTGTTTAAGAAATATGCAGGCCCAGAAGGCGTGGTCACCTCGGCCGGCAGCACCTTCAGGACAACCTTCAGGGCATGCAGCCTTTGGGTTCTGAATTCTGGTCTGGGCAATTGGCTGGTCCCCCAATCCGTTGTGTTGTGACGGTTGTGAGCGGTTTGGACTGGTACGGGTAGCTTTTCAACCAAGACGAGTCTGTCGATGAGCTCTGACAGTCATGAGAGTGAGGCCGGGGGGGGCGGAGGCTCGGGGTATGAGGAGACCAAGAAAAATAGGAACTGAAATATGTACCAGTTAATTAAAAAATGGGCGTCCCAGCCAAACCTGCGGGCCCCACCTTAATTACTCTGCATTTGTGTATTCAAGTGTCAGTCACCGTCGATTTCCAATAAGGCCAAACAAACGGTGGAAAATTCAAAAGTGCAGAACGATGACAAAGGGGGTTTGATAAGCGGAGCTGGTCGCAGGATGACACCGTTTATAGTGAGCGGTACAGAGTCCAGTCAGTCAGGTTTAGGGCGCGGCGTTCCCACACTACACCTCCATGGAACGGCTCGGCGTGTTTACAGCCCGCGCTCGCTGATAACGCGGAATGCTGATTGGAAGTGCCCTCGACGGAGCGACAGGGAGAACCGTGCACAGCAGGCAGTCGGCTTGGGTTAACTGCCTTTGCTCAGGGGCACAACGGAACGTTCTCCCAAGGCTGGGAAGCAAGAAATCCAGTTTCTGTACAATTAGACCCCCTCATTCCCCATTAACTGCAGCACGGCTGCTCGCTGGGCAGGTGTGGCCTCTTCCCCATGAGGCCTTGCTGCTGACACAGGCCCCGAGGCTGTCTGTCACAATGGCCCCATCTGTGAGCAAGAAGCGCAGAGTCATTGCCAGGGTCCCTCTGGGTCAGGCACCAGGGGGTCAGTGGGTTAGCGGAGATGCAGAGTGACAGTCTTACGCAACGCGGTTTAATCCCATTATCTCCAATCGCGTGGCCACAATGGACGACACAATTAGATTAGGATGCTGTTAAAAACGGAGGCTTATTGTAAAGCCGTAACTGCACACAGCTAAGGAGACACCGGCAAATGTATACAGATGTAAAAATAAGCCCTATAATGCATAAATTAATACCATGATCACTCTGAAGGCCTCAGAAAAATGTTCACGTCAAAATAAAAGGCTTTGAGATGTCATAATTCATGCCTGTCCCACACGCAGGCTAGGAAACTGATGAGCGGTGTTGTCGCCATAGAAACAATCTTGCCACTAAGAAACCTATTTTGTGCATGGAGCAGGAGCACCAATGCTGCTCTTCATTCTCCAATACGATAGCCTGACCTTTACATAACACCTGTTATTACATGCGAGATCCACCAAGGCTACCTATCAAAATACACACGGTCCCTAACAATGCGCCGTTTTCAGTGCATCCCTGAAAACAAAATACTGGCAGTCTTATGCTGCTTATTGCCAAATTTCGGCTATTTTTACACTCCTTTGATCGAATCCACCGTTAAACATTGTTCCATGGTAACTAAGAAAAAAAAAAATGGGGGTTGAGAGAGGAAACGAGAAAACTGCGTATAGCTTCCTGCTGTGCCTTGTGAATGCCTCGGCGCGCTTTGAAGTCATTAATGACAGGCTGCAAACGCTGAAATAACCGAAGGGAGTGATTGTTACTCTTCGGGCATAATCCTCGCTACTGGCCTGGCGCGAGCAACCGCATTAGAAAGACGTGATGGCAGAAACACATGCCACAGTGCGTGGGAGAATAATCCAGCCCCCCCCCCCCCCCCCCGAAAAGCCTGAACACCTTAATGAGACCGAGCCCCCTGCCACAGCAAACACAGCAGCCAGGCGCGGCCCCCGAACACCACGTCACATCTGCACATTTCATGCCGTTGCATCCTCCACCGCAGCAGCTGCCAGAA
Organism: Brienomyrus brachyistius; assembly: GCF_023856365.1. Lineage (NCBI taxonomy): Eukaryota > Metazoa > Chordata > Actinopteri > Osteoglossiformes > Mormyridae > Brienomyrus > Brienomyrus brachyistius. The sequence continues at coordinate 3,566,940 of NC_064551.1, read as the reverse complement.
ATCAAGACTTCGCCTGTTTCCTGTCCAATCCTGTATCAGGATTAGACTCAGTACTCACTCTATTGGCCAGGTACACCTCAAGGTACTAGGGATTTGTCTTGCCAATGTTGGTGCGTACATTCACAAGAAACACAGACCATAAACTAAGACAAAATAATGAAAAAAAAAATGATGTAGATTTAAGTATGAGTAGTACTGCAAATCAGTACATACAGTCAGTATATCAGTATTTACAAAATGTGCATGGTGCCAATCAATAGAATAGTAATGCAGACACACATACAAATGAGAGCAAGCTTGGGGGTCACAGGGTCAGCTGGGAGGTAAAGCTATTGGGAGTTAAGAACCTTGCTCAGGGGTCCAACAGTCTTCTGTCTGCATGGTATGCATATTATATATGATAGCAAACATATATGTGTATACATGTATGTACAGACAAACAGATACTGGAAATAAGATTGAAGTGGTTCAATCTTCCTTTGGTAGGTCCCCAATATTTTTCTTAGCACCCCTGTATTGCTGAAGAAGCGGCAGAGTGCACCATAATACTCACAATGTGCTCTCGCTGTCCGTGACGGTGCGTTCCCCGTCCGGCGGTGGGAGGGCGCCCGCAGGTCCTCGGTGGAGCGCGCCGCACCACGTGAGGCAGTGATGTCAGTCCTTCCTGGTGGGAGGACAGATTTATTAAGCCCCGAAGCTTGGAGACTCTCCCAGGAACAATAACGATAAACACGTGTTTAGGATTTCGTTCCACCATCCCTACATTCCAGCACCGTCAAAGTTATGAATCACACAAATGAGGAGAAAAAGCTTCTCTTAGCCAAGCCGTCATTCGATATGGTCTCCAGGCACACAGGAATGCCAGAATCTCTCTATGGGGGTTTATCTTCCGGTGGGACCTGTCGCTTCTTCAGGTCGAGTGATTGCAGTAATGCCACTTAGAGGACAGATCATTTCTTTTAAGGTTTTTGGGGAAGTATATTCTCAGGCTGTCTAACTGGGCTATATATGTAATGGGATTCTTATATAAAAGAAAAACATAGCTATACTTCACAATTAAATTAAAGAAAGACGGAGCTGCCCATGGGGAAGTTTTCTTCCATCTAGTGAGGGACAGGGTTTCATCCCAAAACCTGGCACTTTACCTTATATACCAGGGGCGCACAAACTGTCGGTTGATCTCAGCCAATTTCCAGGTCAATTGCAATAGATGATTAATGGATAATGCTTCACTTCATTGTTGGCCGTCCGGTTACCAACAAGGGGGAGAAGCCACCCCAAATCGGCAGCAAAATATACCAAGGGGGACTGCACTCCCGTAACCCTACTCCCCCCCGGTCAGCTGAAAATTTTGGGTGCCCCTGTCTTTCTTACACTGATGGTCTAATAAAGAAGTACTGTACACCACAATGTAAGCGACCAATGTTCTTAAATTGTACAAATTGAGTATTTATTCTGTAATTAATAATACTTGTAATGAATAATAATAATTGTTATTCTCCACTGGATCTGATATGAATTTATTTGATAAAAATACTTGAAAATAGGCACATTATCTCCTACAGTAGGTTGAATGAAGAGTCTAAACTGGCCCTGTAGTTGTGTGTGTGTGAGTATGTCCGCTCTGAGGTGTGTTGGCGACTGCCCAGGGTTGGTTCCGACCCCAGTTGGGATTCAGCAGTTTCAGAAGATGGATGAACGGATGGATCCCCTACTGTACATGTCAATACATTTTCACTGGTGCCATTTAATGTAAGCATCTCGGACAACTTACTCAAGGGTACAATACCCCCCCCCCCGTCCAACAACGATTTCAGCCAGCTGTGGGTTACATGCTTATTCCACCTATGATTCACCATCGGAGAATTTGTTGCAGACCGTAGCTAAGCTGCATACATTATAATCTAGCGAAATGGAAATAAACACAGAGCCATTTTTAAACCCATGCTGTGGATTTTCTGCACACGGCTTTCATTTTAAACTCAGAACAGCTTTTTAAAAACAATAAAGATCTCTGAGTGTCAAAGCTCTGCCAGGTTATTTCCATATCAACCCCAAAATCACTGTGCTGGACGCACAGTGACAGAGGAAGGAGCCTGAAATTACACAGCAGAGTGTGATTAAATGCCAGCGAACTCTCAGACTATCTCGCCGATCAAAGTCCAGCCTGAACCTGACATTACAAACGCACGCCCGCCAGGCGCCAAAAACAAATGAACCTGAATCGCTGAATCCTTCAACCACAGTGAGTCACACTTCCTGCTGGGAATGCTGGATTGCGGCATTATGCCGTCACCACTACGCGCGGAAAATCACCTCGGAAGCCTGGTGCGCGGAGCCACGTTCAAATGGCCATAACAAGGAATCTCACGGCCTTTTACGTTTTTACATGAAATGTAACGTTTCCGTATGAAAATGCACAAGGAATACGTGCATTCTGAACGCCGGTCTGAATGGAAGACGATTGTTGTGCTTCAGCGTCCGATGCACTGTATCGCCTACATCTTCGAAGTCACAAGCTATGGCTACGTCAGTTTCCTGGAAATGTATGTCAACGCTATGTTTGGGTTTATTTTGTGCGATGCATTTACAACAGTTTGGTAAGAGTGACTCACAAGTCGATGCATAATAGCTGACATCAACACGAATGCACAGGAGCAGTGATTCCCAATCTGGTCCTAGCATAGTACAGTCTAGTCTAGTGCAGTGTCGGCCCTCTCCGACTTGGTCCTTGGGGACCCACAGATGGTCCATGTTTTTGCTCCCTCCCAGCTCCCAGCACAAAAAGGTGTACTGTCTGGCAGGGAGCTGAGAAGAAGCAAAAACTTGGACCGTCTGTGGGTCCCCGAGGTCCGGGTTCGAAAGCTGCACTACACTATGAACAGCACCCATAACCGCATTTAATTATACTATATATATACATATACATATAATATCCTAGTAATCCTGCACTGCATGACTGCTTTGAATATGGATGGATATATTAAACTATATATTTATATTATATAAATAAATAGCTAAATAGAACTGGATTAATTAAATTGTTTTCAAATACACAAGCAGCAAGCATCTGTCTATATGGATTCGCTAAGATGAATGAAAACAAACACCGGCGCAAAGACGGCAGCAGAAGGAGGTGAGATGGACGTGGAGCTCGGCGAGAGCAAAGCCAGGCGTGAGAAGATAGAAACGCAGAAGCAGCTGGATCCCTTGTGCAAAGCAAATAAAAACCCAGAGACCGGTGATGAAGGCGCCAAGGCCGACTGGGAGGAAAAGTCGGCTCGCTGCCACTCTGTGAATGATCAGCCAGTGTTTATAACCGTTCCCCTGAAGCGGCGACGTGAAGGAAGAGGAGGCCGGCCTGACACTGATATTCCCACCTATTATTTCCAGACCAGCACCTGAGAAAAGTCATGCTCAGGTTTTCCCGTATTGCCAGACAGAGCTATCTTCCTTTTTTTTTTGCGATTCCTGGTGGCAAACAGAGGCAGCTATCTATTAATAATGCACTACATTGAGAAAGGGCTTGACTGGATTGCGGCAGAGCAGGGGATGTTAAATGCCAGGCTGACAGTACACTGAGAGCATGTTTCGGTGAACAATGGGGACGGGGGGATCAGCAGCCCCATTGTGTTTCCTCCACGGATGGTTCTTGTTCTGCCTGCATCACTGCACGACGCATGTCTAGCCAAAGCTTCCATGTGGGGGGGGGGAGAGGGGCGGAGTCTGTGCATCACATACCCACTGCATCGTGCCCTGACTGGTAGGGAATATGTGGAGTTACTCTGTGTCTGTGTATCGTATGTGTGTTTATCCTGATCCAGTGGAGATAGGAAAGGAAGTACAAGCTCCCGTTTCTTAGAACACAGAAATGCGAGTCAGGCGGGGCAGAGATGTGCGCAGCTGATTACTACAGTGCGGCGTCGTCTGAGAGCTTAACAACGCTGCGAATGAAAATGGCTTATCCTTCAGCTTCTCCAAGTTGATTAGGCTCCATCTAAGACCTGCTGCGAGATCTTCTCTGCCACCCTGCCATGTCATTTGACTAGGCTATCTTCCATGCTACCCTTGCCAAATGATTACAGCAAATCATGGTGTTCTGCTGCTCTGTGCCATTCATACAGTTCATGCTAACATGCTTAGTAAAGTGATGGAAGAATGTTTACGTTAGTAGCACATGCAGTTTCTACTGGCAAACCACTGGACCTTCTGTGGAATCATTAGGGGGCAAAATGTTGTGAAAACATTGCAAAGGGACTGAGGCAGCCTAGATCACAGATGCATGGAGTCTCATTCCCTCAGCTCCGAAGCTGCAATGGAGAGTCTCGTTCCCCCAAGGAGTAGGCTTTGGGCTGCAAAGGAGCAACTCTCTGAGATCATCATGGAGCCTGGAGCTGGAAGAGGAGATCTCTCTTGGCTCTGGAGTCAGCTTGAAGTTGGAATAGAGAGTCTCACTCGCCCCCGGAGGGGGCCTGGAGCTGGGATGGAAGATCTCTCGCGACTCTGGAGCTCGCCTAGAGCTGCAGTTCAACCGCTGAGGACTCTCCAGAGCCAAGAAACCCGGACCGCTGGCAGGCCTACAGCGAACAATGCAAATAACTATCAGCACATCGCTATTTCCTGCCAAGCCCAGGACTCCGTGGGTGACGATTCGTGCATTTGATGCTGTACGATTGATTAAACACTAACAAACTCCAGCACCATGCGCCCCATATGCTAAGTGTCCCTGAGTGAGTTACATGAAACTTCATATGTGCCAGAGATGTCGATAAGCTTGCTTTTCAATTAAAAAGCACGTGGACAAGTGAATGGAGCTCATGTGGGCCTTCAAATCTAGGTAACATTTTACTCACATTCTTAAAAGAAGCAGCCACTTTCCAAACATTTGAACGCACAGAAAATGTGTATGCAGACATTCAATCCATCCAACCACCCAACGTGCATCCGCTTATCCACTACAGTGTTGCAATGAACTTGGAGGTTCAGCCCGGAAGAACAAGGCAGTTAAAGAACCTGGATGGGACACCAATCTGAAAAGAAAATCAATATAAACTAACCTAGGAATATTCTGTCAGGGTAATTACATATGTGTGTCTATCCTCATGCATGTGAGACGCTGACTGCTTCCCTCCGTGACCCTCTTATTAACTACAGCACGTCTGCATGCTGACAGCCCTTCATTTGGCCGATCGGACACAGAATCTTCACACTGACTTTTGGCGGCCTGTATCACCTCCTGGGAGGCTGGGGAGGGGGGAGCACACGGTGTCTTGTCTTAGTGCATCCCTAAAGACCCTATCAGCAGAATGGCCGCAGAACGTTCCATAAATTCAACAGTTTCCCCATGTGTTACATAGCACCGCAGCGTAATACACAGTGGAGAACCGAGGGTGGTGTTTTACCTACACAGCATATCTCACTTATCCCATTGCTGACCAGACCAAGGCAGCATTGATCCACTTTCCACAGACCCCGCAGCAGACAAATGGATCTGTAATCTGGCTTGTCGTTTCTACACGGTTGCAGTTTTGTGGCTTTTAATTTCTGATTGTTTTTTTTTTAAGCTTTGTTCTGACTAGTTCTACCTTAAGAAACCCTGTATATTACGAATGTCTTTTTTCTTGGGGGGTGGCTAAGAATTTGATTGTATATCCACACAAATTACGGTGTAAATAAATCAAGTTTTGTACCTTAATAACTTCTGCTCCGCTAAAGAATCTGACCTGTAAAAACTTAACTGGATAACTTATATTTTTCTTTTTTCAGCAAAACTGAAACGGGTAGTGGTATAGCTAGCATATAGTAAACACATTTGAAAGTTAATTCGATTCTGACCCAATTTTAAGTAATTTATACACAAGTACAAAGTATCCATACAATGTCACTTTATACATGCAGAAAAATGGTAACACTGGATAGGCCTCAAGCCAGGTTAAGTCGTTGCTTTTCAAAGTGACCAAAGTGTGCACTCCTTCTTGTCAAAATGCTCAAAATATCTTTTTTTTAAGGATTTATATATTTATATTTATTATATATAATTCCAGCATAAAACTTCCAGTAGGACAAGAAACACAGACTCACTGAGAATTAAACCCCCCTGGGCTGTCAAATTAAGCAGCACGCTTGCAATGATCCCCTCCAGCACTCTCCCAAAACTTCACACCCTCACCCTGTTGTTGACAGAATTTAAAATAGAACACACAATAATCTCTTATTCAAGTCTTCCCGACCTGTGTCTGAGCAGAGATGTGGTAGGGCTGACCTTTTTTAACCCCCCAAACTATATCCCCCAGACCTTGTCGTGTGCCCTCGTTTTCCTGGCTAATAGATTTGCGAAAATTTCCAGACCAAAATGACCGTGCAACATCGGAAGAACCAAGTATCAGTCGTATTAGTGTGGTTTAATTCTAGCTACAGGCCTGACCCATCCCGGCGTGTTTTGCTTTCCATCTGTAACGGACTCAAGAGGCCATAATATGTCACGTGTTCAGCGTGCGGTCAGTTACCCTACAGAGCTGACCGGGCTCCACCTTCCAAGCTCATTTCAACCTTGTTCCAGTCTGACACGCTGACTCAGATTCACGGAGCGGTAATGAAGATCAGAAAGTGCCGGCGAGGCCGGCCCCATCGCTGACTGCTGCGAGAATGTGACTGTGGCTTCTGTCCCGAAGACGAAGCTAGAGATGCTGAAGGCAAAACGGATGCTTTTACGCCGCGAGACTCGGCAGCCGGGGATGAAGTGTAAGTCAGAGCGAGGGCCGGAGCAGACAGAGCTTCACCACCAGGGTCGTCGCCGTACGCGGCCCGAAGTGCTATCAATCCACAGAGTCGCACATTGATTTCAATTCAATTTCATTTGCACAGCGCATTTTGACAACATTACATTGTCTCAAAGTGCTTTATATTATCCCAAAGCTCCTAGTGAGCAAGCTGGAGGCAACAGTGGCAAGGAAAAACTCCCAAGTAGGAAGAAACCTTGTGAGGAACCAGACTCAAAGGGGGAGCCCAACCTCCAGGGGCCAGCGGAGGAAGTCAAATGAACAAGGTGGCAAAATCCTAATTTACACTGTCGACTTTTAAGATTTAAGGGGCTGGTGCTGCTTCTCACAGCAGGATGAACAGCGGTACAGCAGCAGGGCAGACAAGAGAGACGTCACAGGCAGACCAAAGCTCCGATGCCGAACCTTACCTGGCTCAGCAAGCTGAGGTGTTCTCTCATTTCAGAATCAGAATCAAATTTACTCACCATATGCAGCCCCAGTACAAGGAATTTATCTTGATGTAACCAGTGAAGGTGGAAAGTTCAGGTCCAGAAAGTACAAATCCAGATCAAGTTTTTGTTTCAACCAACCAGCTCTCTTTACGCTTAACTGGTCGGTTGAAACAAAATCTTGGTCCGGATTTGTGCTTTCTGAATCGGAACTTTCCACCTCTGGTAATTGGTCACATTAAAGTGAAGAGAGCATGTCATAATGCATTAACCAACCAGCAGCAGAAACTGCACACAAGTGAGCAAAATGAGACAAAGTGATGCGATGTGAAAATGCACTACAGATATATACGGTATTAAGAGAAAGGCGGAGGACTAACACAGGGGTGTGACAATGGATGCTACTGTCTAGATTGGATGCTGGCTACCGTTTCCCAGATGCAAACGAAGAATGGTTTACACACCTGTCCAGGACCAAAACAATGGACAGTTGTTCGCATTTAAGCAAATCTGCGATTATCACCATACGGCTTCCATAAAAAGGCAGACAAACGCCATCATGAGTCTTTTGTTAAACGGAAGCTGTCACCAGAGGCTGAAACATCAGTAACGTCTGCACGACGGGAGAATGCACACAAGTAGGGATCAGTAGGATGCACAAACTCAAAACGAAACGTTTGCCGTATTTGTTGCCAAAACACTGATAAATAAACATGAACGTATATGGTTGTAACAAGTAAACGCAGGCTGAATCCGCTTGAGCGACGTGAGGTAAGATCGCCCAGTGAACTCCGTATTTGGTCCTGAAATTGCTTCTCATCCAATCTGCTTTAGTGTGTATTGCCATGGATACAGTGCTGTTACCTAGGAGTTTCACTTAGCTCGTGCTGGATAAATATGCACATGGAGGAGACGAAATCTGCTTGTTTGTGAGAATTTTAAGGCAACAGATTGCACGCTCACTAAGGCTGTGATATTTTGCAGGTGTGAAATGGTTGCAGCCTGAGTAGATCGATTAATGATTATGATTATCATATGGTGTCTGACTAATTGCGAAGAAGAAAAATACCTGAAACAAATTTGCGCACGAAGGGTTAGCTGAAGACTATGCTATGGGGGAGGACTGTTCCTTTTAGCATTAATAAAGTAGCAGATTTTACAAGTACTCCTTCTGCAGTGGTCGACACCCTATTTAGTCGTTCCATCTCTGCTGCTGCAAAGTAACAAAACACTTTACAGAACAGGCCTCAAGTCAAAAGTCAAAAAGTCTGTCCGCCTTAACACCCGGCAAAAGCCTTCCTGAATAACGGTGAGCGCGGTTTTCACGAGGGTTTCACCTTCTGCTAGACACATACGGGCAGGCCCAGAGGAACCGGACAGGCCGCTACCCAACAGGGAGAGCGAGTCGAATGGCATTTCCGTCTGTCAACGGGCCCAGCTTTCAGTGACATCTGTGAAATTAATTCGTGGCCCTCGATTTTTGAAAGCAGAGACGACGGTGGAGTAACGCAGGCATCGGCTCCGCGATCAGCCTGTGGTCGTCTCCTGACACATGGGTAAGTACTAAGGTTTGATTAAGTGCTTAACTGTCATTGGTGACACATCACAGCACACAGGGTACAACAAAGAAATGTCTCCTCTGCATTTAACCCATATGTGACATAGCAGTCAGACCCTGATGCAGCGCAAAACCCGCAGGTGGCTTGGCTGCAGCCTGCGTGGGGGGGGTTACAGTTAGGGTTGGGGTTGGCGCTGCAGTGTGAGGGCCAGCATAGGGAATAATTGCCCTAAAATGGCCATCAAGCTGTGTAATCGGGAAATCGTCAGAATACCTGCCGTCCCATCAGCTGTTGTTAGGCCCAAAACCGCCTGCCACGCCACACCTCCAGCTCCTCCACCACTCCACCCCACCAGACACCTCGCCACGCCATGCCTCCAGTCAGTCCACCACTCCACCCCACCAGACACCTCGCCACACCATGCCTCCAGTCAGTCCACCACTCCACCCCACCAGACACCTCGCCACACCATGCCTCCAGTCAGTCCACCACTCCACCCCACCAGACACCTCGCCACACCATGCCTCCAGTCAGTCCACCACTCCACCCCACCAGACACCTCGCCACACCATGCCTCCAGTCAGTCCACCACTCCACCCCACCAGACACCTCGCCACACCATGCCTCCAGTCAGTCCACCACTCCACCCCACCAGACATCTCGCCACACCATGCCTCCAGTCAGTCCACCACTCCACCCCACCAGACACCTCGCCACACCATGCCTCCAGTCAGTCCACCACTCCACCCCTCCAGGCGCCTTGCTACGCCTCCAGTTAGTCCACCACTCTGCCCCACCAGCTGCCTTGCCACACCGCCTCACTAGCCGCCCCGACCAGCTGACCCACTACACCACGCCCCCAGCCACCCCACCAAAGCGCCCCACCATCCACTATCGGTCACGCTGTGTCCATGGCAGAGCGGTGCCTCCTGTAGGTTGACATGGTCAGCAATTGCTCGCAAAGTGAGAAGTGTCAGCTTTAACAATTACTGGAAGTATAAACTGAAGATTTCATTACACACAAACATGCACACACACACACACACACACACACACACACACACACACAATTACACACACACACAGGTTTGTAATTATATTGCTGTGTAGACCCTTCATTCATTTTTATGAGCCAGCCCTAACCATAAGTAACCAAACAAAATACATTTTTAGTTTTTTGATTGCATTCACAGATCTTTGTGGGGACCTGAAAAATGGTACCCACAACATCAACAAACGAGTTTCTATTACATTGTGTGGGCCACAATGTAATATAAACATAGTCCACACACACACACACACACACACACACACACACACACACACATATACACACACACACGAGAAGCTAAAGTTTTCCAACCAGAAGCAACAGCAAACTTTTTAAGAGACCTGCACTCTCTTGCAGCCACCATATTAGCCTCCCTGCCACGCTGCCTCTGCTGAGGCGCTCTCTTCCAGCCAGCGTATTATCCGCCCCGTCACACCTCCTCATCACCTCTGCTGAAGCTCTCTCTTCCAGCGCCCCTGGCACGCCACCCCACCACACTGCCCCGCCTCCTCTGCTGAGGTACTCTCTTCCAGCCATCCTGCCACACCACCTCTGCTGAGGCACTCTCCTCCAGAGACTGCACTATGCCTCTCCAGCATGGCCCAGACTGACCCAGGCAGTAATGAAATAGCTGCTAGGTAACAGAAATATTTTTGGGCGGGGGGGCGGGTTGTGGGTTGCATCATGCTACCCCAGAATGGAAGGGGGCAAAAAAAAATATCCAGTGTAAGAAACATAACTGTTCTCAAAATTACACCTGTAACATGCAGATGACGATACTGATGGCAGCGCTACTGAATACTGCTAGTGCATTACATCATCAATTCGTGGCAGGCAGCATTGCAAAATGCCATCTGATCATCAAGTACTCCTTCGTCTTCCCATATGAGAATAGCTACTTATAACAATTTCCCAAATTGGCCGGCGATCTCTTTAACGTGCTACGAGGAATATAGCAACATTTTGAGCTTCACTCTTTACGTTCACAGTCCCATTTGTAGCCGAATCAAGGCACCATTTGTAACATTTTATCCACGCACTAGAGAATAACATTAATGTACCAGGGGGAGAGCTGCTAAATTTAATCTCCTAGTGTTTTAAAGTGCTTTTACATCTTAAAAATAAAATCACAGGGATCATCATATTAGTGCCGCTGTGATGTCAGTGTAAAAGTGGGATATTTTCCCAGTGCCTCTCCAATCTCCTTTGAATTCATTTCTAAAAGTGCAGAAGAAAAACGTGTTTATTCTGGAGCTCTTTTGACCAGCGTCACGGGACCTCCTGAGAGTGTGTCTTCGGCAATAATCAAGCTAAGCTACTGTAAGTGCAGGGAGAAGCATAGCCACTAGGGGCCAATACAGGGGTGGGACCACAGGGCCACCGGCCCCAGGGAAAAGCTGATTGGCCCCTCCACTAGCTTCTCCCCAGACACTCACAGATAAAATAAAAACATCATTGGCTAATCATAAGGTCAGCCCCTTTGTATGAATTATGGACCCTTTTATGTCCCCCACCTTTAAAAAATTCTAGACTGGCCCCAGAAGGACACAGATATTCCTGCTGTGGTCCTTCCAATGGGACCGTGCCAAAATAGTCCAATGGCTCATGCCCTGCCCACTGCTGCCCCCTGACAAATACGACACTTTCTGGAACTGAAGACCCCGCTTTGCTTCTATGTCACCGGTTATCAAAGCTCTCAAAGTCAACCAACGGGAAAGAACATAGATGGTGATCGTCGCTGCTATGTGTTTGATAGATATGTGAAAGAGTGTTTAGAAAACACATGCAGGCATTTACAACAGAGCCTCTATTGCTTAACCTTTATCCTTTTCATTCAAGATAAACTGTTTTGGAAATCTTCTTCGGAGATTCCAAAGAAAATTTCATAATGGTTCAATTGCTTTTTTTATGAAGTGACTGTTTTTCAGATTCATGTTTATGCATTTACTCGAGCAAGTCTAGTCAAGCATGCTTCTCAAGAAACTGAACCAGGAAATATCATATCCATCCATCCATCCATTTTCCAACCCGCTTATCCTACTGGGTCGCAGGGCAGACTCACACACCATTCATTCACATATGCACACCTATGGACAAGTTAATAACTCCAGTTAGCCTCAGCACGTCTTTGGACTGAGGGGGGAAACCGGAGTACCCGGAGGAAACCCCACGACGACATGGGGAGAACATGCAAACTCCACACACATGTGACCCAGGTGGAGACTCGAACCCGGGTCCCAGAGGTGTGAGGCGACAGTGCTAACCACTGAAATATCACGACTTTAAACCAAAATTGTTCTAATGGCTCGTATTAACCAATCACCTGTGTGAAATAGCATGGGAAAAAAAAATTACAGAATGCTTTGTACAGAGCCAAAAAATAGATTTGTTTTAACAGTCAGTCACCTAGCGAGCGCAACTCCCCATGGGGTGAAAGACAGTGCAGTAGAGACAGATTTGTTTGTGTAATTTATTTTTGTTTTTCAAGTAGTCACGCATTCATTTCCTTATAAGGCAACCTGAACGGGAGGGGCCTTTTCGTTAAGCTCCCTGCGCGAGGAGTCAGTGGACAAAGGGTGGGTCACAGGAAGTAGCTTTGTTGCTTCCAACTCAAGGCACTTCCTGTCACAGAAACAGGTGTTCCTCAGTGGATGGCCGAGAGAGCTGAGGCTGACAGATTCACGAGGAAGATCAACAACAAATTCACGTTTGCTTATACATTATTATTAATCTTTTGTGCAGCATGTGAGTCTGTGCATCACAGTGTAGACCTCCATAAGGGTATTAATATTTTATTATACGTAATAACCACCCACGTGAAGAACTAAATACCCTTAATGCTGCAGCGGTCGGTTGTAGGAGCCGAGGCGCTCCCTCTCCGCGTTCTGCGCCTCAACTTCGGTCACTTGTGAGCGAGCACCTTCGAGATAACAAGCCTACCACAGGCAGCAGGCTGCCGCCCCCATCACAAAGGCCTTCATTGTGACAGACTGTCGGGAAGGTGCACTGCCCCCACACATAGGAGGGAGCATATCGACATGGCCGTATGTCTGTGATGGGACAGCAGGGTCTGACTCCTGGTTTAATGTCAACATTCTCTGTAACTTTAGCATTGGTGCATTCTGTTTGAACCCATGGCTACCGCTACACTAACACCACTTCTCTCCAAGAGGCCAATCAGTGTTCCCTGTGATAAATTGTCTACTTTAATCACCATATTGATCTGTGTCTTTCCTTTAAGATTCATTTCGCTTTTAACATGCTAGTTTTTCCCGTGTAAAACACTAACAGGCCTGTCGCACATTATCAATTTAGCTGTCACGGGTTGAAAATCCTTTTCAATGGCAGGAGACAAAAAATGTTTCAAGAGTCAAATCTGTCAGTCAGGATTCCACTTGGCTGGTTGATCTTCGCTACAGGCAGCCAGAGGTGGAGATTTCAGATCCAGAGAGTACAAATCCAGACCAAGATTTTGTTTCAACCAACAAGTTGAGTTCTCTGTGACTGTGACTCTTTATGCTCAGCTGGTTGGTTGAATCAAAATCCTGGTCTGGATTTGTACTTCCTGGACCTGAGATCTCCACCTCTGCAGGCAGTGTGCACCTTAGTGTCAGCAGCAGGACACTGAAGACGCAGATTTTGAATATGACTGTATCATGCTTTAAACCAGCCACGTCTACAAAGGGGAAGCCAGGCTGGAAGAGCTCGGGACAGACACTGCCAAACTCTGAGCAGAGATGTTCAAACTAGTGCGGGGCGGCAATAAAACAGTGAACTCCATTTTACCCCTGGCTTCAGCTGGTCATTTCACAGGCTGGGAATTTGCCATGAGCCACGGAAAGCTTTCCCCGCAATCACCGCGCAAGCAAGAAGACTGATGTGAAGTCTCAGCACAGGTACGATGGACTCATGCCTGGGAACTCCAAGAACCAATTTTTGGTCATGCATGTAATCGTGCAACAAATAAGGCAAAACTTTCATTACAGCGTCTGAGGAAAATGTCCTTCCAGCCACTGCAACCACTGCATCTCTTACTGGGATGTGGTCCAAAGCAGCTACCACTCTGCACGCTTAAAATACAATCAAAACCTGCTTCGGCCAACAACCCATAGAGATGTTTCCTTCGGGCTACTAGCTTCCCATTACCCCCCCCCCCCCCCCTCCTGCCCCCCAGGCTCCTCTCTGGATGTACTGCACCGTCTTTGTGTTGGAGTGGTTCCCCGAAAGCATGGATGGACTCACGGGAATGGTCACTAGAGCACAGCATGTCCTGCCGTCAACCGCAATGCCTTGACTTCGAGAATAGCCCGAATTAGGAACCTGAAACAAGCATTTTCATTGCGATTTCAGCAGTTTAGCCTTGACCCGTCTTCAGTGCGTTTAACCCAGAGACGTCTCCAGTGGTTGGGGTGGAATGTAGACAGCAAAGGGCTCGAAGATTTTCAGGGCCCATTTGGCAGCGCGGTTTGAAGAGCAGGCTGCCCGAATTGGGCAGCACCGTGTGAACATCACAGAGTGATTGCTGTTTACTTTGCAGCTTGGAAACTTAATGCCATTCGATGTATTTTTCATGCAGCACCCTATAGAAAGTTCTTGCTGGGAAATGCTTAGTGTAGGTTGTCACAACAACATTATTAGACCACAAAAATAATAAAAAATAAGAACTTGGTGCTAGAAAGCCAGAACCAGAAGGTGGAAAAGACACACAGGATGTTTTTCGTTAACTGATGATTCCATGGTTATTATCATATGCTTCCAATACTGTTGTTCTCTTTGGCTAGCAGCACGATATTCGTCGATCGAAATGATATTCCTCATAAAGATAGCATCGGCTGACACGAGCATGCTGCAGAGAAGTTCATCGCTTACATAAAACTGCTAGCAGAATATATTGCCAGGACGCTGCCAAACTGAGTGAAACAGAGAGCGCATCCTCGTGTCAACAGGAACCATAAAATGAGATCAAAACCCATAACTCTGTTTGCTGTTGTTTTTCATTCAGTATTACATTCTTGCACTGCATATTCATGTCAGACCACAGCATGTCGTGAAATCTTGGAGCGGCGCCTTCGTACTTACAGCCGCGGCAGAGCGTTTCCCTGCGACCTGTGAATTCGCTAAAACATCCCGCACCGTTTACCCTTTGTCATTCCCCACAGCCCCCCTCTAAAAAAAAAAAAAAATTATAATAATAAAATTCAGAGAGGCACGCCAGGGATGGAATGCAGACCAGAGGGGTACCATTATTCATACACACTCGTTCAGCGAAGAAAATGTTATGATATGAAAAAAACTGCAATGTAAAAATATCAAGGCGTGCCAAGAAAGCAGGAAGGCATCGGGCTGCTTGTTTACTTCTTACGGAGCAGTGGCTCTTTGAAGGTTTCACATTTTACCCTAACTGACACTGTCAGATACATTATTCCTGGTGCACAGCTTATTAAATTGATGGACCTCACCCTGAAGGTACAGTCTGCCCTGGCGCTGCGTACCTGCCTTGGACATTCCTATTCCGTGAAGTGCAAGGGCTTTAGTTTGTTTACCATCCTCCATATGCCCATTTAACGAGACAGCTAATTATAGCATGCTCCTTTCACTGGGATACTCGGGCTGAATTTTTCATTTAACACTGTAAAGTAGGTCAAAGGAAGCAAACCATATTTTGTTTCAAAACAACGCGTGGGGGGGGGCATTGCTTTTGGTATTTCCACAAAAATGAAGGTAGGATGCTCAGACCACGTTCCCAGAAGCACGCTGCTGTAGTAATTTCACCAGAATGCCCATTTTATCAGGCTTGATCTCCGCCATAAAGCCTTTGTTTGGCCAGTCATGTGACTCTAGCTCTGGTGTCGCTTTTAATCCGCCCCAAGGTATATTCAAAATAATCTTGTACAGTGTGTTGTCCCACTATCGAGAAGGCTGACCCCTCCCACTGGCCCTCAGAGATGAAGGCAGTGTTTGCGTTCTTCTTTCTCACTGCCCTGCAGTCAGGTCATGTGCCCCCATTTAAAATTAAATACTGGTCTTCACTGCACAGTTCAACTGGTGTTTATGGGCCCAATTTAAAACGTGACCTTTTTTTTCTACTTACATAATGTTTTTCGTTCGTTTTTGACCCCCGTCTCTGATGCAGTTAATGAGTCTTGGGTCCCGAACCGAACCACAGATCACCCAGGTCGACGTTCCCCTGAATGCTCCGGCAGCCAGAGGAGATCATCTACGACCATCTCAGCTGCGCCTTGCGCTGCGCGGCCAGTATTATACACTCCATATAGAGTGCAGCTTGGGTCACGCCTGACTGGTTTCACATGGGCCGTGCTAAGTGTGTGTAATGGTTTGTGTTGGGTAGTGTAATTAGGCACCTCTTCCCTCCCGAGATGTAATCTTCTAACTTCAACAAGCGTTTTGTGGCATGCTTTGATGGTGGCTGAAGAGGCGGGGGGGGGGTCGGGGGGGTTCAGCCCAGGGACTTCCTGCTACCTGACGTTTATTTTGACGGCCGCTGTGCTTATTTGTGACAGTCTTAATCGGCATTGCGGGCCCCCGCCTCCACCGAGGCCACAGATCAGAGGCGGCCACTTCTCCACAGAGGGAACCCACTTTTAACGTGCGGCGCCAGAGCTTCATGCCTGTGCCGTGCTGCCTTATACATAATAAACAAGACTCCTATTAAATATTGACAGATTCCATGGCAAAATATGCACAACAACATTGCCGCAGACCCACAAGGCGGTCGCAACCCGGCGCTTTCCCTGCAAACGGAGTGCAGTGTCAGTGATTTGCAGAAAAAAAAAAATGCATGTTAAGGAGATAATTACAGGCATCGAGACAGATGGAATAAAAACAAATAATTAAGACGTAAAATGAACGGATCACACATTGTTCTGTGGTTTTTCTTCCCCGAGAATGCATCGCGGCGTAAAAACCACAAAATAGAGCTGTTATGCCTCAAGATGGATAAATCATTTCATTTGGTGTGCTCTGCGATTCCTGTGAACCGGCGTCTGCTTTTCCAGCATGTGTCTTTAAAGATAATTGAAACAGATAATTGAAAAAGCCGAATGGATGATAAGCTGACATGACCAAAGCTGTACTGCTGGCCTAAAAAGAGCTTCCTTCAGGTCATGTTACAGTGGTCTGGGGGAAACGATCAGAATTTAATGACCACAAGAAAAGCTGGCCAGAGAGATAAGGTCTGCTGGCCTTTAATCGTGGTCCCCATAGTAATAAAACTGCTTTGTCGCTTGATTAAGTTTTTATTTTTCTGCTTTGTAAAAAAAAAAAAAGTCAACATTTATTGCTAATCGTTTTGCCTGAACTCACACGTTCTTCTGAATAGTCGATAAAGGTCAGATGAGCACATTGTATAGCTGGTGACACCGGAGAGTATTTCAAACTCTCAGTGATGCTTCACATGAAAGAACGTTAGAGAACACTGTGGGGGGGGAAGATGACCCTCCAAGTCGCGTCACTGGCTCGGCACTTCAGACTTCAATGGCTTTTAGCTCAAGTGCCCTTGGATGGTGAGTAATGAGCATGAGCCCAGATTTTACAGTGACCTCTAAACCAATCCTTCACTTGATATCTGCATACCTATGTTGTGCAACTGAAATTATCAAGATGGATGATAAAATTGCCGGGAACGATGGGAATTGTGGGGGAACGATGGAGCGGGAGATCGACAGGCGGATCGGTGCGGCGTCAGCAGTCATGCGGGCTCTGCATCGGTCTGTCATGGTGAAGAGAGAGCTGAGCCAAAAGGCGAAGCTCTCGATTTACCAGTCGATCTACGTTCCTACCCTCACCTATGGTCATGAGCTTTGGGTAGTGACCGAAAGAACGAGATCGCGGGTACAAGCGGCCGAAATGAGTTTCCTCCGCAGGGTGGCTGGGCTCTCCCTTAGAGATAGGGTGAGGAGCTCAGTCATTCGGAGGGGACTCAGAGTAGAGCCGCTGCTCCTCCGCATCGAGAGGAGCCAGATGAGGTGGCTCGGGCATCTGATCAGGATGCCTCCGGGACGTCTCCCTGGGGAGGTATTCCGGGCATGTCCCACTGGGAGGAGGCCCCGGGGAAGACCCAGGACACGCTGGAGAGACTATGTCTCTCGGCTGGCCTGGGAACGCCTCGGGGTCCCCCCAGAGGAGCTAGACGAAGTGGCCGGGGAGAGGGAAGTCTGGGTCTCCCTGCTGAGGCTGCTGCCCCCGCGACCCGACTCCGGATCAAGCGGGAGATGATGGATGGATGGATGGATGGATGATAAAATGTGAAAATCTGGCCGAAAAATACTCTACTTCTATTAAAATGAAAACCATGAGATGGTGGAGATGCTGGTCTGACATTCTTATCTGAATTTGCATTTAACTTTCATGGCTCTGGCTATGTCACAGGTCAAGGGTCAGGCTATGTCACACATCAAAGGTCAGACTCTGCACTGTGACATTCTTCCCAGTGAAGACCTTACTGGGTCATTCATTTGTGCTATGTTCTGACCTAGGCAGATCATTTTTTCCTGCACAAAAAAACACGGTTCAGCATTCTCTAACTGTTTATCATGGTCAGGGCTGCAGTGGGGCCTGAAGCCTATCCCAGTCAACAGAGGGCACATGGGTGGGGGACACCCTGTAGGGGATACCAGTCCATCACAGGGGACAAGGCAGGGGACACCCTGGACGGGATGACAGTCCATCACTGGGCACAAGGCAGGGGACACCCTGGACGGGATGCCAGTCCATCACAGGGGACAAGTCAGGTGACACCCTGGACGGGATGCCAGTCCATCACTGGGGACAAGTCAGGTGACACCCTGGACGGGATGCCAGTCCATCACAGGGGACAAGTCAGGTGACACCCTGGACGGGATGCCAGTCCATCACTGGGGACAAGTCAGGTGACACCCTGGACGGGATGCCAGTCCATCACAGGGGACAAGTCAGGTGACACCCTGGACGGGATGCCAGTCCATCACTGGGCACAAGTCAGGTGACACCCTGGAGGAGATATCAGTCCATCACTTGGCACAAGGAAGGTGACATCCTGGATGGCATGCCAGTCCATCACTTGGCACAAGGAAGGTGACACCCTGGAGGAGATACCAGTCCATCACTTGGCACAAGGAAGGTGACACCCTGGATGGGATGCCAGTCCATCACTGGGCACAAGGAAGGTGACACCCTGGATGGCATGCCAGTCCATCACTTGGCACAAGTCAGGTGACACCCTGGAGGAGATACCAGTCCATCACTTGGCACAAGGAAGGTGACACCCTGGATGGGATGCCAGTCCATCACTGGGCAAAAGGAAGGTGACACCCTGGATGGGATGCCAATCCATCACTGGGCACAAATCAGGTAACACCCTGGACGGGATGCCAGTCCATCACTGGGCACAAGTCAGGTGACACCTTGGGCGGGATGCCAGTCCATCACTGGGGACAAGTCAGGTGACACCTTGGGCGGGATGCCAGTCCATCACTGGGGACAAGTCAGGTGACACCTTGGGCGGGATGCCAGTCCATCACTGGGGACAAGTCAGGTGACACCTTGGGCGGGATGCCAGTCCATCACTGGGGACAAGTCAGGTGACACCCTGGACGAGATGCCAGTCCATCACTGGGGACAAGTCAGGTGACACCCTGGACGGGATGCCAGTCCATCACTGGGGACAAGTCAGGTGACACCCTGGACTGTTCAAGAAATCTATTAAGTCATCAGACTTGTTACTGATGCTGTATTGTGGTGACAAGCTACTGCACAAACAAAACATTACAGAATAGCCTCGCTGTTGCAGATATTTTAACGCATGAATAGCGATACACTCATGTTTCATCTTTTTCGTGTCTTAATCCGTGTAGCAGTATATGATGATTAGTTTCCTGTAAAGAAGATTAACAAGCTCATCTGATTACAACGCACTCCCCAGTGAAAAAAAAATGAAAAACATGAAGGTTTATATGTTATGATTAAATCTCTGTCTAAAGCTGACATGCTGTATATACATTCTGGATCAGATGCTGTTTGGATGGTGCACTTCACTGTTATTGGTTGGCACCCAGATTACCCAGCATGCAGTGGCGGCCCAACTGGGAAGTGGATCATGGCCTGACAGCTTCCATTACTCTGTCAGGGCTCTGTCAGGGGAGGGGCCCCTTTGGGTGACACTAATGACCTGTGATGGTTGCTGCCCAGGGACCCTCATGGCAAAGACTGTAATTTTTGCAGCTTCCCTCCCGAGCAACGGCAAAAAATGCAGTTCAATTTATTTTTAGAAAGACAAGTTCTTTCTATTTGCCTAAAGTATTACACACACACACACACACACACACACACACACACACACACACATATATATATATATATATATATATATATACACTGTCAGAAATATATATATAGAAACACACACACACACAAACAGAAAAAGGCAGAATACAATTTGAGGCAGGAAGAAAAACCCTTTAGGTTGGAATGGGAGAGGAAGACCGAAGGTCAGCTGACTGGCCTCAACACGCAATTAGCTAATGTTCAGCTGTCTTCCTAACGAAGGCTTTCCAGCAACATCAGAGAACATCTGCAGATACAGTCAAACAAGGAATGGTTTCACAGCATCACCCCCAAGACCTGTCATGAACTACACATATGCTGCAGTCTTCGCACAGGATTAAGTGTCTTTTTTCCACCATATTGATCTTATTGTATCTTTGTCTTGATGGCCCATAAATCTGCACGGACAGGAGTGATTATCAAATGAACAGCTTTAAACACTGGACTGTACATCTCCACTCAAGCGCTTCTTCTCAAACATTTGGGGAAAATTCACAGATGTCTTACAAAGTGACTTTTCCATATGCCGGGCAAACCTTGAAAGCAGAACACTCCACCCAGAAGATGCTGATCGGCGTCTCCGAAGACCAGCTGAAACATTAGTTCGTGAACTCGCCTGTTTCGGTCCGCCGACATACAGCCATATGTTGATTAATGGGAAAAATACACTCGCGGGGAGAAAATCGAAGAATGTAGTGACCTAGTTTAGGCCTAATGATGAGGAAAATCTGTGCTATTTCAATACGCTGACGTTGGGAGGGACTGTTGGAACCACTTATCGGATGATGAAAGAGCTGCTCTTTGCAGCATCACATGTGTGCGGGCCTGCTGCGCAGTTTATTGTGAGAACTGCACCTTGTCTGGTCCCTAGAAGACAGCCGCCCGCAGGGACGGACACATGTCGCTGTTGTTTCTGACCTAGGGTGTATCAGCGACCTGCGGAGTGAATGCTGGCTTTGACTGCTGGTCTGATGTTGCGGTAAAACATGCCCGGGGGTCTCGGACGCATAGAGAGTGCTTCAGATGTCTCCCGCATTGGTTGCACCGGCCCGACCGCGGCCCTTTGATCCTGGGGGATGATCGCCGGTGCGGTTGTCATGGAGACGCGGAAGCCTGGGAGCACTATTGCCTCCGCTGGTCTTTGGGGCGATGGCTGCACCATGAGCTCCCAGGGACTCAGTCTCTCCAAACAAATATTGCCTCCTGTTGCCACTGACCCTCAATGAAAGGATGTGAACATGAGAGGCCAGAATGTGATTTATTTTCCTTTATTTAAACATGAGATTAAGTCCAGGGGTTTTCCTTCGAGACGCCATTCCCCTACGGCCGTGTGCGTGACTTGGATGTGATTTGAGCTGAAATGCAGGAGTAGCCGCGACCTGCACAGCCTCCTGGGAAATAATATGACTAAATTGCTTTGAATAAAGGAACCAAACCTCAATCCTCTTCTGTGTAGCAAGAAAACAGCTGTTTTATAATTCTGCATGATACACAAACTCACTTACGTCAGGCAGCTTGCAAGATGTTCAAATTCCCTATATTGAATCTACTTTCGTGACACTGGGTGAAGACGCATCTAAATTCTTGAATTCACTTTTAATTATGAGCAGACTGGCAATAAAAATTTCTTCTAAGTTCCTGTCTAGTTTGCAAAAATCCAAAAGAAATCATGCCTCATTCCACCTCAACATCGGCAGAAAGGACAATGTCTATTTCTCCAGTTCAACTTGGGGCCATTGGAGTGTTTTTCAATTAGAAGTAATTGGCACAGTGTAATGGGGCAAAGGGAATTCTCGACGGTTTTGTAAAGTTGTGATGAGTAACCTGAAGCAGAGTAGACAGTGAAAAACTCAGTCTGGCCACTGTAAAGCTAACAATCCCTTAATTAGACATTTTAAGTTCTCTGCTACCTGTTCTGTATGGTGCGCTAGACGTACATGAGCTTCAGCACATTATTCCGTGCCAGATAAGCAAGTGGAGTGGCCACTGGAGTTGGGGAAAATCCTCCTGCATTTCAGTAACGGTCAGAAGAGCAACAGACCAACACAGAAAACCCAGAGGGCCCTTATCTAGTTGGAGATCCTCTGACCTCTATTAACTGTATTGTGCGAAATTAACACAAGCCGATGTAGTGGGGCTAACATGTAAGTCTCAATGTCCCAGCGTGACTGGAACCACTTTAATGTGTGATTAATTATATATGTTTTTTTTTCCTGTTTAACTTGACGCACAGCCCGACAAAGGTCCAGGCAGCACATGTGGCTCTGGTGCTGTGTTTTAGCTCTGCCTGAGTTCAAACAGAGTTTACAGATGGGTTTTTCTCTGCATGGGTGTCCTGTGGATCGACACGTATGAAAAGCCACGTTCAGATTTGGACCGAGGTCGTACGATCTTAAAAACTGTAGGTACAATGGAGCGGGAAAATTCACCACCCAAGGGGAAAAATATCTATGTTTTTATAAAATAACACTGGACCAAAGAAATGAGGTCATGGAAACTGCACTTCCGAGCTTCGGATATTGAGATGCCGACTTTCTTTCATTATATGCCTTGGCAGGTGCACCTGTAGGCAGTGTAGTAAAGCCATGGATGCTGCACAACAGGTTGATGAATTATGAAGTATAACCCTATAATTGGGGGGGGGGAGTGGGTAGTTGGGAAAGTGATTTTTTTCTGCATTAACTTCCACTGTTTCTAATAGAGAAGACAGGTGCGCGGATGGTTTTCTGGAGGAAAAAGACATTCACTACCAGTGGTTTTTATGTCTGCAAGCCTCATTACCTCCTCACCAGAAAAACAGCAAGCTGGAAAAGTACAGCAGCTAATTCACAGTGTACTGCCTTGTCCGAACTGGGGACCCTGGTATGTGACCACATGATACTGTTATTGATGCAGTGAGAGCAGCTTAACTGAAAGGGTGCAGTGACCTAAAGAAAGTATGCAGTGGGTTGTTTGCTGAAGAACCACGGGCCAGTATAGCATACACCCCAGGAGGGTTTAAGGGTTCTCAAATCAATCCCTCGCATCTTTAGCCAGCTCATGCATTTCTTCTATGTTACTCCTTGACTGAGTTGAGAAAAGTCGATATATAAAGGAAGTTGGAGTGTCATTGATTCCGGCTGCTTTTGTTTGCCTCAGGAGCTTGTCATTGGTGACATGATGATGAATTCTGTAGGCTATGAGGTGCTTCTCGAGAAGAACGTCAGGCCATCTGGCCATGACCTGAAGCTGAACCAAAAGTGGGTCCTTCAGCAAGACAGTGATCCGAAACATGCAAGCGCATCGCCAACAGAATTTCCTTCTTTTGCTGGGGAAAAAGATATTCTACATTTTACATGGATCTAGTGAAGATATGGACTAAAACCCTGACAGATATTTCAAGGCAGGACCTGGGGGAATTTGTCCACGTCGGGCAGCACTTTTTAAAAAAGTAACAGCCAGAAATTCCTGAAAAATGGTGTAGGGAGACTGTTACAGGAAAGGCTTAGTGCTTAGCTGCATCACTTACTAAACTATTGAATCATTCGAGGGTAAATACATGTGGAAGGAGCATCTTGGTTTTGTTTCAATGGTACACTTGAATTATGTATAATACGCTAACCTTTTCGGAATCGCTCTTGCCGCTGCCTCTATTGTATACACAAAGACATATTCAGGCAGATTATCATTCGTTACTCAAACCTGTTCAAACACAAATCGCCACGCCGGTGAAGAATGGCAAATGGCTCAGCGACTCTATGGTGATGCAGATATGCAGGAAGCTGGGCTCATGGTTGCCCATTTTTATTCCCACATTGTATGAATCTTGGGATCTGTATTCAGGGGGATTACAAAAACTTAGCTGTCTTCATTGCCCTGATTGAGAAGAGAGAACAGGAAGCTAATTCAGGCCCGTCACACCGTGCTCATTCATGGCCGTGTGAGAGACGCCTGAGGTCCATGGTGCGAGAGTTCAGCTGCGCCTTGTGGCGGGACTACAGAGGGCAGGTCTGTTCCCCTGCAACCCTTGAAAGTTGGGTCGAATAATCTCAAGCCTTTGACAAATCCAACTGCAATGATTCCTACACGTACAGTGTCACGCAATGCAAAGGGTCGTGAAAAAAGTTGCCGAATACAAGCTAAAAATGGTGAGAATGGGGATAAACGTTTAGCGTGGTCTGGGAAATGAAATGCCACTGTCGACTGCGGGAAATGGAAAGGAGTCACTTCTTAAAAGTACTGCTCTTCCTCTAGGGGTTTCCCAGAGGTCTGGGGTGTTTGCACTGTGGAAATAAAGAGAGCTGAAGATGAGTATTGGACACCTAAGCTGCTTTCACCTTCCATCCTTTGTCACGTTGCCTGTCGAACCCAAAGTGGTAATGCACAGTCACCACCCAGGGCCCTCCAAAGGAAGGCTGAGGTTCCTGGTTCACATAGCATCACAGGAAGTTCCCCACAGGCAAAAACTACAGGGGCTCAGAAGTCAAGATTCTCTAAAGCTGATTGGAGCCTTTCGACAGGGCGAGGTGAGATATGTGTGTGCGCTTTTTCACACAGGAATCAGGTCTTCTCGTAGACATTGAACTGACTCATCACAGCTGGGCCACACAGAGGACTTACAGAGAAACTCAAAACAGGACATCCTGCCATTGAGCGCTGGTGTCATGGCTGGCAGAGAAACGCAGCTGCATGCAGCTTCCTCTTTCTGAGGGGGTCACTGGGAGCAGGCAGCACTGCGTGTTTGTCAGAAGCTCAGCTATGGAAGTTTCTCCATGCGAGATGACCAAATGAAGGAGTGCTTGTCAATAAGTATCATTAGGAGTGGGTAGGAGAATGCCCTAACATCACACAATCACAGGAACAAGCAAAGGGACACTACACATAATAAAAAATAATAATAATCATTGATACTTTATTGATCCCCATGGGGAAATTGTGGTGACACCTCCCTCAACCTGCTCTCTTTTTTGTAGAGTAAGTTGTCTGCGAAGGGCAGACACCTGCAGTTGTGCCCAAGGAGCTGGGGGTTAAGGGCCTTGCTCCAGGACCCACATGACCAAAAGAACTTGGACACCAGGTTGTGCAACATCTCATTCCCAAACCATGAGTATTAATATAAATTTATTCAGCCATGGCTGCTGCAATAACCTCTGATCTTCCGGGAAGGCTTTCCATTAGATGTTGGGACATTGCTGGTGTGATTTGCTCCCATACAGGTACTGGATTGATGATCAGGTCCCTCTCTGGGAGCTAGTGTGACTGACCCCTTCACACCGACGCTTGTAGATGTTTTGACCTTCACAATCACTCCACTTATGGCTGCCCAGGGCAGCTCTAGCAGGGCCGAAATGTGGCAAACTGATTGGCTGGAAAGATGGTGCCAAGCTGAAAGTCACTGACTTCTTCCGTATAACCACCCATTCTACTGCCAGTGTTGCAGAAGTTGCATGTCTGTGTGCTTAATAAATATGTATTGGAAATGGGTGCGGCTTCATTCGACTATTTCTCTAAATCATAGCGATGTCCACATACTTTTGGCAACATGGTATATCTGGACACATCTTAAACAGAGGCACGAAGATTTATAAGACTTGCAAGGTAACCGGCCTCCCTCCTGAATTGTACGGGCCCACAGTTAGCAGCTGGTGAAAAAACATTCAGACGGAAGCCTGCACTGGTTACCTGCTGACCTCAGCCCACACATCACGCTCAGATCTTTTGCACCATTCCTAACGTGGCATGGAAGCTGCCGTCACCACGGCCATCTCAGGTTTGACCTTCCACTTTGAAAGTACGCAGCTTTTTTCGAGCACCGTGCTCTCAGCCAATTCACATACCGCATCTACATTTCTCACGAAAGACCTTGACAGGACAAGAAAGCAAAAAAGCAGATCCCTGGTCTTCCAGGGTAAATGCCTACGGCGTGTTTTCTAACCATGTGCATTTCCCATAACCTCAGCTGGCAAAGTTGTGCTGCTTAGACACTATCTCACTCTACAGCGTACTGTTCACAAACAATGAAATCGAAAAGCAGACTGTGCTCAATAGCTGCCACGTGTATGTCTGCCAAATGTAGGGCATTACATAAATAATAATAATAATAATAATAATAATAATAATAATAATAATAATAATAATAATGGTGAGAACTTAAATCAGATTTGATAGCATTTGCAAACTGAAATGTGATCATGCTGTAAACGCAGACCGGTGTTACAGCTCTTAGTCACACACAACAAACAGAGATGCTGCTGAAATGGGTAGTGTAAACACTCTCTTTATAGCTACATCATCGCTGTGACCATCCTGGAACCACAGAAGGCAGACTTGTTGTGTGTGATCAAAATATGACTGCGCTCGAAGGTTGTCATGGCAACGACATGACTCAGGAGAGCTGCGCGCGGTGTTGCTTCATGCGATGTCACGAGCTGCCCGCGGCAATGACAGTCCTTCATCTAAGGGGGGTTTAAAGGCAGAGAAGCCCAGCGGTGGGTAAAGTGATGCCACACCGCAGCCTCCCTACCAAACCGAATCCCGGCACCATTCTGGCTGTTATTAGCATTAAGACCTGAAGATATTTGATTAATGCATCGCATCTAGAGCATGCATTATGCCAAATATGGTGCAAAGAGGCTGATGTTTAACTGGGTGTGTTTCCAGTCTCACTGTCTGAAAGGACTTGGACTTATACTTTGCTGATATTAGAGGGAGTTAACGCGGACAGGAAATTCATCACGCTGAGTAGAATTTCATCGCCCTAAGTCATCTTCTTAGATGTTGCTTTTGTTGGACAGGGCAGTGTGTGAGCTGAGGCGCTGTGACGCACGGGCCGCGACTCTCTGGATTATAAATCCATTGTTGAACCTGGAGCACTACAGTCTGGGGGGGTGCCAGGTTTCAACCCAGCTTGGGCCTCCTCCAAGGGAGTTGTGAAGGCCAGCTGCTTTACAGCCTCCGCGTGGCGGGTAAGAGCCGAGACGACAGCATGACCGTCCGTAAGAAGGTGCCACTGGACAGAGTTCATGCATGACAAGCTTCTGCCACGATGCTGGAATGTCAGCAGCTACTCAGAGGCAGCGATTTCCAAGATGCCATTCCCAGATTCTATCTCTCTCGCTCTGTCTCTCTCTCATGGTTTTAACAATTGAAAAAATAAGAGAAGAAGAAATAAAAACTCTGCTTACTCCAGCAACTACCTGCCTACTTGGTCGCGCTTAAAACCGGCTTCCCTTGAGGGCAAAGACAATATAAATCTGTTCTCATGCTAAAGAAAGTGACAAAAATTAAACAGAGCCACTCTTTTTC
Source organism: Brienomyrus brachyistius (assembly GCF_023856365.1). NCBI lineage: Eukaryota > Metazoa > Chordata > Actinopteri > Osteoglossiformes > Mormyridae > Brienomyrus > Brienomyrus brachyistius. The sequence continues at coordinate 3,539,516 of NC_064551.1, read as the reverse complement.
GTGCCCAATGCTCTTTTCGTCACTTGCCAGGACACCAGATGGTACTAGTCAATACATCAGAGTATAAGGCACTTTTATGTTACAGAGTCTTGTTTGACAAGATGTGAAGCGCTTTTGTGGACGGCTGTTACAAAAGGACATTCACTTGGCCTGAAAACTCTGACTTTCCTATAGAGTCACTGACTGTGTCCAGTTTTAATAGGCGGCCAGACAAAAGTGTGATTGTGCCACTAGTATTACTGTATAGTAACTGTAAAAGCTCGATAAAGAATTTCAGCAAACTTACTATCTACATCCCACAGTGCAAATCCTACAATAACGGCACTCCAGCAACAGTGGGAACATATATACATGATGAATAAAAAGCATTGATATAGACAAGAATGAAAGGACTCTGGGCTGCATATCACTGAATTCCCAAAGTCCTAATATAATTACATGCATTCCCACTGTCTGAATCCTTCAAATCCCATCAAAGATAATGAGTTCTGCAAGAATTTCATACAAAATATACACACCATCTCGGACGAAACTGATACCCTTATTCAAGCTAACCCATGAAATAAATTATGAAATCAAACATTTGCTTTTCAATATAATTTTAAAAGGTTTGGTTTCAAGTTTTAGCAAAAATAAGGAACAATGCAAACACTGCGCTGATCCTGGACTGAAAAGCAATTTCAACAGAACAGGCACCAGCATTAACAAGAACTGAAAACCTCCTGCAGACAATTTGCAATGGATTGTGGGAGCACAAGACACTCTCCAATTAACACCAACCAGCTGCCTGGCTAACAAAGAGGGTGTGGCCAGAGTGGGCCACTGAGGTGGAGTTATGGTGATGCAAGCTGGGAGCTGGCCAAATAAGGCGGCCAGACTCTGAGGTCACACCTGGGACTCCTTTTCTGCTGCTGGAGAAAACAGAAGAGGAGGATCTGACAGCTCCATAAAGAAAAGGATGAACACAGCAGAGTCTCCTGTCGTTGAACCTCTGACTTGATAAGCTGGAAGCAATTATTAGTGGACCCAGAAGAGGGCTTGACAGAAAGTTGACGATGAATTTAAAGAAGATGACCCATGAGATTTTCCAGGGTTTGCAAAAATGCAGCCAGCACTTGGCTAGATATGGATGCTGGGTGGGGATATACAGCTGTTTCATGTGATCTCATGTATGCAGAATTTCAGGCCATCGGGGAACTCCCAACAAGCTCTGAACCCCGGTTAACTACAGGTCCAGTCAGGGTTCCTGCAGTTCACAGCCTACCCAAGGAAGCTGGGAACAACCTGGATGAGATTCATTGCAAGGCGCTCACACATCAAACTACCATCCACTCAAGTAGTATGTCTTCATAACATGTCATGACATGGATAAATCTGTTGACAATGCATGCAAACGTGAAAAATCTAAAGAGTCTGGGCCAAAGTCCAAATCCAAAACCACAACCCTTAGAGTTGGGAGGAAAAAAAATGTGCACATTGAATCAGTATCTTATTCAATTCCAAAAAGTACAGGCATATAATTTTATGTGTCACCAGTGGTTACAAGACCATGCATAATTGGATACATCCCATGAACACCATTTGGTACCACTTGCATTGGTATTTTGGTCTCCACAAAGGGTTGTGATGTAACTTCAAAAGCCGCTCTGATTCTGCTGTCTTACAGGAGCTTGGCAAGCATCCTGCCTTGTTAACTGTGGTCTATAGTCAAAAGGTGAAGCATTTCATGGCAATCGCATAGGGTTTACCCTCAGCCTCCAGCATTCCTGATTTTAACTGCATTCTTACATCAACACTTGCTTTTCCCTGGGCAGACTGACCCCTGAATTTACTGAAAGATCTCGGGTTGACCATGCATTTGCGAACATGGCATTTGGACGTCGCTCTGTGTTTTTACGCTCACGGGATATACTGTAGACGCCGTTGTGTTTCCCTGCATTCCGGCGGAATCGGAGGAGACATGAAGCACGCTTTTCCGCAGAAATGCTCCCATCACTCGGCCGATGCCACCTCATGCCTTCTTGGATAATAACCCCCCCCCTCCCTCCTTTTTCCCGGTGCGACATATATCTGCCATTCATGCACAATGCGTGCTTCTGTGTAACACCTGTCACTCGCTCGGGTGCACATTTTCATCCACACTGACAGCATCAGAATACGCTGCCGGATATGCGTCTTTGTCCCAGCACCCAGACACAAACTTAGTGACCCCCTCCCCCTACAATCACACACACACAAACACACGCACGCACACTTAGCAATCGCCTCTCCTCGGAATAAGGAACGTGCTTCAGTCCAGTTGAAAAGGAATATTTAAGTGCATATCTCTGCAGCTGAGAACATCATTGCTTAAGGGCCAGCAGAATGAAGCCAGTTCCCTCCACATCTGAGGCCTTCTCTCAGAGAGAGCGGCATTCCAGAATCCCTTTTATTGCATTACTCACAAAGAGCATTTATACATCTAAATTTACTGTCATAGATGTTCAGCTGTATGTGGTACAATAAAGGTCTGCATGCTGAGCCCTGATGAGGCATAAAGAAACGTGTGGTTGATGAAACTACAACAAGCTATGTAGCAAAAGTAACCGTGCACCACTGAGATCAGGATGGAGAAATGATTAGGTACAAGAACTGCCAGAAGCAAGCTTACTAGGGGAGCACATTCGAAACAATAAATGATAGCTATGCCATTCCACGAAAGATTTTTGGTGACGTTATCTGAATGATTTACGGCATTTCTTCACTGTGAAAGTACCTGACAGTGCAATTAGAGTTGTGTAACTAATTCGATTCGCAGGAAAACCCAGGGACTTGCAGGAAAGTGAGGAATATGTTCGACAAAATGGATGACCCACCAGCAGACCATGCTAATGAAATCTGTCTGTTTGTTTCGGCTTTTTGCAGTTGGCTCTTCCCCCCCCCACCCCTTTATGGAAAGAGTCACACCCTGACCAAGACATAGCTGAAATCTCATAACAACAAGTATCACTTCCATATGTTCGCTGCTTTTCAAGCATATAGCGAAGAAGATGCTGAAGAGATCATCACGCTTCCATATTACATATCAGACTTAATGAGCCCTCTCCGAAGCACTTGAGGGTGTCTCCTGTTGTATGGAAGCCCCAGCAAGAGCCAAGAGTGACACATTTATCTCTAGCCAGAGTTTGGTTCCTCCAGAAATGGTTCCAGCCAACATTTTATTTCTCAATGTTGGTTAGATGCATAAATGAGCAGAAATTGTAATTCACTTGGATAAAAGCACAAGCTAAGCAAGTAAACATACTCATATTTGAGAAAAATGTGAGTGCAAACTGAATTAAATCATTTCCATTTAAATTCACTGAACTGCTGCCATAGTGACAACTGTTGATGGAAGCAGCTGAACTGTTAAAGTACTTCTGCCCCTCCCTCCAATACAGCCTCCTCTGCCTCGTCGAGCGCCGGCCTCCTTTAAACAGTGTTGCTGGGATACATTCGTTCAAGCTCATCAAATGTAAAGAATAATCGTTCATTCAATCGAACTACACATCTGTCACTCCAGACTGGGTATCTCAGACCTTTCCAAACACGTTCTTTGTCCAATGAAAAGAAAAGCAAACCTCATAACCAAACTTCAGCAACATGATAGTGGATATTTCATAAGTTTAAATTTTCACCCTTGGCTTTAGAAAAAAAATAAATAAAAGGTATCCTAAGTATCCCACAATCCCTTTACCTCAAATTATAACTTTTCAAAGGGCGTGACTATATGTTTCTTAAAGTGCTGCAACTCATTTCCAGTTATGACTGGTCCAGAAGACTGACCATTCTTGAAGAACCACTCAAATCATACAGTTCTCAAGGAATACTCCACTTGTTAAGAGTAAGAACAGTTATGGACCATTCTGTGGATTTGTGGACATGTTATGATTCTGAAAGCATTACAAGCACATTTCTGTAAATTCTTGTACACTGGAATCTTTATTGTGAGTGTGCCCTGCGATGGGTTGGCGTCCCATCCTGGGTGTTTCCCTGCCTTGTGCCTGTAGCTTCAAGGATAGGCTCCAGACCCTGAACAACAAGTTGTTCAGAAAAAAAGGAGGCATGGATGGATGGATAGAATCTATAACCAAGGATACTGGAAATTTGTAGACATATATCTATGTCCATGTCTAGGCTGGGAAAGGAATTACAGGACATCATTGGAAAGAACTGTCTTACAAATTATCACATGGGAAAAACCAAGAGCAAACTGCCTGGGTCTTCAAGGGGAGAGAGTACAGTAGTTAACCCCCCCCCCCCCCCCCCCCATGAACAAAACTTGTACACATCCTTCATTCAGTCCCACCTGTTTTCAGCTACATGGGTTATTAACAACTTGGACACATCTTAATAAGGAGCAGCGGCCAGCAGGGTTAGCCTGCAGAGCTAGAAACAGGTGCGAGACCTCTCCCATCGAGCGTCTCCCACCGGGGGGTGAGAGAGACATTATCTGTGGACACGTCACAGCAATGGGACTGAAGGACTTCCAATTCATCCCCAAAGCCCAAGTAGAAACAGAATTGTAGGCATAAGATTACTGACACAATCCTTTATATAGGTTCCAAAAGCAATAGCCCAGACCAACTCAAAACATTATAATGTGATACGGTCTTTCTTACCTACAAATAAAAACCACTTGATCTTTTTATTGGGGAATAATTACACAAGACTATCATGTGTCAAATATAGGTTATGCGAAATAGCCTATTTAAGATATAATGTAGTGCATATTACAGAGATATGAATACCGATCAGAGAAATCACCTACGCTCAAAATTACACAGTATGTTGCTACTGGCAACTGACGTTGGTGTTTAAGAGTCCATGTCAGCAGAAGAAAGCAAACATTGCATTCACAATCTGCAGCTCAATGACAGAGGCTGCGTTTCAGCACTGTGTGTACATCACATAATTTGCCAGTTCCCTTTGGTGTCATGAGGAAGGAACGTGTAAGATGGCCCCAGTCCATGCACATGGTTCTAGCACAGCGAGCAAAAATTCTGCTGTGTGACCAGAGCTGTGAATGTCTGTCTGTCTCTCTTTTTCTCTGACTGTCTGCCTGCTTCTCTATCTGTTTCCTTGTCTGTTTCTCTGTCCGTCTTATGGTCTCTCTCTCTCTTTCTTTCTGAATGTTTCTGTCTGTCCCTCAGTCTGTTTCTCTGCCAGTCCCATTGTCTCTGTCTCTTTGTCAGTCCCGTGGACTCCTTGTCTGTTTCTCTGTCAGTCCCATGGTCTAGGTTTCTCTGTCAGTCCCATGGTCTAGGTCTCTTTGTCAGTCCCATGGACACTCTGTCTGTTTCTTCGTCTGTCTCTCTGTGTCTCTCTTTTGTCTGCCTCTCTTCGTCTCCTTCCATCTGCATGCCTGTTTATATTTTTGTCTGTCACATTCTCCTACACTGCTCCTGGCCCCTCTGTGCCTTTCGTGTGTATGCCTGTCTGTCCAAATGTCACTCTGTCTTACTCCCCCTCCCCCATGCCTCTCCCCAGGACCTTGCTGGCACACTATGGATGATGAAGAGGAGGCCAGATGGGCAGCCTTGCCCGTGGGTCTCCTGAGGCCTCCCTCCTCTGCCCCGCCACAGATGGGTCAGGCGTGGCCCCGTTACCTGCTAAGTGGCACTCCTCCGACACACAGACATGCCTCGTCCGCCGGGCCCTGAGGTCTGCTAATCGCTTCAGCCTTGCTTGCGTCTCACGGATGACGGATCTCCGGGGATGGCTGTGGTCCTGGGTCCGCCAGTGGTCTAGGCGGCTGGCTTCACTGGGGAAAGGTCACCGTGTGTGTCAGGGCCGTACCACAGGCTCCATCCAACAGACGCCTGAGAGTGTGAAAATAACTGAAGTTACCATAAACTGCACTTAAAAAAAATAGAGAAGAAAAACTAACAAGTATATCAGTATAAATAGAGTATATATATATATATATATACACACACACAGAAGTCTTAGGCAGGCAAAGGAAATGATGATTAAAGCTTAACTATTTCATTACCGTTCAACCACTCCAGTGTTAGTAATAAGCATCCAATACATCAGTATTGTTTTTGAGTCAACCACTAGCACACCATGCTCTCACTGATTCCAAAGCCTCCCTCCCTCCATCCATCCATCCGTCCGTCCGTCCCCTAACCACTTATTCAGTAAAGGGTCATGGGAGGGGGAGGGGATGCTGAACTCTACCCCAGACAGCACAGGGCACTAGGTAGGAGGGAACTCTGCACCCGCATCCATTTCAGGCCACACACACCTGCACACACTCATGCACAATCGCACGCTTCAAAAATAAAGTACATTTATTACAATTATATCATCTTTTGTAATATAATGGTGTCCGATTTGACAAAATATAAGGCCAGAGCCGGCCGCCCCGCAAGTAGGCCACCGTGTAGCGTGTCATAACGGACTTGGACACTTAGTGACGAATCACCCGCTGGTGTGCAGAGCAGACGCCCCGAGTCGCAGAAGTGTCTGCTCCTGTTCACCAGCACACCAATCACAGGTGGGCTGCCGCCTTCAGAGCCTCTCACCCACAAAACGTCCAAAGCGGCACCAATTACGGAAGGACATCCTGCCTTGAGACCAAGTTCTGTTATAATCAATATCAAACAAACAAAGGATATTATTTCATTATTTAACTGAAATGATATAACTGTAAAACACTCATTTTAATTAACCCGGTTTTATTGAGCCAAGTTCAGTTATGAGGCACACGATACAGGAAACAATGATTGAAATGCTGTGTAAATATCCATTGCGGTCATATAGCACTGTTTGTCTCTCAAGCTGCAACAGGCATCCAGGCCCTGCTCTGCCCTCTGCCGTAACCCTCTCCACAGGTCAATGTTCATTTGGTTTCCCTGTGTGGTTTGTTTTTATTTCTCTCTGCCACTCCCGCCTCCACTCCCATCGCTAAACAAATAACCTATTGTTTCTGACCATTATGTCACATGGTTCTTTTTGCCGTCTCGCTGCCTTACAGTATGCTTGCGAGATGCATTCTGGGTAAGAAAAATATATTGCTGGACAAATTACACCACGATGGTAACAGCTTCAACCTGCACAGGTAGTTAAAGTGTATCACTAAGTATCATCTCAGCACTCACAGGTGTCTGGTCAGCTCACTCTGGGGGCACTTTGACTACAAGAGGCCCAGAGCAATGCTTCCTCACCCAAAGCAAACACGCCGAATGGCGAGCAGGCACCTCAGAGGACACCCCGCTGCTTAGTACAACAACTGAGATGGCAAAGGGATGCTGGCTCCCAGATGACAGATGAAGACCCCACCTCACCTTCAGTGTTGGAGGAGCCTTATGGTTGGACCATCCCCCAACCCTGCAACCTCCAAGTATGAGTACTTATGAGCTCTCCTCTGCAGGCCATACCAGCCCCTGTCACAGCTGAGACTCGTAGCTCGGGGGCCGGCAAGTTATTGGAAGTAATAGAAGTAAAATAACCTTAGTTTACATACCTCCAGCTGCACTTCATTAATTTCGCCTTGTTTACTTTAATGGTAATCTAAGCATGGCTCGTTCATTGAAAACCTTGACATGACAGTGTAAATTTCAGGCCTGGCACGCTGCCATGTGTATAACGCACTGAAAGAGCCCTGGGCCCCAAACGGGGCGGCATTTGGCCAGTGGCAGTTGGGACCGACCCTGTCTCTGGCTTGTCTGCGGTCCTCCAACAAAAATCGCTCAACGTTACAGCATAACAATGTACCTGTAAATAGTACGCCTTTAACTCTTTATCCAGCACAAGACTACCATACAAACAGATACTTTAATGACAATGAGAAATCGTCTCGCAGATACTTTGTTATGGCTTTTGCTTATATAAATGACAATGTTACCTGGCTTTACAATCACTGCTCCATCCTAATGTATTCATGGAACATTCATAAGCAGCATGTAAGTATATCTTAACATGTCATACTGGATTGCATTCATATTACTTCCAATGAACAAGACATGACAGCTTTAATGTACATTACTAACAAATATTATAATCATATAATTATATAATGTTCGTTAGTAATGTACATTAAAGCAGTCATGTCAAGTATAAGCATGAATTCATTGTGAATGCAGCATGAAGGTGCAGTTAATGTAACGCATTACTGCTCATGATTTCTCCAACCCACTTGGTGTAAATGTTTCGCAATTGATACAGTAGCATGTATTGTTAGTTTTTCCTATTTAAACTACCACAATTAAAACTGCCCTCTGTTTGAAATGTAGCGTGCAGCCAGTGGTAACACCGACGGAAAGCTTGGTGTCGTTGAAAGGGCATTTTGTCACCTTTGTGAGTCTGAATTGCCTTTATTGCCAGCTATCTGCACCACTGAATGCCCTCATGAATGGCGGGAAACGTCTCTGAATTACAATGGGATGACTCAGGAGACTGAAGTAACGCTTCATACGGTGTTTTTGTCAGTGGGAAACCCAGAAGCACAGTCGAGAGCGATAAGAAAGATGAAAAGTTGAATGATCAGCCAAGATTACTTAACGGTACCCGAATGTAAATCGGCCCAGGGGGACACTGCTGGTGATGCTCTTAGCTGTGAGGAACGAGGTCAGTGACAGCAAGAACTATTAAGACCTCCCCCCACCCTCCCAAGTCCTTTTTTCCTCAGTGTAATATTCTGAGGACTTTAGGTAGGACAGGGAGGGGTGCAAGGGTTGTGGGCTTGAGCATGAAAATTTATTCCTCCTGTAAGAGTGGCACGGGTCAAAAGTTCAGCCAGAAGACATCGCCTCATGGACAGCGAGGGGTTCAGATTCAGCCAAAGCAGCAGGGTATCCATTATTTGCGGCTGAGCCGTTCCCCATCTGTGCCCCACTGGAAGCTTCACCTCATCTGTCTCGGCAGAAAAGATACTGAAGGGGGTCAGGGCGCCTCCTTTCTGCTGCCACCCTGCACTGCAGTGAATGTACAGAGCCGGGTTTAATGAAGTAGAGCGTTTCTAATTGGCCGGCAGACACGACCATGTCCTGCATAACCAGCTCCTTCCACAGAACACCACACTCCATGAGAGGGACTCTGCTAAATGGCAGGCAAAATGTCAGCAGTCCCGAACGAGCAAAACAGAGCAATAAACTGATTTATGAGCCAGAAACCCATAAAGGGCTGAAATCAGAGATAAGCACCGTCATGGCAGGATTATCACGAGCTGTCGTCAGATCATCAGAGCAGATTTGGGGCAAAGTCCATTTTGCTTGGGGCAACTGAAAGGTTCCATGACTCTGGGCCGAACATGACTGAGACTAAATGTAAAAATCATTATTTATCATTTCATGGGCCGCAAAAGCTGGTTTAGCAATTCACCCAGCCAGCTAAAAGCTCCACCAACACAGGTACATTACCAGCAGAGGCAAGAAATAAAGTCGACGCCGCTTACAGACACACAAACCACCAGCGAATAACTTTCGAAGAAACCGGCACATTCTCTCAAGATGTTTGTTTGAACATTTGATACAGGTGATGTGAAGATGAATTAACCTGAGACACACTAAACCATACTGTTAAAAGACTTTTATGTTTTCCATGTTAAAAAAAATTAAGTTGTCCTCTGTCTCCTTGTATGAGAGTAATCCTGGTTACATATTAAATTATAGACCAGAGAAATAAAAAAATAGTAGAGTGAGGCTATTCAGCATACCGTAGATATATAACCAGTTAGTCAAGTTGCAAGACATGAACATAACAAAGAGTTGAAGATATTGGTTTGAGTTGGCAGCAAGCTCTTGTTTATAAATTTACCCTGAGCTACGATTTAGTAAATCCACCTGACTGGGTTGCAGGTGAGGTTACAGCATGCTGGCAAAGGTGTGGAGAAGCCAGCCGTTAAGCTAGCTAAACGGGCATCGCGTTTGGATGCGGCAACGGGTCACGGAGGCCCGGCCCAGGGCACTCCCAGGAACTTCATTAGCACAATGCCCACGGACATCTGTTTAACGGGAACTCCGTTACCACATCCACCTAATCAGCCTGCACCCTGGGGGAAATTATCTGTATGGGGGGAGCCGGCGAGGGGCGGGGCAGCATCTAAAAGTATCACCCTAGAAGTCTGCAGGGTCCTTCAATCTTCCCCAAATTAGATTCTTTATGAAAATGGAGGCAGCTGGTTTTGTTACATTAACAGAAGTGGAACTAACATAATTCCCCCCAGTCCAGCCAGAAATTAATCTGTGACTAGATTATAAACATTTTTTTGAATGGTATTGCCTCGTTGTGTTTTTCTGGACTGGGTTCAGTTCTGTTAAAGCACAGTATCAAGTTAATGAACTTTAATTGCTTATAGGCATCTTGTTAGATGATATTATCCAGAAAAGCATTATAATGGCAGATCCACCGCACTTCTGTGATGTACAAGAAGGCCTTTGTTCACAGCGGCACTCGAAGCAGAATAAAAGAATTAGTGAAAAAGAATTTACTCTTTGTGATTCATTACCACATAAATGTAGGTCAAGGCCAAGAATGTGCATGAAATTGCTGCAGGATTGAGTTTAAGTGCTTTATGATGTTAAAAATCAAAGGATGATGAGAAGGCAATCTGACATTCCCATGCACAGGCTAAAGTTGAAATAACGATAGTCAAAAACTTGTAACTGCATCACCAGATGCTGACAATCCAGTGTCAGGCCAAACAGAGAATACCCACGGAATAAGAATCCCTGAAAGGTTGTGTATGCTTTTTCACAAATATTAATTTTTGTATGACTCAGCAAAATGGCTGGTGGCTGTTTTCTGCTGATTTGGCTAAGCTGCATGACATAATGACAAAGACAGCCGCGTGTTGGGAGCTGTATGTCTCACATTCTGAACTTCGGCCAGCCGAAAGACAAGCAACAGACCAATCAATGGTCCCCCCCACCTTCCTCTGGAGGAAAGGCTGTACTTTCCATTCCCTTGTCCAAGAGCAAGCCATCCCTGACTGTCCCTCGGTGGGTATATGCATCTTTGCAGAGATTAGGCTACACGCCCTTAAAGGCCTCGCCAATCCCCATGACGACCATACAAACTCACACACATACAATAAGAGCTGAAACTGTATTTCGGATATACAGCTTTAGGTTTGTTCAAAGACTTAGAATGTAGATTAGGCAAAAAAAAAACATCATTGAATCCTTTCTGAATGCCTCTTGTGAAAGGCTGGAAAAACAATTCGAGAGTGAAATACTGCATGGATCCGCTATGTTTATAAGCTACAGTTAGACTGAATGCGCCATTAAACCAATAACTGTAGTTATTATTTTGCTGCTCAGAGGATGTGTTTATCTGGAACAAACTTTCATTTTGAGTCATAGGTTCCTGGCATTGGCACCTGCTGGCACTAGAACTGGCATCTTTGAAGGGAGCGATCCGCATTCTAGACTGTCCTGCCGGCACGTATTTACATAACACTGCACTGCCACGTTGGCTGTTTTCTGCAAAAGAATTGTACCATGGGGGGGGGTTTAAATCCACCTTCTTTAACACGGCAGTAGATTCACCTCCAGCAGTTAAGACAATACATAAATACATCTCATATCATAAGGCTTCATTTATGCAGTTTATGTCTGTCTTATTATAGCTGCTTATTGAACAGTCTTAGCCTTAGGTCGACTATCAGATCGACGAAACATTAAAAAGTAAAAAAAAAAAAAAAACGTCCCGCACTGAGCACAGTTAGTCTAAATATTTCATTGTCAGTTTGGCTGTTTGGTAACATTCTTATTTATCTCTTCAGGGAGTGGCGAGTACAGTATGCCTGTCCTAAGAGAGAAATGTTGAAAATTAAAAAGGGTGGAGCCGATTATATGCTACACCCATGTAACGGCACCAGAGGAACAATGAACCCAGCTGAGATATTCAGTCATACTTCAGAATATACCAGTTCATTGTGAATTCTAATGCATAATGCATCAGGTATGTGTAACTGGTCTCACATGCAAACAATGCTAAATGAATCCAAGAATGTGCTCATACGATATTTGTTTTTACTATGCCTATCAATCTATAGCCAAGTACATAATGGAATTCATAAATCTGCTGGAAAGCAGCCACACGCATATGGTTCAAATAGGAATATGGAAATGCGCAAATGTAGCTATAAAAACCCATTAATAAAAAAACAGCATTATTAAACGGAATGTCACCAGTTTCTAGAAGGCCGGTGTGAACCTGACGTTTTGAAGCGTGGTGGTCAGATTCATCCCTTCCTCCACCTTCCAAAACCGCCTATTCAGTGTTGGGTAGCGGTGACACAGTCAGATTTCCAGCAGAAATAAGGACCTGTTGTTACAGTATTTTTACTGGAATGCCAAATACTTAATGGTTAAAGCGAAAGGAGCTGAGGGGTGGCTTTGAAATGCAGTCTAAGTCTGAGGGAGCTTTAAAGAATGAAGGATCCTCCTTTCCTACGGAGGCCTCAGACTGACCAGCCCATGGAATGGAGATGTACTTTTAGAGGGGGTTAAGCAGAGGATAACCTGGCATCCAACCATGCTGCACTAAGGCCGTGTTTTCTATAGGGATTGCAGGAATGCAGCAGAAAAATACAGCCCGTCTGGAAAGCTGATACCAGGACGACCGCGGGAAAATGGGACCCACCCAGACAGAAGCGTGTTTTTCTGGGCATGCAGTGTGAAGCGGGCTGACGATTTCAGCTAGGCTGCTCGGTTTACCCAGAAAGCTGCACACAAAACGGTCAAAACAGTGTCCACAGCACAGACGCAACCAAGGAAATTACACCAAAAAAGGACGTCAGGGAGGGATAAGGAACTGAGCAAGCAGACCTTTAGACACGTTTCCTCTGATTGAGGAAGGATGACAACCATAGAGACGTATGGAACAGATATGAATCAGTGAGCGTCTGTTTGGGTGGGACAAAGAGTTCCAGCTTCCTATGTAATGATTCATGTCGTTTTTGTTGAGATGTCTGAGGTTAAATAAGAAAAACCCAGCGGACGCTATGGATTTGGAATGCCAATGTCAGCCGTGCCAAGTGCCTGTCATTCTGCACCGAAAGAAAAGAATCATTTATTGAGGAGATAATAAATGTATGTAGCCAAACAGATCACCTTTGATCTGACTATAGTCTATTTTCCTGCTATTGACATTTCGTTTCTATTCCGGTGGGGCCCAATGTTATGTGCGGGCTTGTGTTCTGCAGTCGCCTACGTTCAAGCAGACGACCGCCACGAAATGGAGCCACACTTTCGCCAAACATACAAGAACATAAAACAAACAATGAAATGAAATAGACAAGTCGCCCTCGGCACAGACCTGTCCGTGTCATCAATAGTTTAATTATGCAGCATGACCGCCGCTTGGGAGTTGTGCACGACAAAGGCCAGTATTTCACGGCCTCTCTGGTCCTTTCAGCAAGTGTACGGAGGCGAACATGCCAGCCTGTAGCAGTGCAGACCCTGGCAACACCAGTGGTCCAAGTGCTAGGCTGGGGAATGATGAGATTGTGCTGCCTTCCATAGACCCTATGCAGGTATCATTTGTAAAGATCCCATATTGTGATGCCTACAGTACAGGAAATGCATGGCAGAGAGGCTGCTGAATGAGCTCTCTGCAAGACAGCAAGGACTTCCTGCCCCACGCCCCACCCCCACATATTTCTCAACAGGAATAATGGGTCGGGAGACAAGGTGTTCAATAACCACCCTTCCCACCCCAAACCAGCTCACTGGACTTCCAGTGAGGCATCAGAAGGAACAGGAAGCTGTTGCTTCACACTCTTCCACCTGTCAGCCAAAATGCAAGTCTCTGCCTGCACAGTAGGCCCAGGCTTGCAGCCTCTGCTCATCAGATGCACAAATAAGGTACCATCTATCCGCGTGTAAAAACGTAGGCCTCCTACCGAAGGCGAGGCGAGCAGAGCTGGCTGCTTGCTGCAGCGAAATGCAGTCGACACATGAGTGTCCTCGTCAGGGAGCCTTGCTGTAGACCGACCAGCCTGGCTTTCCAGGCTCGGAAGCGCTCGGTGCCGTCCCGCCCTACTGCACTTTCTGCTGTTTTCTTAGTGGAGGTCACGGGCATTCCTGCAGCGCCATCCCTGCCATTTGTGGAGAACGGAAAAGAAGGGCGAAACGGAAAGAAAAACAACTAAGGAAAGTTTCGAGGAAATCTTCCCCAACCAGCTTAATGATATAGTGGTCAGAATCACAAACAATGCAATGATTTTCTCTCTCTTAGCGAGGAAGGAAAGTTTTCTAATTACAGAGGTAGCTCTGCGTTTTCCCTGCGACTCTGTCCGTCTTGCATACATGTCTTTATACAGCGATTCTAGGAACAGTGAACAAGTAAATGAATTTTAGACCATCTGTGTCATTTGCCCTAGTCTGCCGCAGGTATACCTCTGCATCTACAGCACACTACTGCTAACATGTGCCACCCTCACCACCTTCGCTTTTGGAGCACATATATTCACTGCTAATTTTATTAGGTACCAAGAAGGACCATCTTCTGTCTACAGAACAACTTTACAGGTTGACAAGCTGTGCATTCAGCCAACCCTTCTGGCACCGTGTCGTCGTACTGACCTGGCGGCCTTGCCGTTTGCTTGAAGCAGTCTGGACATTCCCTTCTGACCTCTCCCATTAACAAGGAGTTTTCAGGCACAAAGAAATGCAACTGACTAGGTGTTTTCTGTTTACCGCACCATTCTCTGCAAACTCGAGGCACGGTGGTGTGTGATAATCTCAGCAGGGCTTCTCCTTCTGAGATGCGGGCACCACCACATCTGCCACCAACAGTCTTGCCACGTTTCATCGCGGAGCCACACAGTAACTGACCCGCCTGACCCAGTCTGAATGCTATATGTATTCATTTGGCAACCAGATGATTCGCTGTCTGGAGGAGAAGATTGTTTGCATTAATGAATTAGGGCACCCACTAGTAAGGGCGCCTAATAAATGCTGTCACCTAGAGTGAATAATAAATTTGAAATATTCGCCTGGGTAGTACTTGTTCCTCTTCACGCTGGTTCCACTTTCGGACAGGTGAGGAACACGCACCACAGACACAAAGACAGATGCAGTGTGAAGCCCGGAGCATGAAGATGCGAAACCCTGCCACGTGGGACGTTTATTTTCAGCGCGTTATTTGTCCTGGCCGGACTCTGCTGCTATGGCAAACTAAACCGAAACGTTGCTAGCTGGTGATGCTTGTGGCAGGCTACAGTGTGCCCAAGAGGTGTGATGGACTGTGCAGATAGAGTCAAGCAAAGACCATCTGATAGATCTGGTGGACCCCAAAGGCAGACAGGAATCTCGAAGGCAGTTTTGCAGAAACAACTAAAACAGCAGCAGGCAGAAAAGGGACACAGGTTGTAAATATAGACATTTGAACAGACTCTACTAGGCTCGGCAGGCTGCCACTCGGCATGCTCGGTGTGACTGGCCCAGTTGTATATCCCTTCCCGATCCTTATTTTGCGAGTGGGCAGAGGCCGTAAGCTGCAGGTGTCGCATCCCATGGCAGAGGCTTAAACACCAAGCGCTGAGCATTTCTGCACGTACCGCAGGTGACGCAGCCACGCAAGTCACAACAGATCAGATGAAAAAGCGCGCATGGAATGCAACCGTCAGTGGAACTAATTACAGATGCATCATAAGATAAAAATTATGTCGGCCAGCAGCTTCTGCAGGAAACTGCCACATTTCTTCATGAAAGACCACCATTTTTATCTCGACGTACTAATTTCAGTACCTTGCTGAACCTATTTCCAGAGGAAGGGCTAGTTTCATGACAAAGCTGATAATGATAAACAAATGCAGTTTAATTGTTTATCTGAAGGGCAATACGCTATTAAACTGCAGTTGATGCAGAGGTCGTCATCCCATAAGCACAAAGACAACAAGCAGAAAGTGCCATGCATCATCGAGCAAGCTTGACGTTTTTGTATGTTTGCACAGCTGCACTGAATATCAGTGGGTTAATTTACAGGTTGTTGCAGCCAAAACAAAAATAAAAAAACGTGCATGTTGTCTTTTTTTCCTGGCTTCCCTTTTCCTCCATGGATCCATAATCATGTGGTCTTTCATCCTCTGAGCAACACAGCACAGATCTGGCAGAGGGCAAAATGCAAGAGTGCTAAAATGTGGAAGCACGCGGAAAAGTGATCAGGGAACTTGTGTGTAGACGCAGCATTCACGTGCCGGCCTACAGGTCACCCGATGCTGTGAATTATGCGTCAAACGAATCACTTATCTCCCACAATGTACAGCCGTCCCTGTCATATGCTGATGCCCATTGAGCTTAGCGTTAGCCGATGGCCGTCACGCAGACTGCGACGCCGACTGTGAGAATGTGAGATGGCGAGATGAAATGCTAGACTGTTATCGCTTAGCTAAGGCTTGAGTCGCACACAGGATAGAGGTTCAAGACCTAATACTTCACTCCAGGTGATGTGACGTCACGATTCCAGAGTGCCAAATCTTTTCCGGCAACCCTACACTCTGCTCGGTCCAAGGTTCTGCAGCCCTGCTCAAGGAACACTTAACTGAAAACCGGCGTGAAATGCTCCCTGGGGTCTGAGAATGTATCTCAGAGCAAAGGCCCAGGAGATGAGCCAGGGAACACAAAAAAGAGCTAAGGTTCGGCACACGGCCTTGGTATGACGCCTACTTGGAGAGGCAGAGGCAGTATGTGGAAAGCAAGCGCTCATTTTGGGAATGCGAACGAAAGCAAGAAGCTGAGAAGGTGGCCAGATTGGCAGCGACCATGTGTGGTATTCCCCCTGATGCGGGGAACTTGTGCTGCAGGAGAGCAGAAGTGAAAGTTTGGCCTCAGCTCATTCTGAGAGCTTCCTCCAGGCACCGAGCCAGCCAACGATCCGTCTAGCCGGGGGTCATGCAAGCCCCCTAATATTCTCGTAAAGTCTCAGTAATAGTCGCCAAGCTTATTGTTGTATTGCGGCAGGCATATTAGTACGGGGAACAATAGATATTACATTTACTGTTATATATTTCTTTGCATGTCATTGGGTGACCACAGACATAATATAACTTCGACAGAAATCTTATCGGAACATTCTCTCCCGGAACGTTTTTCATTTCTACCTGACAAATACTGCAGATAATCGTGCACAATTGTAGAACTGTAATGCACACAGCTCAGCTAATATTTACCTAACTGGGAGCACGGATTTGCAGGAACAAAATGCGGAGACATGAAAACCGGACGAGGTAAAAGGTCGGAGGAAACAATGTGCGTCTGCCTTTCTGCCCAGTAGTGGTTTTGCTTTTGTCTCTCCTGCTGGAACCGTCCACATACACAGAGACCGAGAGAGGATGATAATCATTCATTTCAGATGTACTTCTGAGAATTTTTAAAAATGTCTGTATTTTCCTGGCCTTAGGTGTATACACAGCATCCATTGTTCTCTTGCTTGGGTCTGTCGCATCCAATTCATTGACCGCCTGTGAGTTCTGTCCATGATTTAAACTCATGACAACTCCGTAATGTGCTTTTCTGTGCCTGTCATATTAGGTGATTTTAAGGGGAAGTATCTCTCTAGCTGAAAGCGAAATTCTGCCTTGGTTTACTTTGTGTTGGAAATAGCTGCATAGATTTTGAATACCTCATATGACCTGTGATATTTTGGAACTTCCGGTGTCACGGTTTAGGACCAAGAGCACATTAATGAACCCAAAGGTTAAAGTTAATTGCATCGCATTAAACAATCGCTTCATTGGCCATTCAATCACTGGTGACATTTTGCTCCAGAGTCGTCTTCGGGAGACACGTCACACAGATTCATTTTGCACAGACGACGATATGTGTGACAGATATTCCAAATGACTTGCTGTTAAATGAAAATATTTATATGTCCATAACTGTAACACCAAAACTGCAAAAAAATCTATTTGCAGATGTTTTTTGCTAAAGCTAGTCCCCCTCTTATTTTCCCGTTATGGTTAACTTGCAGAGCAGTCTCTGTTTTCTATTTTGAATCTGCACAAACAGCATTTTATATAAAGCTTTTTGACCGGTGTTCCCATTTTTTTTGTTTTGTCCTCTTTTTATCGTTTTTATATGAATTTATATGATGCCGTCCTTCATTGTTTTGTTTTGCATGACACCCAAAGTAAATTCCTGGTATATAAAAGTACTTGGCGATAAATAAGCGATTCTGATGTGCTCCTGTAAATAATACAGGCTTAAAAACACAATGTTCGCAGTGATGTTATTGCTGTGTCTATTTGCAGCGACACTTAAGATGCACTAAGAAAACATGATTGCTGTACTGACCTGGATGGAGGATACTGACTGTTGCCTTTATATGAGGCACTTCTGTAATTGGCTACATCCCGGTGCCGAGCGTATATTAGAGTCACAATTCCTTTGCACGCATGTCGTGCTGTTTGCATTGGTCTCAACCATGGGAATAAACTGAAATGATGCTTTATTTGCCTTTTGTACTCACACAGGTACATTGGAATTCTTTAGTTTTTACATATTTCTTCTCTCTCTCCTTTTTTTAAGACATATGCATATAGGGGTGAGAGAGAAGCTTGGGGTCGGAGCACAGGGTACGGCCACTTATCCGGTGTCACTGAAGCAGTTTGTAGCTGTTTGCTTAAGGGTCTTGCCCAGGGCTCAACGGTGATGTGACGACTCCACCGATGGGCAACTGGTCTGTTTCACAGCTGAGCGTCTCAACCCACAGTCGCTGGTTTCTGGGTGAATCATCCTCCTCTTCTGGTAACTTCAGATTGCAAGCAAAGAGAGCATTCACATGATGCCTATGACTGCATTCACATCCGGACCAGGCGCAGCCACACAGGCCAACGTGCTGAAATTAAACCGAAGGCATGGATTTGACACTTAGCAGCCAAAGGCGTCAATGTCCGACTTCTCCAGAGCAGCATGGGAACCTGTAGTTCCAGACAAACACTGCGGAAAAGGCCTTTAAACCGAATCTGCTCTTAATTCTTTATAACTTTCTTAGTGGGCGCACGAGATCCGTCACTAACCTTTAATTTAACTTAAATGTTATACTTTGGGGGGCGGCATGGTGGTGCAGTGGTTAGCACTGTCACCTCACACCTCTGGGACCCAGGTTTGAGTCTCCGCCTGGGTCACATGTGTGCGGAGTTTGCTTGTTCTCCCCATGTCGTCGTGGGGTTTCCTCTGGGTACTCAGGTTTCCCCCCACGGTCCAAAGACATGCTGAGGCTAATTGGAGTTACTAAATTGCCCGTAGGTGTGCATGTGAGAGTGCATGGTGTGTGAGTGTGTCCTGCGATGGGCTGCCCCCCCATCCTGGGTTGTTCCCTGCCTCGTGCCCATTGCTTCCGGGATAGGCTCCGGACCCCTCGCGACCCAGTAGGTTAAGCGGTTTGGAAAATGGATGGATGTTATACTTGGTTCTCTAAATTCAAATACAGAAATATTATTGCTTTTAGGCAATATGTCTAATTAATTGCAAGCGTTGCCGCCAAAAGCATTAGCAGCCCATCTGAGACAACTTACATTTTACAGCTGTTTTCAATATCACTCTTGATTGTTTAACAGGGAGGCCGGGATTTTCCTTTTGCAAAACAATCTTTTCAGAGAAGATTCTAGGCCTTCATTGCTGACGCCTTTGTGACCAAGGCTGATCAGCATTAAATATTACTGCTAATTAATGTGGAAGTGCCCCGTTTTACCCGCCTCCTCCGTATTCCCTCTGTAAATCAGCACGATCAGCATTCCTTACGACTCCGGTTGGCAAATTGCATTCATTTTCATTATTTGAGTTTTGGTTTTCGGATACATTGGAATTACTGCGTAACATAAGCTTAATCAAAACGATTGAAAGAGGCCCTGCATTCAAACTGTTAAATATATTAAATATCTTCACTTTTCACCATGAATTAATGTGCTTCTCTATAGCAGTGAAGCCTCGGCGATTCTGATGTGGAAGGCAGTCAAATCAAAAGTAATAGGTTTTTTTTCTGGGATACCTTTACATTTTCAGACACTCCAGAAGGGATGGATACCTCCGTCCTAAAAGTGCAGCACTTTAATTTGACTCAAATTTAAAGTGACCTTTCCTTCAGAGAGATTCATTAATACAGGACAGAAGCATATACCTGTACAGCAAAGGTAATTTAATCGAGATTTAGTTATAGAGCATATTGGCACATTTGACTATAGAAGTGCATCTGGGCACCTGCTAAGTCCATCAATGAAAATTTAAATGACTTCCCCGAAACTAACCGTCAAAGTACACTAAGAATATTTTCAAGCATTTTATACAAAGTAGCAAAGTAACCTTGCGTGTGGACTTGCATGTGTTTTCAATGCCCTAGTCCCCGGCGTACTTTATATTTCCATTTGTCAATGACATCTAATGACAAGACAATTAATTACACGGTTTAGAGACCTTTTATTTAGCTTCATAGAAAATGGACTTTTAATGAAGGAAAAAAACACCTTATAAAGAAGGCCAGTGAAATTATTTGTCCTATTGTAATATAAATTTTTATTCTCAAAAGGGTGAAATTACTGACCCGCCAGAATAACCACTGAGCAGGTAATTCTTACATGAAAACATAAATAGAATATCAGATGTTGTTTGACAAATTTCAATGTCATGCTGTAAAAGTGGGTGACAGCAAAGGCTAAACCGAAAGGGTTTTACAGTCTAATCCAAATTTCATGCCCATCCCTCTACATGTGTGGGTGGTGTGTGGCTCTGTGCCCATGATCGGAAGGTCGCTGGTTCAAATCCCGGGGCTGGCAGAGTGATTTCACCGTTGGGACCTTGAGCCAGGGCCTTAACCCAAATTGCTCCAGAGATGGGCTGACCCTGCCTTCTCAATTGTACATTCATTTAAATGAAAGGGTCTGCAAAATAAATAGGTGTATATGTACTGTATATACATTCCAAGTTGGGGTGGGGTGAGTCATGTGACCAACTCGCTCAGAATCACTTTTTCATGTAATTATATTGAGATTACCTCCCTCTCAAGTGCAGCAAACGTGAGCCGGTTACGGCCCACCCCGGCCCAGCCCGCAGTTAGAGGCCTTCCGCGACCCCACGCCAGTTGGCCTGCCTATTTCCGTCTTCCTAATATCCAGGAGGCTGTCTCTTGTTTTCATTCCCTGATACTGCTTTTGTTACACCTGTCACGACTCCCATCCTGACATAAAGTACCCCTTCCATCCTTGATTTGCCAGGAGCAAATGCTGTTATATGTATGTCATATCCACTATCCATCTAAAAGTCACAAAATACCCGCCGTACAATTACAGGACAATGGGTGTAATTATAAAATAGGCCAAGAATAACACTGAACCATGGCCAGAAGATAGCCTAGACCAGAGCAGTGTCCTCAACCCCACAGATTATCATTAAGATACAGAATTACGGTGGTCTGGTCTACCTCCTCCTCTGCGGAGGAGCTTACAGGTGTTTCAGGGTGTGAGTGATAAAGAAGAACTTCAGAACTTCCTCCATAAGTTAGCTTGATGTCTGCTGTGATGCACAGAGGCAGTCCGTGAGACCCAAGCTTGGAAAACATGTTACTCATATCTGAATCTAATCGTGTGCTCCGAAACTCTGGAAGATGACGAATATCACTTTTTTTTTCACCTTAGCTCTATTGTTTCAGGAGATACCAACACCACCTCCAGCTATGGGCCCTCTGAGGAAGTGGAAAAGGTTCCAGCTGCGGGGTGAGCTCCTGCCACTGACAGCAGCGGGTCAAAGGGTATCTGTAGCCTTTGTTGGCACTGCTGTCCCTCACAGCACACAGAGTGCAGTTCCATAGCACACACCAGGCCCATATTCATCAAAACAAATGATGTCATCTTCCCTACCCATGAATTTGATGTGCTGTGGGAACTAACACATGAAGTCATAAATGTACATTCAGACCCTTATTCTCTAGACCAGTGCATCCCAATTTGGTCCTCAGGGCTTCACGGACATGGCCACAATTTTGCTCCCTCCCAGGAAGCAAAAATGTGGACTGTCTGTAGCTATTACTGCTGGGACCTTTTAGTAATAATCTTGTTCTCTAATTCTCCTGGATCATTAAAAAAGCCAACGAAAAACTAACGAAAATGACTGCGATCTCCAAAGCAGCAAATCACCAACATGCATAGAAATGATCAGCCTCTTCAAGTAAAATGCTGCTGTAAAATCCCTTTGGTCACGGCTGTGTCCCACGCACCTTGACATTTTTTCCTGCACTTAAGCAGCATGGTGTGTAAGGCAGTCAAAGTTGTTTCATGCTTGGGACTTTTTCAGGTCTCAGACGCCCTGGACCGTGTTTGTTTCCAGCGCAAGGTCATGGTCAAAAATACTTGGGTTAAGTATCTATTTTTACCATCTTTTTTTCCTTTAATGAATAACTGCATTGAGCGGGTGCATAAATATAATACTAGGAACTCCCCTCTTGAAAGAAGAACTGAGAACAACCTATTAAATGAGCCATTATTCATTTTTAAGTTGATGGCTTTTATAGAAGTGCTGAAGAACGGGTCTTTCGGACAGCATGGATGCCGGCCCGCTGTAAGGCGAGTGGGTCTCTGGGTCACACAGCCACCTGACACGGGCTGCTGTCTGCCGCATGATCCTGGCTTGATGCAGGCCTTTGAAAGCAGGCCACAAAGAGGCCTATTGTGAGAGCCACAGCTAAAGGCACCTGAGTGTTAAGCGCTGACATCATTTCATTTACTCTAATCTTTTATTTGTGTGTGGGGAGTCCCGGGGGGAGCAGGGAGGGGGCACAGGTTTTGAATATCTTAAAAGCTCCTAAATGTATTTGGGAAACTGATCGGAGCGACGTTAGCAAACACCAGGCTTTTCATTCCATAAACGATTCCGTGTTTGTTTTTCGGACAGCAGGATGATAATTTCGCCATGACCACAAAACCAAAAAAAAAAAAAAAAAAGACCACGAAAGAGAGGACAGAGGACAGAGGACAGAGGGCACGGAGGTGTCCTCCCCTGTGCTCTTCGGTGAGATAGTACATGTGATAATGACAGAAGTGTCAACACTTCCTCTGCGATTCGGACAGGTGCAGAAATAATTCATAAAGCGGGCTCAAAATAGCCCTGTGTTCAATGTTTTAATATGGCCTTCTGTGCGGTTGGGCCCCAGTCCAACGTGACAGGCCTATTTAGTCAAAATCATTCAACGAAAACAGACACTGCTCATGTGCGGCCAAACAAACAAACAGTGAGCTCATCTGTTTGCAGCCGCCGTCCATCGATTGGACTTATTTCGCCGGAGCCTGAGTCCCATTTACACCAATGCACACAACTGGTCAGAAACGGCAGGAATTACCCCACACCTCCGTTAGACAAAAAAAAATAAATAATAAAAAAGCGTGAAAGGGAGCTGCAGAATTTCTCCAGTTGGCTTGCAGCCCCCTTGTTTTGTTTTGTGTGCCCGTTTGGGCACTGTTGGCAGTGGCGTTAAGGTTACCCTGTCAAGCCGGTTTAGTGAGAACTGCGAGCTGGAGTTCAAAGCGGCCCGAGAGGAGCGCCTGTGCGCCCCAGTGACAGCGCTATGCCGAGGCCCTGTGCTTCGCCCGCACCGGAGACAGAGCCGAGATACGGCGGCCGTGAAGCCACAGGGCAGAGGCCTCTTAATCCCAGAGAGGCCAAATCAAAGGCTGAGCGACGTCAGGCTTCGGACAAAGGGATTCCTTGGCAGGAGAAAAAAAGGATGGATGAAAAAAAGACTGGATTAGCTTAGCTCTGCATCAAAAGCGACTTAAAATCATACCCATTAATATTTCACTGGCCCAGTACATAGCCAAGGTCCATCTAAGTTTCACTGGTGCTGTAGGGCTACACAAAATGTCTTTTTTTTGTAAAAAAAAAAGTAAAAATTTCATAATGTTAAAACAACTAAATATAAAGGTTAAAAAAACATTTAGAAATTTTTATAGACCGGCCAAACACCTTCTCCAACAGAGTCCGATAATAAAATTAGGAGAAAGGCGGAGATATAATCATCCACCATAAAGCAGAGTAGATAGTAGTGCTGGTAAGTCCTCTGCCCTCATGGACGCACATGCTCATGTTTAGCAAGTACTTCTACACAATCAGGCCAAAATACCGATCACGACGACAGTATTTCATATCTGCAAGTGTCTCGCTCAGCCTGCTGCGAACTCAACAACAACAGACGTCCCTGGGCCTGGAGCTGCGGATTCTCTAGTAACCAGCACACACCCCAAACCACAGGCGAAGGGGTGCATGGGGCTACGTAACACAAAGTGGGAGCTTTCACTGAAACCCTCACGTCTTTTGACCAGATCTCTGGCTGGGTCCTATATCTCTGCGGCTGCACTCACTGCTGGCCAAGAGGGGAGTGGCTAGGATCTGACAATGAGGGTCACAGGGGCAGTGGGTAGAGGGCAAGCCCTGTGTGACCTCACTGGGGAATGGGGAAGGGTTCCCAGGGTTCTCCAGGGCAAACCGCAGCTCACAGGCATTCATTGTGGACCAGTTTTCTAAAAGGGGACGACCCTTCCCCCATTTCATAACCCCACGATAAGGCTACGGTGTCAAAGGTTTTCTGTACCTTACGTGGTTGTGTTTACTGTTTCACCTCTACCACGTGGGCATCTTTCCCAGTATTCATTGGTCTGACTGAGGAGCTTGTTTCTGCGCTCTGTTTTACTACAGACCCCTTTTGACTTTCGGTTTACTGACTCCAGGGTCTGACAGGCCCGATGGCAGGCCACCTTCTCCGCCACGCTGACCAGCATACCCAGGATGAGGTAAAGACCCAGCCACAGAGTCCTGAAGAACACACGGAGGCCTCCTGAAGACTAGGTTTACCAATTACAGCCCTCGTCAGTTCTTAAATGACCGCTGTTGGGTTTATTTAAATGGCTTAACGTTCATGGATGCCTGTCCCAGGGTTGCCAGTTCTCGCGCATCTTGACATGACACTCACGCTTTCAGACTCTCATGTTCACGCAAGAAATTTGTATTATTCCATCATAAACCTAAAATCTGCTACACCAAAAGGGATAGTTTGCAAACCCTACAGACTATTTACAAGGTAAAAAAAAAAAGTGTTTCCTACATGCGTGCGCATGTATACGCAGACTTGTCTGAAGTTAAAAAAATCTCACTCCTGCCAGCTGACCGAAGTTGGCAACCCAGCTAATCATCACAGAAACATGGAAATTTCTGGAAAGCACAGCAAAAATGTTCAGTTACGCTCATTCAAACTTTTTCAGGTTTCCCATATTGGCAAGAAAGGTCTTGTGGAAAATACCACTGCAGCACGGTGATTTTGGTCATGTGAGTCTGGCCTAATCTAATCTCTGTCCTGATGGTATTCACACTAAAAGGTACTTTCCACAGAAAAGAACCAGTCAGATGCCAGTGTCTCCCACTGCACTCATTGCCTGGCAACCATTGTGGTTAGGAATTACAAATCCCAGGCAGCTTCTTCAAATTTATTCAAAACATATCTTCGGAAGCTTATTTGAAATATCATGCTGATGTTGTTGTTTTTTGTCTTTTTACATGACTGTGGTGTTGCCAATTGAAATATAGCAGACACAGCCATTGACCTGAAATACAAGTGACAGTTATTTAAATGTTCTGCAGTATTTCCATGAAAGTGATTAACAGTCATGAATAATCCCATTATCTTAGCACATAGCTAACAATCTAAGGCTTTGTTACTCTCGGGCGAGATAACGACTGTCATAAAGGAAGCTGACAGGCACTGACAATCGCTAACGTTCCTGGCCTCTGTTTCACATATTGTTTAGACAATTCACCTGAAAGTGCTTGAGTTCATGTTATATTTCATATAATCCTGAAATAAATTACTGTATTAAGTAATACATCAAACTGAAAGCTACACTTAATTCCACTTCAGTTTCTATCCATCCATCCATGTTTCATAGCCAGTTACCCAGTACAGAGCCAGAGGTCTATCTCAGAAATCACAAAATAAATTCTCTTTATGCTCTTTTAATAGCGACCAACCAGAATAACCACATGAAAATAATCATTAAATATTAACTTGCTCTACAATTAAACTCCCGTTGAATTTGAAATTGTGCTTGTAACAATTATGAATAGTACACCTCGATAAAATTTTAAAATAGGAATGGATAAAGTTTTTTAAGCACAGTAAACCCAGTGTGAAATCTAATCTCCGATATCTGTACCTCAGGCTGCGGTCTGATATCCTGAACAGGGGAGCTGTGTTCTGAAGATGACTAGCGTCTCCTTGAGTTTTCTCATGAGAGATTTGCATGTTTTTTGATATATTAATACTCAAAGGATTTCGTGGGGAGAAGCTGATTGGCTACTGCAACATCATACTTCCAGCGTGGAAAAAAGCTGTCATCAAGAAAGGATGCTTTGATAAAAAAAATATGGCCAACCAGGATTTAAGTCTGTTCACGGATTGAGCTATAATCAGGAATCATCTGGGCGGTTGCATGAGGCTGCAGGAACAGCGGTCCAGCACATTTTACCCATCATGCACCTGTGCGTGGGAAATTTACCAGAACAGGTACAACCTGAACCTATCGTCATACATTCATTCAGTCTACTTCATTCAAATCATTTGAGATTCAGAACATTATTTCAATGTTACCTGATATAATTTTTTACATCTAAAAGCCCCAGGCAGCATCACTGAGCACCTGAACCAATGAACAGTGGGTAACGGAGATGACCTCTGTGACCTAGTCAAGTATATTCAGCCTCACAGAGCCCTTGGCATTTTTGGCATTCCCTAGGGCCACGCTGCATCCTATGACCATGCTGCATCCATGTATGGTTAAATATACATAAGTATAGAGCACGTGGGCTCCCTACATTCTTCTCTGTACCTGCTGATGTGACATTTTTCATCAGGCAGTGAAAGAGAGCAACAGAGTCTGGTGAACTCCAGAGCCTTGGGTTCCGGTCAAAAGGACACAGGTTGCAACCATGCGGGTTGTGAGTGGAGGCCAGCATGCTAGCTGTGGCAGTGATTCTGTTACAAAATATGGCCACTGTAACCCTATTTCAACGAGCCAGCTTCCACTGGCTGCGACAAGCAGTGCGTGTGGCCAGCCAGCTGCAACGAGACATAGACTGAAACTGTCCACTGTCTGAGGACAACGACCAAGGTGTGCATGGCTTCCTGACCATGCTATAAAGCATTTTCTCAAAAATGAAAAATCTAAATAAATAAATATCAGTCATATCAATCGATGTTATTGCTACAGGCTGCTGCTTCTTAACCAAAACACCTTATTTGACACAATATGAGCCTAGATCACTTGCGTTACCCTGAAACGACCAACGCGCTATTTGTCGGTCCACTGGCGGCTCATTGGCGCTTTGTCTGTGACGTGTCAGTGTTTTGCACATGGAGCAGAGGAGCTAACAGCAGGGGCCTCCACAGCCCTGACTGCTTGGCGTTCCGTTCCGTTCGGCTCGTACCACTCGGCTTGCAAGCGGGCCCCCTCCGTCAGTTAGCGGTGTGCTATCTGCAAAGTGACATATAAGATGGAGTCTGACCGCCACCACTGTGACAGAAGGAAAAAAGGCTAATGTAGCTGGCAGCTCAAACTCAGAGCATATGGCGTGGGGGCGGGGTGGGGGGGGGGCGGGGGAAAGCTATCCATTTGGCGTTAAAAGGAACAAGGAATATGTGGGCAAGTGAATGGCACGGGCATTAAATTCCGCACCCGTCCGGGAAGAGGTTACTGTCGGCCACTTAGCCTTTTAGGGGTCCGATCGGTTGCGGTGGGTGGTGCACCAAATTAGACAGTGATTCTGAAAACCAGCTTTTAACTGCTGCCAGACAAAATGGAGGACAGCGTGTGTGGGTGTGAAAAGGGACGGGGGAGACAAAGAAAGCGGGGTATGGGTGGCTGGGGGGGGGACTGGGGTGTGTGGGGCCCCACCATTTGTCGCTCCATGGGACACGGTGCTTGCCCGCCTCCCCCCCAGCCGTCGTCGGCCGCCTGTACGGCACTGGGCGCATTGTGGTGTGGTTGCCATGGAGATGTGGGTCAGAGTGCTGATGTGAGAGAGCCCTGCGGATTCGGGACTGGCGGCGGAGTGAAAACAGCCCAGGCCCGAGCCGACAGAGAACTCCAGTGAATCTGGGTCACCGGGACTCTCCGGGGGGGGCAGTGGAGGCCTCTGTCCGAGTTTTTGCTGAAGTTGGGGCTCGGGAGATAGGTGGGGGCGGGCATGGAGGGGGGGACAGGGAATTGTGAAAGATGGGGGCGTGAGGGAGCCGAGGCTGCTCACTCAGCATTTAAATGTAGGTTGGGGTTGCTGTCAGTGTTAAGTTTTGATTACATGTCAGCACCGCGAATCCCCGACTCATGTGGTACTTCTGCCTTATTGTAGCACAGATTGATTCGCCATCCTGGGAGGCGGATAAGTGTGACA
Source organism: Brienomyrus brachyistius (assembly GCF_023856365.1). Classification (NCBI taxonomy): domain Eukaryota; kingdom Metazoa; phylum Chordata; class Actinopteri; order Osteoglossiformes; family Mormyridae; genus Brienomyrus; species Brienomyrus brachyistius. The sequence goes on along the minus strand of NC_064551.1, from coordinate 3,511,122 downwards.
CGATAACCTAGAAAGGAGCGTGGCTGAGATACGCTGCAGCGGGACACCTGGGATGCTGGAGCTCGTGCAGCCTCACTGCTCGTTTTGCCAGTCACTGCTCACCCTGAATCTGCCTTCTCAGGCTACATCATCAGAAGGGGACGTGACCGGCCCAGAATCCCAGGGACAAGCCTGAGGATCGTTCATACGTACAGTGCAGGAATGGGGGTCGCTAACCAACTGTAAATATTGGATATATGGATCTTACTCACAACTTTTATTACTGACCAGCTATTAGGACATGCTAAATTATTATCATGCATATAGCTTGTTCAATACATAAAAATACTGCAAGATGGATGAATGGAAGTAAAAAATAATCAGTCATGCAAAATCAGCTCAAACTTTACTAAGCAGTGGTGTAGGGCAGTGTTCCTCAAACCAGCTCTTCGGGACCCCCAGACAGGCAACATTTTCTCATCTTCTCAGCTCTCAACACACCTGTACCAGGTATTCAATGTTCTTGATTGTTTGGTTCCGATGTGCTGGGAGCTGGGAGGGAACTAAGATGTGGACTGTCTGCTGGTCCCTGAAGACTGGTTTAAGAAACACTGATGAATGGCATAGATGTATGTTTCCAGGCCAGGAGCTCTAGCATATATAAATCTCCCACTCCAGTTCATATCACAGTTCATAGCCAGAATCTTCTCCCTTCTATACACACAAGTATTGCGCATCGTGCTGTCTGAAGTTGTGCTAGGTAAGCTAACAGCACGTTCACAGCATCTGTGCCTGCAGTTAATCACAAGGTCACAGAGGTCATCATCATGACACTACACCGCATACAACATAGCTACAGTAGTACATTATTGCTAGTACTATCATACAAGCATTTGGAGTTGCATTGCCTTGAATGTATGTGAGCAACCTGTATGCCTTCTGTTTCTGTTACCCCTGTATTTGGATGGCAGCTTGTTCCAGAAAATATTTCTTTATTTCTTTATTCTAGATGATACTTTTTTCAGTTGAGAATGCGAGGCAGCACTGGCGACCCTGAGAGCACGTCACGTCATTTTCAAAGCAACACCAAAGAATGGCGTTCCACTATGTTTTTGTTGTATTCATCCATTCATCATTCACCCATTCATCCATTGAAGCTGCGGTCATTAAAGTCTCCGTTTACGGTCCAGACTTGAAAACCGCCCAGCATTGCCCCTTTAGAGGTGGAGCTCTAGGCTAAAATATCTGGTGTTTTTTTTTTTTTTTGCGCACATTGAGTGAAATTCCTCCTCTCTACCTTCTAAAAGGCCAGTCTGCAGAGCCGGGAAAGCCTGGCAGCATTCCAGCGGAGATCTTAATGATATGCCTGGCTTAATTCCTCTTTTATGCCAGATTCTTATGTAGAACATCAATTACTTCATCTTTATTGGCAGAAACCGGATCCTGTTGAAAATAAGATCCCATCCATTAGTGAATCCACCCTGTGAAAATATCTTCAGTAACCTGGACCTTGAGTACAAGAGGTTGAGGTCATAATGCAATACCTGTGTCTAACAACTTTGGCCAACCATAAAGGCACACAGGGACACTGCCTGCTACTTTAATCGCTGCCCGATTATACCTAATTTTATGGGGCTTAAGTTTTGTTTTTGTTTAAACAGGTGATTCACTCAAAACATAAGGCCTTTTGTTAGCTTGCAAGAACGCCACGTTCACAAGTTGTTTATTCTTCAAATGCTGCAATATGTTTCCTCACATATAATTATTTAATGGAATGAAAGCACCGTCACAATTAACAGTTACGATTTCTTAACTTTCTTTGAATCTCCTGCTGAGTAATGAGCAATTCGACCAGTTTCGTATAGTTCGTGAATCTGTAATATCTGCATGCTCTTTGAACCAAAAGTAAACCTTTAATACTGGAGAGAATTTGCAACAATTAACTCCTCTCTACAATTGGCACCAAAAAAAAAACACACACACAAAAAGAAGCCCTGAAACAGACAGAATGGGCCAATGTCAGCTAGGGCCTTTTAAGATAGGCTCCACAGATAGGGAAAAGGCAGCTGTGATACTGAAATGTAAAACAGGGGTCCTGGGGCTTTGCTGCAAACCCCATTGTGATGTAAATGGCAGTGCTGAAGGTGGGGCGGACTGGGCAACTTCTGCGACTTAAAGGCAGTTTGGAAAGTCTTTAAGAAAAACATCCCCCACTGAGGATTCACCTGGAGGGTTAGAACTGTTCATTTATACCACGCATCTCTGAATTTCCACCAGCCTCGAACCGGACGGAAGGTGAATTTTATAGAGTTAAAAAAGCAACAGCTTTAAGCTCCACATTTGGGAACAGAACAACACATCACTTGGGTGTGGTATGCTTCCTTATGGGGAAAAAGAATCACAGAGGACACGTATGGGGAACACTGCGAGCCGAACATCTCTGCAGGGAGCGCCCTGTGAGCTATCTGCACGTTTCCATGCTCCCTGCCACTGGAATCTGCATCACACTTTGTACTTAAACAAGCATGAAAATGGAAGAAAGGCTATGACTTGTGGGAAGTTCTGATCTGCTCCCTGGAAATCCAGTAGGTATTCACTCTCCCCAGAGGACTGCACAGCACCATGAATATTTGCACAGTTACTTCTGTGGTTTCTTTGGTTTCAAAAATGTACAATATAATAACCCCCCCCCCACCACCACCCCGCATTTATTATACTTTGATTCCACAAAACAAAGTGAGTCTTCTCCGCACTGTCAGACACCAATGGTGATACTAGCCCATTTAATGTGGGTCACGGGAAGGAGCTTACGTGAAAATGGAGGCAACTTCATTACATAATCACAAGAAACGTGGCCACAGCTAGAAATTCTGGGTTCTCTGACAAAATATATCCTTGGTCCCCCTGCTAGGGTTTTCCCATCCAATCTGAAGAAATACAGGATGTCCCCCCCCCCCCCCCCACCCCCCGATAATAAACTTTGCTGAGTCGGGGTGGGAGAGTCCCCTGATAACAGTGGAAATGTACACACAAATACCACAAGTTACGACTCTATTGTATTATATTAGCTGTAATATTCGGGACAGCTGGCACCTTTAACCCCGCCCAACTTTAAATACTGTTTTACGTGTTCAAGGGCCTCTACTGTGCCCCTGATGAAAGACGGCAGATAGCTGCTTTCAGGATCCTCGCCTACTTCACAAACAAACCGAACGGCAGCCGGCTTTCTGTACATTTTTGGGTGCTCGAAGCTTTCCTCGGCGTCGCCTGCTTTGGAGCGCACGGAGCACATTGAGGCATGAACGCCAAACATGGAGACGGCTCGAGATGCGGCCTAGAGAGCTGCGACACACTTATCCTGAGACACCAAACGAATGCAACCAGCTGCCACATTTAGAAATGACTTTTTTCCCCGTTTCAGAGTAAAGATGAAAGGATTTACATAAGCAGTCCCTGCCTCCTTATAGCAACTGATTCAGTCTCCCAAAAATATCTTCACCATGGAAACCCATTGTTCTGTTAAAATGGTATTAAAATGAAATTTAATATGTATAATGTTCAACAGTGCTCTTAAGTTGCTTGGTAACCAGCAGTTTTTCTTTGTTTCATAATAGGTCAGCATAAGGCTAAGGGCTTGAACAAGAGTTTCTAAAGTGCTTCTCTTTTTAACCTAGCATCTAAGGCCTCCAACCGGAATGAGATTTGCACGGCAAGACTGTGGATTGATCAAGGAAGATCAAGGAATGTCAGAATGATTTACACTCAACAAGCTAAGAGGAAAGTAATGTTTGTGTGGAGCAGTGTTCCCCAGTCCGGTCCTTGGTGACGCACAGACGGTCCACGCTTTTGCTCCCTCCCAGCTCCCTGTCAGACAGTCCTCATTTCTGCTCCCACCTAGCTCCAAGCAAAAACATGGAACGTCTGTGGGTCCCCGAGGACCGGACTGGGAAACACTGGTGTAGAGGAATCCACATCTCAGCATGTTCAAATGCAGCTGTTTTGCACACTACTTTAAAGTTTGCAATTTAGTGCGGAACAAAAGCCAAAGAAGGAAAACAAATGTGATCTTTTCCAGATCCGAACCCGGTATTAGATTTCTGGCCCTAAGTAAGTCCACATCCTGATGTAAACAAATGGGCCATGGAGGGAGGGGCAAGTACTCTGATTGACAGCAATGGGGTCAGCAAGTGTGTGAGTTTTTATAAATGGCCAAGCACTTCGCTGAAGTGGCACGCCACTTGGCGACAAGTCCTGCGAGACGGCAGTAGGGTTTGTCTGCATTGCTGATGAGCTAAAGGGAGACGCCAGAGGAACTCTGATATCCCGTGGGTGGCCGCTTAGTGCTCCACCATAATATAACCTAAAGGTTTTGGGCTTGGCAGTCAAAGGATAAAGTCCACTTGGCACTCATGGAAAAGCAGACCTGTAAACAACGTATGCTGCTAGCTGTACGGTGCACAATATTTTTGAACAACAGCAGACACCTTGCAAGACGGGTGCCATTGCACACTGGGAGATATGCTTGCGTGCATATAATACTGCATTTACTTTTAAAAACAGCCCAGCCTTTGAATAGTATTGTTCATTTTTGCTCCAACGCTGACTGGCAAAAGGGTTCATGCATCCGTCACCCGCTAAACGTTAGAGAGTTTCGTTTCGAATTGCCTACTGCTATAAACCTCACAGTACTTCTGATCTTATCTGTACCTCAAATGTACCGGCTACCTTTACTCAGAAACATGAGCAGGCATGCAGTACCAGGGTACCAGGAATAAATTTACACATCATTAATTTATGGTTCACCTTGGCTTTATCGTTCTACATTAAAATCCGTATTAAAGACAGTAGCCAAACGCGAATGAATCTGTCACTGTTATTCTGAGACGTCTTGCTTTGCAGCTAATGAGGCCTGCTCCATAAGTCCGTCACATGGCCTCCACATGGACATAGAATTCCTCCTGTAAATTCTTAATTGCCACCCATCAGTGTATTTCTGTATCAATTTGTTCACAGGGATTGGGAATATTGAACAAAATGGGAAATGAAAGGCGGGTTAGTCAGTTATAGGTGTTAAAAGAAAATGTATAATATGTCAAGGGTTGACATTTGTGCAGATTGTCATGTAGATAATAGCCTTCATGCAGGCAAACATTTTAAGCTAAGAAGAGCATGCAAATCCCAATGATTCCATTCAACTTCATAGTGTCAACAAGAGCTGAATTTAGTTTTTTTTATTGAGTTTCAGACTAAACCAAAGGCTCTTAGTATTTGCACTCCGTTGCAATGGGATGGACACAGTTTAGTATTTCCATCCATAGATACACAATGGTCCTATTCTATTTGTGGTGCAGCACTGTTTCTTAAGCAGACTTTCCATTTATAATCCTCGTTTTCCACAATATGCTGTTTCAAATCTGCTTCTAGTCCAACCATTCTTCCATGATTGCAAAGTGACGCAGGTCCGTACCATTGTCAATTCTGCTGACCGCAAACTCAGCTGAAGCAATTAGTTGGCTGTCAGGCACAGATATAGAGGGCCAGGGAAGGCTTGATTTGGGACCCTTCAAGGACCTTTCAAATTGGCTCAACAATAGACAGCAGGCACCAATGTGTATGTACGCCTATGACTGTTCAGAGACGTGCCCGCATTCCAGGCAGCATGGGTATGGAAAGGACAAAGAGACCACAGAGGGCTAGCTAATGACTTCAGAATCCCTGAGGCTTGGGAGGCATAGGATGAATTTCTGAACTGTACATAAAGTCTTGGGAAACAACTGAGGACTTTGCCTGTAAACTTTTTGCTTAACCCTGTTTTTAAGTGTGCCTCCCTGCAATGAGCACGGCTATCAGATAACACCCAGGCAGAAGTCTGAATGCTTGTGTGTGTCGAAAGCATTTCCTTAAAGCCATCTTTTGCAATTCATACAAGTGGCAAATATTTTAACGGGTGGATGCCCTGGAGCAGGGCATAGTCAGGCGTTGGGCCCATCCCGTTACCTCACCTGCGCCTCATGATCCATCCCGAGACCGAATCCTGTTTTTCTCTTGACCCCCAGAAAACCTCTTAAACCCAGATACCTGATCCAGAACCACATTTGAGTCCTTTCCATGACACAATGCCTGTTTTGTTTTCTTGATTTTTCTGATGCCAAAATACTCGTGTTTTGTTTACGTTCCTCTCTGCTGTTTTTGTTAAACCCATCTCCCCTCCCGTACCCAAATGAAGCCGCTTCTCCTTCCTCCTGTCCCTGTGTGACGTGACTCGCTTCAGAATTCTGATGCTATCTGATATTACAAGACGGCACCATTCCAACAAGCTGTAAGCCTCCTCGGCTGTGGAGAAGAACTGTCAAAATATCAAATGGACACAGGAATCTAAGGCGATTCACTCCCATTTCCCCATGCAAAAACTCATTTCGCTTGATGGTTTGCACACACCCATGGGCGGGAAGGTCTGCTTTTATTTGCATGCCTTGGTATTGGTTAACAGAAAGATGCAAATCAAAATAATGACATCACCATTAATGTGCCACCAGCTGGGAGACACTAAAATGAAATCCCCCAGCTTGAACTTAATGTAACACACTCAGCATAGTACTGAAAAGAGAAATACAAATAAATTACCAGCCGTAGATAACATTTCCAACAAGAATGATTTAATTGGTACCTTATACGCCAATAATTCATTTGTGACAACATATATATAACAGTTGACCAAGGACAATGTATGCCAGTTTATAGCATTGGTCACGGAGTATGAGCATGAAGACTTATGATGGCCTAAACTCCTGGAGTGCATGTGGAATAGAGCCAATGGCCACTGAGAATATCATGCAGGTGTGGTATAAAACTTTAAGAAGAGGGGTTCATCTAAGGATAAGAATTTAATAACTTGGATCTTCAGGACTATGAATATTTTCTGGATGTGCTGATATCCAACACATGGGCCTCATTAAAAACCTTTTCCCACAGTGGGACCCTGTATTGACAAAGCAATATAAGCAGACAACTTGAATAAAAAGGGTGACATTTCATCCTTAGCTCATTAATGTGTAGACAACTGTTTGCATGACAACACCACATTCTAAAGGTTATCTTTACCCTCAACAATGACTTTACAAAAGGAATTGCTCACGTGCTTTTGGCAGGTTACACCAATTCTGGATGATGGCCAGGCCTTTTCAAGAAGATTCCTCTGTGTAACGTCTCTATCATGAAGAAGAATTTGATTGATGTGATGAAACAGTACATCAGTCATGCAAGACATTCTTGTGAGCGTCAAGACCTGATTGCATCACATCAGATCATTCCCTAAAATTGACCAGTAGGGGCTCAGGAAGTTGCTTCCTCACCAAATTCCTGTCATGTTAGTACTCAAGCCACCTGCAGCCTAACTATGGGCTGCACACGTATCCTATGCAGCCGTACCATTGAATTGTAGGTCTACAAAAAGACTTCTCTCTCTGCCATGTCAGCTCAGCCATATTTCAGGAGCCAGAATGAAGAAAACTGCACAACAGCTAAAGATGACGCTAGTTTAGCTCATGTAGTCCACTCGGTGTAAATAACGTAATAGACCATCTCGATTTCCACACACTTCTTACACTCTATGGAAACTAGTGGTACCATTAAAGGAATTCAAAAAATTCAAAGCAATATCTGCTTACGTCACCTAAACTTCTGATACAAGGAAATTCTACACAAATGTACCTAACATGGACATACTGGGGTAGCTTTGTGGCCTGGAGCACTAACAACTTCAAATTACTCAACCATTAACTATCATTACATCTTACTATAAAACCGTTATGTAGCCCCACCTTGGGGGAGGGGACTTTCTCCAGCTGGAGAATACATGAGCTTTCCATGGTGGGTCAGCTGAGGATTTCCAAAATGCTTCAGTAAAAATAAGAGGCCAAGTCAGTCAATCTGGGTTAGCAATATCCTTTACAAGGCTTTACAACCAACAATAGCTGTTTTTACTATGTGGTAAGATGAGGAAATGTGCTTCGTCTGGTTGGTGCAATGAGAATCTCTCAGGCTGCCTCCTGCTATCCGTCTTTCACTACCTTTTAGTTGAGAAAACCCAACGCAATCTTCCAAAGATAAAAGGCTAATCACAGGGAATTCTTTCATTTTGCATGAACTATAATTTATGTCCTCCATTTCCGTGCCTGGTTTGAAATTATGTTTAATCTTCACAGGGCCTTGTATTCATTATTTATGTTTCTGTGAGGAAGTACGGGGTTGACCCAAAGATTTTCCTAGGTTATCTCCATGCTCGAGTCATTTAAATTCCAGCCCTTACTCAGTTTTTTGGAATTCTGTGTTTGATTCTCATCTCCTGTGTACTGTTTGGATTTATGTCAATCCTTAATTTTAAGTGTGTGACAGCCAAACTCATATGTAGAGGTGCTCCATCCAAACATGTTTATTTTAATGTAACTGTTTGGAATATCAAAAAGCATCCGATCAGCTCAAACCAGCCCTCACCCAGAAGCCATTTATGGAATCCATTAAAGGACACTTTGTAGGATTAGATGTGTCCCTTGAGGTTCAGTGAGCCCTTCAATGTGCCTCGAAGTGAGTGTTGCGAAGCTGAATTTCTCAGAGTACAATGGATGTGACAGAAATGAGTATCTCACATTCTATTATAGCATGGATGCCGAATAAGGCCAAGTAAAAGGATTGAAAACAGCCAAACACATCAAAATGGCAGTATTGCTCGACATAATCCATTTGGTTGAATATACAAGCAGGGAACAATATGCCTGGACTGGTAGTGAAAGGGTTGTAATTCTATTCCTGAGGAAAAGGAATAGGCCTCTGTTTGTCAGTGTGTCATTGATCACGATGGGCTTCATGTTTTGCCGAGCAACGGGCAGCAGGCTGTGGTGTTTGGCTGAGACGTCTGTTCAGAGCTGTATAGTAAACCCAGCTGTGACGATGGTGAAATAAATGACAAGAGTACAGCCAAATATTAAGCTCCACCAGCTGGCTCAGGGGTGACTGAGCAACGACAGGTTAAGACTTAATCAGCCTTCTTGGCCATGGGCGAAATGAATGGAATGAGTGGAATTACACAATTACACTGCTCATATTTTCCCAAGCATTCATACTATACTATGATTCATGCTACAAAACCTGAAGTACATAATTCACGCCAGGCATAAGATACTGTGACACAATTGCGATCGCACCAGCGTAAACAAGGTGACATGAGCTTCAACTTAAATTTCACAATTTGTCACGAAAGCTCTCCTCACTTCTCTGGCAACTCCACATTGATCAATCCAGAGCACAAAATGTAGCTTGTTGGTTTAAATTTGAACATCTTCGGCTGCATCTTTCTTGCATTGTGATTATTGTAGGGGAAGAGAGCACAGTCACTCTGTTAAGGTAATTGGTTGAACCTGCAGCCCGGATTCTGATAATGAACAACCACAAAAGGCTTCATAGTGATGGCAAGAATCGCTGAAGAGCCGAGCACGCTAAGAGCAGCCTTCTTGCCAAAACGTTGCATATTCATTGTCCCTCTATCAGCCACTCCCTGGAAGTACAAACACTGTGAATGCCATGTCCTCAAACAGACTGTAAAGCTTTTCAGCAGACAGGATATTGTACAGAATAAAGAGGTGCTTGGCCTGCCAGACAGAAACAGATGTTAAATGAGCAAAAGAGAAGCTCTCCAAGCTCTTGACCCATAAACTCTAGTGTGGAATAAGCTGGCTACACTCAGCTCTGCGGTGCCGTGCTAATCTATCTGCGACAACAGAAAATCCGACGAAAGCCTCCCGATGCCACCAGCTTTCAGGCCTCCTTTTGCCTTTTCTTTCTGTCTTATGTAACGTCGGCCCAAAATACACGCGTGCACATGTGACTAAAACCAGAAAGCATGCTGCCGAGCGAGGAGAAGCTCCCGTGGGCCTCCTCTGCACGAGCAGTAAGCATGGATTACGGTCAGTCAATCAAAAGAACGTAGTGCAGCCTAGCAGCAAAATGCTACCACTGTCCATTCTGGTAATACAGGAGGCATTAGAAGCATGACCAGTTTACCAGGTGTGTTTGTAAAAACTACACGTCATGCAACAGACATAACATATCACATGCAGCAGGAAATAAAATGTTACTAATAAAGTGTAACACAATCCACTTTGTTAAATAGTGTGCCTTAGGTTATGGTATTCCGCGTGGCAGCCAACGAACAGTGTCAAACAAATCCTCAGTTCAGATGTAAGATATTTTTAATGAATTTTGGATGGGGTGAATTTTCATTTGTAAATACAGACGCTCCTCTACTAACAAACTTTCAACTTACGAACTTTCAGACATACGAACGAAGAATACCGTAAGTCCAAATTGTGTTCCTTGGGCTCCCGTTTCCTGTCCGCAACATCAAGTTTTTTTTTTCTGTGCGCCAATACCGCCTCGTACGATTTCTGGCCGCTACTCCTGGAGTGCAGTAGCGTAACCTGCATACGCCCAGCACCCGAGTTCTTTGTACTTGCGTATACATATGACTTATGATCATTTTTGTCCCCCTTACATTTGTACACACTGAGAACAAAATTATAAAATGGTCTCCACAACAAAAATCTACATTGTGCAGAACATTTGCCCACTGAGATTTATTTGATTTATTTATTGATTTTGAAAGAGGCCACTTTGTAGGCGCCCCACCTAGCTTAAGCAGCTAGAACGGGGTGCATGATCTTTCTCCTCCTTAACTATTTGCCTCCATTAACTTTGCCTTTTAATAGCTCTCTAAAGCTTTTATGGAAGTGAAGCTTACAGTATCATGGTGCCCAGCCCATTAAGCACACAGTGGGCATTCATAAAATGCAGTAATGTGTTTAATTATACAATTTCACAGTTTTCTTGTTGGTATCTTGGATGAATCAATTAGCATCACCCCAGCGGTGGATTTCCTCTATTTATTCAATTAAACCAGTTTGCCCTGATCTAAAAACTGATTTAAGAGGATTAGGAGTTCACAGCTTTGCAGGATGTTAGGGTCATTACAGTGAAAGTGAAGGTTTCTGGCCGTCCATGGGTCCCATGCGGTTTGCACAAGGTCATCTTGCATTCCGGGCCAAGCACAGAGACGCGCCTCGTCCTGCCGCCTCTCCGCTGAAACACCATTAAGAAAAAAGCAACAGACTGCATTTGCTGCCATTACGTTCGAACCTGACGCGAGACGGAGCCACACGGCATTCCGTTTGGGTCGCTTGCAGTTACCATGGAAACAAAACTGACTGGTAAGCTCATGATACATTAGAAAAACACACACGCACTCACACACCGACGTGCTCAGCCCTTTACAGGGGATGTTAGCAGATTCTCTTTTACAGTCAGACTGTGCTGGAAATGCGGGTTGTAAACAGATTGGCTTAACCATAAACGCTCACAAGCATCCTGTAACCAGACGCCCAGTACCTGGGAGTGAATGCTCCCAGCCTTGGCCCTAGCGCTGACCTTACTTACCTTTTGGCTGAGAGACTGTAATTCACAGTGTGGTGATGGCATCCGTGCTTCTTTTGATATTCGATATTCTTAGCCGACTTTGACTTCTCTGCGACACATCAATCTGGTGACCTTAACGCATTTAAAAGGTGGTGCTTATGGGCTGGATCTAAAATGTCAACACAGATTGCGGACTGGAGTTTAACTGCAGGGTAATGGAGATGAAATGCACGTGGGCCGCCATGCTGCGTTGACCCCTGTAATATTGCACCCATTCGCAACCTAAGAATTGTTCGCCAACAATACAGGATACGTGATATTTCAATGTTTGAGATATCGTGGTTCGTGGAAGGGCCTTAAAATGCCTCACCATTTGTTATTGGGAAGTGAAAGAGGTCCCCTTCGTCATTCAAGCATACTATTCTTATACCTATATATCTTGGTGGGATATGGTTTTGCTGCTGTTGTTGATGTTAGGCAAGTGGGCGGAGCATTTGGGGTAGGGGAGTGGCTACTTAAACAACCAGGGCTCTTATCAAAACAACAGGTGCTCAGAGGTGGTCTCGTGGAGACGTTCCCGGTTCCAGCTGACTGGCTGCCAGCATGCCTCTGCTCCCCCTGCTCTCCTCTCATCGCCACCCGAGTGGATCTCTTCAACCAGAAACAGCTGAGGCAGGGAGCATGCCAGCCTGGCAAGCAGCACCTAAACAAGCCAGCCGTAATCTCTTAGATCCTCACCAAACACAAGCGCAGTCACAGCACGACCACCAATTGGGAAACTCCGCCTATACCATCCACTGCCACCCCCTCCCCCCCCCCCTCCCCAAAAGCACTCTGGAGGTGCCAGTCAAGCTGAGGAGAAGTCCAAGCCAGCCCCCCCCCCCCACCACCACCAAGGGTCATTGGCACAGACCGGCTGATAGAGGGGATGCACAATGTAAGACTGTATTCCTCTGGAGGATTATTGGATTTAACACCACAACATGAACCACAGGTTTAATGGTCAGGGGAATTAGGAGACCAGATTAAAAGGGATCACAAAGTGCTGCAAGGAGGTTTTTTTTAATTAAACCATGACAGCTGAAAAAAAAAAACATGCCAACCTGAACAGATTTTTTTCATGGGAAATAACTGGAACACACAGTGACACTGCCTTTGCTCTGAAGGATTGGCCTCCCAAGACTGAGGATCGCCTGTTGAGTTCACCTTAGGGGTTTGACGAACTTCAATGGCCTCCGTGCATTCATGCAGATTTGGGCAGAGAGCAGCAAGCACCCCCTCACCATTCCTCATTCCTTGGTGGGCCAGTTGTTGCGGGAGCTAAGCTTTTGCATCAATGCTATAAGAAAGGTTTCATTGTTAAGTAGGATGGCATGCCATCCAGGGTGCACCCCAGCTTTGTGCGCCGTGCCGCCTGGGACAGACTTGAGGTACCCCATGATCCTAACCAGGACAGGACATTGGAAGATGCATGGAAAATATGATCAAGCGCGCTATCTCTACATTACACCTTTCACGGAAGGAGGAGATCGCTGGGAATCCTTTTTTTATTAATGTGCCTTATGGTCTGTGGCGAGTCTCCTTCACTTAGCAGAGTCTTCTGGCATGTTAAATATCAAAAAAAGCCAAGCTGTCTAACGGCCACAATTGGAGAAAGAGTCTTCCCTTTTCTCAGGCCTCCCATTCTGAATAGTGAGCAGAAAATGCTGGTTATTTAGTACTGCATATGCAGACTAAGATTAAATGAATGTATCAAAACACACTGTGTATCAAAGCTACAGCACAGTGGTGTCAGTGATGAGGGTCCTGATTTTTTTAGCCGTTATGCTTTTGTTGTCAAGAGACAGGAATCACAGGTTTTTTTTGTACATTAAGTTCCATTGTTGCATTGTTCTGTTTGGGACCTCATACAAATTTCACGAGTGATGCCAAACAGAAAATGTGCGGCTTTGCGTGTCGTATCACATGAGGCTCTTTTGTCGTATCACATGAAAGTGAATAAACGAAAATGGGAAGCTGGAGAGCTCATCTCTTCGAGCTCATCTGCTACTGGGACACACTGTCGTGTAGACCTCGCTCCAGCGGAGTTCATGATATCATTCTACAAATTGACAAAAACAGTTCTATCTTTAGGAGAACTGGACAAAAATGGCTAAAGAAAAGCTATAATGGAAAGGACCTTAAATGGATACTAATGATTTTTTGCTGTCACCTGCATATGTCTCTCTATAGAGAGGGGTGTCATGGCAACCACAGATAAAGCAACAACAACAACAACAACAAAAGTTATTTATACTTCCCGAAAATGAAAAGAAAACCATTTAATATGAGGCATGAATCACCCCTACTATATCTCTATTTTGTGGTTTTTGGGATATTTCTACACAGGAGGAGTACAAACAGAGAAGTTTATTTGCATTGAGGTCTGGATACATATACTGATCCACTTTTCCTTTTCAACTTTACGATGAGATATAGAATCAGCTATAGTATCATAGGGACAGATTTCACCGTGGCAGATGTCAGCTGGGGCTTTCATGCTGTCAGTTGAGCTCTTCTGGGGCAGGTAAAACATTTTAGCCTTAGAAATATTTAATGCAATGAATTACGAGGGGTAAGAGGTACAAGACTGCTTGGTGGATACATGAAACTGGGAATACCCTCATTACCATCTCTGACGCCAGGCATGGATTCAAACAGTCATGACAGCCCCATTGCGAAGATGATCCTGGGATGATATCTAAACTGTGGGGCCAAGGGCTCAGCTCCGCAGAGATGTAGGCTCAGATTCGGCTAAACCCCAGCATATAACACTTATCTATTAAGGCGTTATCTGCAGGCAATAGGTAGCCAATCCTCTACAGCCCGCTCACTGTGTGTCACCCCCTGTGAGTCTGGACAGCACTGTGCGCCTGTCTGCTATATGTCATCGTTTGGGCTTCACAGAAACAAGCCCTCAAGCCCTCCTCCATCTATGCTTTTCCAAATATCCACCGTTGCTATTGAAGCGGCTGCAGCAGCCTTGAGAAAACAATGCTGTCCTATTCCATAGATATCTTTACGGGAATGGATGCTACCACTGGTTCAAGACAAAAATGCAAAATAAAAGTAGATCGAAATGACATTACTCTGGCCTGTAGCGGAGCGAAAGGACTATCTAGACGCCTCCCTGATGTCGAAAATGCAGAGGAGGCAGCCTCGGGTTTGGAGAGTGACAGTGGGTGGAAGGAAGAGGAATAGCAGAGCCAGAACAACATCTATGATCACAGCGGCTGCAAATTCTAGACCCAAATCCTACATTCGCTCCCGCAAGAGCCAGCAAGTCTATTTACGGGGGTCTGAGGTCAATGGTCCTTCACATGTGTTCGCCGTTAATAAGTGAATAGCAGGAGACAAGTACAGGAAATGCGGGCTGTATTAATGCCCACTGCTGCCCGCAGGTACGGCACTACAAGTGGCGCTAGCACACATCTGCAGTGGCTCATAAACGCCAAGCACACTTCGGTTTTAAAAAAAAAAAACCTAACTGGGAAAGGACAGCGTTTGATCTGCCAGCTTTGAAAAGGGACCATGGACCTTGCAAGAGCCACAGTTAATGCTGAGCAAAGCGATGTACTGATCTCATTAAATACTCAGCAAAAGGCACAGTGTGTGTGGGGGGGAAGGGGTCAGGGGTCGTGGGGGGTGTCAATCACCAATGTGGGAAGCGAGGTGGAGAACACGGGATATAAGCCCTGAAGCAGGGAATCCGTCAGGAGCTGCAAACACTTCCATAAATAAATGCCTGTCACTTATCCATATTCGATACCCCAGTGTGGCAGCTGGCACTGATAAGGAGACAGCTACCATTCTGTCCTGACAGAGTGTGCTTCATGTGGAACATATATTCAAGCCTTTTAGAAATGCTCAACTGAAATAAGTCAGAACTCTGAACTGTATTTCAGCTTCTCTAATTGAGCAAGGTGGCTCCCAGCTACCTGCTTGTTTGTGCACCTTTTAGCAATGCCAGTCTCCTCACTGACTGCCAAGGATATTACAGCCTCACGGCAAACTGAGCATCATTCTGAATGTGTAGCAACGTCTGCAATCGCTCAGGCACCGCATGGTGGCAAAGCAATGTAACGCGGGGACAGATATGCCCTTCATTTTGATGCAATCTTCACTTGTACGATGGACTAGCGAAGGCAAACACTGAATTCACATAAACAGGTGGTACAGCATTACGATAAGGGCGGGAGAGAGAGTGTGTGTGTGGACGTATCAGAGCCTGAGTGTCAGAGTCCCAGCCAGAGAGCCTGAGGCCGGACACGGGCCTGTGCACACGGAGCACAGCCATGTTGGCATCCGCCCACGGAACCGAATCCACGTTGTGTAGATTCAGCCCAATAGGCAGAAAGCCTCCAAAGGCTGCAGGGAATATGGTCACTGATGCTGAGTTACATCTTGTTCTGACACCTACAAAAAGCTGACTGAATTCTGGGAACATGACCTTTGGTATCAGGCAATGTTCCTGTGGAAGATACAGAAGAGTAGTCGCGTTTTGCATCTATACACCTTTACAGTCACTTCATGTTAGCCACCTCTGGTACTGGAATTCCTGCCCACGTTCCCTAAACCAGCTGCTGACATGCCCTCGTATTTGTGTCACCTCAGTGTCGTATTATTTTTTAATAAAGCTACCCCGGTTTTTCACCCTTATGTACTGAAAACAGTATCTCGCAGGACCACGTTTCACTGTAAGCTGTATAAGGTGAACTGACACAAAATCACCGAAACGGAATTAGTAGATTTGAATTAAAATGCTTTTTCAGAAAGTAGGATGTTCCGCATAATAAAACGATTCCTCCTGCCTGGCCGCCCATCCCGGCCCGGCCCAGGCCGATGCTGGGGCTGTTCCCGCGCGAGCCCGGAACTGGGGCCAAAGCGATGACACCGCGAAAGGCTCGCGTCTGTCGGCCTGTGGCCATCCCGCTGCTGAGGCAGCGATCTCCACAGACAAAATTCCTGTCAGCATGGAGCACGAACAACGGTCTGTCTCATAGAACGGCCTACTTTCCGTCAACCGCTCCTCTTCCGAGGGTCTAGACCACTAGTAAACAGTCCAGCTTTGGCCCAGCACCAATGCCAACTTTAGCCCAAAAACCCGGAATTTGCCTGACCTCTGTTAAATAAACATCACTTTGTTTATATGTTTTCATGCTTTATATGGCATTGTGTTTTTAGTAGCAACATGTCAACGTAGCTGCACAAAATGTTTCCCTATTTGCGTAGCCCTAACTCTACCCTTTGTCTAGATACAACACAGTACAAAAGACAGTCAAAGAAAATGATGTAAAATTATCTTCATGTATGTATTCAAACCATAATACTATGACACATGATACTGTATCAAAGTGTATCAGTCTAACCATTTAAAAAATTTACCAGGCCAGCACTTGCAGCAACCATCCAATACACCTGTGCATTTTTTCGTCCACTAGCACACCATATTTGGCTAATCAAAAAGTTAAATAACTTCGTTATTTAACTAAGTTAAGCTGGTAGTAAAATTTAACAGATACATGGAATGGCTGAGGTGCCCCTGAGGAGACGTTTGGGAACCATCCAACAAACATTAGCAGCCTAACTTTTTGGTTTATAGGAGAAATTCTTGTTTTTATTGTTTCACTCTTAAGCACGTGTTATAATGTTAAATTGCATTTTCTTTCTGAGAAATATGTACTTACTATGCAGATTAATAGCTTTAAAGGTTTCATTTGACTGCCGATTTTGCACACAATGTGAACGCTCATCTCTAAGTGTCCCAATTCTTATTATTATTGGCCATTTTTACTAAAAACTGTACTACTATTTATTTTTGATCATGCATTTTAGGCATCTTATACCTGTGATTTGTTTAATATCCTTGAAGGTGCAGTACACACTTCTATGTATGAAAGCATCTGGCAAATGGCAGGAGCGTCGATTTCAGCCATATTGAGCCCCACCTCAGAGGACAGGTTCCGGAATCCGGGCCAGATTACTTCCAGCTGTAACAGACACACCCACGCATGTGCATAAACACACACGCACGTGTGCTTACCAGTCATTTCCAGCTACGATGTCATGAAGCGAAGGGCATATAGCAGAGGCGGATTGTGTCTTTAAGCGTAAGATTCCCATTTTGTTTTTCGCACCTTGGGACCTTATTGCTCCGGCACGCCTTCCTGTGGCTGACATATCTCACCACGCCACCGGGCTGAATCCATGCACAACTTGCATCTTTCAAAAATAAATTTGCATTCACAGATTTGAACTGGACACACCAGGCGCAGTCACTCACATCCCCTTCATGTGGCATACAGGAATTTGGTGACTTGAAGTTCATTCTGCCCGTAAAAAGCATTTTTGGATGCTCTTGGATTCTGTGTCATGGATAGATCCTGGTGCCTGCTGGTGTTTGGATGGGTGTAGGCGGTGCTCCTGCTGGATGACAGGTCCTAAAACAGGGCCCTTGTATGTTCACCACTGAGATCAACCCCCCAGCCCCCACTGCAGCGACAGACTCACCTTCACCCCCCCCCCCCCCAGGCAATGAGAAGCTACATGGCTGTATGTGGAACACAAACCCCTGAGCCTTAGAATACCCCTCCCCCACTCTCAGTCAAAGACTACGGTGACAATGGACCAGGAGGACCTTGCCACACTTCTTCCGTGGGACAAAGCCGGAAATGGGTTGGATTATGGGTATGTGCTGAGCCCACATCTGTGTTAGCCAAGATTCGACCCGCCGCCCCCCCCCCCCACACTGTCCCATCACCCCAACCCCCACCCAGAAGAGAAAAAAAAAACCAGCAGACGGAGATATTCCCCAGTGCCCCAGAGCTGGAGGGGTGGGGTGCAGGGGGAAGAGACAAAGAGCACAGAACAAAACAGAGAGTCTGATCTGGAAAGTGGACGGGAGACCAGCAATTACGGTAGAAAAGGGAAGCAGCTCCTCTCAATCGCACAAGGACACAAAATAAATAAAAAACGGGGGACTCATATAGAGGAATATCCGATTTCCCCATTGTCTGTGTTGCTCGCTATTCACTTCCCTATGGCTCACAGCGAAAACAACGCACTTAGACAACGCACTTAGGCAGCAGAGGTTCGCCTCGCACAGAAGCGCACGTGTGTGTCTGCTGGGAAGCCACAGACAATGGTCGCTATCGGGTTCCCATGCCAGTTAGAGGTGGGGAGGGGCATGAGATTTGAAGAGGGTCCTGTGCCATTCATCCCAAGTGCTGAGCTCCCTGCTGCTTCTGTTAAAGCCTTTCAAATCCTTCCTTAGCTACTATGTTTTTCTGTGATCCAGCATGCAGCGGGGCAACTGTAATCCAAGCAATGCATTCCGGCGCTGGATGAAGCAGAAAAAAAAAGCGAAAATATCCCCACGACCTTTGACCCTACCTCATGAATATAAAAGGGAAGCGATGGAGAGAAAGTGGATCGGCAGAATTATACTTATGTGTGGGTCACAGCGAGTGGGGTATTGAAAATATATAGTAATCCCTTTTCGCCTCAGTGCAGGACTGTTTTAACATCGCACACCGCTGTCTCAGGCTGGTTGGTTCAGTTACAAACGGACTGGTTGAAAAGCCAAAGGGCGAACTCACAAGCTACGCCAAAATCTCTGACACATGGGGATATGAAACTCAGGTATCAAATGGCTGCTTAGCTGCTCACTGGCAAAGACCTTGCTGTGTCGCTTATATCTGACATCCACATTCCAGCCCGCCTAGCTCCTTTTCTACCGGTTAAACTCCCACAACTATGTGATTCCTGGCTGACTCAGTTTATCCATATAGGTAATTTGGCAGAGAGCTACAACATAATGGAAGAACGGTTACTTGGTGGTCAGTCACCTTCACAATATTCCTGTTGGTTCGTTAGAGAACAGAGGGAGGCTTGTTGAAAAAAATACCTTGAGGAAATAGCAGTTAAGGGCGGTGTATGGCTCTGTGGGCGATGATGCTGTACCCATGATCAGTAGGTTGCCATTTCAAATCCTGTGGTCGGCAGAGTGACGTCACCGTTGGGCCCTTGAGCAGGGCCCTTAAACCCAATTGCTCCAGGGACTGGCTGACCCTCCTTCCTTATCATCCTTCGCTTTGGATAAAAGCATCGGCTATATAGGCAAATGCAATATACCACTACATTTCACTGGAATTAAAGATGCCTTAATAACAAGTAAAATTGTCTCAAGTATCTGTTATCGTGACAGTGCGGGTAGTTAGGTTGCACACTGTTCAGAATATCACTTAGTCCTCCACAATCTCCATTATCTAATGGATCCAAATCCTGAGGCAAATTCTGAACATGGGCGGGTTAGTAACAGCAGTAATTACACGAAGCCCGGAAGGTCTCTCGATCATGAAAACTTAACAGAAACTAAAATTCAAACGTCTTTTCACAACAGTCAAAATAAGTCAGCAACTGGCAGAACTATTCTGGATAAGCTGAATATCTATAAATATTCATAAAATGATTTGCTTTGTAAATTAAGGGCTAACAACCAGACTTTTTAAATAAATCACAAGTCATGCTGAATAGTCTCTGAGAGTAATAACTTTAAATTAGACTGAATCAACTTCACAGTTAGGCACATGGTAATTTTCATCAAGGTCTACAATGGTGCATTGCTGGGCCTTGTTTTGGTGCTGCTGTTCTTATAAAAGTGCTTTTTTGGGTCAAGTAGTCTTATAATGACCATCTATTCAAACAGCTCTTTGAATATTGCCATTGATAGTGTCCTGGGGCTGTTTGCTCAACATAATCCCGATGTTGTTTTTAGCCCACAGTCAGCAAACTATAGCACATATCTCCCAGGCTTAACGTCTACCAACAACATTTGATTTCATGCAAATAGGGAATAGATGGATTATCTCTGCTAAAAGGAAGTTTTAGACTAGAACATTGGTGGTAGCCTTTTCCAGCACAAGGACAGTCACACGGATAAATTTACAGTATAACCAAAAAACCTGAAAACACTTGCCACATGTACTGTAACAGATTTACAAGCTGTTCCTGATTTTGGACTTTCCTGTACTTGGGCCCCTTGCCTCAGCAAAGGAACAAAATTAATGGAATCTCTCTCAAGCCACCGCTTTCCATACTGTCTTCATGATAATTCTACTGAGCTCAAGCAGTGCGTCTGCTGTGACCATGCGGACCAGTCGGACAAAGCACAGCATCCATCATTTCTCAGCTTTTAGGTTCAGCATGAACAGGTGTCAGCTCCGCATGTGACTCGATTAGTCAATATTGAGTTTTACTTTTACAGCCGTTAGCTTGGCGATAGAGTTTCAATACTGCAAGCGTGTGTTTTAAATATGGACAGCAGCTCTTATTTGGCCATTTGAAATCCTGCTCCTTGAATTACTGTTACAATATTTCACTTCTTTTCTTATCTGGAATAATATCAAGAATACAAAAAGCATCTACTTGGCCAAATGTCATCCTGTAGTTTTCTGCTTATTCATTTACTTTGTCTAGGCCGTGGCAGATTTGCAATGCAAACTCATACTGGCTCATATGGCCTATTTCTCCAACAAAAGTCACATGATCAAGACACACTCAGGGCCTCGTGTCAAACAAAAGACCCGAGAGGTTGCTTGCCATCTGAGGAGTGGGAGTGTGAGTGCTTCAAGGGGGCCGCTGACTGATACCCCACAGCGTCAGCAATGTTTACATGCACACCTCATCCTGCTGATGATGTCACTGGCTTCTGCGCATCAAATGGAAACAGTGATGTGTTTTGGCCAATTGAAGACCTCCCTAAAAAAAAGATTGCTAACTATTGGCTGTATTTTATCAGTGGTCAATTGTTTTTGTTATTATAAGGGACATGATGGATCAATACTTATATTTCACCTGCATTACAAAACATGGTATTTAAGGTTCGATTCTCTATAATATTATTATAAACAGTATTTGAAATATTTTAGCATCTATACTTGTTTTTCCTAATCATACATTAATATCCATGGTTTAATATGACTACACTTTGAGCATTGTTGTATCATTTTAATTACCATTAATGAATATTCAATAAGAACAGAATCTGACTCGATTTTCTGCTGCACATGTGGCACTGATTACACTGGCATCAAATCAAAATAACAATGATATCCAGACCTGGATGTCAGTATACTGTATGTGCTTAACATTTATTACATAAATGTTTTGAAAATATGTTTATATCATTGAGAAGGCGAGAGGTAACATATTCTGAAATCGCTTCGCACATACACTTCACAAATATAAAGTAGAGAAAATACAATTTTAAAGGAAGAAACCAACCGAGAACCAAAAACACTATTCGATATAATCTTAGCACAAATCCGAATCAAAATGTAACAATGGCTATGATTATGTGTATAGGCCACAGGATTGTTATCACACTTCCCTGTAAGATGTTAATATTCTTTAGCAGAGCACTTTTTGCAGAACTGGATCCTGTGACCAGAGGGAAGTTGACTACGGAGATGGTCAAGTAAGCAGGTTTCACTGTGCTAGGGGTTTTTAAAATAGCATGCATACATCACATGAACAGTTACAAAAGGAGCATTCAAAATTAATCAAATATGAACTTCACAAATAAAATTTTCTAAAATGAAATCCCCCCCCCCCCCCCAGTGTTAGTCAACTTAGTTGTAACTTCATTGGGAACTTTTGTACTTTGTTCACATTGCGAAATATACCTAATGCACTTAACATCTTGTCAACGATTGTGCTTGAGTGATTTTGTAAACAATAGTGAGGAAGGTAAACCTGTTGAATCATAACAACTCAAGGTATATTCGATTAACCGATGTATCCTTTCTTATGTAAATAAAACAAATAGCAGCACGTCAATAAGCAGACATTGCAGTAGCAAATTCGTTGCGATACAAATAACTTTATCAGCCACTTTTCCATTTCCCTCCGTAAACTTTTATGAAACCCCAAGTCTTTTCATACATGTGTTTTACCAGACTGCCACAAGAATTGTGTGTAAATAAAGCCAATCAGGTGCGTGTAAATAAAGCCAAAAATTCATTGTTATTTCCATTATGTTTGGGACCCTTAAAGTTTTCCAGAACTGCGATTCGGACATATTAGTAATTTAAAAAATCGAAAATCTACTTTATAGTTATTAATACCGTAGAGATTTTCTTTCATCTAGTGCGACGCATCTTTTGTTGGCCAAATGTCATCTTTTGTTGGTTTTACTTATATCACTTTCTCCATGAACCATGTCCATTTTTCTTAATGTCACAGATTCCTTAGATCCTCGACCCCCAAACTTTCTCCTCCCGCATCACATGCGCTTACGAACATATGGACAGAAAAATGCGAATTCTCTCTCCCATCTCATCTCACTTCACATTGTGCCTGCGCCTTTGTTAGCGATGCCTTCCCTCAGCAGTTGTTGCGCTCAGCCGGCGTGGGGAGAGCTGCTTTCTGCATGTCAGATCTCCCCTTTCTCTCGCTTCAAATTTGGCTTCGCCTCAGCCAATGAAATCACCATGGAAACGACATGATCCCCCAGCTACACGAGAGAGAAAACGCAATTTCTCTTCTACGTTAGAAAGAGGAGGCATCCTATATACCCCAGCAAACCATAAAACCAGAATATGTAAATTATTAAAATAGTCGATTCCATAAAACGTCATAAACGTATTCGAAGACATGAGTACATATAGATCATTCGTGTCCATTCAATGAAACGTTTATTATATGGTTATTCCATTTTATTTGCTTTTTATTAGTACTCGTCGTCCCACCCTCTGCCATTTTCTTTGGAGGAAATAGCGGGGTACTTAAATATTATTCGTTCATCGTACTTACTACCTACACGTACGAGTTACATAAAAAACGGCGCTTCATTTTCAACATAAATTTAAACCTAACTACTAACAAATTTATTTCGGCTTCATATAAACATGACCTGTCAACCATTAAAAGTACAAACTTGACGCTATTTCAGATCAGTTTTCCTTTTTCCTTAAACGTACGGATGTTGTAGCCCACGCATTAATTGTGTTATTAGAATGTTTTAACTTCCACAAGATGGTGGGCTACAATGTGTGGGTATGGTGCCATTTGCGCAGAAGCCCCATTTTCATTGCCATATATGACAAAAGCTGAATCACACTGCTTTATTCTAATAAAATAAAAGTCTATTAATGAACTGTGCATAACTATTAAATCACCTTTTTGGTAAACTGCAGACTTTTGGTATATTTCAAAATTAAGAGTCATTCTAAATCCAATTCAGAAATAAGAGGCGTCTTTGCAGCCTTTACTGCAAAACACACTTGGCTAAACGAGTAACGTTCGTCCGAGGGATTATCGAAAAATGAGCCACCGTTTTCTTTAGATGCAAACAAAAAATTAAGACAGACGTTGATTCATACGTGAAAGCTATTCAAAATTACCATTCACGGTTCCATATTATAATTCATCAGAATAAAAAAAAATCTCATTTCCCTTCGTTGTATTAAGACGAACCATACGACCATTAAGCAATTAAAACAATGGAGTCGGTTTTCTAGACGATTAATGAAACGTATTGTAAATCCGAATAACTTATTTTAGAATTAATTTCAACAGATGCATTTCTAATAATGACATATTTGACTGTGTCCAATAAATAGTTTTTGCATTTAACTAATCATTTAATTGGGAAAATGTTGCCGGGACAAGTTGGTTTTTTCAGATTTGTAACAATCTGCTTTGCTCCATTGTTCACTAGCAATCGAAACCTCGCCCTCTTTCTGACGGAGGTTTTTTGATTGGCTGGCTCAGAGTGGGAATTGCGTCACCGCCCGGAATGCCCATTCATCTGTGCACTTGGGCGTTGGACTCCGCATCTTATTAGCAACAAGGGAAATTTCTCCATTTTCCATCCTGTCTACAGCGACACAGCCACAAATCTGGGATTTTTATTACTTCTCTTAACTTGGCAGGGTTTTTTTTGCGAATTTCCCATTTTGATCACTGCGACTGGACATTGATTACCTATAGAATAAACTTTGCAAAGGGGGCACCTGTACAGACCTTGCTCATAGGAAAGAGGCTTGTGGTCTTTGTTCGTGTTTTTGGATCAGTTGAGTTTCTTTGTTGGACGGAAAGCATGGGAGCGCAATTCTCCAAGACCGCTGCAAAAGGCGAAACCGCAGCTGAAAAGCCGGGAGAAGCGGCTGCTTCACCCTCTAAGACAAATGGGCAGGTAAAAGCTGTTTGATTCTACAAGATTTACGCGAATTTGAATATTACAATATTTTTGGGGTTTTGTGTGATGGTGCGCTCTCCGCGCGTTATCTTGGGGAGGTTTCTCCAGACGCGCGCCGGTTAAGCGCGGATTGGATTGAGCCACGCTTTCTTTACAATTAACTGAGGATTTTTGGTCTATTTCGGCGGTCGATGCTGCGATTTAATTGGAGAATGTTTTCAATTTTTGTACGAATTTCTGGTCATCATTTGGAAATTTACACAGTCGACTGGTGGTGACTTCGAGTATTAAAAGGCATTTTATGAACTGTGTCCGCGTGTTGAGCGTGTGATTCCGACTGCTGCGTCGTTTGATGGCGCGGTTGAGGTTCCAATGTTGACTCACGTCTTTTTCCGTGTCAAAGAGACTAGAAAACGGGACAAGTTGACCGACTGCTGAATTTAACGTTTCACTTTGTATTGGGGGGAGAAGAATTTGAAACTGTGCTTATTGAGGGTCCAGTGAAGCGACGAGGAATACGAGCAGCGGGTTGGATGGTTCAGCGCGACAGTAACAATGGCTTGCCACGATCTGGTTTACCACGCCTTTTGTTACGGATGCACGGCTAGAGATGCTTACTATAACCTCAGTGTGTGTGTGTCTGTGGGGGGGCTCTACCCTTACTGTCGTTTTTCAGCTGTCCATTTTGAGCGACTGCTTAATAAAAGATCATATGGGTAGTTGTTAGCCTCTTTAATTTTCAAGAAAAGTCTTCTTTAAGTGAAGGCTGCGTGATCTGGGGTATTAATTAGCATCTGCCGTTTTAATGAGCATCTGCTCTGTTTTGGCGCTGCACTATTGGCAGATCTAGGTCGCCCCCTAGAGGAGGCACGGACATCCATCTGTGGCTTTGCAGATGGAGATTCCATATAATCCCCTTTAAGAAAGAGGATAAACGACCGTTAATTGTTGCATTAATTATGAATCGGACTATCCCCAATTTAAACATTAACTTTCTTCTGTGCAAGGAGCTGAAGGGGTTTGGGATGAGAACTGAATTGAAGCACCAGTTTGTGGTGTCTACTGCCCCTACTGCTACTTGGTGGTACTGTAGAGCCTGGCATTTAAAGATGGGTTTTGCAGACACACTAAATGCTTCTTTTTACTACAGGAGAATGGGCACGTGAAAGTGAACGGAGATTCTTCTGCTGCGGCAGAGGCAGGCAAGGAAGAGGTGCAGGCCAACGGTAGTGCTACGGCTGAGGAGAGCCCAAAGGAGGAGGCGGAGCCAGCAACAGTTGAGGCAGCCAAAGAGGAAGGGGACAAGGAGAACACGGAGGCTGTTGCCCCAGCCACTGAGGCCGATGGGGCCACCAAGACGGAGGAAGGTGCCACGCCTTCCACCAGCGGTGAAACCCCTAAGAAGAAGAAGAAGAGATTCTCTTTCAAAAAGTCCTTCAAGCTGAGTGGATTCTCCTTCAAGAAGACCAAGAAGGAGACCACTGAAGGGGCAGAGGGTGAGGCCGAGGCTGCCGCCACCTCCACGGAAGAGGCAAAGAAGGAGGAACCGGAAGCCAATGCCACAGAGGAGGCCAAACCCGCAGGGGAGGAAGCTGCAACAACTGCCACTGGTGAGGAGGCTAAGGAGACCACAACCTCACCGGAGGCTAAACCCGAGGAGGTGACGACCCCTGCGGAGGAGCCGAAGACGGAGCCCCCTACCGAGGAACCGAAGGAAAAGCCAGTGGAGGAGAAACCTACCGAGGAGACCAAGCCAGCTGAGCCGGAGGCACCCAAGGCAGAGGAGCCGGCACCGGCCACCCAGGAGGCTGTGCCCAGTCCAGAAGCTCCAGCTGCTGAGTAAGGGTGTTGGTGCCAAACATGAAATTGAGGAAAAAAAATTGAGGTGGAAAAAGATAATCAAAGACACTTTCCCTGTTTGTATGTCGGAGTGGTGCCAGGTCCTGGCTTTGGAGAACTTGTCTACATCCAGGGATATTTTAAAGCTTTTCTTTTGTTTCTCCTACACCCCCCCCACACACACACACACCACAAAACCCATCTCACTCCATGCTTACTACCATTCCATGGGGCAGAGAGGTGGGTGGCTTAAGTAATATGGGGGAAAATTGCATCCACACTCTGCCACATACTTTTTTTTGCATCAGTATTAAATGTTTCCCCCCTCCATTTTTTTTTCTGCAAAATGTAAACTTCTCAATGTATGGACATGCCCATGGTATGAAGAAGGTGGGTGGTCAGTCAATATGTAAATGAGGGGGTGGGTTGAATGAGGCACCTTTTGTGCCTGTGGGACATGCTACAGGTTGGTGTAAAGGGTAGTCTTAAGGGTCTTACAGGAGCCTGTGTACCATGCAGTGTACAACACTAAGTCTTTGTTTTTTATTGGAGAAGACAAGATACAATTCCCAGAACTAGATTTAGAAATCATTTTAACGATCATAGCTTTTTCACTTCTCATTAGCTGTACCAGTCAGTGAATCAGTAGAAATACACGTTGTATAGGCTTTATTGTTTATTGCTGGTTTTATGACCTTAATAAAGTGTAAGTATGTATAGGCGGGGTGTTTTTAACTGTGATTATTGTACAAATGAAATCTTGATCTCAAGAAGCACATGAAGTTCGCAGCTCTTTTTTCCACCCTGCTCATTTTTGTAAGATAACAAAAGAGAAAGTCATCCTGGAAGAACCTTTTAAGCAATTTTGAACTCAACCAAGCTGTGATAAGTGGAATGGTTACTGTTTATATACTGTGGTATGTTTTGATTACAACAACTTTTTTTTTCCAGTGGTCTTTGACAAATTTAAGGAATCTCTATCAGATGCAATGTTTGTGTAGCATCTTGTCTCTTTCTTTTGTAAATACTGGACAAGCTTCGACCAATTTGACTTAGAGATGGAATGTAACTTTGCTTACAAAAATTGCTATTAAACTCCTCTGCTTAAGGTGTTCTAATTTTGTGAGCACACTAAAAGCAAAAATAAATGTGAATAAAATTTGAGCTTTGTCCTTTTTTTATTCTGGGAGTGGTGTGATTGTCACTGGTGACTTAATTGTAAGCAGTAAGTTTAATACTTCAAGCCTGGCTCATGTATGATCGCTAGAGATCAGTTTGGGGGGTTGGGGGTAGAGGCTTGGCCTTTTCAGTTCAAAGCAGCTGTCAGTCCACATACCTGATCTCATGTAATCAATTACTTTTTGTAGTTAGATCATTCATAATTTGATATTAATATACAATGAAGCCATTTTGAGCATTAAAGTGAGACGGTTTAAATCTCTACACACTTTATTGACGGTAGTTCCCACCACTGTGGCTGAAATTGTCACACGCAGGGCTTAACTGAATTCTCATTGGCTTTGCTGCTGGAGGACACTATGGGGGAAATATGTGCAAACTATCAGATGGTCAGTAACTTACAGTACAGTCAAGTGGGTCCTAATGGGTTACCAAACCTGATCTGCAGTCTGCTGTTTTGGGTTATAAGTGGCATATGCAAATGGGTTCACCATGCCAACACATCTGAGTTTCTTAAATGTCCTGCATAAGCTAACAAATCATGACGGTTCCGCCTGTTTCAGATTGATTTGCGTTATCCCGTAAAAGCTTATATTCTCTGCATTTTTATGCACACATTCCTTCTTAATCAATTCCAGAGGCCAGAGCACGGTATTTCCAGTTGTCCGTGGTGGTCCAGGGTCAGCAGTTAATATCGAGCCAAATGGCAAAACCGGTGAAAATGATGTGACAGGTGTGGGTGTTTCGGGAGTGATGCCGCCCATCACCAGCTCCGCAACGCTGCACGCGCGACACCCCGATTCGGTGCCAGCCAATCAGGACCGAGCACGCATTCCCACGATCAGAATGGCGCCAGAGGTGCCACAGGCTTACGTAGACGCCCAGTTTCAGATTTTACGTAAAATTCCGGTACCGTCATAAAGCAGCTAAATGCGAGAAGTAGATAAATGAACTAAATGATTCGTCAGAGCAAGAATAATGGAGTTCATACACAGTTATACATGAAAACACACGTTTTTAAGATGTAACACATTGTGCAGATTATGAGTAACATTTTCTCAAGACACATCATTTGAACATTCTTTCTCAAAACGAAAACGAAATAGAACACATTCGAAACAATCGATTTGGTGGCTATTCCCTTCATAGCCATTTTCAATTCCCTCACAAGGGACGTAATAATAAAATTGGATATGTAGTCACGTACTCACAGAATTTCCGTATATCTTCACCCTCGAGAGGGTGAGGGGTACTTTTGGATCTGATTTGAATGAGGTAAAATGGCCCGCTGAGCTGTTTTTCTCACCACACGGTGATATTACGGTTTCCGTAAATTTAATACAAACAAATGGAGATTTTGCATACAGTTACATGCTGCTCTTACATCAACACAACTGCTGCTTTAGACGTGCGTTACGTGCCCGACGGGCGCGCGCCAGTCATTCGCGGACATTGCACGCGCAGCCCATCGCCTTTCAATCGCTGCTCAAGATTCCCGAATGAATTGCAGGGTCCGCCATCATTTTCGTTTTATACTCGTAAATGTCATAAATAACCATTCATTTCAGATCAGTAAATTAAACGAAACGAATATCCCTTTATTTTTTTTAACACAAGGCACCGTTTCACGTTTTAAAAAATGAGCTCAGCACAACAAACGCCCACGTTTCTCATACAGACAGATTTCTGCACTTATCTATTATTTTTATAGCAATCCTCTTGGAGACAAACCTGAGGGTTCTGCGCCATCGTATGGCAAAACGTGATATTGCAGTACAACGTAATAGTCTGTAGAACGGATTAGCTAGGTACACAGCCATTTAGCTGTATGATTGACGGCTTCGGGTTAAGCACCAGGTACCTGGCAGGCTTCAAGTTACAAATCCATTCTATTTAGGACAGCAATGTTCTAGCACATCGGCAGCAAGAACAATAACAAAAATAATCATTTGGCTTGCCAGTATTCAGAAACGATCATTTTAGTTAAAGTCCTGGAGGCTATATGGGCACAAGTCAGGGAACAACCCAGGATGGGGGCAGAAACCCATCACAGAGATCAGTATCTCTTAGAAAAACTAAATGAAAAGAACGTTTAGCTTCTTGTGTGCCTGTCAAATTAGATTCATATTACCCTGCATTTTAGAGATTTCACTCTTTTGGGGAAGTTTCTTTATTGAAAGCCGAAACAGTCCATGGGGCCATAATACCATTTTCTCTGTTAATGACTTCCTTTAATGAGGCAACATTAACAAAAGGCAATTAGAGAGTGCAGAAAGGAATGGCGTGATTCCTCCTCTTGGGATGGGCAAGTGAGGAACAGGCCTGTAGTGGCAGAAAGCCATGCGTGCTTCTCAAGCAGAGTTTGATTGATACTGTAGCGCTTCTGCCAGAAGGCAGCCAAGGCCGTGGTCTCCCACATAGCTTTGCAGCAGCGACACCAGTCACACGACCAATAGGCTAAGGGCTCACAGCGGACCGCCTACAATCACTTCCACACCCCCGACAGAACAGACCGTCAGCCAGCACATTCCTGCAAAATCTACGTAAAGATAGGTGACCAGCTGAAAATATTTGGACTTTCTCAAGTGCTTTGCTGGCCAATGGAAAACTCCAAATCCCTTTCATAATTGTCCAAAGGGTCAAAGGGGAGGTGGTGGAATGGAGAAATAAAATCTGCTGACAGTGGAATGGAGCAAGATGGAATAAGACTGACAAGAACAGCTGGGAAAACTGAGGAAAATTCTATCAGTTGTTAATTTACGATTTAATTCAGTTGTGCAGGGTCCATTCCAAGTAGCATGCAACTTTGCTACCAAACAACTGAAATTCCAACAGGTCTTGATCTCAGTCATCATTTAAAATCTTATAGAGGCAACAAAACCATGCAGCACCCTCTTGTGGGTAATTCATTCTACATGCGAAAAAGACAATTTATGATTTTGGTCACATTAAGAAAATGGAAGAAATAAATATTTCAGTATAAAACATTTAATGTGCATATTCAGAATATCAAAGTCAGCATTTAATTCTAAAAAAACATTTTCTAAAAAAAAAAAAAACATTCAAATACAAATGGATAGAAAATGTTTTCGAAAATTACAATAAATTGAGTAACGTGAAGGAAATACTGATTTCCTTCAGTAAATTCGGCAGTATAAAACACAGTCATGAGTAATTTAGCTGCGATGGATAAACATGTGAGACCTTATGACAGCACAGCAAATAAATACATCAGTGGCGTGACGAGGAGTCCGACATCCGGGAGCATCATCCTGAGGGTGCTGATCAGGTACTGCTCGTCTGCTCAGCCTTAACACTGACAGAGGGGCACACAGCACAGGTCACGCAAGCGCTACATTCACCTTTTAAATCCTCAAAAGCTCCTTTCTGACCCTAATTTAATGAGCAAGTCTTATTGACTGGCTGAGGTCAGTTTTTATACAGAATTAATTATACATAGACGCAACAAACATTGTACTTGGTGGTCATCCATTACGGCCCCTGGAGAAGGGCATAGTCCTGACAGCGTAAGTTAGCCCTATATACTCCTGCAAGCTACCGCTATTACTGAGAACTGAAAACAAGGGCGTCAAATCTTTTGGACTGTCCACCCGTATGTGTACCAGGTAGGTAAATGATAGTGTTTTCTGTAAAACCAATTTGACCTAAGATACTTCGTCACGAGGTAAAACAGGTCAAACGATGAAGTGTAGCATCCACAGGCCCTGAGCCATCACACGCTGCTGATGTTCACGTTCAATCCATCCATCACAGTTTATTTAACAGCTGGAGTCATGCTGTTTGCATTTAACCCGTGCACTACCCCAGCCAGGCTGTCTGACCACAGTGCATATATAAATTAAATAAGTAACATATAAACTCAGTTTAAGATCAACAGGTAAGACCTTCCTGTGCTAAAGATTACATCCACGCGTGGCTGCAGTTTACTTGAGGGATGTTGTAAAGCTGACGTTCATGTCAACGCACCTTGGTATTGAGTACAATCCTCAACTATTCAGAGTATGACAGTTTACCAGACAGGTCATCCCAGAGGACAAGCGTACTGCCAATCACCTCCAAATTTCTCTTTCTTTCCATGTTTCATGCCCAACTCCATCATTTTTGCTCCAGTAACTTAGTATCTCTGTGTACTTCTGGGTTTTAACTGTCTACAAAGTGAGCTGATGCTGTCGAGAACCGATGTGGGACGGTGATGCTTCTCATCACTCCTCCCCGGCACCCGGGTCTCAGTACCTTCAGTTTTGCGTTTAGAGAGCCGGGGACCAGCGAGAAAACACAGCTGACCTACTTTAATTCCTGTCAGACTTTGGAGGCCGTACTTCAGACCTTACCTTTTCGTGTCGACCTTTTCAGAACTGCTGTCCTTTGGTTTCTCCTCTTCTTTTACCTCTGCATTCAGGAAAAAACTCATTACAATGGGCGGCTCAAACACTCGTCTGTCGTTTTACCTTCTAGAAGGAAGGCCGTGCCATCATCGTACCAAAAGTGCATTCAATAATGTTTCCTCTCACTTCTGAACATGACTCCCTTTTCCCAGTTCACCTTATAGATATTTAGCGCTACATTTCCCAGCGGTTCCAAAACATGATCGCCCTCGATGAACAGCAATGCTTCCTGCAGTTGACATAATTTCAGCCTAAATGTTCGTCCTTCATGGTCTGATACCCCACATCTACTCAGCTCTCCTTCAACACCTGCCTGAAGACCCCCGCTCACCTGCAATGTGTTCCTGCCTACAGCCTAAAGCAGGACTGGACCTGGACCCTGCCTGCACCACTGTACTGCTATGGGGACTTGGTAGCTCCCCAGATTATTTGTCAAAGTAGCTCACACTGTAAAAAAAAAATGGCTGGAAACCACTGGGATAAACCTAGAGGGGATCATGAGTCTCTGGCATTTTTATTTTAGGGGTGACGATGGGCTGAATAGTTTGGGAACCTATGATCTAAAGAAAATCACAACGGGTCCTGTAAGTGTCATGTGAATGACATCAATATATACGTGAATGACATCAATATATACGTGAATGACATCAATATATACACATGAACACTGACACAAACTTGCTCACTGGATGACAAAGATCAGAAAAGGACAACGGCGCTGATGTCAGAGGAGCCGCCGACGCAACAGATGTCACTGGCCGCGTCTCTATCCATGACACACTAGCTATTGATTTTTACTCTGGAATAAGCACCATCGATCCAGCTAAGTGGCGAAGTGCTCGCTTACCGTTTGAAGCTCAGGACTGTCATGTCCTCGTAAGACAGTCTGTGGCATTTAATGCCAGGCCGCATAAGCAAAGCGGGGCTGATCAATACCCTCACGCTTGGCTGCGGTCTGAATCACACCGATGTATTTCACTGTCTGCCGCCGAGGACGTTACAGTTATCGCACTAGCATGTCTTAGACTGGACAAAATTGTATGAGTTGAGCACGGGCTGCATTTAGCTTTGTATCAAAACACAGAGCTCCTTAGAAAACAGTACAGGGCCGTGGTGAGTGTGGAGTGAATACGCCTAGTTCATACTTCACTTTTTCATGTGTGCCGTTGGGCTGGAGACCTTAAGTCCAGACCACAGCTTGTGTTCATAATACCTTTGGCTGCAAACGCGGATGGTCGCGGTTGATATATGCATCCGGCAGTGATATATCACCACCCTTCTAATAGAGCTGCTCACAACTACTACAACTATTCTTCCTTTACTCTTTTGTTGTTGACTGCTGATCTGTGAAAGTCCATGCTGCCACCTACTGGAAATACTCAGGCATTGACCTTTTACATGTGCAGACAATGCAGCCGTCTGCAGCCAACCCCTGATGATGAAATTTACGTCACATCCCCTCATACGCTATCACACACTATGGGTGATATTGGGACCAGAGGAACTTGAGCATTCCACACACGCGGCAGAGGGATGGGGCACCCATAACTGGAGGTTACAGCGCTACAGCAAGCCTTCACAATCTAAATCAGGTATTATCATTACAGAAATATTCTAATGATTCTTGGTCAAATCACTGAGTGAATATGCAACAAAAAGAGTTTTTTAAATAAACTACTGACCCTTGCCTGGATTCTTTGAGCCCCCTAGAGTTGGTTAGTAGCTCAGCACCCATTTCATGGCTGAATGTGGGAGTCAAGCCAAGCAGCGACACTCCCCGGAAACTCACCGACTTTCTTCTCCTCCGTGTCCTTCTTGTCCTCCTCGACGCGGGCGCGCTTCATGCCCTTCTTATGATTGGCCACGTTCCTCCTCCCGCCCTCTCCCTCATCCTCGGAGTCTGAGAACTCCTCGTCGCAAGCGATCCTCTTGTCGGAGGCGCGGACTGAAGGAGGGAGGAGAAAAAGAGGTCCTCTTTCTATGGAGTTCCGCCGCTGGCAGTTAGGGGGCAATGTATTAACGTCAGGATGGCAGGCTGCCCCCCAAGGAAGGGATGCGTAACAGCAGGTTTCAATGCCAGCCTGAACAATACAATTATAGCACCTGTTGCCAAGTTAATTAACCTATTCATAGAAACTGGACTGGGTAACCTCATTTTCATGAATGAATGAAAGTCCTATCAATCCTTACAGGCTCTCTCTCACGTCTTTGTAATAACAGAATGTCTGGGTACAGCGAAGTGTGAGCCGGAATGTGGGAAAGGCAATGCGGGGCAGGGTTACTGGTGATGCGCTTTTCAGGGTCTTCCGTGTCCTCATCCATGGTGTCGTCTGGGACGATGTCCTCTGGGATGGCCTGCATCTGCACGCCGGGGGCGTGGGGTAGCATGCGCAGGTTCTCAAAGAGGCGCTGCCTGAAACCGTGAGCGCAGAGGGGTGAACACACTCCAACTGAGTATAAAGACACACACAGACCCGCAAACAGCATACGGAGATGCAGGCACACACAAGACACACACACACAGGCGCACACAGAGACAGACACACTTACATACATCACTCAGAGATGCAGGTAGACACACACACGCATGCACACATGCACAGACACCCAGAGAGACACACATACAGACAGACATGCTCGCACCCACACACAGACACACAAACACACCATACAGAGATACAGGCAAACACACAGTGGGCGGGGTCACATACAGTCACAAACCGGTTTCACTCCTGCTGTCAGGGAAACGGTATTGAGTATTGATGCACGAACACACTGAACCTGTAAGAGTTCCTACCCTCTGCCAGTGAGGCTACTCACCAGCTGACCAAACTATTAGCACGGACAATTCACACATTTTATTAGTACTTTTACTGTTACTATTTTATTTATTGTTTTCTTTACATATTTCTATTACTCACTATAGGGATCCTGCAGGGAAACACATTTCATTACCTGCATTTACTGCTGTTTGCTGTACTACTGCACATTCGAGAAACTAACTTTCATTTGATGTGATTTATACACAGGCAAACAGACTCACTGGAGGACACAATTCCAGAAAGTGGACCGAGTCTGGCTGCCAAGTATTCTGGTTTGCCATCTCGGCACGTTAAGGGCGCGCCATCGCATCGCTGAACTTACTTGATCTTGTCCATGTACTCCTGCGTGTTCTGGTTGGTCATGTTGGACGGGCTGATGTGCAGCTTGAAATCAGGTCCGAAGTACTCAAAGTAATCGTTGTAGGGAAGCTCTGCAGGGGGATGTGGCCAAAACTGAGTCTCCAACACTGCAGCACTGGGTGCCAGTGCGATGACAGCATTTCGGAAAGGCAGTTATAAACAGCCCACTGGTATGAAGGCCGATGCGTGTGCAATGGTTTCAATTTACAACAGCAGCAAATCAATCCACGTGGCGTGGCGAGATCCTTTATAACATACTGCACCCTGACAGTAATGGCATGTTTATCAGAAATAATAATCATCTTGTTATCATCATTATTCACAGTTAATGTTATGTATCTAAAGTATTCACTTTCAGAGTCATTTAATGAGACTTGAGGTTCGAAAAAGCTGATATTTAGCATTTCGATTTAGAAACCTTTCCGGCACTCAAAACCTGTAAACCACATTAGCTGGGTGTGTAGCCTGATGGAAGGAACAATTAACTGGAAAGCAATACGAGGGAAGGTAATTGTTACAAAACGTCTGCGACCCCCCCAAATAAAGCCATGACACACAGGCCACTTTTTCTGATTGGCTCCCTTCCAGCAGCAGCCAGGCTGGTCACTGAGGACATTCACAACAGAGAGGAACTCCAACTCCCAACACAGTGTCATGGTCAAACTAGCTACTGCTGATACTGAAGGAAAAATGTATCTATCATATTAAACACGCAAGTGTATTTATTTAATTTTACAGTAAAAACCTGAACACACATTTCTTTCATAGTCTAGTCTGCCGTTTTCGTCCGTTCTTCTTACACCTTGACTAAAGGAACTGTGTCACCTGTACAAATGGCAAATTTCATTTACTTTTGTGTCAATTCAAATTCAGTCTTAGAGGGGCACACAGGAGAGGTGAGAACTGAATGTGATAATTAAGGCCAGACCATTCACACGCACAATGGGGGGGGCGTGATCATATTCTCATATTACCCACACAGACTGGAGTAACACAGGCCTCGCTCAGTAAGAGTGACCCTCATGCCTGCAGGGACACTAAGGATGTGGGCGATGCGACGTTCTCACCGTCGGGGATGTCGGTGTCCAGCGCCACAGCGGTCTCGTAGGTCCAGCAGCGGGCCACATTGCGGATGGTGTAACCCCCACCCCCCAGCATCAGCAGGGGCAGGTTGAAGGACTTCATGTACTCTACACACTTGGCATGGCCTGGTAGCACACAGCACGGAGACTGTCACACACAAGGCCCGGCCCGGGGCTGCGCTGCGGCCAAGCATCTCGAGTGAGGCCAAGGCGCTTTGTCGGCAAGCACCGACTCAGCTGCCTCTACGCTATCAGCAAGTGCCACATTCTGCAGGCCGCGTTTCACAACCCCAGAGGAGGTCTTGACAAAAACCGGAAAGGACAGACAATTTTTTTGGGGAAAACATGCATGCAAAAAGGCGGCACACTTTCCTGTAAATAAAATAAAATGCACGGATTGCTGACCCCGAATGGTGAGGTTGAAGCAGCCCAGGCGATCTCCGGAGAGCGAGTCAGCCCCGCACTGCAGCGCCACTGCACTGGGCTGGTACATCTCCATCACCTTGGCCATCACCTACAGATGGAGGTACCACCACCTTAACACAACAGCCCGCCAAGTAACACCTACGACTTTATGAAGGAGGCTTGATGAAACTAATAACTAATAGTTTGAAATTCACAACACAGACAAACTTTTATAATGAAACGGAAGCTAAATACTTGGATTCGGTAGTCAGTTCAGCAGACGTGTGGTCCGGGAACATCTAGATCTTTCCATTTTCTTATTTCCTTTTCCCCCAGAGATCATTCACCTTAGTCTCTCGGATATTAAATCTTAAGAAGCAGCCACCAGCTTTACTGTCAGACATATCTGCGTGTCCAACTTACCGGCTTGAAAATCTGCTCGTATGACTCATCGTCAATCCCGTCCCTAAGGGGGAAGTTGACCGCGTAGTACTTGCCTTTGCCTGCGCCGATATCCTGAGAGAGAACAAGGCAATGATAACTGACTTTCCCAGCGGATCCGTCACCAAGCCACCACTGTTCATCAGTGTCACTCCAGCCGAAATTAATCAAATCGCACAAATCCACAGTAAAGGACATCATGCATTTATCAAGCCTATCAATCCTATCAACTTTTACAATTTTGCTAAATAAATCAAGTCTATTCTTTATATGTATTTTGCTGCAGTCAATTCTGGAACTAGCACCACATTGACATGCTAATACTGACAGATGGACTAATAATAGTAATAGTAATAATAACAACAACAATAATTCACGCCCCATTAATATTCTAGTACAGCGTTTCCCAACCTGGTCCTCAGGATCCCCATCTCCCTGCCAAACAGTAAATATTTTTGCTCTCACCCAGCTCACTACAGGGAGGGAGCAAAAACATGAACTGTCTGGGATCCCTGAGGACCGGATTGGGAAACACTGTACTAGTATGCAAGTAAAAATAGACTCACTTACCCTGAGGTCTCCAGTCCCAGGAAAATACTCTCCATATTTGTGGAAAGACACAGTCATGACTCTGTCTGTGGTATAGAAGGCCTCTTCGACCCCATCGCCATGATGGATGTCAATATCAATGTACAGCACTCTTTGGTGGTATCTAAGGGAGAAAACCGAATGCATGAAGCCTCAGTTCTCTCTGTTAAACATCGCTAGACAAAGGCAATCCACAGGTACCCACGGAATAGCAAAACACAGCATGGCATCAGAGGCAAAAGCCAACTCACTTGAGCAGTTCAAGGATGGCAAGAACGATGTCGTTGACGTAACAGAAGCCAGAAGCCTCGGACTTCTTGGCGTGGTGAAGACCTCCGGCCCAGTTGACGGCGATGTCAGTCTGCTGCCTGTTCAGCTTCACTGATCCGGCTGCCATGCCGACAGGGCAAAAGGTCTATTTATTCATGCTAGTGGAATTACAGGCACTGCTTGTCGACCAAGGGACTCATGCGTAACAAAACACGAATATTTAATACTAGACTTGGGAAGTACTATGGTAACCCGGTATACTGTGGTATTCTGAAATTCTGGCAACAAAGTTGGGGTAGGGGGGTCCCCAAAGATAATCTTTGCCTTTTGATGTACCCCCCCCCAATTAGCAAGTTTTGTTACCACCACTTAAAGTGTTGTTTTTGAAAATACCATCAAATTACCACATACCGTGGTATAATGTCTGGATATTACAACGGTATGAAAAATTAGTTACCGACAAGCCTATTTAGCACCCTAAAGGTATTCAAAAAAACTATAATTAAATAGTACAGTTATGAATACACAGCATATTTCCAGTTACTCCTACTATATTATAACAGGTCTGGTGTTTACATTATGTCCATATTATTAACATAGGCCATCTGCAACTGGACAGACCACCATCACTTAATTACCAACATGGCCATTGGTTATCTGGGTCACACGCTGCTGTGGGCAAATGTCACCATTTCCACCAGCTGGGCAGCATTCATGGGTATTTAGGCAGAATCTCCACACTCACCAGCTGACCCTCCCGCCGACAGCTGGCAAAACTCAAACAAGCCGTCGAACACAGGACAGTCCTCTCCAACGTTGACTGAAAAACGCATCAAATTCTCCATACGTGGGCCCTTGTACGTGTCACTGCCCATCAAAGTCACATTCAAATGCATCTGATAGGTCACAATCTAACAACTAACAGCTCAGAGCTTAAAAATAAATGCCTAACCAATTGATTTAGAAGCATGCAATCCGCCATTAATAAACACAAAAATGAATACGTTTTCACATAAATTTGATTGCATTTCTTTCAGGGACAGACAGGTTTCTCCTGTCTAGGGATGAAATTGCTACTGATTTCACAGTAATCCATGACAAACTTTCCGATGTTTAGTATTATCGTTTCAAATTTTAATTACCGTTAACACCGTTATCCCGCTTTGAAAAACTTACTGTAATGTGTGGCACACTGGGGAGCACAGCCCGTCTTATCTACCTTGTACACTACCTTGTAAAAATACAGCCCTCCCCACCAAAATCACTCACATCTCTGCATCTGCTTGCTGAACTCTGACATGTTGTCTGGCCGTATGGATCGCAGGAACTTGATGTAGTCGTCGCTGTGGTACTTGGTCATTTCTTCTGCCGTGGCTTTATGTGGCCTCTGAGGAGTGAAAACACGACTATTAAAACAAAACAGCATTACCGATGTTCACATATGGCAAAAGAGGTGGGTTTAAAACCTAATTTCTACATATTCCTGCCCAAATAAGCAATCTGTCTTCGTATTAAAATGATGCTTTATGTATCATAACACATCCATGTAAAGCGCTTTGGGACAACTCTGTCGTGAAAGGCGCTATATAAAAATAAAATGAATTTAATATTTGATCTTGACAGGAGTTTCACCGATGGGAACTCGTTAGGAGCTACATGCCGATATCTTTCTGTCCTCTAATCCGTTTTCCATTGAAGAGTTGCTGCAGGCTTTTTATTCACAAGTTTCACATTAAAGTCTTCCTTCCCAAGTCAATCAGACAGGAAAAAAAAATGTACATGAAAATGCTGCCGTATTCAGAGTGGAGACTGACGCAGACATACTCACATATACTTCCATTTTCCTGTACAGTCCATAATTTAAAAGCAGATTATGGGTCATGCGGATTCTGTGAGGTTTCATTGGGTGTCCTTGTCCATAGTAATAGTTTCCAATATCACCTGAAATTAAAAACATTGCTTATTTCTTCATTTTGACTTTCCTCTATGCACATATCACAGTTGATGTTTTGCTTGGTTGCAGATTAAGGGCTATGTGTAAAAATCCTAATAGGTGGCTAATTATTCATTCTAAATTGTTGACTTACCATCTGGAAAACGAGCTGAAGCCTAACTTAGCTGACAGAATGGCAGAAGACTGCCTACATTTTCCTAGAATATACAGACATTCCATTTTGAGTGACCATGCTTACCTAACACTATCCCTAGATTTTTTCCGTTAATTGCTAAGCTACTTAGTGTATGTTACTCTGCTGATATCAATGACACATCACCATGTGGTATCAGTGCATTGTCACAAGTACATGAGTACCGTATCAGACTCGATACATGCACCCCTATAATGTACATTATATGTTTTTGGACTGCAGTGGGAAATTGGCGTATCCAGAGGAAACCAGGGAAAAGCCTGCAAACCCCAGAGAGTCTGGGATCAAAGGATACAGTGACGCTTAGAACATATATCCTCACGTTTGACTGGTATACAATTACTGCATTTGCCGTTTAAAGGGATTTTATGAGAAATAATGACAGAGACAAACTGCGTGCGTGCGTGCGCGTGTGTTTGTGTGTGTGTGAGAGAGAGAGAGAGAGAGAGAGAGAGAGAGAGAGAGAGAAACAAAATGAACCTGAACATGCGCATTGCTACCATATTAACCTCCATCTCTACCGGGCCTGGGCGGCAACAAATAACTTCCTAGATTATATTTCAAGACCTTGGCCCAAAGTGGAGTCGTCTCGGTTTCGCTGACACATGTTTTAAAGCACCTGCACACATTTATTCGGGACGCACATTACAGCTAGCCACCAGGCTAATTCCGCTAGCTAGCCTTCCGGGGGACCGGCCGTTTTTGGTCTTTGACGTGACGCCCCTCACGCATGATCGGTCACCCTGAACGTGCAAATACAAATGTAAGGGGGGGAAACTTCACTCCTCTATAGTCCAAACAGCTTCATTTACATTATTGGTTTAACTAGAAAGCTTGTGCATGATTTCTCCCGCTCGCTAGCTTGTTAACCCCACGTCCCGTCCTCCCACCCTCCTTCCACACTAAGCAGCGCGGCTTTTCCGTCCGAACTGCGGCGCTCAGTCTACCTGCCGTGTAAAGCTCAGGCCGTTTATAAAAGTAAAGAGCGGATCCATACCGTCGTAATAGTAGCAAACCTTCTTCTTATTGCCACCTTGGAGCGAATACGCCATTGCTGTTCTGTTATTTAGTTTTTTCTAGACGGGCAGATCGGCAGCCGGCTAATGATTCGGCAAAGAAAGAAAAGACATGGAGCTGCGAGTGGGAGGCGTCTGACCGCGAGGCGGCGGCGCGTGCCGTACAGGCAGCGATCAGCGCGACGCGCATGATGCTTCATTATCGTGCTCAATTGTTAAAGCTGATAACGCGGCTTAGGCGCGGAGTACGATCTTAAACGTCACGTCTGTCTGTATTTTACCCAATTTTATTGCATGTATTTAATATAAAAATAAAATTTTCGGCTACATGCTCATATGTGCATAAAGCATGTTTTCATTTTCTAAACAGAGTTAATAATAGGAGTAGTTTTGTCTACCTTCCTGAATATTTCTATAAAATATAATATCTACGTGACTCTTTCAAGGTTACAAAACAAACTTTCTTCAATCATCAGACATGGGAATTTATTATAAGTATTAATACATGAACTCTTCTCAGTTATAATAAAGATTTGTTTGAGTCCACAAATGTAATATATTTTCAGGTGAAATATAGTTCTGATTTTGCCTAATACAATCTCAAGTGTATCATTGATCCACCTGGCTTTGATTAAATGGTGAACAGGTATATTAATCCGTACATAAATCATTATTTTATGATTACATTTTGGTGGCAGGCCAAATTAAATTCTTGTGAGACACTTATAAATCTGCCTTGTGCAAGGGCTAGTTATCAGATGCATCATAAATATGTATTAATCAGCTAACAGCCTTTAAAAGAATACCTACAGATTGGAAAAAGCAGAGGTATAGTCGGAATTCTCCATTTGCCAGGGAAATTCATCAAAGTCGTATTTTCTAAAAATATAGGCCTAAAATAACTTGATTGACTTCTTAAAGGGTCCCATTGATGGTAATGCAGAGTCACTTATTTTATTATTCATCTATGAATAAATGTATCTATAAAAATAGATGTCATCTGAACAGAGAAACATCATAGAGAAGGCTTGGGATGACTTCAGCTGTGATACCAGGAACACCAGGGCATGCAGGAAGGGAACGTGCAGGAAGGGAACGTGCAGCAAGGGAACGTGCAGGAAGGGAATGTGCAGGAAGGGAACGTGCAGGAAGGGAACGGGTGCAGGAAGGGAACGTGCAGGAAGGGAACGTGCAGGAAGGGAACGTGCACGAAGGGAACGTGCAGGAAGGGAACGGGTGCAGGAAGGGAACGGGTGCAGGAAGGGAACGGGTGCACCAAGGGAACGTGCACCAAGGGAACGTGCAGGAAGGCAACGTGCAGGAAGGGAACGGGCCCAGGAAGGGAACGGGCCCAGGAAGGGAACGTGCAGGAAGGGAACGGGCGCAGGAAGGGAACGTGCGGGAAGGGAACGTGCACCAAGGGAACGTGCACCAAGGGAACGTGCAGGAAGGGAACGTGCACGAAGGGAACGTGCAGGAAGGGAACGTGCAGGAAGGGAACGTGCACCAAGGGAACGTGCACCAAGGGAACGTGCACCAAGGGAACGTGCAGGAAGGCAACGTGCAGGAAGGGAACGGGCCCAGGAAGGGAACGGGCCCAGGAAGCAGTCTGCAAAATCATAAAAGCGTTTCATTACATAAAAGTTATTGAAGTTCAGTGTAAGCTTGATAGTAGCATAGGGGTTATAGTTTAGATTCATTCAGACTACAGCCATTTGAGGCATCAGTACTCTATGATGGGCCAAATATCCTTATTTGAGTTGTAGCTGTGCTCCCCTGATGCTCACCTAATCCTTCTTGGCGTACATAGAAACTTACATTCATTAAAAGTAGCAATGAAAAACATCCATCCATTCCTGCCCTAGTTTGGGTCACAGGGGGTCTGGAGGCTATGAGCACAAAGCAGAGAACAACTCAGGATGGGGCACCAACCCATCGCAGGGCACATTCACACACCATTTACTCACTCCTATGGGCAATTTGGTAATTCCGATTAGCCTCAGCATGTTTTTGGACTGTGGGGGGAAACCGGAGTACCTAGAAGAAACCCCAGGACGAGATGGGATGAACATGCAAACTCCACACACATGGAACCCAGGCGGAGACTCGAACCCAGGTCCCAGAGGTGTGAGGCGACAGTGCAAACCACTGCACCACGCACCAGTGAAAAGCAGTCAATATATATTAGGTATTTTCTTTTTGGCTGTTTCTTTTATATGGAGCTTAGCATTTTTTTCCTTCACTGAAGCTTCCATACAAAAGTATGTTTAATGTTATCTGTCTGACAGAGCTCCTGCCTTGGGCCCATAGCCTCCAAAATAGGCTCCAGCTGCCCTGCCACCCTGAATAGGACAGGAGATTACAGAGAATGGATGGATGTCTGATAAACCTGGATGTTCCTGGTGAGGAGCCTTTCACAAAGGTACTAACTAGGGCTCCTCCTGGGACTGGATCTAAGGACCTCCTGTTTCCTCACCCATGTATTAATGCTGCCTTTAGGATGGATGTTAGGTATAAAAGGAGCATAAAATAATATTATTTCAATGTTTCTTTATAT
Organism: Brienomyrus brachyistius; assembly: GCF_023856365.1. Taxonomy (NCBI): domain Eukaryota; kingdom Metazoa; phylum Chordata; class Actinopteri; order Osteoglossiformes; family Mormyridae; genus Brienomyrus; species Brienomyrus brachyistius. The sequence goes on along the minus strand of NC_064551.1, from coordinate 3,467,328 downwards.
TTAACATTCCATCCATCCATCCATCCATCTCCCAACTGCTTATCAGGGTTAATGGGGGGGGGGGGACTGTGCCTTTTATGTTTGTGTATGTATACTCTGTGATGTACTCACAACGACAAAATCGCCCAATGACATCCCCATCGTTAAGCGATGCATGGCAGTACTTACACGATGCGTTGTGATATCGCTGTGCGTGTGAGAGTGCCGGGGTTCCCCTCGTGATATAAAGGCGTCCCTGACCACCTTTACACTTCCCACTTTTTTATTTATTAGTAACTTTAGCAGACAGGATCTCGGTTGGCTGTTTTTTTTCTCAATTAACACAACTTTATCAGCTGTGCAAGATTTAACACACCAATCAAATAAATACACAGTCACTGGTGTGTGAAACAAGTTAATTAGGTTTCCATTTGTGCAGATTAATGGTTGCATACCTCTGACTGCACTCTAAATTAGGCAACAGGAAAAGAAGCCAACACATTTTGTCATACACATTACCATAAATAACATTTTTTTACAAGTGCAATATCTAGTATAAATTGTTATTCATTGCCATTATTGTTTTGCCAGACAAAGCAGAAGTGTCTACCTTTACATCATCTACTAATGCAACACATTTCAAAATAAATCTGTCTGAAGTAATTTAATAGGGAGTGAAAGGTTTAAATGACACATTTAGGAGCAATAACACCAACACTCATTAATCCCATTACGCATTTAGACTGTGCAGCTGGCCTCGAACACCCACGTGTATCGCAGTGTGATTAACAGATAATGTCCTTTAAGCAAAATGTGCTTAAATGGGAACATTTATAAGCGTTGATGTTGTAAAGACGATGGAAGTGAGGCCTGATGAGTATTTGTGGCCCATTTGCAAAATGTATGCCTACCCACCGAGAAGACAGGGAGGATTACGGTCTTCATGAGGTGATGATTCAAAGGGAATTTAAAATGGCCACATCAGTACCAAAGAAAGATAAAGGAAGACAGTAAGGAGACAGAATGAAAGTTAGCGACAGCGAAAGGAAATACTGCGGATGATTAACAAAACATCTGAGTTAACAAAAACAATGCATGACTTGATCCAGTGATGACAGTCAACAAAGAAGCATTTCTACTTGACATGTGGGAACACTGAATAAATGTTTGTCGATTATGTGTACTACCTTTTTTGTTTTTAGAAATCTGATCGGTCACCTGTTCTGTTGGTCCAAGAAGCAGATTAACAGGGTGACAGGTGACCTCTGCTTGGGGATTGTCTACTACGAAGACACGGCTGCTGATTACCACCGTTCGCCGTTAAGATTAAGCTGTCTAACTGTCAGCACTGCTCTACAATACTGTCTTTGTAAGTGTTCTGTTGTACTGGAAAGAAAGCCGAATATGGATCAACTTTTCTTTAGCGAATGAACTTCAATTGATCATAAATATAAGCAATGTAGCACTACTGTATGTTTCTTTGGGGAGCGATGGGTCAATGTTCATGTCGTGTTACCTGGGAAAGTCGCTTCCTATAAGGGGAAACCAAAAGTCCAATTAGTAAAACGAATTGGAGTGCAGCTTCGAGTTAAAATCCAAGGTCAAAGCCCACTTGTGGGCAGGAGTCAAGTGCGTGATCACCCTGACATGAATCGGAGCCCAGTGCTCTGCATACATTGGTCCAGCATTTTCAATTCTTCAGCAGAATAATAAGCGTCCGTCAGCAGCCAGGTGCACCTTCATTAAAAATCCTTGCAAGCCAACACACCATTGCCGGTACGTGCTTGCAGGAAACCCACCCTGTAATAGAAGAGACAGGCTAACACTATGAAACAGTTATGACCTATTACGCTACATCTTATGCGCAATACACCTGTATTCCATCTGGCAGCAACCACACATTCTGACACTAGTATGATGGGTGGATTTCATATAATCAGTGTCTAAATGCTTCCTGTACCAGCTGGGACCAGCAGGTGCTGCCCACCTCGTCCCATCCTCCCATCCGTGTGCAAGCAAATTATCACCCATCAAACCAGCACCTGGAACTCATTCATGATTTCAGATAATGTATGAAGTTCGGAATAAAGGCAGCCTCAAGGTTATGGACGAGTCCCATTCCCTAAGTTTGTCTTTAAGTGGAATGTGTAAGTCAGACGACAAAATAAGCAGCTTCTTCCGTTCAGCGGTTGAGCTCATCAACATGCCCCCTGACCCCCGCTGACACAGTCCCTGCCTCTGCCCCCCCCCCCCCCCCCCCAATCTGAATGCATCTTTGTACGTCTTTTTCTTCTACCGGACATCATACTTTTATATTCCAGTATTCAATATACCTGTTCCCTTTAATGCCCTTATAATTATTGTTAGCATATTACATCGCTTGCACTACTCTGCACTTTTTTATTCATCTGTTCTATCTTTTTATTTCTAATTATTGATTTTTTAAATTTATGCTCTTTGTTCTTTGAATGTAACCAACTCCTCCTGCCAAAACAAATTCCCGGTACATGCAGTAATACCTGGCCAATAAAGTGGATTGACCCTTATTTTTAATATAATAGGCTTCATGGCAGGCCGTTCGTAAGCACGAGCTGTCTGTACGCCGCATGTTCGTGACCCGGGGACTGCCTGTACTCACCTTATAAGTCTCCAAGGATCTTCATCCCAAATGATGCTGAACCTCAGTAGTTGTACTGAGTGTTTTAGTACACCAGGTATAGCAGGGAAACCATTGTGGGAGTAAATTTCAAGAACTCCAACACGTAGTTCAATCTTATGTTGACCTGAGGGAGAGAGGGGTAAGGAGCACACACTGCCGCACCGACCACCGACCTCAGCACCACACAAGTCTGAATGGATCAGTGCGAATTTTTTTTCCAGTGGCTGGAGTGCCAATCCTGCCACCGACCCCCAAGTTATTCCCTGTTAGTTGGAGGACCTCCTTGCAGGGCTGGATGTAGATTAACATCACACCCAGGATGGAGCAATTTCAGTTTAAGGCCCTTGTTCAAGGGCCCAACAGAGTAGAAACACTCCTAGCATTCATGGGATTCAAGCCAACAACCTTCCAATTGCCGACACAGAGCCACCACTCTGCCCCATTTTGGCTTGGAGCTACTAAGAAGTCACCCAATTCAAAACCAGCCCTTTTTCTTTAACTTTTGGTTTAAAGAATAGAATTTAAAGAATTAGGGATGATTTCAGAGCATATGTTCTGCCCTACGGGGGAGCATACTGGCATTGTTCCTTACAGTGTTACAGAACTATGAATGGCTTTGCAGGACCAGAAATGTGGCAAAGCAGCAGGATATGTGAGCATCAAGCAAAAAATTAATGAAACACCTGGGACAATAATCGCTTTCCTGGCTGAAGAACTTCCATGTACTGGTCCGAAACGCCCATAGCAAACCTGGAGAAGACTCCAAATCCCAGCGAGGTACCACGCAGGTTCCCTCCTGTCAACCCCCGAGCTGCTGAAAGCATCCTCAAAGTGGATCATCCTGGTTTCTTTAGACGACGCGACACAACAGAACTAATGCCAACTCTCAGCACCTGAAGACGGGCTCGGTGTCCCTCGACCTCACTGCAGCCCACAGTACAGCTCGGCACCCTCTTCCTGTGCTGAGGCCATCAGAGATCCTCATTCTGGGGCATCAGAGATAATCTACATGCTATTGTGCAACACGTCCAGCATGCACCTCAGGCAGGAAGCACAAACCAATGGACTTCCCCAAGGATCAGTGCTGGTGCCGACCCCCTGCACGTGCCTTATGTGGTTTTTACCCAGGCCAAATGGACCAGGAAATGTAGCTTTTTTACGCAGTTTTTTTATCTTTAAACAGGAGTGCAACATCAACATCCCTTTTGAGACTTAATCATTTCTCTACAGCAGTAACCTTTATAAAGCAGCACAGCGTAATCTCCAGTGAAATGGTAATAAACTGTTAAAAAGAGGTGCAAGATTCCAGAACCGTGTCCGGTGCTAAACTCCCTTAAAAATAATCATCCCAGCAGCAATCTAACACATGCATTTGAGCGGTTTATTCTGGAGAAGCTCTACTAACATTTTAAACCTGTAAAACATCCACTTCGCTGCAGTTCCAGATTATATATCACCCAGAACAAATGTTAACACGTTTACACACATACTTACAGCGTGACCTTGCACACACAGAGTACTAGGTCACTTATGTAGACTATGACAAATAATAACCACTGATGTAATTATTTATCTAAGCATGTATTTTGCCAAACATCTGGTAGGAGAATTATAGGTCTTTGACGGATAACACACCCAAGCTCTGTACATTCTCTGTACAAAAGCCCCCTGTAGAGATACGACTGTAAGACTTAACAGCCAGGTATTTGATCATAGCAAAGACAATTAAGGCCATTTCTTTAAAAGGGACAGTATTTTTGTTTATTAATTTTTTGAGTGTGGAGCTCGCTTTAATATTAAGAAACATGGTTTGTTTTAAGTCATAACACTTTAAATGTTTATCGTCATATTTTAATTAAAGCCATTTTTCCCCCACAAAACAAGTTATGAAACAAAACAAAGCTATCAGTTTTGTATTATCCTGTACACCGTGTAAAGTCATTTGTCGGCTGGGTAAAATATGGTAAAAAGATAAGATAGAAAAGGATATTAAGGATTTTATCTGGTTCTTACTCTTAGAGAAAAAGGAAAATACGAAAACCTTCCAATTATATTCATTCTCTGGATATTTCAAGCATTTGTTGATTATTATTACACATATCTAGGTTCAGCCTTCTACATACCTTTTTGGAAGATTTTTAGAATCCACTGTATTGGAATGATGTTAGTCTGTATTGCAGTTAAAAATACAATAAGCAAGATGGAAGAGAAAATGTTTCATAATTGAGCACATAATTAAATATTAAGAAAATGAGTTGTTAAAAGATGTTAAAATATGGTTTGTTGATAAAACTGTATCCAAAACTAAGCTTATTGTAATGTCTTGTTTATTACATATACAGCTACGTATTTCATTTTTAAATTCAGTTTTACAGTATTTATCTTGACTGCATCTCTCTGGAGTCATTAAATTTTAAATAAAAATGACTAACTTATCTTTTACGCAAATGCTCAGTAACAGTACCTAAAAAATCTGAAATATGTGATGTCAAATTAAACTGTAATTATACATTGGGCTCAAATATAGTTGTTTTCCTCAAAGGCAAAGCAACATAAAAAATAACAATGAACTGGCCACATGTCGTCCTCCGTATTTATGAAAGCATTTAAACTGATTAATCTAGAGCAGGGGTAGGGAACCTGATCCATGGAGAGCCGGTGCGGGTTTTTGGGATGACCTCTCAGTCAGCCAATAATAAAGCAGCGATTCTCAACACGAGTCCTTGGAATCCACTGTTATTGGCTGACTGAGAGGCCATCCCAAAAACCCGCACCGGCTCTCCATGGATCAGGTGCCCTACCCCTGAGAGTAACAGCTGAAACTTAACAGGCTTTTTTTCTCGTGTGAAGAGATACTGTTTTATGCTGTGGTCTATATTTTGTGGCTGACGATCACCTTAAAGAAAACAGCATGACCAGGTCAGCTGGTATAATCTTTCGGTGAAGTAAAATAAGACCGAATGGATCCAGATAAAAACCGTCTATAAAGCAGAATCATTTTGTCTGAAACTAAACAGGCAATTAATAGAAAGAATGGGCACTTTCAATAAATGCTTACAAACTACAGCCATCAGCTGTCATCCGGTGGCTTTGTACATACATATACATATATAAATTACAAATATTGATCCCATTCCTAATTTGGTCACCTTGTGATACCTTTCAGTCTCAGTTGCAATCAAAAAGTGCTTTGAACATTTTATTTTTAAAAGGGACAGTTCTGGAAATGCCAGTATATCGACTCCAACAACGAGCACGTGAGTCGCCGAGCTCCTCAGGGCCAGTTGAATGTCCTGCCGGTGATCTGGTAAAACTTCTGATTGAACGGGTGGAAGAACCTTTGCAGCTTGGCCACCACGGGGGGGTCGACGTCGGGGTGGATGCGACCCTTGCTTCCTGCCAGGCACTTGCTGAAGACGACGTTGAATCGCAGGCAGTAGAAGCCCCTGGTGGCGTTGTAGTACAGGTTGTACTGACTGATGCGGGATGGGAGCTCCAGGAACTGCTCCACCAGCTGCAGCTCTGGCAGAGGGTCCACTATGAGGCGGTCCCCATCCACGATGTGGAACTGCTCCACAGGGAAGTACTTGAGCCATCGCTCCAGGTGTTTGGTGTATATGCTGGTCCGCACGGCCTTGTACTTGGTGTTCACCTCGCAGGTGTTCGCGTCGATGGCCAACTTCTCAAACTTGTGGTAGGTTTTGTTCTTCCTTTCCTTGCCTTCCAGCACCTGGGTGTAGTCGGAGATGGCACGGGTGGTGGGCTCGCGCACAATCACCAGCAGCTTGATGGAGGAGTTCATCTTGAAGATGCGCTCTGGCACCTCCTCGGTGATGAAGTAGGCGGGACTCTTCTCGATGGTTATCTGCTGGGGGAAGGAGAAGGGCATCTTCTGGCGGTACCAGTCAACCCCACGCGCATAGTTCTGGTCGTTGTCGAAGAAGTGGATCTCCTGGGAGGCCTTGACCACGGCTGGGTGCAGGTTGAGCATCTCCAGCAGGGCGCGTGTGCCCCCTTTGCGGACGCCGATGATGATGGCGTGGGGAAGCTGCTGCACCAGCCGCTGCAGACCCACCTGCTCTTGCGTGCCGTTGACCCTGTGTGGCTCGTGGGCCAAGCCACGCTTGTACTGCAGCGTCCGTAGCAGGATCTGCCCCAGGGGACGTGGTGCCAGTCTGCTTTCCACAGAGCAGATAGGCTGCAGCCTGGGGGGTGGGGCAAATGGGGGGGGGGGTATATGCTGAGAATGACTGGAATACTGGCACAAATGACACAGCACCTTGCAATATGTTTTGTGTAAAAAAGCTATATGTCTGATCAACTGTGCCATGTTGCCCACAAATAATTATTTCTAACAAATATACCTGTGTCATAAAAAGTTATGAAGTGAAACGAACAAAACAAGAAATCACGATTGCTCGCAGCCAAGGCTTTGCAGCTATTCAGTATTATGCGTTTATTAATGCATTTGTTGCATCATACCTGTCTTATATATTTTTTTGATACTTTTCCCTCAGCACGGGGTACAGACCTGTCCAAGCTACCAACTCTGGCCACGAGGTAAAGGAGACTCCCAATGGCGAGGCTTCCCAACACGAGGAACTTCTGTCTGAGCAGTGCCTGCTGTGCGGGTAGCATGACCCTCCATCAATCGTCAGGCCGGTGTCCTCAGCCTGGGGGAGGGCAGAGCACATACACCACGACTCACTGGCAGGTCAGAGACAGCATAATGCTTATTAACACACACTCCATTACACCAGTAACAGTAATTAAGTTGCAAGATGCACAGCGCTGTGATGACATTAGGCGGCTCCTACTTTATTTTTTTTTATTTATTTCAATCGCCCAAAAGCTTTGGGGACTGCAGTCATTATGGGCCTGCTGGTGTGGCACTACGCTCAATATGAGTGAGCAGAAACACACGCCCTACTTCGGAATTACTCTGGGAAGTGCACTTAAGGCAGACTGATTTGCACGCACGGAATAACGGGTGTGAGGCGCTGTAATGCAAAGGCAATTACTGACGACCCAATGCGGAAGTTTTGCAGGCGCGTAGCGATCCGTCACTTCAAAGCAAAGGAGTCATCAAACGCAATAATCCTGTTTCTCCCACAGTGGGCACTAATACCCGGCGGGGAGATGTGTGTGTCCTCAGGAAAAGAAGTCATGTTTCCAAAAATAATGTGTTTGAAGTAGCTGCCTATTGAAAAAAAAAAATAGATCAAAGGGTACATTAATCTGTTCGGTTTGGTTTCTGATCTCTGATTGTGCTATTGCACGTTTTTTGGAGATGAAACAGGATTTTCTTACTTGCCCCTATATTTAGACAGTCGCAAATGAAGCTGTATATGACAATTCGAAAATAATCCACACCATTATAAATATGAATGAGGTAAATATGTTTAATTCAAGAGATTATTAAACTACTTTGAAGATACTGAACTGAACATTTTCAATAAAATGACAATGGGTCGATTAACCAAATAAGAAATTTGCTTCATAAGGGGATACACTTTGTAAAGAGTCAGTGACTATCAGAAAGGCGCTGTATAATAAATAATAATAATAATAATAATAATAATAGCTCAGTATCATGGAGGCATTATGTTGGGCATGCAGCTTGCAAACAACAACGTCATGGGTGTCACATGGGTGGATTAACCTGGGCTGGATGGCCAATACGATATAGGGGGCCAATACTGTATAGGGGGGCAATACGATATGCTTTGATGGGGCCCAAAATCTCTAGTGGCACCTCTGCAGAGAACTAAGTATCGGCGGACTTTGGATTCGACTTTCACTGGAGTTTACACTTGTTGTTATTAAAGCAAGCCATCTTGTTTTCTGTAAGGGGGGGGGGGGGGGGGGGGTTAGCCAGCTGACCTTGGACCCCCACATGGTTTTTTCTCCCTATTTGGGAGTTTTTGGTTTCACTCCTCTGGCTTTCTTTCTTTCTCAAGTGCCTTGGGGTGACTAAAATTCTTATATTGAACTGTCTGCTCTTTCACTACACTGCAGGTTTGCTCTTTATTTGCATTATTGCTGATCCTATTGTCCCCATGTACGTCTCATCTACTCTGCAACTGTAGCACAATAACCTTACTGGGTATTTATCGATACCAAGGACGCAACTTGCCTCCCAGGAACGAATCTGGGACGCAATGCATCATGGGATTGTTCTCGGGAGAAACAACGGGGATTTATACTGTTCTCTGAATATCTGTTCTTGAGTATGGAAGATGATGTATAATAGATACGCGAGAACACAAGAATGGTCAAGTATGCACACCGATAAACAACAGCTATGTTCCTCGAAACACAAAGGGCGACCAAACTTAAAATAACGGTCTTTTTTGTAAACGACTCTAGTGAACCATGTATCTGGCCAGAAGGGGGCAGTGTCTTGCTGCTCCGTGTAGCAGCGCAGCTTCTGAATGAAATGGGAAGTATTGTTATTACGCTGCTTTGTACTTTCATTTTTCCTGGAGGGGGGGGCGTCAAACACTGATTTGTTCAATTCCTCGCTGAGGTGGAATTGCTACTGCTCTTCGTTGCGGTTATAAACCAGTCAAACATATTGGCTGGGGAGGAGACAGGCGGGAAGCGGAGCGCATCTTATAACGAAAGCCCTGACAAATAGTACCGCAGATCGGCGTGACTCCCCCGCCCTTACTCCCCTCCGATTCATCGTGACCCTGCCCGGTGCTGCACTCTTACCATAATCTGCCAAAGGCATAAAAGAGTGTCGTTGCACGCGTGTGGGCGGCAGAGAGCCGGGGCGTGTGTCCGTGCCGAAGCGCCTGGTCGGCCGCTGCACTGGCGGCAATAACCGGCTCCAGCAACGCAGCCATCCTTCGCTCCCTCGCACAAATCGTCCTGAAACGGCGGCAGATGGCTACCGTCGTGGCCGGTGCAGCGTGTTCCTGCTAATACGACGTCGAATATAATGGGGGTGCAGACCAGCGGTTCCTGAAGAAACCAGCCAAACTGCGGCGACCTGCAGCCAGAACCCCGGCTTTAACGCCACTTTTGCAATCAAACCTGTGCAGAATCTTTGAGAGGTTAGATGACTTTCAGGCTTCCTGAATTGGACTGCCAAGTGTTTAGGAATATGGCATTTTGCAGCTGGACTGACATTTTGCCTAACTAGGAAACTCAATAATCCAGTGCATTCCTTTTGAAAATTATATATATATTCAGTGCATTTTCTTTTCCAAATTGTGTTTCTACCGTGGTAATGTTAAGCACAAAATGGAAGAAGTAACATCACCACTTCGTATTTTAAGTCAGCTTATCGCTGCGAAACAATGCCACGGTTTAGCGTTTCGGAACAGCCGCTGCTTAGGCAGTAATGCGGCGAGCAGGCGTCTCCGTTTCTTTAGCTTTAATCACACAGTTACTGCGCAAATAGCTGTTCAGAAAAGCAGACAGATGAGAAACTGTATTATCTGTGATTGTTGTATCATACCAGCAGACCCTAGCACAAGAGCATGCAGGTTCGATCTCTATTTGTCAAGCTTATCCGGAGGGTACTAATGAAAGGGCCATCTCTCACCAACCATAGCGCTGTTGTTCTCAATTAACTATTTGGTGGTGATACAACAAATGCAGGTTGACTAATCTTAATGTGACATCAATAAAGTATGAGTGCGTACATCCCAGCAGAGTTTGATGCATGCCTTTTTTCACTGCGCTGCAGATTTGCACCCATCCAGAATAATAGGGGCTGCAATGCTGCAGGAAACTGATACCCGAAGGTGTCGAAGCACTGCTTCCATAAGAAATGCATTGGTCGTGTTCTTCTGTTCCATGATGATGTATGTAAGCACAGGAGTAAACTGTGTGGACATGCTGCTCATGCCGTCCTGTACCTGGTGTGTATGCTTCCCTCTACAGTGAAGCAGAATAAAATGCGAGCAGTAATCAAGGACAGGTTGTGCGCAACTTATTAACCTGGAGCTAGACAAATTCATGGTGGCCCACACGGCGATCTCTGTGAAAATAGATGATGCACTGGGGTCCCTGGGGAAAAGCCATCAAGCTCCTGAGCATAGACTGTTAGCTTAACATGACCCACACCCCCCCCCACACAAAATCCCTCAGAGCCAGATCGCAGACAGACTGCTTTCCTCGGTGACCCTTAGAGGACACAGTCACATCTGTGTGCTTCAGACACTAACAGCGACATGGGCGACCTGTCATCCGTCATCATCTGACATCGGAGCCCAGGAAAATCTATAGTCTGTGAGCAAATCGGTGCTGCTGGATACATTTGTATTTCCACTTATGTTCAAAGCCCACAAGCCTCAAAGTACCGCTTCAATGAAAAATGCTGACTCCCCATTCATTTATCTTAGCAGAGTCCGAACACTAAAGCGTCCACTAGGGTTCCCTCTGAAGTTCATTATCAACTTGTTTGATCATCTGCAGTATTGAATTTTGCTTTTTTTTCCCCTGTAAAAACTAAACCACATGTTTGCATTCAGTCTGTAGAAGCAGGATAACTCCTGAGGGATCAATACTCAGTCACAACAGTGAAGAGGGCAGTTATGATTCATCGGTGGACTGAAGAAAATGTCTACGATGAGTTCAGAGGGGCAAATTCCCATCTTCTTATTGACATACAACCCGATATCTGTAGTTTCTTAATCACTTCTAATTCTAAGGGATTGTAAACAGACGGCATGCTTCTGCGAAGCCTTGATCATGGCGGTTGAGGGCAATATGAAGGATGGAAGAGGACAGATGAGACTAACATGAATAATACATCGGTGTGCAGTTTATTATTGTTATTATTATTGATCTACACTTATACAGCAGGGAATGATGACGCGCTCCCTTTCGAGCCCCCACTAAGCGTCCATGCCCTCCCCCTGCCCGGTGACTGCCTCCATTTGGTGATATTGCACCTACATTATTTATCACTGAGCCACTGAGCCTTTTGTCCCAGACGCCACTTTGGCACCATCTCGTCTGTGTACTGACAGTCAGGGCGTCTCGCCCCCCCCCCCCCCCCCCCCCCCCCCTCCCCCCCCCACACAAAGGTGTACTGGGAGGTTAGCGCAGAGTCAAATGCCTACCTCACATGTTTCTGGACCTTTCCAAATTTCATTATGGCAGTTGGTTTTGGGCCTTTGTCTCTCTGCTCTTACTGATCGTTTTAAATGTGATGTTTCTGTCAGGTGCTGTGCTGTACGCTCTGGGGAGAAGGGTACAGGCTACGAGTGACGGGAACAGAGAGCTGACTCTATGACTCTAGCTGCTTCCGTTCGGTGTGATTCTGGGAAACGCTAGAGCACATGCAGTCAGGTGCTACATCACTCCTCTCCTTTCATGCCGGCGTTCTCGCGTGCGTTTCTAGGTTCCTGTCAGAATGCACGCATGCACACAAGTTACGGCGCACAGTGAATGGGTAACGGGTCTAAGCATAGCCTCAGTGATACACACCCCCCCCCCCCCAATACACTCAAACACCCGAGTATAGGATGGACTCCATTTCGCAGAATTGATTTGGACAGGAAGGAGTCGCTGTAGATGTTCGTTCTCGATCTTAGGGGTCATTTGCATGATGTCACCATTTAGGAAGCGCATATTCAAATGCAGTAATTACTAACCCAGAGGCAGCCTACCACAAGGGAATCTCACACACGTCAGGGAGACTCCGGAGTAGCCTTTTTACGTCACATTTCGTACCGCAGCGATATAGGAAAACTCCAAAGAGACACGATGTAAACTCCACACAAGACAATCACAACGTATCATGCTCATAAAGGCAAACAAGACATTGAAAACGTCAGTTTTCTATCGCATCACATGGAGCGCAGAATACTGAGATACTGAGTTTAGGCACTAGTTCAGCTTACGTACTGGTGGTGGGTAAATGCAAAGCTCTGCCAGAACACAGCTTCTCCACATCTGCCACCGACACTCAGGATGAAGTCAGTCACTTTTGCTGTAGACACAGCAGCCGACTCTCCCCAGCAGACAGTGACTGTCTATCCTTCTGCTCTAAACAATGGCGCAAACTGAAGTAAACCTGCTACTGAAAGTCCATTTTGTGGCCACGGTATAAAGCCGACGCGGCTGAACACGCACAGCGAAGTCAGCAGCGATCCAACACTGAACTCATAAGACAAAGATACTCTTTCTTTACTGTGACGTGATGTTGCGTGAACGTGGAGTTGAGAGAGCAAAGCTAAACTTGGGCCACGGTGATCCTCTCCTCAGAGGTCCAACGTTAACATACAGTAAATATCAAAGGCGGCCTAACCTGATATACTGACTAAGAGCGTGGCAGACTCTGCATACATCATGGAAACGTTGTCAGATTGCAGCGCATATTACGACGCAACAGGAACTAACCCTAACCTTAAGGTTTCTGGTTCTGGTCCTTGGAGGAACTGCCTGACGTACCTCAGAAGGCGGCACAGAATCCTAAAAACAGGCACAACGCTAAAAGAAAGAAAAAAAAAAGTTCCGAAGAAAAACTCCAACCGAGTAAAATGAGCGATAATCATAATTACCTTCACCACATGGATGAAAATTAAATATATATAATCCTACACGGCCGGGTAGTTACGCAAGCTGAAAGTCTGGTAAGAGATCACAAGAGCTTTCTAAAGTGCACTGTTCTCCTGAAGGACCCAATTACTGCCGCGACAGACACTTAACTGCAGAGTGTGGCGCGTTCTGTCCACTTGCAGACTTCTCAGGTGCTTCTCTGTGGAATTGTGGGTATTTGTCAAAGGAGGGACTGGAGATGCAGTGCTGCAGCTCATTGGCCCACACCGTTACCTCACAACTACACGCCTATGGTTTGGGTCCTGCTCTCGGCCTGTGTCTGCACGGCTTTGTACTCCAGATACTCTCTTTCCCTCTGCACTTTAAGTGAATCGGTGCCTCTAAATTACCAAGAGATCATGAGTTTTGGACCTGCATCTTGTCTGTGGCGTATCCAGCCTTGCGCCATTTGTCCTCAGATGTTGTAACAGTGCTGTATATAACTGTACATTATCGGCCGCATACTTCATACATACATATTTTTGTCTGTACATTTCAGCATGCGTTTGTGCCCCTCCCCCAGCGCATTACTCAAGGCAATGCGGCCCTGAAAGCGGCCGCTAAGGCTCCTTCACGGGGACTTCCATTCTCCCCCGCTACAGCTGGCCGGGAACAAGGGATTCAGGTTTGTGCTGTGGCAGCCGTAGTGCTGAAATTGTCCCGTCTCCCAAGTACCCAAAGACAGATGTGTGTACAAACACACACACCCACAGAGTGAAGCAGCAACTCCAAACAACAAACACTGTGAAGGCAAACCTGCAAAGTGAGGGCCTGCTTCACCCACTACCACATAAAGGTAAAGGGCCAAAACTTTTTGTTTACTATTGATTTTCACGAGGTTTCCAGTTTCGCTGACGGCAGGTTTGGGACCGGCAATCTCATTACAGCGGGTCTCCATGAAGACAGAAATGCAAACGTGTGTGTGTACATTTGTTAAAAACAGTGCATGACACGATAACCGGGAACCCTTGGTGTATAAGAAATCGCGTTCACCTGTGTGCCATTTAAATATCTGTCAAAGTCAGTGAATTCCCAAATCCCCCCTGTTCTGCCGATCAGCGGTACAACCTCCCTGCGACCAGAGCCTTAAAAATGCAGCCGACAAGCCCTCGGCATCAACCGTTTCCCTTCGTCCTCTCTTTTATTTAATAGACAACAGTGAAATCTCAGTAGCTGGTGCGCGAGGAGAAATCAATCAGACAGATAACAACCGCGTTTAAGACTGAATCCAGGCCTTCCCTCAGCTCCCACAAAGACACACATGAAACGCTCGCTAGGACACAACGAGGGACGGCGAGGCAGTAACAGCAAAGTGGTACAACAAAAAAAAAAAGGCATGAAACAGCCCGTGTCTTTTAAAAGCCTGACTTGCGCAGTCCTTGGGGGCGTCGGCGGTGAGGCCGGGCGGCAGCTTCCGGGAGGTGGAAGCTGACTAATCTGTAAGCGATAGGAATCAGTGTCACGCAGAGCCCACCTGGGACCACAGCAAGATCACAGTGGCGAGGGTCAGTGCCTCCCTGCACCACTTCCTGCCCCCCCCCCTCCCCCCCCCCAGTCCCACGACATGCTGAACGATGCATGGGGGGTGTTATTCTCACTGAAACACAGCGTGTGGAATAAAACAAGCCACATGGCAGGCATGCTAATCCGGCATCAGCAGGGACAAAGAGGCTGTGGGCACGCACGTCACTATCACTGTGTAATTCTGCAGATTTAAGTTTACGACAGTGCCTTACATCGACCGAAAGGAGTGCTCAGTTGCAATGCAAGACAGATGTTCTGGTCACAAATCTCTAACTGCTGGCCCACACAGCTTATTGAATTGAATTGGCCTTTAACCCTAAGGGGCTGATATTACCTACAGCGGTGAATAGGATTCATGGCATTCCAGGACTGCTTGGGTGGAACACCTTGAACCAACATGGCTGACTTGCTCAACAGCAGCAGTGGCTGGGCATTTCAAGCAGGACCAACAGTTTTCGTTATGAGACTCAGAATCCGCATTATTCTGCCAAGAATGTTCACACATGCAAGATTACCTCTGGTGTCAGTGGCTAGCATGTGTCACATACAAAGACTTAAATTACTCTGGTGCAATCACTATTATTTAAGGAGAGTTTCATTAATGAAATCTTTGCATTTAGGATGTAATGGAGCAGGACGACGATGACAGCATGTTGCTGCTGCTGAGTGTCCAATCACATGGGTCCTGAAGCTATCATTGTGGTCACCTTGCACGAGGCAATGAGCACAGGAGTGTAAATTCTTTACTACCACCCCCCCATCCACAAAGAAAGCTACTGTGGTATTATGGAAAAGATATATAAGACACAAATAGATGAAGTATAAGCATTCATATAACTAAAAAAGCAAAGAAAGTACAAATACCTATAATAAATAACTATACTTATACCATGTTGTACATTTTAATAATGTAATTGGTTCCTCATTTTCTTCCCCAATGACTTCCAGCGGACGGCTGAAGATACCGTGTTTCTTCGAAGGAGTCGCACAGCAGACTGCCTCGTCCCATTGTTGCCGTTTATAATGGATCTCATTATGTACTAATTTGTCTGATCTGCGTCCACGTTTCGCCGCCTGCAAGTCAGAGCGCCCACGCTTATTTGCACATTAAGTGAATTTGCATATACAAACTGTTAAACCTTCTGCCTCCCGCTGTGTGACTTCATTAGACGATGGCGAAGCTGAGGGCGCATTCAGACGCAGCGCGGTCAGTCGGTGTTCCCTCCATAAAAACACGCAATAAAGAAACGTCTTCGCAGGCATTACTGCACTTCTGCTGCCACAGAGCCGCAGCACATGCACTAACCTTGGCTACTCAGCTGGGACAAAAAGATTTTAAAGGCAAAAAATATTTCAGGCTATAGCCAAGCAGTTACAAATGATAACATAAAATCCAGTGCTACATCTATCAATAAAAACCAATTAGCACTGGCTAACATGGGCAACACTTGCACATTTCTGCTTTCCAGAGGACTCGCCAGTATTAATTACAGGGATGCATCCTGACTTCCAGCAGTCCAGGCTTCTAATACCCCCGCCAACCAGAATTCAATCTCCACAAAATAACGCCATCGAATCCAGTCAGCAGAATGATTGATCGGGATGATGGCTAACATGTCAAAGGCATTCTGTCGCATGATCCGCCGATTAGTATGGCCATCATTTGTGGTTTGCCGCCCCCCCAGCTGCGAGAGATGAGGCCCTCCCTGAGCGTGCGGCGGATGGGGGAAGCAGGCTCTCCCTTGGCTGTTTATGCTTTGGCACATTTTAAATGGACTGGAAGCAGATTTCTCCAAAGCAGCCGTGACGCCACATGTCCAAACAGAGCCGCTCGGGCGCGGACCCATCAGCCAATCGCAGGGCAGAAGCCGAAAGTCAGTGCCGGTCACCTCCAGTGGCCGCAGGCATTTATCGTCTCATTTCACCCAGCGACAAACCGTCACGCCGCTTTACCTCAAGGGCAACGCAAGCGGTTTTCTGGATGCAGGCATCAGCCAAATGTTCAGCAGGTCGAGCATAAACGTATAAAGGTTATGTTTAAAAGTTGTACTGGTGGGCGTACGGCTGCACACAAGGCTGATGAAGATACGCAGGGGCACAGGTGTGGGTCCCTGGGCGAATATCCCTTGATGTCAGACGAAAGACACGGCAACTGTGACGGCAAAGGTCTCGCAAATCCCCGAACATATGAAAAAAGTCAGCAGAACTGTGAAACATCAGGAATCTTGGTAAACGGACGGAGGAGAACACCAGTGATACATATAAGGGACATTATTGTGTGCTTGCTATGGCATTCCCTATCTTCTAAAATTAAATATTAATTATATACTGTTGGTAGTTTTCAGGTTCCTCCTTTACATATTTCTGTTGGTGAGGAGTAAAAATCTGAAACAGCTGCACCTTAGCATATACATTCATCATATCTCTTATGGAAATGGCACTTCTTTGCCTTGGGTTTAAGCAAGAAAACTCTACTAAAAAGGAAAATAAAATCTATATTGGAATGATCCATGTTCCTAATGGCAGATGATCGCTTTACTCGCCATGAGGTATACCGCAACCTGTCACAACGCACACCCAGCAGATCTGAATAACACCCGCGACACGCAAATAAAAAGCCTCCCAAGGACAACCATCCATCTCTCCATCCATTTGTCCATTTTCTCCTTGGCTGAAGGTCATGGTGGGGTTGGAAAAAAAAAACATTCGCTTATGATTTGAAAGTCAAGCATACATCGCAGAAATAATGCGTGACGCGCTACATTGGTGGTAATAAACTGTGCTAGCAGAGGCCATAAAGCGAGTTTTAAACAAATCACAAGTGGATTAATCAACCGACCAGCCACGTTACTCCATTGCCGTGACTCCGACCTTTAAATATGCACCCCCCCCCAGCTGAGCGCCGGCTCCAGCAGTGTATCCTAAAGGCTACAGAGGACATACTCCTCTTCACCAGTTTCACTTGTTTTCTTTTTTCAGAGTTTAAACGTGCCCGATGCCGCTAACCTTTAATGGCTCTGGTTGCAGATTATTATTGTAGCAATGCCTAATATTTACGCTATTTGCGCCGGCGCAGTGTATTCATTAATGAGCAATCTCCGCTAGCATTAGCGGAGGTTAGTACTTTGACAGGGCACCGCTTATCAACAGCTAATATTTACGCCGTTTGTTCTTTACTTCCGTGTGGCGCAGTGCTATCATTAATGAGAAATCTCCACTAGCATTAGCGGAGGTTAGCGCTTCTGTGCTGCACCCTTCGCCGCAGGTCGAATCCAGCCTATGATTGAAGAGCCCACGTATCCTGCGTGTGAAAAGGGCTGGGGGGACACAGCCTGCGATGATCCTCCGCCTGATTCATCAGCTTCTAGCTGCACCTATGGCTCCATTTTTTTCAGAGCCAAGAACGCGCATCCCCGTGACTGTCCTTTACCCTTTAACCATAGAGCCCAGGGAAACCCTTGATAATCATGAATCACAGTGGGGGAGGACTTTTACAAAAGCCAGAAAACTGTGTCTAAATCCCATTCACCTCACAGTGAAGAGATGGATTTAGCATATGCAGAGCTAAAATAAAACATAATCTTTCTGGTGTCAGGCAGCACTGATAATCAGCCGGCACTTGCTCAGGTGGAGGTCCCGCAGAGAACCCCACCCGCTGCGCTTCCTTAATCTTTACACTAATATTAATTATCATATTACTGAAACTTTAAAAGGCAGGACAAACACTTTATCATCTTAAAAATTACGGAAATAAAATAATTGTATCCTTATTTTACTTGAATTCGGTGTTTGCACAGGCAGCTTTTCGCACTAGAGTCCATTTTCCAGCGTTAAGATGAAAAGCCTGGCTGTGCTGGGGGTCGTTTAGCCGATAATATGGGAGTGCTGCTAATGTTCGAGGGGTACGGGACCCCTATTATGCATGCTCTCCGTCCATCTCGGGCATATTTGGCATTTCTGGAATGCTGGAGAGCCCCGTGAGGAGGCGGCAATAAAACACAACACGCCACTTATTACCATCAATTATTTATAAGGCTACATTAGCAAGGCAAAACCCAGCGATTTCTTGGGAAGGAGGTCCTGCCAGCGGAGCAGAGACAGATGGATCGGCGAAGCCTTGTTAGGAGAAAGCGAGGGCAGCAGCGCCCGGTGGCGCATGAATAATGGATCCCGCGCGCCGCTGCTGCACGCCGGCGTGTCGGGTACGTGCCCGCTAGGCTGCGCGCTGCCCCGGCGCGCCCCGAGGACAGGCTTTACTGCCCGTGAACCAAAGGGCGCCGGCTCAGAGCCAGATCACTCAGGTGCACTGGGGTCCCCTTGCTTACGGCTTCAGAAAGTTTATTATATATTTTTTTCCAAGATGATGTAGTTGTCACGACCACATGGGGCGATTCCTCTGTAGGGCAATGTGTTTACTGAACTGGGAGTTAGCTGATAACTTTAACGTAACGATGTGTACAAACTTCAATTATTCATGTAGATTCTTAGGTTTTACTATAATGAAGGAGTTTCAGTTTTCAAATACTGCGTCATCCGTTTTCTTTGGCATACAGGACAAATAACACAGAGCACTGTTGAACGGTAAGAACACCAAATTACCCGTAATGTTAACGTGATGCCTCCGTCTCACACCTTCTGTCGGGCCAGTCTGAGAGGCTCGTCAGCCGAGCGCAGCTTATTAGAACCTCAAATGGAAGGAGACTGCACTTCACGCGCCTCCTACGTTACGGCTTGTGCGGCTGAATGGAGGCAATTAAAAAAAACACATCAGACATCAGCATCTTCAAAATCCAACCCAATCATTTGAACAACACAGGAGTACCAATTAAACTAATCTCTCACCTGCCATGGGTAGAAAGAATTGGCAATTATTTTAAAATACTACTATTATCTCTACAGATTAAAGTTTGATAAGATCTGACATGAACATCCACACATTTAAAGACAATAAATACATTTTATCACACAGACAAATTGAATTTCGCATCCTTTGGCGTCGAAGGAATTGTAGCTTATTGCCTTAACGTCAGCCTGCTGTCCTATGCGATGGGCTTTCAGATGGCAGTCTTCAATGACCTATAACGATGCCATCCGCCAATAGTGCCCTGAGCACGGAGCCAAGGTCTATTCCAGATGTCCCTCCTTCTCTGAGTTTTCACTGATCGAACGAAGGAACAAGCAATTCAGAGCGCTGCCCAACATTGCGGGGACAGGACCACCATGCCCTTAAGAGAGCGTGTTCATATATACCTATATAGCACAAAGGGTTTCTTCAGCAGAAATGGCGTGAACCTGTCTGGTGGGAACTGAAAGGCTCAGTAATTCTAAATGGCGCTGTACCTGTACCTGCACCTGTACCTGTACCTGTACCTGCACCTGCACCTGTACCTGTACCTGTACCTGTACCTGCACCTGTACCTGTACCTGTACCTGCACCTGTACCTGTACCTGTACCTGCACCTGTACCTGTACCTGTACCTGCACCTGCACCTGTACCTGTACCTGTACCTGACAAGCAAATAAACAGCCCTGTGAATTACTCAGCTTAATAAAGACCCTGTTTAGCTTGTTTCCTTTTCCGCTGCGGCCTCAGAAACTCATCAAGGCTCTTTTAGCACTCTCTCCCCCCGCCCCCCCCCCTCCCCCCCCCCCCCCCAGTTACAGGGCCCTGCAGTATTCAGCTGTTTTGCTTCAGCCCTTTGCCGCAGTCTTGGTAAATCGTGTATCCATGGAGGGCGGGCGAGGTTACTAGCGGCCCCCCCGCATGACCTCACCCACATCTCACACAACGTACACATTACTCCTGTCTTCTAATATGAACCTCAATTATGGTCTAGCATGTGGGATTCAGCCAGGGGCCCGAGGCTGCACTACAAAGCGATATGAGCCCGGGAGGTGCTTTTCTGGCCACTCTGTGATACCTGATACCTCCCTTATTAAAAAAAAAATACAGATGAAATTGTTAATGCAGCAGAAACACCAGCAGCCAATCAGGTGTTGTTTTGGGAATATATTAGCAATTATATGCAACTCAAGAGTGTCACTGAAAATGGTTCAGCTTGTCAGGGGTACAATTCAACAAGTTTGTTTCTCATAGAAAAAATTCTGTGAAAACTAAGTGGTGACAATTTGTATCAGAAAGTTGTAAATTTTAGTTGTAAATTTGAGTTCTAGGGGGAAAAAAAACATTAATTTTTCCCTTTTCCCACAAGAATGACCTTATTAGTTGAGACCGTCTGTTAATCCCACAGTAACTCTTAGGTATCAATAATTGAGTAAGAGCAGCAGTTCATATTCTTTTGCAGCTTCTTATTACGGGTGTTCAGCTGACATTTACATACCACTTCCTACTACCCACAATGCAGCAGGGAGGCATTAACATGAAAAGGGGATTATTTCTGCTACAAACCAAAATTGCAGTTAGTGGTAGGCGGTCGCTGGTGGGAGATAAAAACAAATGATAATAATGAAATGGGCAACAAAACTGGGAATAATATGAATCCTAATTGTAACGTTCTTCGAACCAGAGCGATTTTTGCTACAGGCATGTAACCTTTATCCAGGTCATATCCAATGTAGAACTGCTGGGGCTTTTCTGCCTATTTATAACAAAATCCTTCAATACAATGCGAAACACATTTAATTACTGGCAGCCGGCGTCCCCTCTGCTGTTATTGCACACGCAGGGACCCGCTATTGATTCCCCCTTGTCTCCTGCCTCATTAGAGCGTATCAGAGTTCTGCCCGGCAAGCTAACATGGAGTCGTGGCGTTCCATAAATCTGCCGCCTTGGTGATATCTGCGATCGCGTCGGGATAAAATATCACAGCCCCCAAAGGCTGGTACGCGGCAGCTGCCCGGGCCTTCGTGGAAGACAGCGAGGGCTTTGAGGGGGGTCAGCAAGCGGTGCAGTGCCCTTTCTCTCTCTCTCTCTCTCTCTCTCTCTCTCCATGCAGGGACTTTCGTCTGTCACCTGCTAGGGAGCCCCTCAGAGACACAGCCGTCTCCACACAGGTGAGGGAATTAGAGCCGCTTCGCTCACACTCCCTCCCAATTAATTCTGCAGTAGCAGGTGGCCCATGGCGGAGCAGGAATGACAGAGACATCATTACCCTATCGCCTTTCAGCTGCTATTCGATGATTGGCTCATGCAAATTATTCAATGAATTATGTTGTCACGTCAATATGATTACAGACAATCTGTTATTGGGGGGGGGGGGGGGGGGGGTGCAAACATTCAACACAAAACTGCTGCTTTTGTTATATAATTATTTAACTCTATTTCACACTCAATTTGACCAATCGCCTTTAGGATTCCCGCTGGGAAACATGTTATTTGAACCAACGTTTATTTTTTTCCGAGCTTTATTGCTGCTGGGAAATGAGTGCAATGCTAAAATAAATCCCACTGCTTTTCGTAGTGATGAGCGACACAGGCAAGCCCCCCCTCCCCCCTCAAATGCACATTACACAGGATGACAGGACGAAAATAATAAATGGCGGCTCCACGAATTTAAAATTCCAGCCGCCTCAAAGCAGCTAAAGCCAGGCTGGCGGGCGACAACTCGAGCAGGCTGTGACGCTGTAATGGAACCCTCTGAGCGTGCTCCGACTGATGCCGTGACTCGCCGGTGACTCCCACACTTCCACGGTGACTGCGACCCTTACGGTGGGAACTCAGAAGCTGTCCAGCCCCTGATGGAAGCCACAGAGAAAAAGCCCCCGCTTTTGGCTCAGACAAATCACCGCCGGGCTTGCATTGGATAAGATTCCTTTGGGAAATTCTGTCTTCTTCCCTTCCATTGAAGCTTCATAAGCCCAAAATCTCCTCCAGAATGACATCTTCAAGTTTAATTGTGTGACACCACATGCCCCCACCTCCCTGCCACACCAACTCCAGCTGTCTGCTGTCAAAACACATTCCGTATTTTCATTTTCACTCCACAGAAAATGGAGGAAACTGAAATGTCTGACCAGTACTAAATACACAGCTGTTTTCTAGCTTGACTGTTGAAAAAATAAGGCCAGTGATAAAGGATGAGAGGGTGCAAGATGTGTGCATCACATTTATTACCAATTTAAATTTGTTATTTATACGTGTCAAGAGCCTTAATTTGGTGATACGTCGAGAGAAATTGTCACGTCGCTTTAAAACAAGCCTATAAACCAACAATTCTGCTGACGCGCATGGAGAGATATGAGGGGCCGGATTAATCACGGAAGAGAGAAGTTGTGTAAACAGGGACATTTCTCAGCCTGTCGGAAGGAACGGCAGCAAGAGCGCGAGAGGAAGAGAAAGGGAGACGTGGTAGGCTGATGGATGAATGTACGGGACGATGAGAGTGCTGAGCTCCATCACAACCCAACCCCCCCAACGTGCCACCACAAGTAGGAGCTCACAGTTCATGTGGATTCCCTTCATCAGCCGAAGCGCGCTTAAGCACAAGGAGCAAAGTCATGAGCAAGGACGGGCAAGAGAGAGCACAATGGCAGATGAAAAATGACTGCGGGCTGGTCAGAGCAGCCAGTTATTCTGGCTCCTGTTTACCACACCTGCTATGCACAATATTCATTTGAGCTCGTGAGGCACAGGCTCTAACCTTCAGCTAAACATCGCATCAAGTGTGACCTTATTGGTCAAGCTGAGAGAAGTCCGTCCAGTTCTCTGTCCTTGATGCTGTAATGCTCATTTTAGTACAAACTGTCACATAGGGGACAGGTATAGGATTACAAGCGTAATGGCCTCTATTCAACCTTTATTACCAGTAAACAAAATTTGGCAATGACGTGGATTCAACTGCAATCTACATTCTCCTTAACAAAATGATGAAATATTCCGAAATCAGTGTTAGAGTAAATGTATATACATTCAGGAGTTCACAATAACCATACAAACACACAGGCCCGGTCCAGATGTCACATGGGGTTTTATTCACATCGGCTCACTGTCCACGTCACGTCACGTCCCCTGAGCCGCGCGACGCCACACGCCTGCCTTAGACACTTGGCCCCTCAGTGGAAGAACAAGCCCACCACCACCGTCATGCAGACAGTGACCGTAAAATCTTTTCCCCCACTGATGCTCACCTTTTCAAGGCTTCGTAATCCCAGTTACACTACAGTCCTACTACTTTTAGGCGTGTTGTGCCTCTAGGTTTGGCAATTACAAAGCGCAACTGCATAATTTTAACAACAGAAATTCACGGCAATTTATCATATGTGGCATGCGTACAAGTAATCTTTCCATGATATTTTCCTTTTGTCAGGGCATTCACTCTTGGAAGGGACTATGTAAGACTAGTGTAACCCTCTGCAGGATAAGCAGACTCAGAAATGGTATGTATTACCATTTTCATGTGTTTGAGGCTGTCACAGGACCAGCATCGCATGTCAGTAGGAATAAGACTTTTGTCGACCTCAGGTTTTGTGTAAACCAAATTTATCAGGGCAGCACGTGTCACTGGAGCCTGTTTTTAGGTGAGTGCCAACACAGTGGATTTCAAAATAATTTGAGTATAATTTTCAATATATTCAAAAACTGCTATTCAAAGATATTTGAACGGGAGCTTTTCTAACACACATACATTGAATACTCAGGGGTAAACAGCACAGAGCACCGGCAGGAAATGGATCTCCATCTTAATTAATATGTTTCAAATGTGGTTCATCCCTGCAGCGAAATAATCAGGGATATTTACCAAGAAATATGTTTAAATGAGTTAAAGATGATTGGTTTCCAGTGCAATGAAAGCTTAACGTACAAAACCAATTCCGGAAAAGCAACGGCTGGGAGCAGTCTCACGTCACGAGCATGCCGCGCGTAATTGCGTCTTCCTTCACTTGGAGTTCCATGCGTCTTCATAAGGAACGTCTGGGGATGGAAACCCAGCTACCGTCCTTGGCAACAAAAGAACAAGCCACCATAGCAGCCCACCGTGCACATGTGGGCTCAGGGGCCTGAGCGGGGGAAATTTAATCTGGGACAAACTCGGAAAGATAATTCACTGGCCGTCGTCTCCGGGACGTGTATCGATCCATGCTCAGCGAGCTCCTCTTAATTTATTCCATGTTACTGGTGCGATACCGGCCGCGTGACACTGTTAGAGTGGCGGCTCTGAGAGGATGACGCTGTGATCGATAATACCAAACCGCCATTCGCTCAGAGTTTGGTGATGGCTCGGGGAGGGACGGAGGACTGGCTCGCACAGAGATGTATTGGTGTTAACCCTCGACACTTAACCGTATGATAACGCATTTGGAACCAGACTGCCACGGTGTGGAAATGTGCTCTTTGTTGGTGCTCTCTCTCTCTGTTGAGTTACGAACAGGGAGGAAATACACATGCATCGACTGATCAGTGTTTTGCTGGAGTCAGTGGACGGCAGCACCCAGCTATGGAACCAGGACGGCAGGGGGAGGGGGTGGGGGGTGGAATTGTGTTTGCTTAGCAGTGCAGAACAAATTTTCATTTAACTCATGCAAGATACGCACAAGATCAAATTCATTTTAATAATTCAAACCGAGACAACAGATTGTTATGACTGTGAAGTCAGCACATCACAGACCTCTCTATTTAAAGATATGAGCGAGGCAGAATCAAAGTGGTTTGAGACGAGATATAGATCAAAATTATGGTAACGAGAGCGACGTCTTAGTCGTATTGCCTTTAGTTGTTCTAGGAATAGGTATTTAAAAGTCAAATGCCGTATAAAAATGCAAATGTTCCGGCTGTCGAGGTAATAAATACATCAACTCACAAAACATGCCTGAAAGTAAATCGACATTATATTCAGCCATGTGCTTCCCTGTCAATAGTTACAGCAGTGAGTCTGAGAGGCGGGGTTTATTTGCTGGGCAGTACGGAGATTGTGCTGTGCCGTGGATCACTGTAAACACGCCCTTTTCTCTGCACTGCAAGGCCTCCAGTGCTTCCGAACCAGCTGTATGTACTTACAATCATGGATCCCTTCACATCACAGAAATACCCCTCTGCTTGGGCGGGACCTTTACAGAGTGTGGAATGCTCGGCTTGTTAGCGGTGTCATGGGGGGGCGGGGGGGGGGAGGAGGAGGTCTTACCTAATTACCATTGAGGGATACTCACAGTCTGCATGATATAAAAATATTAAACATGTTGACTTTCATTTTGTTCTACCCCATTTATCATCTGGTTTTGTGTTATGAGGTCTATTTATAAAGGCCTTTATGAAGTTAACGAATTCTATGAAAAACTAGCCATTTATCAAGCACAGTAAACAATGACTAGATGCATCAATCTTTAAAAAAAAAAATCTGTCTGTGTTAAGTATCCCAGATCCCAAGCAAGCTTCAGACTGCTTTGCGTAATTGCTTTCATTTCTCTGTCCAGTTATTCTGTTAAAAACATAACAAGGATCACAGCGAATTTAGTCAGCCGTGCGATCCTGTCTTACAGTGCCAGTGAACCTGGGACCCTGTCATGCCAGGTAAAGAACGCAAATCCTAACCCT
Organism: Brienomyrus brachyistius; assembly: GCF_023856365.1. Lineage (NCBI taxonomy): Eukaryota > Metazoa > Chordata > Actinopteri > Osteoglossiformes > Mormyridae > Brienomyrus > Brienomyrus brachyistius. The sequence continues at coordinate 3,441,118 of NC_064551.1, read as the reverse complement.
CTAATTTATAACGCACTCTGGCCATGGCATTGAGCCGAGCCGAAGACTGTGAGAGGTTGAGTGAAAAACTGCAGTGTCACCCCCGCAAGTGCACATTTAGCATCACGTTACTGTATTTATGTGCTGATGCAGCCCAGAGAAAACAGATGTCCTTGAGTCTTCGATTGTAATAATTAACGGGCATTTTTTTTGTTTTTCCTCTCACGGTGTACCCCAGCCAGCAGCTGCTTTGCGGCTTGTGCCGAGTCTTCCCTACTCCTTCCTATGAGGCTGCTCTGAAGGCAGTGTGGTTCCCCGCCACGCACGAGCTGAAGCTGTACATTATTTCACCTTCCTCTTTGAGTCTTAATTAAGTGGTCAGTCAGAGAGGCAGATTATTCTCTTGTCGACATATAACGGCGATGAATCACTACACATCACCTTGGATATAGCAGCGCCGTTAAGGGCGTGATCAGGTTCCGCTGGTGCGTCTGATGTATTCCCAAAGAGACTAAGGACCGATTTGCAACATCGCGGTTTACGGTTGGTGCTTGCCTTTCACTCAGTAACTTACCGATTCTTTTTGCACTCACATTTCTAGTCTACTCACATTTTTTGTAGTTACGTTTCTTTTTAAAATACTATATCTCTCTATAATGGAGTGTAATCCATTAATATGCAAATAATGCAACTCAATCTTACGAGAGTAATATGGGAGGTAATGATGCCTACAGTTCATACCGCGTGGAGGAATTCACAAGAATAAATTGCAATAACCCTTCAAAAACTAGCAGCTTTTAAAAGTATTAATTTCTACTCCAGATAATTGGATAGGACACCTGTGTGGCCGAGCAATATTTTTTAGGGTATTGCCTTGTCAGGACTGTAGATTGTCTTTCGAGGCAGAGTGATCGTTTAGTGCAAAATGACAGTGAATCTTGGAATTGGGTCCCCTCAGAACATCATTTGCCATAAATTACGGGACGGAATTCTCTCCAAGGTCAGCTGTAAAGCTGACAGCTCTCCCACAGGCAGGGGTGAGCAGCGAGATTGGCCTCGGCATCCACCTCGGTGGCCACAATTCGTCAGAGGCTGCTTGTGTGATTGTGGCTCCTGGGCTGGAAAAAAAACCGTGGGGGTCCAGTCTGTAAGTGGAGCCCTACTGAGGCCAGTGTTGTGGGCAAGTGGCGATCTATGGGAGAGGCAGTTATCCATTGCCATACCATAAAGACTTTGATAGCTGGACCTTTATCATGAACTTCCGCGTCTCAGACTGTTGGGAGCAGCGTGCCTGCTGACACACAGGTTAAACGTAGAAATAAAAGGACGGATTAACCCAGTGTTTTTTAAAAATTTCTTTTCTTCATCAAAAGCCAAGCTGTTCTGGTGTTTTTGAAATCTCGCCGATAAAATGTGCCAAGGGGGCGGGGGGTCCCCCATGATAAATTTCGGCAAATTTTATCGGGGTGGTAATTTAATCAACAAACTTACAAAATACTGCAGCATACTGTATCACTTTAATTCCGCCCCAGTCTACATTTTCTCTGAACGCGTGTCACCTCAGTTCATTTAAGAGCCCATTATTTTAAGCACCCGAAGACAAGAGGAAAACGACCGCAGGTCTACATAAATACATCTAAGCTAAATATATGGATTCATACGTAACGAAAAAGATTGATAACAGGGAAACTCCAGAGCCGTCAGGATGCTGGAGCCTCTTCAGTCTCATCAGACGTCCATCAGACGTCCATTTGCCCAGGGGAGCAAAACCACCCGCCATCGATACACCAGGTTCAGCAGTCGTCAACTCCAAGCGATAATTTCCACCAGGCACCGCAGCAAGTCCTTGCCTGTTATCTGCTGTGTCACAACAAGCGCAGGCGCTCGCCGAGATGCGTCACATATATCTGACAGTCTGACTTCTTTCACCGAGTCAGTTGGTGGTGAGTGTAAACACAGAGCTCCATTCATGTTCTGACTTGCAAAGCTTGCTTGCACTTCAACGCCACACTCTGTGAAGCCGGTATCTGTCTCTGAGAGATAGCCTGCTCCTGCAAACCCATAATCATTACATTTTCAGGCTCCAATGGGTCTTTTATTTTGGCGCTTAAGGCTCTCTGCCTGCTCTTCCACGATTTGGGCTAATAGCATTCCTCGGAAGCAGAAATTTGGCAAATCAAATCAAAGCGGTTGGATGGGGAACATGGACTGGTTAGTAATTTGACAGTAATGGTGTCTTCATCTACTAAATCAGCCCATTTATTATGGAAACTGAAAACCAGAACAGTCGGCACAAATCTTTTTGTCTTATATTTGTTTCAGTATAGTTTCCAGCTGTGTGTTCTTGAGCTCTGTATAAATTCCATATAACTCTTACACTGACGATACAACTGACCCACGGTTCTTGACTAACACGACCACAAGGACTGCTGCGTGCATTCTGCTACATAAAACCAATGAAACACAGCCACACTGGATAATGCACTCACACAAGCACTGCACACAAATCCATAAGCCATGGGCAAACCACTGTGGTGAGCACCAAAGTGTCGTGCAGAGGAATGTAGACACAGCTTGTGATAGCTAAGTTCTACAGACAAGGATCAATATGCCAGTGATAGAGACTGATAGCAGCTTCCAGGCAGCTGTCAATGCAAATGCACAGCATTAATGACTTGTAAATAGAGCTGATTCCCATAATCACGTTTGTCACTCGCTGTCTCCATCCTCCCGAAGACTCCTTTCTGGCAGAGAGAGCTCGAGAGTGACAGAAGTCATATCAGGTGTCTGGGGCACGTATCAACAAGCAGTGATCGAAGCTCAGGGGATGTTTGCATTTTACATAATCCACTGCGCAGAGACATCCAAAATCCTACAGTTTTGACACCGATTTCCGTTATTTCTTGCACCACCTCCAAACAACCCTCTTCCTTGTCTCAATTACATTAACGGCAATCTTCCGCACGGGACGCAGTACGTTTGAGTAACAGTCGAATGCTTACTGACCGTGATAGACACTCCACGGACATTGTGGAGGCAGCTGACCGGTACAGTACAGATGGGAAGTGTCTATCCATGACTTGCCAGACAGGCTGGGGGTTCTGTCCTGGGTGGATGCAAAACCTTTTAAAGTGGTACCAAGTGTTCATTACAGATAAGGGAGTTTTCTTGCCAGTGTAATTACCTTGGTCTTGTTGCAGGAAAAACGTGCCAGTTAGCTGGCTGCTCCCTGGAAAGCCAATAAGCATCTAATGGCTCCTCCTGTTCTCAGGTTCATTATGGCGCAGAGTCTTGTCTTGTGGTTCCATGTGTAACATACAATAAGAAAACCATTAGTTAAAAAAAATAAATAATCAAAGATAAATCTGCTTTTGCCATAATTGTTTGTGGAGATCTTCAGGAAATATTGGATAAATATTGCAATTGTTCAGATTGAACTTGGACATTCAAGTATGGCCAATATCTTTCATTTATTTTTTTTTAGCTCATAGATCAGTGCATAAAACGGTCCCCAAATGGCATTGCGACACCAAACCGCTGCTTCAAAAGGTTCCCCCAACACTGGAGGAATTGTTTCTAACCCACGTTTACAAACAAGTATCTTTGTAAGAACAGTACCGCCAGCCTCTGTTTAACTATAATGCATTTTATATATATATATATATATAAAAGGCTCTGTGTGTTTTTCTGGTATATTTTGTTTTCGAAGAGAAACTTTATAAACATACCGGATTGATGAAGAACAAAGGTTGCTTACACACTGCTCCGGTTATTTCTGTGACAGCCGGAAATCAATGTTCTATCTACCTATAAACCTATTTTCTCTTTCTGTTTGCTTGTAAAAGTGAATTCAGCCAGTTTTTAATGACTTTAATAAATAACGGTATTCCCCAGGGGGCTGAGTTTTACAGAAAAAACCTCCTGCTTCGATTACCTATGGATATCCAATTAGTTTACCTTATCCCATATAACAAGACTTTAGCAGAAATATGTCACAACCGATTTAGGAGACTTTCTTCGTGCATCCACTTGGAGAATGGAGCCAGAGGCAGAATATCTGACGCAAGACTGTTCGATTGTAAACAGAGAAAGAGACTGAGCAGCCTCACTTTGGACAAGGCACAAGGCTGGCTGTACTGAAAAGGGTAGAAACGCACAGCTCAAAAAGAGCGCAGATCCTGGTTCGAATAACTTCATTTTAGTTTACATTGTAGAGGAGCATGTTTTGGGCAGTTCGCCTTACAGGAACGGCGACGGTATGGCGTCGTCACCGGTGGAATAGAGATAAGGGTAGATGGCAAGCTTGGCAGGCAATGAGGCCTACTAAGTGGTTATGAGGCCGCCAAACGCGAGATGATGGATCAGCAAGCTGAGCCGGTATGACACAGCAAGCAGAGTCCCGTCGAGAGTCGGCCGACCTGCTGCGAGGCACCCAAGGCGCACAGATTCACAGGGGACACCGCCTGTGACCATGGTTACCGCTCCGAGTCAGAGCGTGCTGCCTCCATGCTTCGGCACAGTCCACCGGTTATGTGCCACAAATGGGGACCATCTGAGGTGTTTGCTGTCTTTTAGGTTGCTGGGTTTGTTGCCACGGTGCCCGAGAAAGGGGGGAGGTGGGAGGGTGACTCTCCCCAAGTCCCCGATGAACTGCTTTGCCAGAAGGCCTAATAAACCATGAAAATGACATTAATAAGTAATGTAGAGCTGTGTTGACAAATAATGAAGAGTTTGTCAGCTGTGGTCGGGAGCAAATCAAATCACACGGTCAGCCAAATGTCACATTCTACACCGTTGCCAGAGGACTCCGCTATAAAACCAGCTATTTTTTGGGCACCACACTGTAAAGAGTCACTAATGACAATAAAGAACGACACTTAAAAAGCCAGTCAGGAAAACGCCAGTCTGAGATAGAACTCCATTCCAACTGTAAGAGTGAGTATAGATATTCCCACAGTTGCTGTTTGAACCTAAGCAAAGAAGGGCAGTGGGGCACTCTCTCTTTCTCCAGAACACAGCCGAAGTATGAGAGGATGGGCCATTCAATCTCCACCGGAGAGCGTGTCAAAGAAAACAGTGGTCAGTTTATGCCTGTGTGTGTGTGTTTTTTTATTATTTTTTAAACCTGTGCTAATTATTTTCATTACTATGCTGTGGGACTTGGGGAAAAAAAAACACAGTGGAATTGGCACAATAAATATAATAACTTTTATAAAATATTTATAGGATATTGGAGTTTTATGAAGGCTCATCTAAACATGACATTTCTTGTCATAAGGATATTTACGACTCAGCACTAAAACATATTTTGCTCATCACGGCTCTCATATAAAGACCTGTGCCATAAAACTATCCATGACGTTTCTAGTCTACTAGTGATTCTTTTTGGCCGCGTAGCAGCTAGGCGACTGCACACCGTGAATGACCGGTAACTTCTAGACAAAGCAGCACTTTATTTTTTGCGTCAATGCTAAACCTGAGGCCTGCTGCTGGCCACTGCTTCACAAGCATAGTTATGAAAATGCGTTTGTGTCGCACATCAATCTTCAAGAACGTGTGACACTCACTTCCATAACAAGCTGGGTGCTAGACCTCTATCCCCATCTCTGCCGTTATCAATAATAGTTCGTTTATGCAAATGCATTAAGAGGTTGTTTACCCATCACACAAATCACAGCACGGATCCATTTTGACATGGCATCAATTTGTGGCGGAATCAAATTTGGCCGAGCAAACTGTCCAGCTCTGCATTTTACTCGATCTCCAAAACAATCAGATTTGTTTGCACAGTGGCACGGTGCTGCTAATGAGGTATTTTGCACCCATTCATAAACACATTTGTTCCAAATACACCTGACACATTCGTAATGACACACATATAAGGGGATAAGGAGGACGGAAAATGATCAAACATTGTTAACTTGGGCATGTAATTGATTTTAAGCAAACAAACAATCAAGCACAATCCCATAATCCCATCGGTGAAATCCCATCATGTAGGAGCATCTGGTTTTCAGTTTTGCGGCAGTCCACACTGTGAAGGGGGGATCAGGCTTAGGAGTACAGCACCACGGACAGCACCTCAACCCAACCGACACGAGTCTGGAGGCCCCCGCTTCCTGTTGGCCATAGTTGCCCTGGTGGATCATGAAATAATCTGCACTGCAACTCTCCTTTCACACAGCCTGTCTGCCGCTGACCTCAAAACTGCAGTACTTCTTAATATGTATTTGTGTTTCAAGCATACAAAATGTATTGCAGAGGTGATTTTTTTGGGGGTAAAATGCATTATACATTTGTATATAATACACAGTATGTTTGACCGCAAATATATATGTACATTACATTATTAGATTTATTTACACATATTTTTTATAATCATGTCTCTGGGTAGTGCATCCTATCTAGGACGTACCCCAGTCATGTTCTCTATGCTACCTGGGATACTGGGATAGGCTCCAGGCTCCCAGACCGGCCAAGACCCAGTGCAGCACAAGTGGGTTCACAGTAAATAATGCCTTGTGCTTTACAGTTCTTTCATAGAGTAGCATACATGATTTTGTAAAGAAGGACAGAATAAAATGATTCAACTTTGAGTAACTAATGTATGGTATATATTAATACTTACAGCATATGGGCATAGACAGTGGGATATGTGAGGAGCACTCCCAGCACTAACGATGGCACGATGGGTTCATTTTGCCCCGTATGAAGATCTGGTTCCATTGAGCATGAGACCGATCAGCAGAGTGTAAAATGACTAGACCTCGGGGACAAGGTGTTTGCACAGGCAGCGTATTTTTCAAGAGGCAGGGGTCTAAAGATGCGACCACAAGAGCGCAAAAAAAACGGCGTCGTCTTCGCCGTGTTGAGGTGACGTGAGCATGGCACGGGACGTGATGTTTCGTTTCAAGACAGCGTTGGTGCAGTGAGGAATAATGCGGATAAGGAATGTCACATTTAGTTTTCCCTATAAGATATACATTTGAACACTGCTTATTACATTTTTTTTTTGTGTAGCACACCAGTCAGTTTTTGGTGAAATTAGTATCACACGGTGCAATAAATGCATATTCTAGCTAGTTAGCTAGTTGTGACGCGTATAACAAAGTCACCCAGAGCACTGCAATATGCTTTCTACCTTCCAGACCAGTTTCAATGCTCGCTGCCAGCCATGCAGCTTTTCTCCTGTTTGCAAACTTATATTCTGGCATTCGATAGTTAAAAAGAATTGGTTGCTCCATTTTGTCCCACAGCTGGTGAAGCTGCAGGTTCAACCCACCTACATTGCACCACATTGGCTGAGCTATACAGACATCCGTGGGTCAAAGTTCCATGAAGACTATTGCTCTGCCACCAGATGCAAGGGACCTGATTTTCTCGTTGTGCCGATATAATGGATATGAATGAGACGCAAATATTTTTCCACGCTAGTGCGATGGCACCAAGTTCCAGAGGGAAAAGGAAAAAAACAAGACAGATCTCCACTCTTGTGCATCCAAGAAAGACCATGGAGGGCCATGCAATCGCGATTATCATAATAAATCCGTCAGTCGAACGATTAATCTGTCCAAAACTTTTAACACATAAAGGATCATATGTTCCTCAAATCCGTCAGTAAAGCTGCGTCCATTTTCCAGATGCGCAAAGATCAACACTGTATTGGAGCATTTAAACAGCACAGCTCCTCACACTGTAATTTTCCTCTGAACACCTTTTTTTTTATAGCAACAACACACATTTGGAAATGTGGAAGATTAATGCCAGAGATTACAGTCACATTTGGGCAGTATTTCAGCCTGGTGAGCCCAGCAGAAGCACAGTAAATTAAATCCTTGGTATAATAGCTACTAGCTCCCGACCGGAGGATTATGGGAAAGAAGCTGTGTAGCTGCAACCGCGGATAGCTTCTATCAGGGAAGCACAGGAGCACTGAATTCACACCATCACAATAGGCTCCGTCGGATGTAAAAAGACGACACCAGTCCGCACATCAGCTAGCGCATGGAACAAAACTGGCAGCCATTAAAATGCATAAAATTACAGAGAAGAGGATTCACATATGTGGCACGTTTGAGTGGATACTGAATTCTGCTACTGCATCACTAAACACATTAACTGTACAAATGGGCTACAAACCTACAATAGTTGCTTTGGATGAAAGTGTTTTCTTATCTTAAATTAAATCTAAAAGTATCTTTGCAACTTTGTGAACACAGTTTGTATTTTTGACACAGGGTAAGTACATTGCCAAAGGACCCAAAGGTTGAGGTTCATCATGAATGGAATCTACACCCTTCTGGAAACCACTTCTGACTTGTCTTTTGCCAAAAAACCAGCTGAACCTATCTATTAAAATGATGTGGCATTTTAAGATTTATTTAAATTTTGCATAAAATATCGGCATATGTATGCAAAATGAAGACTTTCATATGAAAGGTTCCACAGTTTCTGCACATATACCAATATTAGTAAAGTTACACAAAAGCTAGTGTGAGCTACAGTATAGAACCTCTTTAATATTAATGATACACATTACCCAACACATTTGCTAACGCTGAGAACTAACTGCAGGGAACAGGAAGCGACGGATGACAAGCCGCATGCCCTGGAACCCAAAAGCGGAGCTCAGCAGATTAGTGCGGTGGGCTGAAAACACGAGACACCGGTGCCCCTTTCCGCACTCCGTTCTGCACCGGTAACCAAGGAGATTTTAGATGGTCACAGTGAAATCTGTGGACGTGACCTGCCGCAGACCACCTCCTGTCACACGCTCCTCCAGAGCAGCGTCCGGAGACGTGTCCATGCAGACCCGCTGCTCTGCAGCGTCACAGAATACGCAAAAAGCTGAAATGATTGGGGGCAGGGGATGTCGAGCACTACTAAGATCCACCAACCAGCCCTTTTAAGTGACACTTTCTGAGCAGCCTCAATGAGGCTTTTCCTTGAAGACTGAAATTCACGATTCAGATAATCCATTATGATACGCAGTTGTTTCAGACACCACTGCTGCGGCCGTCAAACGACTGTCCGAGCGTGTCCGTGCGTGACTGTCTCGTTTTAAGAAGCTGTGCATGGTGCATACTAAAAGCACAAACTTTACTTTGAAATATCCCGCGTCGTGCCTACATGAGCAGAATGGAAGGCAGTCTCCCCAGATCTGACAAGATTAGGGATGCCTCTGTTCTGGTTTGCCACATGAGGAAATTAACTTGACCTCAGAATGCATCCGTACAAGAGGCTCAAAGCCAGAGCTTGCTGGAAGTTAAGATGCCAAGTGCTAAGCACTCTTGTCGTGTGACATGCTGATTTTCTAAGCCAAAGTGACACTTCTTGCTTTCAGGATAATTTTAATATTTAAAGAACCTGACATTATGTCAGAGCTCTTTAAGTCCGAGACAATTTAAATTTTTAGCTTCAGGGTCATTTTACACTGCTATTAATCAGTTTGAATTCATCTGCTTTACTGGAATCCTAATTTATAGGTTGCATGAACAGAAACTTTAAATTGGATGATTTTTAATTTTTTTTTTTACACAAAGCCTGTTTCGTGTCTACAGGGAATATTTAGGGGAGAAATTTTGGAGTAATCTAGTTTTACACCCAAAATATATTAGTCAGTTAGTGCTTCGGGACTTGTTTAGATATTCTTGAAAATCTATGTGATTTGTGAGTCATACAGCCGATAAAAAAAAGAAAAAAATCAGGCACATTGCTAGAGTGTTTGCTATTTGCCTCCATTTTAAGGCATCGCAGCCGGCAGTGACTGTGAGGCTAGGTGATGCAGCTGATGATGCCGCAAAAGTTTTTAAATGCCCAGAGCTAATGATGTGGCTGCGTATCCTACCTTTTATCCGTTTACTTCTGCATCATGGCAAGGTGAAACAGAGCGAATTCCAGCCCATTGCTACAGAAAGATTCAAGGCGCGTTATAAATTGGACTGCAGAAGCTGGGAGCCAGTTGGCTCCTCTCCCACCCTACCCTGGATTGCTGAGCATCCTGAGTGAAGCTAATGTTGTCAAACCAACAAATTCCATTCCATCATTAGCGTCGTCTGTTTAGAGGTAGGCTCTAGGGGAACCGGATTTCAAGCCATTTGGCAAACGCATACAAGTCTTTTTATTTTTCTTTTTTTTTCCTGCATCTCTCAGCTACCTGTTCCACCTTGTGGTATAATTGATGAGAAGCCAAGCCGTTGAGTCTTGGGTCGACGGTGGGAGGGAAAATTAAATATTAATGGGATTTTCTTATTTTGACTGAAAAAGCTTCCCAGTTTTCCACCCTTTACGGCCTCTGACACGTCCTTTATTACATCTCTTCAAGCTATTAAAAAGGTGACCTGAATACTGAATCAGTGCAGGCTCTGTCCTGCGAAAGTAATAAACTTATGAGGATAAAAGTCCGGGAGAATGTGCTGTGAAAGGAATCTGTTTAGGAAGGGGCCAAAAGAAAATGCTCAATTCATACATATGTATGGGCTTCAACAGACTGCATGCGGAATGCAAATGTTATCACATGTTTGCCCAACAGTTTCATGAAAAATGTCTGCTAGCTTTGGCATGATTTGGAAATCTGACTGAGCACTACCTTATCATACACATGCATAATTAATGGAAAAAAACACGGTGGCTAATAACAGCTGATGTGCACGGATTATTTTAAATTTTCTGATGGAGTCCCAAATTATAACCATGAATTATATGCCATGACCTAGTACTTGGGAGCCTTGGTTTCACCTCGGCATGTAAATTATTCAGCCGGCGCATTAGCCGGTCAGGCCAAGCCTGCATGGGTGAGGAGAACAGCGGCGGATGTGTAGGTAACCTCTCGGAAGCACGCGTGAATCTGGCCTGCTGCCTCGAGCATCCCAAGGCCACGGCACAGGCAGACTCAGCACGACATAAAGGTATCCGTCTAGGGCGATGAGAGGAAACTACTATGGAACACCGGCTGCAATTCCCTGCACTGCTTACGTGCTTCTGGTGGGTCCCACTCATTTCATACCTATTATATTTCCTGCTCCGATGAGTCAGGTGTAAATTTGTCTTGTCCCTACAAAGGTGTGTACTGAACCTGCAAATTCCTGCCGTAAATTAATCCAATTTCTTCTTTGGTTTAAAAAAAAAAATCTTTTGACATATAAACAGTTCATTCGCCATATGTGTTCCATGCAGTGCACTAAATGTTCACAGAACCCAAAGTCAATAAAGAAACAACAAACTCATTTAATAAAATGGATATACACCCCCCATCCATTAAAGTAAATGATTATTCTGTCAGTTTCACACCAGCGTTTTATTCCGGCTGTTATCCCAAACTATTAATCTCTTTAAGTATGGGGACTGATAAAAGGTGAGGACTATAAACTTGCGGGTTTTTCCCCCCACTGGTATCTGAGCGAAGGCAATCTCTGCAATTATGCTTTGCTGCTGCTTCTCTTTCTAAGTGCTTCTGCTCAGACCCTAATTACAAGGGCCATCTACACCAGAGTGGGAGGTAATTCAATACAGAGCAGGTCATTGCATTTAATGACATGACTCATTATTAGCGTGCCGCCATTGAGATCGATACAATATAAGTGAAAAGACAACTGCCAAGCTGGGCGACCATCTGAATGCCCCGTTCAGATGGATGTAAGAAATTGCTCATGCTTCGAAAAGGCCTCTGAAGCCCCCACCCACGAGGTCAACTCGGGTTAGCCTAAGTACAGTAGCCCCCCCCCCAGAATAATCCTGTAAATACTTCGAGGAGTCCAAGACTGGACCAATAAAGGTAGCTGTTAATGGACAAGTGCTATGCAGCAACTGTCAGCACACAGAGCATTCGAACAGATTGAGAGCCACACGGGGGGGGGGGGGGGGGCTCTCTCTCACATAATGAGGAAGGCTAACAAAAATCACTTTGAGTTAGAAAATCCAATTGAATCCATTAAAGAGTTCGACTGCAGTAGTCTTACAGTACACCTCTATAACTGTTAATTTTATGCAAACCTGGGGAAATGTGGTACTAGCACGTTAAAAAGCAAAAATGTTTATTCATTTGAAATCCAAAGTAAACGTGACGATGTCTAATATTAAGCATTTCAATACTATACGTAGAATGTATTAAAGGGGAGGAGGACATTTTTCTCATATGTAAAAAAAACACTAAAATTCTTAAAAGTATTTTCCAGCAGGAAGGAGAAAAAAATCATAGGGGTTCACAAAGACTGGCTTTTGAGAGCATAGCTGTTCAAAGAGAAATGTACTTGAAATCTTTCCATCCATACATATTCCAGAATGAAATTCACTGCAAACATGGAATGAATCCCAGGAAACCCAGAGATTCTGGGTTTAAAATTCTTCAGTTAAAGTCAAGTTTTTTTATGGTATTTAGACTTAGACGTCACATTATCATCAACGCGAGTCCAAACAAAAGTACAACACCATCCATCCATTTTCCAACTGGGTAACCTAGACAGGTTAAAATAATAAAATAAAATAATATACAACACAAACAATATGCAATTAGTTACTATTATAATACCATTATATGGCATTATTTAAATTGATGTCGGACACCAGGACTGAGTAATTTCATGTTATTGCCATTTATTGCATGACATGTTCTTGTGTGTTAAGGCAAGAACTTCATTAAAACAAAGAGGTCGAGGCAGCATTAAACACAAGCCTAAGAACCTGGGACTTGTGACGGCTCATGCTCAAGCCCTGATTGTTCTCTTTGCATGATACATTTCACCGTAACAGTGAAGGCCTCTAAAGGTCAGGATCAGTCCCAGTCCTGCCTCTTCTGTATGTCAGTTCCCTGTTTGGCCAGCAGGTGCTGCTGACCATCAGATTGTTCTTAGCCCCTAGTGTTATCTGCTGTTCCCCAGGCCACTGTATGGCTTTATGGGTGAAGTGGGTAGCCGTGTCATTCAGGCTTCCCTTTTCTGACGTGGCTTACATTTATATTTATGTTGTTGGCTTATTTCTGTTGATGTATTTCTGTGCAGTTCCTTGTTTTGTTCTTAGTTGTTATTTCAGTTTTCATTAATGTTTAGTTACCCTTGTTTTAGTCTCCCTTGGTGTTTTCTTGGTCTCTTATTGCCCATATCTGTTCCCCAGTGATCTTAATCCCTAGTAACTGCTAACTGCCCCCATCTGTCTCTCGTCGAATGTAGTTATTTGTGTATATAAGTGTCAGTCCATGCTTCAGTCTTCAGTCGGTCATTGAGTGTGTTTGTGTTCTAGAATTGCTGTTCGGTCGTTTTTCTGTTCCTCGTTCCTTTGTGTGTTATTGCCTTTGATTCCTGCTTGTTTCCCTTAATAGTCAGAGTTTGCTTGCCTTGTGTTACCCTGTGCTCCTTGTGAAAACACCTTAGTGTTTCCCTGCTCGTTTTGACCCTTTTTGGTCCTTTGTTTCTCTTTTTTGAGTTCAGTTGTTAAATAAAACACCTTTTGCCTGAGAGCCGCACCATGGATTGTCTGTTCACCATACCTCACTGCAGCGCCAAATTGCTTTTGAGTCTGGGGATAGAGCTGAGGTGTCCCATTCCAGGAAGCTCTCACAAGGTGTGCACTTTGAAGAGAACCCACATAAGTAGTTACATGAAAGTGTAAATATACTCTAAATGACTTTTGGTTCCATGTGTTGTGGGCGCAACTCATTTGTCCCCTTTTTTAGGCACCATACTTAAAGAGGTGACACTTCAATTAATAGCTCTGTAGAATGATAGACACAAAGCACTTCGGTGACTACAGATGCTTTCAGATCTGGGGTTCAACAAAGTAACATCAATCATTCATTTAAGAACTAAAGCGTAATCACTGTTTAACAAGGCTTTAAAACAAAACACTGTTTTCAAATTTGATATATGTGAAACTATCTTTCCTTACATTCGATTTAAGCATTTCTAAAGACATCCTGTCAGTGGACACTAATTCATTGCTTCTGCAATTCCTCACAAAAGTACATCTACAATTCTCCGCACGCGGCTACACAGCAGGTACCTGCAGGGTCCATGGACAATCGGAGAACCCCTTGCCTCTAGCTGCAGACCTAGCCATTACACTCGACTGATACTGGACAGGAGGCCAGATGAACTAAATTGATCTCTCTCACAGCAGTGGATACATCTGGTACCCCTTGTCTCACAAATTCTTGCTGTTCATAGAACACTTTCTTTCAACAAACCTAGAAACCGGCTTGAAAGGGGAAAAACACAAAGCATCTCTTATCAGAGTTCTCGGAGCCGACCTTTTCGTTTCGTACTCCCTCCTCTCATCGCCAAACACTCGGAATTTTGAATTTAAATCTTAAACCGTTTAAATCATTTAAAATGGAATCATGAAATAAACTTGCAGTGCTATATCCAGTGCCCTCGGGAAATATCCAGCCCTGCCAATGGCACCCATCGCCATGGTAACACTCAGAGCACCTCCTATAAACCATTAATTGACGGCAGCAGATACAGCTGAGAAATTAAACTCACATTTGTCTAAAATTGTGTTTTACACACGACTCTGTTTAATGCTGGCTTAAATAGCCCAGTGAGATCCAAAGCCAGGCTGTACAGCTTTTCCATTTTCTCACAGCGTTCGGTGACACACAACTCTCCCATATGTCTTCCTAATAAAATATGTAATGTAAAGACGGGGAAAACAACACAAGCTGCTTCTTAGTTTGGGTTTGACCAATTCTCAGTACGAAAAAACAGAAAAGTCAAAGTCAGAACCTTCATTCTACACATATTCATAAATATCCCCTTTCAGCTAAATACAATCTGGCTTAATTTAGCTGCAAAGCCAAATCTCTTTAAACTGTAGTCAATCAGTAAATAATAAACAGTTGGGTCTCTTTATGTATTAACTCACACAAGCAATCAAAACAAATCTAATTTAAATGGGAAAATAAGGTGCCTTCCCTTAGCTGTTCTGCTCTCATTCCTCACGGTCAAGGGGATGGACGCTCTGCAATTGATGAACCCAGCTCTCATCTAGTTATGTCTGCCATTACTCTGCCAGAGTAAGAGAAATTGACTGAGCTAAATCAGCTTACTGTTGAAAATATAATTAGAAATGATTTTTCTATTTAGTACAATGGCATTACGTCCAAAGCACATCAATAACCCCTTAACAGTTCATCTTTTTTTAATAGTTTTGGAGCCTATGTGCAAATAGTAAGTGGTCTAAATCTTATCACAGCTCGGCTGAATGTTAAAGAAACAGCGCAGCTTCCTGAAGGGCTCAATACTGGTCTGTCAGCAGCATCAGGCTACATACCAAGACTCTGATAACCATGCTAAGATGCAAAATCAGACAAATAAAATAGATTTCTATGTATTGATTTATAATATATTGGGGGGGGGGGGGATAATTACACATAGATCCAAATATTTCCAAATAAATACTAGAAAGACAAGACTCTTTTTGCCTTACCACACTAACTTGCTGGCAAAGTGCAGGAGACATGAAGCATTAAGATAATCTGCAATATCAATGGGTAGTATTTCTCATCCACACTGTAGCCAGTATGAATTCATATGCGATATTGATCTTGTCTGCAGACACACAAGTGTTTGATCATGACAATCTGGCTTTATAATGTCATCCACTCAATCTAAAGGCAGTGGACATCTAATGTGAGACAATGTCATATTCAGCTGGACTTAAATTAGAACAAACCACATTAAATTTAAAGATATAAAGATATAAACCATAGTATACCAACGTAAAAATCCTCCTTATATTCAAAATGTATTGGGCTAAAACAACATAGCTTGTAATCTGAACAGTATTATCATAATTTAAAAACAGATATTCAGATCAGTAGATAAGAAGTATTTTTCTTTCTTGAGAAAATATCTCGCTGTGAAATGGTTCCATTGTTATCAGCCTATCTGAGTTTTACATACTGCTGCCTCTATCAAAAACCTATCTGACCACTGAGTTTCCCTACAAAGCACATTTTCTGCATGTCAGCAACACTGTCGTTACTCGTCCAGTTGGATACTTCCTCAGGTGTCACGCTTGCTTCTGGTGCATCGAAATGTTTCGAAATTATGCAGTGTTTAGGGTCTAGTTGATGTAGGATTTCTGCTTGATATTCATATTGCCCATTAATGAGGTAAAAAACCACTTCATAAACATCACCTTCCCAACTCCATCCATCCATCTTCTGGAACTGTCAGTCCCACGCAGGGCCGCTGGAGGTCTGGAGCTTTTCATAGAGGCTACGGGTGAAAGACAGGGAACAACCCAGGATGGGGTGCCAACCCATAGCAGGGCACACACATACACACACACACACACCATTCACTCACACACGCACATCTATGGGGAATTTGGTAACTCCAATTAGCCTCAGCATGTTTCTGGACTGTGGGGGGGAACCAGAGTACCTGGAGGAAGCCCCACGATAACATGGGGAGAACATGCAAACACCACACACTCTACACACTTCAAACCAGGTCCCAGAGGTGTGAGGCAGCAGTGCTAACCACCGCACCACTGTGCCACCCCTCCGCCCCAACTTCCTAGTCTCATAAGTGTAGATATTCCAGAGCAGGGGTCTCCAACTCCGGTCCTGGAGGGCTACCGTCCAGTAGGTTTTCTAACCTACCTGGCTTCTGATGAGCCACCCCTGTTCCTGATATTTACCTGAGAACAGGTGTGGCTCATCGGAAGCCAGGTAGGATAGAAAACCTACTGGACGGTAGTCCTCCAGGACCGGAGTTGGAGACCCCTGTTCTAGAGTGTGTCTGATCTCCTGTCACAAACCAAGAGCATGCACTTATGGGATGACTGGCACACATTCTCAAGATTAAGCCTATGATGTACATTGACCTTCCATCTGGGTTGTACACATACCGGTGGCTTATTTTGCTACAGGGAGCATACAAGAATCTCCATTCAGGAAAGCTGCTGCTCATCTTTATCAGTTAAGTAGCACTAGCACGCAACAGAAGCTTGAGATCCTACTGGCAAGGTGGAAAGGGAAAGCCTTTGCATCTGCAAGGAGTACTACAGAAGGAAGCTTAACAGTATCCGTCAAGCATGTGGAGCTCCACTCATTATTTATGTATCCTGAAGTCGATTACATGAGTGGAGCAGTGCGCCGAGAGAAACCCATGCCAGAGCAATCTTGATCCTTTTTTCGCCCTCAGAAAGCCTCTATACCACAAGCAGTACAGTTGATCTTACGAGAGACACTCCATGTACTTTAAATCTAGCTGTCCACAGAGGTGATGTATCCTTCCTATTATGGCATGTTTCAAACTTTAATCGCTGTAGTCAGGAACCAGGAGCCAGGAACAGAGCTGCTATACAAGAGTCTAAAGCTAGAGTATGACCGTCCACAAAGGGCTTTCTGTGGGTGCACAATGTGTCTAAAGAGGCTATCTAAAACAATGTAGATATTCTTTTATAAACAATCAGTCCAAGTGGGTGCTTATATGATCATACCCCTTCAAAAATGACAGTAAAATAGATCCAGTACTCTAGAAAATTTCAGGGTAAGTTAAGACGGACAGATTTAATATTAGGTTTCAGCAAAAGCAACTATAGTAGAAATACACAAAAAAAAAATACGGAATGGTAGACGATGTCATTCATGCTTTCAATTCATTAAAAAGGTGTCCTTTCACATAGAACATTGACAGCCGTTAACAGAAAAAGATAAAAGCTTTTCAAAAACATTCAATTATAAAGACAAAAAGGTAAGTCGTGAATGAAAGCATTGGCTGACAGTATGTAGAAAATATATGGAAAAATTCCTGTCGAGCTATACTAAACGAACATGTGATTTTTTAAAAAATTATTTTTTTCCACCATCGACGTTTGTCAGTTCAACAGTTTTGTTCACTAGTCAGGACAGATTTGGGTGGATCGTTATTTTAAAGACCCATAATGACATTTTAGGCATTCGGGCAAGTGCATTTTAAAAGCTTTTCAGAAAAATATAAATGCCACTCATGAGGCTACTTACCACTATTTAGTCCATTTCAAAGGATATAAACACCATTATTGCAGTAATACATCGATGTATATTAACTAGGAAGTTATCGTGGCATAGAGCATTGGTGGTTATCTAAAAATGGAAAGGTACCATTTTCACTGGTGTCCAGCAAAGTGCAAGTGAAATATCAAACCTGATGAGCTCAGAAAAAACTGCAAACAGGAAAAAAAAAATGTAAATGCATGTATCCTGTAGTTGGCACAAATAGTGCTTTTAAGGGATACCTACAGTGAAACTTTCTGGCTACAATGGACGTAATAAAGAGTGCCAATTTTCAGCCATTTCTGGAATTGGTTTGTTCCCCCCCCCCACCCCCCAAGTACAATCATAGGCCTCAGAGTTGTTTCCAGGAGGATAAACAGAATATATCCATTTCAACCAGCAAAGTCTTTAAAGCAAATGAGTAATATCATCAGTCTGGGAAGAAGAGACACGGCTACCTTTTCAATAAATCATAAGTGACAAGAAGATGACTGGAGAATGTGAGGTTTGTGAACTGATGCATTTCAGAACCCATCTTTGCAACTGCACTGAACCCTGATTCCTGGGTATGTGTAGAATGCTAGCAATTAGCTTGTGCTATTTATCTCTGTCACTTAGAAATCTGCAGTATTTTCAGAAGGCAGCCAAGTTCAAAGCTGCCAATAGATCAACATTATTTAAGGCTGATATTGCTCTAGTTCAACATGTTAATGGAATAGCAAACCACACTCCTCCAGAATGGCAGAAGAGTGGTGATGCATATCATCCACATCAGTCTGTTTGAAATATGGTCTGACATACAATGCAGACTTATAAAAATGTAACGATTTTAACGACATTTGCAGTTCCTTCACTCGCTATATTTTAAAGATATTACGGCACCAGCAATACCCCTAACCGACGCAAGCAGAAACAAACTACTTCCAAATTGTGACAAAATTAAAACTGATAACAAATAATTACTAACTTCCAACCACATGAAACCCGAACTTCTTGAAAAAGGTGCCAGGATAACAGAGGAGCAGTTGGGGAGCACACACACATAAGGAAGGACAAAATTTTGATTTGTTCCCCATGTGCCACAAAAATGATAAAGTGACTACGGTTACTTTTTGCTCTCCAGACAGTTTTACTGCACCTGGCATCTCTTCAAAGCTCCAGTCACTCTGCCAAGCCACGCAGGCTACTCTGCTCTCACCTCCTCCCTGAAGGTCAACATTATGCCGTCTTGTTTCCAAATACAGCTCCTAGTCTTTAATTCCCTTTAAGGGGAAGCTTGTTCCCTGCTCCGTCATTAAGATTAATATGGTGCAGTAGCTTGTCACCGTTACGTTTATTGAGCTCCGTAAGGTGATCGGCAACACAGCAATCATTGCTTGGGCTTAAGGTGTGATTTTGTGTGGGGGGGGGGGGGGGGTTGGGGATTGAGGACAGAACCAAAGTTCAACAGGTTTTATTCTAAGCTATGTATAAAGGAGGGTGTTTTAGTGCAGTCCAGCAGCCCCGGTAATGTACCGTACAGGCACATCTTGACTGCAGGGAGGAAGCTCTTTGAAGAACAGCTCCATGAAAGGGCAAGACGAAAAAGCAGTACGCTCTCTGACCCTCACAGGCCGGGGGGGTGCTTATACGCCATTCTTTCTCAAAGCACTGCTCTAAGTACTCAGTGTCTTTACTCTGGTCGCTTTTCCCATGCACATCTTTAACGAGTCTTTTTCATACTTCGAGCGGTTTTAAAAATTGATGTATTTATTTTCTTGTTTATTTAATTATTTAAATTCAGCTGTTCGTTTTTAGGTCTGGGTCCGAACTATGTGTTTCTGTCAGCACTAAATAAATCACATTTCTTCCCTGGGCTAAATCTACTACTGAGGGTGCTCAGGGAAAGGCACTCATAAAAAATGCACTGCGGAGCACTCCATGCTTCCAGACTATTAAGGGAAACCTCTGGAGGCAGCCCAGAAGATTTAGATTGGGGCTTTACAAGAAAGCCAGTGATTAGGCTTGAAACACTTCCTCGTGTCCTTTTTATTAAGCATCTTTTGCTAAAGCAGCTGGTATGAAATCCGCCCTGTTATGGCAGCGCGATGTGCAAAATATCTCCTTTTTCTGCCAAACTGACACAAGCGAAAAGGCAAATGGTGCAACACACGCCCCCGAGCATCAGAGATGCCTCCACAAGGCGTCGCGGCTCCGTGCGAGTATGCTGATGTTTTCCTCCAGATAGCACAGAGACATACTGTGAAAACAACCGAACCACCACAGTTTTACTTTCCAGAAAAGCCGCTAAAGGAACCTAAACATCATGTAAAATAACATCCCGGGAATTGTTAAAAGGCAGCTAATTATACAACTGTGTTGTTTGCACAGTTTTTCACCACATTACGCTGTATTTTAAATACTCGTCACCCCA
Organism: Brienomyrus brachyistius; assembly: GCF_023856365.1. Classification (NCBI taxonomy): domain Eukaryota; kingdom Metazoa; phylum Chordata; class Actinopteri; order Osteoglossiformes; family Mormyridae; genus Brienomyrus; species Brienomyrus brachyistius. The sequence goes on along the minus strand of NC_064551.1, from coordinate 3,420,746 downwards.
CAGATGCATGTAAGAAAAAAATGCAGACAAATACGATAATATATCTTACTATAAATACTTATAAATACTATAGTAACATAACACAAAACGGATTAACGCACAAACCACGCAAGTCTGTCCAGATCAAATCAGTCAACATGTCCAGATTTATTTCCTCATTAAATACGGCAGACGACTTCATTACTTGATTGGGTTGTCACTATAATGAAATCGTAATATGTTAAGTGTATAATTTTTAAAAGAAATCATGCAGCACTAACTTTTTCTTTCAATTTTCCTCCAAAGTGAGACATTCGTCACGCTTATGGATAAACAGCAGCCTCACATTAACCGGCGTGCCGTTGGATCCTCACGGCCACGACGTATTTCATTAACATAATTAAACTGCTGAATTTATTCGAGCGCTGATAAATGTGCATCGCTTGATTTTTGCCCTAAAAATCGCGCCGGAGATCTCTGTCAGGCTCCTGACCTGTAGTGTCTGCACTAAGTTGCCCCCGCGACGCCAACTTCATGACAAATTCGTAATAAATGACTAAAGGAAAGAAATCTGTCCATAGAAATACCACGATCAGTTTCACGCCTGTCTGTCTGTAAAACTTAAGAAAAACGGCGTGTTTGGGCTCTTCTGCCCGGCGCTACTTAATTATCCCCAAGTATTACCAGATGTTTCAGGCGGCTGCCACTTAACGGCGAGTCTCATTATCCCAATATAAAATAAATCTCTCTCTCTCTATATATATATATATATATATATATATATTTTTTTTTTTTTTTTTTTTTAATAGCGCCTTAGGTGTACAAATCGCTACTTGCTCGTCGTATTCATGCCCTCGGAGTATTTCCCAGACCTGTACTTCGCACCCCCTCCCAAGCGGCCGCTCTCCGGCGCCGAGCCACCGCCCTACCTGCTCGGCATCCTCCGTGGGACACGGCTATCCTCTCACCGTGGAAATGCAGCAAAGGGCGGAGACGCGGCGCAGGTCGGGACGCTTCCCCCCATTTCCCGGCGCTGCCCGTCACCAGGTGCTTTTCTTCTCTCTCTCTCTCCCTCCCTCTGTCTCTCTGTCCCTCCCGCTCTCTTTCTATTCCGCCCTCCGCTCCCCCTCACACACACGGACGTACATTCACCTCTCAGTCACACCAACTTTTCTTGCTGTTTTTAAGCGCTTTTCGTTAAATAAATCCCCTTATAAGCGCGTAATCCCGCGTCGCTCGTTTCCGTATGCAGACAGGTAACGGTGACGGCCGCCGGGTCACGTGGCGCTACGGTGACATACGAAGGAGGACCGAAGCCGCTTCATTCAGTAAAGCGCCTTTTGCACATCTCTGCGGGCTGCTAGGGTGTGTTGTTCGTCCGACATTCGCAATCATCTCCAGAAATACATTTACATATCTTAATGGTAGCCTTAAATTGCCTTACATTAAAATAAATCCATCCTTTTATTCTTCACACTTATTCTTACTACGGCGTCACGGGGCGCCTGGAGCATCTTCCAACAAGACATTGGGCAGGGGACACTCTGGAAAGGATGACGATCCTTTGTGGGGTACACACACATGCACACAAAGGCACGGTAGTGAGATACTGACTGACATAGCTGTATATTTCTGTACTTCTGAGGAAAGGGGAGTGCCGTACGATACCTGTATAAACACGGAGAATTTGCAGACTCTGCACGGAGAGCTGAGGACAAGAATTGAACTTGCAACCCTATCACAATTCATAGTCATGTCAAAATATGAGTAGTCAGCTGGTCTATGTGGGACATAAACCTGTTTGCTGTTGTCCTCACCACTTGTATGTTGACTGTGCACTCTGGGGGGCGTTGCGCACATAATATTCATAGCACTAAACATTTTATTTATACAAAAATTATGTAAGAACAAATATCTGATAATTCATTTCAGGAGGCTACAGCTGGAAATCTTGCACAATGCAGGCTGAAGCCCAAAATTAACTGTAATGTTGAACTTAAATTATCCTTCACCAGAATGCTGTAAGGAAAATATAAACGGACAGTAGTAAAACTTACACAATGAATTAAGCTACAAATCTTACAAGGGAATCGTGCAAAGTATTTGCAGTTTCATCAGGCACTCATAAGCTTAATATATCTGCAAAGTATGTAACTACAACTGCATGATAATCCGTCAGACTTGGATTTAACAAGAATGCCTGTCTACTGTGGGCACATTAAACATAAACATAAGTTTACCCTGACCTACAAAGAATAAACAATGTCAAACAATACTCGTGATCAAATACCGAGAAACCCCTGGCAGACGACCAAAGAAAAAAAAAAAGAAAACTGTAAAAACTACAGTGCTATTGCCATCACTATCAGTAATCGTGTTGGGAGAAGATATTGAATTTCTTGTCCAGTGGAGATACCGATAGCTTAGTTTTACAGCGGGTCACCAAATGCATTAGACGAACTTGGGATCTTTCTCTAGCCTTCATAGCAGCCAGATGGTCTTGAGTTAGAACTTTCAATTATTCAGTCATCCTGAGAACAGATTGAATCTGTCAAGCGTGAGAGAACTTGGCTGGCCTCTTCCAGGGCTCCACAGTGTCATGTGCGCTTATCTCCGTGTGTGTATTTGTGTGTGTGTGTGTGTGTGTGTGTGTGTGTAGTACTTGCAAAAGTGTATATATACAGTACCATCCATCCATCCATCCATCTTCTGACCACTTATGAGATTGCAGTGAGGCTGCAGCAAAGAGTACATCCTTGATGGGATTCCAGTGCATTGCAGGGCACACAGATGCATACACTATGGCCAGCTCAATGTTGTTCTTTAATCTGTCACTGACTTTTCCATATCTTTGGTAACAATAGTATTGTACGTGCCTGTAATGGAATGTTACCACTGCTATCACTTTAAAGCAATATGTTGTGCTTCTCCCGATGTCTAATGCATCCTGCCTCGTCAGGGTATGTCCACTGCAATTATGGAAATCACCAGAATGTACTAAATAATGTAAAGCAGTACATGAACATTATTTATCAAAACTTAATCATGCTTAAGGCAATACTTAAGATATGTAATGGGAAGGTTACCACACTGGTGATTAGTAATACAAGATGGAAACATCAGTTAATAGCCCTTTATGAAGATTCTGTCTGTATATTAAAAAAAAGCAGTTATGCCACATTAAAATAATGGTGTTTTCCCCGGGTATCAATAAAATAATCAATAATGTCTAAGGAACAATTTCTGCTACTAACAAGCTTAGTTTAAATACATCACATGGTTTCATGTTTGGGAGAAAAGACTTAAGACAGGATGGAAAATCTTTATTACGTGAGCATAAACACGTAAACATTATCCAGTGTGACTTAATTTAAGGTTTTACACTGATCATTTCCTAAGCTGGATATTTAAAGCATGTTAGGTTTATTGCCAGAGGAAAAAGCAACCAAGCCACTCTTGGAATTTCAATCCCAGCTATAAATAATATTATTTCAAACTGTCTGCATAATTATCTGCTGTTCTTAATATTACTGGGAGGAAAACAAATTGATGATCCCTGATGAAAATGTTCAGTATGAAGAAATAAAACAGGAGATTCCCACAGCCTTGGCCAAGATTAGTGGTCAGAAAATGGATGGATGGAAAAACAGAACAGAATTTCTTGCACTATTTTGAAATGCACATTTCATTCATTAAACGGAGATGAACCATATATCCTTGTTGGTGTGCATGTGTGTTGCTTTTTAAAAGCATCTGAAAGGCAGCTGGTTTTTATTTGCCACTTTGTGCTGCCTCCACTCCGCATTCAGTCTGCAGATCGTTGTCGTGGGTTATTGGTATAGTCCAGAAGGATGGATTCCGTGTCGTACTTGCTGCTGCAATGCTCAGATCTGCCTGGGCTTTGTAAGTCAGTCTCAAGGAGGCTTTCTGCTAAGCGAATAGCGTACGGAATGTAATCCATTTCGATAAAAGGAATACAATCCACTATGGATCTGGCTTTTACACCTGCGTCCGCATTGTAATCATTCTGAGAGCATTCTGGTAATCCAATTGATGTTGCTTACATGGAACGGCAGTCCTCTAGCTCAGTCATTTGGCTCCATGGGGTATCCGGTCCTGAAATTAAAATGGCCAGTTCTTGACCGAGTGCTGCAATCACAAGTGTTAAGGCGACCTTGCAGTACCTGGTATTCAAATCAACGGAATGAAACACAGCAGCTTTTGAAGGTGACCAGCACCTGAATCCTCTAACAGAGTTCTTGTCTTAAAGCAGCTATGACAAGAATGCTAAATAACTCTGGATTTGTGGTTGTTTTGTTTAAAATGACAGAAAGACCTTATTAATTAGTATTTACTAGGAGCCCATTTAAGCTCTGGGACCAGTGTATTGCTGTGGATGCATGCATAGTATTTATCTCATTAATGGTGGCATTTAGATATGGCAGTAAAGGCAGTGAACTGGCAAGCAACACCCAGGAGAGAGGGCTGTGCAAGAGGTAGTGAGAGAACTGTGCTGATACAGTATGCGTGCTTTGTACAACGTTTTAAGTCACTAGCAAAATTAAGTGTCTCTGTTCTCTGCTGTCTGGTTAGTTGTTCACTTCTGCAGCATTTGCATCGTCTGTGAACACAAAACGGGGGGGACCTGCAACAAAAATTGCAGTGCTTTGCAATGCATGGACATATGTGGAACCCCTTTGAATATAAGCATTCAAAGCACTGGCCAGCAGGGCAATTGGGAAAAAATGTCAAGTGGCTTAGAGAAAGAGAAAGACAACAGTGTAAAAATGCATGAGTAGCTGAGCCTTGTATGACCCTGTCAGTCCAGTGATGTCTCACACTCTCCGCCTGGGATAACTGCAGGGGGGGGGGCATGCCTCCCCTCCCCACCAGGAACCAGGTCGCGGGACATAATCTCTCCCAGAATCAATCCCAGGGATGGACGACAGGATCTGAGCGAGACTATGAGTCATTATGAAGATGCCAACCAGCCACTTGTACTGCACATGGACGCTGATCATCATGCAAACCTTCTGCTTTCACCTTGCAGAAGAAACACGACCAAATCAGTAAACGGGGTAGTGCTGGTAGGTGTGGAAGCACGAAAACAACAAAATCTAGCATCATCACATGGCCTGTTGCCATTTTATTAATTAAAATATGATTTAATGGCTGGAGTGATAATAATAGTATATTGACTATATGTACAAGTCGACTATAAGGGCACTCTTGTGTCAATGTATCCAATTTTTAAATCTTCCTTTTCAAATTTGTTTCGGAGTAGTAATAGTGGGAGCCTGGATGGCTGTGGTGAGGACATTATGAACAGCGTACATCACGCTGGCAAAATGGAGGGCAGCTTTGTCAGCAATGACCCAATGAAAAAAGGCTATTTCGTTCATTTAGGGTGCCTTCCCCTCATTAAGACGATCAGACAAGAAGCAGGCCAAAAGCTTAACTAATAACTCTTAATGAATAGCAGCTTTTATGTGGTTAAATTAATATTTAAACATGTACTGAGAGTAAACAGCAGAAATTACCGAGATAAAAAATTGCAGCACATTCTAATTTAGTCATATAACATTTTTATTAAAGTTATATGATTTATTCTAATTAAATTTGTTCTTTCTAAACATTACTAAGAATAAAATTCTACCTTAAAACAAAAACACCCAAGGATAAATTAGGATATATGAAATATAAACAAAAGTAACACTGTGTGTAATAACACTAACGTGAGGTGAACATTTCCCTGCCTTCTGTCTGAAAACAGTTTAGCCTCTAGAAATATGATCCGTCTGACAGGACATGACCCCACCCTCCCTGGCATTTCCTGCAGCTCCATTTTCTTGGCAAAGATCATTGTTTTATTATCCATAACCCCCATTATTCTGTTCTGTATTCATTATGCCACTATTGATTTGCGGCTTTCGTTTTATCTCTGATAACTGAAAGCGGGGCCATTCTTCCTGCAAACGTAGTCTTACACTAAGTTGACAGAATTTTGGTACGTTGTGGAATTAAATTAAGGTCCAGGTTCTGGTCCTGGCTGGCCCACTCGTCAATGAACTCATCACTTCTGAGTCGCGTAATTTTATGAGCATGTATGTGAGAAAGGCTTGGTGCAACCAGCACCGGATCATCCCAGGACACCTCAGAGCAACCAGTGGGAAACCAGTGGGATCACAGGGACAACTTCCATGCTGCGTATAAACAAAGCCGAGCCAGGAAGCGAATACATGGCCTTGGGGATATTGTAATAATAATAATATCTCATGGATCCCCATGAAGAGATTCTTTTTTTTCGCCTAGCCCACCTTCTGCTTCATGCTTCAGGTGAGAGCAAGCTTGGCAGGGAAGAGCAACCACCTGTAGCGACGCCCGTGGAGCTGGGGGCTAAGGGCCTCGCTTAAGGGCCCACAGGCATGTGACTATTTTTGCCAAAGTTGGTCTCAAACCAGTGACCATCCAATCACAGGAACAGAGATGCTACACCTTAATTCGCTGCACCATCCAACCTGCACTGTACAGCCTGATAAAATTGTATCAAGATTGAATACATGTGTCGTGAATTGAGTGATTGACTGACGATTTCTACAATACCTTGTTTCCATTGCATAATATGTTTGAGAAATTACAGGTGCGTCCACCAAAGATGTGTTTTTTTTCAACGTGCTCCATTTTGATCTCGATCCCCGGAAAGCTTTAAAGATTTTTTTAAACCTCATTTTTTTCTCAACTGTGTCTTTTTGCAATATCTTACAGCTAAAAATGTTCGTTCCGAGTTTCAATAGCATGCATGGATGAAGATACATATGGAATTACAAGACTTTCCTTTGCCTTAGAGACGTTAACAGGCAATCGGAACATAATTGCCTTCAAGGCTTTTGTTTGAATCTGCAGAAATCTGCACCCACCTGTCTTCATTGCTTGCCACTTAAATTTCGGTTCAATCAAAAGTGAGTACAAATAATAATGATAATGTTAGATGAGTAATGGTTTCCCATTTTCTCCTGACTTGTACCCTGTTATTAGTTAGATCGGGATGGCAGTGGAAATTAATTCTCTTTTCACTTAGAAGGAACATTACCATGATTCATTTTGTCAAGGAGTGGAAGAAAGTAGAGGATTCCAGCAATTTGAAGGGTGAAATCAATTTGTCCCCGTGTGGGTGAAACCAAATGGCATTGGCATAAACAAGTATGAAATTACCCTCTCTGTCTTCGCAGCTAATGGAAAAAGAAGCGCAATCTGAGAGGTCCTTTGTAGCGAGAATGCTACTTGATTTCAGCCTTCGTTCGTAGGGGAAAGGAAACAGATTCACTCAGTGCAATTGCGATGATGTTAATCTGACTTAAAGCTAGTTGTTATGGGAGTCATTTGGAAATCAATGGTCTGGTTCTTCATTTGTTCGACACGTTGCTATCGCGACATTTTTAGATCATGGCTTTTTTTGTGGGTCAAGCTAGTGCTGTAGACAGGATGCACCTGCTTATTAATGCTACTGTTTTAAATTATGGGTCTTGTGCTGTAGTCAAGGGCATAACTTTGGGTGGAGTATTGGGGTGGGGGGCGGGCGGGTTGAGGTCTCCACCCATTTAAAGGGGTCCAGGGGGTTAGCTGGTTTGATTATTGGGAGGGCTACAACCCCCTCCATCCCGCATAATTTCTACCCATGGCTGCCACCATATACATACCACAAACACACAAGGGTCAAAGAGGTTCCCTTACTGTTTGGCTATGCATTAATGTGGCTAGAGTGCATGATCTATACATTTATTAACGTGGAGTGACTGTATCCCAGAAACAGTCGCCCTGCCTGGATTTTCACATACTGCAGCACCTACAGTTTGCACAGAATGGTGTGATGGATCAAAAACATCCAATGGCGTTGACCAATGATTGTTCTTTGCCTGAAAAGACCTTGTTATTAAGATAAGAGGCTTATCGGACTCATTAAACGTAACAGGAATGCCATAAGTGCAAAAATAATAGCTCACTGCAGCAGTGGCATACAGAATGGATACTCTGAACATGCAACTAATTTACCCTGAAAGTTGTTCTGGAGGCAAAAGTGGGTCCGACCCGGTACTACCTAGGTGTACCTAATAAAGTGGGTCCGACTCGGTACTAGCTAGGTGTACCGAAATAAAATGGGTCCTACCCGGTACTAGCTAGGTGTACCTAATAAAGTTGGTCTTACCTGTTACTAACTAGGTGTACCTAATAAAATGGGTCCTACCCAGTATAGAGTATATATGTCTTTTGCTTATAATATCTATTGTCTGGTGATGCTACCCTCTCTATGCACTGTGATTAATAATGCTAAACCCAATACCTAATGTTTTATTTGGATTATTCATAAAATAGAATATTCTGCATTTGGCATAAAGCATTAGTATTAGACAAACAACAATTTTTCCAAATGCAAAGTTCATGAATGAGTTGCTTTTAGCGAATGAATTCACTCTCTCACTCCACCTGCTGCCTCTTTTTGGTATAACTGTGAATCAAAAGCACACAACCAAACATAATTTGTCAGCTTTTTTGTAAAAAGGATGTTTTCCTGTAGTGTCCAAAGAAGTCAAGTGGCTGCATCTGATGTTTAAAGGTGACCACAGGCTTACAACACTTATTTGATGTCAACTTCTGGGTTCTGGCTATGATTTGAGAGACATTGCGTATCCTGATTAGACCAGGTGTGTGAAGGAACTGGGGGGTGTGGTCATCTCAGGAGGCAAAGTCACATGACAGTGGTTGTTTGTGTTGATTCATTAGACCTGTCCCTTGTTCATTTCTGATAGTATTAATGAATGTGGCCCATTTCACATCCCTACCTGATGAAATTCTTCTGATTTATTTTTACTTTACAGACATTTTTCACTCATAGCAGCTTTTGTTTTTTGTTGCTCTGCAGGCACATACCGTTTATGCCGTCTGTCGCATTGCAGACTGTATACATCCAGAAAAGGGAGACCACATCCTTGCATCTCCCCGTCAAGTAACTCCATTTTCCATCCCACCTAATGTGACTTTCAAATCTTCGACAAGAAGCTTCTTGCATTTCAGCTGAACTTTGACCAAATGGTCTTTACCTTGTGTCACAGGTATCTCTAATGAAGAAAAGACGAGCTGCAGAAGGATGGTCTTTATGGACCGATCAAAATCCCGCGGGACTCAGCGAGCTGGCATGATGGAGGACTGACGGGAAAATGTGCTGTTATCTGATGGCATCCTCGATAAGGCACAAAATACAGGGAGGTAGTTGGAAGTCCCATGTTGTTCTTGGCTACGCCCAGCACCTTCGTGTCTTAGGGATCTGAGATGGAATCAAGACAAATTCTCAAGTTTTGGTTTTTCTGACCAAGTCAGGAGCGTGACTAAAGGCCTTTTCATGTGGATGATGAAGAAGAACCTGAGCACAGCTTAGCATCATCCCTCAGCCCCTCACTTCTTAAGATAGAGGGCCATGGTGCGGAGTTGCTGCTGCCCTTGGCCGTGCGACTATTGATTCACGGTCACAGTGACTCCGGCATCTCATAGGGCAGGTCCTTGACTGATTGGGAAGGCCAAGACAAGGCAAGTGATTTCAGGTCTTGTAGGCCAGCCTCCCCACTGATAGATGACCATACCTACCCACACAGGCTGGCTGGGCAGATCAATACCTTAAGAGCAGGAGAGTGAGTCGAGGAAACCAGTTGTGCTACTGAGACACAAGGTGCACAGTCTAGCTGATGTATCTCAGATATACCTCAAAGGTTCTGCGTGGAAGTCATACCGGAATAGCCACGTGGACAACACACATCCTAGCACTGAAATATATATCACTCATATGAATATAATGATAATTCAAACATTAAAAGCTGGCTAGAAACAAAACAATTTCAAGCTACCTTTCTTACTTGGGGATTTTAGAACAGGGTTTTATGGTACAATATTAGGGTACAGTTCCCCTCCTGGAGTTCCACCCTGTATGAATCACGTTTATCTATTAGTCTCAGCTCCAAACACAAACCACTCTCACTGCCTGCTTATTATATTGTATTTGTCAAGCTTTTATTTCTACTTCCTATCTACCTATAGAGTTTTATTACCTCTCAATTGCTCCATGTACACAATTCATTTGTTAATAAAACCGGTTGATGACAAAAGGTGCTGACACGTGTTTGCTTTTGTTGAGTGATGACACCTTCCCACTAATGATAATGATGTTGCTTTCTGCTTAGAGCAGCTCAAACGTAATTGATGAAGGTAGGGTCTGCGCAGACTGCTTAATGTTGCTTAGGAGTCCGTTAATGGACACCGGCACGACAAGGTAGAAGAACAAAATTAGTTTCAGTAAAAGATTGTTATTGGACCTCATTCAATGCAAAGGCAATGCAAAGCACAAATATGAGCACACAAACACAAACGCTTTTAGATCGCAGAAACAACATTTTCTTTTAGCTTTAAATAAAACGTTTTGAGGAAAAGAACTGCTTTAAGATTTGTGTTGCTTAGAAGCAAGGCGTGGTGGAATAGTAGTAACATTCTTGGTTTTAAAAGATTTAAGATTTTCCGTAAAAAAAATTGACGCTCTAACTGAAGTGGCCCCAGATAGTCCTGATTTTAGGTTACGGGGTCCATGTGGGAGTGGAGATCTTATGTTTTCTGCAGCCCTGCAGGTACACGTAGGCGTGCAGGGTCTCTTGCATGCCGGCCGGCGGGTGGTAAGCCCTTCCTGACAGACAGATAGCTGCAATCAGATCGCTGTAGTCTTTGCTCCCCGCGTTTTATTCTGGAGAAGCCGAGAGACAGAGCAGGCAGCAGTAACCTCAGCGTTATGTGATGTGACATTCTGCGTTTCTGTTCCTTCTCGCCGGTGTGTTCCCGTTATACGTGACCCCGTTAGTTCTGAGCATGACACACCGGTGCATCATCGGAGCCTGGAGTGTTTTAGCCTTGAGTTAACTCCGAGCCGGGAAACAGCTAACAGGTACCGTTTATGCCACTAAGCACATATAAGAAGCTTCAGAGTGACGTTTAGTCAGACCTCAGGTGCACACAGCCTGAACTAAGCTGATTTAATTTCTATTTAAAAAGCTGGAGGAATACACACGTCGGGGCATATTTGCTAAGATAGGCGCGATTCAGATAAGGGCGTTTTCAGCGTGGTGGTTTTCTTCCAGTTTTGATGATTATGTAAATGAGCCCACAGGAAGATTGCTAATTTGTGACTTGTGCGTGTTGCCTGCAGGCTACAGCAGCAGCAGTACAGGCCTCCGGGTGTCATGGGCGATGGTTCGGTCATGAGCTGAGAGACTCCTTTCATTCTTTGATCAGCATGCTGCATTATGAATACATAGAGACTCTTACTGCTTGTATTTGGCACTAAAGTAATATACATCATATACACTATTATGGTGCATTTTCGATGTTCTCCCTGTGTCATTGTAGGTTTTCCTTCAGGTACTTCGGTTTCCCACAATCCACAAACATGTTGAGGTTAATTAGAGTTACTAAATTGCTCTTAGGCATTGATTATACCCTGAGATGGGTTGGTGCCCCATCCTGGGTAGCTCCCTGCTTTGTACCCATAGGTTCCGGACCCCCACGACCCTGCATAGGACGAACAGTTACAGAGGATGAACGGATAGTTTAAGATATTTTAGATGCTAAATGAAAGGCTGCGATTCCTTTATCACCGATGGTCTTGAATAATAACAACAGAGATGTGTGTAGTTGGGGAAAAGATAGAACTGCATTTGACAGCCAGGAACAGTATGAGAAGTTTTCCCCAAACTATTTGTGACATGATTTTTGTGACTCTGGAAGGGTTTAGTTTCTTTGGCCAAGCAGATATCTCCGGCTAGGAGTCTGCAGATTGCAGCGCAGGTGTGGGAAAATGCCACTGTGACTGATGGTGTGTTTGCTCTGGAAAATTCCTTCAAGTACAGCGAGACATATCTCCAAAACCACAATCGTCGCTGGCACCTGCAGTTTCCATGCATTGATAAATCACGTCAGGTCTGTCATTTGAAGCAGGGAGCATCATCTCCTTCCAATAGTAGCGTCAGGCATCAGGACCCCGATAATTGTGATAAGCCAAGTGTGCGAGCACACCTACTTTCTCCTGTGATAGACTGCCATCCCAGCCAGGGTGCCCTGCCTCACTGTACATCCTAACACTTTCCATGATTGGTTTAAATCTCCATAACTTTACCTGGATCTGACTTAGATCTCAACCTTCCCCAAAATCTTAATGAGCTCTGTGGGCTTCTCAAGCTGGGATGAAAGTCTGCCTGCATCCTGATCACTTAAAAAAACAAGAACCGGTCCTCCACTCAATGTTGCTAAATTCGGAGATAATATTTATGGTCCTGCTCTGTTGTGTAGCTAAATCATCACTGTAAGCAACTTGCTGTAGTGACAAAGCATACATAAGAGCAGAAGTATATTGCATAAATCAGGCAGAAAGTTAAATATAGACATTAATAAATCCCAGTGGTATTATGCAAACCATCTGTACCTGCAAAGACACTTTGTGTTGGAAACTTTATGGTCAGAAATACAATCTTCAGTCTTTCTAGGCATTTGGAGAAAAACAGTATCTGCACCTTCACAATGCATTTATTATGCATTAATAGAACATTCATAAGCAGCATGTAATTTTACCTTAATGTGTCTTAAAGTATTGCACATAATGCATACTACATAATACTGCATAATACTACATAATACTGCATACTATGCATACTGTATAATACTTTCACTGAACAAGACATGACAGCTGTAATATACATTAACAACAAACATTATAATCCTATAGTCATATAATGTTTGTTATAATGTATACTAAAGCTGTTATGACATGTTAGGATTTTAAGGTGTAATTGTATGCTGCTTATGAATGTCCTATGAATGCACCATGATTGCATTATGAAGGTGCAGTTAATGTAAAGCATTGCCACTTAATTTGCTTTAAAAAGTGGGGAATGATAGCTTTTTTAATCAATACGTAAATTACTGGGCCCATAGCGTAACCGTCATCAATAATGTCTCTTATAGTCGAGACAGAAAGTATAGGGCCTTATGTTCTCAGTGGTAATATGTGCTGCAGGTCTGAAGCTGGGCTGTGTAAGGACTGTCAGCATTGTGTTATTGATGAGAAGGTAAAGATAGAAATTAATAACAGGCATGAGCTGTTTCAGTGTCACGCTCTGTCGCGATGGTCACATGACTTTCTGCTCTGGTGCTTCTGTCACCAGACTTGCAAGAATTATTGGTTCCTAACTGTATTAGAAAGAAATAGCATTAAGGAAATTGGTGGTGGCGCGACAGACTGTGACAATTAAGATGTATGACTTTCTACCTGGGCATTGTGTCTAATATAGACGTTCCCCAGCTTGGATGATCATGTCTGCAGGAAGTAGGAGCTACTGGAGGCTGGGCTTGTCCATCCTTATTATCTGACTTATCCTTCTCAATGTCTGATGCGGCGTTCATTTGTTCCTTGTTTTTGAACCAGCTGTTAAGGTTAAACCAGCTGAATGTCAAGGATCGATCCTGCGACTGATATAACGACATTCCGATAATCCCGGATGCTTATGTATACTTGCATGTAGTGCCCTGTAATTTATGGACCTTCCACTCAAGGTTTAATATGCTCGCTAACATCCAGAGGAGCCATGGCGTCTAATTAAGGAATAGCACGTGTGGAGAAGGTGTTAGGGGCGGGGGGTCGTCCCGCTGAGCCGAAACAATAATGGCGTAGGTCATTGACGGGGATGCAGTCAAGGTTATGGCGAGAGTCTGACAGATGGCTCCGTGTGGGGCCTCTGCGATGGCCTCGCATAATGGTGTCTCACAAACGATTATGGGCGGGAGAACACAGATGACATTTAATAATGACAAAACTCTCAGCCGCCTCCCAACACCCACCTCCCCCTCCGAAAGTAAGGGACCCACTCTCTCACGACGAGCCTCAGCAAAACGGAGAGCCTGCGTGCCTGCTGTAGTGTACCCAGGGAATACGTGTTGACGCTTTATCTTCAGGGTTTTTCAGTCTGCCTCCACTTTAACTTCAGCTCTGGGACGGAGGACAGGTTGCGGCTGACTGGACGCCAGCATCGGCAAAAGCGCTGTGGCAACCATCGCAGGGTGGCAACCATCGCAGGGTGGCAGCCATCGCAGGGTCGCAGGGTGGCAACCATCGCCGAGAGGCAATCATCATAGGGTGGCAATTATGGCCGGGTGGCAACCATCACTGGGTGGTAACCATCGCTGGGAGGCAATCATCACGGGGGTAGCAACCATTGCCGGGTGGCAACCATCATGGGGTGGCAACCATTACTGGGTGGCAATAATCGTGGGGTGACAATCATGGTGGGGTGGCAGCCATCATGAGGAGGCAACTATCACTGGGTGGCAATTATCACCGCGAGGAGACAGCTATCATGAGGGAGCAGCCATCACTGGGTGACTGTGTTTATGGCCTGCTTTCCATTCATGTCAAGACTTACCAAGAGACAACCCACTGCACTAGGATTACTGAAGCTGGACAAGATACTGATACTCAGATACCACCCCTGCCCTGCCCCCCCCCTCCCCCCCCTTAAGCTCAGAGGTATTACTTTTCTTTGTGGCGGTTGCAGTGCAGCCTACTGAAAACTGTCCCACTGGCTGCAATCGACTCTCCGTTCTGTTCCTTTATGCCGCTCCAGACGCCTCCAGGATGGTCACATGACCTGAGAGCCGTGTGCCGCGTTGCTGCTCTGGTACATTTGCAGGAATTAAAAAAGCCAAATTGGATAAACATCGAACTATGTGTCTGAAAGAAGTGTACAGCAGCCCAGAGAGGCAAGGGAATGCAGAAGGGCTAAAGCACAGCACTCACTGACCTACATAGCAAATATAGATGTTTTTCATTATTATAAAACCTTAAGACCCCTCTAGCCCAGTCTTTCTGTTGATTTTTTAACGTTTTCAGTCGGTTTCTCCATTAATCTACAACGTCTGTAGAAATAAACCAGGGCGCGGGTCCCAGCACTGACTCAGGCTGGCATGAGAGCGGGGGCCGGCGTGCCCCTCCCGTGTAACTAATTTTCATCCACGTGAGTCCTAACCTTGTCCGCGGACAGAGATTCGTGTATTTTTAAGCGTCATATTTTTCGCGAGTACAATTAAGCAGAATAAGCTGCTTCCCAGTCTTAATAAACTTACTTAAGGATTCGGCAGCTCCGTGGGAATGGTAAACATAGTTATATGCGGAAATGAATGGAAAATATAGGAAGAACATTTTATTCGAGATGTATATCAGAAGCCAAACATGCCTAAAATAAAGTTGTACACATTAAACGCAGGATATTCAGTGTTGACTGGGGAGATGCGGTATTTTACACATAGAATCAAAAGGGGATTTGCATTTATGGGACTTCCTATAGCTTTTACCGGTGAAGAGACAAAGCGAGTGACTAAAATAAAACGACAATCGCATAAAGCAGGATAATAAAAGTGTCCATCCTCCTGAATCGGATAACGGCCAGCGTAACGTGTAAATGTTCAGCTGGGCCATGAATCCTCCTATCGGACCAGGCTGCTGACTGACTTAACAGCTACTCGCTATGCAAATGTGGTTGACGACTGCAACAGCACAAGCCAAATGCCGGGACATAATTGTTAGTGTTAATATCGAAAGACGTAAAAGATGCACAAATGAGATGCGTTACAGTGGAGATCTAGCCAGTGATATCATGACCAGGTCCGGACTGGTAAATTTTGCTGAGTGTGTGTATATCAATGTGTGTATATGAATGTGTGTATATGAATGTGTGTATATGAGTGTGTGTATATGAATGTGTGTCGTGTTATTTTGATGTTTCATGGACCATTTTTTTTCAAACTCAACTTTATAAAAATCTGTGACCGCAATCAAAAAATCTAAAAATGCCAAAAGTCTTGTATTTTGTTTGGTTACTTATGGATGTGGGTGGGGGTTAAGGTCATCGTATTGGGATTAGAGTTTTCCCCATAGAAATGAATGGCGAGTCCCCACAAAGATACCTGAGTGTGTGTGGTGGGTGGGGCTGCATGATAAATTTGGCTGATTGGGGGATATGTTGGTCCTCCACGATGAATCGTGTGGGGGGGGGGGGGGGGGTCTCCTCCATGATACCTTTACCGTCCCGCATACCCAAAACCCAGAGAGAGACTGCCCAATATTCCTGATGGAATTTCCTATGCTTTACTGAGGTCAATTTATGGTATAGCTGGACACCTCCAATCACCCTTACAGTGACACTCAGTTCTCCTACACTGTCAAAGCTGCACCTGCCCCCCCCCCCCCCCCCCCCCCCCCCGCATCTCCGCCCCCTCCTCATTGCCAGTTAACCCATGTCATCCATAGTGTCCATAACTCAGGATTTGTTTTGCATGTTCATTAGACCTGGAAGGCGGGGTTGGGAAATGTCAGCTTCTAATTGGCCCGCAGGGGGGAAAGGTCAGTGGAGACAGGAAGTGGCTGTGCAGCATATGGACCAAATGCCACCGGCGACGGCTCGGGGACACTCGATCGGACGGGGAAAACCGCACGCCGGCACGGCATCGATTACTGTACAATTCTCATCGCTCCTGAAGCCTCGCTAGTGAGTGGCATGAGGTCCATCACCACGTCAAGCATTTGTAATTAAAGAGTTTAATGTGATCTTGTTTCTCCCATATTATATTTCCTGATATTTCTGTATTTGGGTATTCGATTAATAAAACATTGCTAAAAATGGATATTCCACGGAAGGTGGAAAATTGCCCATCCAAGGATGTACATCAACAGACAAAGGTAACAGTTGTTAAAATGACAGGGCAAAGTGAAAGATCGATATCTGGAAAGTGCTGAAGATGAGGCATCAGCACGTGAGGGCGAATGCTGGCTGGCAGAGCGAGGCGTGGTGAGCTAATGGACTTCCCCATGTCGCTCAGCCGATGTAGCGCCGTTCATTTCCAAATGGTAATTCTTTATTAAGAGAAGCTGGTGGCCAGTGAATTGTCAAGGACCGGACCCATTAACTATTGTCAAAATGTATCATTAGGCGGCATGAAACAGGCAAACAATTCCCCATTGTGCATGCGTAACTGCAGCGTGAGTTATTAGGCCCAATCAATAACTGGGATCCGGCTGTCGGGTGCAGCGGTCGGACGTGTTTCTCATTCACATTTAAAGGACTGTCCATTTATAACGCGAGTTGTCCCGCCCAGCAGCAGACTTTGGGATCGTGCAAGAGGAGTTTGTGAATGCTCAGAGCTTCAGAGTAACGGATGTGAGGTGTAGAGACCCTGCAAGAGGAGCTTGTGAATGCTCAGAGCTTCAGAGTAACGGATGTGAGGTGTAGGGACCCTGCAAGAGGAGCTTGTGAATGCTCAGAGCTTCAGAGTAACTGATGTGAGGTGTAGAGACCCTGCAAGAGGAGCTTGTGAATGCTCAGAGCTTCAGAGTAACGGATGTGAGGTGTAGAGACCCTGCAAGAGGAGCTTGTGAATGCTCAGAGCTTCAGAGTAACTGATGTGAGGTGTAGAGACCCTGCCAGAGGAGCTTGTGAATGCTCAGAGTTTCAGAGTAACGGATGTGAGGTGTAGAGACCCTGCAAGAGGAGCTTGTGAATGCTCAGAGCTTCAGAGTAACGGATGTGAGGTGTAGAGACCCTGCAAGAGGAGCTTGTGAATGCTCAGAGCTTCAGAGTAACGGATGTGGGGTGTAGGGACCCTGCAAGAGGATCTGTGAATGCTCAGAGCTTCAGAGTAACTGATGTGAGGTGTAGAGACCCTGCAAGAGGAGCTTGTGAATGCTCAGAGCTTCAGAGTAACGGATGTGAGGTGTAGAGACCCTGCCAGAGGAGCTTGTGAATGCTCAGAGTTGGCCATTCATGATAACAGCTGGCCTGATGATTACTGCAAAAGGAAGGAATGATAGATCCCATAACAGGGGTCTCCAACCCAGGGGCTGCTAGAGATTTTGGGCTCCATGACAGCATATCATAATGGGCCCCTGACCCATGCCAATCCAATTATGTTTCCAATTTTTTTAGAGCCCATATTTCTGCTGCCTTCCCCTCATTTATGACGCCCCCCTGCTCCAACCATTTTTTTTACAGTGAGAGCTACTTCTACAAAGTAAACAATGTGTGGGGGTGGGGGGGGGATGCATAGCTGAACGTAGTATTGAGGACACCGAGGTCAAGACCTCTATATTTTTTTCTGCAACTCGAATAACCATGATCCATTACTGGGCACATTTAGGAAGAGCTAACGCTATTGACCTTGTTATTTTAATATCCTGGCTATGGCCCTGGGGGGGGGGGGGCTATGTGTCGGGTATGGGGGGGGGGGGGGGGCGGGGTGGATAATTTAATCCGATTTCAGAGGCTACCCGTAGCTTGCGGTCGATGTGTTGCCAACCACTGCCCTGATAGATCCATTTCCATGTTTGTCCAATTACATGGCATGAATAATCAAATCTGTTCACTGGATATAAGAATGAAGAGATTAGTTGGGTCCCACTGAAAGGGAAGCGACCTGTCAAGCAGCAGAAATGGAGATGCATGTGTTTTCACCCCTCTATGGGTTTCAGCTCCACCAAGGAAATACACAAGTTGCATGCTATAAGCTAGAGAAGTTCATCCACACTTACCCTGTACAAGAGTTAAAAAATGTCACTGTCTGCAGAGCAATATACAGGTACTCCACGGCTTACAATGGGGTTACGTTCCGAAGATCGTAAATCTAATATGAATATGATAAACGAATAAGTAAACAAATAAGTCAATAAGTGATAAAAAACTAAGTACCAGTAATTGAAAAGTAATGAATATAAGTTTATTCGGTTAAACACAGAAAAAATATGATACGTTGTTATGTTGTTAACCACTGTATGACATGTTTGCGGTTGCTACAGAGACCGGAAGCACGTCTGCGTGGATGCTGCCATCGCTTAGCATCAGTAGGAAGTGCTGTATCGCATGGCAGATTGCAAGCCTGGGAAAACATCAAAATTCGGAGTTGATTACTAAATATTCATCACTATGGCACCGTTGTAAAATTGAAATATAGTAAGTCGAACCATCGTAAAGCGAAGAGCTTCTCTATATGTGTCTATTGACGTGAGCACGGTTAATGTTTGCATCAATACTGCTAACCGCCCTTGCATGCCACCTCCCGTTCTGAAAGTCACACCCTTTTGTGGTCGCTGCAGTTAGCGGTGGATGGAGGACAGAGATGTGTAGAACTTAACGACACCCCCTTTGGCACCACGTGCTGCCGGGGGTAGTTCCTGAGCGGAAATGCCGCCAGACACTGTCCAAAATATTCTCACTTGATGAGAATCCACACGGCAATCACTTAAAGTGCTAATAAACGTTCAAGGTATCGAAAGGTAATTTGTTGATGTTGCTTTTACGTAACAGATTTTATAGAAAATCTGCCCTGCATTCTAATCAGTTCCTAAGTGTCTTGTAAGCCAAAGAATAACATTTAAAAGCTGCAATGATAATCTGAATTCAAGTTGCACATTAGTTTGGAACAACAAAGGCTGGGACAGCGAGGCCTCATCATGACATGCACGATCATTACCGTTAGCTCATTATGTTGACGTGACAGCTGATTGGCGCATTGCAGAACTTTAGAGGGTTTCCAGTGTTTGCTGCTGTACTGGCTGTTGTAGAAGCTCTGAGGAGACTCTCAGCCCTCGCGTGAGACATGTCCACTCAGCTGGGATACCAGCGGCTCAGGGAGATACACCACCGCTGCCTCCTACAGCCAACCTCACAGAAGGTCACTCAACTAGATGTTGAGTGCATCAAAAGGCAACGTCACAAAGGTCTATCACTAGCAATAGGGAATTAAACTGAATCTATATGACATTCATTCCCTGGGATGTACTGTACCAGATAAAAATCTGGACGCCCAGCTTTTGATATATCTGTCCCCATTTTAGCTATGTTATTCAGCTGATAGTGGAAGGGTTGATCATATATTACAACAATCGAGAGAAGTGCACAACATCTCAAAATTTTCCCACATTTTAGATTCTTCAAAATAACCCCCTTTTGCTTCGATAGCAGCATTGCAGACTCTTGTCGTTCCTTCAACCAGCTCCCAGATGTAGCCACCTGTGACGCTTCTCTAACGTCCTGAAGAATTCTGGGTAAATGTTGGCTACCCTAACTCTTCAATCCAACTAATCCCAAACCAGCTGTATAGGGATTATGTGGGGGGATTATGGGGGCCAAGTCACCTGTCACAACACTCCATCTCTTTCCTTGTTTCCTTGCATAACCTGGAGGGTCATTATCTTGGTGAAAAACAAGTTAATTTCAGTTGTTATGCCCAGACTTTTGACTGAAATAACCTGCTGGTTTGAGGTACTTCTGAGCCAGTTAGACTCCCTCTGAAGCAGTTGCTAAAATCCTTCGTGTTTTCTGTGCTTATTTTATCACTGGTTAGAGCAGTTTGGTTTAGGTAACCAGTCATCTGCACTGTGACCTATCTGACAGGGGCAACCCCATGAACGTCTCTGTTAGAATCCCTTTTGTATGATCTCTCTGCTGGGACATCAGTCTGTTCCAGTATTTGCAGACGTGAAGTTTCAAAGTTTACACTAACTCCTGTACTGGGGACTGTGTGTCCAAAGTGGAATCCTAACCCCTCAGAAATGTACCGAATGCCCACAATCCCATATGGGACAGAAGACCTTCAAACGGTCAAGCGGGAAACTTTAGATTAGATTGGATTAAAGTCTATTGATCCCAGGGGGAAATGCTTGTGCATGCAGCAGTAAGGTACCTTAGAGCACAGATGAACAACGTGGTGCAGAACAAATCCCGAAGCAGGATTTCTCAGTTAGCCAGATTAATTTAAGATTAGGTTATGATTATCCAGTAGGAATGCTCTTTACCTAAACTCTTATTGGATGATCATGACTTCTAGCTTAAGTTAACCCAGCTAACTGAAACCAAGTGCTTCCTGCTGTGTCACGGCTGGCAGTGGCACTTAATGTGGGACATGTAAGCACCCATCTTCTGGGTGTCAGAGAGAGAGTGCATCCTGTCAGCAACCTTTGTTTGCTGAAGTTTGGCAAATTTATATTGAACTTCTTAACAAGGTTTTCCTAACTGATGGAAAAATCTCACCAATCATAAATCTCATAAGAAACTTAAAGAAAAGCAACTTATGAAGCGGGTAATTATGTCAGAAGTAATGCCTTTTTTTCATAATTTACCAGGATCGATTTAGTCCTATTTGTATTTATTATGGAAATGGGGAATATCATTTCCTGCTTTGGAAAAGACACACTTTCTTTCTTTCTTTCTTTTTTTTTAAAGCTGAACATCTATTTCATTTCTTTTTAATGGTTTGCATCCTTTGTTTGCACTGTTGCTCTGGTGTGGAATAATGAAGAAAGGAAGAGGGCTCAACTGTTGAGGGATCCAAAAGTTCTCATTGGGTTAATGGAAGCCCTCCTGCCTATTGTCACTGGAAATCCCAGTAACAGATGCTGCACTGACCCACATGTCAGTCTGCACTCCCAGGCGACATTGGCACGCCAGTAAATAACTGCCTGACACAACATTCTCTGGTACCCACCGTATCCATGGAATCCAGACGGTCAGGGAGAGAATACAGATTATCTACGGCAACCAAAACGTGAAACATACACTATTTTCTCTCCCATGTTTTCTTATACCGCCAGGGGTAATATCTTCTATTTAGTGAGAGACAGTTATTGAGGGTGTCGACAGGAAATCGGCCTTCCACTTTCATGCAAAGTGCCCAAAGTGTGTGAGCCTTTTTAACATATGAACACTCTTATACTTGACGTGTAACTTAATGAATACCATTTACAAACGCATTCAAAATGTCTGTCAGGCGTGTGCATTCAATGTGAGCTATAGAATATAAAGGGAAATTATAACAATGTTGGTATTTATTTGCCTAAACGATGATTTTTAAGCTCTGGCAGAAACTGTTGAAGGTTTCATTGGACTTTATCGAGCTAACTTTGTTGCAGACAGAATTTTTCCATCTTTGAAAGGGAATCGATGAAAGTTCTAAAGAAAAGAGAGGGGAGACTTGTTAATGCATGATTGACACCAAGATTTTGTTTTAACCATCTGCAGTTGTGACTCTTTGTACTCAACTGGTTGGTTAAAACAAAATCTTGGTCTGGATTTGTATTTCTGAACCTGAACTCTCCACCTCAGTACTGAACTATAATGCCACTTGCTATTGGCAACATCATAAACCTATTGTCTTGTCATCAGGATAACTAAGGAAAAGGAGTGCGTAGAAGTAACACAGCCTAGGTTGTTTCTCTAGGTTTGTGCATTTGTGATGCTGTGAGAATATGAATTCATAGAAAAGACTGAGACAAAAAACAGAAAATACACATTGAGAAAGGCAGCCAGCCTTGTGTTATCGTGTTAACACGCTGGGCCGTAGCAGAGGTATGTGGATAAAGTCCTCGGGGGGCCTTTACTGCTGAGAAGTACAGCCCTTCCATGACTGACCTGAATCTGATTTTCCCAGGACTTTTGAAACCTCTAAGACAGTTTGGATCAATTTCTCCTACAAAAACATTTCTGCACAAAGCTGTGTTTTTCAGGAGAAAGACTCATTTTTAGCTTGGTTAATATTTGAAATTTGATTCTAAATAAATAAATGGCTTTAAAATATCTAGCCTTAGCAGTAAGTCATGAGAAAAGCAATTTTTGTTTTATAATAACCACAATAGGAAGAAGATCATCTATCATTTTCATTTATAGAATTCTATTAAACAGATGGAACTATAGATAAAGGGAGATTTGTCCACGCATAGAAATTAGTTTATTTTGGATCTGAGTGACACTCATCTGGAGAGATTTCCAAAGATCGCTTAACGAGACAAAAGCTCAAAGTCAAACCAGCTGCTGACATATTTGTGTCGTATTGAATCAGGTGAACTGGTGAAATGAAACAGTAAAGTCACAGGTCTTTGTCACTATTGTGCGTCTCCCCAAGGATCGGAGCCTCCTGTGTGTCGTAGTCACATCTTAAAATGTCAGACGTAACAATTGTATATGCATACATCTCAAAAGCTACAAGCTTTTAGTGTCAGTCATTGAATGACACATTATTTAACAGATCGTGTCAGCCTTGCCTGCCTTTTCAATCAGAAAAACTGCGAGAGTGATTAAAAATCCATCACATCGGGGTCAAAGATCGCGATGAATGTGAAACTGAAAAATAAGTATGCCCTTTTAGCTTGATCCAGGATAAAATCTGCCCTTGAATGACTTTTATAAATTTATGCTTACGGAGAAATATTTGAATAAAACAGGACGTGGTGCAATAGACTGATAGAGTTTTGCAGATTTGATGCAAAGTGCAATCAATTGATCAAAATAAATTCAACAATTATTGATTTTCGGAAGTGTTGTATATGACATAAAAAAAAAATATTTTTATTGGGGGGGGGGGGGGGGGGGTCATACAATTTTATTAAATTGGAATATTTCCCCTGTCATTTTTCCATTTCAAGACTTACACAGATCTTAACATATTAGTGCATTTCTTATTATCAAAGCAAGATGAACCAGTGTGTCAATATTGATAAATCGTGCTGACAGTGTGACAATGATTTCATATAAATCATTTCTCTTGGTATTCAGTTTATTTTGTTTGTATCGAAAGGCAAACGAATCAATTCCGAGCCATCCAGCGATCAATGTTTTACATGCAGACATATTTTTTTTTAAGCCCCAAATTGCTTTTTAATGAAATAACTCAATAAAACATGAGAATCAAGGAAATCTGATGCTTCGATATGCTTCAGAGGACCTGTGAATTAAGGCCTCTGTTTTTTTTAATCTGGAAAAAAAGGCCTTCTGGTCCATTTGTTATACGCAATTGCTTCTCGGATTGATATTTATAACTTGATTGTTTTTCGTGGTGGGGTCTTGACCAGTGTGATGCACGTGAGACTAATTTACTTTCTGGTGAAAATCGAATAAAATCATTTTCACTGTATCAGTAAAGAGAACAAGCTAGAATCTTCGGCTGTTAAGCCGTCACTCTCCATTTGTAAGCATGCGGAATATTTTTCTCTAAATGCAATGAACTCTGTAAAGGCTGCAGTAAAATCATTCTGCGCCCCCCCCCCTCCCCGAACTGTAGAAATATGGAGCCTGACGAAGTAACGGCGGCTCTCATCGAAAAGCAGCTCTGCCTTTAAAAATATATCACCATAAACAACCCCTCCCTTCTACTGTATAAACAAACCCACTGACACACGCTGAAGATTTATTTCATGGTGATAAAATGAAGAGGAAAATAGGATCATTTGTATATCGCACCATCCATGTTCCAGTGCACAGGACAACCAAATGGGTCCCACTTTGATTTACGCACAATTGGGTTTCTTTTCATTTTAGACTGGAAAAAAAAAAAATCTGGAGACAGAACAAATATTGTATACATATTCCTACTCTCTTAGGATATGCGCTGAATGATGGATTGCTTCCATTTCAACCAAAGGTGGCATACATTAACATTTATTCTGTCTTTAAAAACATATAGCTTTATTTCCATAAATGTAATCATGCTTAAAACTACTGAGCCCTTTTTTGTTCCCAGGTTGCCTGTGTCAGCACCTCTCTTCCCGGTACATATTCTGTCTGCGTTTCTAACCCGGAGAGTCTTCCGAGCTGACCTTGATCGAGGTGCCGTACCCAACTGTTCCCCCATTTGCCATCTGGCGAGAAGCACGGGTGGACATACAGGCGGGAAAACAGCTATAAAATATAATGAAATGTCATCAGTAACGATCCTGCCACTCAGTCAGCGTGCGCAGTCAGTCCCGAAGTGCACCGGCAAGGGTCTGCAGACGCAGACATCAGAGGACCTGCTACGTTCTCCGCTTTCTTACAGTCGGTGACACATTGATGTATTCCTTCTGAAGCTTGGGGCTTTCGCTTGTGCTCGGAAGAACTATGACTATGTATTCATGCATGTGCTAAATGTCTGCGGCCAGTTATTGGAGGGGGGGGGAGAGGGGTGGGTTTACTGGGAGGAAGATGGGAACCTGGAACGACTAAATATAGCCACAAGAACTAGGGCATGACCCTTTGTTATAAAATAAAGGAAAATGTACATAGAGTCAGAACGGAACAAAGCAAAGGCAGCTGAAAGCAGTCGCCCGTGGAGAGCAGCTCGTCCCGTCTGGATGACCTGTCTGCCAGGGTGTCTCCCGCTCTTCCTCAATACACATGACTCATATTCGCTCCAAGACTACAGTTGTGGCCAGCTGGGTGTTATTGATACTGTAGACTCCCTCTCAAGCATTCTTTGTCCAAAAAGCATCTGTCATTATTACTATATGCCCACCACCAGCCAGGAAATGACTTTGCTATATAGCCCAGTTCAAAGACAGAGAGCAGACAGCGTGCTCAGGGCTCCTGTAAAAGCCGGGCAAACATCGCCCTCGGGCTTCAATCACAGCATTGGGCTCGGCTGCGAGGGGCGCAAGTGCAAATGAAAGATTAAATTGAACAGGGTGGTGTGAATGTAACGGGAGAACTGTAATCTATCCCCGGCAAAAGGTGAGACTGCACCAAAAATGGTAGGAAACAGATATAGAGAACTTGACATTTTTGATTTGGACTCCGGTCACTGTGACTGCGTAGACTATAGAGCTGCAGAACTGTTATGAGAAAGAAAAAGCTGAGATCAGACTAAAGCCTTAAAAGAACCCATTCCTCTATAGTCCTACGCAGGGTCATGGAGGGCTCGGGAGCCTATGGCTGCAAGGCCAGGAATAGCTCGGGGGGGCTGCCAGCCCATCACAGGGCACACTCACCTGCAGGCGATTCGGCAACAGAGACTCCAACCCCAGTCTACAAAGTGTGAGGCAACAGTGCTAACCACTGCGTCACTGTGCCAACCCGTATTAGAAGATTAAAGAACAATATATAATATAGCAACCGACGGTATACAATAACCAATCAATAACATTTTAGGGATAAGAACTTAGAATTGCATGCAATTACAGAAAAATAAGCTTTTTCATGCTGATCAAACTTGCTGCTCATTTAAAATAGCTGTGTAATAACTTCGTCTGTTGCGTGGAGGCTTGCCGGGGTCTCAAGCGACCCCCTCCAGGCGGCCCGGTCCGCTTAATTCCTCCACAGCCGAGAGACGTGCCCCCAAGCACCAGGTGGTTTTTGATGAGATGAGAATCACATGCTTGTGTCAATATAAATGAGATTTCCCCCTAAATGGGAAGTACCAATTCCAGCGACTGGCTCTCTTACCCCCTCCATCTGTTAACATATTAGGCCGGTAATTTGCAGAACATGTGCCCCTTTGGCTTATTGAATCGACCGACTGCAGCCGGCGCAGGAGACGGGACCCTCTCCCTCGCTCTTGTTTCCCTCCCTGGTTTCTGTGAACGTTTCCCTGCGTGGGCCACATGCATGTCTTAGCGGCGCCGACATTATCGAATGGACTGACATTTCAGAGATTTGCAGCGCTCAGCAGGTCCGGATCCCGCAGGGGTGTAACTGCGGCCTTCATATCGAGGCGGCCGGGCCAGCCATGTGTTTCCATTTAATCACGAGCGGCTAAATGAGATCAAACAGCGGCCGCTCTCCAGGCCATTACGGCACGCGACGTGGAGCGAAAGAGAGGCCAGTGAAATGGAATTAGTGAAATGCACACCGAACAGGTAGAAATGGCTTCCCTGAGCCCAGCAAAGGCCAAGCACGCGTTTTGCATTGCAGAAAATGTAAATTATTGCAATCAGGGTGTGGGTCAATAATGTAGGGGCTCACGAAGACCATCTTTGTACTAGCGCACGATTTTGTAACCTTTGAGTGTAGATGTACCCTTTTGGTGGTGTGTGGCGCAGTGAAGCGCTGCTTGGGATCGGAAGCTTACCGACTGCTGTCAGCGGAGTGATTGGGGCCCCAAGCAAGGCCCTTAACCCCCACCAGCTCCAGCGATTGTTTGACCCTCCATTCTCTGAACTGCATGTTGCTTTGTATAAAGTGCATGCGATTTGTGTTTATCAATGGTACCTATTTGGCTCTTCTTAGCTGAACAGACGTTAACATTCAGCAGCTGTGCAGAGAGACTGTTAAACACCGTCACAGCTGACTGGAAGACGCCGGGGAGCACTGGAACTCCACGGCCGTTTGGAATGAGGTCACGGAGCGGCGGTGGCAGCGAGGATGACGGTCTGTCTCCTGAAGCTGGCTTGAGGGAGCAGTGCTGTCAGAAGCCATGCCGGTGGAGCGTCT
The DNA here is from genome assembly GCF_023856365.1 of Brienomyrus brachyistius. Taxonomy (NCBI): domain Eukaryota; kingdom Metazoa; phylum Chordata; class Actinopteri; order Osteoglossiformes; family Mormyridae; genus Brienomyrus; species Brienomyrus brachyistius. The sequence continues at coordinate 3,393,468 of NC_064551.1, read as the reverse complement.
GTTTATGAAAAAGTGAAAGTGTGTCACTGGCCTAATTTCCCATGTACCTCGCGGGAATAAACAGCTTCCAGGTGCATATCAGGAACATTCGAAAAGTGTCTTTATTGGGACAGAATGCACAGTTTAACACTTATGGATTTATGAGATGGACTGGCATCCTGTCCAGGGTGTCCCCTGTCCTGTGATGGACTGGCATCCTGTCCAGGGTCCCATTTTGTCCAGAACAGACTCCTGGTTCACTGTGACCCTGCAATGGAAAAGTGATTTTTTGAAAAGGCGGATAGATGGCTTAATACTTTGCTATACTCATGTTATACTCTTTGCTGTGTACTTCACTATAGTCTCAGTATGTGCAGCATATACAAGTAAGCATGACATCAGCATAGATGATCCCAGCTGGTGCATATCTTCTTATCAGAAGAACATTACAAGATGGCCATGCGTGCCTCTCCACCAAAGCTACTATTATAAAAATAAATAAAATAAAAATAACTAAATGTAATGTAAAATTATAAATTGCTCATTGATTTTGGCATCTGTCCCGATCATTTCTACGCATTCTGCATGTGTCATCGCACTGCTAAAATAACAAGAGGAACCAGCCCTTGGGTCATCTTCAAGGTGTCCATGCACTGGAGCTGATCATGCAGCGTCCATCTAAGCTCAGTACATCGCATTCACTTCAGTGTGCAGCGCATCGCTGCTTGGTTTAATGCGACCCAGGCGGCCTGCAGGACTGGACTTGGAAAAGCTAGCAGATGAGGGAAATGCACTAGCTTTGCACAGGGGGGAGAACCCCCCCCCCCTACATTATACCGCTAAATCACAATGAATAAATCAGGTTCTGCTCCTCCAGGGGCATGAATCTGCAGGGGGGAATGCTTTTGAGTCTTTAATATCACTTCCCACCCGCAAACATCAACGTGAATATTGGGTTATATGAGTCCCAATAAAATTAATTTGCTCAAACGTTCGGCCGGGCAAGGCCAGGCCCCGCTGGGCCCCGCTGGGCCCCCAGGACCTCACGAAACACCCACTTACTTCGCAGATGCACCGCGGAGCATGTAGACATTTTCACGCGGAGCGGCTCCCACACCCAGCGATGCGGCCTTTCGCTCCAGGAAGTTGCTCCACCGCAGCTGCGCCACAAATATGGAGCACAAAGAAGAAGAGCTTCCTATCATATCATACCCTCGAGTGGCTCCACACACTGCATGCAATCACCGCCCCACAATTCATATGTGAGAGCTGCATGGACATGCAGCACCTGGAAATGATTAAAAATAAAGTGCGATGCCTCCGCCGCTATTGTTACCAAAGGAACACAAGGGCTCCTGTGATTATTTGATTTATTTCCTGCAGTTTCTCATCAAATATGAAAGAAGACCAGAGGACTCTTTTGGGCTCAGCAGCCCACAAATGCTGTTCTGCCTCTTTGCTCTCTAGAAATGCTGGATCAGCTTTTTTCTTCCATAACATAGAAGTTCTGTACCAAACAATTCATCTTCACTCTGTAGTTTTACTTACACAGAAATGTTCTGAGGGTAGAAGGAAAAAGAATATTGGTTAAGGGAGATAACCAATTAGATTGTGTCGGGGCAACTAGAGGAGCCAGGACCAGCCAATCAGCTGTCTCGGTCCTGTCTCCTCTAGTTGCTTGGACTCAACTCCTCTACAATCTGATTGGTTATCTCTCTGAACCAATCATTTTTCCTTCTACCCTCAGAACATTTCTGGGTATGAAGGAAGGGTATCGAGAAGCCTGTCCACCCCAGCAAATTCAGCAGCAGCCTTTATTTTTAAGGGCTTCCTTATCGGGGATTGTTGTGATCCGAACAGGCAGGGATCAGAAGATCAGGAGCAGGCCATGGACAATCAGTAATATGCGGTTTATTAATGACAAAGGGGGAACCACACGATACAAACATCAATGACGGATCTGGGGAAATGGACTAGCACACGAACTCAATACACAAAGCTCTGGGACGGAAACGTAGAACAGTGGAAAACAATCAGGAATTCACACGAGGTTGACGAGGGGGCGAGGCACACAGGAGGATTGTAAGAGGAGGTCATGACAGGGATATTTAGGTAACTGGGGGAGGGGGGAGGGGCTTCAAGAAAAAAGAATAAACAAACAAATGTTTGGTATAAGATAGAAACTGCAGAAGTCAGATGCTGCGACGTTTTGGTTCTTCAGGGACAGAAGCTCAGGTTATGGGTTACAGCAGACAGAGTACCAAAATGCACAACATCCATCCATCCATCCATCCATCCAAATCACATATGCAGTACAGGGTCATGGTGTAAGTAAGGAATATACGATGAAAACCAAGACGAACGGAACTGTCATCGGACTTCACCCTGCAAGATGGACATGCCCCTACATAATCATTTCAGCCGTGTCCCACATTGATTTAACGGCTTTGGTAAGAAACCGTCAAATGCTGTCAGATTAACACCAAACACCAGAAACAAATGCACCCTCCATGCCCGTGACAGAGCAGCATCACTGAGCACGATGTCCTTTTAATCTTTATTGCCCTAAAATAATAACAAAATAATAACAATTAAAATGTGCATCAGCTACACTTATAAAGGGGTCCTGGTTTCATCGGCCTTCGTGACCGATACTAGCGGCGCTTCATTTAGCTGACTGATAGGATATTCCATCCACAGCAAACTCCTCCCAGTGTGTGACCACTCTCCACCTACACTGGCGGACACTTCAGGCTCTCGGGGGTTAAGTACATCGGCAGATCAGCAGCCTCCCTGCTGTGTAAGACCCACCCGAGGCTGACGCCGGATTGGATCTGAGCTCAGTCTGGGCTTCAAACGGATCTCCAGGGGAAACGTCGAACACCAAGAGCATGTCGCCCACCTTCATCCGAAGCTGGCATGGTGCCTTCCTGGGTGGCGTATAAATCATTCCGCCGCAACTACCTGATGCTTATTACGCGGGTTCGAGCCCTTGCCGTGGTGCTCTCACTGAGCGTGCGATACAGGTCGGTGTGTCAGAATGCTTTACGGAGAACCTACTAATGTATTATGCATGGATTTAATTATTTCAGACCCATTTGGGAAATGAATGGTGCGATAAATGTTGATCAGCAGTGACAGGCAGGAATGTGGTCAATAAACCTTATTATTTTCAGCTGAATTTTTTTTGCAGGTCCATAACCATCTCTGCGACCTACTTCTTCCATAAAGGCCCCAGTAGGCCCCAGCTCACAGATCTACTTTAAGCCTTTAAAATGCCCATAACCTGTACTACACCAAGACTAGGCACAATCAGGACATAATATAAGTACTTTTTGGTCATACGGGGTCTTACCCTGTTAGGTTTGTTCAGCTGTAGCAAGATGCAAAATTTGTTTCAATGCTACAATAAATGTGATTTTATAGATCCACTAATGGATTGATTAAATTATGAAATTTTGACAGATTAAAACAACGTTATATTTTAGCCATCATTCAGTATCAGTCTATTAATCAATTAGAAATTTTAATATTAAGCAGTCAAGTCAAGTCAAGTAATCTTTATTATCAGTCCATCAATAAACATGTACTGTATACATCCGGGATGAAATATCGTCTCTCTGAGCGCAACGGTGCTACATTCTTACATTTACCAAACAATAAACTGTGACACCCCTAACATATACTTAACACAGTACATTTACACAGTGACTGTCAGGGTCAGCATCTGTTTTGTCCCAGTCTTGCGTCTTCTCCCCGTACATTCCGGTATCGCTGGCCATCCCGTCTTCCCCCGTTGTCCTAGTCTGTAGAGTTTCCCCAGTTTCCTGTTCACTGCATGGCTCCATGAGCTGTGCATGCAGCTCCCTGTTAATTACTCTGTCATGTGTTCAAGTCCAGCTTCCTCTCTATTTGTATTTTGTTCCCTAGTGTTTCATTTGTATGAGTTTTCTTGTTCCTGTGTCTTGTGATTTGTATTTGGCTTCATGCTTTGTGCCCATGCTTGTGTTTTTACCTCTCTGTTGTTCCCCTAGTGTAGATCCTGCTTCGTAGTTTCTTTGTTAGTTTGAGTTCCCTGAGTTTAAGTATTAGTCCATTTATTTTGTAGTGTTTCATGTGTTTTCTGTGTAATAAACCCCTGTGTTCCTGTGAGCCGCCATTGGTTCGTCCACATTCCCTTCCCCGCCTGCACCATGCCTCACCCTCGCGCCAAATCCGCCCGAGTCCATGACAGTGGCTGGACGATGTGTATGACATACGCCTAGGATGCCTGCTAAATCAGGGAGACAAACACACAAAAGCTTACAGGTTAAGTAATATGTGTTTTTTTAGGAGCAAAGTGTAATTCGCGCTGACAGAGAAACGTGCCTGATGCCTTTGTGACGTCTGTTTAGCTGCATTGTTTTTGCTTCGGGCAAGAAAAGAAGACGGGTCACAAAACAGCTGAAATAATGTGGTACAAAGATAACCTTCTCGTATTAAACAGATGCGTACCAATGCTCCTCTGGAAAGAAGTGGTTGAATTTAGATATGTTACAGCTAGCGCACATTACAGCAAGCAAGGACAATAAACCACATGCATTAATTATATCCGTGTTATTTAGTCATTAGACCACCTGCCTGGTGTTAACTGACACTAACAACCACGTCATCAAAGGCCTTCTCTTCTGATGGTGTTGCTTACATGTGGCATGTTCATCTGGGGCTCTCAAAGGGAGGTGGTGATGGATCACAGCCTCCAGTTAATAAAATCGCAGTGTACAGGCGTACGATTACCACTGATTCATCACGAGGTGGCTGTAGATTCCTGCCACACTGCATCCATCTTATGCATGAAAGGCACCCGGCCTTAAAGACTTTGGGGAAATCGGCGAATGTCAGTAACAGGGCTTTGAGATGCCGGAAATGCCACCGTCCGAAGCACCTGGCGTTCCTGTAATATTTTTCACGACTTAATGTCTTAAATATGGCAAACGTTGACGGAATTAGCAGTCTGGGGGCAACACCTGGTTCTTTTGTAGAACGCTTAGTTGTCAATGTCCAAGATGGCCAAACAGACTGGAATCCAGCTGCTGCTCTGCCTTTGGGGGAGGGGGGGGGTATGTGGCGCATCTATAAAGGCTGAAAGCCCCAATATGAGCCCATCGCGCCATTATTATTAACATGTGGTGGCCGCAAGTGGCGCTTTTGAAATGATGAAGACAAGCCAGAGCTCATTGGCCATTTTTGGTGTGAAATTTCCCTCCTGGTTGCAGTACGCCCCCCCCCCCCCCCCGACTGAGTTTGAAAAGCTGTTCCTGCATCTCAAAGCACACAGACCAGCCTTTGCTGACAGGCTCATCCTCAGCAAACCACAATAAATACATGCAGAGAAAACTGAGAGACAGTGAGCCTTTATGGTGGCCTGAAGGTCAGCTGGTCCCTCTGGGCACTGAGAGGTTGGGGAGGGCTTTTGGGCAGCGCGGCTCGACGTACCACCATGACCCATGGTGTCAGTGAGCTCGACAGACAGACATCAAACGGCCTGCCGGAACAAGGTTTCCAGGTTCATACGGTACCAGTCAAAGGTTTGGCCACATGGACCCACAGGAAGGTTTACTGGCACTATTCTCTACATTTTACAGTAATTATGAAGACATCAACACTACAAAATAACATATATGGAATTATGTACTGGCCAAAAACATATTAGCTCTGTGGGTTGGGACACTGTATATGAAAACTGTACATGAACACTGTACATGAACACGGTATATGAACACTGTACATGAACACTGTATATGAACACTGTACATGAACACTATATATGAATACTGTACATGAACACGGTATATGAACACTGTATATGAAGCTACTTATTTATCGATGCCAAGCTTCTGTATCATATCTTAAAATGTCATGTCTATATTTTGCTTATATGTCTTAGTATTTATATTCTATTTATTTCTTAGTATTATTCATGCACACTATGGTCAATGAGAATGATATTTCAGTTCAGTGTACAACTCAGTGTATCACATAACTGAAGCTGACAATAAAAGGTACTTTGACTTTTGACTTTTTACTGAATACAATTCAACGCTGGACCAGTATGTGCATTTTGTTTGTGTATTTTGTTACCAGAAAGCATTTCCACTCCTGAATAAGCTTAGTTTTAAAAAAAATCAGTTACTGAGCACTTTTGGGCACGTTTGGACATTATTTTTATCGGAAATTTCGATGGCTGTATGGGGCTGTAGCGTGATGTATGTTCATTTGAAGCCTGTCAGAGCTGTATGCAGTATTAAATAATCTTATTGGACAGGTTTGTGGAGCTCAGTGTGACTAATAAATGCACAGCAAGGCTCTGTTTTGCTTTAAAACCTGTGCGAGATAAATGTCAAAGTATATTATGAAGTAGTTTGCAGTTTAGGTTTAACTTTGCTTATAAGATGGATGGCATTATCTCTGACACGACTGGGGCGCATGCTGTAGACGAAGAGAGAAACGATTAGGTCATGTTGGTTTGAATTATTTTCCCTGCATGCCGGAAAGTAAAACTAATGATCGGCATGACTCATTTGTACCCATTTGGGCAGAAAAATGGCTCTAGTGTTTGGATTTGAAAATGCAACATCTGTTTGGGGAATAAAGAGCGGAGCTTGAAGGGCATGTCGGTATTAGCGGGATAGCAGTGATATTAGCAGAGGGTTCCAGGCAGTGAAAAATTATATTCATTAGATTGTTGTGTCCATTTGTTTAGAAGTTGATGTTCCATTTCTTACTTTATAGGATTATCTTTCATGGCTCTTTGGTCCTGCTTCAGAATATTAGTCAATGAGACAAAAATGAACAGCAAGAGGTGTAAAAACAAATATTGACTTAAAAAAGGTGTGCTTTTTCACCGTAATATAATTAATATTTTAAGAGGTAAATACTGTACGCTTAAAAACAATCACAAATACAGTTCAGCCTCACCTTATTGTTTTACGTGCCAGTGTGGGTCTGCTTTCATTTTCATCTTTTATTGCTTCCTTCGGGACTTGATGTCAAGCCTGAAAACACTGGCCGATATATTGTTTCTTTGTCCACTTATAACATCTATGGCCTGGAACCACTAAAAATGACATGAAATCGTTACATTTCTGTGTGGTGCTGTGCGAACTGGCCAGAGACGGCTAAAGACAACTGACAGATTCAAAGGCTTTATTTGCCACATGCAAGATGTACAGGCAGACGACAACCTGCGGAGACATGAGAGGGGGTCAACAAAAACAGCGAAAGCAATAAAGGCATAAAAGGAGCAATATAATCAATATGTAATAAATGAAAAACAGGAAGTTATACTGGAAACAAAGACCAACAAAGTTCAATGACGCAGCTGCCAGTGAACTTGGAGCAGCGAAAGCCTTAAATGCCTGGGCGGGTGAGAAAGCCGCACACCGAAATGTTACCCACGCCGATGTTATTCCTGGGATGACATATTTACATCTTTTAAGGGGTACATTCACATTTCTGTGTGCTTCTGGGCACTTTAAGTTTGTAGTTCAGACCCATTTAAGTTTTAAGTTCAGACACACATAATGCTCTCATTTCAGCTTTTATACTTTATACTTGCTTAGCCGACTTTTTACTCATTTATTAGGATACGAAGATTTTAACGCCCATTTGATTTTCTGAACATCGACTCTGCAGAAAGCAGTATTTGATGTCTGGAGCTATAAAACGTATCTGCATCCTGCTCATGGTTTTCATTTAGGACATATTTTAGGAGACCAACAGTCGTATATTTTGAATTCCTTGTGATTTTTCACCATAATTAGAGTTTGAGATCGGGCGTATTCATCTAGTGTACACAGACACTCTTATATGATTCACTTCAGCATAAACTTTTTACTTTATTATCAACTTGTCCTTGTGCCAAGGTGGCCTCGCTACAAACAGGGAAGCTTAATTAATCTCTAGCTCGGCACCAGGACATTATTAAACAACGGGTTTATTTTGAGAAGTTGCACAGCTGATCCTCTGGGATATTATAAGTACATGTGAGCCTTCCCCCCCCCCCCCCCCCCCCCCCCCCCGTGACGTATTTGCCGCGAATCAGTTTGACAGGGAATGTATACAAACTTTTAAAAACAGGAGAACTCAGACAAGTGACTCTCAAGTGCAATATATTTATCTCATGTGCAATAATTCATGTGCAACATTCCTCCTGTACATTTACTCTTATTTTATTCTTTTTTCCCAGTTGTATGGTCTTTAATTGTGCGTCTTTAGAAGGATCCAAACATCATCTCACTGTATTCCTGCAGTGACAATAAACATATTCTGCCTTACCTAACCCTACCCTACCTTACCTTACCTTACCTAACCCTAACCCTACCTTACCTTACCTAACCCTACCTTACCTTACTCTACCTTACCTTACCTAACCCTACCATACCCTACCTTACCTTACCTAACCCTACCTTACCTTACTCTACCTTACCTTACCTAACCCTACCTTACCTTACTCTACCTTACCTTACCTAACCCTACCATACCCTACCTTACCTTACCTTACCCTACCTTACCTTACCTAACCCTACCTTACCTTTCTCTACCTTACCTTACCTAACCCTACCATACCTTACCTTACCTTACCTTACCTAACCGTACCTTAACTTACCTTACCTTACCTAACCCTACCCTACCCTACCTTACCTTACCTTAGCTTACCTTATCTTACCTTACCTTACCTTACCTTACCTTACCTTACCTTACCTTACCTTACCTTACCTTACCTTAGGGGTTTATGTTCCCTCAGGAAAGAAATCACGCTCGTGGATAACGCCTTTGCTGCCCTGAAATTTACACACTCGGAAATTCTCGCTGTCAGTAAAGGTCGTGGATCGGGCCCCAGACTCAGGCCCCGAGACACCGACCCCGCATGTCTGCTCAGCGGGAGACGGCTTTGGCGCGCAGATCGCTTCGAAAGCCAGCTGAATAAAACCCGACTTAAGTTCCCTTATGTGTTTATCAGTCTACGGCAGAGAGGCTGATGTTCGTCTGGCGGAGCCCAGGGAGCCTCTCGGCTGGTGCCATTGTGGAGGGACATTGGGGGGGGGGGCATAAATAAATTAAAGGGGGCATTTGTTTGAGGGGGGGGGGGCGACTTGGCTGCAATTGCACTTTTAGCTTCATTACTCTAAGTGTTGCCACCTCCAAAGGTCTGACTGAATCCCCCCTCCCATTTCAAAATGCCGAATGGATGTTAATTTAAATTAAATAGAAGTTCGCTTCCCAAATGGGTTTCGTGTTGCTTTAAAGCTGCATCAAAATCTTATTAATTAATTTTTTTATTTCCTGGTGTCACATGATACTAGAGTCCTTGCTGTCCTCTGCTGACGTCTTGAATACTCATGGCAGTCGAACCTCATGCGCGGCGTTGGGGTGCCAGGGAAATAAAAATCACGCAGAATACTGGCCATGTAAGCTCTGCTCGCAACACTCGCCTGGGGGGGGGAATGCAGACTTCGAGATCGCTGCTACCCAGCAAAACCGAAAAGGCAAATGAATGGGTTTTCAACAAAAATATTCTTGTTTTAGGCTCAGTAATGAGCAGGCCAGTAATTCAAGGTGCTGAAGACTGAAATGCACCTTCAGAATGTAATGCGGGAATAATTCAATCTCACGCCAGACTGTCCAGGGACTTCACTCCACATTGTTCGGAAACATCTTAAAGACGTATTAATCTTCGAGCCAAAGGGGAGTCATATCATTCATCTCGGATGCCTCCAATGGATTCGTCATTTACTGCTACGGTCATATTTCATTGTAATGTTAGCATTATTTTTAAATTCATTTTGATGACATTTAGATGGTGCTTAGCCTGAAATAGCACAGTCTGGCTCTCACGTTCCTACAGGAGCACATCCAGCTGAAATACAAAATATGACCCGAATGGTCTCCCCTTCATTAATAATGAAATAACACCCGTAAATAGACATTTTTGATGTTTGGACTTATAGTAGTTTAAGGAAGAATAGGAAGAAAACCTCAAACCTCTGGACCTGAAGGTTAGATTTGTTAATAAAACCTTCAATTCTAGGGTATTTAAAAATATATAAAAAATAAGTAACAATTTATCTTTTAAGTTACCTAAAATTTATGGAGTATGAAAGCACAAAATATGGAATATTATCATTGTTTCACTTGAATATACTTCTGAAAACACAGTGGTACAATCCGATACTTTATTCTTGCAGTCAATCAGTTTGATTTAGAATGTAATACATTTTTACAGCTTTTTCGCAAACATTAAACTTTTACAGTAAATTCTGGTACTTTTTCTAGAGGGAACTGAAACAGAAACATACCCAAAATACCAATGTTTGGGGATATTTTAACTGAAACTGATTACCTGGCTCCTTCAAACAGGGCAGCTGGGAATGACGACTGGAAAATTGCATCAGCAAAGGTTGAGATGAGAAACAGGGTTGCAAACGGAATGGGAAAGTGGGTTAATCGTAGCTGGGGGATGAGCGCTTATGTGCAGGTGATCCAGTCGGTAGGGGGAGGGGATTGAGAGGGGACTGGGGTTCTGAGCACTGGGTCGCACCAGTGTGCGGAGAAGAGGCAAGGGTATAAGTTTGGTTTCGACACTGCTAGGGACCAAATTAGCCCCGAACCCCCTGCACCCCTGAACACACACAGTCTCCCCACAATATTGGTTGGGACACGTCCCCACCATCCATACCCAGATCTACACCCTTGAGAAGGTGCTTCTACGACACAAACAATCATGATGCACATTAAAAAAAAAAAAAGAACGGTCCATATCATATGATTCCCTCTGGTCGTAACCTGGGTAACCAGCCTGGCTGAATTATAAGACGCCCCCCCCCCCGGTGCCAATTTTAATGAGAAGGGGGACGGGGTGTATTGATTTTTCTTCATTGCTGGGCCTTCTATTAGACTCGGGGCTTAGATTCCCCCCATGTGCTGTTATGATACAGCGTGTCGGATGAGGCAGGTATTGGAAAGCTGTCTCCTGGCGAGTGCAGTTAGCATTCCAGCCAAGGAGCCCCCCCCCCCCACCCCAAATGCCTCTGGTGTCCTCCATGTGTGTGTTCCTGTGTGAGCGTCCAGTGAATGCCCTGTGTCAGGAAGATGGCGGGTGCCCTACACTCCGGGCCTTATCTTCATGCAGTGCACTTGTTTTGCATTCACAGTGTTCAACTTTCTCTTTATCGGCAGCTGTGGTTTGTGAGGAAATTAATGTAGCTTCCAGTTCAGAAAATACTAAACTGAAAAGAAGACCTTGATACTGGCTTCAGCACAAATTGTCTGCCCCCCCCCCCCCCCCCCGAAAGGGTGGGGGTTACTTTTCATCCTTAAACTCACTTAAATGTTCTCACAGAGGCCACTGTCTCTCCAGCCCCCTTAAAAAGTCCATCTCGTGCCTCGCTGTAATTGTGTCTTTTGTAGGAGCCGGCAGGGATGTGCTGGTTAAGGTTCTGGGATGAAAATGGGTCAGATGCAGTTTGGCGCGGGTCCGTCGCCAGGCTATAGGGCGGCTCGTGGAGGCGCCCGGCTGGCTGCGTCGCTGCGGCGAAGGAGGGTGTTTTTGACTTGTGGAGGAGCCGCTCCTTCAGGGTAGAATCTGTGCTTCTTGGTGAATAATGGCAGGTGATACCCTGGAGAAATATCCTCAACCCGAACAGCGCTGGCAAATAACTTGCAGTGCGGGTCGAAAGCCTTATATAATTCTTTGGGTGGAAGCTTCTGCCATAATAAATAGTAATCTTGCGCTTACCTTAGCTGTAGCCCAATCTCATCTGCTCCTCTTAGCCGGAACACTCCCTCCCCCCTCCCTGTACCTACCCCCCCCACCCCGCCTTGCTTCCAGGCCTCCTGGATGTTGATCCCCCCGTATTTCCCAGGCCCAATCTCTCCTGCTCCTGCCCGCGGGGTCTTAGCGTAATTCGCAGCATGCTGAAGCTAATTATCTTCAAGTGCTCGCTAGCCAATGCGCCAAAGTCCCTGCAGCCCTCCCTCGCAGCACGCTGCATGCAGGGCAGCACCGAGAGCCTGTGGCACTCAGGCATCCCATGCTTTTTCTCTTCCGAGGGTAATTAAAGCTGCCAGCTACCCCGCAAGCACGACCCGCAGGTGTGTAACATCTTTCTCCGAAATGTACAATAATGTTAAGAAAATGTGTTGAATACGTTTAAAAAACAATGATTAGATAGCAATGCGACACAGGTCAGACTTAAAAAAAAAGGAGTGTCTCTGTCAATGGCAGGGATTCTCAATGTCTGGATCACAGTCCGGACGCGGACCGAATGGCGAGCTGATCTGGACCCAGCCGATAAGGCGCCATAGCAACCTATATGGTTAATGAAAGAAGGCTTAATGTGGTTTGACGTACAAAAACGATCAGGTTCCCATTATTGTTATATATTAATGTCTCTGAGGAAAGGTATCGGCGCGATGGTTTGGTGACCCATCCTGGGTTGTTCCCTGCCTTTTGCCTGTAACCTCTGGGTTAGACTCCGGACCCCCAGTGACCCTGACAAAAATAAGTGTTTACAGAAGATGGATTAATGGATGGATGGATGGATGGAAAGTTTTTGTTAATTCAAGATCATGAAATGCTGTTTTGTTTTTGAAGATTGTTCCAGACCTCTGACAAAAATCCGATGCAGACCTTTAATAAAAATTTCGAGAACCCCCGGTCTACGCCAGTGATGTTTATATATTCCCTTGCTAGCTGACTTTGTTTATTGTGAGCAAGTTCTCACAAATGACTTTCCAGTATAGCAGAACAGAGCAGCAACATAACAGTTACTCCCAGACCAGTAATACTCCGGGAAAATGATCACATATCGCACGTACGACTGAGAACCTGATCACAGATGGTAATGGCTGGGGAGTCTGAGTCTTGCTCGAATGATCTGGCTAATGGAAGTACAGCAGTGAGAGAGAAGCTGATTCAAGCGACTGGATCAGTAGACACCATCTGACGAGTGTTCCTTTCTCTGGACACTACTGTTGGTGCGTTTTGGGGACGAGGTAGCTATAGTATAATAATAGATGTATATTTTAATAAATAGTACATGATGTGTCAAAGAACGGCTGGCTGGGTGTCATTCAGAATGAACCCAGAGGGCTTAGCTGTGGCAGCTTAGTGAACGCTCTCCATCTTTTATTGTGAGTGGCACAAGAAGGGAAAGATATTGGTTTGGAAATTACGAAAGGAAACCTTTGGAAGACAAACAAACCGACAGCCCGCAGATGGCGATCCCCAGTAGAGTATAGCCAAGACAGAAAAACAAATTTTAGGGGATGCTATCAAAACGTTATTATTTTTATTTTTTTGTCAAAGTAATAAACAAAAACACTTGTGAAGAGAATCCGCAGGACACCTGAGAGGCAGCCAAAATGCCGGTGGTACCATGAAAGAATTTTAAGCTTGAAATTCACTATCAGCCGAGAGAATTGGGGAATTGCAGATTTCCCTCCGGGGATCGCTCCCTTCAGTTCTGTCCTCCTTATTGGACGTATCTCTGCACCTTAGCAGCAGACAGTTTTTGGCCCTTTTTAAATTTGGGGTGTGAGTTGAAGAGAACATTCAGGGCTTCTTAATAATAAGATTCAAACCTGATCTTCTGGTGCCTGTTGATGCTGATGCTGACCCTGCATTGATTGCCCAGTGTGGTCTGTATTTTCAGTTGTACAGTAAGGGCAGAGTTTGTGAGGACAAGTCACGATGCATATTTCGGGGAATGACCTGAATACTACAACCGCAGAGATAAAGATTTTTTTTGGCATCAAAGCGTATGAAGCCTGCTTTGGATACCCAAGTCTTAGAATATGAGTCGGTGGCTAGACGAACTGAAAAAAAATCGATGATTGCATTGTTTCTGAGGTACCAAATGATGGCGGATCGGCTTTGTAAGGTTAGACCGCTCACTGAAAGAGTAATACAAAGCAACCCAAATCTGCCAAGAGCAAATAAGCTTTGCATTGATGAGCAGACGATGGCATCCGTCGGCTAGTGTGAACAGATTTTACAAGGCCTGGGAAGCCAACAGGGCTGAATGTATCTGCCTCTATCGCTCACAATGGCCTCATGCTTGATATTGAGGTGTACCCAGGAAAGAGAACCTAAAAAAGAATCAGGTATCAGTGCATCAGCAGGTGTTCACTCGGCAGAATCTGTTCCAGCAGCGAGAAACCTCTTTTTTACCCGCTACTTCACATCTGTCAGGCTCCTTAATATGTTGTCTAAGAGGAGCCTTCCAGAATCTGGACCAATAATAAAATCAAGATTGTAAAAATAATGCAAAGAATGCAAGGATGCTTAGTGGAGACAATGTTTAGAATCAAAAAGGAAGAGGCTCATCAGAGATGCTGATAAGACAGTTGCCAAAACTGGCTATTAAAAATGGCATGATAACAAACCAATGACTACGACGTCTACTGCATATCGGGAATTCTCAACCCCGGGGAAGCGTACAAGGTAGACCAACAGGAACGATATTTTAAATTTAAGCTGCTTCCAGCAGAATAGCTGGTTGTACAGAGTAATTCTGGCAAAGATGAAGTGGCTGGTTCAAGTGATGATGATGATGATGATGATGCAAACACTACAGGCAGACTTACATCTGAGAGGATATAACATTTTTGCTCCCTCCCAGCTCCCTGGGGAAACACTGCCTTACAGCCACCTTTCATGAACTTCTCGATGTCAGCAGTGCCTCCTGCAGGCCGGGGAATGCGTACGTCTGAGACTCACACGCTCGAGGCAGCGACGGGCAGATCCACGGGGGGGGCTGGCAGAAGCAGAGCCATGCCGCTAGCGGCGGTCGAGCTAGTGCAAGGAGTTTTCTCCCAGTCGACACGCGCCGTCGTGCAGAACCTCGAGCCACGTCTAGTCTGGCCACGTCAGCAGCTACTTCTCGAGTCTCCCTAAGGGGGAATGTGAGTTTCCCAAAAGTCGACACACATTCCGGAATGGCGGGATGGCGTCCAGAGGATTAAAAACTGCTAATCGGTCATGGAGGTTACTGGGAATAAGGGTCTCTTGTTCTGAGGCATGACTCTGGTCTGAAAGAACCATTAGACTGTTGTCAAAGGGTAATAAACACTGTCTTTCAGTGCCTAAAGTTAATGGCGCTCTTAATATTTCTCTCTGCGGACTGCAGTGCAGAGTTAAGGAATGTATTGTTCTCTGGTCAGAATTTTATTGATGTGTGAATCAATTCGACGGAATACACTAATATTAGTCTAATTTTTGTCTAACAGAATCTGGTTATGCATAAATGCCGGTATCTTTGTGTACATTAACGTGTAACGTGAACACAATGCAATCCACATTGGCTTGGATGTTGTCAAGTGAGGTGAGGATGTTTACATTGCATTTTGCATTTTATGCCAGTTTTATGACGCAAGCAGCCCATTCTGAACGTATGGCTGCTGAGGAGGCGACTCGGCGCAAGTGCAGCTAGGCTGAGCTTCCGGCGAATGACCAGGTACGAGTGTAAGCAGAATTCGAGCAGGAGCTACACCAAATCCAGAAGCATCTGGAGGGACCCTTGGAGGGAGCGATTTGTGTAATTTTTTGACATTTTTGACCTGATTTTTAGTATGATGTCATCATTGAAATAGGTGTGCCAGTAAATGTATTTGTGTTTTGTTATAACGTTAATTGCAAAAATTCCTAATTTTTATTAACTGCCGACCAGACAGGAAAGACACCTGTACTTGCAGCTGTATGTTTGCCTTAAATAAGCACAGCCACCATCTGAATTTGTGAAAAATGTGTTTTTTTTTGTTACATTTTTTGGATAGTTTCTGGTTTCCAAAATACTTCAGGCCACCTGAGACAAGTATGCATGTTATTTACCCAGAGATGGGTTAAGAGGGGAGGGCTTGGGGGGGGGGGGGGTAATGATTTAACTTCAGTGGGGAGACAGAGCTGGCAAGAGCTGTAATTACACAGTGGGAAAATTTATCTCCTGGCGGTGGCTGCTGTCCCCGCGAGGGTCCTGGGGGACCGGGGGGGCAGCGGAGTGACTCTCTTTCCGTCGAATGGCTACTTCAGGAGCTGACAGTGATGTAAAGGCCAGGAACTTTGTCAGAAGCAACTAGCTTCACTCGCTAGATTAGGTTAGGATGAGAGGCTAGTGGAGCACACCTGTTTACCTGTGCTGATGGCGTAGCATCTACCGCGGGCATGTTGCTGACCGGCAAGTCCTCAAATGCGGTGTGAGGGCGCGAAAGCCTGCATGGCTGTGGAAGCAGGGTAGCCTGGAAGTTAGCATTTAGCATTAGGGCAAAATGTACAAGAGACATTCCCAAGCACACAAGTATAATGTCTGCTTGGGATGGTGAGAGCAAGAAAGAAAGGGCCCCCGTACGTCTAATTACCTCCCTATATGGGCTTTGGTCTGGGCTTTGTGGTAAAACAAAATAAGAACACAGCGAGATATTAAAATCATGAAGCAACAAGAGAACAAAAGGACCAATCAATGGAAATAATCGTGGTCACATGACTGGTCTTCCAGCAGCCACGCCCCCCCCATCCCTTTCATACAGAGAGAAGTAGCACATGGGTCATGGGATCTTGTAGCAAACACCAGCTGCACAGAGGAAGGTGACCAAAGAGTTATATCCCACAATTACTGTTCCATTAAACGACTGATAATTCAAGTTGGTGCGGGGGGCGCGGGGGGTTGGAGGGGAGTGGGAATGGCGGTGTGGCTGATGGTGTTGATAAAGTTGGATATTTTATTAGTTGCTTATTCAAACAGGCAAATCACTGTGGCCTCTGTGTCTCCCAGTAATCCATCAGTGAGCCAGACTTCTCTGCAGGCCGTATCATGGCTGGGGTCTTGCCACTCACCCCCGATGCCCTAGCCGCCTTAACGCGCAAGAATGATGTGTCGGTGTGTGCTTGCAGCTTTGGCTGCCTTCCAAAGCAATGTGAGCAGCGCAAACTGCATTGCAATGGAGTGCAGACTTTCCAAGGACACACACCTGGAATCTCCTGCCTTCTGGAGTGACGTATCATTCGCTCGAGCAGGTGTCGGGATGCAGGAAAAACTGATTCCTGAACGAAGCCATTTGTAAGTGTCACAAAGACTTCTAGCTTCCAGAATATTCTTGGTCAATCAATTGCAACAGGCAAGCAGCTGCCCCATGATGAGTCCTAACAAAGGATGTCATATCCGATGTTATCAATATGTTCAACTTGGCGTTTATAAAATGATGTTGGTGGAAAAAAATAACTATGCATGTTACGAGCAAGTAAAACAAGGCTTTCATTCTTTGTCAGTCTTCCTGCTTTGTGCAGATCGGACCGAGCCACCTGCTGTTCCGAGCTGCACATCAGCGACTGCATGGCAGTTTCGATCTCCTCGGAGTGCTGTGAACACGTCAGCGCCAACGGAGAAGAAAAATGAAACGAAGCATCGCTTAAAATTCTCCAGGACCTTCTGGACCACTTAGTGCTGATGGACACGGTCTCTATGGGGACCTTGACCTTTTCCGATGACATGCTCTAATTTTGCCGGAAAGGTAATTGAGGTGATGATGGATGCTTTGGTCTTTTATTGTGTCGATTCATCTGCTGAATTTTAACTTGGCCTGTCAATGTATCTTTTCATAACGGCAGATCGCGAAACACACTCCCTTAAACGGCTTTAATTGATGCTTAAAGTCAGAATGAATTATTGGCCGAAAGACTCCTGAGGTTTGCGGAACGATTTGTTTTTACTTGCACAGTGTTCTATTGCACTAGATAAGCTGAATATTACATTGATTGTGCAATACAGTCACTTTATTCCAGTTTAGGTTCGGTAATGTGGCCCACAATGAGTTCAGAGCTACAATAAAGCAATTCTGCAGTTAACAAGGATGAAGATGGATCCAGACATTAAATATATTGTTACTATTTTGAAAACTGGGTTTCTTATTATTTTTTTACATTTTTTAAGCAACTGAAACCATGAGGCTCTGAGCAGAGCTGTTTGCTCCAATTTTCTTTTGCCTTTTTAAGTTGTCTTTTTCTTCAGGGATACAGGGAGTGCATTTCTGTTAACAACTGAAAGGGTCTCGTTCCCAGGAGTGTGGAAAATGGAAACTGCCTGTGGAAGTACGGAACGCTCTTGATGCATCCCTGGAGTGTGCCGGATTGAAGGATGTCACCGTCGGCTGATAACCAGGGCTCCGTCAGCACAGAGCTCCGATCCGCTGTAGGTCTGCCCCCTGCCCACATGTCTGCCCGCAGAGGAGCCTGATTCGGGGGTTGGGTGGGGGGGGGGGGTATCATGTCCAAATTCCTGTGTGGAAACTCACAGTGCCTGAGTGGCTGTTCTGACCCTCTTGATTCTCTCGGCTCAGCTGCATTCTCATCTTGACATAAACACGAAATGAAGCTGCAAAAGAGGCCTTTAATTGCGTATAGAAATTTTCCATCATTACGTTTGCATAACTAATTATATTCCACCTCATCAGCATGGATGGCAGACAGGACAAATCCCAGAGTCATAAAGAAAGCAGAATGCTGTGTCACACCTTATCCATTTCATCTTAAACTGGAAAAATGACCAGGCACTAGCCATACCACTTCAGTCTGGTTTGCCGTCTTAATGTTGACCTCTTAATGACAGCACTTTTATGTTTCTAAGAGAACTCCTCTGGAATTTGGAAAATCATTTTGGTTTTGAAATTGTTTAGAGCAAGACATTTCTTTGTGTTTACCTTTTGGCATTGACTGTATAAACGTTGACCATCTTGTCAGTGTCATTCCTCTGTGTGAATGTAAGTGTAGTCATCATCGTTTTAGTCGGTTAGTACTACAGAGCTCTCCAGTCGACTGAATTCATAAGATTAGCAGCATTTTTGTGTGTCGTTCTCTATAATTGGGTGTCGTAGTTGACAGTTGTTGGTGTAACATCTCCTGATTTTTCTTTATGATGTATTGTGCATGAAGGGTGTTATCTCCTGCTGTACATGTCACTGGGCTTCGCCGACAGACAGAGTGTGTCCCAAAGCCACCAATACAAAAGCCTGGAGAACAGTCAATGTCTACTAGGGCTGGACACATCCTTAGTGCTGGAGGGCTGCCTCCAGGGTCTCGGTGCTGTGTATTTAAACTATGCTAATATATCCTGGTATATATGTATAATATATCCTATAAGATGTAGGCTGTGAAAGAACCAATGAGTCCAAGAGAAAAGAGATACTGAAAGTTTCAGGTAATTTTCTGATAATTTGGTTCTTTTCCTACACCATTCATAAATCAAACCGTTCATTTTACATACATACATACGTAAGAATTTGGAGATGCTTCTGTGCACGTCATGTCCAAGGAAAGAGAAAAACTGCCTTGTTTTCTACCACTTTGGATGAAGGTTTGAATGACATGCGGCCGTTTTAGGTCTGATAGGATGTAACAGATACATCAGTGCCGTTTCTCTGTGGCTGTGAGACCAAAAACGAATGCAGATGTAAACCGGCGTTCGTTTTCCCCAAGAATGCTTGACATAAGTAATCCACACACATCTCAGTCTGCAGAAATGTATGCAAATCCGAAGCTTGGATTATTCTAATGTACTTGGCAAGTGTAAATACGTTTGTGTATGTCCACCACTCAGTGGCATGTAAATCCACTTACAGTACAGGCACAACGTACACATGCAAAAGGAGAACTATGTCCTCAGTCCATAGAAGTTCTTAGTATAACTTTTCAGTGTAAGTTCTTCTGCTTGCTAACTGGAACTATTCTGGATATGCATATGAGAGCCTGTTGATGGTCCAGTGTCTTCATCAGTATTGCCCTCAGATAAATGAGGGCTGGCTCATCAGATGTGTTACTCAAATCAGTCGTGTCAACCCCCTAGTGCCTCCAGCAGACATCAGAGGTGCTGGTTCCCGGCGGAAGGCTGGTCTCAGGGCATATCAGTGAGACAGTGCCAGGCACGACTGGCATCTTTACCACGGTGTGCAGCTGCACCGGCAGTGTGTACTGGGCAGGCAGGGCAACCCCCTTCTTGAGGGGGAGTCCGCTCACCGTGAACATACTACATATGGTCCGCTTTGTCTCATGGATTTCCCAAACCCTCGCTTAAAACACATTTTTTTTCATAAATATTGATTAGCACTTCTGTCACATGACATACACAGTGGTATTCTGCCAGAAAAAGGCTAAGCGCGATGGCTAAGCACGATGGCTAAGCGTGATGGCTACGCTGACACTGAAACTGAGAAAAACGGAGAAAAAAGTTTTTTGACTGTCCGCCTGCATGTGTATTAAGTAAATAATAGTGTTTTCTTCAAAACCCAGCATAGTTCAACTAAGATATTTTGTCACGAGATAAGACCATCCATCCATCCATCCATCCATTTTCTGTAACTGCTTGTCCTATTCAGGGTTTCCAGGGGTCCAGAGCTGAATATCCATTTACATTACATTACATTTCTGCTATTTCAGCTACTATGTTTTCTCATATTTTTTCTATGTCAAGGAAAAGGAGTTTTTCTAATGATCAGAAAATCAGACCCAATTAATTCGCCTGCCGTACTGGCATTTTGGGTGCCACCTAAAACGAGGTCCTGGCTTTTAGCATTAGGTTATGAAATACTGAAGTCAGCATGCGCAGCGGACCGTGCTGCTCAGTGCCAAATAGAACATCATCAGTAATGGCAGCCCTCTTAAATATACTGCCTTCTGGTACTCCTATACGGCTTCTGTCATAAATATTGCCCACATCATCTTCCCTTTGCTTGAGGAAGCACTTTCACTTTCCGTGCGACGGCTCCAGTCCAGTGTTTAAGGCTATTTTAAGGTGCTAACATTAACCTCGCCAACAAAGGCCTTTTCACAGTGACCTCCCATCCAAAGCAAACAATAAGTGATTTGGCTCTCCATCCGGCGCTCTCTCCGGGGAAAAGTTTGGCCTGGTAGCAGAACTACAGCGTAATAACGGCTGTCTGTCCCCACAGTCAGTGCCAAAATGCTACTGTAGCCGGCTTAGTTACGCTCAGCGCCGATGCCATGTGACTCCGAGCCCAAGCAATCACATCCTTCAGACAATAAACTTCAAAGCAGATGGCTATGAACAGCACAAGCTTCATTTCAGCCCTCAAATTCAGTGCATAATCATCCATAGCTAAGTTGGTCCAATTAACGCATTCACCTTGAAATGACATTTCATCCAATTACTCATTTGTAAATCTTATATTGCGGGGTCTGTTACAGTACATAGATCCTTTAGGTATTACAGTACATACATTTTCACCTTTTTAAATGTATGTCATAAACTACTTGAAGTTGTACAAGGAAGCACCTTTTTTTGTATTAAAACAAGGCATCACACACACACACACACACACACACACACACACACACACACAAACAAACCTGTACTCATATCTTTATGGGGACCATCCATTAATTTCTATGGGAAAATCCCTAATCTCAACAATCCCAGCCCGAAATGTAACCATAAGTGAGTAATTAAAATACAAGACTTTCAATGTTTTTAGTTTTTGATTGTAGACATTTTTATAAAACTGACTTTCCTCTTATAATAAAAATAGAAGAAAATAAAATATCTGGATGAATGACAACCCATCCCCAAAAAATGTCTCTTTATTGTTTAGTAAATATTACTATGGGATATGTGGCTCTTATTTATGCATTAAGTATTCTCAGTGTTTACTTGTCTCCTGATTTGTAGTTGAATACGGCTTGTAAGAATGGCTTTCTTGGGCAGAACAAAGACTTGCATTAATCATTCTGAATTCCCTCATTGGGGACTCGGCTTGAGCTATGAGAAATCTGTTTAAGAAATGTTTCAGAAACTCTTCCAAAAGGTCAATCAGATGGAAAAAGGCAGGCTGACACAATAAAAGAGTATGAGACAAAGCATTATAAAGTCTGCATTTCTCTGACCTTTTTGATATATATATTTTTTTTTGTCATGGAATGTATGTGGAATGTAGCAAAGGCCGCTGTCCGCTGATCTGCAGAATGCGGTCGTCTACGTAAGCCTGGTCTATCACGACCGAGAAAAGGTCGCCGGTACAGTATGGTATCCCCCATCTGCCGATGATATATACCGGTGTGACTTTTACATGTATGTGAAGAAGCAGCAGATGATATCAGGATCACAGAAACACCAGCACAGGGGGATGTTTCCCCAAAGAATAGTTGCTAACTATGTTAGCAACTTAAATAGTTGGGGCCCATGTCAACCATGTAAGCTGCCACCGGGAGCATTTGGGAAACGCAGCCCAGTTTGAAATGCACTGGAGCTGCACAGGAGAAAGTGGGACATACAGTATGAAACTGCGGTGATTAAAAGCTCTCGAGGCTAATTTTCCTGGTGATTAATAGCTTTTCCTTTCTTCGTATTGAGAGCAGACTTCTCTTACAAAGCGATCTCCCAGGGTCATTCTGCATTTCCCTGTGAAGGGCCTTCACTGACACATTCGCTGTCAAGGGCTCTTTAAGCAAAAGTCCTTGATGAGCGTCTCAGATCTGGCAGTTAAGGCTGTCGTGAGTTTAAGTGAAAACCTTAATGTTTGAGTGGTTCAGACAACTTCAATTTAGACATCTGTATGACTAATGAAGCATATTACTTTTCACCTTTTCTGACAAATTGCGGTGAAATATATGTGCACTTAAGCTCATCCATATGTGGGAAGTATGTTTAAAAAGGACTCTTGGGAAGGATTTGACTGTGAGAAATCCATCCATCCATCCACCCATCCATCCATTCATCTGCCAACTGTTTATGTTAATTTTCCATGGTGGGAAAATGAAATATACAAACACAAAACTGTATTTTATTGTTCAGTAGCCTTAAATATAAATGGTTGTGTAATTTGTTTGTACGGCCGATGCTTGACGTACAGGTGAGCTGGATCATACATGATAAGCAGGCGGCATGTAACGTGGCCAACTTAGGTATCGGAGCTGCTCACCGAAGCTACCAGTGCGTGCAAGATGGTTATGGGAAACAGAGCTATACAAACACAGTGTAAAACCGCACATTTACAGTCAGAAATGCTACAAACCATTACAAGTGGTCTTTCTGTTTTCTGTTAATGTTAAGCAAGGTCTAAATAGCTTGGTAGCTTACTTGTCTGGTACATAGTCATGCCTGACCGACGATCACAGAGACTCTGAATAAATTAATTAACTACATCTGCGCTTAAATGGAGCTTGAATTTACAATGAAAGGGAGAGTTTGGTGTGTTACGCCACAGGGACACACTGAAAGGGATCAGAAGTAATACAGTTCTGTACGAGTGTCTATCACTGTCTGCCAAAGCTGTAGTTAGTAAAGAATATTCCTTAGTTAATTAAGGGGCAGCTGCTGTTTGAACTTGATTCTTTCAGCAAAACATGGCTTGAAGATTTAATTGTTGTTGGGAAAGTTGGAAATGTTGTTATGCAGTGATTACTTAAGGGATTAGTCAGGTAATTGGGCTAGAATTTCCATGTGTCACATGTCTCTGCTCAGTGATATGTGTGTTAAAGCATGTATGTGGCCAAGTGGAAAATCATGGAACACATCATGTTTCAATAAGAAATTTGATATTTATATTGATATATTTTAATATTTTATCAGTTTAGGTGCCAAGGCTCGGGTTCTTTGTACAGGGATGTGATGCTCTGAGTGCTTCCTGTTTAATGTGAATGTGCTACAGCATGAGCTATAGAAACTCCTTCATTACTGATTCATTGCTATAAAAACTCATTTGTTACATTAAAACCTAAAGCACTGGCATCTCATGTCTAGCAGGACAACATGCTGTGGACTTTAGCGTTTACTTCAACCTAAGATGGCTTGCGGCTTCAGTACATAATCCCGTGTTGATTTGTCTCTGCGTTGGTGTAATCCTCAGACTCTGGACGGCTATTGCTGCTTCTTATCGTCTTCTTGGCCTGAATCATTGACGGGGTGAGGCTGCTTGTCTCGCCTCGGCTCGGTTACGTGCACGAGAACCGCCTCATTTGCCTGGCAGTTGCCCGGATGCCGGTTCCGGGGAGCAGCAGCAGCTTGCGGCCACGTTTCGCGACCAAGTCATCCTGCCGTTGACCATCAGCCTGATGTTCTGAAAAGCCAGGCCCTTGTCACACCAATATGAAGCCTTTCAGAGAGGCGCCGTGAGCCACATATCTGAGATATAGTATGGGAGGCGGTCTGTTGGGCTGTGTAATAGCTAGATAATGGCACATCAACAGGAGACTCCCAGTCATTCTCTTACTGTATGTTGTGAAATTAATGTGTATGTGGGTGGACAGGGGAGCAATGCTGCTGGGTTCTTTGGTATTCCTCATTTTCTACTCTAGCAGGTTAATTAACATGTTATGAAACGGAGAGCACTAATGGAATTATAGTTTAATGGCGTTTCATGTTCTAAATTATGGCGATTAATTGAATCGGTGTCGTCATTCGCTTCCGAGCCCTCCCACGTAGGCCCAGCTCACGTCGCCGTGCCAGTGACGGTCCCCTCCAGTGCTGCATTTCTAAATGCCCCCCAAGCGAGCGAGAAACCGTACTCGCTCCTCTCCTAGCCACTCGCAAAGTTTCTGAACTTAGAAGCCGTTTCAATGCCCTCCACAGCAAAGCAGATAGACTTTAATGAGGAGTCTTATCAGACACTGGTACTCAGACAGTGGTGTCATGTCGTGCTCAATAACTCCATACCTTCACATCACGTGTCACTTGAAGCTGTCAAAGGTCACACTAGGGAGTTACATCACAGATATTATTGACCTAATACACTTTCCACTTGCCTTCTGATTCTTGCACAGGTGACTTCCTTAAAGTCACACTTACAGTGTTGATGTTTGTTTTCTCAAGGAAGCACCTATTACTGCATTTACTGTTATTCACCATCACCCTCCACTCCAAGGATAGGATAATGGGGGAGCCCATGCCAATGATGAATCTGACTGTAGCTTTGCTTCCCAAACCTTGCTCTCTGTGTGATGAGTTTGCATGTTCTCCCCATGTTCTTCAGGTTGGTACAAATGCATATGGTTTGTTGAACTGGTATCTCTAACTTGCTCTTAGTGAGTGATTGTTTGAGGGGCCTGATTGTGTGCATCTTACCTAGAATGGTTCCCCTTCCTTGTGTCACATGCTTCTTGAGATCGGCTCCAGGCTCAGGGTGACCTTGTATAAGTGCTTGTGGAAAAATGTACGCCATTCAACTACCATCACTGACATGATATACATAGAAACAAATTACATAGGCTTTGCAGGAAAAATTTGAGCAATACTTGCAGATGAATGATTTCCATGTAAAAATTGATCTTCTTCATTTGATCTTCTTCAGCACACTCTAGGACAGTTGATGGTCACCTCTCCACCCCTCCAAGATGGTCACCTCTCCAAGTGTAATCTTTTAAAAACTGACATACTGCGCACCACACCAAGGCAACTGGAAATAAACATTGCAAATGAGTCACTTGCATGGCTGGAATGTCCTTGCTTTACAGCTTAAGTGCTTCCTCCTTCACTCGTTTGGGCTGCCAGTTCTATCTATCACTCTAATGATGTGGCAAAAGGCCAGCCCAATCAGACTCAATTACTTTCAGTCTCATTAGTGACTGACAACATAACAGCTATTCCTCTGATTGGACAAGGTCATGTCACATGTCTGACACCAATATAGTGTCAGAACTATGGGAAACTGTGCGCCAACGCTAAAGTTGTAAAGATGATGGTGTAGTGTTTTCATGTATGACTACTGACAATGTTTCTGCCTCAATGTGTAAGAATTCTGTTGACTGCTTGGGATATACGCACGAGGACAAGACTTACATTTTGTTTCGGCTCTGTCAACGATGCACAGATTGCAGAAAATTAAATGATACATCAGACTGTGCTTCACTACAACAATCAAATCAACACAGATAGAAATCAGGCCTGGTAGCATCATGTAGAAAATCCTCATAGGCATCAACACCGATAAAGGCTTGTTACCCTAGTGTTGCCCTGGAATGCCGTAGAGAAAGTAATGTCTCACGCCAGAGCAAATGTGTCTCCCTACAGAAATACTATGAATATCTCTATAAAAGCTTGCGAACACTATTCCAGCATCCAGAGCTATGTATTTACTTTCTGCCACACTCTGGCACCACTAAGCCCGTCTGTATTTTTCAGTTCAGCCGTCTGTAGCAGTCTGAGCTGGTGCTCCGCGGGCGTGCCGGGAAGTAAATGAAAAACATTTCCACTGCCCTGTGCATGCAGGGGTTCTCCCACGCCACAGATGGTGCCCCGATGAGGGTGGCTTCCCCCGGCTGTCGTCATGCACGATGATCCACGGGCGGTGGCCACCGTACTCCGCAGGACGGCCACCAGCCTGTTAGCAGAGCCCCTCCCTCCCCCAGCCCCCAACTCCAGCAGTTATAGCAGAATGCCGTAAGCAGCCTTGCCTTCTCTATTTAACCAAAGTGACTTTAGGTTTTTTTAAAGACTTATTGGAATCTCATCCAGGCTGTTCTTCTGCCTTCTCTGCTGTCCAGTATGGGGTCCAGTCCCTGTTGAGTCCCTGTTGTGGGTAATGGCTGGATGATGGAGGGATGGTTTAGAAATTTGGAAAGACGCAGTCTGGCATTTTGGGGGCTTGGTCGAAGATGTGCTTGTGTGTGGAAATTCACTTTCACTCACTCGGCCCGCTGCAGGGAGACGAAACACATCGTCTGCTCAGCAAACACGGCAGCTTTGCTCTTCTCGCGGGCTGCGGCTGCTCAGATTCATGGGGAAAAGCGTAAGACAAAAGGCAATTATGTTTCTGGAAAATTGCGTTTCTTGAAGCAGGATCAGCACGAGCAGACTGGAGCGGAAATGTCAACCTGCTTCTCCAAACAAAAGTGCAGTAATTGATATATTGTGTTTAAATGCATTTAACTTGCAGCGTGTACCGTGTTTCCGTGTGAGGGAATCCTTCGAATTTCTTTATTGACTGTGCTATTGGGCTGCTGCCTGTTCTCCTTAATAAATGGGTTTACTGACACTCATATACACAGGAGAGAGCTGTAAGTGCTAAATCTGAACTGAATCCAGAGCTGATTCTCATGGAATAGACATCAGATACTGAGATGAAAAGACCGGCTGGTACAAAGTCAATGCTTTTAAGAACTGACTCATCGATATTAATATGATTGTTCAATTGTGTCCCCGATCAAAATAAGCAGCTGGAATGTGGATGGATGGAGGGATGGATGGATGGAGAGACAAATAATTGTATAATTATAATTGCTGAAGAATTCAAAATACATTCAATGTCACTGGCATAACAGGAAGTGCCTGATGTGCACTGATGTCAGTGACAGCTGTCAAAATAAGCTTTTGCACACATTTCTATAAAATGATCATTTCAAAACCACCTGCATCTTCCAAGCAGAACATTGCAGATACCTCAGCCATATCCTATTTTATAGCACACTGGGAGTGATACATCACTTAGTCCACATTTATTCTACATCCAAATATCATCTTATTATACAGGAAACATCTGCATGGTATGATGTGGTAACACATCCCAGAGCGATGCCTGAACTCCGCGATCACAGAGTGCTGCCCGGCTGTCTGGCTATAGGCCCTGCAGGTTGCTGGTGGTCAGCAGCCAGTGAACCACATTCCTTGTCACACAGGGTGACTTGTGTGGACTGAAGAGGGAACAGGCCCAGTGAGGAGGCACTGACAGAGTTCACGTCGCGCCTGCCTGTGTGTTCGTGCGTAGTACATCCTCTGAAATGCAATCAAAGCGTTTCCCAGTGTATTCTCGCATTTAGGAGAGCGTGGTCGCTGTGTGAGTATGGGAGTCGGTGTGCCAAGTCTATAACTTATTTTGAAGATTTGCACAGGCTGTGATGAGGACCGCAGCTCTACGATGCACCTGTGCTGCCCGTGGGTTAAGGCTTGGAAGGAGGCTTGCAGAATGCTTGGACTCGTATTAACGTAGAACAGTCATGGATGAAACACATCTGAGGATGTATCTCCTTCGTGTGACTCCTCAAAGAATCCCTGAGCTTTGCCTGAGATGGTGTTTATAGGTTTACTTCACTCCCCTGAGCATTGCGGTTTCTGTTGTCACTCCTGAGACATATTTTGTTCCTGCTTTGCCCGTATGACCCCCCCCCCCCCCCCCCCCCCCGCTTCAGATGTACCTCATGTCTTCAAGATGATTCTTGTTTAGAGATTTATTCCCTCTAGCTGCATAGAAATACTAATGAATCCAGATTTTACAGATATTGTCACTCAGGAACAGCATGTATAGACAGAAGGGCAGACACCTCTACAGTGATGTTGACTGTACTTGACCCTGGATAGGTTGATTGGATGGGTCATGTACCCTCACGAAAGGTCAGATCACTACAACCAAAACAGGACTACAGAGAATACTCTCAAGTTAAAGGCGCCATCAGGTTTGAGTTAAAATGGTCTGGTGATTTGGTACTGAAGATAATAGTCAGATAGATTACAAAATGTCATAAAATCTCTATAATCTGCCTGGCGTGTCTCAAAATATTCTTCGACTGTAGTTCAGTAATATCAATAAATATATGATATCGTTTGGCACTTAAATACAACTATGAATCATCATAAATTTGCTGTGCGTACATAAAACACATAAAAATTTAACAGACACGCAATTTTAACTGGGCGACAAGGTGTGGGTAGCCATTTTGGTGCCGGTTTCCTGCTCATTGTGCTTCCTGGTTACACAGAACCAGAATCACCACGCTCTGCGGTTGTTGTTAGCACTGCCTGTTTGCACACTCCTCGCACTGTGTACAGACATAGCTTTGCACCAAAGCGATTTATTCTGAGCTCTTCCTGAGGGACATTATCTGGTCACCCTTTGGTCACAGTTCCAGCAACTTATCTGCCATGCTGCATGCCGGCCTTGCTTACTAATGCGCGCCAAAAGAAAACAGACCGCGTGTCACCGGTTTATCTCAGGAGCGAGAGGCCACTCGACTGTGAGGAAACGGATACGATTTTGAGAAATTTAAATGATTCATCCCCTTCCTGCAGAGCCATTTGTCTGCGTCGCTGTTACGCGATGCACCCAAACGGTGGGACTCGCCCTCTAACTTTCCTGTCTCCCAGCTTTTAAAACCAAATCAATCAAAGTTGCCGATGCAGGAAAGTGCAGGAATAAAGAGACAATGAAGTGGAATGAGGAGAAGCAGGATTGATAGGGTTAGGGGGACTTGGGACAGGTTGTGAACAATTTCATGAGCGACTGTTCGTACGACGAATAAAATATATCAGCAAGATGTTAACTTGTGACTTTCAGCAGATCCCTTGGTATTATCAAAAATAATCACTGCATACTTTCGGATGAATTTTTTGTTTGGCTTTTATATCTATCCTTCCGGGAAGATAGACGTGTGTTGTCACCAGGACCAGACGCACGATGACACTTCCGACACCTTTGTGGAACATTGAGAAAAGTGTTGGAAACACTGAAAATGAGAAGATTAGCGTTTAACAAGTTGCAGAGAATCCTCAGCGTTTACTGATGTCATAAAGGGCGTCTCTCAGGTTTTTTGTTTATCAGCGAGTTTATGAACAGCCTGCAAGTGATGGATGTAACTCATCGGCACATTTTCTGAGCTGACAGTTTGGTATGTGCAGTACACAGGTCGCCATCACGATAGTTGAGAAAGGAGGGAAAAGGGCTTATAAGGTTCTTGAACATTCTAGTTTTCAACAAAAGAAGGGAGATTGTTCAACAAGAATGTCATGACCGAGTATTAATTCTGTAGTTGCTGCTCTCAGCAAGGTATAATTTTACAATATCCTTCCACACAGAAAAGTGGTCCATTTTTTCAGTGTGGTAAAATTTCTGTTTATGGAGCTGGTGTTTAATGAAATAGCACATTCTTCCTGGGCTCCTACTCTGTTCAATCAAAGCTGAGATGGGGTTCCAAGACAAAGGGCACTACGCTTTAATTCAGCCTGAGAACAGTCTTAGCTTGCTTCAAATGGCCAAGTGCTTTCTTGGCGAGCTTCACTGGTGGGCGCCAAGCACCATTTGATGTTCTCAAACATCTGCAGCTCTATCAGAAAGCACCTGGCAGGGAGGCGGGGCTTATTGTCCAGCGGCGGAGCGCATTATTTCTGGCTTTCGTTCAAGATGCTCATCGGTGGTGGAAACACTTACCGTTGATTAACATTCGTATTTGCATTAATTTCCCAAATGGTCAAAAGCTGATTACGTAGGGCCAGTCTCTGCTAATACTGGTGGAGTGCTCTGTCTCTTCGGAAAATGCTTTAAAGCCGTGTTTTCTAATTCGCTCCTTGGGGACCTGCAGACAGTCCATATTTTTGCTCCTATCGGGATCATGGAGGGAGCAAAAATGTGGACCGTCTGCAGGTCCGTGAGGACTGGGTTGGAAAACATGAAAATAAAACCAACACACTAACTTTTCATCCAGTTTCACTTATGTGAGATGCAAAGACATTTAAACAGTCCCACCAGATACTACAGATTACTCTGAGGTCATATTGCGACCGTGAGTATTATGGGAAGCATTGTGTTGCGCCGCTTACTGGAAACTGTAATGTATACTGGTCTAAAAGAAAAAAAAGCATGTTTCAAATGGCACCATAACTAGTTCACAGCCATCTGTCTAGTAGAAGTGCTACATTACAGTCGAGGTTTTATTTTTAAGAATATCGGCAGTAATGTAAAACGATTAAGCTGATAAGAACAGTGATCATAAAGACACTGTTTGAAATTCTACATTTTAACCATAGTATGAAATTATACATTTATACATTGAATGTTCCAACTGTTATGTCAGAATGCAGCTGAAAAAAAATGCAAGTACATGTAAAAATCATCATGATGCCTGCACATACAGTGCTCGACTAACATGTCCTCATTAGATGTGTGTGCTACGGCAATCATTTTAATATGGGGTCCTTCCCATGTATCCGCATTTACAGTAGCGGTAATCGGTGCTTCACTGCAATTTAATTACAAATCAATTTCAGCATTATGCAGCTTAAACTAGTCAACTAGAACCAGAACAAGACTTAAAAACATATATATTTTTCTGTTTTATTATGCATTCGTCATTATTTGTTTATTTTTTTTATGGATAATTCAAGCAGTTCATTTAAGCATTGTCTTTATAATATCTGTTTTTGCAGCAATGCCGATCGATGTGATTGCACGTTTATAGTAACGGCTAGCACTAAACTGCTGGCAGTCGTCGTGCAGTCAGCTGCGAAAGTGCATAGCCTTAGCGGCCAACGTTTTTTATCGGAGAAGCTTAACGTTGCCAAGGGCTAAATGAATTTCGGTTTGCCATCATTCTACAGCCTTAACTCCTGTCCAGTTAGCAGCAGTTTGCATATTTAATAAGCAGGTTTACTAGCGCGGCTAAACCATATGGTGCATCGATGGGAATCTGCGTAATTTAGCCCCTTGTTGCTGCTCAGGCTGCAAGACGAAGCCGTGCAAAGAGCCCGGTTCTGAAGTCCCGGGTAAGCGAGTGGGGGCTCGTTCCCCTCACCCCGCCCTGGTGGTCGGCCCGCTCGCTGCCTGGGTGGCGCACTCTCCGCACCTCTGCCTGACGGCTGCTCGTGACATCTGCTCATTTATGCGGCTTGGTCCACTTCAGCGGCCGCTCTGGAATATTCTCCAGCCATTCGCATGACAGATCTGTGACAATGGGCCGCCATCAGCAGTGGGATCCTGCCAACTGAGAACAGCCTCTTTACTCGGACTTTATACTGATCCTAAGATGGATTTTAAAAGGAAACGGGCACTTCCGCTACTTCGATTCTCAAGATCAGGGGATGAGTCAAGTTCACCTGAGGATTGGCTTTTTTTTCTGAAGGAAAATTGGCATCGGGGCTAAAATACTCAGGGCTCCACTTAAAATACTCAGGGCTCCACTTAAAATACTCAGGGCTCCACTTAAAATACTCAGGGCTCCACTTAAAATACTCAGGGCTCCACTTAAAATACTCAGGGCTCCACTTAAAATACTCAGGGCTCCACTTAAAATACTCAGGGCTCCACTTAAAATACTCAGGGCTCCACTTAAAATACTCAGGGCTCCACTTAAAATACTCAGGGCTCCACTTAAAATACTCAGGGCTCCACTTAAAATACTCAGGGTGACTGGACCTAACAACATCCATGCTGCTGACAGCGCCTGCAGGCGACCATTATGCATCTCGTCTCTTTTATTCCGCATGTGAACACTGCTATCCGCTAATCTGATTGCTCATATTTAAGATGCTTATAATACTGTGAAACCACAGGAGGTGTGTGTTCTATAGTTGGCATATAATAACATTGTTTAGTTGAAAGATGGGTTTAGAAATGATAAAGTTACACAAATGCAGCTTTGCTTGTACTCTAAGCGCTCCGGGCGATTGTCCTCTTCTTATGTACTGTAAAAAAGTTTGACTGATGGATGTTTGAAAAACTGACAAAGAGCCACCCTCTCCTACATCATCGGATATATTTATATTTGAATTTGTTGCTGGATGAGCTACATGATGTTACTTTTTAATATAAAAATAAGCTGCAATACTGCTGAAAAGTACATTAGGTACCAGTATAAGCGAAAAATTATGTATCACTTTGTTGGGTATTTGAAAAAAAAATCTAATCCACACGACACAGAAGACTGGTGATGTAATATGGACACTGAGTGAAAGATTTCTGGAAATGTGTCACATATGCATCTGGGTTTTAAGGACGGCTGCTGAGACACCTGCAGTCCTCAGAAAGATACAGAACAGAGATTCGCCTTCGTTCTCTCATCAGTCCAGAGGTCCTTCCAGGTGCTTCAGCCCTCGGGTACAAGATGGACCAGAGATCAGCGCTGGCTCAGGTTTTGGTTTAGCCGCTCATGTTTTATGGCAGTGTGTCCCCCCCCCCCCCCCCCCACATTCAAAATGCTTCTGACACCCCTGGACGGATGGACGCCACCCCAGAATGACCTCATCACAGAGAGACACTTGCCCAAGGCTGTTAAGAAATGGCCACAGTGACCAAACATTTAATGCCCATTTCGCTGTCTGATCTGAGCTGGAGACACTCAGTCCTGATGCTCTCCTGGCCTGTCGGTCTCATACTACGTGCTTCCATTAGTGATCGTGGAGTTGATGTGACCAGTCACGGTGCAATACATCTATTATCTTCTCTGTCCTTCCAATCCCTTACTTGACCTGCACCGGCTGCCTTACCAATAATATAATTGCAATCCAACTGTGCTCCAAGGCAAACACATTCACTCAAAGAGTGATATTTAAAAGTCATGAACTAGGCTATAGTGTATTATACCGCATTCATTGTCCATACAGTAAAAAAACACTCAAATTAAGTCCTGGAGAAGAATTCTGCCTGTATCGCTAGCTGGGGGTGTGATATTTCAGTTCTATTGCATAGTTAGACATCAATGGAACAGGCACTGAGCCTGGCCCTCGACTCATATATGAAATCATCCTTATTTCTTAAATGGACATTCATGTCCAATAAATCTGAAATGCCACGTGCCACTTCCAGTTATCAGAGCAATGCTGTATTTGATGTTCGCTGTTAAATTCCTCGTGAAAAATACTGGGGCCCAAGAAGTTTGAGGTTCCTAAACGATGCACATCTGCAAGACCGTGTATCAGATTAGATACTGACCGCCGATGTTATTCTGAGATCACATTTACCGCTGGGCAAAAAAGCGCGTTGCATGATTGGTCACGTACCATGTTTATCTCCCCTGGTTCACACCAGCGGCGTAAAACCATTCGCCTACAGTTTTGCCACATATTTTAAAATGTATTTCTTTATAGGCAATTAGACAGTTGCGCTTAATGCTTTTTCGGCATTGATTCTTTGGAAGGCATTAATAACTGGCTGTTTGACATACAGTATGGAGACGTCCTCATTTTTCTACTCTAACAACATCAACAACAACATCGACAACAACAACAATAATAATAATTCCGTCGTGGGGTTTTTTTGTTGTTGTTGCTTGTTTATTGTTTAAAAAATGTAAAGAACCAAAAGCAATACACTGTGTAATTAATATTTATGATATAATTACACTAGTCTAGGTATTGGAACATACTTAGTATGTATGATATAATTACACTAGTCTAGGTATTGGAACATACTTAGTATGTATGATATAATTACACTAGTCTTGGTATTGGAACATACTTAGTATGTATGATATAATTACACTAGTCTAGGTATTGGAACATACTTAGTACTAAATATCACAGAGTATGTATAATCGCATCTACGCAGCCTGTGCCTGTGATACACAGTGCTCATGCAGAGGTAGGACTCCGAGTTACTTAGGGAATGCAGGGAAATGGCTGAAACGTGATTGCTAAGATGTTGTTTGCTGAAAGAGAATCAGTCTGTGAATTAATGATCTGCAACAGACAATCTGGCTGGTCTGCCTTCCAGATGCTGAACAGGGTACATTTAGGGTTTGGGTGAATTATACAGTACTTTAATGCAGGAAGTAATTAAGGAATTTTATAAAGCTTTGATGTCAGACAGAGGAATAATGGAGACAAGCCTTTATAATGACTTTATGAAGACAAAAGTAATAAATGTAATAATTCTCAATTTAGAACAAACAATAGAATTGCAAGTTTTACTAGCAATTTTTGCATGATGCAATATTGAACCCACTTATCTATCTTCTATATCCGCTTGTCCTAAGCGGGGGCCTGGAGCCCATCTTAGAGGCCACAGGCTCAAGGCAGGAACTCAGGATGGGGCGCCAACTCATCGCAGGGCACATGATGTAATATTGAATAATTAATTGTTTATCCAATTAAACCTCTTTTAATATATTATTTACCTATGAATCTGGGTGGACAATATGAAGTTTACATATTTCTGATGAACGGCAAGACAGGAAATTCTTATTTGCGACACCGGATGTAATTTTGCCCCCGTCACCAAAGTCCTGGGACAGAATAAACTCAACAAATAAAATCATTTTTACAAATAAAAAAATTAGCTGCTACATGTAAATATCTTGTAAAAAATAAATAATAAGCTGAGCTCTCCTGACTACCCCCCTTCTTTGTGGATCCTTGCCTCTCTGCCAGCTAGGGCGGTTGGTGTTAATAATCACCCCTAAAGTTTTCTCATCCACTTGGTGCCTTTCACAAGATCTATCAGCTCCTGTCAGGCTATAATACGACCGTGTTCATATTCCCAGTTTTCCTGTAGAAACACACAAAAGCACATATTTTTGGTCAATGTAAACTAGTCTTGTAAATGGGGAAAAATACACATTTTAATTGGAGCGGACAGCTACTCTCAGTGGTGGAGGGTTATCCTCATGCTATTCAAAGCACAAACGGATGAACATAAATCATATGGCGAGTGGGACTGAGCTGGCCGGCGTCCCACTGGTGCCGCTCACGCACTAACAACATCCGTCTGATCTGGTTTAACTGGATCTACCCCTTTGGCACATGAACATCAGCACACAAACGTCCGCAGAACGTTCAGCTCCCTGCCGCTGTCGCTAAAATCTTCGGTAGAATATACCGCATATCTCATATACACATGCACCTCAAATTACCCTCCAGAAACTGCTACAGCCC
Organism: Brienomyrus brachyistius; assembly: GCF_023856365.1. NCBI lineage: Eukaryota > Metazoa > Chordata > Actinopteri > Osteoglossiformes > Mormyridae > Brienomyrus > Brienomyrus brachyistius. Next base: position 3,357,883 of record NC_064551.1, on the reverse strand, counting down.
CCTACCCCCCCCCCCCCCCCCCACCCAATAATCACGCCCCACAGCCTGTGCTTACATGCACACAAAACTCTATGTCAATATGCCAATGAACGTTTAATATGCCATTTCTGTCCATTTAATACATATTAAACAGATACAGGACATTAGCAAAATGACGCATTTAGATATTTTCCCTTTTGTCTTGATAAAGACTTATTACTTTGGACTTAATAATCATTAAGTTAACGGTATATATATGGATTCGCTCTTTCCTCCGCATTACTGGCCCAGAGTATGAGAGTCTCCAACGATGCTCAGGACAAGTGAGCATAGATGGATGGATGGAGAATCATATTCCTGTTGCTTTGTAACACAAAGTAAATAAAGCGTAATCCACTTGCCTAGGAGAGCAGATAGTGTAGTAGTCAGTTTTTATGATGCAGTGCATAAATGCCACGTAGGAAATACGCAATGGATATTATTTTGAAGCCGATATAAAAGCCAAGGGAATGTTGGGGATTTTCAGTAAGCCTTTGATTGGTAGAGTTCATTAAGCCAGACTGATATACAGCGCAGGCTGCGGCTCCAGGAATAAGCGGGACAAGCCCAGAGTTTAGCTGTTACACGGGAGATTTAGTAAGTGCCCTTGCTGGAATATTATGGAAAAGGAAAATTCCCTTCCTCTCCCATGTCTGTACAGCACAAAATGTAATACGTTATGTACGTCCCATGCCAATGAGTTTTAAAAATCCGCATGAAGAAAATAAATCTACTGCAAGTTTTACAACAGTTAAATTGGAGCTGTGTGCTTTCAATTAGCTGTATGTTGGCAGAAGCTGCAGCGGTGACAACATGCGTAAGAGCGCGTGTGAAACATGCGGAAGAGCGCGTGTGAAACATGCGGTCTCCGCTTCATGTTTTGTCAGCAGCCGGTTCTTCAGCCAATTGCCGTCAGGGAACGTGCTGTGGCTCCATCAGGTGGTTAATGCGGCAAACTGCATGCACTTTTTTTCAGCATTTTCTGAGCGCGAAGGCAATGCCTTTACAGGAATGTAGTACACAAACAAAAACACAACAAATTCTTAGTAGATATCGTAATTTTACATATTAAAAAAAGAAACCCGCAAGATTACAATTACAGGTATAAGCATTATAAAATTAATTTTAAAGAAAGTGAAAAAGAAACAAAAAATGAATTCACAGTACAATGTTAGTAACAAATCCACTATACATCATTCTACAATCAACATGCACCACTGTTCAAATGTTGTTAAATAAATGAGATTTTGAATATTTTCCTTTTAATAAACAGAACATTTGGAGGGAAAAAATATATATTCTTGAAAAAATAGGTTTACATAATAAATTCTCTGGGAAACAAATGCAGGGGAATAACCAGAATATTGCACTTCACATATTGTGATATTTCATCCTGTTAAAAATTTGAAATCTAAGGTCAACCTGTGTAATTATCGTTATTGGTTGAGACCCGTAGTAAAAATAAAGATGCATTCGTTTCCATTACCGACTTGCTTCTTCCACAGATTTAGGAATAAGATGTTGGGTCCATATCAAAAAAGCCCTCTAGCTCCCACAGCAGTGTCTCGAAGGTGGGCCTGTCGCACGCCTCGTCCTTCCAGCAGTCCCTCATGATATCATACAGGCCTTTCGGACACGAGGCCGGGCAGAACATTCTGTAACCTTTGGAGAGCTGCTGCACCACCTCCATGTTGCTCATTTCTGATTTGGGATCATAAGAGCATAACATTAGTTCCAAAGGTACTAACTAGAGATCTGCGACCTGTCCGAGCCCGACGGGCCCCGATAAAGTATCAGATTTCGGGCCGGGCACAAATCAGATTTTTATGTTCAATTTTGCACCCGGGTCGGATTTGGGTTATCTTTTCATGCGTGATTTTTGCGGTCGCTGGGTCCTTTACTGGTTTGCGCATCCCATATCCCCCCCACCCCCCCGGTCCCTCCCATCTACCAGCCGCCAAGTGAGCAATCGACTAGCAATGGAAGAAATACAGCAAAATCTCACAAATGTCTCCATATGCATGTGACTAATATTTCCACTATTTGGGGTTTGGCTCAGGTTTTGGGTTCAGTCTCGGCTTTAATTCAAGCCTGTATCGCACTCTGGTTCTAACATGTACAGCGGCAGCAAGTTGCATAAACTGTAACCTCTTTCCCTGCAATTTCCACTTTGAAAATGAGACTCATTGAACCTCTGATTATTATTCAAGCTCTAGCACTCGTGATTTCCGCAGTCATCCCTCCTCAGACTCGCATCAGTATGCTCATTCACCACCTGAGCTGCGAAGCACACAGCAGTCTCATGGCCGGCAGCCCATCTTGGGGAAATGTATCATTCGAATCTCTCAAAATAGCAATGATGTGGTCAGAATAAAGAATCGCGGGGCAATACTGCAAGTGCTCTTACCTGGATAGGGAATCTGCCCAAAGGTCATGATTTCATGCAGAAGGACTCCAAAGGACCATACATCAGATTTAATGCTGAACTTTTTGAAATGGATCGCTTCAGGCGCCGTCCATTTGACCGGGAACTTGCAATTCTCATTTGCTTCGTAATAATTCTCATCCTGCGCACCCAGAAAAACAGACACACATATTATTAAGCTGCTGCCTGAAGAGCTTTTAAAAAGCACCTCAATTAATTGCTACCGCTCACCCTGCAATCTTTGTAGCCCGTGCTTAGCGCAAGTCTAACGAGGGACATGCAATTTACAGAAAGATCCTGATTTTAATACCTCATAATCCTACATGACTCACTGTTCCTCTTACAGAAGACCCGCTAACTAAATCAGGCATTGAAACTAGTAGCTACATTGCTAATGAATGGATTCTTGCCACTAAGACAAGGTAATAACTGAACCCTGGTACTGAACAGAGACATAGACTGGACAACAAAAAGCAGCAGTGTGACTTTGACCACCATTACTGAGCTATGGGGTTCAAATTAAGGCTATTTGGCACTGGAAAAAAGAACTGCAATGTGACTTTTTTTCCAATAATTACTGCAATATTTATAAAGCAGAAAAGCAGTTAAAAATTTACCCAAACTAAACTATAGCCAACAGAATCCGTCAAATAAGGTGGTAGAGTCGCCAAAAATTGGCTGACAAATCACTTGTTTTCGCTCAATATCATCTCTATAGAATCTAAAATATTTCCATACAGAATATTTCCAGCAGAAGCTGAATGGTTTTGGAGTCAAACACTCCTTATTTGCATTTCTCCTCCCACTGAGTGATTTAAACAGTGCTCACGCAAAAGCAGCAGTGATAAACTTTACTTTTTTACATATACTAGATAATCTTGAAAAGGAACAATCACAAAAATTGCGAAGCTTGTTAAGTTTTGTTTCCTATGACGGAATAAAAATGTTTTAGTGAAATTTAACCAGACAGTATGAAGGTATGAAAAAACCCCAATCTCAAGCCAGCGGACTATCACAGTCCTCGCCATGTGAGGATTACACGTGCACGACATACAATGTTGATATTAATATCACACATTGCTTAGCCCTAATGCAGAGCCTGCATGTCACTCACTAATAACAAACCCCATGTACCCAAAAAACCTTAAAACTGAGTAAATTACACCAGACTTCTCCTGTAGATTAGTCATTGAAAATTTTTGCATTGAGCAGCAAAAAAGTTATAGCATGGCATGTTTGATTTCATGTTTGACATCGAACCTCCTACAATGTGATTATTGTGCATGCCCACGGCGAGATGACGATGCTGAAATCATATATTGTGCAGCCCCTGTTCAAATGTCTATGTAGGAACTTGTTTAGAATTTGCAAGTTAGCTATCAAAATCATTGCAAAACTCACCAGGAAGACTCTAGTCAGGCCGAAGTCAGCCACCTTGCAGATGTTATTCTCTCCCACCAGTACATTCCTGGCTGCCAAATCTCTATGAATGTAGTTCTGTTGCTCGAGATAGGCCATCCCAGAAGCGACCTGGGCAGCCATTTCAATCTGCTCTGAAAGGGTAATTTTATCCCTTTCGTCATCTACAGAAGCAAAATAAAAATACACATATTACACCAAAACTACACAAATCAGCTCAAGACAGACTCATGAAACGACTGACATTTTATATAATAAATGGGTTATTATAGTACATCAGTGTGAAATTGTCCTGTTTCCTGTCCTACTTTTCTCATTAAATGATGATCGAATGGCACTTTTTTTTTTAAGTTCTGAAGGTTTTATGGTCTCCTATTATGCACAACATTTCAAAGAAAGGCTTTCTGATTTGTTGTAAATTACAATAAGTTATCACTTCACATTTGAGGCATCATAATTTCATATCTGAAGTCATGTTTCATGATTAATGTCTCCATTGTGATATCCAGTTCCGTTTTCAATTCTGTGCCACCATGACAGTTGTAAGCGCAGAACAGTAAAATCTGACCCACATGTTTATACGAAATTATTATTCTAATGCACTAGTCTTTCTTCCATAACCTGAATCATTCAGAGAGACCGTTCTAGAGAGTACACATCAGAACAGAAAGTCATAACAGATGTTAAACAGAGGTGGAAAGTTTCAGAAAGTAGAAATACAAAAAAATCCAAGATTTTGTTTCAACCAACCAGATAAGTACTCTGTAAGTGTGGCTCTGTACTCAACTGACCGGTCTTGGTCTGCGTTCGTGCTTTCTGAACCTGAGTGTTCCACATCTGATGTTCCGCGTCATAAAAGGAGCCTACGTTCAAAAACCGTGGGAGGCTGAGATATTTGCCTTATACAAAACAAAAGACTTGCCGGAAATCCCGGCTAATAGCATGTGGAATGACAAATTAAGATGGAGAGAGTTAAGGGATCATACTATGACTGCTTAATAAATATGTTTGCTTTAGCCGCAATGCTAATGTCCTGCCCGCTTAGCCCCAGCCCACATAAACATGTAGGAAAGCGTGACTCAGCTTCTCCAGTACAGCCTTCCAGTATGACAGGAATGGCAGGAATGCCAACCTGTCTTTCTCACACTGGAACATCAGCTTTCAGACCTGGACCCTCGACACAAGCTGGACCGGTCTGTTTCTCTGACGTACGAATCTACCCAATAGACTAAAAAAAAAAATCACATTTATGCCATCAGGAATTTAAGAATAAAACTGAAAAAAACTGGAGCCACGTCATCTCGTCTCTCTATGTACCTGTACAGTATATAGCAGAGATGACAATAAAGTTTACTTTGACTTTGGATAATAAAACAATTTTAAAAAGGTATGTAGGTGAGGGTGGCTCTGTGGGTGAGGGGTATGGGTAACTAGGTCAGAACTGGATGTAGTTATCAGCAGGGGCACCATGGGGGGGGGGGGGGCAGTTAAGACGAGGGCCCTAAAAAATTTAGAATACAATTAGATTGGTCAGGGTTGATACACGATGCACTTTCAAAGGGTCCCATCTCTGACACCCTGGTTACCAAGCTTATGTGCTTAACTTACAGATCCACCTGTGCACTGAATTCTCACGTCATCCCTGTTTGCACATGGCTTTGTTGCATGCTCCTCCCACAATGAAAAGAAAACTGCCTGCACTGTGTAGTCCGGGGTTTTGCAATACACTGACATTCCATTCCGGGTGCCTCCCATCTCACAACCAGACATATTGCTTATACAGTCAAGAGGAAATGACGACAATTCAAAAGAGGGTGTGGGGAGCTGCTGTGGCTTGGCGCCGCGCTGGGGGCTCAGTGGCCTCTTACCCCGTAAATATTCCAGCAGGCTCCCGTTCTTCATCAGCTCAGTGATGATGTAAATGGGCTCCTCCAGCGTGCAGACGGCATAGAGCTGGATCAGTTTGGGATGTCGCAGCTTCTTCATTATGGCGGCCTCTTGGAGGAAGTCCTTGGGGTCCATGGTACCTACATCAACGGCAGGAATGGCTGCTCAATGCACCCACCCATGTCTAACACAAACGTGTAACGGCCTTATGAAGATACCTCTTCACACTTCAAAAAAAATGGTACCATCCTGGTACAGTTTTGTACCCCAAGGTACCAACAGCAATAATGTACCTGAGACCATTTCTGTACCTTTAAAAGGTACATTTACTGACAGCTAGGGTACAATTGGTTGACCCTCGAGGGTGCAGCCCCAGCGACAAGTAATTATTCGCTTAAAGGTACAAATTGGTACTTTTTTTTTCCTGACACTGTGAGGCACCATATCACTTTATATTTCTAGCATTGGAGTTAAATCAAAGGCAGTCAATAAACCAAACTGGTACAGAGCCACAGATTTCCAGTATGACATTTACCTGGTTTGGGAGTTTTGACTGCCACTGGGGTGGTGTTGTTCCAAAGACCTTCGTGGACCTCACCATACTGACCATTCCCCAGCTTCCTTATGAGCTTGATCAATTTGCGGTCGATCTCCCACTTATCCACTGTGTTGTAGGAGAGCCCGTGGGTCTGCGGGGCTTGCAGCTGCAAGGACACACACGTAGCATCTCACATAACAAGCAGATGCTCTGGGGGCGGGACCAGGCTCAGAGTGGCCAATGGGGAGACTCAGGAGAATTCCCGTGGGCTGTGTAGCTATAGTGCTGGTCAACAAAATAATTTGACAAGTTTAAAACTGAGGCAGTCAGAAACAAAGCAGTTTTACAAGTTTGAAATTTTTTGAAGTTTTCTCTCTCTCTCTCTCTCTCTCTCTCTCTCTCTCTCTCCACACACACACACACACACACAAACACAACACATGTTGGTTTACCAATCTAAATGGGGGACTGTCCATTCATTTCTATGGGAAAATCCCTAATCCCAATCATGACACCCTTAACCTCTACCCAGCCATAACCTTAACGATAAGTAACCAGCCCAAATACGAGACTTTCGGCATTTTTACTTTTTTGTTTGCAGATTTTTTATTTATTAATTTTTTTTATAAAACTGGGGTTATCCAAACGGGGACCTCAAAAGATGTCCCCAAAAGTAGGGGAATTCCAGGTTTTACTGCACTTTGGGGACAGTTTGGTCCTCAAATGTGATCTATGCAAATCCACACACACACACAACAGACCATGATTGCTCTCCACAGAGAAACACACAAATACGCAGCACATGTCTCAGTGTGACTGCATGCCATTTAGAGCTGGGTGAGAGCAGTACGTGGCTGTGGAGGAGCCAGAGTTAATCGCCGGCTATTGACAGCAACTGGAAGTTCTTTAAACAATGGATGTTAGAAAGAGACCAGGCCAGACTTAAAACGTCAGACAAAATGGGCTGGTCTTGACCCTAAAAATCCCAGCCTGAAAAATCAGTCCCACTCTGTGCCTGACTGTCACATGCATCTGGCGTGATGCTTTCAGACTCTCACGCTCTTATGGAAAATCTATATTATTTCATTATAAACATAAAATTAGCGACATCAAAAGTGTTGAGGTAGTTTGCAAACCCCTCGGACTATTTACAAGGTAATAAAACTCTTACATACATGTAAATGCGTGTGCAGACTCGTCTCGCATTGAAAATCTCATGCCAAACAGCTGCCCGAAGTTGGAAACCCTGCACTGTTATCATTCACAGTTTCCTGTCACCCCACTAAAAGGACTCCCATTTACTGCCCTGGAACCACATGATGACATGTATATTTGGCAGACAAGAGAACAATCAGAATCATTCAGGGAAAATCACAAGACTAATTTCTCATGCCCTCATGGCCTGGGGCCGAGAAAGCTAGCAGCAGCTGCCTCCATACCTTCTTGCATGGCACGGTGAGACGCACGCAAAGGCCGCCAGCATCTATGGAGTAGTGCCTCACGAGATCCTTAAGAGTCCTAAATGTGTGGCTCTTCGATATGTAGTATTCTCCGTCGGTGCTTCTTAGCACTTTGTAGTGTTTCACCTTCCCATCGTCCAGCACTGCAACAGAAAAAAAATAAGCACTGGCTTCTATTCAGCTCTGCCTTTTGCTTGCTGCCGATGAGGTGATGCCCACAGAGTTAACGGGGCGTAAAACATACAGAAAAAGAAAGCGTACGGAGAGGAATAACAGTGGCTCAGTCAGTAGCACCGTCGCTGTAGGGGATTCTCTCCTAAGGTGCACAAAGGATATTCTGCTTGTGTGTCTCCTGTGTGGTGTTTCCCTGCCCTGTGCTTCCTGGAACAGGCCAATGAAACCTTGTACTAGACAAGAGGATACTGAAGATGGATAAAGAGGTATAGGGTGAGCAATCCAGACATTTCGACTGCAGCTGAAATTACAACATGCATCTCTTCTCTCTCCCACGTTCTCCTCAGCAGAAAAAGGGAAAACCCATTATGTTCTGACCCAGATACTATCAACAGAGGAGTTTTTGGCTGAGAGGAGGAAGTTCAGGAAGCCACATGCAACAAGCCCCGAGCTGTTCTTTATAAAGACAAGGGTCAGTTTCACCCGCTGGGCTTTTATGACTTCTGAGTCTATGGCTGTTTAAAAAAATATTGTGACTCATAAATCCATTCTCACTGTCTGTGTCGGGCCCCATCCACCTCAGCCACACGCAGACATTCACTGACGCCACAAAGGGCTATTTACTCACTGTCCTCAATGGCTTATCTTAAGATTGGGTCATCTTAAGATTGAGATATCCTAAGATTGGGTTATCCTAAGAATGAGAAACCCTAATGGACAGAGCTCCAGGTGCCTGCGAACAGGGGCTATGATTGGGTTTTCCATTTATATGGAAATGAAAATGAACATAACAAATGTGACAATAACAATATTAAATTAACAATGTTTTAGTGGTATGTAGAGCAATCAGATGAGTGCAGTATTAACATCCATCCATCTTCTGTGTTGGCTTGTTCAATGCAGGATCTCAGGACTCTGAAGTCTATCCTGGAAGCTATGGGCTCAAGGCAGGGAATAACCTAGGATGGGGCTCCAAGCCATCACAAAGCACACACCTACGGAAAACCATCCATTTTCCAAACCGCTTATCCTACTGGGTCGCGGGGGGTCCGGAGCCTATCCCGGAAGCAATGGGCACGAGACAGGGAACAACCCAGGATGGGGGGCCAGCCCATCACAGGGCACATTCACACACCATTCACTCACACATGCACACCTACGGGCAATTTAGCAAGTCCAATTAGCCTCAACTGTGGGGGGAAACCGGAGTACCCGGAGGAAACCCCACGATGACATGGGGAGAACATGCAAACTCCACACACATGTGACCTAGGCGGAGACTCGAACCCGGGTCCCAGAGGTGTGAGGCAACAGTGCTAAACACTGCACCACCATGCCGCCCCTGCGGAAAACCAAACAACTGCATTTCACCTTAGAGTGGTTTTGGACTGTGGCAGTGGGAGATCCAAAGAACTTGGAGGAAACCCCACAACGACACGGGGAGAGCCTGTAAACGCCACACGCGGAGCCTGGGCGGAGACTCGAACCCTGGTCCTTGAGGTGTGCGACAAGAGTGCTAGTCATCAGGCCACTGGTGCAGTGGCCTGGAGGCTAAGGACAGATTAATGACTAATGATGTAAGTGCTGTGTTGGAGTGGGTTAGCCACAGCCCTTCCTCACTCCCCTACCCCGCTCCCTCCCACTTACCTGACAGTGACAGCTCTCCTCTCTGACTTTCACGTTCTCTGATAAGGAAGGCGCCATGAACATTTCTGTCACACAATAGCAACTTCTCTGCATCTGCCCTCTTGGTATCCGGAAAATACCACCTAGAATCAGAGGCAGGTTTAGCATGAGCTGTGCTGGGCATGACAAGGCAATCCTGCTCAGGATTCAGGGCATTCTTGTTTTACTTTGGCATTGTCCTGCAATAGACCAAATAACTGAAGTTATTCTGATGGGTAAAACGGTTTCTAAAATGGCTTGTAACAGAAATTGGAGTTTTTAAAAAAATCTCCTAAAAAGTGTTGAATATTTATGCTGAAAGACTTGGGGTGTTCGACTGATGACATAGCACAAAAGCTTAATGACAACATTTAAAATGTTACATTTTACTGTATACTTTATGCGTTTACATTGAATGTACCATTCGCATCACAGAACCACAAAACAGCCAATTTGACAAGCTCCCTGCTAAATGTATACGGCTGTATTCCTTTTTACAGTGGTGTACTTTGCTTGTATTTTTGATCGTGATCATTTAAATACTCTCAAATGTCAGTGGAACGCGAGGCTTTGCTTTGATTTTACCTCTAACCACTGACTGCACCCATCGTAAAGCAATTTCCTTCAGAAACGACCTTCAAACCAAAGCAAAGCGATTGCCTAAAACTGATAACCAATAACCAGATCTGAGCCAAAAAACACTCAGAATATGATTGTAATTATGTGTTAGTGCTCTTTATATGTGTATCAATAATAAACACCTCAGACAGAGCATTTCAAGGTACAGTGTGCACTTTAGCAGAAAGATTTAGAAACACTTTTACGGACATCACAGATACTACAGTACGTGCCAGTTTATCTTTATAAAAAAAATCCCAATTACTGTTCTATAGTGCTTGTGGTTACACCAGTTTAGCTGGAGTCAATGTTACAACTGTGTGCAACTGCATTCACTAAATGGAGGTAAACAGGCCGTTTTCTGCTACAAGAGAGATTATATTTCATTTTAAAATTTTAGTACGGTATGTTAATTATAGAATAAGTCTTCGATAAAAGATGTACAGCAGTTGCATGTTTCTAGCGACGTTTATAATGTTTTACCTAATAATTAGTTTCCCACTGTTATATACTTCATACTACAAAATATACTATAAAATGTTCGTACATGTCCCATATGCCAGTGTTTTGCTAAATGTATTACACGTATTAACTGCATATGAAACTAAAAGACCAAATGGTTTTCCCACACTCACAGAAATTAATAAATATAATTATATTTCATATATGCGTATAAATAAAGGATCGTATGTGATTTAAACGTCGTTGCATTACATGTAATTGCGTTGCACATAGCATTCCTGGATTTATCAGTAAAAGATAAATAGGTGGATAACAGGTATGAAAGATGGGACAGCGCTGCACTTACGGCTCCGCATATACACTTTCCTGGGCCGCCAAGTAATTTGACGGCACGTATCCCTCCTTACTGGCCGATATGCCGGTCAGCGCCCTGACGATCCACCACTCCTCCGTGTGTTTATGCAGCACTTCCAGGTTGTCGCCGGCCCTGACGCTCAGGTCGTCGTCCGTGCGGGCTGTATAGTCGTACAGGGCGACATAGAAGCGGTGTTCCTCCGGCAAGGGGGGCAGCGGCCGGGTGAAGTTCGGCGCAGACGGCTCGATCTTCTGCGCAGGAGGTTCTGCGTCCGCCGAAGGTTTGATCAGACACGGGCAGAGTCTGCGGATGCAGATCAAGCAGTATTGAGGGATATCCATCACTAACTAATAAAGCTGGAATTTCTCATCTGAACACGTTAATTCGGGTCACATAATGTGACCCCGAAGGTGCGCGCCGACTGCCCTAAATCTCACTAAAGCTTCAGTTTTCATCCATTCTCTACCAGCTGTAGTGAATATGTGATACTAGTCTTTCGAAAGAAACTTAGCACCTTAACCCTGCCCTGAGCTCAGTGAGCTGATTGCCCGTATATATGCCTAGCATTTAACTTTGACTGTTTCCTGGTTTTCCTGAATTCATTCACCTGTAGAACAACCCGTTGCAAGTACAACCAGCCGAGCGACTGCCTGTTAACTGTTACCATACCTCCTGCGGAATACCAGTCTGTCCAGTTTCTTTTTAAAAGGTCCCATTCCATTTAGTGACGGGGTTGTATGGCTTTTTCCCTTCCTATGCGCTGATTATTGTATTTTATGAAGCAGAATCATTAGACACATCCCGTACCTAGATTGACATTTACGGTAAATCTGATTTATTGAACCAGTAAATCGGCGACGGCAGATTGATCATTCGCCTTTAAAACTACTGGGATGTGTTTGTATTACCACGTTCCGTTGGAGATATCTTACGCATTAGATAAATAAGATTTCGAAAGCAAATGCTGTGTGCTGGTAAGCAAAACACATACATTGTTGCTGGTAGTTTATTAAAAAAATGATTTTCTTAGTTTTATTTTTTTTTTATCAGTAAGCCTTGCAAGTGAAATTGGGTTTCCTCCTCCTCAAACCACCATGGTTTTCTCTCACAGTCTAAAACTTCTGGTAGGTTTACTGTTATGTGAGTGTGTACTCTGTGTGTCCCATCCAGGGTGTCCCTGTCCCCTGTCTGTCCCATCCAGGGTGTCCCTGTCCCCTGTGCGTCTCATCCAGGGTGTCCCTGTCCCCTGTGTGTCCCATCCAGGGTGTCCTTGTCCCCTGTCCGTCCCATCCAGGGTGTCCCTGTCCCCTGTGTGTCCCATCCAGGGTGTCCCTGTCCCCTGTCTGTCCCATCCAGGGTCTCCCTGTCCCCTGTGTGTCCCATCCAGGGTGTCCCTGTCCCCTGTGTGTCCCATCCAGGGTCTCCCTGTCCCCTGTGTGTCCCATCCAGGGTGTCCCTGTCCCCTGTCTGTCCCATCCAGGGTGTCCCTGTCCCCTGTGCGTCTCATCCAGGGTGTCCCTGTCCCCTGTGTGTCCCATCCAGGGTGTCCTTGTCCCCTGTCCGTCCCATCCAGGGTGTCCTTGTCCCCTGTCCGTCCCATCCAGGGTGTCCCTGTCCCCTGTGTGTCCCATCCAGGGTGTCCCTGTCCCCTGTCTGTCCCATCCAGGGTCTCCCTGTCCCCTGTGTGTCCCATCCAGGGTCTCCCTGTCCCCTGTGTGTCCCATCCAGGGTGTCCCTGTCCCCTGTCTGTCCCATCCAGGGTGTCCCTGTCCTCTGTGTGTCCCATCCAGGGTGTCCCTGTCCAAATTTCAGGTACAGTGAATCATTAAGCAAACCATTAAATTCCATTTTTATGTTCCCCGAACTAATTCACCAATGGGAGGGAAGGACACAGCCCGTCTCTGAGGCCATGTGATGCTGATAAAATTGCTCCACCTGTAGTTTCTTCATCTATCTAGAGACCAGGCGTCCTGTTCCTGCTCCCTGTGTAAATACATCACTGTTATATTTTCTGCCTTTTCTAGCTCCCATTTTTGTTGTATGGTGATTATTCTACACCTGACCAAATGTCCCGTATTCCTGAAGAAAAATAAATAAACGAGAGTTTCCTCCTGGTTCTGTGCCCAGTAGCATACTCCCAACACCAGAGATAGATACAGAAATTACCTTTGAAATGTAACATACTGTAAACAGCACAAAGTAATTCACATCAAAAAGTATTTTAGTACAGTTTACCGAGGTAAAACATACACTGAAGATCACCTCTTAATAACCCTAAGGGTGTATGAATGCATTCAACCTGCAGTTGCCTGTAACCTGGGGACACGGGGGGTGTCAGAGTGGCACGGACACCCTGGCAGGTTCAGGGGGCCAGTGATTCATATGGCTGAAGGTGATATTCTGTCGGGGGGGGGAAGGCACAGAACTTCAGGCTATGCACCCAGTAACTGCAATCCATTACATACCACCAGGGTCCCTCAGTCTTTAGCTTCGTCTTCAATGCAGCACCAGCAAAAGATCCCACCCACTTGGTACACATGTGTGCGCACATGCACACAGACACACACGCACGTTCACACACCCACTTGCACACGCACACACACGCGCGCAGTCGGGTAAACATATCGTTATGGGGACCGCTCATTCATTTCTATGGGAAAAATGCTAACGCTAAGTATGACAACCTTAACCCCCACCAGGCTCCACCATTACCATAAGTGACGAAGTAAAACACAGGAGTTTTTTTAGTTTTTTCATTGCAGTCACAGATTTTTTATTAAATCGAGATTTCCCTTATGGGAACCAGGAAAGAAAACGAGTATTTATTATGTTTGTGGGGACATTGTGTCCTCATAAGGTAAAGTCTACCTGCTCACACACACACACACACACACACACACACACACACAGATTAGGTATCTATATCTTTGTGGGGACTGTCCATTCATTTCTAGTGGTATAACACTAATCCAAAATATGGTAACCTTAACCCAATCCCAGAACTAACCTTAGCTATAACTAGCAAAACAAAATACAAGACTTTTGGCATTTTTAAGTTTTTTGATTGCATTCATAGACTTTTATAAAAATGGTTCCCATGACATCAAAACAGCAGGTTTTTGTATAACATTGTGGGGACATTTGGATGGATGATAGACATATCGATTTGATTGATTTAATAACAGCGTACCCGGGTATGCAGTTCAGGGTGTATCATTAATAGACTTCAGCATGTACTAGATAAGTGGATATATAATAAAATGCTGAAGCTATAAATATGATACATTCTTTCCTTCCCGTAAAATGTATTGTGACACCTTCCTACATTGATAATCAGGTGATTAATCCTGATACGTGTGATCTAAGCCAGTTGTAATTAGCTGTGTCTTATCCAAACTGAGTAGTGAGAATTGCTCACTGTGTAATCATTGTTAAGTGTAAAGCTCAGAGCTCTATTATAGTCTAGTATCTAGTTTGTTGGACTTTGGTTTAGTTTTTCCGCTGGTGTTTTGTTTCCGAGTTTATGGTCCTGATTAAACAGTGTTCTGCAGCTGGTGTGCTGGGCAATTGCTGTTTTCATCCTAAGTGTGTCGTGATTAATCTGGTTTGTGTTTCAGCCCTGCTTCCCATTTTCTGGCTCTTGGTTCCTGTTGCAGGCATTCCAGCCTGCTCTTCTGTCTGCCTTTTGTGTACCGTGTCCCGAAACTGACGCCCCAGAAACTGTCATAAAGCCTTATTTGTGTTGAAATCTGGTGTCTGGTCCAGTCGATTGGCTTATATTTTCCACGTACATAAAATCATTCGGTGACCGTTTGTGTCTTGTTAAATGGAATCAATGTCATCTCGTCAACCTTGAAATGCTTCACTATGAGATAAATGTAGTTATACTGTAACAAAGGGGCCAGAAGTCTTTGCTACAATCCCCTATTGACAGTGGCAGTGTTTACACATTTGCAAGGGTCCCCCTGTTGGCCACATATGGTCACTACATTGGGGGGGGGGGGGGGGGGGGCGGGGGAGTAACGTTTTGAGTGGGCCCAGAAATAACAACCCCCCCCCTTGCCTAATGATATGCACCATACATATGCTACTCTACGTCTTAAGGTTTAAAGACGGGCCATCGAACATGACTTCTTTCCCCTGCTAAGTAGATTATTGGTATAATCTATATGAAGTATTCAAAAATAAATTAATTATTCAAATGATCAAACTAGTTCCGATATATAAATAATAATGGAAAAAAATGTTACGTATAAGGCAGATTAAAATGCTAGATGATGGACAGATTTACAAATACAGCTGTGTAATTAAACACCTTTAACGCAATGGCGCCTATGTAATTAATTAAAATCATAATGTACGGGACAAGGAAACGTTCCGCCTTCAAAACACATTTTTTATGCATATGCTGTATAACGTGCATGTCATCTCGTTTACGAGTTTTACGTGCGCGTTTGAGTTATATATTACGGTACCATCACCCGGAAGTTCCCCATACATTAGCTTCTACCATTCTGTCGTCATTTTGGCTATTGTCCCGAAAACCATCAACGGTATTAATCGAAAGGTATTAATCATATTGGTATTACTGCAATGCTCGGTCTGCCAGTGTGCTTGAGAGCTGTCGGTTTGTTAATTTGGGGCCAAGCTTAAGGACGCCCATTGCATGTAACACTGGCTGGCAGGTTTTGTGTAGAGCCACCCCACGTGTTGCTATCGGGACGAATGTATTGGAGGTTTTGGACAGATACTGAATATTACCGTCTCAGTGACATTGCCAGATTCAAGCCTTCCTGTCGCTCAAGTTGAAACGCATAATAAGCTGTTTTCACTGATATTTTGGCTTCATACCCTACACAATGAGCGAATATTTCTGCCTGTCAGAGTGTGATGTTATTGGGTTTGATTTGGACCACACGCTCTGCCGCTACCATCTAAAGGAAACCTCTAAGGTGAGTTTTATTAATACATGCAGTTCATTCATTTTTAATGCATTAAATCGATACTGAAAAACAGAAGACTGGTTCAACATGTGTAGACGTTATTCTAGTAAACAAGATACCTGCAGTCCATCATCCAGGGTCATTCTGCGCTTGTACTGTACGCGTTACCGGCAGTACATACAGATAGGTGTCCTAGGCACTCCATTCATTAATAAGACCTTCATCTCCTAACGGTATTTTGTTGAAGAGTCGACGATCGAGCGATTACAGTGCCGTCTTCCCGATATAATGATAACGTGCTTGCATGTGTTATTCTGGGCAAGTAGTTACATAAACCGCTGGAGTATACAGTGCGCGACTTAACGTGCTGATTTATACGCACCGAGCTCCGAAGACGCAGGAAGCGAAGTGATCGGCCGATGTGATGCTTTCGCTCTTATCTGATATTTAGCATCTCCACAGTGGAAAATACGTTTACCTCATTTTCTTAAAAAGGACCTTAATGTTATAATATTGTGTCATTGCTGAACACCTAAAAACGTATGTTGCATAATACCTATAACGAATGGTAGGGAAAAGGCATTCGCGAGATACAATGTGCAAAATGCTTCTTGACTGAGAGGACTGCTCACAAGTTATTTGGAGTCCAAAGCACAATTTCACTAGCCGTCTATTCATGCTGAATCACCTGGACTCCGATGACCAGCTCTTTTGTAATGTGGTTCCCGTGCAAAACGGCAGTTTTTAACAAAAACTCAACTCTGCATTGATCCCGGTCTTGACACGATGACCTGGTCAACCGCAGCTCATCTACGACAGTTTCGCCAGGTACCTGGTGGAGCATAAGGGCTACGACAGGGACCTGCTGACCGTGACCTCTGCAACATGGGATTTCTGGTGAGTTTGTCTGGAATACTGGGAGAAATGGATCTTGGCTTATTTGAACTGGGATAGTTCTCAAAACAGCACAAGCCTGTGTTTTGGATGGCTTTCATTAATACAGATGCTACATGATGTAATACAGCATCCCAAGCCCTAACTTAGGGAGTAATCAAAAAATATTAGGAATTATTAGGTAGAACAAAACTTCGGTGGAAAGTAATTAATTTGGTATTTCGGTTTTCTCTGACACATGCTTGCACACTTGTCATGAAGCAGCAGATTATAACTCTAATGCTGCAGTATCCTTAAGTAAACTGTTTACCAGATTGTACCAGTGTAAGGAGCGGAGCTCCAAATGAGTAACACTCCACAGAAGCATCTGCTTGGTGACAAAGCGTAATATTTGCGTAGCAGCAAGTAGCATTGCTGGTAATTAAAAATAAAGCTGTTAGTGTATTAAATGAGTCAAGTGAAATATTTTATATATTTTATATATTTTAAAACTGCAGAAAGTATAAAATGTAGGCCACCCTGTGTCTGATGAGCATGTGTGCTCTTGTAACTGCCTGAGTGGGAAGGTAGCATGTCACATTTTGCCCTGAGGTGAAGGAATTTGTGTTGATTAAATGGATTTAAGACTAGTCTTGCCGGTATCAGCATAATTGTTAGTTGTTAAAAAAATGTTTTTACTTTGCTCAGTTTCAAGGGTTTGGTAGTGGACCTGGAAGATGGAAATCTGATTAAGTTGGCCGAAGATGGAACCGTTTTAAGGTATTTCCAGAAAACAATAAAAATATATATATTTTACAGTGTCTTGTTTGAACTAACAAACATTTTGCTTTCAGGAACTAAGCCAGATGTATATAGTAATGAAAGTGAGTCATATCACCGCTCTGGCGGTTTGGAGAGGGATTCAGTGCTTATCTGCATGTTTGCTGCTTCTGAGGAATGTATAGTTATTTCATACGGGGCTCCTGAATCAGTGAGTAGGATTTCTTGCTTAGCTGGATAACTTGTTGGATTTAAGGTAGTCGGGGCTTAGTGTGCGTGAACGAAGGTAAAGTCCATTTAAAATGTGGTACCTTAAATCCACATATCCGTTTAAGATAGAAATCCGGCTTTGTGGTACAGGCCCCTCATCGGTGCTAAATAAGAATCTTATATAGTAGGAAAGCTGAAGTATGATGAACGAGTGCCCTCTCTTTATTACACCCTGGTAAACATGTTCTCTGCAGTTCTTGATTGGTTTCAAAGCGGCGCTGGCTTATTATCGCTGGGGAAAATCAGCTACTTTGCTCATCAGCGTCATGGGTAGCAGTAGGGAATTCCATGCAGTCCGCGTGCTAATTACTGTAACAAAGATGCTGCCTTACAGGTTACAGTCAAACCAGCCAGACCTGTTTTTGATGTAGCGATAGACCAAAGGCTGACGATACTGTTGAAGGTTGGAGAGGAACCCTTTAATACCTCATTCTCTGGAACGGCATGCCAGCAGGCCTCCGCTTCTCCTGTTGCCGCTGCCTGATGAATATCTCGCTTAGGCCTTACCAGAGATGGGGACTCAAGTCTGAGACTCGGACTCGAGTCACGTTTAAGTCGCACAAACAAGGACTTGTGACTTGACTTTAGACTTGCCCTCAACGACTTGAGACTTGACTTGGACTTGGGTGTTGTGACTCGTGAACAATGACCAGGACCACTGGACGCAAGTCAGTTTGGACGAATCTTGATGTTGTAGCTGTCCATCTTGTAGACATTACTGTAGTGTTTCCACTTTAAAACTGCAGTTGTCGGGGCACACTGGACCGATCCACATTTTTGTTTTATTCCAGTTCCCTGCACACCTGTAAGGTATTTAGAGCTCCTGATTGCTTGGATCAGGTGTTCTGGGAACTGGGATAAAACAAGAATGTGGATCGGTCCAGTGTGCCCCGAGGACCAGTTTGGGAGACACTGCATTACTGTATGCATGCTGTATTACGAGTTACATATGGACAGTGGGTCATTATCCGGCTGGCAGCTCTGCCCAATCTGCACCTGTTACACTAGGCCAGCCTTATGGAAGGTGTGTTCTGCTGGAAAATAGGTTAGGAAACACTGCAGTAAGGTGCTTTCCGGTGTCTCTCGATCGGTGAATATGATGTACTGTGGTCCTCGGACATAATTAGGGTCTGAAGTAACTGAATCAGGCGTAACTTGATGTAATACAGTATTTTGAAATCTCAGCAGTAAAATGCACCTAGTGGGGGGGGGGGATCCACCGGTGGTTTACCCAAAATATTGCGGTATACCCAATATTACTATATTACCACCCAAGCCTAGACTATCCCCACATGAAACCATTGCGAGCCTAAAAAGTCAATTATTCATAACTTCACAAGAAATCAGAACTGATAAGGACCATATAATGGCAGGAGAGCAGCTGGTTTGGCTTTGCACGTTTAAGTACCTAATTAACAGAGCGAGGTAGATGCTGACTGTCTTTAAGTGTCCTGTTGGCTGTCCTGAGACACTGAGTGGCTCAATGGGCTCGGTCTCTCTGCCTGTCTGTAATCAGAAGGTCGCCAGTTTGAGCCCAGGCCTCAGCGGAATAGTGACGTGACCATGGGCCCCTGAGCAAAGCCCTGAACTCCAGGCTCCGGGGGGGCTGCATGTGGAATGAGCGTGTGACTCCCCAAGCTATGCAGAGCAAGATGGGGTCAATGGAAAGGAGAATTCCAATGTACCTGTACTTGTGCAAATGGCAAATAAAGGATTTATTAAAAAAGATGAATATATATATATATATATTACTTGAAGGAACACAAATTGTAGACTTTGGAGTCAAGTCACCAGAAATGATTAAAATGAGATGTAAAGATGTGCTTTTTGTGGTCAGCTGAATGTCAGATGCTGGTGTAGACAGCCTGCATTGTTAGTTTGCCTGTGTGTCAAGTATTAAAGTGTAGCTATGGACGAATGGTTTATGATCCATTTTATTTAGTAATTCATCACTCGATTTATTTTCAGTGACATCCTGTACAGTTGTGTTTTCTGTTCCCTTGTAGGGCATCACATGGGACAACTTGCTTAAGCACTGAAGATATTATAAAGCATTATGGTCCCAAGAGAGAGTGGAGGCATTTTGACAGCCTCAATACCTCGTACACCAGATCAGGTATGTGTGTGATGACGTCACTGGACTCCCTGTGCACAGCTCCTCATCAGATATGACATCATACGTTATTCATGCTTTTGAAGATTTCTTTCCTAGATTTAATATTTTGGTAACACTTGGGGGGACACAAATACTCAGAAGTAACTCTGCTACTACAAGTGCATTTGTGCCAAGTACAAATCATAAGCAAATATAGTCGCCATTTAAAATGAAAAATGTGTCATGATTCATTTATGATGAACAAACATGACATCAGTATTTCCTTTATGTTATTCATTACTTGTTGCTTTGGCAGTTCCTTCAGTAGCTCACTAAGATTTACAGAATGAACAGATATAGTAACAAATATACTAACCACTTGTGATAAGTGATGCATCACAATTCATTAATGATGAACGGACATCAGATCAGTATATTACTTGTGTTTTTCATTATTTGTTCCTTCAGTAGTTCACAAACATTTGCAGAATTAACTTGTATATTAACAAATATACATGACATCACTTTGTAACTGACATTTAGTTTGTGGTTAATTAACAAGTAATAGCGTAATACTACATTTGTATTCATAAAACATCATCCCCAAGAAGCAGAAGAATTATTATTCAAATAAGCGTGATACAGTTACCCTATAATATACTTCTACAACATACTACTGTATACTACAGCGATGTTTTATGGTCCTGTTTGTTTGTTTTATGTTTTTTCTTATTATTTGTGCAATTCCCCAGCAAAATACTATTTTTATGACAACTACTTTGATCTTCCTGGGGCGCTTCTCTGTGCAAGAGTGGTGGACATGTTACACAAGGTAAGTCTGCTGGATGCTGAGAAAGTTTACAAATGTTACAAATCGAACCCCTGTCTTTGCTTATGCTAACCAGACAAATACCCACATAGCTATAAATGCCTGTTCTGCGGTACATTTACGTAGCACATAACATAACTTTGAAGTTGGCGTTTTATGGTTAATACCGTATTGCGCTTCTTGCTCAACCGTTAACAGCGTGGGAATGAGGTCACAGCAGATTTCTGGAAAGACATCGTCGCTGCCATAGATCATAATTATAATACTTCAGCTTTTAAAGGTAAGTCAGAGTGCCTGTGTGTTTGTGTGTTTTTTGTATATGAACACATTACGTATAGCAGCAAGTTTTGATTGGCCGATGAAATAATTTTGTCATAAAAAATTACGTTAAATGGACAATGTATCGGACATTAAAATGGATGGATATATTGCAGTTATGTTCTGTATTGTTAACTAATATGGTTTTTTATTGGTAGGAAAAACATCTGTATTTTCTATTGCCATTATATGTTTCTCAAATATAGCTACTGTGCCAATCATTTAATTTAATGGTGTTTGTTTTTGCTATAAAAAAAGATACCGTACACTGGTGCCATCATGAGAAACAGACAATTAGTTGGGAGTACATTTTTTTTAATTATTTTGGTCAATAAGATGTACATAGCATTATGCATCTTGAGCAATATAACAAAGTTACTGACAAAACATCTATTGGACTTTTCCTGACTGGATTATCTATTCCTATATTTCATATATAAATGTGACAAATTCAATACAATATTGTTTTCTTTTTCAAGAATTATTCAATGTATATGACAAACATATTACACTATTCAGACAGACACTGAAGAACAAGAATCAACTGCCGTTATTTTATAAGCAAGCACTTTGTGTTTATTCTTTGAATTACTCTTAACTCAATATAAATGCAAGTACAGCAAGAAGTGAAACAATACGTAAAAAATAAAAAATAAAATGCAATGTAAAAAATCTGAAAATTTCTCAGTCCGAACAGTTGTCACCTTTCCCTTATACATTTAGCTACTTTATCAACTGATCTCAGGTCAGATTTCTAAGGGAATGAATTTTCTTTCTATCACCATCCATTTCTGAAATATTCAGAGAGTAAAACTTGCTTTAATTATTACTTGTGTTTTGTTTCGGAAAGAAGGCTGAGAGATAAACGGGGGATGGTGTTTCTTTCAGTCGTTCCGGAGTTTACGTTGTGTGCTCGTTTCGATGCTCCGAATCACGTGGAAGCTATCAGGAAGCCGGAGAAAGAGCAGTGGACGTTTTCGGCACCAAAGATTCCATTAGCCTCCTCGTCAGGTGCCTGAACAAAAACGGTGTCGTGCTCATGCAACTGAAGGACAGCGCTGCCGGTCATCTGGTCCAGAAAGCCGTTGTTATATTCATCGTAAGTGAATGTGACGGGCTGGCTGTTTTGGTAGAGTGCCACTAATGCATTGGCCCCGTTGACATGCAAGTGATAGGTGAAGTAGTAAATGCCGGGGATGCGGCAGGTGAAAATTCCACTGTGGGGGTCGTAGTGGTGCTCAGCGTTATATATGATCTGGTCAAAGCGAATAGGTTCTCCAGCTGGAGGGTACGCCTTAGTCAGCACTGCAGTGAAGGCAGACACTGGGATCTTGACCAGGGATGGCCCCATTATCTCATGCGATTTCATGGGTACGCCTTTGTCATAAACAATCTCACCAGGGGGACCAGGTGGGCCAGGAGGTCCCACTGGGCCCGGAAGACCGTCATGTCCCTTGGCCCCAGGAAAACCAGGGGGGCCCTGAGGACCAGCTATTCCCTTAGTTGTCATTCCTGCAGGACCAGGAGACCCAGGGGGACCTGGGTGACCTTTAAGGCCAGGTACACCTGGAGGACCTGCGGGTCCGATTGGCCCTCTGGCACCCGGAATTCCATTTTCCCCTATTGGTCCCGGTTCTCCTGGTCGCCCTGGAATTCCCTTTGCCCCTGCTGGCCCTGGTCCACCCGGGCTTCCAGATGAGCCTGGTATGCCTATTTCTCCTTTGTAACCTGGTATTCCAGGGGGTCCCTTTGGACCCATTAGGCCTGGTGCCCCTGGGATTCCTGATTTTCCGTCTAAGCCTCGAACTCCCTTCTCACCCATATATCCCTGTGGTCCGGCTGGTCCCATTGGACCGATGTCTCCTTTCAGGCCCGGGAGCCCGGGTTCTCCTAGTAATCCTCTTGCTCCTTGAGGACCAGCTGGCCCCAGAGAGCCAGTAGCCCCAGGTAAACCAGTATGTCCCATTGGCCCTGGCTCTCCTTTTTGGCCAGTGGTACCAGAGGTGCCTGAAACCCCCCTCTGTCCTGGCTGTCCAGGAATTCCAGGTTTTCCTATTCCTGGTAAACCAGGAGCTCCGGGTATTCCGGGGGGTCCCTGAGAGCCTTTAACCCCTCCAGGGCCAGGCATACCTGGAGCACCGTTCTGACCTGGCTTTCCTGAAGATCCTATGCCAGGGACCCCATCAAGACCCTTTATCCCTGGTTTTCCCATATGTCCTGGAGTCCCATCTCTCCCTGGAAGGCCTGACTTCCCAGGCTCCCCGGGTATTCCAGCCGGACCTGGTTTCCCTACCCCAGGAATTCCTGGTGGACCAGAAGGACCCCGTGGACCCACTGGACCTGACTGACCTGGACTTCCAGGAATCCCATATCCCTTCTCTCCTTTTGGGCCCGGAGGGCCAGGAGTTCCAGGGTGTCCCTTCAGGCCTGGCTCACCTTTAAGCCCCACTGCTCCGGGAAACCCTTGTGGCCCGGGTTTGCCGACAGATGAAAGCCCAGCAGGTCCAGGACTCCCAGGAGGGCCTGGTGAGCCTCTAGGACCCTGTGCTCCAGGTGTGCCTGGTGTTCCCCTCTCCCCTGGCATGCCGTTGCTTCCGGGTTTCCCGGGGGCACCTGGTGTGCCTGGTTTGCCAGCCGCAGAGAATCCTGCAGGTCCTGGTGGTCCAGGGGGCCCCTGAGTGCCTGGCTTTCCGTATCCGCTCTTGCCTGGAGGCCCAGCTGGCCCAGGTGGGCCAGGTTCGCCCGGTGTTCCCGGGGGTCCCGGAGCACCCTGTTCCTGCACTGCACAAAAAGAGGACATTTATTAGCATGCAGATCATAACAGCCATTACCTTTCCTGTAATACCGCAAAAGATATTTATTATGCGTGAAACACTAAAGCTTAAGGCTAGATTTGTCACACATTACGAAGGGGCATGGATACGGGTGTTGGAAATCACCGTGCCGCTGGCGTGTCACAGGCATGACGATGCCGGCTGACTTATTCCTAAGTGGCAGCAGTCTAGGCAAAGGCATCAATATGCCAAGAGCGTGGAGAAGGTGCCGCAGAAACTGCAGGTGCTTCTTTCCGACGGTCTACAGCTTTAGTGTCGAATGTAATTTATGTCTGGCTACTTTCATTTGTATCACCAACTGAAAATACATCACATATATTTATATGACTAGAAATTCAAAAAAAGCACGGATTTGTGGTTAAAACAGAAACACACAGACACACCACAAATTTCACAAGCCAGATAAACTGTTTAGATATTATAACCCAATTTGCATATTTCCTTGCATGTTGTTACCTCTGATAATTTGGCTTTGATGTCATCATTTGACTGAATGATTTACTGTCATTCTCTGTGTTAGAAAAGGGTGTAAGCAGGTGTCATGCACATATTTATTCGTACTGTGAAGAAAAGATTTTATTTTCTCCTATCAAGAAACAATTGCAATCGAGTGCCGAATATATATGTTAAGCTAGTCTTTGTGTTAGATTTTGATGATGCTGGACTCTAAATCAGCTACAGGAATAAGGTGTGAATCAAATAAAACGGAAAGAAATAAATTAGAGGTTAGAGAAACTCTGTAGACAGAGAAAAGCATGCAGGGAGAAATGAGAGGAAAACCCAGACTGTTAGAATATCACGTTAAACATTTTATATGATACGCTGTTGGGAAAAAACAATCGACTGATGACAGTACAATCTAGATACCTGTGATTGTGCTGAACGATGTCTTGTAATATTTCAATAGTTTCTCACTATTGTCCACTTTTTCAGTTTTGATTGACTTTTGCTGGAGAATTTCAGATCCATTCGTCAGATTACTTAGCCCTTAATTATTACCCTGATTATTTTCTTAGCTGCTTTTGGGTAAAATATATAATGGCATGCAATCATTGACTTCCTTTTTTGTAAAATTATAATTCGAGGTGTTTCAAGCAGACAGCATTTGCTGGTGCTTTTAAAAATGCATACGGAGATGAGCACATTTTCAGCCGCGTCGAAGGCTGTTTACTATTTGGTTCTCCCAATTACATATTTACAAGTGGTTTAAACTACAAATGGCCCAAGTGGTAGGATGTGTTTTAACATTATTAATTAAATTGATTTAAAGTAAGTAGCTCATTACACGACATTTAATTGTTTAGTTCTTAGTTACTTAAACTATTCGTTTCAATTCTCTGCAGGATCTTAAATAATGAAAATGATTCCTTCTGTCTTAATTTAACAAAGTGCTTGACTGATGTTTGCTATGCCGATGGAATGGGGTGATATTGTGCGTGAGTCATGGGGTTGGTGTGCCTTCGAGAGGAAGGCAAATACAAATAGCGAACTATTAAAAGGGTTATCTGGAGCTATGAGGGAATTTGTAAGGATAGACATCAGCGGTACAGATCTTATCTCAGAGCACTAAGACATCTCAAACAGGTCTTTCATATCTAAGAAAAGTACTTGAGCAGTCGCGTTGTCTAAAGCAGTGATTCCCAGTCTGTCTTTGAGACTCCAGAGTTGGGAGAGAGCAAAAACGTGGACTGTCTGCGGATCCCGGAACACCGGGTTGGGAATCACTGGTCTAAGGGAATGAGACGTCATGAATACTGAGACGTCATGAATACTGTCGGGAGAATGAGGTGACTTTAGACCAAAAAGCAGCGTGAGGGTCATGCATTGCGAAGTTGGCTTCTTGAGTTTTACTTCTTTGATGGGCTTGACATCTATTTAGCAGCCCTCGAAAACTCATGAGGGTCAATATTTTAGCTGAATATGGAATCGCTAGAATATACGTATAACATTTTATTTAAAAGAATATATATCTACATGTGATTCTTAAATAAATTATATGGCTTTAGGCTGGGCTTTAAATATTTTGGAAGAGATACTTCCAAGAGTTGAGCTTCCCGGTTTACAGGCATCGGTATTTCGTAAGACCTCATAACTGGAAGTCATTGTTTTACCCCCAATTGCTAATAAGAAGGTGCCCGACTGTCCGTTTGTAACCTACAGGTCAGGTTTTACATTGTGGCCCAGAGCAGAGTAAGCGTCAGTGTTACCTTACTAGCTATAGGGAAACTCTGTGGATCGTTAGTCAGGCTGCTGTGATTGTCAGCAATGAGTCGGCTTTGCTTGGTTTCACCATCTACCCTGTAATAGAACCAGTCATCTGGAAAATTGAAATTGTGTCATCCGTCTTTTTTTTTGTTAATTAAAAACTACACCTCTACCTGCTCTGTCCAAGACCAAATATGAATTCATGTAACGCCTTTAAAAGCTAAATGTGACTATCACTAATATTAACCATTTTTAGAAAATTAGCGATTTGGGATTAGATTTAAGTTTAAGAATTCAGGATGGTTTCCGTTATATAAATCATGAGGCAAGTAGTCTGTTTGGCGAAGTTTAGCCAAGTCTACTAACATTTGTTCTGGAAATATGGATGAACATTGAAAAAAAAGCCTGTTTACACCCTGACATTTCCCCCCCCCCTCTCTGTATCACCACTTTCATTATACATAAGGGAGTACGGGGCGATTTGCGGCCGGGACGAAGTGTCTCGGCAGTGAGGACGAGGTTACGGGGGCAGCATGCCGGGGAGGAAGTAATGGCCGCCTGCGAAAGTGCTCATTACGCGGCGTGAGCGGTCGCCGCGCTGCCTTAATCATTCTGAAAGTCCGCAGGCTTCAGAGGACGAGAGAGCCGGCTGGGTGACGCCCACATTGCGAGAGACCGCGACAGTAGACGTGCTGGGCTTGCCTTCTTCGCCACGCTACACTTGGTGGACTCGGCTAATGACTAGTTGAAGTTGCGATGTTTGTTTTGACGTGTGCGCACGCTGTGTTCTTGCTCTTGTTTGTTCCAGTAAGGATATCCAGCCAGTGACTGAACCGTCATTGAACATAACAACAGAATACTTCATTATGTACTTCAGGATGCTGAAGTACAGGAAGGTCTTGCTGGAACTTAAGGCTGGTCAGAAAACTAGGCTACATGCGACACTGAACAGGCTGAATGTGGTAAATTTACGGAGCTTTATGGAGATGTATTTCAGACTTGGATTTCCCCTTTTATTAATTTTTTCCACAAAAATAATATATTAAAATATTCAGTACTGCAATTTATCCTTCCACTTAGGATTTATTTTGCCTGCCTTAGAAAAAATTTAATCTAAGAGCAACTTAGAATTAAGGGTGCAGTTTTTCAGATTTACCTCTTTTTTTTTTTATATTTCTCCATACCTCCAGTATAGAGACAGTTACCGTTCAGTTTTTTTTGGTTTTTCCATATTCTTGGTGTTTTTTGACTAGAAAAACCTGAAGTGAAAGCCATTAAAAGGAAGGAAATCCACCGACATGTTAAGGCTACAAGCACACACTACCAAAGCAGCTCGACAGGAGATTGTTGTGTGAGCGCTTGATTTGTACCAGCCAATCATTTCAGTTGGATTTCATGTAATATATGAGACTTTTTTTTCTATTCTTTGCTCTAACAGAGAATCTGCTGCAAACTCTGCGATGGAGTACAGCTGTATATGCCCCTTATGGTCAGCGGTCTCCAAAGAGTCGGCGTGCCATGAACTCACCATGACTCTTCTTAGGGTAGGGCGCCTTGACGATTTGTCTGGCGTGGTATCTGTCCGGCGTCGCCTTCACCAAAGTCAGCGACAGAAGAACGACGCTGATCACCCGAAGGTCCATTCTCTCAGGCTAAACCTGCAAGGGAGAGTTGCGTAGGAGATACACGTTAGCAGACCGTTAGACATTCATCGCATTTGAACAGCCCTGCTGGTGAGCGTTCGCTGGAAAATTCTCATTGTTCTTCAAACATTTCCCACAATATTTCTTCAGGAACAGTGTGAAAACCCCATTTCAGAGATGCTATTTTGCTTGGGCATCCTCGCCACCTCAGGGTTTGCTCATGGTTGTCCAGACCTGGCTTTTAACAACCTTAAACCCACCACTCAGTCTGTTTAGCCAATGCAGTGCCAGGGCTTTGAGTCTGTACCTCTGACTCACTGGACAGTGTGGTACTTTGGCCTAGCATTAAGCAGGTTCTAGTGAACTGGGCCACTGTGTGCATCCCGCAGGCTCGGTCCGGAGAACCTTACAGGTGACACATACCAGTGCTGGCTCTTCAGCTCCAAATTAAAAAAAATTATAAAAAAAAAATCAGGGATCCAGGATTCTGTCCTTGCTGATGCTGTATATCCTTAGGAAGGGAATGTATTGGAAGATCTGCTGGGGTTCGATACGTTTTTTCGGAATTTTATACCCAGCCTGCCCATGGCACTGCTGAAAGCCCGCCCTCTATATAAGCACCTCCCTCCTACATGAAAGGTTTTAATTAGGGGTTCGCGTTGAGTCACGATGCTCAGTGAAATCGGCAGAGCAGTGTTCTGTAAGCACTGAGACCTGCGATTAGCTCGCCTTTAGCGTCACGAGGACCGAGAGGGCTTTCGGTATCGAGCTTGAAAGAATAGCCAAATCTCCCTACTGCCGAAGTTAAAAGTTAATGACCCATTTAGTGTTGAGGCGAGTTTCACGCTCTCCATCCAAATCGATCCCGTACGATAAACATGTCCTTGATATTATTTACAGTGTGTTTTTCGCAGATCTGTGCAAGATTTCTGAGTCTTGCAGTACTTTGTGATGATGTTTTAATTATGATTTTTTATGGTATTTTAGTCACAGTAAAAGACCATGAGGTCTTGTAGTATAAGAAACACTAGAGGGCAGCGTTTAAAGTCTTTTTTTTTTTTTAAAGAGTTGATCTCCCATTTGCTGGCAACGTCTCTGTTTTTATTTTGTTGTTTATTGTGTTATTTTCAGAGGTGTAAACTAAACACAGTATTGCAGTAATTTATGTCCACAATAGCAGCTTTACTACACATTTCCTCACTTGTTAGATTATATAGGGCTAATTATTTTATACTGTCTCATTTCCATAACGCCAAGTTCCTTCGTTTTTTGGGAGTTATTCATGGGTGAGACGCTCCGATCCCTGCGGTGACGCATGCAAGCGCTGAGTGAGTGATGCTTTTGAGAGAGCAGCTGACAGGCTGACTGTGACGCCTTGCTGACAGCGGTAGGAATCAGTGTGCAGAGCTCGACATTTCCTGACATTCTTGGATTTATGGTACATCAGGTGTCCACCCCTTTCTGCCAACTATACAGATATTTTTGGAATGAAGTTCATCTTTCATTCTTTCTTTGTTTCTTTCTATCTTTCTTTCTTTCTTTCTTTCTTTCTTTCTTTCTTTCTTTCTATCTTTCTTACTTTCTTTCTTTCTTTCTTTCTTACTTTCTTTCTTTCTTTCTTTCTTACTTTCTTTCTTTCTTTCTTTCTTTCTATCTTTCTTACTTTCTTTCTTTTTTCTTTCTTTCTTTCTTTCTTTCTTTCTTTCTTTCTTTCTTTCTTTCTTTCTATCTTTCTTACTTTCTTTCTTTCTATCTTTCTTTCTTTCTTTCTTTCTTTCTTTGCCATTATTGTAGAGGTGCAAGCCTTCACACACTCCATTTACTGTCTTCAGGCAGCATAATTAAATATTCCTGGACAGTGAAGGTTCTTGGAACCGTTTCCATCCGTAGAGCCGTGTAGAGCAGTTCCATAGAGCAGTTCTGAATCAAGTCTTGAGTTTTTGTTTCTGTTGACAGGTATGGTTTTTGCTACCAGTCACTGTCCTGCTTTCATCATGAGAAAATATAGCGAACCTGAATAATCTATCCGTCCATCTTCTGTAACCAATTATCCTATTCAGGGTCCTGTTGGGGGGGGGTGTGGAACGTACAGGTGCCAGGCGGGGATTTACCTAGAATGGGGCACCCCCCCCCATCCCAGGGTACACTCGCGCACCTTTCATACCAGTGGGCAATTTGCAAACTCTACACACATGGACCCATGGTGGAGACCCAGACCCTGGCCCCAGAGGTGTGAGGGAGCAGTGCTCACTGCAGGGGCACCTTGCTGAAAGATCGATTTGCTGAAAAGACTTTGGGAAATAAATCCTGAATGGAGCTAAACATTACGACACGGTTGTTTTCTCTTATTTACTTTCTAGCTCACACGGAGGATGTTTGTCTTCACTTTAGTATTCTTGAGGTTTGCCTAATTGCCTCAGTTCACTTACCTCAGTCCTTTCAGTAAAGTCCTTTGGAACTGAGCTGATGACGAGACAAGCCTCTGGTCACTGGTCCAGTTTCAGATCCTGTTTCCTCGCCGAGAGGATATTTTGATTTGTGGCACTTGGTGCTGAGGAGACTAAAGGAGAGACCTTCAGGCATCATTGTCCTCTACTGCCGTCCTTTTCTGAAGGTCCTGTAATTATTCACATGGGTCCTTTCAAACAAACGTGAAATATCAGAATGCTGTTGTTTGCAGATTGTCTGGCCGTATATGTATGATGTAGGATACGTATGACAGGCTTCCATGTAATAGCTTAATAGGGTCGGCTCTGACATTTCATAACTTGTAAATAACCTGTTAAAAAGAAAAAAGATTGAATTGCTCATGAGAGTTGGGCTTGTGTCATTTATTCTAATGACAATAAGTCAAGATTCTGTTCATATCCATATAACATGGGGGGCTGGTAGTGCTGACCAGATACTTTATATAGACACAGTAACTAGAAGTTGGCTGCCTGTGAAATTGTAGGTTTTGCACTGTGCATAGAATTATTGTCATCATATCATAGCAGTTTCTAACCAGCTGTGAAATTTGGCTGTAGGGTAACTCAGAGAGAAGGACTTATGTACTCATGCATGTGGTTTTGGGGTCACTCTCCTCTCATTTTCTATTTCATTTGTTGCAAAATATATTGAAGTCTCTGTCCGGTGTCAGCAGCATCCGTGTTGTTAACGCGCTGTGACCCATATCACGTGTCATTAACGCACTGTGGCCCATATCACGTGTCATTAACGTACTGTGGCCCATATCGCGTGTCATTAACGCACTGTGGCCCATATCGCGTGTCATTAACGCACTGTGGCCCACATCGCGTGTCATTAACGCACTGTGGCCCACATCGCGTGTCATTAACGCACTGTGGCCCACATCGCGTGTCATTAACGCACTGTGGCCCACATCGCGTGTCATTAACGCACTGTGGCCCACATCGCGTGTCATTAACGCACTGTGGCCCACATCGCGTGTCATTAACGCACTGTGGCCCATATCGCGTGTCGCGCACACGAGTCTGGATGGGCAATCACCCCGGTTCTGAGATGTTGCCCAGCTATAGATTTCCTGTAGAGTTAGAAGAGTCCCAAGGGCACCACCTAGCAATGACTTAGTTTTTTTTTCATGCTGATTTCTTGCTTGTGAGATTATGAAGATCTCAAAATAATTACTGTGGAAAACAATATTGAGAAAAAACAAGTATTGTGGAAAAATTGCAAGCAAAAAGAAAACTATGCACATGTGGCAAACTGCTCGGCTGGGGACAATAAACTCTGATGGTTAGAATGATACATGTGGAAACATGCATTAAATATGCTGACAGTAATGCACACATAACCTGTTGTCTTATTAAAAAGCTATTTTTCTGAATAGGTGTGCCAAGCCTTAATCCCTGCGCTAAATGACAGTAATTTGCATGCATTAGTTGTGAATGTTTTCATCAGGTATTTTTAGTCTCTGTACAAAATATGTGATGCTTCATAAAAAATGTCCCTTGGGGACGCTGCGAAAATGGCAGGTTGGGAAAAACATCTTTCATTTTGTTGTGTTTCCTTTTGGTTGATTGAAAGTTCTGCATTGAATATTTTGCTTTTATGGTTTTCTAATTGTTGACAGACCCATTTGGATCTGTTTTTGATAGAGATGAACAGTGTGTGAAATGGCATGAAACACTGTGTGTTTAGATGTCTATAATTTTAATTCCTTTTCTGCTGGATTTCGTCTTAAGGCTGCCTTCTGTCATTCATGTTTTTAAGACTGAAACGCTTAACGTTGCCTTAACTTCACCTTATTCTCCGGTAACCTTCACCTTAAACATGTGCCTGTTGGATTGAAAACACACACACACCCAGATTAAAAATTATCATATGGTGATGAAACAGCAGGAAGGCCCACATTGTTGGCCAGCATCACCCAGGTGCCAACATGGAGGTCAGCTCATTAAAACGAGCAGCTTCTCGTGCTGCTGTAGTGTAGTTGCTTTTCTGTACTGTATGTAGTGTTGCAGCAGTTTTCAGTGTTGCCTGTGTATTTAAAATGTGAGTCTTCAGTCACACTCCGTGTCAATAGAATTACTGCTGAGTTTAATGCGCATGGTGTGGGGGTGTGTTTGACAGTGGAAATGTGAAGACATGAGATTTTTGGGTCCTGGAAGCCTTGATTGTTGTAGCAGAACACCAAGACTTTTAAAGATAGAGTACTGTTCCGTCCTTCCCAAAATGGATATTTCTTGGGTCCAGCAAGACTGTTATGGGACAGCACAGATGAAGTTGGCTGACCAGATGTTTATTGTCTAGGAGTAATTAGAGAAGTATGTGAGGAATCGAGCTCTGTTTACGTCCCCCACCTGTGCGTCCATCTCACAGCTGAACGGGTAATTTTGCTCTTGTTTGTATGCACCAATGCAACACGTGCAGCTGCAGTTTCAAAGTGTAAACATCCGCCACCAGCGCAAAAAAACAGTGACACCTTGTACTGGAACGATTGAGGTTTCAGAATCACCTCTCAGCCTTGTGTAGAGAGTGTTAGTGTTTTTTTTTTTGGTTCTTTTACTGGGCAGATGTTTGAGAGGAGGATCCAGGGCCATGCAGTTCCAGAAGATACCTGTACTGGTCCTTCAGGTAAATCTAAAAATAAGGTGTTCCTTCTACTGTAATTAAGGTGTTCCTTCTTCACGAAAGTCTCATTTGACACGCATCAAGGGCTTTTAGCCTCCTGATTCACAACCACGAGTAAACAAACGCTCTGCTAGGAGAGAGTCGTGGCTCATTACCCTGTAGTAATTGCAACAGTGTCGAAATCTTGTCAATACATGATTTTATGCACTGATTTCTTGGTCTAGAATCTTGTGAATAGGTAACATTAAGTCATTTTCAGGACTGTGCATAAGTTCAAGAAAATGGCGTTTAAATGATCTTCATTTAAGTGTACAACTATGATATTATGTTTGTCAAAGTGTGTCGGCTTAACCAGTTGAAAACCTCTCCAAAAGTCACCCCGGTATTTGCAGCTATCCAATACAGCCATGATTTCCTGGCTTGACCACTAGCACACCTTACATGGCCAATCAATACCTCTTTGACTTTTTAAACTAATTCATTAATTAATTGAGCTGGTGGTGAAATTTAATGAATACATGGAATGGCTGAGGCGCCCCTGAGGAGAGGTTTGGGAACTGAAGCGGTGTTCACCTAGTCATTTAACTTTTTTTTAATCACGTTGTTGGAGATATTTGGTCCCCACAATGTAACATAAACATAATCCACACACACACACACACCAAATGCAAATGTGCTTTTTAGTAAATACCTACTGCCCTTGCTCTTTTATTACAGACACTGTCCATAATAGAACATCATTACACAAATTACCAGAGTTGGCTAATTCAGGTCCATAGAGTAAAAGTGCAGACCAAGATTTTGTTTTAACCAACCAGTTGAGTCCTGTGTGACTGTGACTCTTTATGCTCAAGTGGTTGTTGAAACAAAATCTTGGTCTGGACTTTTTCTCTCTGAACCTGAATTACCCAACCCTACTGCAAATTACATATATAACAAAAATGTCTCTAGGAGTGTCGGTTCATACATTTCTAATTTGACGCTAGCTAACGATAGTTTTGGAATCTTTTTGTTTGAACACTTCAGCACTCAGCGGAATGTTTGAGAGAAAATGTACTGGAATAATGTTAAATATTGCTGTAGGAGGTGTGATTACCAGGCCACGTGAGCGTCCACGGTGAGGAAAGCTGCAGGGTGCTTCCGGACCTGTGCCTCCCGCAGAGCAGTGCACCCCTGTACTGGGGGGATGAATCTGGAGATGGATGTCCTGGCTCTGCCACATTGCTCTGGATTTGCAAGGAAGTGTTGAGTCATTCTGAATGCCTGGAAGAGTAATGGTCGCCGGCGGTTGTGTGCTACTGCGACACACGGCGCTTAGGGGTTATGCTGTACACAAAACAGTCCATACCATGTAGCCAGTCAAGGGTCCGCTGTCCTATTCTGAAGCCATTTAATGGTAGCTTTGATGTGCTCATTGTGGCCAAGCAAGATTCACTCAGGCCACACGTGGAGAGACTTTGCTTTTGGTTATAGGCTTAATTGTTCTTTTTTGAAATTATATGTGCAAGTTATTCATTTAAATGAGTAAGTAAACCATACAAACACTCTGTTTATGTGAAGTATGGGGTTGAGTATGGGGTTTTTGCTCTGTATGGACCAGCTCACTTCACATTCTTCCTTGGTTTTTGGGAAAAATGTATTCATGCAGAAAAATCATGTTTAAATGGATTTTTGGACCGGCGTATGAGTTTAGTGTACTTTGCTTAGTCAAAATGGAAAACATTTTGGGTGTAGGTTGGGGAGTGTGCGCTGATGCAGCGTGTTGCCACACACACCACATGGCCGGTGACCCCCCCCAGGCAGATACACGGTCCCACCGTCCCCCCTTCCAGAAGTGGCCATCCATCTGCCGCAGCCAGGTGTTACGTGGGCGTCCCCTAAGCCTGGTCCAGCCCCTCGAGTCCTCAGCAGTGAGGATCCTGCGAGCCGGATCACCCTTCAGGGAAACGCTCCACATGGCTGTAATGCCGTAACTGACGCTCCCTCACAATGCAGGTAATGTGCCTCATTCGGCACTCATCTGGCAGCCGCTCATTCGACACCAAGTCAAACCGGCGGCACCCAAGGATTCTCCGAAGGTGTCCTGTCATCATCCCAGAGAACTGTAGGGTATAGGATAAAAAAATATCGAGGTCTATCCATCCATCTTCCATCAGCTTATCCAACACAGGATTATATGGCAAACCGAGAAAATATAAATATTCAAAGGAAAAGTAAAGTCTACCTTTTGTACCCCTCAAATTCAGCTACTCCTTACAAGGGGTCTGTGGCAATGAATAGGGAAGATTACGCCTGAACAGAGGCCTGATTCACAGTGGTGATTCACAGTGGTGATTCACAGTGGTGATTCACAGTGAATATGGTGGAGGGTGCCGGACAGTTTACCATCTCAGTTTTTAAAATTTTTCATAATCCTGCAAAGTCTGTATTTTGGTTTCCTTGGCGGGCTGTGAATTTTAAATAAGGGAAAATGTCACTGTTGTATTTAGATACTACAACGTATCACTGCTTTGATGCTTCTGCGGAGATGCATGTTTACTGCGTCAGGTCCATAGCTGCCTTTCCTACTAAGTATTAAACTCGGGTAATCAGTTTTTTTCAGATATACTTTTTTCATGTAAGTAGTGTTTTTTCCACAGTAAGCAGTCCAGAAAAAAAAAAAAAATATATATATATATATATATATATATACCCAGTCCAGAAATAATATATATATATATATATATATATATGTATATGTGTGTGTGTGTGTGTGTGTGTGTGTGTATAAATTTCTTTTTTGCCTGGACATGCACATGGTCAGGCCCAAGGAGCTGATGCTCATACTGATCATCTGCGTTATACTTCATTCTGTGATTTGCGGAGCTAAATGGAGTGAAGAATTTTGTTTGTGTGTGTAATTTGGGACTTGATATACGATTGGAAAAGGGACCTGGCAGGCTTTTAATTTTTGACATGGAAATGTTATTTTTAGTTTCACAGGATGGTTAAAGGTTCGTCCAAGTTTATCGCGATGTGTAAGACTGTGGTGTTTTACTCCGAGAACTTTTTTCTGATGTGATGCAATCGTCACTAGCGGATTTCTGATAGAGGGGAAGGGCTGTTTTCTGAAGATCAAGCGGGACGTGGAGGATTTCTGACAGAGCAGAACACATCGTGTGGTGCAAAGGAATATTCTTTACGTACGCTCTTAAAATTTCATAATATTCCAGAAAATATGCAGTTTATGTACACCTGACAGTTATTCGCTTGATTATTGGAATTCCTCGATGTCCAGAACGTGTTTTTATTATGGTTTTTTTTTTCTAACTTCAATCCAAACGCACGTCAAGGAAATAGGAAATATCCGTGCGGTGTCTCTTTGGGGATTAAGCGACTGTCCCCCGTCAGCCAAGTCCGACATGTTCCTGGGGGTCGTCGGCAGCAATCAGCCAGTAAAGCCTGGCTGTGTCAGACCTTCTCCTCCTCAGTGGGATGGCAGGTCAGCTACTTCTGCTCTGGAGGACAGATGACAGGATTCAGGCCCAAAAAGCTATCGGGGTGGAAAGCTGGAGGTGGCCGCCATGACTGTTGTCTCCTAATGACCTTCTCCATGCTGTGCAGAGATTGCCGTTCGCATAAGCTAAAATGTAGGGCAGGCAATAATAATAATAATGTTTATTTATATACCTTTCCTTGAAGGAATGCAGCTCAAAGTGCTTTTACAGTAAGGAATATATCTGAAAATATAGATAGGAACAAGATGGATAAAATAAAATGAAATAAAATTTCATGAAATTAAAGGAAGGAGAGTAGTAAAAGCCTAGCTTGTAGCTGCCTCAAAATTGTATTGACAGAATAATTAAACATAGCATTATAACACGTAAGTCATAAAATCAAGTCAAATACAACATTTTATGTGGTTGTGCAGTGTGTATCATGTTTACGGCAGAACTTCATTTGCTTGCTGTGAACTCCCATTTAAAATAAGACTAAATGTTTTATACATCTAAATGTTTATTTTTTTTTCCTGCAAAAACACCCATCCAGCTTTGAAACCGCTTACGGTACGGAGTGACAGTGAGCTTGTTGTCTGTTACGGGAGACCATGGCACACTCACACATGGTAGGTGGTTCAGTGACATCACTTCCTGTAGCCACATGGTCCTGGATTGTGGGAGGAAACACATGCAGGAACAGGGCTGAGATTGAGACCTACAGCCCTAGAGATATGATGCAACAGCACGATCCACAAAACCACCCCCCCCCATGCAAATACGGTATCAATCAGCTTGGTGGCCGATTGCTTTTTAAAGTAAATAAGCAAACAGAAAACTGTCTCTAAATCTTGCATTTGTCAATATACTGAAACTTATTTATAGTTTTTCTGGTGGAAATTATTTTTTATTTAACAGACAGGCAGCAATCTGCACTGCACTCACCAGCACAGCATTAGTTCTGGCACGGGGGCCATTATCTGCCTTTTCCCTGCTGGTTAGAGGCTCGCCATAGAGGAGGGGGGAATTTAAATTTCTTTTTTCGCTTTTATCTTACAATAAATATGTCAGGCAGAGTCGGGCTGGGTGGCCCTGGGCTGGGGGGGGGAGATCTGTCTTAGTGTCGGGAGTATCAGTGCCGGAATGAATCCCAGATTTCTGGTTTTTTATTATTCCTTATAGGGATTACAGGAATTGTATAACAACGGTAAGATAAGATACGATACGATAAGATGAGTCCTCACGCCACTGCGCAGGTGGAAATTCTTTTGCATATTCTTAGCTCATGTAGGATTACTGTTGCTACAGTAGTCTGGCAAGGTGATCCTTGTGCATGATAGATGTAACCGTCGTTAAAACAACACACTTTCTGGGCCCTGCTGGAATTACGTCTGTGTGTCTGGGGTTGGGATTTCCCTGCTCTGCCCGGTGAGATTTCCCCTCTGCAGCACAGCACCTTCCGTCGGCGTGACAGCCATGTGTCACCGCCATTTGGCCAGGATTTCAAATTTAATCTTTAGTTTCAGCCGTCAGCCTCTCTCTCCTCTAATCAGCAGCTGTATCTGCCCGCCAACAGCAGGCATGCGGAGGAGAAGATGGGTGCAGCTTCTAAGCCGTCAAAACTTTAAACGCCCAGGGATACCGAGCGGCCGAACTCCCAAGAACGCTCTGCCCCCCATGGACGCTCTGCCCCCCACCAGAGTCTGAACGGAAATATAATGCATAACCATCTGCTGAGGCTCCCTCTGGTATATCACCGAATTATAGGTCCATACCTTACACGTACTTTACACTATGAGGTAGAGATTACTTTTGCCATTACACATGACTTTAGTTGTGTGTTCATTTCATTATTTTCAGGGGTATAATGATATTGTGCATAACTTATTCATTCTTTTATGGGTCGTTGCTGTGGATGGACTGGGGTATGTTTGCTGGATAGTTTTAGCTTACGATGAGAGGTGATCGTTTGATAATTTTCTTTAGGTTTTTAGCTAAATTGGTATGATGTCCATGTGTCCTTGCTTGAGTAATGTGGCGGATTGCTGCATTGCATTCGGTGAATTTCCAGGATCTGTCCTTATATTCAACCCAAGAGGTCACATGAAAACGGACTCGCTGATACTAAGCTTGTCCAGGTTCTGAGGATATTCTGTTTGCCAGTCCGAGTCTAAATGTCACCTTCATAATGCTGGAGTTGCCCCACTGGAAATCATTCTGCAGTCTTTGGCCATTTTCGGGTCTCCCAGCAGGCTAGAGGAGTGGAAACTGGGCAGCGATGATCCGAAAGCTGCCTCCCCTCTTCCCTACTTTGGTTTTTTTGTAATGACAGATTTGAAAGTCTCTAGTTTTTCTCTTGGAGAAGAGTGACTCTGCACTTGGCATCCAGACATATGAAAGCCTTCACATTTTTGTGCTGGATTTGATGTATGGACACAAACTGCTCATTTAGCTCTTTGATTACTTTTCATAATGGAAATGTGTTTGCACCAACTTTGTTTTGTATTTTAAATACAGTTTTGGAGGTAGGGCCCCACAGGAGATCTTTAAAATCCGCGTGTCTCTCAGAAGCGCTGTCTGCTCTTTCTGGGGGTTAACTGGAGAAACTGCAGGGCTGCCATCTCTGAGGGGTAACTGGAGAAGCTGCAGGCCTGCCATCTCTGAGGGGGTAACTGGAGAAGCTGCAGGCCTGCCATCTCTGAGGGGGTAACTGGAGAAGCTGCAGGCCTGCCATCTCAGAGGGGTAACTGGAGAAGCTACAGGCCTGCCATCTCAGAGGGGTAACTGGAGAAGCTGCAGGCCTGCCATCTCAGAGGGGTAACTGGAGAAGCTACAGGCCTGCCATCTCTGAGGGGGTAACTGGAGACGGTGCAGGCCTGCCATCTCAGAGGGGTAACTGGAGAAGCTACAGGCCTGCCATCTCAGAGGGGTAACTGGAGAAGCTACAGGCCTGCCATCTCAGAGGGGTAACTAGGAGAAGCTACAGGCCTGCCATCTCAGAGGGGTAACTGGAGACGGTGCAGGCCTGCCATCTCAGAGGGGTAACTGGAGAAGCTACAGGCCTGCCATCTCTGAGGGGGTAACTGGAGAAGCTGCAGGCCTGCCATCTCAGAGGGGTAACTGGAGACGGTGCAGGCCTGCCATCTCAGAGGGGTAACTGGAGAAGCTACAGGCCTGCCATCTCAGAGGGGTAACTGGAGACGGTGCAGACCTGCCATCTCAGGGGGGTAACTAGGAGAAGCTGCAGGCCTGCCATCTCTAAGGGGTGCCTGGACAATCTGGGGTTGTGTGTCAGGGGGTCTCGTTTAAAGCTGTTTTTTTCTGGTTTCTGGAATTATACACGGTGGGTTAGCTGCCTAAGATAAGCTCTAGGCTCCCCCAACCCTCTCATGGATGGATGGATGGATGGACGGACAAAGTCATTTAAAGTAGGGACGTGCATCTCCATCATTGATGCAAATGCGATACATATCTGCCAGTGATCTGATACTTTAAAGATACATATGAAGTTACTAGTACTGTGACAGGATATGATTGACTACTAACCTCACCATACCTACTTCAAAGGCTTAAGCCAAAAGCCCTGTGAGTGCTAAGGGTCCTGAGTAATGTCACGTCTGGCTGTCATAATAACGTCTGAGCTATCAGCATGCAACCATTTAACCTGAATTGTGCAGGGGGGGTAACTCTTTAGCCACACACCTCGGTTTTGGGGGGGTTGAATCCTGACCTTTTTCTGTAGTAGTTTGCATGTTCTTCCCACACTCATCTCCTGCAGATGCTTACTCTTCTTCCTGCAGTCCAGAAACATGCGGTTAAGTGAGCTGGTGTCTCCTACGTGCTCCTAGTGTCTGATGGTGGCCTTCAGCAGGGTAGCCTCCTGTCCAGCGTGTCCCCAAACTTGTGCCCAGTGCCTTCTGGTGTGGGTTTTCTACACCACCATGACCTTGTACTGGTTTTGGAAGATGGGTGTTCTGTTATTTCTGTAATGAAAAATTACGACAGAGTAGAAGGTCCTCTTAACCAGTTTCTGGATAGATACAAGCAGCTGGGTTTGTATTGGAATTAGTCTTCTCTAAGTGGGACTTGTGTGGGAAGTGCTGAGAAGTGTCATGCATGCTTTGGTTTACTCACTTTGAATGTTCTTCATAGCGCGATGCTACTCGACCAGTCAACACCGACATCTGCACTTTGTATCTTCTTTGATTTCCACTAATAACTTGCCAGCATTCGGGGCTCTTTGGATGAATGGTGAATGAAACCAAACAAAAGCCACCTGCCACGTTTTCAAGGAGGTGACAGTGGGGCATGTTCTCTGCCCGCGGGCTCAACGCGTACCTCGAGATGAGGAGTCGGGGAACGAGTCTCTCTTCTTGTGGTGCCCGATGCCATCTGCACCAATCCTGATGTCAGGCAGAAATTCCCCCGTCGTGGCTGTTTTGCAAAACCGCAGTCATGCATACAGTGGAGGATGCAAACGAGCGCATTATTAAGGCAGTGAGTTTTATTTATGTCCCCTGCGTATGTTCAGCTGCCGGGTCACATAGAGGCTTTTGGAAGGTCGGGAATATCAGGAAGGTCGGGAATATCAAGAGCTTTAGGTCTTCATGCGTCTCACTGTTATCATTACCCTGAGTTTGCAAATTATGATTCTCCTTTTCTTTCCTCTGCCGCAAACGACTGAAAACTGCGTCATAAGGGACTCGGCGCAGCAATTTGTGGCAGCTCTGCTAAATGTGGCTGCGGCGTCGGCTGTGTTTGTTGCTTCGCGTTTTTCCCCGGCGGTCAGACAGGTGCAACGCGGCCTCCTGCCTGGACACCGGCTCCCATAGAAATGCAGCTAGTGCTGCATATTTGAAAAGGCTGCATCGCTGCCGTTTCTGCCGATAAAGCACAGAGTTTATAATAGTTGCAAGTAGTAAAACAGTTTTTTTTAGATAAGCTAAATTTTTATTTGTGGGTTCTTTGCTTTTTTTGTGACAGGGGAACTTGTTTAATTGTCAAAGTGATAAAAATAAGACTAAAACATTCCTTGTTGACCCAGTAGGGTCATTCTGACATAGCGTTGCGGCCTGTACTGCATGTTCAATGCATGACGAATCGCCGTGTTTCCCTGGTACACTTGGAAGGGGTGTCAACAGCTAGCTGCACCCCCTCCCCCACCGAGCATTACTGTGGAGGGCAGGAAAGCCAGGTAGAGCAGAAGCCACACTTGGGGAGTCCGACTCTCCCCAGAAGCCTGTGACGTTTGCCTGGAACCACAATGAGCCCGGGAACATGGATGACGGATATACAACCGAGAACAAAGTGTCAGAGTGATGAAACTGGTTACAGTATTCAGAGATAATTGATGAGTTATTATTAAGGGAAACCTCTTCGAAGGATGGTTAGCGCAGATTATGTATATGTATAGCGAGTTGCCTCTTAATCTCAAGGTTTTTTCACTAGGGATTCCTTCTACTCTGAAAGTGGCGTTAGGAATTGATAGTATATGTTAGTTTGTAGATTTATCATTCTAAACGTGTGTGATAGCAGGACATACTCTGGCTATTTTTATCTGCAGGACTTGTGACGTGGCAGATGAGACACAACACACTTTAAAATGAAAGGTTTTAAGCCGAGCTGTGGTGAGCGAAACGCCTGATCGGTTTGGACTGGGAGATTGTCACTGAGGGTGTTTTGGCAGGTCTGAGTGTTTGTCCAAGGGTTTTTTGGTGAACTCGTGGCACGCAACACTGCCACCTACTGTTTTTTAAATCAAAAATCAGGGTCAGGCAATTACATCATATAACTCATCTTCTATGACTGATCCAGTATAGGGTTGTGGTGAGTCTCAGGCCTTATTTGATTCAAACACAGAACACAAGGCAGAGAATCCCTTCGATGGAATGCCAGTGGGATTCGAACCCTCAGCCCTGAAAGTGTAAGGTCACTAGACCACCTCTTGAAACAGCAGCCAATGATGACATTTGGGTTTTAAAAAATATTGTTCAGAAAATACCACAACCCTGACCAGGAAAAATGGATATAACATAGATGGACAGATAGATATTTAGGGAAATAAATATGTTTTGCAAGATGGGGTAGCTCTCTGGTAGTAAAAAAGATGAATGTTTTGATGCTGCAGTCAATTTTGAAGAGCTTGAGATTTCATGGAAACACATACAGGAAATCCTGACTTCTAAATGGAGGTAT
The DNA here is from genome assembly GCF_023856365.1 of Brienomyrus brachyistius. Classification (NCBI taxonomy): domain Eukaryota; kingdom Metazoa; phylum Chordata; class Actinopteri; order Osteoglossiformes; family Mormyridae; genus Brienomyrus; species Brienomyrus brachyistius. Next base: position 3,315,307 of record NC_064551.1, on the reverse strand, counting down.
TTAGTGTGATACTAAACTTTAACCACGAGGGGGCAGTAAAATCTAAAAGATCTTCAAAGGTTCATGGCTTCATATCGTTTGTAGTTCTCAGTAAGCGACCACTAGGGGGAAGACTGGAGACGGTGCTCGACCATTACGGGCGCATGCACACTATGGAAAATTTAGAGGCACCAGTTAGCTGACTTATATGCTGTTTACTGCCAAAACCCACACACCACATGGAGAACATGCAAACTCCACACGCACAGAAGAGGGGGGGTTTGCAGCCCCAGCATTCGAGATGTAATGCTAACCGCTGGCAGAGTGTTACTGCTAATGTGTGACTCATTTGTTTTTGGGGTTTTTTTTTGCCTGATTTTATCAATTTTCCACGTAGATAAATGGGAAACATCTCTTAGTTGTCTTTAAATAAATATACCGCAAAGTTTATCTAAATATCTCAAAGATGCCCCTGGAGAGAGCAAACTAAATGACACAAGGGGCTTTCTGCATAGTGATGCTGTCAGGGGAGAAACTGCCCTCCTGTGCACCATGATGGAGAGCCCCAGTGCAGCATCTCTCCTTTGAGGTGGCATCTCTCCCACGGGCCTTTGAGGTGGCATCACCTCTCAGAGCTTCAATGTCCTTGTCCCTTTTGATGGTCAGCAAGATACCTGCTTGTTGGAAACTTACTTCCCCTTGTCGCGTATTCCAGCTTCTGCTGTTTATTTCTATTAAAATCATTGCTTGTTTAAAAAACAGGGATTTTTTTACTCTGCCCATGGCATACAAACCACTTTTTGATCAAAATGTGTGTCATAAATAGCCATTGTGTTGACCCCTAGTCTGAAGCTAAGCCCCTAAAGCCTACTCGCTGTATCCTGGCTGAATGCCAGTCTTATCTGGACAGTTGCCCAATTATTTGAAAGTAATTTGAAACGCGAAGAAATAGTATCGCAATACTGCTATAAATATTGGGGTCCAAACGTCTGAAATCACTTTGAAAATCTGAGAATTTAGAAAATGTAATCCTAGAGATAGACAAAGTTTTGGCATGGAGGAAGACGTACCAGCATTTCAGAGTGGATCACTGGGGAAAAAGGCCTATTTACTGAAGAATCCAAGTCAGATTTATGTCAGTAACAGAAGGGTTTATGTAAGGAGATGAAAGGAAGGAAACGTCGTACCGCAGAGTATCAAAACACCAGTGAAACATGGCAGTGGGAATATTCAAGTCTGGGGGTGTTTTGTGGCAGGATAATGACCCCAAACATGCCTCAAAGCTCTGCAAGACCTCAGAAGACCAAGAAGTACTGACCGTCATCGACCTTCCTCCGCAGTCACCTGACCTCAACCCCGCCGAACATTTATGGGAGCACTTGAAGCCTGAGAAAGCCAAGCATTCAGTTATGTCACAATTGGAACATCCTCACATCGGACTAGAACACCATGGGTCATCGGGGTTTGGACAAACTTGCGGAGTCGATGCCAATTTGAGGACACTCCGGCTCTGACGTTACGAATGCTATGAAATTCTGGATTGCGTGTGATTTTTTTTTTTTTTTAAACATTCTCTCAGGTCATTATGCTGATAATATAATCCGTAATGAACAAATTTCATATTAAATGAAAAAAGTATGCACTACACAGATAGTTCTTGTACAAAATAGCCTTTCCATAAATGTCATGAATTATGTGTGTGTGAAAGGACGTTCTGAGCTCCTTTAGAGATTGAAAAGTATATGTTCATGCACCTTCGTACTAAAGACTGAACTCTTCGTTTGCAGATGCAAACTGAAGTCTCACCAGCCTGAGAGACCTTCTTCTGTCTCCAGCTCTAGGAGTGCAACAGAAGTACTCAGCAATTCATTTGCATACAAAAATCCATTTGGTTAATTTTGGCATTTATTCCTGCAAATCATACGTTCCATTAGCCACAGCAGCAAACAGCTGGTTACGCAGCACAGCTGGTACTACACAAAGCGCTGTCCTTACAAAGAAACGGAGGCTGAACCCATCACTGACGGCCTGTGCTTCCTACAGCGGTGTATATATGTGTCTGACCACAGCAAACTGAAAATCTTATTTATCTATCACTCAAGCACATGGTTCATCTAATTGTCTATTTAATTATTTAGTTTTATTGTAAAAACCTGAATGCACCTTTTTGTATGTCAAAGTCATCTTTGTAGTTTTTAAATCTCGACCGAGGCACCGTGGAAGAATTCTGATGTACCTCTGTGCAAATGGCAAATAAAATTTCAATTCAGTTTCAGTTCAGTTTCAGTTCAGTTCAGTTCACATATATTTTCCAGGTGAAGTGTAAATACAGAAGGAGAGATTTAGCGCTGACGCTGATCCTTTTGTGTGGTGGTATCCTCCCAGAGGATTCCGGCTGGTATTTCCCCAGCGTGAAGAGAGACCCAGGCCGGTACCTGGAGCCCTGCTCCGACTCCCTGAAAGCCTGGCTGCATGCCATGAAGACCTCCGGCAAGGTGCTGCTGCTCATCACCAGCTCCCACAGCGACTACTGCCGGCTGGTGTGTGATCACATCCTGGGGTGAGTGTGGGGCCCGAGGGCTTAGGGGGCTGGGGGCCTAGCCACACACTTCTGGGCAAGAGATTCATGTCGTCACATTCCAGATCCGTCGCATCATTTCTGGTCTGGGCATCACACCCACACCTACACCCTCTGAATCACCCACCCAGCTTCCGGATTGTCACGTCAGTCGTGTGGGTTCCAGCGTACGCCTTGGACATCTGCTGTTCACTGGGTTTCCCTGTCCGCGGTGTGAGCAGATGTGGTTGCAGGAGATCTTTTCTGCCTGATCTCATTGCTGGTCCTTCGGGCCACACAGCTGATACCCCAGAAGTGACAGAGATGGGACACATTGCATTGCTGCGTCTTTGAACAACCACGAGTAGGTGGACACTGACTGGGTGTCTTCCTGTCTTAGCTGCATCATGTATAGCTGCAGTAATGGGTTCATTAGGACTGGAAATTGCCAACATGATAACATACTCAATGCAAACATGACACCGGTGTCCCAATTGGATGCAACAGCACATTGCCATTGCATTTTGATGATTAACACAGCAGTTTCGAAACAACGGAAGTACTAAAATGTAAAATTTGGGCACTAACAGCCATTTTCAGCCAAGGATGAGTCAGTATTTTGAAGAATGTTGTTGCATAAACTTTGCCGTTCTTTGTGCCTGCATAAAGTGCACATTTCTATTTTTAAAACGGGGGGAAATAGAATGAAAACATTTGTTAACATGTATGTTAAAATTTCAGAGACGTTTCTCTGCATTTTCGCATTGCAGTGCAGAGAGCAAAGCTAAAAAAAAAACTGCATATTTTTAATCAGCAGACGCAAAAAAAAAAATAACTCTGCTACCAGTGTTTAACGGTACTGCAGTAAATATTGAGGAAAATTGTGACAATCTTTGAATTTAAAGATTAATTGCAGCCATCTTTCTTAATCAGTCTCCCAGCGCAGTCCCCAGCACAGAGCCATTCCTTCTGTGTCCTGTGGGAGTCCTGTGGTGGAGCCTCTTCCTGTGGCCATTTCCTGTGCCCCCCCCCCCCCCCCCCCCGTTGTATTTCTGCCTCCTACCAAAACACTGCAAACTTTAGCATCTCAGAACCACTGCCTTTGATTAGCATCTTTCTGATGTGCGTAAGGTTATCGGGAACCTCTAGTCCCATAGGTCTGGGTAGGCGGCCAGGGTTTTGTGAGTTGAGCTCAGGCTCTGCAGTGCTTAGACTGATGCTTCCTCCCCAGTGCTGCTCCTCAGGTCGGTCCCTGGAGGAAACATCTGGAGTGGTGTGGGCAGGCGAGTTGCCTGTGTGGTGGCGGCCTAATACCAGGGACTCATCGGGCCAAGAGTCCACCACGCTTCTGTGGTTTTCGCTCTAGACCATCTGGGAAGGAGGATAGTTCTTGTTTTGCCGAAGACCCACAAAAGCCCGAGCTTCTTGCGACTCGGTCGTGGGCTGGACGACACAAGGCACAGCACGCAACAATGAAATGCGTCCTCTGCATTTAACCCATATGTGACATAGCAGGGTGCAGCTAATTCAGTGCCCGGGGAGCAGTGCCTTCCAGTGCCTTGCTCAGACACAGTGTTCAGTGGTACCTTGCTGGTCAGGGATTCGAACCTGCAATCTTTCGATTACAAGTGCACTTCCCTAACCAAAACTAAACTGGGAGTAACTAAACTGTTTAGTGTTTCTGCATTTCTGCTGTGAGCAAAGCTTGCCAACTTAAAATATTAGTCTCCCTGCATCATCCAGATCACCGGGCCGTTTGGGTTCCTCTTGAGTCTGTGACCTCTCACTCGGTTTGTGCTGGCATGCTCATTCGAAGTGGCTGTTTCAGGAAGGACTTTGAGGAGCTTTTTGACGTCGTCATCACCAACGCCCTGAAGCCCGGCTTCTTCTCGCTGGTCCCTCAGCAGAGACCCTTCCGGACACTAGGTGAGTGTCTTTCACGCATGGGTAGCGCGTCTTGTGTAGGAGACTCTAGCCATTCTCAGGATGATACGGTGAATCAAGACGTCTTTTCCGGTCCTGGAGGTTCAGTTTGCAACACAGTCTGTAGATTTCTCTGCTCAGACACATGTACTAAACTTGGTAATTAGCTGCTTAGCTGATGTCATTGAGCAGGGAAATCTGCAAGCTTTCTTGGATTCTGGCTTTTCAGGACTGGAATTGGATGACCCTAAAGTAAAGGTTGCAAATTGCACTCTAGTTTGATGCATTTTATAATAGTAAAATTGCAGATAGAATGTCAGCTTCCACAATGTTGGATTAGCACTGAAATACTGTGCTGCAGATACATTCTGGAAAAGAAAATAAATGGTAAGCAGAAAGAAAAACATCCATCCATTAAGAGGCATTAAAAAGTGACCCAGATTTGGGAGTGTTAGGGTAGTGTGATTCATTTTTACAGTTATGGTATGGATGCATGGAGAAAGGCCATTTCAACTGATGTATTGTTTGCAGTAGAGAGCAGTGCTGTTAAATCTTTTCGCAAAGTGTATGTGCAGTTACTGTCATTTCAGTAGCTTAGCTGTGATCTCAGTGGTTCAATGTCCTTGTCCCTTTGTACACGATCCCTGTGAATTCAGCTGGAGCACAGTTCAGACTCCTCCAGTGAACCCCCCCCCCCCCCCCCATCCCTGGGGCTGCTTTCGACTTTATGTCCGTCTGGCCTTTCAGCGCCGCATTCCAAGCATTCCTCTTTCCGCAGAGGTCCTGCAGCCCCTGCAGACTGGGCCACGTGTGTCGTTTCAGTCCAGGCAGTGTAGCGCCCTCGGAATGAACTCCTGTCTGTCCATCCCGTTAAGGAACCGTTAAAGTGAGACTGAAACTGATGGTGTTTTCTTTACCTTTGCTTGTTACCATTTTGTTTGTATTTACCCCCCCCTATATGTCAGGTCCAGACCAAGACGATTACGTCTAGACAGAGCAGTGCATTCTGGGAGCTATTTCAGGCACATTTATAGATGACTCTGAAAGGCGGTTGTGGCAACTGGTATTGATTATTGAGTACTCAGTATACAGTGCATTTATTTGGTTTACTTATCTGATTCCCTCTGCTTCGATAATGCTCCATAGCCACTGGCGCTGGCAACGTCCAAAGCAATATAGCCAGTTATAAAATGAGGAAATTGAGCCAGATGTCTTAAACTTTGATTCATCTGACGTAAACTGTATTAAGCACAGGCTGTTTTATATAAAGACTCTGTAACGAAAGATTTCTGGCATTTCCTGGAATTATGTGTATGGAATGAAATCGTCAGGGTCCTCCCTGATAGCACTGTGTACGATGACTGCTGGGAGACGTTTCAGCGTACGATGACTGCTGGGAGACGTTTCAGCGTACGATGACTGCTGGGAGATGTTTCAGTGTCTCCGTGTCTTATTTTGACCTCGCTTCCTCCAGGAACCAAGACCTCGGTGTTCTGATACGCTGGCTGATGTTCACCCTCGATTATGGTCTGGTTCCAAAGAAACGAAACTCCCTACAGTCAGCAGGAACTGCTGTCAGCTGCTCACAGGAAGGACGTTTTTTAAGAGAGGAAACTTCCCAGAAAGGAAGCTGATATGTAATTTATTACGCGTCTTTATTTGATGCTTGACTCCGTGTCTGAACTTCTTTGTTTGCTCTGCAGTGCGCTTATATCCTGTCGTGCTCATTTCATTTGATTCATTTGAGTCACCTGAGACTATGAAAGCACTTGAGATTATTTTTATTTTTGTACCACACAGTGTGAGGGACAGATAGGAGCATTCATGAATGAGCTGGAATGCAGATGTGGGTCCATAGTAGCTACAGGGAATGGAGACTGGGGAAGCATCGGCAAATGCACTGACAGGGTTAGTAGGACGTATCCCACATGCGTAACAGGATCTGTATCCGCAGGGCGAGGAGAATTCCCAACGTTATACGCATCTTTTTTCCGAGGCCAGTGGGCCTCATTGTCATCTTCCAGCTACCCAATCTAATGACAGCCGCTTCTCGGTAAATCCAAAGTAAATTTGTTCAAGAGACTTGCCATAGTTTTAAATCGTATGTTGCATTTGAGTTGTATGTTGTATGTTGAGTTTTTATTCATGTTTGTTGCATTGTCCTCTCTCTTTCATTGTAGCCAAATACTCCATTAAGCTGTTTTGACTTTTTTTATTTCATTGTTCAGTACTTCATTAGCTTTTTCCAATCCCGGAATCGTAGAATCCCATTTGCCGTCTTGCGTAGTTGCGTTTGCCACTGTAGTAGAGAAAGTCGGCAGCTTCATCTCTCGAGCTACATGGTGGCATCTGGTGCAGGAAGCAGAGCAGGTCTGTGCTGCTTCGCTGGACGGCTGCTCAGGTCGCGAGATGTTATTTCAGCTGCAGTCTCCTCCAAGGCCTTCTACAGAGGCGCCCTCTGTCAGGCGGGTCTGCAGCGAGTTCCTCCCTGCAGGCCTTGCCTCACGACACGTCGCTCTTCCTCGCAGTGAATGACGTGGAAGAAAGCGAGGGGCTGCCATCACTGGACAAGCCGGGCTGGTACTCCCAGGGCAACTGGCCCCATCTCCACGAGCTACTGAAGACGATGACTGGGAAAGCCAACCCGAAGGTAGGACAGGACCGAGTCACCAAAGGGCAGTGTGTCGTCTCCCCTTACTGACTAATGGTGATGAAAGCGGCCTCATTACTGATCATGCTACTCATTAACAAACTCTTAACAAAGTACATTTGTGGAAAAATCATTCTAAAGATCAGTGTGACTGGAAAATCTAATGGGTATTTTACGAAACAGTACCGTAACCACTGGACAAACGCGTATATGGGCATGGGCAGTATAGCATATGTAGTATAGCATGGACAGCATATCATGGGTAGTATAACATGGACAGTATAGCACTGACAGTATAGCATGGACAGTAAACCATGATTATAGCATGGGTAGTATAACATGTACAGTATAGCATGGGTAGTGTAGCACTTACAGTAAGCTTGGATAGTATAGCGTAGGTAGTATAGTACTGACAGTAAACTTGGATAGTATAGCATAGGTAGTATAGCACTGACAGTAAACTTGGATAGTATAGCATAGGTAGTATAGCACTGACAGTATAACATGGCCCCTAATTGTCCCTTAACCTCAGTTTGTGCTGGCAGATTAATAGAGATACATAGACCCTTGCACTAAAATGAGGACGAGCATATTTAAACCCAGCACGAGTGAAGAAGGCCAGCTGCTGAATTGGAGGACGTAAAATGGGGTGGGGGCCACAAGAGTCTCAGGGAAGGACGTCCGTGTCCCCCGTCCATGTCGGTCCACAACCACACGCCCCTGCCCTCTGTGTCCCTCAGGGCCGGCTGCTGAATGCCCCCAGTGTTCAAGGGTGCTTGGGAGGGGCGACTCTTCATGCTGTGGCCTTTTCAACCCTGTCCACTTACAATATAGCCATCAGTAACCTGCAGGCATGCAGAATGGCGGCCCTGTGCTGGACCTCGGCCTATAGCTCTGCCCTAGACACGGCTCTCTGGAGGGGAAAAAAAACCACATTTTTTTTGGGTCAGAACTACACCTGGAAGCGTTGATGTTATTCATAAAATATGAGGCTGACATTCCCGAATGCAGGCCTCTGGTAAAGAGCTGTGGAGTAGTTCTCAGAGCTTACTCTGCTTGGCTGAAAAAGTGGCATTTTTAACATTCATCTAATGCGTCTGAATGAATAATGTTTTATAAATAGCACCAAATAAAAATAATTTATGAAGCCTATTACCTGTTTTTGTGACCTTTATCATATCTTTACTCTTTCCCTGTCAGTTTAATTGAAAAATTACATAAAATTTGTTGCTATATGTTACTGTATTAAGATTTAATCAGTGAAATAATATTACATCATATGTTTCACACCTTATTGTACTCCAATGAAAAAGGAAGTGAGAATAGGGCTCAGTTTGAGTGCTGTGTATTTTTACATTTGTTTGCAATATGAGAGCTTTCACTGGAATTTTTCTCTGGAACCGGAACTTTTTTTTTTGGAACCAGGGACTTTTGTTGTGTTCACACTGCAGGAACTCGACCTGATTGTGGTTCCTCAGAGGCAGTTCTAGAATCCTCCGGTGTTTTGGTGTGACAGTGTAGTTTCGTATGAAATTAAAAGGTCATCGTTTCTGTCACGTGCTGTGGAGGCGGCGTACATGAAAGTGTCCAGGAGCTACAAAAGTTCCCGGTCGAGACGGCCCAGGAACTTGTAAACCGGGACCAGGTTCCGGATCTCTGGTGTGAAAGCACCGTACGTGTCCTCGCACCTTGTCACTTTCGCTTACCTTGCTGCCGTAGACACAGGTATTTCCCTTTGGGATCAATAAAGTTCATCTAGTCTGAATGAGGGATTAGTGGGTCATCCTGTCAGATATTACACAGACAGGTGTCACATTACTCTGGGCTTATATCTCCTGTTTACCGCCCATGTGTGCGGTATTCAGAAAATATCTGTGAGCGGGGGAAAAAAATACAACCCCCCACCCAAGTTTGCCAGAAGGAAGACTCAAGCAGGCCCTCCGCAGAGACTCACTCCTGGTGTTTATTTTCGCACTCCCCTTAACCCTGCACATGGAACTGCCTGGTCACCCCCACGATAAGGCCTGAGACATTCCAGGGCAGCTCTGCAGCCAATGGGAGCACAGGAACCCATGCAGCTAATTTACTGCCTTTGCCAAGCCCCACCTTACATTCCTCAGGAAAGTGCAGTCAATGACTCTTTAAAACAGCGCTTTTAGACCTGAAATGTTCTCATTATCTGGTCTGGCCAAGCCCCTGTAAAGACTTTTACTTTTTCATGAAAGGCACCTCAAAACGACCCCTTGAGAAGAGTTACTCTTGGTGAGAGGTTTAACAGCCAGTGCTGTTCCGGAGGAGTTAACATGTTGCCTGTTTGCGGACCCTCGACTGGCTGGCCCAAGCGACACTCCATCGGTTTTTCCCAAATCCCGGTATCCGTCATGGAGCTGTAGCTTTAATTCCCCTCATGCAATCTCCTTGAAGTAAAATGTTCCGTTGCTCTCTGCCTGCCAGGAATAACTCCCATCAACTTTCCATGTTGAATGTTTGTCTTTTTTCTTTTTTATAATTGAGAAACTGTGCTGTTAGTCGGCCCCTCTTGCGCTCTTTGTATGACCCGTCTGAACATGTTCATTCTTGCCATCTACGAACGCAGGAACATAAACGCATGGTCGATGACTCTCTTCTCACTGTCAGTGTTTCTATCCACATTAGTCTGGTCAGGAACGCAAGACGTGGCGAGGAGAAAAAATGTGGACCTGGTACATGGATATTGCTCTTAATTGCTCTTCACATCACTGACTGTGAACGTCCCCATTAAACTCTAAAGTAAAGATTAATTGTGTATACACTGTGACATTTCCTTCCTTTGGGGGTGGAGTGTGACTCAGTGGGTTAGAACACTGTGATCTGAAGATCATGGGTTCGAATCCTAGCGTTGGCAGAGTGATTTAGCTCCAGGGCTTGGGTGACCCTGCTTTGGAAAAGTGTCTGTCACGTAGATAAATGTCGACATCTCATGTCCCTGCAGGTGGTGTATTTCGGCGACAGCATGCGCTCAGACATGTTCCCGGCCAGCAGCTACGGGAAGTGGGAGACGGTGATGATCGTGGAGGAGATGGAGGGGGAGGGGGTCCCACGCAGCAGTGGGGGCATCAAGCCGGGCGACGTGCAGCTGGAACCGCTGGAAAAGAAGGGGAAGTATGATGTAAGGGAGCCCCAGTGGCCGCCTGCCCTGCACGGGGTCACCTACCCCCCAGCTGCTATCCACAGAGCTTCTCCTGGAGAGCCAGTCTGCACCACAGTTTGCAGATTTCCCTGCTCAAACACACCTTCTAAACCTGGTAATAAGCTGGTAAGCTGAATGAGGTTTGTTTGAGCAGGGAATTCTGCAAACTGTGGTGCAGATTGGCCCTGCAGGCTGGACTGGGGAACCCTGATCTACCGGAGACTTTGTGTGTGTCGTCAGACCCGACATCTGACGATGACCATGATATTACAGCTGCTGTGAACATCTTTCTCGAAGCAGGGGTGTAGGAAAGGAGAACATGATGGGGTTTGTCATGGATGGAGCTTCATAAGATGGGTGGAGGAGGGAGGGAGAATGAGAGAAGGACACACACACACACACACACACACACACACACACACACACACAGACACATACACACAGACACAGACACACACACACACACACACACACACACACACACACACACAGACAGACAGACAGACAGACAGAAAGAAAGAACAGAATGCATCATATCTCTTGTGATACGGCTTCCTGTCTCGCGGGACCCGGAGTGGTAAGACTGCAGAGGAATCACTTCGTGGAACCTGTCACTGTGCAGAAACTGCCGCACCGACTGTGAGCCCAGCACAGCTTCCGTCCCTGTGAGTGAGGGCTCACTCAGACCCCCATTAGACACGCCGGTCGCTGCTCAGAGTCATTCTTTTTTGTAGCTCTTGACAATGGTCCTTGTATCTGGATGGCTGTGGCTGCGCTACCCAGGACCTCCATCTAACCCCCATGCATTCTGGCCTGACCGTCCCGTGGCTGTTTCCATACGTTTATACAATGTTTTGGTGGAAGTTCTGGCTTTGATGTCACTAGATTTTTGCCAGAATATGAAACACACAGATTCATCTCTGATTATTTTGCAGAGATGGGATGCTGAGTGACCCACACCTCGCTTTTGTCTCACTTATTTCTCAGGGATTCTGACAAAGGCTTGATTTTGTGGGATATGACACAAGCACCTCGACCGGATTTAATACTTTGAAGGCTATGGTTGGCCTGCAAATACATACAGCTTCTTATATAACCAGAAAGAGAAATGCATTGGTTAGAAGCACAATGTTCTCCTTTATATACATGAAAATTTCCATGACCTTCAATGGTAATTACTGACAGGAAGTGTATTGTTTTGGTAAAGTTTTTAAGCATTTATATAAATAAAAAGTATATTATATATGTTATATAATTTGTCTATATATTATCCAAATATATTGTGATATACACATTTATGAATATTTCTGGGGTTTTTTTTTATTATTATTTCTTTGGCTGACGAATTGTAGAATTACCTCTGTTCAAACGCTGGACTGTCCCAGGGAATGCAGGTAGCTGATCAACTGATTTATGCTCATAACTCCCCAAATCCCGGATCCAGAAGAGTCATCTGTTTCTCTGAGTCCTTTCTTGGTGGCCTGAAGTATCTATTATAAATCACTGTTGAGGGATTAGCCTCAGAGACACAGAGCTGTTCTTCCACGAAAACTATTAACAAAGAATGCATTTATGTTTTCGGGAGATTTCTATTAACGCAGCATTTTTCTGTGTAGGTCAGCTTGAGGTACAAATCAAGGTTAAACACTGCTGGGTAATGAGTGGGAAAATGAAGACGTCCAGCCCGCAAGGAAAATCAGAGCAGGGAGGCGGGGTTTGATGGCTGGCGGCGCTGAGCAGTTCCTGGGCCCCGTCTGTTTTTACCATGTCAGCTCACAGGCTAGAGAGTGAAATCGTGAATAAGATTTAGCCAGTCGTCCAAAGCCCGCCTTGGGTCGCCTCAGAGAGCGCATCCCTCTTTGCTGACACGTCTGGCTTGCTTCCAGAACCAAGGCATGAAGACGCCGTCGGCCAGTTCTGAGCAGTGGGGTTCCTACTTCGTGGATGTGCACAGGGGGACTGAGGGCGAAGAGGAACCATCCAGGCTGACTTGGTGCTGCCACAGCATCCACACGTACAGCAGCCTGGCCATCCCCAGCGTGGAGGCCATCGTAGGTACGCTGTGTGACGGCCAGCCCCGGGCTTAACCCGAATGCCCGCATACACCCCAATGCCCACATCCCAGCATACACCCCGATGCCCACATCCCAGCATACACCCCGATGCCCACATCCAAGCGTACACCCCGATGCCCACATCCCAGCGTACACACCGATGCCCTCATCCCAGCGTACACACCGATGCCCTCATCCCAGCGTACACCCCGATGCCCACATCCCAGCGTACACCCCGATGCCCACATCCCAGCATACACCCCGATGCCCACATCCCAGCGTACACCCCGATGCCCACATCCCAGCATACACCCCAATGCCCACATCCCAGCATATACCCCGATGCCCACATCCCAGCATACACCCCAATGCCCACATCCCAGCATACACCCCAATGCCCACATCCCAGCGTACACCCCGATGCCCACATCCCAGCGTACACCCCGATGCCCACATCCCAACATACACCCCGATGCCCACATCCCAGAATGCACCCGATTCTGTCCACATCCCAGCGGCTGATTTTGTAAGCTGAACTGTTACAATTTCATTTTAGATACGAACAGAGCATACAGATGTGAGGGGTCATGAAAATTTTTTTTTTTTAAATGCAGTTAATTTCTGAAAATGATACCAACCTTCTCTGCAAAACCCTTCAGCGCTCTGTAGCCTGCTGGAAAATCGGTTACAGATGAGTGTGCGGACCACAGTTTGGGAACCGGTGCACTACAGGGCAGAGACGCACACAGTCACGCAGTTTGTGCAGTTTGCAGACACTAATTCACGGAATTGCATGAGAAGCACGAGTCCCACAGGAAAGGCGCATACATACCCAGAGTGATGACAGGGTTTAAACCCCCAGCCTGAGAGGTCTAAGAGGAATGAGCCGCCAAATGACCTGTGTACCCAATAGTTGTGACGGCGGTGAGGCTAAGCCACTAACACCAGATTCCACTAAAATGTTCTCTCATTCTTATGGAAACTTGTGTGCTGAAGTATCACCAAGACGAATGTACTTGATCAGCATGGTCTCCTTTAAATCTGGGGTTCAGATGTTTAGATTGGTTTACGTCACACAAAAATTACACAAAAATAGACATGGTACAATTAGCTGAGCAGGAGGTATGAATTGTGTATGGGAAAATGGGACAAATCCCATGTATTCTTGGATCACAGAATTTTGTTTTCTGATACAGGATGATGCCATAATATTTGGGATGGGCGGCAAATCTACCCTAGTGTCCTGTCTCGCAGTGTAATACTGGTCTCAGACCAGTACCAGTCCTAGTTTATACCATTTATCTTCTCACAGACTGTCCACGCTGTAGTATAGGTCATCGGCCTTGTTGGTCAGGCACACAGACACAGCACCTGGGACCCCGTCGTCTTCCATTCAGAAACGAAGCTCGTAGTTTTGTAGTATTCCACAAGCATTTGGAATCTAGTCAATGGAGAACTTTAAAGCAGAACAGGAAGTATATAGACATTATTTTTCTGAGAATCTTAAATTATGAATTCCAGATTTCACAGGAAATGTGTCACTGTTACCCATTTCCTTAGATCTTCCGCTGGATTACAAGTTCCTGAGATTTTCCCCGGATAAACCCAGCACCACGGGCTACTACCCAAGGCCTCCGGATTCACTGCTGAAGAAGTTTGAAAGCGTTCCCTGAGGGGCCGTCCTCTTCTGGGCTGGGGGTCGTGGGGGGGGGGGGGGGGGGGGGAGAGGCTCTGCTGAGCCAGTCGTCTTTCGTGTGAATCATCCGTCCTTGTAGAGCACAGAGAACCTCGACACTGGCATATAAACCATGTGAATGTATTACCCATCATAACCACACTCAGTGGAGTTGGAGTCTTTTTTTTGAAACCGAAACATTGTTACACGAATTGTTACATGATGTGACTTGCAGTTGTACTTGTCGACATTAAATAAAAATATTACAGTTGCTTTCCCAGGGTGAAGGGAGGGAAGCCATAGAAGACTGTGTGCATCAATACAAACATGTTGTGCTCCGGAAATTGTGCTTAAGCTCTTAATCCATATGCTTGGTTACTGACATCGGAATCTGAATTTGCATGAGGTTCTTAATGGGTGTCGGAAAAAAAAAAAAATCCTCCCAGTACATAACTGGTAAAAGTGCTGTTCTCTTTGCTTTTATATTTTTGAATTATTTGCTTGAACGTCATGGTTTAAGCGTTTTTGCTTGCTCTGTTTTTGAAGGTAAATTGCTGTTTTTCTTTCATTCCTTGTGATTACATCATGCAGCAATCAGCATTCCATTTCCCTGTCTTTTAAAATGATATTTGTACAAGATAAAAACTTGAATCCAGACTCATAGCAGTGTTACTGTCCTGTTGTAGATGCAAAAAAATAAAAAATCTATCAGTATTTTCCATAAAATCAAGCACAGTTTTTAGTCACTGTGTTCCTTATTTTGGTATGAAGGTGAAGAAATACGAAATTTAAGTAATCGGTTTAAACTAACTGTGTTGTGTGTGAAATCTCAAAAGGGACTTAGGAAGCAGTGTGTTGTTTCGTCAGAGCCATGCTTGAAAGTCCCGAGCTCGTTCATTTTCTCATCGTATGCCAAAAATCACCGGTAACATTGTCCAGTCTGCTTCGTGTTCCGTTCTGGTGCAGCAGTAAATGTTGTGCTGTTGAGTGCTTGCGTAAAAATGTCGAATATTTGTGCTTCATTCTGCGGTATTTCGAGGACAATGCTTTGACCGACTACTGAAAGGAGGCATTTTCATTGTTGGTTCGCATAAAACTATTTGTTCTATTAGCAAGGACCCTGTACTGCATCAAATCTGTATGAAATCTCTTAGTATGAAATACCGTGTTATTACTCATTATGTGCCCTGTCAGACAGAATGGTTATTCTTTTCATTGTCCCTTGAGTGTATCACAAATGTTTTCTTTGGTTATTTATTACTTTTTTTTTTTATAAAACATTTTCTACACCCATTTTGCCTTATGTTGTATTAATTGGTTGAATATGTCCTAGAAAATGCAGGGAAATTGTTAAGTGCACCGTTATGTGAAATAAAACAAGAACTGATTCTCCAAATTTGTTATACACAGCCGTCATTGGTGTTCCTTGTGTTCTTTTAAATTGTTTTAAGTATGTAAGTATATTAAGTATTATCTTAAGGAATAATTACTTAGGAATAATTACTTATGTGGCCGTCCAGTGTGCCGTTAATGATGCACTAACACACAAGACGGCCTGTTTAGCCGAGCAGCGATGCCTCGTTTTCCGTCTCATTTGAGAGGAATCAAACCGCCCTGGATCCGTTTTTGTTTATGCTGTTATTCGTAGCGCATTTTTCCCTTACACTGTAAAGCAGGAATTAACAGTATAAATCAGCTCACATTCAAGGAGTGGAACCTCATTTTTAAAAGTGTAATTTTAAGGGTGCGAATTGCGGCCAAGAGCGAGATGGCACTTTGTCCGCTGAGTGACTGCACAGGTATAGGGGCTGTGTGTGCATTGCCATCATTGTCTTTTTAGTGACTTACATTTCTGTAGATACTCACTGATTTGCTTACGCCATTACAAGTTTCATCGTGACATGCAAAGGGGGGAAAATCAGGCTGTTTTAGGGTGATGAAAAAACTTCGGAAGTGAGATAAACGGCTGCTACACGTGATATGCGTGGGGAGAAGTTTTCTGCCGTATCAGCCGTAAATGCTGCGAAGCGCTGACTTACCGCATGTCCCCCCTTAAAAGCCCAGCGCTGCTGACGTGAGCTGCCCGAAGCGCAGACCTTCCTCCGCAGCCTCAGTCTCCGCAACATCTATCGATTCGTGGGGCAAAAATGGGGAAGAAAAGCGCCGATCACGCCTAAAACAAATGGCATAGGGAACGTCTGCATCGCGGTGGCTAATTCAACTGCACAACTTGGTTAAGGTAATGAAAAGTCTATTTGTTTTAGTTAGGATTATGATACAAGCGCTTCTTTGAAGGTTTAGGATGGAGATTATGTTTCAACTGTTAATTGTTGTTAGATATGTAGCCGATGGAAGCTGGTTTATCTAAAAAGCCGTTATTAATTTCTTGGGCGAAAGTAAATAAACAAGGGACCACTTTAGTGTTGCGGTGGTTCAGTTGTATAAACAGCGCATATCTGCAGCACTTTAGTGGTACAAAACGACTCTGTTTAAGAATGAAACACTATTCGGCTTGAAAGATATGGAGTTGTGAGGACTGAAAAACTATTAAAAACGGCAAAGTTTCCAAAGACAAAACTTCAGAAGGAACTTTTCTGCCTATTACACTTGTTGAAATTAAATTGCATTCTTTCGTATTCCGACACAAGCCTTTGTGTGCGTATGGATTTGGTGTTATAGTTGGAGAATATGATACTGAGTTTGCCAAATGCCACACGAATGAACATTAAGGTAGCTAATGTAAATTTTTGACTGTTACGTATATCATGGTCGTACAATCCTAAGGCCTATAAAGTTATTTCACCTTTATTTGGCTTTAAGGGCGTTCATGGAGCCAGGGTGATTGGTGCTTTGGGCGGTCGGTAAGATGCTTAGTTATGGAAGAATATATGACCAGCTGTCTTCGATAGCGGTTACTGGGAGACTCTGAAACCAAGCAAGGTTTTGGTTTAATTGAGGTTTACTGTGTGTCCAGCAGTCAAGAACACACATGCCTGAAAAATGTGAAAGGCAACTGGATCCTGAAAAAAAGACCCCCCCCCCCTCCAAAAAAAAAATTGTCTGTCTTTAGGAAATAATAATCTAAGATTTTCCCTGTTGGAGTATAATAATATAACAATTAATTATTTGTAAGGCAGTAGAAGCACAAAAACCGTTGCTTCTGTTTCATATCTGAAACTCCAGGAAGAACGGAATTTTTTTCCCCCCGCATACATAAATATCAAAGAGTGAGAGGCCAGACCGTGGCAGAAGCACGACGGGGTCTTGCCATCTGTTTTCTTTAAAACTTAAACGAATCAATACTTCTCATATGTGCGCTTCGGATCCACGTCCTGGGACGCGCTACAGCTCGGTGGGGCCGGGTGCCATAGCGGTGCGGCAGAAGCAAAGGTATTCGGTAGCTGAGACGTCTGAGCGATATCCAGGCCAACTTTTATATGAGCATGAATCGGAGTGTTGGAGACTGATGGGCCCTGATGTGTTCGGCGGTGTTGGATGGTTTGGAAGATCCAGGTTCTACATTACAGGTCAGAGTCGGAGGATTTTCGTTGTTACCTGCTTCTTAAATGCAGGGTGAACTCGCTGGATCCATAACAAAAACGACTTCAAAGATCATGGCAAAAATATCATCTCCAAAAGGCAACATCCAGTGGCCTAGAATTCATCCCCATGAGACACGTACAAGTGATGCCAGATTTGGGGTGACAGCACTGGGGCAGCCGTGGTCTGGTGTCCCTGGAGCAGTTATAGGTTAGGGGACCTTTTTCAGGGGCCCACAGACATATGACTGTTCTGTCAAGGGCAGGGTTTGAACTGACAACCTTCTGATCTAAGGCAGAGGCTTAGCCCACCAAGCCCCTGTAAGAGGGGCGGCCTGCTCACTCTCAGGTGCATGTCATGGTTCTCTGAGTGTATAATTCCATCTTTAGCACTATAATGTCTGTCCCGTCATGAATGTTGCACTATAACCTTATTTAATTTCGCTCTCCATTTGTTCATGGCTGAAATGACAAAACTTGACTTGAAAAGCCGGAATAACACATTTAAACGCCGTTCCTCCGCTGTCTTGCTGCCAGCCTGCTGGGAGATGGAGAGCCGCCCTCTCTGATGACAGGATGAGGACGTACATGCGCGGCGCTCCCACGGAGTTCTTCATAAGTCTGCTGTGGGCCGCAGCCACCGGCCCCCTGGAGGCCGTCGATCCCACTGGAGGAATCCCTTTCCTGGGGGGTAGCTATGACGGGCACCCCATGCTGTACTTCGGGCAGGCGGAGGTGGAGAGCCTGCAGCAGGACGCGGCGGGGACACACCGCCTGCTAGCCGGGCGGATCCGCGAGGCGGCTGAAGCCATGCTGGAGCATCCCGAAAACTACCTGCCGCCCTGGAGTCCCGAGGAGTTCAGCGCACGCTGGAACGAGGTCTACGGCAACAACCTGGGCCTGCTGGCCATGTTCTGTCTTCTGTATCCCCACCGCGTCGGCGCCTTGGACCTGGCCCGCGACTACATGGAGAGGATGGCTGCTCAGCCTAGTTGGTATACTTTCTGTCCTTCTACTTTCCCCGCTTTGTGGCTTTTCCCTGTGTCCTTTTACCCCAAGGGGCAATTGTTTCACCTGACGGAAAACGCTCGTAAAAAATGTTCGCCAGTGAACAATATTTTCTGGAAGGTGTTATTCATCGAAATTTGCTATTTGAACATTTTGGAATAATATGCAGTTAAATCAGATGTATATTTAATATTAACATTAAATTTGAGGGTTTATTATTTAATAAAAATGTACATTTCTGCATGTTTCTTTGTCGACATTCACTGCATTTCTGGTAAGGAAGCTATTTTTATCACTTTGATAGGAAATCAGGGCAGAATTGCTTCTGAGTGCCCGTGGCAGGGAAAGGCAGACTGTTTGATGCAGGAAATATGCTATATAGCGTAAGTTTGAAGGCAGAGTTTGACGTTGAATGGGAAATGAAGCGATGTGAACTGAATGTCCTGGATGGTGGGGATGGACATTGTGTGATTTCGGGCTGCCAGGCGTCGGCAGTGAGTGTAATATGTTCACCCTCCGCATGATAGGAAACAATCTCCGTATTTAACTGATTCTGTTGCTCATGTCGGCCCACTTGCGTACAGCAGAGCTATCTTATTATGTTTCTCCAAAAAAGCAAACAATGGTCATACTTGTTTCAGGTCAGTTTCATTATGTTACGTTTCCTCGTCGCTGAGTTTTGCTGGTTGTTGCACTTTTAACTTTCAACAAAAGGGTTCCTTCCCTCTGCTTAGAAGGATTTTATAAAACAATTTGAAATAAGGGTGAGTTATTCATAACATGAGTCCTTCCTTAACTTCTTCGGAAGAACAGATGAAAGTAAAGATTTTGAAAATAGTTGCCCTTTTAAGTTGTATGATATCAGCAGAAAGTCACATATGAAAAGAAAAAGAATCATTTTTAACTAAATTTCTGAACAAAATCATCAGTTTTTCACTTTGGAGACATTTCTACCCCGAAAATCTAACCCTCCCCGAAACAAATGTTATCAAATTTGAACAACAGACACTGTAAGGCTTCTTTTCACTAACAGTTTATTATGGTGTAAGAATCTCACAAGTAACACTTAACGAGGTGACTCGAGTACCGCATTTAAGTTGTCTTTGACCTTAAATTATACAGCCATTGGTTTGTGCACAGTAACCATCTTCCCAGACTGGAACACAGGCTTGTGGTTTGCTGTTGAGTTTCATGTACTGATCCATAAACACGGAGTTATGTGCAGCTTTAAGTATCGTCCATGTGTATTTATTTTAGAGCAAAAGTATTAAAACAGCGCCTGGTGATGAGAAATATGTTCCTTTGCATATCTTGAGCTTTTGACAGAGAGAATGGCTTGAATGTAAAATGTTAGTGAAACAGACAGACAGAGTTGGATCGATACTCTTGGTGGGTAACTATGTAATTGAGCTACATTCACACTAGACTTTCAGTTTGGCCAAAATGTCGTCAAAATTTGGCTGTAAATTTATGTCACACCCATAAATAAAAATATGGGTATAATCATTGTTTATTTGAACATGATTTAATATCTTAGAAAATATAGTTTACTTGATGTTTGCTTATAAAAAAGAACAAGACCACTGTTTGAATTCTGACTGCTTCAGGAAGTAACCGTTTATAAAGTGTGTTGCAAAAAAAAGGTTTTCTTAATGCCCTTCAGAGAGGTGCGCATTGAGACGGAAGAGACGCTCTGCTGAAGAACTTATGTAACTTCTTAAGATATTTATTATGAACAGAATCCATTTTCAATAGTATTCTTTTTATCGCATCTTCTGCTGAGTAGAATTTTTAGTTTAAATATCTATACATTTGTTAATTCCACTAAATCAAAACTAATTCATCTGTACCCGCCAATCTGCAAAATAATGCAGACTAAATTGATTTTAGTGGGAGTTACTCCTGCAGATGAGAGTAGTGGGCGTATCATGGGGCGTGTTGAAAGGTCAATGAAACAATGAAATGTGTCCTCTGCATTTACCCCATATGTGACATCGTAACGTTGCAGGGGGGCAGCTAATTCAGCGCCCAGGGAGCAGAGCAGTGCTTGGGGGTGGTGCCTTGCTCAGGGTATCTCTGTGGTACCTTGCTGGGTGGGGATTCGAACCAGCAGTCTTTCAATTACAAGCGTACTTCCCTAACCATTAGACCACCACTGCCCTCCCCCCCTTGTGGTTAGTGGGTGTGTCTAAATGTAGGCGTGTTGCCAGGAATAGAGAGTTTCAACAAGCACGGGAAATGTCTTATGCTGTATGACGAATATGAAACGGGATTTTACTCACAGATATCAGTTAGTCATAGTCATTGCCTAACATACAGCTCTGGAAAAATATACAGGATTGCAGCTAAATTTTTAGTTTCACTCGTTTCTCAGTTTATGGCTGTGTACCTGTGTAAAGTAAACATATTTCGTGGACTCCAGCCTGGCCTCTTCCTTCTTTATGGGTCTTCAGTCCTGCTTCTTGGACCCTGTCATGAATCGTCCTGTCAGTGCACTTCGCTTTTTTGGTTTCCCATCCTTTTTGAAGGTCACTTGAGGTCATCCTCTGATTTATGAGGCACTGTCGCTTAAGCTGACGGTCATCTCTGGAAGTAGAGAGTTGCTTCTGCCCTCTGCTTGGCTGGTCTTTGGTTATTGCCAGTGTCTCCTGCTTCACCCTGCTCTTGTCTACTGCTGTCTTAGAAACTTTGAGCCTGGAAGCGGTCTGCCTCGCAGTGTAGCCTTCTGCCAGCAGAGTGGTCTGTTAATTTTTTCCAGAGCTGTATATGTCTGGTAAATATCAGGCTTCTTGAAATGACGTTTATTGATATTGACTTTCTTGCTTCCTCTTCCCCGTAGGTTGGTGAAGGATGCACCCTGGGACGAGGTCCCACTAGCCCACTCGCTAGTCGGCTTCGCCACAGCCTATGACTTCCTGTACGAGTACCTGAGCAAGTCGCAGCAGGAGCACTTCCTGCAGGCGATAGGCAACGCCACGCGGTACATGTACGAGAAGTCCTACAGCCGCGGCTGGGGCTTCCAGTATCTGCACAACCACCAGCCGACCAACTGCGTAGCTCTGCTGACGGGCAGCCTGGTGATGATGAACCAGGGTGAGTCTGACGCTGAACTTTAGAAGAAGAAGAATATACCTTTATTGTCACTGTGCAAATACTATATAACAAAAACATCATATATATGTACGTGTGTGTGTCTGTGTGTGTATAAGGGATCACAGCAAAATTTTCAGTTTCTCTTCTCAATATATGGGTCTGTGGATAATATATACATATAAAACCGCAAGCAGCACGCACTTGACTTGATTAGAACCAACATGCAGTGTGGTCTCTCGTGGGTCGAGAGAGACCCACAGATAGCAGTTTGTAAAGCATGTAATGTTGAAATGTCAGAAGGGGTGTATCTGCAAAGACTTCCTCAATGAAGGGATTAATTTATTATGTGAAATCAAAACATCCCGAAGAGGAAAGTCCCTCCCAGCAGACCCACGCCGTCAGTGGTGGACGTTTTTGAAAAGACAAGGAAGTGAGTAAGAACACAGTTAGCCTACCTGTTATTTGGGGTGGTCTCTTGGAGGATCTCGTCGAACGCAGCCTGGATCATTCCTCGTGCACGCTACATTACCCCCCCATCCAAGTAAAGAGCTTTATAATGCGGATCAAGTATAGTCGCGAAGAAGTGCAGGGGGTCCGAGTAGTTCTCAGTAAAATGTGTGTTGACAGACTCTAACAGTGCACTTTTCATTGATTTCATTCGGTGGTCTGTTTCAAGCTCTTTGCTTAGGAGTCGTTATATCTTTCTGCAGTTTTTAAAGCCCGTGTTCTGAATGCAGTCCTAGAGAGCATGTTAAAATGCACTTGACTTCAATGAACTTTGTGTTTTACGAGAGAAGATTAATTTTACAATCTTTCAGCAGTCGGTTATAGGGCTGTATGCTATTCAAGAGTAGGGCCAAGTAAAACATTTTATTTAGAATTTTGTTTTATTTTATATTGTTCATTGTTGGAATGTCAGCATTCAGTGCTAGATAAATATTTTCATAGTTTTGTAATTGATCTATTCTTTGAAGCATGAATATTGATTTACGCAATTGCAATGGCTTGACTTTTAGTGAGGTACGTACACACAGTCCCAGCCATAACGGCAGTGGTACGAAAAATTTGCAAAATAATTTCTTTCGGTGTTACGGTCTTCGGCCATGTCTTTCCTCATTTTCGTTTTTTAGTTTTTACACATAACGTACATATAATGTGTATATGTGTGTGGGTGGCATGGTGGTGCAGTGGTTAGCACTGTTGCCTCACACCTCTGGGACCCGGGTTCGAGTCTCTGCAGGGTTACATGGGTGTGGAGTTTGTATGTTCTCCTCATGTCCTCATGGAGTTTTCTCCAGGTACTCCGGTTTCCCCCCACAGTCCAAACACATGCTGAGCCTAGTTAGAGTTATTAAATTGCCAGTAAAATAATTTTTTCTTTTTTTTTTTCCAAACTGCAGCCTGGCTCTTCCCTGCTTCATTAATGAAGGGCTTCTTCCTTGCTTTATGGGTCTTCAGTCCTAAATCCAGCAGCTGTGTACTTTTGTTGTCTTAGAAACTTTGAGCCTGGAAGCAACCTGCTGCTCAGTGTAGCCTTCTGCCAGCGCAACCAGAAGTAATAAAGCTTTCAGTTGCTTAATGTCATTTTTACATATTTTCATATTTCAAATGCATTTATCTGAATAAATCCGGTGCATAAAGCTGCTTCAGGACTGAAATATAACAGGAATTTCAATTCAGTTTGTCTAAAGTTGTCCTGCTTTGATGCTCCTAGTGGAACAGTTTCTCATTGTAGTCTCCTCCCCCACCCACGCGCCTGCTGTCATGAAATTTTGGAGAGACTGAGTGGGTTCGTGAGGATCTTAGGTACAGCGATGCCTTTCTCTGACCCGTTTTTGACGAAGCATCAAGCCCAGTGCGAAGCAGAAGAACCACAATCTTTTTCTTTCATCTCAGTGCTGATTAGTTCGCATCGCAGCGATATGAGATTCAGACCGAAGAGCGCAGCTGCCGAAAAGATGCAGAAGTGACAGCGAGTTGAATGCAGATCACTGAAAACACTCAGGGTACCTTTTCATGGGGGGGGGGGGGTGTATTAAACAATGGCGGTAAAATGCTGAGTCAGAGGAATCCCTGCCCTCTCGCTTGCGATTCGGTGAGTTTTCCGTAAGCCAAGAAAAATCCACACTTGCCTTCCAGCTGCAGCCTGGCCTCTTACTCCCAAGATGCTGTTCCCAAAAAAATGCAAAAACTAAATTCTTCTTGCATGGCCTTAAAATGTTATTTTGAGACTGAAAGCCTGTGAGTGGTTAGAACAGTCTGAGTGATTTTGACACATTTGTGTTTCATTTGCATGTACATATTTTTTACATTCATAATACATTTATATATTTTATCTAGTTTTGCAGAGCCTATGCATTTTGCTCATTCAGATAAGTTAATTTTAAAAAAGAAAAACGTATTCATGTATTTTCATTAACTATCATATGCCGTTTTTCCCTCATAGCAGTTCCATGCACATCTGCTCGCCTCGCATGTCTTTCTGCATGCGTGTGTAAGCCTGTCTGCTGCACCGGGGTGTCCCACAGGGTCCTGTTACTGCTGGATTTGAGTCACGCATGCGCGCGCATTGAAAGCCAGATACAAAAGTAACTAAAACTAACTAGAAAATCACTAAAACTAAAAACTAAGTAAAAGCAAGCCAGATACCAAAAACATGTATGTTCAGTTCCTGTGAGGGGTTTTGCCGGCGTCAATAAAGACAATTATAGGTAATGAGCTGTTTTCTGAAAATCCAAGCAAATTCATGAGATGGATCTTAACTTTCTATGATTGGTAAGAGTACAGGATTGGCAGACGGTCTAAAGTCTTTTATTACTTGAATACTTTAATAGTTTAACATGGTTGACTCAAATCGGTAGTGCATGTGTGACTCAGATCCACAGTTAACTCGGATCCTGTAGTGACAGGTAGCTCTTCCGTTAAGGTAGCAAAGATGGCTGCCCAGTCAGAGAGAATAGGGCAGCACACGAGAGCCAGATGGCCAAGGGGAACCCCAGAGAGTTACTGGCTGCATCACACGCACTGCTGACTTCAGCTGGAGGCACTGCGCTGTAGGACGGGGCGGCCAGTTCGCCAGCCCCTTACGGGCACTGAGGCTCCACGCAGATGGCTTGATGTGCATGTGTTTGTACCTTTTTACTTAATCTAGTGTGACTGGTCATTCATTGCTTAGGGATGCTGAGGAACTGTCACCCTCCTGCCCACGCTGGAAAGCTCCATTATTTCTTTTCGTGCCGGAGAGAGACTTGGATTGAAGGAACTGAAATATCTTACAGTTCAGTACAGCTGGAATCTTTTTTTTTTCTCCAGAAGAATTCCGTGTTCATATTTTGGTAACGAGGCCGGTTTCTCAGCCACAGTCGGTGTCTGGTACTGATTTTGATCTTGGAATGAATATGGACTGTTGAAACACAGGGCCCCCAGACTACTGCTGTGCTGCTGATTCTAGTTCCTAACGGCCCCCACAAGCCCTTAGTGAGGCAGCAGCGGATAATCCTCCCTGAGGGTAGTTAGGTCCACGGTCCCTTAAAGTAATCACGTCCTTGGTCCCTCCACGATGTGAAGCAGGACAGCTCACTTGTGCCTCATTAGTTGGGATAGATCAGGATAAAATGCCTTATGACTGGGATATGAGTCGGGCGAGAGTGCCTCTGCTTGCATGTGTCCGCCATCCCATCGCCTGCTGGCTCCCCAGGGAGGGGCGATTGGGTGTTTCGCTCTGCTTACCCATGCACTGGCATGGCGGGGCCTTGCAAATGGCTGTAGACCAACCATCTAACGAAGGTTCTACTGTGAAACGGAAGCTCTACTACTTGCTATGGCAACTGCCACTTAGTAGACAGTACAGAAAGCTACAGGGAGCTCGTGGAAAATGAAATATTTTACGAAAACCTTTTTGGAAACGTCTAGGCCTGTCGGAGTGGAGTTGGCGAGCCTGTGTGGTGTGATGGTGTTTGAGCAATTCTCTGTGGTCCTGTTTTGATGATCAGATATGGCTGGTGCACGCCTTCTGAGGTTTGCTGCCTCAAACGAAACACTTGTTGGGTTGTGGGTGAGTGCGACGTGCCCCCACCCTGGGAGGGACCTGAGGAACTGAAGGACATTCATCCGGTACGGCCTGTAGAATGTTTAGAATGTGGGCTACCACTGAGAAGCTTAATTAAACTGAGAAACTCAAACTGGATTCATATACATATAAACTCATATATCCCACGCAACCGTGAACTGCTGAACGTAGTCGACTGAATACGTATAAACTTGTGCGGTATCAGATTTTTCGTACAGCCATACCGTCCAGGGATGATATGCTTTACAGTATTTTGACTGTTTTCTGAAACGGACCTGTTCTGGGTATTTTGAAATCATGACGATAAAATCATGGCGGGGGGGGGGGGGGGGGCATGATAAAATGTAGCTAATTTTGCTGGCAAGATTCTAAAACACTGTGTTACACCCGGAATGCCACAGTCTGCTACATCGCATAGGCCAGTACAGAATATATATGGGTAGCACTGTTCTGTCATTTTCATAATTATATCTCATCTGGAAAGGAATCACATTGACTTAATCTTTGCCAAACTGATGCCAACTTGAAGCCCCCCTCCCCCCCCCCCCCCCCCCAGACCCTGTACAGGTACAGCTGTATAGTATGCCTGCTGTACATTCTTCCATAAAATGTTTCCCATCTCTTCAAGGCTACCTCCAGGATGCCTACCTCTGGACCAAGCAGGCCCTGGTCATCATGGAGAAGTCGCTGGTGCTCCTGCGGGACGTGACAGACGGCTCGCTCTACGAAGGCGTCGCCTACGGGACCTACACCACGCGCTCCCTCTTCCAGTACATGTTCCTGGTGCAGAGGCACTTTGCCATTGGCCACTTCAGCCACCCCTGGCTCCAGAGGCATTTCTCCTTCCTGTACCGGACTGTCCTTCCAGGTGGGTGCTCTGCCCCATGTGTGCTGCTTTGATCTGCTTTCACACCACCGAGTCATATAGTGCCGTATACCTGTGTCTCATTCTCAGCTGTAAGCACTTAATCCATGAAAACCCTTCAACCTCTAAGCTCCCAGACTGAGAAGTAATGACCCCTTTCTCCATGTGCTGGGTTGCCGTCGCTGTGTTTCCTTGGAAGTTTTTGAAAGCTGGGTCTTGCTTCCCGTTTGCATTGGGGAGGGGGAAGTCATCCTGGGGTAGAAGAATTATTTATTTCACAGATGCTTTAATCCAAAGTGACATACAGTTGAAAAACCAGGGTCATACAGATGGTGACGTCACTCTGCTGAGTGTGGGATTCAAACCGGTGACTTTCTGGTCAAAGGCAGGGCCTCCAAACCCACCGAGCCAGATGACATCAGAGGAGAGGAACCAAAAACTCCCAAGTAGGGAAAAAAAAACAGCTCCTGGGGGTCGAAGTTCAACTGCTCAACCCTCCCTGGGCATGCTAACGTTATTGAAAAGAAGAGAGGGCTTGCTTGCTGTAAGCTATGGTCAAGGTCAAGCCATAGTCCTTCAATGTGTCAGTTCTCCACGCCGGCCTGTGCAGGGAGTGAAGGCTCCGCCCACGATGTCGCTGCATTATCATAGCTTGTGTGCATAGATGTGTAGAAGTCTGGGTGCTCTCTGTCTGTTTACACATGGCTCTGTTTGGCTAGTCTGTATAGATGAAGACACTAGTCTGCTAGATGTTGCAGATCAAACTGGCTGATTTTCCCTCTGTTCCACTATAGCCCTGTCGTGGTAACTTGGTGACTATGTTCTAAGAAGCCTTTAGACACTGCAGTGCGGGATAACATGACTCGTAACAGCAACTAGTAACCGATAAATGGTGTGGCTGTAGGAATGAAACCAAAGTAGTGAGAACAGCGTCTCTGGCAGTGCAGACTTCATCTTGATCTGGTTTGTGGGTGATTTGTGTGCTTAAATATTTACTGCAGTTGCTGGGTTAAACAATGCTTTCAGGCCAAACTCTCAATCCCTCAGTTTAAAGAAATTAACAAAAAAGTGTCTTAAAATATTTTGAGCATGAAAGGCAGGGTTGTTAACTAACATAATCATTATGCCACTGATATGAAATCAGTTATAGCATTTTCTTTGATTTAAGGGGTAGACATCACCTGGAGTGCACAGATTGTATACTTTATCTCATTTTAATTTGTAGTGTAAAAATGAATCACCTCAAATTTTTGGACACTTTTCAGCATATTGCTTCATATTAAGCAAACAAATTCTTGTTAACGATGATGATAAATGTTCATTCTTGTCGTGGGAGTATGCAAAATGTCTCTAAGAATGAAATAGTAAGTGGTCTAGAATCCCTCTCGTTTTTTTATCTTCAGGCTTCCAGAGAAGTGTGGCTATTGCCGACTCCAACTACAACTGGTTCTACGGTCCAGAGAGCCAGCTGGTGTTTCTTGACCGCTACGTTATGCGCAATGGAAGCGGGAACTGGCTGGCGGACATCATCCGTCAGAGCCGGGTGGTGGGGGGTCCGGGACAGCCTGGGAAGGGGCAGAGGTGGTGCACACTGCACACGGAGTTCCTTTGGTAAGAGCTCATGCCACAGTTAAGGCTCTGCAAAGCTCACACCAGAACATCTAAATAGAAGCCATCTGTGATGTTTCTCCAAAAAAACAATGTGAAACTGAGCAAACACTAAATAATTGATGGAAGGCTTTCGTCGGCTCAAGCAAAGCTACGTCATGTTGGCAGCTTTGAACGGACCAGAACCGTCCTTGTGGATCTTTTTTTGCTTATGGGTGGGAGTAGGGAGATCACAGGGACAACAGAACGCCTTCAGAGTAAAGAGAAACATTCCACAAGTAAGAACATCACGGCTCAGATGTTCTGATCCAGAATTAAGTTGGTGGGTGGGACTCTAGTCTATCCAAATGAATTGCAGAATACAGACTAATATGTCAGGACACTGGAAATAAGCAACGGTTGAAAGGGACCAACACAAATAACGATGGTCACTCTACCTCCAGCCCTTTTTGCAGTCATTCTAGGTGCAGCTGCACTTGTCAGGCAATAATTGTTGCTGTTTCGGAAGCGTCTAAACAAGAAATTCTCAGATGGTTAGATTTGCTTTAAACCTCGAACATTCAAACAAGGTCCTTCTATGCCTTACTGCAAATCCTCTGTGGCTGCTGTTATGCTGTTACCTTTGGGCAACATCAGTAATGTTTTTCTTTATTTTTTCCAGGTTTAACCCAAACCTGACCTCCACACCTCCTCCTGATTTCGGCACATCACAGCTGCATTATTTTGAAGACTGGGGAGTTGTAACCTACGGAAGTGCACTGCCATCCGGGGTTAACCGGACGTTTCTCTCTTTCAAGTCAGGGAAACTGGGAGGCCGTGCGATATATGACATCGTTCACATGAACAAGTACAAGGACTGGGTCAAAGGCTGGAGGAACTTCAATGCTGGACACGAGCACCCTGACCAGAACTCGTTCACCTTCGCTCCTAATGGCGTTCCCTTCATCACAGAGGCCCTCTATGGACCGAAATACACTTTCCTCAACAATGTGGTGATGTTTTCCCCAGCTGTCTCAGAGAGCTGCTTTCCACCATGGGGGGGGCAGGTGACTGAAGCCTGCAACTCGAAATGGCTGAAATACAAGCATGGATTGGCTGCTGACTCCCATGGCAGGGTGGAGGCAGCCCTGGTGAGACAGGGCATGGTGTTCATCCGAGGGGAAGGCAAAGCTGCCTACAACCCTGACTTGAAGATAAGGAGCTTCCAGAGGAACCTGCTTCTTCTCGGGCCTCAGCTGCTGGTCTTAGTGGATCAGATCTATCTGGAGAGTGATAGCCCGCTGAAGTCCATGAGCACCTTCTTTCACAATACTGATATGCCTTTTGAAGACACACTAAAAGATACTGTGCATGGGGCTTTCATCCGGAACGGGGATGACTTGTACAAAATGTTCTGGATGGATGACACGGGCTACAGCGAAAAGGCGGAACTGGGCTACCGGAGCTATCCTCGAGGATACCCATATAACGGTTCTAACTATGTCAATGTGACTATGCCACTGAGGCAGCCGAACACTAGACGGGCATTTATTTTCTTTGGGCCTGGCGTGGATGTCCAGAGCTTCAGCCTGCGTGGTGATGATCAGCGTGTGGACATCTTTCTGGCCACTGATGAACACACATACACCATCTACCTGCTCACAGGGGAGGTGACCAGCAAGCCTCTCTTTGCCATGGTCCTTGAGGACCACAAGAAGATCATCTTTGCAAAGTCTGCGGCGGTAAAGGAGAGCTCCCCCGCCGAGGTGGACGAGTACGCCAGTCTGGTGGAGGACCACCTGCAACATGCCAAGCCGGTGTTCCAGCAGCTCGAGAGTCAGATACTTGCCCGAGTTCTCAACACTGAGAGCTTTCGCAAGACGGCTGAACGCCTTTTGCAGTCCTCGGGCAGAAAGAAGACAGAATCGATCAGAAAAATCTTCGCCAACAAGAAACGGGGGAAGGCCAAGAACTCTAAGAAGGGAAGTGTCAGCGAGAAGCTTCCGGGTGGCCTGCCGGACATCTTTGCACAGGTCGAGGCAAATGAGAAGAAGGAACGGCAAAAAGCTATAAAACATGTGTATGAAGATAACTCGGAGGAACTGGATGGTGACATTAGGGCCTTCGTGGATTATGTAGACACCCACAAAAACAGGAAAGGGGGCGTAATTAAAGGGCGGAGATATTCTGAAGTCCACATGCTAGCTACACCAAAGAGTGAAGGTTTGTCAAGCTCCTCCTCATACATAAGGCTGTTCCTTATTTTAAACATCGGCACTTTCTTCATATTCTTGGCCGTGCTCTTGACGCGTTTTCAGAAGGCCCAAAATCTGCATACCCAGAAATGTTTCTACGGCATTCTCCTCATCGACAGCTTCATCCTGCTCTGCTTGTACTCCTCCTGTTCACGGGAACAGTGCTGATGTCATTCGTGAGTGGTCTTCCAGTGTCTGTTTGCAGACCTACTGAGATGGTCACATTTGGTGGAACATTCTGCACGCCTCAGCCTGAGCCAAGCCTCCCTGACCCAGGAAACGTGGTTAATTCCAAATAGGAATTGATAGAATACCATGATCAGCCAGATCACCTCTGAGATGATAAGCTTCTGTGGAGCTCTTGAATGCAGTGGGTGTAAATTTTCCCATATGGCTGGACATTCTGCCTCCTGGTGACGCTCTTCACGGCCGGCCACGAAAATTCAGCTTCCATGGAAATCGTGCACAATGTCTGTTTAGAAAATATAAAATGTAAATTTATGAATTTTTTATTGTTAAAACTGAAAATGCAAGCAGAAGAATGCAAATATTCACGGAGTCATGGATCTTGTTTTTAAATTTGTGAATACATTAAAATACTTTCTGTTAATCTAGGCAGAGAAGCTGGCTCCTTCAAACTGCCTTTGTTCTACAGCAATCATCACGACTGCCACCTTAAACTGAAATGCAATTGTGTTCATGTATTTATAGACAAATTTATAGACAAAGTGCCTTCCTATATTGATATATTTATGTCCTGTCATTATAATACCGAATGTTATGTTTTCAGGCTTCAAATTCCACGCAGCATGTAAAGTTGAGTTCCCAGCCTCTTAAACCACTGACACTGACACTGTGATTTAGATGTGATAACTGAAGCCACCTGCCTGAGGTCTTTGCATTCATTATATAGTCGGTTACATTTCTTTAAAATTTACATGTGAATAAAGCAAGAGAAGGGCAGCGTAGAGGAAAAATTCCCCCAATAATTCTTTTTTCCAAGCAGCTGTTTCCAAAGCATTGCATGAATACACACCGTTCATAGTATGTCAATAAAATAAATATTGTCAGTATGAATTTATCTAGAAGAAATCATTACTAAGTCACATACTAATGAATAACAAAATGTCAGATCCTGACGGATGCCATTGCAATTCTTTTCGCTGTTGCTCTGAGCTCTCAGTCTCCTTGAAAGCGTCTCTGTTCACTGACCTCAACAGTGGATCTTCAGGCTTGTTACTGAACTTGCATAGAAGCACGGCGGCAAGTTTGTGATTTTTTACGCCTCGGTAATTTTGCGGAAATAATTCAGGTCAAGTACTCGACTCAGTGTCGCAGCTTAAACCTGTGTTTAGTGCTTAATATCATGCTCTATAAGCAGTAATGTAGGTTCAAATATGGCCCAAAGACTGAGTAGGTGCGCTGCGTTTTGGGTTTTATAACGCGTACGCCTCAGCATATAATGCTATGTGCTTCCAGAGATTTTTCCTGGGTTAGGTAAAGGTCTTTATCGTTTTGCCATCCAGACGGAGGTCAAGCAGCACAAGATGACATTCCCCAGGTCCACAGTGTAACCAGTAGCAAATTGTGTTGGATAAAAAAACTTATGTTTAATTAATTAAATAAGTAATTATATTCCTCTTTTATTTCTCTTTATATCTTCAGTGCCTGAATCGGGTCTTTATACAAGTTCATGTTGTGAACGACTTATTACTGCATCATAAATGTGTCTGACCAGACATTATGTCTACAAAGAGTTTGGCTTATAGATCCGCCAATCGTTTGAACCCCTTTTGAAGTCAAACAAAGCAAACAACACGGTTGGCAAAATAGAAGCAAGTCACTGACACAGATGAAAGAGTGTTGTAAAATGGGTTTGCAGGGGTGGTATACTTTATAACAGAAAGACTGGATGTGGCTGACCCCTCTGCACAATTCACAATTACAAAACCTTACATTTCTTCCAGAAAAGGAGGGATTCTTTGTAAGGCTGCTGACGTAAGAGGTGAAGAATGTTTGACTTTCCTGTCCTCTATCTAGTTTAACAGACTCTGTATAGTGTTTTCCCTAAAATGGTGATTATTACCAGATGTCTGCCGCTGCATCACAGCCAATCAAGCAGTATTTACAAAGACAAGCCAGGCCACTAGAGAGGTCTGTGACCATGTGAACATTTCTGTACAAACTCACCCAAAAGAACCCCTTAAACAAATGTAAATTAATGAATAACAATATTTACACAGTATGGTAAACAATGGTCTTTTGAGGGAATAGAAATTTGAAAAGGATTTCAACCACGGTGCCTAAAGTTAATGTCTTAAATTCCGTTAACATAACATATCGACCGGCAGATTTTCCCTAAATTCAATCACGCGCAAGTCGTGTTTAGCGGGGATCGTTATTTTTTGGGACTTTGCTACCATCTGCTGGTGAGAATATGCCTCATTAAAAGCTAATGTTATTTCATATCGCATCAGACTATACCCGTTCACTTTCGATAATTTGTCTCAAGACTTTATATATTTATTATATATCTCTATACATATATAGATGTATCATTTTTGGTAGTTAAACATAATATCTATTTATGCTCGCACTTCTGTAAGAATTCGAAAGTCCTCCTGTACACTAGGGGCCGCTCTAAAACAGGCGTTATCACTGTTAGGAAGTTTGAGCCTTACGGAACCCCGTACACAAGTATGAATGGTGACCATAAAGATTCACGGAGGAGGTTTGAATCTAACGAAGGAAATCATGGGGTCACGAATAACACGGGTGTTTAGAAATTTTAACTTGGAAAACCGAGTTCACAGAGAAATTGGTAAAGTCAAACCCTTAGCTGCCCCACGACATTCTTCCTTCAAAAACAATGAAAGTAAGTTCATATTACTTACATATTCAAAGTTCATATACATATCACATCCTTGTAATTTAGCTTATGGCTTTGCCTTTAAAAATGTCATGTGATTTCGAATGAGTTTTTTTTTTAAATAGGCAGACTTGGTGATTATTAATCGAAGAAGTGTTAGTAAAATAACTATCGTCTGGTAGCTTTTGGAGGGCGCTCGGTTGCTGCAGCGGTATTTCTGTGTCGTTCGCTTTGACATTCGTGGTAAGACGTAAAGCAACTGCCATCCTTGAGCAGTAAACCGCGACAGGCATTAAGTCGAATTAATCTTTTAACCATTTTAGCAACAACATTGTTTATATGTTTTTGTTTATATGTTTATACCAAAATTGGCCACAGTGGAAATAGGTAAACTTCCCCTCCTTCGCCGTTGACATAATTGTCGTTCACATTTCAGCATCAGAGTTCAGCGACTCTATCCACAAGAAAAACGACCCCTTACTCAACCTGCTGAAGTCTGTGTATGTGGAGTCCAGGGAGCCACCAGTACAGGTAATCAGATACGCAAAAAGAGTCAGAACGTCAAAGTCATACGTATGTGTGGAGTGGTGCGGGGTATTTGGTGCAATTTAAGTGAAGTGAAAAGTTATTGTTGTTGACACCACAGCTCACAACAATGAAATGTGTCCTCTGCATTTAATCTATATTAAATTGTAGGGGCAGCTAATTCAGCGCCCGGGGAGCAGTGCTTGGGGGTGGTGTCTTGCTCAGGGTACCTCAGAACATACATTGGCTTATTGGGGATTTGAACTGGCAATATTTTGATTACAAAGGTACTTCCCTAACCAGTAGGCCACCACTGCTCCATCATGCCTTGAATGGTATTTGTCAGATTTATATAGTCTTATTCATACTTTATAATTTAACTAAAACACATGCATCTATTGATAATACAGACAGGGTGTCATTGTCATTTAGCTGTAAGCTAAATATTAAACTAGCCACCACGTAAGGTTGAGGATTCCAGACCATTACTCCTTCTTGTAGACCTGAAGGTGGTACGCCATGTTAAAAACTCACCCAGATGTTGAGTCAGTTATTCATGAACTTGGTATTTAGTTATTTAAGTATTTAGCATGATGCACTGGTTGCTTATATGGTGAAACGAAGCAAAAATGTCTGCCCAGCCTCTGCTATGAATTTCTCCAGGACTTACGGCCCAATAGAATGGACGCAGAGGTACGCAGGCCGCTGAAGTTCAGCCTGCCTGGAGACCCCTATGGCTTCATGACAGATGTCAAAGATGTCCCAAAAGGCAAGCTGTCCATCGTGGAAGCCCTGAATGTACTCAACCAGCACAAAAACTCTCCCAAAACCTGGACACCAGAGAAATTAGCACAAGAGTACTCTTTAGACTTAAAGGATACCAAGGGACTTCTAGAATTTTTTGTTCCATTTGATGTTAA
Source organism: Brienomyrus brachyistius (assembly GCF_023856365.1). Lineage (NCBI taxonomy): Eukaryota > Metazoa > Chordata > Actinopteri > Osteoglossiformes > Mormyridae > Brienomyrus > Brienomyrus brachyistius. Next base: position 3,280,570 of record NC_064551.1, on the reverse strand, counting down.
AATTATTCCACCCAAGTCAGAGGGCATGACACGGATAAAAGAAGGCTAGCGACATTACCTTGTAAGATTCCCGATCTTCACACTATCCTGCACCTTTTTCTGTATTTAAATTTGTTACTTTTGCTGTATATTGCCACCTTTGGTTCCTTTATAGTATTTGTGAGGAAAAATATTGAAATTTGTGTCTGGGTGGAAATTACAGTATGACTGAAATACTATCTTTGAAGGTATGCTGTCCTCTTGGATATGTGTTTGGGTGATGTCTGACTTGATTTGAATAAATTATAAATTACATTTATCACGGTTACTTCAATGATCACAATGTTGTGTGTAATGTCACTTATTTTGATATAAAAAATACAGATCAAGCAGCAATATATTTAGTTCAATACTAAACAATTAAATAAGGTTATTTTAACTGAGGTAGCACATTGGATTGCTCTGTAGCCTCCAGTGCTTGTTCTCGTTATGTTGAGTGGGTTTCCTTCAGGTCCTCCGGTTTTCTGCTATAATCCAGCAATATGCGGTTCGGGCCGTCATATCGATAAATCGCCCAGTGTGGTTTAGGAGTCACTAAGACGTATTCTGGTGGACGTTTTGATCAAAATGCAGTTCCTTCCATGGACGTGGTCTTTACAAACACAGCCTTCGTAGATTTTCCTCAAAGTATTTAGCCAGGGACACATTTGTCCATGTGTGGACAGGTTGATGACCTGGATGTCTTTGCGTATGTAGATATGTTCATATACGGTATATACTATGAAAGCGGGGTCATTCAGTCCCCGGAAAAAAAAAATTCATCGTTTTTTATTATTATTTTATTAAAATCTGAACCTTCCCAGGTGGGTCAGGACAAACTGGCACTAAATTCTTACGATACAGCCGTCTCTCGTGCCTCTCCAGTAATGCCAGCAAATTAATTTCCGTTTGGGAACGAAACGTTCAGATTTTAATCGGCCTATTTTTATCTCCCGGATTATCTGAAGAGACGCACATCTTGATACCACTTTAACCAGTAAACCTTGCGATTAGCAGCATTACACGTGTGTCGGCAACTTCCACAACCAAACATGGAAAGGGGGACGAATCTGTTTGCTTTTAATCGGCGTGCCAATCGAATCCAGCGTTTCGACGGGACCGATGGCGAATATGATTGGATGACGCGCCTGTCTGTCAACGAAGAGCCTGGCCGTGATTGTTGTATTGTCCCTCCCACCCCCCACCACGGAGAGATCGCGCTGCTTCCTACGAATCTCATCTTTCGCTTCCGAAGTATTGTGAGATATATTCTATTTAGAAGCGGAGCTTTTCAGTCAAAATACAGGCAAATGCATCGCAGTCTGTATATCTACTCTTCACCCAAACATGGCATTTGATTAAACTTTTTTCTTTTTTAAATTGCAAATCAAAAAAGATGCTAGTGAGAAAAGTAGGAAAGGAGGCACCAGAGATTACAGTCACGTTTGATCTTAAACGTGTGGAAATTGACTCTCTAAATATTTTAGGACGGTAGCTCTGTAGATGCATGCAATGCAGTCACAATGCATTCTGCATTAATAACATGAGAATCGATGCCGCAGAAGCTTCACAAACCAGGAAAAGCACATCAGGTACGTTAGATAATGTATCCAGGAGCTGCGGTACTGGAAAATGAAATGCCTTGTGTGGATTCCGGTTCCCAGTGTTTTAGCTAATAGACCAGTTGTCTACTAACCACGGCCTCCAGGTCAGGCAGAAGAAAATAAAGGTAATCCCATTTCACATTTATCAGTGTTGTCCGGATATCACATGGTACTTGGAATATTCTTGCAGGTTATAATTATTTTAGGTAGTTTTTGCACGCCGGCTCTGATAGCAGTGTACCGTGACACGCTTGTCTTTGTCATTTACGGAAAGCAATGCAATGGAAACATAGTTTATTAATCACTGGAGGATATTTATTTGCATGGGGTGTTGTATAGATTATTAATACAGGCATCGACGGGGTAGATCAGAGGTTACTCTACGCGCTCAGCGAACACTATGTACAGTTGTATTTAGAAATATTTTAATCAATGGATAGCACAACGTACTTTCATCGTTAATGTTATATGTACATTTTTTTGAGACCTGACATTTTCATTTAAAATACTTCCATATTTTTCTTTCATCCCTATGTAATATTTTACACCAAAATTATATAATGTGCAAACCTCGATTCTTCCCCGGATTCGTTTAAATGATATCAAATATATTTTCGACAGCAACAGTTTTTATTTAAAACATAGAAAGTGTGTTTTATCGCTTAGGAACTTTATAAACATAAGTCCAATTCTCAGGGTGTGTTGGGTCAGGTAGGCAGTGGCCATCCGTCGGTTTGAGGCGCATTTGCATTGATAATTTAGGATTTGCTTAATTTTCATGTCGTATATTATGTGAGGAAAAAGAAAGAAGGAAATGTCCCTGTTATTGTCAATTTTTTTTTGTTGACTTAATTAATTTAGACTGTGCTGGATACCGTGACAACATCCATTCTGAATTGTAACACAGATTGTAACGAGATAAATCACTGCAGAGACGGTTAATAACGGCGTCCCCCTCCCTCTCCAGTCCCAAAGAACAGGATGGGCTTACAGAAATAGCAATTAATAAACGGTCAGTCTGTACTTTAAAGTGTAATCTAATGGGTGGCAGCATTGAGTCTGATGTTAGATATTTCCTTTGATCAGAGGAGAATAATGAGGTGGCCGTTTTCAATTATTAGTTGCCTGAAAAGGCTCTAAACATAGAAACGGTAATATTTTTTGTAAGCCCCTTCCTGTAAGAGCAGGCCTGGGAAATCTGGACTAAAGATGATCTGATCGCGAGGCGATTTGATCTTAGCTGTCTAAACATATGACTCATGTGTCTCCTGTGCTCACAATTCCACTGCTTTGTATCTCGATGGCATAAAATTGCATATGGTTGTCTGGTTTGACAATCGCTGCGATGCGGACAGCTTCCACGCACATCAATCAGGCTAGACCCTCTGTGTAAGGGAGCTAAATCAGCCACGAAAAAAACAATATTCATACGAACTGCAAGTCAATTACAAAAAATATTTCTAATTATAGTCTGCCTTTGCTAAAGTACTTGATAAGATATCACAGCTCTGAATCTCAGGTTTAAAATACAAATGCTCTAATTTAGAAAGGATGACTGAGGTGTAGATGAGTCGGCGATAGGCCCCCAGGTGTGGGACCCCGTGCCAAAGACTCGCACTTCGGTAGCTGTGCAGATTCAGTGTCTGCCAAGATGTTTAAAGCAGACCTTGTTTGATTCATCACATGTTTGCCCGTTGCCTTGTTGCCATGGCGATCTGGAGACTCAAGGCAAATATAGATCAGTAAGTAAATAAATATGTAGTGATTAAGAATCAGTGGCATGACTGGTAATTGTGGCATCTGCATGCTCATTGCCCAGGATACGTGCACAGGTTGCAGGCCTGAATTGACAGCTAAATGGCAGTTTTCTTCAAAGTGTAAAAGACAGACTGATTTAAAAATGGTGGAAGTGTCGACAAAGGTCTAGACTTTAGAGTTTTTTTTGTTTGTATACATCAGCATGGGTTTAATGTTTTAAAGAAATGTCATATTAACTTAACCGTTGACCCCTGTTAGAATGGCTTAGCCACCTGTACTGGTTTGCATACGTAGCAAAGTCGATCGTAATAGTGCCTGAATGATAGTGAATGCCTCGTGCATTTCCGGATGACAAGACTGCCTTTACAGTCATCCTTGTAAGCTCATAAAGGGACCGTTCTGCACTGGGTCTTACTGACAGCCTTACAAACTCTTGACATTCCCTCATCCAGTGTCGTCAGGTGAACCCCGGAGATGCTTTTCCAGCACGTGAGGACTTGCCTTCACTTTCTGGTCCGGCTCCTCCCAGCCCGTCTCTGTTTGATGTAGGCGGAGTAGCAGCGGAGGGCGTGTCGTCTGCTCAGTCATTCCCCTTCTTTTGCCGCCTTTCCACCGGCACCGAGATCGAAGCCGTACCACAGACTGGTTGTATTTGACTGTAAATATGTGAGCCATCCCCCAGCTGTACCCATGGCCCTACTTGCTAGCAGGACCAAACCGAGCGGGTTGCATCACCACCATGTGATTGATGATGATGCAGGGAGACACTGGACGTAAGGTTGAGACTTACACTGGAGACTGGACACTTCTGCACGTGGATTATCTGAAGGGAAAAAGGGCAAATTCTATATATTATTCACTACTGGTAGTATCGCACATACATTCCTGATAACTCGGAACTTGAAAATGTCCACCCACCTGCTGAAAAAGTACTATAAAACAGCTGAACGAAATAGATTGGTAAAGTGAATTTACACAAGAGAATGCTAATTCCGCTAGCGTCTGAGGCTAACATAACGATGGTGATCCTCACAGATGTGCTAGAAAATTAGGAAATTAGCGCACGGTGAATCACAGTGTGCCCCGTGTTAACGGGTTTTACGTTACTGTCACTCCGCAAGTGATGGCAAAGCAGGCAGTGGTGGCTTAATGGTTAGGGATGTGCACTCGTAATTGAAAGATTGCAGGTTCAAATCCCCGACCAGCACTGACTGAGTAAGGCACTGCTCCCCGGGCGCTGAATTAGCTGCCCCTTGCTATGTCGCATATGAGTTAAATGCAGAGAACACATTTTGTTGTTGTGCACTGTGTGCTGTGGTGTGTCAACAATGAGCATCACTAAATTCAATTCAATCCCGGTGCCGCCTTTACCGGAGTGACCCTTGTGCAGTGGAAAATCAAAGTGAGTTGGAACTGCGCTGTAACTAGTCTCTCTCTGCGGTACGGCTTGGGTACGATTCGGTTCCTGTATGCCAGTGGAACAGTGTCATTTGTAAACAATTTATACAGCCCGATGGTGTGTTTTTTGTTGTTGTCCTGATGAAAACGAGGTTTTGACTGGTGCTGCAACTGTAAGAACACATCTGATCATATCAAAAATGTCAACATTGTGGCTTCGTGCTGAATCAAAGCAGTGTGTAACTGCTCGACTCAGGGGTTATCTGGGTGGAATTTGTACGTAGTGTCATACATGTAGGCATTAAGGTTACAAGTGACACATAATGAAGCCATCGATAGAAATTTTTAGGACAGAAGTATCACCAAGAGTTAGCTCTCAGGTGTGTAATGAGAGTGTTAAATTGGTAAATAAAAGTGACTGGGAAGTCTAACCGGTTAGGGTGCCATTTTCCATGGAAATTTTAAAAAGGATGGCAGTAATATTGCACGTTGAAGTATTAGTCTGCATTTCTGCTAACTACTAACTTAAACATTTGTTTTCATAAGTGCCTGTCCGGAGATCTCCGTTTCTCATCCTAACAGGCTGCTGTCAGGGCGTGTGCTGTGGTTGTGTATTTCATAAGCCTGGGTAACCTTTGTAGACGTGTGTGTCATTTCCTCTCTGTTCCAGGAAGACTGGAGGCAGGAAGGATATAGTTCATATCAAGTAATCAGGAAGTTAATCAACCGTGAGGTGAACAAAGTCTCCCCCAGATGTGGGGGGGGGAACTTTTGCAGTCTGTGGCGTATTTTTTATTTTTTAAAATTGATGGTAAAATTACCGAACTGGGTTACTGCAGTTTATCATTCAGTTGTAAGCATTCTGAATGTGAACATTCCTTTTTCTGTACGGCCTAATTGTGACCAGCGGAATACCTGCATGCAGGTACCTGATGTAGGTAACATGGTGGCTCTAAAGCCCAGAGCGTCTCCAGGTTTGGGTCTCTAAACACCACCTACGTTCTGCGTCTGTGCAGTTGGCATGTTCTCCTGGGGCTCTCACGGGTTCCCTCTGGGTTCTCCTGCAGTCCAGAGACGGGCTGATTGGGATCCCTAAACTGCCTGTGGTGTATTACTGTGTGGGTGCCCTGTGATGGACTGTTACCCAGTCCAGCGCGTACCTCTGCCCTGTACCCTGTCTGTGACCAGACCAGGGTAAGAGGTTAGAAAATGGATGGACGTATTTGTTTTAATTTGCCAAAACCTTATTATTGTACTTATTATAGACTGGAATCTTACTTAAAATACAAAATATTAAGTATTCAAGAGTAACATAAGGCAATGAAAAGTTGTAATTACTTTATAAACTAGGCGCTAGTTATTAACTGAAGACTGGGACACGGTATTAACTAATTTTGACACTTGAAAAATGGAACGGAGGTGTTCTATTTTAAGGCACGTGTGTTCTTAATTTCAGGTTTCGGTTCAAAGAAATGGGTCGTGCTGCACTTTAAGCCTATTTCAGGTTTTTTTTTTCGAGTTTTATCGCTTTATTAATTCAGCCCATCCATCTTCCAGTCAGTTATCTGGTCTGGCCGTCTTCATTATCGCCTTTATGAGAATGTCAGTTTCAGCTCTGCTGACGGAACCTCACAATCCTTCGGATAGCTTGAAACATTGTCTCAGAATAGGAAGTATTAACAGGCTTTTCTTATTTAGCTCGTAACTATGAATTACTTCAGAGATTTGAAATGTATCGTGCTTGATTAGCTAGTCTGTGGATCCTGATTTATTATGCAGTTATTTTCTAGCACATTCTGTCACGTGTGGTTGTGTTGGCCAAGAAGAGCAGTTCAAGGGCCCAACCGGATATTTGGGTTTGGGTTTGGGTTGATCCTCTTACTGGGTTCTAAACCTGCTCGCCATTGGTAATGTTACTGCCTGCTTCCAAAGTGCCTGGTTCGTTATGAAACCCGACTTTCAGGAGTGATATTGACTTAATTTTCAAACTGTTTGGATACTTCAGCTATTTGCATTTCCAGCCTTGACAGACACTGAAGCAAACTGGCAGATTGAGGTTCCCACTGGGGGAGGTGTTGTCCCTCAGGCCGATGCTGGTCTTTGTGTCTGCCGATGCCGCTCACTTATTTACAGCATTCCTTTGACGCACGCTCATTAATAAGCATCTGGCTGTCTGTGAGAATGTCGAATGAATCTGATTAGCTACATTAGGATCAGGATCGGTCATTTCCCAGTGTGTTTTACTGGTGAATTAACTGGTGGCGTTCAGTTAGCCGGCATTCAGGAATAGCGTATGAGCATCTTCGTGAAGGACTCAGGGTCAGATGGGGAAGGTCTGCGTCGCCCGTACTGCTGTGGGAGAGAGAATGTAGGCATTTAACGACTTGCGAAAATAAAAGTGGGATGCGGAGGAAGATGCCTGGGCTGAAACGTCTGCTGTGCTCTCCTACATTCCACCATATCCTTCATTTTGTTTTCGTTCGGTCACCGAAGCGTCTCGTTCATGGCCTGTTTGTGTCTGCGATCGCTGATGGCGTCGTACAGGACTGACGGTGTGACGATTAATGGATACATAGTTTGACTGATTAATAGAATCACAAGACCCTGTTGCAGTTCTTCGGTGATCAGATACACACTGGCCCTTTGCACATAAGATTTGCCATCCTGCTTTACTGGGTAACCGTTTGCGTCTGGGATGCTGATGGTTTATTTAGCTGCTTGATTGATGACTAAAAACCTGGAGTGTCTTATTTTACCAGGTGAGACAGCTAATCGTTTTCGTAGGTTCAGATTCAGTACTGTTCCAAAACAGAGCCTTCCTGCGGCGTAAACAAGTGTCCTAACGGTGCCAGAGCAGGACGCTTCACAGCTTAGCCGTCGCCCCTCATCCTGCTCCTATTCAGAGTTTAGCCGTTCTGGGTTTTAATCACTAATATAATACTGCTTGGATTCTTCAAACTGGAAATGTATGTTAATAGTAGTTTATATTTTATTGATCCCCGAATTTTAATGTTTGAATTTCTTAGAACTTTACTCCTTTTAATTTGGAGATATCAAGGGTCTTATTAGCTAAAGAAATATTCTTTCTTGATACATTTATATCTATCATGTACTGGCTTTTAGTAGTGTTAGTGTTTTCAAACCTCTGAAAATCATCTACTTATCAATCGGTAGTGTGTGGCTCCACGGGCCAGGGCTCTGTGACCAGAAAGCTAGATGGTTCGTATCCTTTTAGCAGTACGATGATGTCACCATCGGGCCCTTGAGCAAAGCCCTTAACCCCAGGGATTGGCTGACCTGCTTCCTCAACTGTCTCTCGCTTTGCATAAAGGCACCTGTGAAATTAATGCATTGAATCAATACGCTGTTTTGACTCGCCTGCCTGAGTCACCGAGGCCCGGAATGAACCGCATACATGTGCGTAAGGGGCTCCTGCAGCTGCTAAGTTCTCAGGATAAAACTTTAATAGCCTGTAGGCCTTATGGTGAGAGAACCATTAGGGGGAAAATCTACCTTACAGTCAAAGCATAATTTATGTGATATTCATGTGGGGGAGAGAAGAATTTTTCCTTTCCAGGCCAGCCTGGTAACAAACAGCACAGTTAGAGCTCCAAGAGTGTAATTAATTTATGTATCTAGAATAAGTAGAGATTAATGGTCCCCACAAATAGGTAGCAACGTGGCTTTCCTCTTATTTCCTAACACGTGAGAGGTGAAAATGTATACATTTGCCGTGCAGTCTTTGCAAATGAAAGCGGGGTTTAAAACAACAGTGTCTAATGTTTACAGAAGCGATAAGCTTTTTGCTGCAGCTCGAAGTCGCCCCCAGAGGAGCATTCGCCTGGCGTCTGCCCAAAGCTCCCTCAGCGCAGCGTGAGGCGTACATCCGTCCAGAGCTCCCCGCCAAAAACAGCCTGTCCGCTTGTCACGGCAGAGAGGGCAGGCTAACACTGCGGCCCAGGCCTCCCGCACTGTAGAGAGTGTTAGTGCACAGAGTGTCTTATATTTTAATCTTTAGCACCATTGTGTGTGCGTGTTGGAGGAAGACGATAAAACAGAATTTAAAATACAAAAAGTACTTATCATCCTTATTGATGGGAACGGTCAGCTTAGCTTTGCCAGATATTTTAACGACATGGCGAAGCACTGTGACTGAAATGGCCGACGTCTGTGGAGTTCTGAAGTGATATAAGGTCCCGTATTAAATGCCATGGGGGTGATGGTGTTGCTGCTGTCCATCTCATGGTGGATGTTGAAGATGGTTCACCCATGACAGGCCAACTTTCTGTGTCGCACTTGCATGGTCGATGGGAGGTGGGACCTGTACATGTTTTACTTTCAGGTGACATCTTGGTCAACCTTTTGTAGATCTATGTTTTTTTTCCTCTCTTCTGTTCTACACCCCCTCATCACACACCATAACTTTGTAGACTTGTGTTTCTTGCACTTAACTGTGACACACTTTAAGAGCGTGCCCACATATTCCATGAATTGTGCCCGGTGTCCTTCAACTTAGGAATATATTTTTGGACTCTCTCCTGTGATAATTGCATCAGTTGGGTATGTCAACTTTGTCTTTGGTGTTCAGCTCAGAATTTTAGCATTAAAAATTTTTTGATTGCATTTACAGATCTTTGTGGGGACCCTAAAAATGGTCCCCACAATGTCAAAGAATCAGGTTTTTATAACATTGCGAATGACCATTGGTCCCCACAAAGCAATATAAACCTAATCCACGCACATGCATGCACACACACATACGCACACACACTCTACTCTCTCCTCACGCTCCACCTTTCTACACTCCAGGCTTTACTGTCACCTGTGAGATACATGGCCTCTGCCTGAAATGGTGCCCAAAATGAAGCTGTCCGGCGCTCACAGACCTGAACGATCTGCATCGTCTGTGAATGCAATAAACAACCACTAACGTCTTTCTAGGCACAGAATTCTGCAAATGGATGGTAATCTAATTATCTACGTGTTCAGTGGAATTCAATAGTTCCAGAGTAATTAGATCACAGATTCAGATAATACCTTCTAGCAGATGGCTATTTGGTTTACTATTGGCTAAAATAGAAATTTTAAGGCACTCGAGGTGCGTAATTAGATAAGCCAGTATCTCATACACGTACTTTAAATATTGCATTTATTTAATATTGTGTATTATGCCTGGGTGTGTACAGTATACATAACATTTATGTTGGACAACTGTTTGTGATTTGGAGTAATCACGTCCTTAAACTGACTATAACAGAATTATGCAGTAGTAGCCTCTGACCAGAATGTTCTTAATTAACGTTTGCTGCAATTTATAACAGCATTTCCTTATTCGTGAATCTTTAGCTGTGCCCTCCGATAAGCGGCTCGCTCAGAGTGGCAGGAGAATTTAGGTGGAAGTTAGATGTGTACGGATATGCGAGCCGGTCGGCAGAAAGCCAGCGTGGAGGGGCTGTCCCTGTGCAGCGGCAGGAGGTCGTCCCCTCTGTGTTACTTCACTTGTTGTTCTCACTCTCTCCCTCCAAGGGCCCCCATAGATCTGCGGAGATGAGCAGACCTGGGTACAGAAGAGGATCCCGGCAGAAGGTGTCGTGCTGGAGGAGAGCACTTCAGTGAGGATGCTGCAGGTAGTGCCTGGGCGCCTCGGGGAAGGATGGTTTACTCAGCTAACGAGCCCGCTGTGGATGCAGGGGAAGCCAACGGTACCTCCATCCCTGGGGGAGTCGGACCTCTGAACCTGTCCCGGCTCTTCCTGAGCGTGCAACGAAACGTGGCGGACATGTCGACGGAGAACGCTTCCTCTGTTTTCATAACGACCACGGGCAAGGCAGCCCTCAGTCCCCTAGACGGTGTGGGCGGCTTCAGCTTGCCCCTTCAGGTGTTCTTTTTGATCGTCATCATCTCCATACTGCTGGTCGCCTTCCTTGGAAATGCGGTGGTCTGCCTGATGGTCTACCAGCGCTCGGCCATGCGCTCGGCCATCAACATCCTGCTAGCCAGCCTGGCTTTTGCGGACATGATGCTGGCCGTCCTCAACATGCCGTTTGCCCTCGTCACCGTGGTAACCGCCAGCTGGATCTTCGGGGACATCTTCTGTCGGGTGTCGGCCATGTTCTTCTGGCTCTTCGTCATTGAGGGGGTGGCTATCCTGCTTATAATAAGCATTGACCGGTTCCTCATCATTGTCCAAAAACAAGACAAGCTGAGTCCTTACAGGGCTAAAGCACTGATAGGGATCTCATGGAGTGTCTCCTTCTGCTTCTCCTTCCCGTTAGCCGTGGGGGAGCCATTCCTGCAGATCCCATCCCGAGCGCCGCAGTGCGTTTTTGGCTATACTACTGAGCCAGGCTACCAAGCCTACGTGGTCATCATCGTGCTGGTGTTCTTCATCGTCCCTTTCTTGGTTATGCTGTGCTCCTTCTTGGGCATTCTGAATACCATCCGCCACAACGCCATCCGTATCCACAGCCACCCGGACAGCATCTGTCTCAGCCAGGCCAGCAAACTCGGCCTCATGAGTCTGCAGAGGCCTTTCCAGATGAACATAGATATGAGCTTCAAGACGCGTGCCTTCGCCACTATCCTCATCCTCTTCTCCGTCTTCACCGTGTGCTTGGCGCCCTTCGCCACGTACAGCCTGGTCTCCACCTTCAGCCAGACCTTCTACTACAGGCCCAACTTTTTTGAAATCAGCACCTGGCTCCTCTGGTTATGTTACCTCAAGTCCGCGTTGAACCCTCTCATTTACTACTGGCGCATCAAGAAGTTCCGGGACGCCTGCTTGGACCTGATGCCCAAGTACTTTAAGTTCCTGCCCCAGCTGCCAGGGCACAGGAAGCGCCGCATTCGTCCCAGCGCAATCTACGTGTGTGGGGAACATCGCTCTGTCGTGTGATGCCTGAACGGGAGAGCTGTCCCTGGCACTGGTACATCTAGGTGTTACACCCACCATTGGTAAACGTTTGAGGGGCCATCGGATGAACTGCTGTTTTGCAAGCGTAAGGATGCCTTGGATCGTATAAGTCTGGTTTACAGAACATGTAAATTAACTACTTGTATGGACGTTTCAGATGTTCGCAGAGTTGTCACTGGTTTCAATGCTTATTTCTCTCTTGAGCGTCCGTGCCTACGACTTTAGTCTATGCCAATCTGAATGCTGCTACCTGTAGTGACCATGTGCAATTTCAGTGTACTGTATTTTAACTTGAATGTAATAAAAACACGTTTGTTACATTATCACTGCCTCGCTTGTTCGCCTGTTGGAAATCCAGAAATTCATGAACTCCTGTCGATTACGTTCTTTGATATAGTTGAAATCAAATGGGGATTCTGAAGCGGGGGAGATGCTGAAGATTAGATTATCACTAAATAACAATAAAGAAGGCAGAGGTGGGTGTCATTAAAACCTGCCTGGATGTGGGCCACCTACACAGCCTCTGGCTCTCTCCTGCCGCCCCCCACTCCCCTCTTCGGTTTGTTAAAGGACGCTGAAGGCCATTACATGCTGAAGGCCATTCGTTACAGACTGTTCCGTTTGTGCCGTTCGCTTAATACATGTGAAGTTAAGTTGCTATTATTGTGCAGGAAAAACTGATCTGGTCCATGTTGTCAAAGAAGCTGAAGGCTTTCGGGAACGAACAATACTGCTTTTCAGAGAGCATTGTTTGCTTGCTTCTTTTCACATTTGTGGCAGTTTCCTTTCAGGAGCTGTCATTTCAAGCCCCCCCCTTACCCCCCCACGTACACTATTCAGTTTGCCTATGAATTTGAGGATAAATCACTCCTATACCCAACAGGCTGCCTGGGTGTCTGTCACTGCCTGTGTGTCCACCTGACACCTATGTCGAGGTGATCGTTAATGAGCGTCGTCGTATTTTTATTTATCCTCAGTGTGACGTGTTGCATTTTTGTGGTCTGACTCATCAGCTCCCCCCTGCTCGACACACACAGTTATGTGTCATGATGTACATTCTTATTTCTGGTGTGCAGTAATCCCGCACAAATAATCATGCAAAATGAGTGACACAGAATGCCCAAAACTGCGAAGAGGCGGCGGATGGCCAGACCTCGCGCATCATGGCCTCGTGCTGAGGTCCTGCTGGTCGATGGCACTTTGCTTTGCCCTTGCATTGAAGACCGCGAGGCTCAGGAGATGAGGGATGACCAGCAGAATTCAGCAGGAAGGGCTATAATCCTGTTTCAAGAGAGCAGCTTAATTTAGTCTCCAGTTTAAACTAGCTAACATGTCACACTCTGCTGAATCTGCTTAGTGCTGTGCCAATTACAGCTGCAGTGGATGTCAAAGTTTTCGTTAAACTGATGAAATCGATACCTTTTATTAAACTATTTTTCCATATATTTTTTTTTTGCTTTTGAATACTATCAGCTGTACTTGTCACCAGTTTTCCGCTTTTCCTGGAACTAGTGAGACAGGAGTTAACATTCCAGGCGTCATAATGCGGCTGTTCCCTGAATCACAGCCAGTCTGTACTGAGGCACTCGTATACTCCAGCTCCGAGAGACGACTTTTAAAGGTCAGCGTGGTCTGTCCCCCCCCCCCCCCCCCCCCCCATTCTAATGCTGACGCTTGGCCTCAAAGCAAAGCCATCTTCAGAACTCCTTTGTAGCTGACCTCCATCCATTTAGATGAAAATTAGCGCAAGTGAAGCAGAGATGAACCTTCCAAGGTTTGTAAATACACAGGATGGCGTTCCCTAATCAGCCGCCTCCCGGGAATCCATTGTACACCGTGACTAACGAGTGCCCGGCGAGCTTTGAAGTGAGAAGGCACCATCACCAAGCAACAGAAACTTGTGGGAGTATGAGTATGAGAACACTGCGCGTTAGCTAGCTGAAAAACCCGGCATTTATATGGAAACGCATTATATGTAAAAATAACAGAATGGTAATGGGAGGTACAAGGCGGGGGCTAGCTTAATTAGAGTTAGTTATAGGTTAAAGAACGTGATTATGATTAAAAGACTGCAGATTCAAATTCTAGCGAAGGAGTGAATTTGCATTGTCATTGCACGTTCAATTCAATGTGTGAAATCACCGGTGTGCTTAAACGGTTGGTGATTGAGAGTAAATGGAATCTGACTTATTACCTAGTATGTTCTGGGCACTTCCACACAGATTCCCAGAAATACAGTTAATATAGGCTGGACATTATACAGCAGGCTCTGGCCAGGATAGACACTATGCTGAGGGAGAATGTGGACCAACAGGACTCTCAGCACCAGGAAGTCAGCTAAATGTGCAGAAGGTAGGAAGCCACTGGCATAGACACACAAACGCTCCACGAAACAAAGATCCCAGCCCGAAGGCTTCTGTGATATGGGTACTGAAATCAGCATCATTTACATGCTGCGTGGGAAAAAATGAATTAAAAAAAGCTCTGCACTATGCTCTTAGAGAGGATAATTATCCGAGTTGTACGTGACCCAAACAGAATGCAATTCTTTTGAGTAATAATTTAAATATTAAAAGGGTTAAAAATACTAATTATTTAATTTAATCAGAATGTATATATATATATATATTACTTTTGTTAAACTGCATACTTTACTGAGGTATAAATTCTAAAATTATGTTTGTATTTGAGCTTCCGGCAAATAATAATATGTCACTGGTAGCTGACTGGACGTAGTTTAGTTTTGAAGCCAGAAACGTAGGAAGGAACATAGTTTTTTCACCGAATCTTCGTGTTTTCGAGTAAACATCGTTTAAAAGATTATCTGGTCTCACTCGCGTTTCGAATGCTGGTTGTCGGGCTGGCTTCGAAAGGTGGTACAGAAGAAACTAAACGGAGTGCCACTACACACGTTATAGATTGTAGCGGTTCTTTGTTTACCATTTCTACTGAAAATAGGCAGAGTAAAAGGCACACTTAATGTTTCCTTGATTACTGCCAAATGTGTAGAAATATAGTTAAACATCCTTTGCTTATACGAATACAAATACAGACTTGATTTCTGGGGTTTGCGCGTGTTTATGGTGCATATTATGCCATGCTAACCCTTCTCATTGATGCAGGGCACCTTCGGTCCACAATAAATCACATATCTGCACCGGAGTCTGGACAAATATGTCGTGGTCTCAAACCCCAGTCGGTTTACCTGCCGTCCCTTCGTGATCATGATCCCTGACATCTGTGTAATCCATGAATCACGGGGCAAACAATTTAGGGCTGTTAAGCACAAATGAACCTTCTACAACATTAGAGCTGCCTGGCAGCTCCCCCACACATTCCTGTCCTAGATGAGCATCACGCACTCGCATCCCATGTGGCACAGCTGTCCTAACTGATGTCATTAATCTGAATAAATTTTTTAGTTTTACAAAATAGCTACATATATCTTAGCATCCATTTCAACAACACCCTACTCATTTAAGAATAAAAAAAAACACAAACAGAAATTAATCTATTGCACGGGTAAAACATGCCCTTCTGCATTTGTTCCAGCACATCCATCCATCCATCCTTCCATCAGTCTTCCTTATCTCTATCCAGGACACGGTCAAAATGAGCTTATCCCAGTAAACACCCCTAGGGGATATCACAGTACATTGCAGTGCAAACACAATTGGCAATTTTAGGAGTACCATTCTGTAAACTTTCAGCATTGATGGATGTACAGCATCACTTGTATTTTATTCATGCATTCCCGACTGTTTTAGGTCGCTTTTTTATACTTATTTGACAAGCTTATGAATTTGAAACTAATAAACAAAGAAAACATCTTCCTCTGAAAGTAAAATATGCACTTTCTCTACCACAAATACAGGTCGACTTTCTTTAGTTGGTCTGCTTATGGAACGTGCTGAGGAACAGATGTCCATAACCAATATTAACAGCAACATATTACCACAAAACACATTCGAAAATAAAAGTGCCTGAAACCATGTGATTATTAACAGACTGCTTTACATGAATGGCCATAAAGCCAGTATTTAAGACAAGGATTAAGCATGACTTTGTTAATCTATGTAACAGATGTAGATGAGGAGTCTAAAGATAAACTAACAAAAAAGTGGAGACAGAACTGTTTAGATTAATATTTTAGATTTATCTGTGAATCAACTAGTCAGATGCGTTTTCAGTCTATTCTTTATGACGTACACCTGCCATGACAATCACGCAACCATTTCCGTATGATATTATGTAACCCTAGTATTACAAACTCCCAACCCTATGAAATAAGCAGTTGGATGGATGGATGGATGGATGGATGGACACACTATGTGTATATATTTTTTCCTCAGTGTTTCTCAGGATTCCTGCCAGAGTTTGGCTGCCTAATTTATTTCCTGCGACATCTTTTCTGTAATGTGTCCCTTGACTCGATTCAAGCCTTTACCATTTAATATTCAGTTAGCATATCTGTCATTGGGGTGACATGGTATTGCAGTGGTTAGCAGTGTTGCCTTGCAATGTAAATAAATCAAACTGAAATGTGGTGGCAGTGTGAGGCTAGTGGGCTAAACCCCTCTGCCTGTGGTCAGTGGTTTTAGCCTCGCTTTGGCAGAACAGTACTGTCCGTGGGCCCTTGAATGTATTATTATTATTGTAAACAGTAGATTCCTCCAGTCTGTGTGAGGCAGAAAATTTGAGGTCGACCTTAATGTTAGGCTTCGCTCCTTAAAACTCATTCCAGGTCAAAGGTCACCATCCGAATGGGTCTAATAGGGACAGAAAGAGATTCCGTTGAGCAGGGCTTCCGGTTGCCATGGTGAATGCCAACATGTGCCACAGAAAGCTCTCCTTGCTGTGACTGGAGCACGAGATCCCCCCCCCCCAGCCCAGAGACTGTAGGTGGCTCCCTGAGTTACGTGTGCATTGGAAGGATTAGTCACAGGGCTGTAGCCAGAGCCAGGCGCAGGGTGCGGAGATGAGAAAGGCAGTACGTTTGCGTGGCATCTTTCCCGTACATCAAACCTTACAGCCATTATGCTCATCACTTGTATTTTATTCATGCATTTTCAAAGGTTCTATATTCACGCCCGTAAAAATGTGCAACAGATTTCCTTTAAAAAGGTGATGTAATGGGTGTTTAGTGTGGCAACAGGTGAAATGCATCTTCCGCTGAGAGATCGTACCTTTTATCGTACCTGTGGCCCGGCCCTCGGTTTCCCATCCGAGACGCAGTTTCCTCTCAATGCGATTGTGACTAATTCATTGTTTATGGAACATCTGACATCCGTAACGTGTCGAGTGTCCGCCGGCACTGGCTATGCAGCGGCATTAAGGCTCTGAAGCATCATTCTCGCAGTCCAAGGCCAGACTGCGGGCGTTTTAAACCGCGGTGATAATGAGATATTTCACACGGCTTCGCGCTGCACACAGCTCTCCTGTTGCCTTTTATACTCTGATAGTTTCAAAAGCGCTGACACTCCTTGTTGTTAACAGCAAAGCATTTTTACCTCCCTGCTGCTTATGGAGTACTGAGTTAAAGCACAATAAAGTCAGCTCAGGTCTCGAGGCAGAGAAACGAACCAGGGTGAAATACAGCTCCGTCACGAGGCACATGAACTCAATCCAGGGACGTCGATGTACTGAGCGCCTGTCGTCCCTGCTGCTTGCTAAGACTGTGCTGCATTTGCATGGTTGGTGAAGCAGTGTAATACATTATTAATAAATAATAATAATAATAATAATATGTCTTGAATTTAGTGTATCTGGATTTCCGGTGAATACTTTGAATTAATTTTATATATATATAAATATGAGCGAAAGCTCCAGCAAGCTTGTCTGTTGTAAAGATGTCTGGCTCTGTAAGATTCTAAGATTGTTGTGTACAGATGAGCATGCATGGCTCGGTGGGGTAGGGGGCTGTCCACACGATAGGGGGGTTTGCTGGTTCAGGTCCTACAGTTGGCAGAGCAACCTCGCCGTTGGGCTCTTGAGCAAGGGTCCCAATCAGCAGCTGCTCTAGGGACTGACTGAATCTGCTTTGTCAAGAAACGAGTAACAAGTACAATAACGTAAATGTTTACAAGCTATTGGCTAAATAGATTCATTTCACTTAAGAGCATTTGATGTGTGTGATGTAATAGGAGTGTGATGGCACTGAGGGCCCTATGAACATAGGCGTGCAGCTAATCCCACATGCAGTGATGTGACACTGGAAACAGTGCACTTACTGATTACCTCCTACACGCACACACACACACGCATATATATATATATATGTATATAAAAAATTTCAGGTTTATTCTGTGTAAATTAAGACTTAGAACCAAGAATGTGACCCTATATGCAAAATACACATTTAAAAGCTGGTACAGCCCTTTATAGCTTGTCTTAATGGAATCTAGCATCATGGTTGGAAGGCCTTTTTGCCTATGAAATTAATAAGAATTCGACTTAATCTTTGATGATGCTTCCAGGCTTCTCACATCCCTAATTTCTCACACACCCCACTATTTCAATGCATAAATTAGTAAAAAAAAATCTAAAGTAATTATCTAACCCTGTCCTATTTACACATGAAAGAGCAACGGACAATAAGCGTCGTCTCAACAAAATAATTATGCTGATTCTAATAATAGTCCCGAATTACATCATTCATGCTTACTTTCTACAAGTCATGACATCCCTCCCAGAGACTGTTGCCCGGAATCACAGAAGCCCTTTTCGTTTGTTTATATCACATATGCTTAAGGTAATGTTCATACGACAGTCCTCTGCATTGTAAAATGTAACTTACTAGGCTTCACAGAATAACAGACTGGTACCTTTCATTGGTACAACTTCGAATGGAATCAGTACACAATGTGACTCACATGCAGACATGAAGTTTTGGTCGTTTTAAATGACCACATGATTACTTCAAAACTGTAGATAATGGTTTTTATGTTTTTTTTTGTGGCAAATTCTTCAAAAACAGTTTATTTTGCTTGATGTCATTATTGCAAATCACCCTAATTCTATATCCAAAAAGGACTATTTTACCCTTTTTACCCAAAGGTCTGCTTATCTCATGCTTCTGCAAACAGGTTGACATTTATTCTTTTGTTTTCCCAAATAAAATATTCGAAAACCCACCCAGTAGGTCACATGTTCCGGCATATTTTGACGGTCTTGTATTCTTTAACTGTGTAACATTAAATATCGACCTGCGTCTACACAGGCCACACTTTGCTCCTGCCTTACAGGGGGTTGTCTGCCTCGTTCTGTCAAGGTTCTGATCTAGCCTCCACACTCATGAGTGCCTATGTATAATAGATGAAATGCACGTTTCTCTGTGTTTAGTCATGATGTTATAGATTTTTCACAAAAGAAATGCCGGTAGGGCAACAATTGATGCATAAAAAATGATTGCAAAGTGCTGCATTGTTTGTAATCATCGTCAGCCTCTCAGCGATTCACCGCCAAATCTCATACCACCTGGCATACATATTTCATAATGTAACTTTCTCCGAGCAGCTCGAAAACTGAGCCGCTTATCTCTGTTGGCATGGCAACCCAACGCTGGAGAATTCTAAATATATTCCCGTGTCATTTTGCGAGGCCCACATTATTCCGTGTAATAAATGCACTTTTTAGCGCCAGTGATGTAGGTGCTTGAGGACGGTGGGAGAAATTACCACGTGGCCGAATCGTTGGGGCTGTTTTGTAATGAAGGATAACAGCGGGGGGGGGGGGGGGGGGGGGGGGGGACTACGTACATTCGAGGGTGCGGGGGGGCATTTGGGATGGGAAAGTGGATTAAGTTGTAGTATGACAAGGAGAGGAGCATCGAATGCTCTTGGTTAAGATGTTTATCCCCTGTGTTTTACCAGGGTAAAGAGCTCATTTAATCCCTTAATCCCATTAAGACACCATGCAGGTCTTTGGATTTGTATTGATAACGGATAACAAAACTCCGCCCAGACAGAAAATCGCCAGGATGCAAAATACTGCATTTATCATAGTATCTTAAATCTAACTCTGCAAGCATAATGGAAAATAGTGCAAATAAAGGATGTGAAACTGTGAGTATGATCCCGACTGGATAAGGGATCCCTGGAAATGGAGGCGTGCAGACGTGCTTCGGCCAGACAGGGCCACTTTGTTCTCTTCTGTTTGATGATCACTATGGTTTCAAATCTATTTATACCGAAATGACCATACATTTAAATAAATTAAAGGGAAATTTAAATACACATTTTGGCAAAATGTTAAAAGTCTTCAAAATGTTTTATAGATTATTAGCATATTAATTTATATGCACACATTTTCCTTGGTATTTAAAAGTCAAATAACTTGATCAAATTATGGACCGATTCGTCATCTTCACGCCAGACTGACATGACGGCTTTGTCCTCTGGAGGGTGTCATTGCTCTGTCTTACTGGAGTTTGCGGCCGCTCACTTACAGGCAGCTGTCAGTAATAATGAAATAACGCTTGCTGAACATTTTAAAAGTGATTTATCTATTGCTACATAGAGGTAACGGTATTTAAAAATGACAGACTGAAAAGCGTCATTACAGTTTACATCGGTACATTAACAATATCAGCAAAATCACATTCCTTTATCTATTTACTATATACACCGGGCCATGACATCTTAATTTTGATCTTTGCTTTAGAATTAGAATTTTTTTTATCAATAAGGAACCAGAATGCACCAGCTCTTTTCTCACCAAAGGAAGGGCTTTGCAGAGTTTAAAAGAGGACAGGCGACCTCCAGATTCAGCTGAACTGACATGGGGTCATTCAAGGTCATGCATCCCAAAGGCGCAAGTGCCAACATTACCCTGAGTAGGAGTCCGGCCAATAGCAGTAACCAGCCACCTGCACTGCTTCACAGGAGGTCAGTGCTTGTAGGGGGGTGCAGGGCGGATTAACTGGAGCTCGGAAACAGACATCAGTGCGCACACGGCAACTTTTTCGTGTACGTGCCGAGCCCAGGCACTTTTCACGATCGCTTTCACGTTTCAGGTTCGCATTGTACGACACATAAAACATACATGAATGTTATGCCAACATGGAAGGAGGACACGCTTCAGCTATGGGGGTGTTCCACACCCTAGCAGACGGCGAAGATCCAGAGGACTCCTACTCACAGTGTCAGGAGAACCGCAAAGACCGCGTCTCTCATCCAGGCTGCCTGCAGCATCCAGTGTGATTAGCAGACAATCATCACATTAACTTCTAAGCATCTGGAACTGAACCCATTTGCTTGAGTGTAAAAAATGCCTTTGACATGGCATCAAAACTGAGTGTCAGTCAGCAGAATTTTATTCTTTTGCACTGTATCATGGAATATGAAATAAATTGCCCCGTAAACACTCCTTTAGCTGCATGTCTAACGCTTGCGGTTTATAACCAAGCCAGACATTTTACTGAAGCGGCTCAGGTCCACATTCAGAGTACAGCTAAATATGTATCTGGGATTCCAAATAACGAGAAGATCTTAGCGATCGCTAACGCTACCTGCTATTACGGGTGCCATGACAACAGGATGGAGTACATTTCAAAACACACACACGTATAAATTACCTGCCATCCCAGTTTATTGTAAAGGCCTTTGCCATTTCAGTAAAATGACGACAGTCACTGAGGAAATGGAGGAGAAAAAAATGGTAAATTCTAGATGAAAAATGTCTGGGGGTCTCAACATGAGTCCTGAACAAAACAGTTTGCATGAATAAGTCTACACAACTGTGGTATCGTATGGTGCCTGCTTAACACTGACATGATGTCCAACTTCTACATATTAACTAAACCACTCTATGTAACTTGGTTCTTCTGCTGCCAATTTTAAACAGGGTTTACATTTAAAATGCAAATAAAATTAGGAAAATGTCAGAAGGTGAATTGATTTGCTTATCAGAAATAGAAATAAGAGTAAGACCTACAGTGTGGGATGTAGAGCTGGGGGGGGGATCAGTGCCATTGGCTTTGGATGAACAAAACTGTCAGTGCTGTCACTCTAGCTTCACGCCCCCTAGTGGAATTAGAGTGCTGACGTTTTAAGGGACCCCCCATGCCTGCGTTCCCACATGCCTCCTACTTATGTTCTGGCTACCCTGCTGCCTGCGACGTTGCCATTGCCTTTGGCGTCGTTCCAGTCTGCTCACCCTTCTGCTTGTAACGTCTCTCCTGCCATCAGAAGCAGCACACAGCCCTACCTCCCATCACCTGCCCCCCCGAAACTCAAATTTAAATTGTACAGTATGAACTGGGGCCCTCTTGTTTATTTGACTTCCTTTGCCAGCCCGTGGAGGATGGGCTCCCCCTTTGAGTTTGGTTCCTCCCAAGGTTTCCTCCTTCTAGAGAGTTTTTCTATGCCACTGTTGCCCCTGGCTTGCTCATTGGGGGCTCTGGGGAGGTGTAATGGAAAGCGCTTTGAGACAATGTAATGCGAAAATGGACAATGAAAATGAAATTGAATTGAAGAAATTCAGTCAATAGAACGTTCCCTTCTTTCCAGCGGAGACGCCATCATTCTCAAACACTCTTTCAATTGATATTCATCCTCTCAATTATAAAATGCCCATGAAAACAATACAGGTACATTGTGTAAGCATTATGCACGAGGTATAACAGGATATTATGCAGGACAGACACAATTCCATAAATATAGGGTTAGTCCGGCAGTCACTGTTACCTGTGATGACAGTTCTCTGGAGTAAGTCCGTAGACTTGTTAACATTGGGGTGACCATAACAAGTCTGATTTAATATCCCTGGTGCCATTGAACATAATCTTAGTGTCCTCTGTGGAGTGCGATGACAACTTGAATATTGTTTAGATTGCAATGGTTAGATAAAATCACAAGCCATCACTGTTATTTGAAATGGGCGTGGAAACGAAATTAAAATTGGGGAAAAACTTGGGAAATAAGAGAATTCAACTGTTTGGACTTTTACTACATAAACAGAGGGTGAAAACATCTCATTTCCCTAACTTTTATGCAAGACGAAGTACATAAAGACAGGTTTAGGCACTTCTGACTCCCAATATTCACGAGCGGCAGTCAGTATCACAGCCAAGAAAAGAGTTTCTCATGCATTCGTGTGATAAGTTCGGTGGTTAAACAGAAGCTTGAGCCAGCTATTTCACAACGGGCCGACACATTTCCATTTTAAAAGCAATCGCCATAAACCCCCAGCTAAGCATTTTCTAAGCACAAGCGGTCTTAGCCAGTCATGCAAGGTTTAACCTAATAATTCGACAGCCATCCTTTCATTGTTGGGAGAAACAATTTATTCAGGAACGCATTCACTGCACAGCACAGTACTTCAGTCCTCCGTAACGGACGTCTTCCTCGGCAACAACACGAGGTCCTTCACCTCATTGGTCAAAGAGAGTAGCTCCTTGCGTACCGCATCCATGTCATCGCCATGGGGGCTCCCGGAATCGCCCTCCATCTCACCTTGGGGCAGCTTCCTGCTATGGCCGACCAGCTGTTTGACCACCAGGGCTTGGTACTGGGACAGGAGCCTGTGCTGATCCTGCAGGACATCGACATGCCATGAGAGCGTGACGTGGCTGCTTAACCTCAAAGAGCAGGAGTCACGTCTACCTATCACAGACCGGGAAAACAAAAACTGCACCGAGACGCCGACATTTATAGCAACATCAAGGTCTCGTAATTAGGCAGCACTATTGATAGACGAGAGCTCTGCGGGATCCGGAACCACATCCAGGAGCTATTTCTGTGTTTCATTTATTAATTTTTGCGTATGGGCTCTCCTCCACACAGACCTCGGGGATGCGGCCAGCCAGTGCGCTAATGATCTGGGGCACGCAGCGGCCGGGGACGTGAAGAGCACACTGGCTGCTGAGCTGGAAAAGCAGCACGCTGGTCAGGTGAAGCACCAGCGCTGGCTCCTCCGTCTGTTTCAGCTGCTCCGTCAGAGCCTGCCGATGTTGGAACAAGGCCTGCCTGAGTGAACAGAACACCATGGACGTCAGCACTGCAATCACAATCCGCCCACCTCACAGCCTGGGAAATGATGGCTACCAGAATGGTCCAATAAATGGCATTAAACCATCATTAAACCAACAATTAAGGACTCAATATACGCTAGCGCTGATAACTGCATTTAATTTAAATTAACTTTAAAGAGGTCTTTAATATCACATTATTAGGGTATACTGGGGAAGTATATTGCACGCGGCTCTACAAAACAAATGCATTCCAACAAAAAAAATTACAATGAACAAAGGAGCAATTAACGTAAACAATGATCAAACGCTAAAGAGGTCACAATGGCCATTGAAGGACTTTCTCCACACCTTTCTCGCTTTTTGTCTCCTTTCTTGAGCATGAATCCACACACCTCAACAGAGGGCTCTAAGTGGGTCAGGAACTCCTCAATGTTCTTAAACAAAAAACACAGAGACAAACGGCAAATATTTCACCTCCAGCCTAGTGCAGTGTGTCAAAACGCCATTGTCCCTGTGAAATGCATTCATTCGAGGCTTCACACGGGTCTGATATTTACTACTTAATTCATACTGAGAAGCATCAAGGTACCGATTCCAGCATGGATAGCCATACAGATTCACAGGGCAGTAGCTAGAGTGCAGGATGCAAAGTCATAACCCTGGACTGACTGATCAGTTTCAGTTCCTGCTCTAACATCATCGACTGCGGCGCTTAGCATGAATCACAAGCAGACAAAAGTTGCAATAGAAAAGTTGCCAGTCTATGCATCCAGTCCACAGAGCGGAACCGGTACAAGATAAGCGCGAGCGTTTCACTCACACTCGCGGCTGAAATAGACCTGCGATAGAAACGTATTTATGGGCATATGTGTGAATAAAAAAAAAGTATAACAAGATAATTTTTTAAAAAATAACGTAGTTCTCATAAATCCCATGACGTTCCCAAAACTTTCTGATATTTTATTTTCCATACTTTTCCTGGTCTGGAAAATGGAATTTCTTAATTTTCCAGGATTGTCATAGCCATACAAACCCTGGCAGGAGTAAACGAATAGATTCATTAATGTTCATAAATGAATTTGCTGTGACCACGACGGCTATCTAAAGCTTCACCAAAAAGCAGCCGCTGTGATTATCTGCAGGGACTGAAAATGGGCAGGTGCCTTTGGCTTTTGCCCTTTCAGTCCCGACAGTTTATCATCAACTGGGCTGGAGACTCACTCTTCCGTTCAGGCTGTTATGCAGCTTCATCAGTGGAGCCTTGGTGTCCTCTGGCAGCTTACCCAAGATCTTCATCCTCACCTGAAAGACACGATAATTATGTTGCTGATAATAAAAAAGCGCCAAAGTCAAACACCGGGGGGGGGGGGGGGATGGGGGGGGCTTGCTCACTTCGTTCGTGACGGAGCCTGGAGACTCCACCGCACTCATGAACTCGGCCGCGGCGAAGGTCAGGAGGATGTTGGTCATGTCTGTGCACACGGTCTTCAGGACGTGTTTGGCGATACTGGTCTGGGTTTCATCTGAAGGGGAGGTGGGGGGGGGGGGGGGGGTGCAGATTTTACACGATTAAAGAAATGTGATCTTAATGAAGCAGAGACTATAAGCCTATGATCTTAAACATCTTAAAGCACAGAGGGGCTGAACCTACAGCAAAGGGCTAGCAAACGTATATCACACCCGGGACACGGCTTCCCAAACACTCTCTCATTTTTATCAGAAATGAAACTAACGCATGCATATTTACTAAATTCCGATTTTAACGTTACACAGATAGACATAACAGCAATGATGCGGAACCGCACGGATGTTCTCGGCTGTTGACAAAACACATTGCAATATTTTTCTTTTTGCATACATTTCGCTTTATCAAGCTTACAAAGGCCCTATCTCTCCCTGCTGGTGATGCTTGTGCCTGTACGCCTCTCTCGCTAGTTAGCGAATGTGCTTTTCATTACGTTGTGACTGCATAATCTCAAATTAATTATTGATTTGTATTAAATGTGCGCTAATTATGTGGAGAAAAATGCCTTTTGCCAATTACTATTATAAAATTGGGCACCAGAGAAAACCCGCCATTCTGTATATATTCATGATACTCTTACTACCCCAGAAATACATTAATAGCCCTGGATTACATTTGGTCTATAAACTGACCCTCGACACATATTAGTCAAGAATTCACGGGACAGTTTGGCATGGGGGGGGTCAAGAAGTTAGCTTTCACTTTAAAAGTGCCACTAAAACGTGCAACCTTCTTAAAAATGATATACAAACAGCATGCTGAAGACGTAAAAGGTTCTCGCTGATGAAGGCAGCATTTGTACCTGGGAATGATTTGGCGCCCTTCTCGAAGAGCCTGATGTTGTTGTACAGGTTGCTGATCTCCTCCTGCAGCTCCTTGACGTTCTGCTTCCGGCCAGCCCCAGTGCCAGCGCCGGACGACGACAAACAGGCAGCCCAGCACGACTTCCTGATACAGCCTGGTGAGCGGCCTGCCGCACGGGACGACACGGAGCTTATGAGCTGGGCGCCCCCTGGAGGCAGGGCTGCGTCAGCGCCATGCCGATAAACGGGCACGTAAATGAAAACAAACCGCAGACCTCAGTATGTGCTCCGCCAGCTCCGAGATCATTTCCTCAGGACAGTCACACACTTGCTCCTGTAGGACGGCCTCCACCTGCTCGTGGGACATGAAAGGGACTTCGGCTTGTTTGTTTCGGCCTTTGTGGGGGAGAGAAGGGGGAAGGGGGGATATAATTGAGCTCTGTAATTAAGCTCAGGGGGATTACACCATTCTTAGACAGACGTAATTGCAGGTTATCAGATGCATCTCCCAGGATCGCGTTCGAGAATGACATACGCAAAACCGAGCAATGGGCTCGGGCCCGGATCCTAACCCCCACCAGCACCACCTTGTGCAGGTCTCACCCTACCCTGCGGGGCCGTCGCTGCCTCCTCGTCGCTGTCCTCATCCCTCCTGCCTTTCTTCTTAGTTTTCCGGATCCGGATCTCCCTGGCGTTGCCGCCTCCTCCCGCTTTCGTGCTCCCGCTGCCCTCTGTTGGCACAGGAAAGGGGTGGGATTTCACACTAAGAAGCACTAAACAGCTTAATAAGAGTCGGCCCAGAAAAAAAACAAAATGACAAAAAAACAGCCGACGGCTGAGGCAGCTCGCCGCCCAGATTCACTGCGGGTTTTTCTGCTCGTCATCCTTAAACTTTTCTTTATCCCTGTCCAAAATCTTCCAATTATTCCCTGCCCACTTGCAAACGCGTCTCCTGCGACCCATCCGGCGCCGGCAGCCCTCCCCCGCACACGGCGCCAAACAGCCAGGCTGCGCGCTTCTTCTACAGGAGGCACGACGGACCAGACCTGCCGCTTTCTTCCTCCTATCCTCCTTCCTGTCCTTCTTCCCGGGGGGTGCCGCGTCAGCCAGAGTGGGGTTCTGCTTCAGGTCATCTTCGGATATCAGGAATACTGGGTTGTTCTTGATTTCCTGGCAAGAACGGCAACGCAAAATACCATATCTAAGATGAGATATTTTAGATGGTGAAGGAGGCAGATCATGGTCCCAAAGGAGACTGACAAGCAATGGTGAACCGGAAATCTCATTAATTACATAAAAATAAACAAACTCCACTAACAGGTTCCTAAGAAGGAAGACTTACACAGCCGGCAAATGTAACCAACTTGTAACGTAAACATTTAAGAAAAATACCAGGGAAGTGCTCTCATACTCATCGGAGAAGCTGGAAAATGGGGTTATTAGTACAGATGTTGAAGCGGACATTTTTCCCATCCTCGTATGGTTGGCATGGTTACGGGGGCAGCAGGCTTACTGTCTGAGCCTTCTGCTGCATGGACTGCTGGAAGAGCGGCAGGCAGCTGCTGATGAACTTCTCGCTGACCACCACGGTCCCGCACAGGAGCCGGGCTGACGACTGCACATTCGCCGTCCTCATGACTTCGTTCACCAAGATGGCGACGTCCTCCGAGGACAGACAGCTGGGCAGCAGGGGCTGGATGGGGGTGGTACGGGCAGCAGATCAAAGACACACTAGCGCCCACAGCTGGCTTAATTTACACTACGGACTTAAGAGCATCCACAGAGAAAAAAGCCCAGATATGTTGTCAGTCCAAATTGGTCTGGTCTCAGAGACAAACCTGCACGTCAATCCAAGTACCAGAGTTGACAGCCTCTTCGACAGAAGCCTCCACTTGCTGGATGATGGCCTGGTCCACGCAGGAGGCCTGCAGGAACAGCAGCTTCCTCCCCCGGAAGCGTTTCCTAATGTAGCTGACAGGATCTGGGATGCCGAGGCGGTTCAACGCGTCGAATTCTGCACGCAGACCCAGAATAAGCCACATCTCAGAGGCACAGGGGCCAGCACTGGCCTTACAGTACAGCATTTGTTTGTAAGAGGCCTACAGAAGGGTGTGCAGCTCAGAGGGTTAGGATTCTGTATCTGTAATCAGAAGGTTGCTGGTTCAGATCTCAGGGTCAGCAGAGCGATTTCACCAGGCACTTGAGAAAGGGCCATAACCCCAGGAACTGCTGGGCCCCACTGCCTCAACTGTACATCGCTTTGGATAAAAGTGTTTGCTAAATAAATAGATGTTAAAGTCTGATGATTCCAGGCACAGCGAGGAACCCTGATATCGAATCGTAGAGAAAAGTACCTTCTCGTAGACACTTTAATGAGCATTAAGATGTACAGGGGCAAAAGGTCCTTGGCATTACTTAGTTTAATCAAATACATTGTACGGTTATTTAGAGAATGCTGTTAACCAAAGTGATGTACAGCTTTGGAAGTCGAGTCAGACAGAACTCCTGGAGCCCAATGGTGAAATCACTCAGCGGACCGTGGGAACTAAACCAGTCACCAGATGCACCGTTCTCACCAACAGAGTCTGATACACACAGTGTGGGTGTGTGTATATCCGTACATATCCCACAAAGACAAACGTAAACATACACGCAATTTTGGTACTGGGGTAGGGGGTTGAGGTCTCCACCCACTTAAGGGGGTCCAGGAGGCTGTATTGGCTGGTACTGATTATTTTTGGGGCTACAATCCGCCCCCCCCCCCCCAAAATTTACACCCATGCATTCATGCATGCTGTCCCCACTACCGATAAGCATGATGCATGGAGATTCACTGCACAATATGGCTCTGTCTTGAGTAATTTATAATTCACTATCGATGTCACTACAATCACCACCACTGGGTACTGCAGTGAGCGTCAGCATTCTGAGCATCACAGTCAACGCGCCAGTTAGTACCCAAATATCTGTTCTGCTCAAGGAAGGAATCCACCCAGCTGCTCTGCGTTTTGGAGTAGATGTCCGGGATGAAGACGGCCTTATCTTGCCGGCCACCGACCACAGAACCTCTGAGGCGGCCGCTGTTCACCAGCTCTTCCAGGACGGCTGACAAACGAGAGACAGAGTGTCACACCGGAGGCTCGATAGGACAGTATGGTGCTTCGGGGTGATGGCGTGGTTAACACTTAACAGCATCCCCCAGAACACATATGAAGACAGACCAACATTTTCATCGACTGCATTGATCCCAGGCAGAAAGTCTTGAGGCACCTGATACCGAAACCTACCGCGTACTGAAAATATCAGTAAGACTTGAAGACCTAAAAGGACTTTGTGTTATATGCTATAGATACCTTCATAATGCAATATAATGCATTCATACAATATTACAAATATGGCTAGAACTGTTTATAAAAAGGCATAACACATTATAGCCATGCTTATTATGCATTGTGACTGCTCTGTGAAGCTCTCATCTATAACGCACTATAGATACATAGATATAGTCCATTATAATGGTCAGTATAAGCCATTATAATGCATTATGAAGGTATCTATAATGGATTATACATGGGTGCTTTAAGTATACTGTTAGCAAAATATCTGTTTGAAGTACAGAGCTTGTGCAGTGATGGGGTAAAATAAGGTGCTGTTTCCACACAGACCCATTTAAACACAGTGATGACTGGTGCAGAAAAACAGACAACAGTAAAAACAATCTCTTCATCATTTATTCACACATCCTAGAAATTGCACAGAGTGTAGATGGGCTGGCTATCGCAGGTTTTCGAGAATACTATGAAAGTAGCCCGCCCCCCGCTCAGCATGATTACGCGACTGTTTTTTTTAAAAAGCGTCAATTCTACCCGGCTAAATTTCAGTCTGACGGGGAAGCACAACTCTGGAAAGCTGGCATCTGGCCCTAGAACACAGCATGTGATGGGAATCTGAAAAAGGGACGCAGCTGTCAACCCCCCAGCCACAAAAATAAATAAAAATAATCACCTCACCTGTCGCCCACTGATTGGAAAAACGCAGGTTACTGTGCCTGTTTGTTACTTGTTAACTTAAAGATTAGTCCTATGAACATAAATTCAGTGCCAGGTGTATTAAGCATTGGCAGCTGATTAACCCTAAATGCCCCCTGCTCTGGCTGGCTAAATGCCCAGCTCTTGAGGGCATGGCAGCCTCCCAGTAACAAACTGCATCAGACCTGCACAGAAAACATACCCTCCATTTTAGTTGTTTTTGCATAACAAATCTTTTTTGTAAATGAAATGCTTTAGCTCAGTGTTTCTCAACCCGGTCTGGTCCCTGCCCCCCCCCGGTCCACGTTTTTGCTCCCTCCCAGCTCACTGTCAGACAGTCCAGTCAAGTATCACAAACTTAAGTTGCAGCGCTGAGTTATACCTCATCTTCACTAACACCAACTGAGGTTCCATTATCACCAACTGAGCAAGTGGCTCAGTGGGCTAAGCCTGTGTGCTTGTATTCAGAAGGTCATGGGTTCAAACCCAGCCTCAGCATGTCTGTGGCTCCTTGAGCAAGGCCCCCAGCTACCTAGGTGCTGCTACGGGTGGCTGCCCTTCGCGGACAGCTTCCTCTACAAAGAGCAAGAGTATCGGCACGCTCCCGATAATTTGAACATTTCCAACCTCCTACTTAGAACACTTAGTATCAGTACTGTGGAAAAGCTGAACGTAATGGATTCGTAATGCAAAGTTACAGAAGCAAATGCTAATTCTGCTAGTGTTTGATGCTTGTACAACACGGTAATTCTCACAGACGCGGTAGCGGAAATTAGCAGGCAGTTATTTCATAAATGAAATAACATTTTAAACATATAAAAATGCACATGGTAAATCATGGTAAATCTGTGTGAACAGTATATGAGTGAGTCTTCGGTTTTACGCCAGTTGCTCTCACAACCTGAGGCTTTACCAAGCCGATCCTTCTGCAGTGGGAGCGAGAAAGCAGGCTGGAACGCACTATAACTAGTCCCTCTTCACCGTACGGCACAGTTCCTCTCCACCAGTGGAAAAGCGTCATTATTCTGGCAAATGTTAAAAATGATTCGCCGGTGGAACACAGCCTGCCGTGAGGACCACGGACACACTTAAAGAAAGTGAGAACTTAATGGAAGGGTGACAGAGATCTACTTACAATAGAGCAGGTGTTCCTGGAACCCATAGAGGTTAATCAGATGATTAAGTTGTGTTGGCCTACAGAAACACACAGTAATTGGATACTAAAAGCCTGACCAAGGAAGAAAAGAAGTATATTGTTGGACCAGAAGGTGGGAGGGAGGGGCACATTAATCTTCTTGAGTTTTACAACTGCTAATCAAAGGTAACCAAAAACTACCAGCATACGTCTATGTGGTCACAATCATTAAAATGTTGCTATGGAAGCAATAAAACCCAGACCAATCTTGGATAAAAAAAAAAAAAACCAACACAAACTGAGGTATTTTAAAAACAGAAATATCATGAAATCAAAAATATATTTCCTATAAATATTAATATGTTTTAGTGAGAAATGCATTTGCTTGAAGTGTCTGATATAAAAAAAAGCTTAAGAATTGAAGGCCAAACGGATCATTATCACAAGCACAATACAGAGTGATAAACTCGACAAGCCGTGTTAGGGTGACTGTAGTGAGCCTGCCTGGTAGCGACGACCGGGGCCTACCGAGTCATTGCACTGAAAAGCCCACATATCCGAGCTCTGTGACGAGCCAGGAATGTCTGTGTGAATATCACTCCACGGTTATACTCGTCCATCTGGCCTTGGATTATCCTGCCAAGACGCTGGGACAACACCTATGGATTAAAATATCAGGCAGGATGAGCTGCGGGGCGGGGGGGGGAGATGAATACTGTATGATATGTTACAACACAAGAGGAAAATACGCGCAGATGTAACCTTTTCATAAAAATAAGATTTTTTCCTAGGCATTCCAGCACAACAATGAAATGTACGTGAACAAAAGTTGTTTCCCGTTAATAAAACAACGCAGAAATGTGTTCGATGCTTGACTTATCGCTCAGATGTCAGAACTGTACAGCTGCATTATTTGCACTCTGGGCAGGACGTAAGACGGCATCTCTAACACTAGCAGCGAGGCATTTTTACAAGGGACTGTGCGGCTGGTCACAGTTGCTGCTGCAGTGCGGCCTGCGAGTACAGGCTGGCAGATGGTCACTCCTGCAGTGACTCTGAAAGGACCAAACAGCCTCTGTCTCCTATGCGCCCCTCATTTCGGGGGGGGGGGGGGGGGGGGGGGGGGGGGCTTCTCTTAATATCAAATCATAATCTCATGTGAAACCTGAATAATGTCAGAAATATATATTTTCCTGTATTTATTTGAAAATATATAACATTTATATTACAAATAATTACAATACTATAAGTTTATATAACAAATGGTCGAAATAAATTATATATGAATGAAAAATCTACCTGAAGGATTTTCGCAGTCAGTATCATGCAAATATATAAACTAAGACAAATGT